>NC_073261.2:64675000-65925000 GCF_029289425.2 Pan paniscus | reverse complement strand
GCCAGGTGTGATGGCTCACTCCTGTAATCCCAGCACTTTGGGAGGCTGAGGCGGGTGGATCGCCTGAGGTCAGGAGTTCAAGACCAGCCTGGCCAACATGGTGAAACCCTGTCTCTACTAAAAATACAAAAAATTAGCCAGGCGTGGTGGTGGGCACCTGTAATTCCAGCTACTCGGGAGGCTGAGGCAGGAGAATTGCTGGAAGCTGGGAGGCGGAGGTTGCAGTGAGCCAAGATCATGCCATTGCACTCTAGCCTGGGCAACAAGAGTGAAACTCAGTCTCAAAAAAAAAAAAAAAAAAAAAAAAAAAAAGATTTAAGAAAATGTTATTGACTATAAGATAAAATACAAGACCCTTGGCCTATTGTCAAAATTTCTCCATAACATGGCCCCAAATTAGTTTCCCACCTTATGTTCCACTAGTTTCATAGACGAACCTCTTCCTGCCATACTGGTCTGGTCAGTGCCCTCCAGACACTGCAGTACTGCCTTGAACTGGTTTGCTGTCATCTTTTCTCTCTGTCATCTAAATCCTAGCCTGTCTTTGATGGCTAAAAGCCTAACATCTCTGTGGGCCTCAGAGAAATTGTCTTCCTCTGCATTCCTCCAGTTGGCATCTCTCAATAATGGATTAATCATATTACCCTCTCCTATTGTTATGTGCTTTTATGCATATAATCTCAGCCCCCCCATAGGACCAACTGTAATCCCTTTGAGGACAGGGGTTTGATCTTGTACCTATTTATAGTTCCCCACGTGCCTAGAGCCTCTTGCACACCGCAGGCTGGGGGAAAATATTTGCTTATGCTGATGATCTGAGAAAGATAATCCTGCAAACAGGAGAAGTAAAGATTTCTTTGTCTTGTTCCATTTGGAATGAATTAGTGGCAGGTAATCAGTTAGAGGTCAGTTCAGAAGGCTAAAATACATGGACTTATCCCCTGTTACAGGTCTCTTATCTTTACAAAGATTGTGTTCCTGTTACTAACCTCTTTCTAAATCATTGGTGTTGTTATTTACAAGAAGGACTGGGCCAAATATGTGAGGAAACATCAATGTATACTCATCCCTACCACTTGAAAAACAAGTTTTAAGTGTGTGTACCACTGATGAAGTATGAAGAATAACGTTCCCATTCATTCCAGAGTACTCAGGCCCTTTGCCTGGGACTGCTAGCTACACATGCAAAGTGAATTCTATATCAGCATTTTGAAAAGCCCACTATTCTCACCATACCAGCTTAACTGCAACCAGTTATTTAATAGGATTCTAATTAATTTAATTCTCCACTGGTAGCAATTTCTGATGCACAATGTCTGTGCCTTTTACCTCTTTGCATCCCTTCCCCAGCACTTAACTCAGCAGGTTGCATATAGCAGGAACCTAATAAATATTTGTTGATTGAACAAATGAATGAGCCATACGGCAGATGGAGAAAACTGGAGAGTGAATTCCTCAGATATGCCTCACAAAACCATACCGGTCCTCCCAGCACCAGAAATGGACAGAAATGCAAGCACCACAGCACGAAATGGCACCAGCCTTGCTCCATAGTCTGCAGAACCAGAGCCCTCAAAGCAAAACCACTTTGAATAGACTTCTTAATCAGTTTAATTAGCACTGCTGTTAATTTTTTAAGATGGTAAACTCAGCATTGGCATTACAACTGGTGAGAAAATTTCAGGATGAGGTAGATACTAGGAGTCAAAAGGTAGAGGTTGGGAGTAAGCATTCTGTAGTTATATGACAGTAGTAGTACTATTTGCAAAACCTTAGACATGTCATTTAAAGTCTCTCTAAGCTTAAGTAGAATGAAAATAGTAATAGTACCTATACCACACGATGGTCAGGAAGAAGAAATAAGAACATGCATGGAGGCCAGGCACGGTGGCTCACGTCTGTAATCCCAGCATTTTGGGAGGCCAAGGTGGGTGGATCACCTGAGGTCAGGAGTTCGAGACCAGTCTAACCAACATGGTGAAAGCCCACCTCTACTAAAAATAAAAAAATTAGCTGGGCGTGGTGGCACGTGCCTATAATCCCAGCTACTCTGGAGGCTGAGGTAGGAGAATTGCTTGAATCCGGGAGGCGGAGGTTGCAGTGAGCTGAGATCGTGCCATTGGACTCCAGCCTGGGCAACAATAGCAAAACTCCATCTCAAAAAAAAAAAAAGAACATGCTTGGAAAAGCCTTATCACTGTGCCTAGAACATAGTAAATTCTCAATAAACATTAGCTGATATGATTATTTCTACTTTAACCTACGTTTTCCTCTTTACCAAGCTCTGGGCAGTCTGCCAATCAAGGACGAGAAGGGTTAGGTTCTCAGTCAGAGATCACATTTCAGAAACATCTGGGCCTGGATCTCCAGGCACTCGAAGAAGTTTGGTGCTTTGCCACCCCCAGTGAGATGCCAAGGCCCTGTGGGAAAGGGCTGCCCTCCATGCTACCCTCCAGCAGGAAAAGGGGTGAAGAGGGACCCCCAACCTTAAAGTACAACCAAAGTGATAAGATGCACCCTGAGCACTGTATAAGCAACTGTGTAAAAAATGTGTGCATGACGACGGCTTTAGTTTTCGAACAAAAATCGCTTGCTGCTTTTTTTCTGTGACATAAGCTTATAAAGAAAAAATGGGTTTACTAGCCAAAAGCAAAGAAAAGCCCACCCTTAACATGGACCACCACCCCACATCCCCGTGGCCATCAAGACTGGATGTCAACACTCCAGTCCCAAGAGGCCGGAACACAAGAATGTCTCCCACTGCTGTGACTGTTGCGTGCTGCTGGGAAGTAGGAGGTAGGAAGCAGATTGTGTCCTTCCTTTTTCAGAGGGAGGAATGGGCCTTGAATGTGTCACATGCAGAAAGAGGGGACACCAGGTGGGTCAGCATGGCAATGATAAAGCCAAGATCATAACCCTGAGCTGTGGGCTCAGAGAACAGCACCGTATACCAGTCCAGACCAAAAAGCACAGGAACCCCATCCTCATCCTGCCCCCAACACATAGGCCTGTGTCAGAGGGAAAAGAAAATGGGCTCTCAGAGAAGCTGAAAAATAAAAAGAGTTCCACAAATAAGGCATATTGGCTGCAGGCAAATCCACACAAAGGACCGCTTTAAAGAAAAATCACTTGTGTTCCTGAGTTCTGAGCTTTGGGTGAGTTTCTGAAGAGGAATATTTGCATTTTGGGTTTTCCCCCTTTGTGTGGTGAAGCAACAGGTAAAATCAGTCACTCTGAAATAGAAGCATGAGCAACTCTGCAAATCTTAGAGCCCAAAGGAAGCTAATCTCTTCCTACCTCTCAATTGGCTTTCTACGTATTCTAGAAGAGGGACAAATCAGCAGGGAGAGAGAAGCAGAAGGTTCAGAAATGGCAGCGGGAGTTGTCTGCTTGCATTACCATCTAAGGAAATTCAGGGAACTATCACTGGGGGAAAAATCAGGCAAATTACTTCGTCTCAGACCATCCTCAACAGGGATGTTTGATTTGCTGTTGCTCAGTGAGGCTTCCCGCTGTCTTTCTCCTATTTCAGGGAGGGCTTTGCCTGTGCAGGCTCTAAACAGCTGCTGCGCACAGCAACTGCTGCCCTACCGGGCCCCAAGACATTCAAAGTCAACCCACGTCCACTAGAAATAAATGTGAATCAAAGGGTGACTGGCAAGAAAAGAAATGGCCACAGAGGCCGGGTATGGTGGCTCACGCCTGTAATCCCAGCACTTTGGGAGGCCAAGGTGGGCGAATCACCTGAGGTCAGGAGTTTGAGACCAGCCTGGCTAACATGGTGAAACTCCATTTCTACTAAAAATACAAAAAATTAGCTGGGCATGGTGGCTTGTGCCTGTAGTTCCAGCTACTCAGGAGGCTGAGGCAGGGGAATCACTTGAACCAGGGAGGCAGAGGTTGCGGTGAGCCGAGATCACGCCACTGCACTCCAGCCTGGGAGACAGGGGTGAGACTCCATCTCAAAAAAAAAAAAAGAAAGAAAAAGATACAGGTTATGCTATTGGTTATTTGGATTCTCTAACAGGATGTGATGTGGCATTGAAATTCAAATGCAGTGGGTGTTTCTCTTATATCTTGTCTAGAGAATGGAACAGATTGTGAGACCCACTTAAGTCATTGGAGATGAATTTGGTTTGATGAGCAGCCCTTTTAACTTTAAAAGCGGTCTCTCAGAAATTCTTGGTCTCCAGGTTTATTTCTACCATTGGAGGGGTGAATTAAAGAAGAATCCATTCAGGTTGTGACCTAAATCTTCTCCGTCATAGGAATACTATTTTAGAAACCTGTTTTCTGTATGGGGCAGGCTGACATGTTCCCTGCTAGTACTGGCACTACCAAAACAAGCTTTTGGGTTTGTTCTTAAATCCTTCTGAAATGCATACTTTTCTGCTATTCCTATTTCTGAATTTAGTGGGTCACTAGGGAGAGATTTGCCACTTGAATTCCTTTGCACAGGAGCTGGGAGACTTGGGTTCCAATTCTGACTCAGCCACTAACTGTGTGGTTTCAAGCTTGGCTATGATGTTTTTTTCACACTGTGATCTTAGGTACTTCACTTAATCTTTGGGCCCTTATTATTCTGATCTCTAAAATGAGTGATTACTAGGATTCCTTTCAACTTCAGTCTATTCTTTTCTTATCTAATTTATAGAATCACAAGGAAAATTGATTCTATCATGTATATAAAAGTATTCTATAAAGCTTAAGTACTTCCTGGGAGCATTTTTTAAAATACAAAGCAAAAAGAAAGGCCATGTGGTTTGTAATAAGATATCCTAATTTAAACTAAGATAGAAAAACGGACAATGACTGCTTCTGGATTTTACTGGAAGTGAGAAGTTCCATGACTTAATGTAACTCCAGGGGAATGCAAACTGAAGAGTACTGTCTCTCCTAGGCAGTCAGAGGAAAGAAATATAATATTGTTTCACTGCTGGTTAGGAACTCAAGATGAACTCTTGAAGAAGGAAGGTGTGCTTGCATCACCAGTTATTTCGGAACTTCTACCAGACTCAAAATTCCTCAAATCTGCTTCCTTCACACTATACTCCAAAAGGAGTCAAAGCTATGTGGCATACTGTAAGAACAGAACCAACAGCCTACAAAATACTTCCATTCTAATCCTACTATTACTTCCGGGGACACTGATTTATAAAATAAGAATTATAAAATAAGAATTTTTAAAAATAGGAATAAATATAGCCATCTTCGTCAATGTTAACCTCACTATCAAAAAAAAAAAAAATCATGTCAATGCATACAAAACCTGAAAGATATTCCTGACCACTTGAAGGGCTTGGTTTTAATCTGAATGCTCTTGGAAACTCCAAGCAAAAGTGCCCAGAAAATATGCTGCCAAGGTTTGGGGCACTCAGTTAGACCTCAGCAGATTCCAAGATTGCACTCCTTGCCTAAGAGTTTTCTTTAAATGATCACTGGTTTGGGAAACAATTATTTCTCAAACAGGTTGATATTCAACATGCTGGATGCTGGGTGCTGCAGGGGCTTTGAGTGTCTTTCTCTCCCATCATGGACTCCAATTCTAACAGACCTTTTTTATATAGTGTAATAATCTGTCCGGGCGCGGTGGCTTACACCTGTAATCCCAGCACTTTGGGAGTCCGAGGCAGGTGGCTCATGAGGTCAGGAGTTCGAGACCAGCCTGACCAACATGGTGAAACCCCGTCTCTACTAAAAATACAAAAATTAGCCAGGTGGTACGCACCTGTAATCCCAGCCACTCAGGAGGCTGAGGCAGGAGAACCACTTGAACCCGGGAGGTGGAGGTTGCAGTGAGCCAAGATCGTACCATTGCACTCCAGCCTGGGCAACAGAGTGAGACTCCATCTCAACAGTAATAATAATAATAATCTGAACAGCCCACAAAAGGCTTGGGAAAGTAAAAACAATGCCCTGCATTTGGTCTCCTCCATCCAAGTGGCTGGGACTCTGTCCTCTAGTCTGTGCTCATGTCAGGCAACCAATTTATCTCTCTGCAATCTGAAGTTCCACTCTGCAGAGAGGACACAGTGAGAACCCCTGGCAGATTTGTGAGCCTCTTCCCTGCTTCTGCCATTCATGGATAACCATGATCTTGACTCATCACACAGAGAGATGTCTTCCCAAATTGTCAATCTTGTATGGGGTTTCAAAAGTCTAGCCCTAGGCCAGGTGAGGTAGTGCAATGCCTCTAATCCCAGCACTATGGGAGGCCTAGGAGGGTGGATCACGAGATCAGGAGATGGAGACCATCCTGGCTAACACGGTGAAACGCCGTATCTACTAAAAATACAAAAAATATTAGCTGGGCGTGGTGGCACATGCCTGTAGTCCCAGGTACTTGGGAAGCTGAGGCAGGAGAATCCCTTGAACCCAGTAGGCGGAGGTTGTGGTGAGCTGAGTCCTTGCCACTGCACTCCAGCCTGGGTGACAGAGCGAGATTCTGTCTAAAAAAAAAAAAAAAAAAAAAAAATGGCTAGCCCTAACACAATACCATTTCCTAATAAATTCTGTAAATAAATTTTTGTTGTCTTTCAACTTTAAAAGCCATGGGAAAAGACAGTCTTTTTGTTCTGTTTGTTTTGAGGGGGTTCTTCTCCACAGTGAAGAGGATAAAAAGATATCCTTTATCCACTTCTGTTATCCTCTTGCCCCTTAAAAATCCCACTTTTAGAGATATCCACTTATTTACAAACTGACTCTGAGAAGAAATATATAAAAAGTGGGGGTAGAAACACAGACCAGAAATGAAAGTGTAGTGACCACCAAGTGAGTTACAAAGGCTGAACTTGTCTCAAGACCCAGGATTGTTGTTTCAGTTCTGGCCATCCTTTGGAAGTGGTGTCACTCTTTCTAGGCATCAGCAAGGAGTTCAGCACATTTAGGGAGGATGCCATCACAGAAACCCTAATGGTCTTATGTTTCAGCAACACATAGGCAGAGCATGGGGCAGGGAGAGGGTTTCTTTATGAAATAACTTCTTGTCTGAAAGTCCCAACTAATTGATAGGAAGTCACAAACAGGCCACTCGTGCAATCAGGGTTATTTGTCATGGAAAAGCCACAGGGGAAAGGTGATGGCAAGGAGGCTGCAACCTCCCTTTCTCAGTGCACACATCTGTTGGTAGGAAGGGGCAACTCTGCATGCCTTTACCAAAGGCCATCCTGGGTCTGTATGTGTAAGCCACATGTGTGTGTCTGTGAACATTTATGACTTATGTGCTAACACAGGAAAAGATACTCCCTTTGATCAGTTAAACAGAGTTTGGTGAAATTCGCTCTGGACAAGAAACCAGAAAACCTGGCTTCTCTGCTTTCTCTCTTACTGATGTGGCCTCTGGCAAGCCCTTAACCTTGGTGAGCCTCAGTCTCCACCTCCATAAAGTAGAAGTCATGAGATCTGTCCCAGAGAGCAGGTGAAATAATGCACGAGACAGCACTGTATACAGTATAAGGTAGTTCACTACTGTAGACAGTCATTATTTATTATGAATAAGCAGGAAAGAATTCACATGCCAATTATTTGGCTATCTTTTCACTAAGTTAGGTAATCTAGCCAGAAGGTGGATGGGTAGGATTTTCCCCACTTAGGTTCACGGCCTGTATGTGAATCTACAGCACACAGGTGTCTGAGCTCTATTATTGACAAACCTATTTTAATTTGCTATATTGTTTCTAATTCTCTTCTGGATCTCCAAGCAGTAAAAAATACCAAACTGAGAAAAGTTCTGTGCAAATTAACTGGGCCAGAAAGAATTTTTACCACCTGTTTGTAGATGTAACTTATTTGTGGCACTAATTTCTAAGGAATAGAGCATTGCTGTGATTGTCTGTTCTGATGCGAACTTCTTTCCTCCTATAATTTCCCCCCTCTAAAATCTGCCCCAAATTTCCTGATGTAAGTACTAAAGAAGTTTTATGTTTGTTTGTTTGTCTGCATTAAGATATATTTCCTGAAGGTTTGGGAACCTAAAATTAGAATATTTAATAAGAAACTACTGACATTTATCACCTTCTTTAGGATTTACCGCTCGCCCAGTGATGTTCTTTCCTAAGCTAAATTAAAAGACAAATTCAAATCCTGCATGGTAGCCACCAAAAGCATATATTTGAAAAACAGGATTCGGCGTGCCATATTATGCATTATTTAATGGTATGCAAATTATAAGTCAGACAGTTAGGAAAACCACACTTCAGCATTAATAAACAGCAATATTACTACTACATTAATTATGATATTGCTATGATTTATTCCCAAGTTTTGCATTGTGATTCTCCTTGAAAATTTATGCCATCTGATAAGCGGTAACCTAGTTCCCCTCCTACATCTCCTGCCCATTTCTCAAATCTGTTCCTCCTACCCACCCGATGGGTGTCTGTAGGAAACGGGTACAGAAATACAAAATCATAAGCAGCCTCATTGTCTTATAAGCATTAAAAATTAAAGAACAAGCAAACACCACCTAAAGCTCCAACATTTATTGTGTCAATGTTAAGCACACTTTTTAAAAGACAACATAGAATGTATAGAAACAAGGGGTTGGGGACTCATGCGCATTTCCACAATACAGGTAATTAGATTGGCTGGTTTCAGAAGGGCCAGGGCATCACTCATGACAGCGATGGTCCACGGGCCCTCTCTATGGGACTGATTCACTGTTCCAATGTGGGTCTGTTTTTTTGTTTTTACTTTTTATTAAAAAATATAAATAAAATGGCGCTGCAGGCCTAGGCTGGAAGGACTCTGCAGGACTCTGTCTTCGCACAACGGCTTCTTGGAGGCTACTGTCAGAAAACATCACAAACTAGCAGGATGACAGACCACGCTGACGTCGACTGGGCGGCACGCGTCCACCCCACCCCTGGGGGCTTCAAATTTTCTCAGAACTTAAGGGCTCTCGAGCTTCCATCCGAAAACTGCCACACATCTTGAGCTCTCTGGGTACTACGCCGAATGGGGGTGTGTGAAGAACCTAGAAAGAGGTTGGAGACAGAGGAGGGGGAAAAAAAAAAGTACAGGTGTGACTTGGCCCAGTGATTTTCTGTTCTCTAACTAGCTTTTTAAAAATTAGAACTTAAACCAACCACAGGTCGAGCCACTGGCATCTTAAGCATGATTTCAAACTCAGCCTCCCCTCCCCAAGTATCTCTGACCTCTGAGTGGTCTTCCCATGCCTCCCTCCCTTCCGTCCCCCCAAGGAGGACCCAGGTCCCCCCACCCCTGCCCAATTGTATGATAGTCCTAATAAACTCGGGACACACCTGGAAGGAAACACTTGCCCTTATGACTGAGAAAACTTAGTAAGAAACAGTCCTTTGGTTGAGGAGAGCGGGAGAGGGAGGAGGGAAAGGGGACACCTTCTCAAAATAATAATAAAATTATAAAGAAACAAAAAATCAAAACTGATGTAAAAGCAGCACAACGAAAACATGAAATGTCATCAAGTTCAACGTCAAAGCAGCCAATGATTTACAAGAGGCGAACAAATCTCTGAAGAGAAAACCAGAACCCAAAAGAGTTGCTCTCAAATTGCACCAAAAACTGCCTGTAGTTTCTTTCAAACATGCAGTTTTCTTTTCTTTTTTGGAAGGGGGAAGGCAATGGTGAAGGGAAGAAGGGAGTGGTTATTTTCCTCCGGGGTTCCTCCCTTGCTGTGGACATTGACTTGAAGCAGCAGAACTGGGAGTCCGGATGTGCCGAGGAAGAGGGCTACCACTGTGGCATTCCAGGCCTCGTTGCCATGGCGACCCGAAGCAGGGGCCTGGGGCCTCCTCTCCCCTGACTTGGCGCCGCAGGAGGCCCGGGGTCTGGATCTCAGCTGCTCTCACGCATCCCACCCCTGAGCAGAGCAGCGGAGACCTGGGCTGAGGGGCATGCTGTGTCCAGGTGGGTTCTGGGGAATCCCATTCCCAGTCCAGCGCTAAGTCACTGTCGTCGAGGCCCCTTTAGCTGATACCCCAATCAAACCCTTTCGTCCAACCTGCTACCAATATTCAAATTCTAATAGACAAAGTATATCATGGGCATGTACCACGTTCACAGCTATTTAAAAGCACAGCCCCCCTATGGGTTTAGGGGCTCCCGCTTTAGAGGATACTTGGGGAAATGGCTTAATTTGCCTTTTCTACCATCTCTATGAAAGATCTGATACACGTGCTCCCTTGAAATAGTTTTTGCCACTTTACAGAAAGGAAAAACGTATTTGGATCAACCATCGAGCTGTGTTCAGCCAAGTTTAGGTTCTCAAGTACAATGACCCGTGTGAACTGGATTGGTCTCTTTCCCATTTGGAAGGGAGGAATTAATAGTATCCCATGACCGTAGATGACGCTGGGAAATAGAGAGAGAGAAAGAGAGAGAGAGAGAGAGAAACAGCCCCATCCCCCTAAAGGCTGAGTCACTGGCCTCGTGCTGTATGTAGTAAATTAAACAGCGGGCTAATGGGATAACGAGATGCCAGCAAGCAGAAGTGCAGACCGGACAACCCATGTCCACAGTTCATAGCTATAGCAGCCCTAGAGTAAATACACATCATACCAATTCCCTCTATGTGTTCTGATGTCCATTTCTCTAACAATGGGTTCGTTTATTTTCAATTGGGAAATATGCAGGGCTTTAGGAGACAACTAGGAAAATCTGCTAGATGGCTCATGCCTTTTAAAAGTTAGCAGTCTTTTAAGAAACATTTTTCCAAGCAGGTTGAGAGAACTCTGCCAATCCCATCCTCATATCGGCAAAGTTCCCACAATTTTTTTTTTATGGGAAGTTGTCTGAAAAAAAGAGAATGGGATGGGTACATTCCTGAACACACCAGGCCCAGGGACAATGGAGTAACAGAATCGTAATGAGGAACACACAGTTACAACACAGTCATAAGAAGTCATGTTCATGTGTGTACGGAGGGGGAAAAGAGGCTTAAAACAAGAAAACACTGTATTTCCTCCCTCAGTCTCTGTGAGCAAAGTACTACAAGCAGGAGAGGATGGGGCCTGAAGCTTCTCAACTCCTTTTCAGGAAGGCCCGAAATAATCCCAGTACCTTTCAGCAAACTGTGTCTGTGAATAAACCACCTCATTTCCTTATTTCTCCAACTGGAATTATACCTAAGCCATCTCCCGCCACTTCCTTTCAAGTTCTCACTTCTAGCATTATGAATATATACAATATGTACTTATTGCATATACAAAAATGGTATTTAAATAAACAGTTCTATATCTACAGAATGCCCTGGGAAAAACTCAACTACTTCACACTTTCTGCCATGGCCAGTGCAAATGAAGAACTGTGTTCACCTCACTTCTTAGCAACCTTTGTAATGTGTTGGTTCCAGCCTTTTTGTAGGTCCTAAACAAAGAGAGGATAGCAAATGGGTTCAGGAAGGAGGTAATATAGGCACTGGAAGAGTTTCTGGTTTAAAATCTGTGAGAAATAGAATTTGCGGTATTCCTGTTTATTAAGTTGTTCTCAAATGAAGATTAAAAAGAACATTTTAAGCATCAGTTCAGGTATGTAGAGAACATTCCATCAGCACGTCAAGCCTGTTACAAAAACTTACTTGAGGATTTTAAGAGACATTAATGATCTTAGTAGTTCCTCATTTTAAAAAAAAAGATCATGAATTCATCTTACTATTGGAAATGTGCATGTTATTTTATATTAAGATTTTAAATTTTAGAGTTCTGGATACAAAATATCATTTATAAGTTATATCATGTTGGCTAGGTTCTCATGCTTCTATTGTTCATCAGCTTCAGAAATAATATTTTATCAGAAGGCGTCAATAAGTCAGGAGACTAAGTAACCTGAAGAACCCATCTCCCAGTAAATTTATTTAACTTTGGGACCATGTAAATCAAACATAATCTGTGATTTATCACCAGATGTTTGCACTCCTCCCCATTCCCCATTTGATTTAAGAAATTTGAACAGACAAGTGTACAGTATCCACTATTAATTCTGTCTGTCAGGATGCAAAACCTAATTACGCTAAGAGCAGCATATACTGAGAAATTAAAATGAATACTGTACATAAAACCTACACAGTTGCACTCATAGCTCCTAATAAAAGAGTAATAGGGACACACAGAGGTTTTATGGACATTTAATAGGGTGGAGTTGAAGTCACCACATCTAAAGCTGGCATGGCACTGGGGAATTATTTCTATCTGTCTTGAGCAGCATTTTGGATTCAGTTTTGGAGAAACCTAATCCAAAACACATACAGTATATCTTTTCTAAGTTCAGTGACAAACATCAAGTTCTCAAGGTACCGCACGCCCACCCCACCCCACCTCCTATGTAATATTCTCCAACATCCTTTCTCAGTGGATTCCTCTAGCCCCACTCTCTCCTTCCCACCCAAACTGGCTTTTCAGAAAACATTGACTTTCTTTATACTTTAGAAAGATAAAACTATTCTTGCCTCAGATAAAAGGCATGACATGAAAAGGCCACCTCACAGGCACTAGGGCATAAGAACTGAGCGACAAAAAATGCTACCACAAGAAGACAACAGAACGGCTTTTGTTTTGGTTTTTTACAAAAATAAGAACAATGTCGTATTCATTCATCTACACTGGGAACAGGGACACGATATCACAGAGGTATGTGTTTAGTAAAGCAAATAGATGCTGCAACATGCAGTATTTGTAAAAGTGACAACACAGATTTCTAAGGATTTTTAAAATAGACCTAACTGGCTGGTCAGAAGATAATTGAAGGGTATTCCCGCCCTTATTTGCTGTCATCCAGGAAGACCCTATCAAAACACCTAAAGTAATCTGTAGCATCTAGGGTTCCTGGGATCTCAGAACCACAAGGCAAACCACTATGCATCTCAGGAAATCAGTGGCTGATTCCAAAGATTTCACTATGTCTGGCTACACCCCTAGTGGCTGCTTTCTTTTCTTTCGTCTCTCTCTTTTTTTCTCCCTCTTTTTTAAACAAAACAAAACAAAACAAAACAAAACCTGATGCCTTTGTTTCCAGATTTTTAGATTTCAAAAGTGGGGTTATTTTGTTATGAGAAAAGACTCTTACATGGAAACCAAAGAGCTGATTTTTTTTAAAAAAATCTTTTTTACATTATGTTCTAAGATAAAGCAAGGATGGGAGAATAGAAAAGAACTTTTAGACAACAAGAACAGCAAAAAATTTAAAGGAAATAAAAGTTTAAGATGCTATTACCAGCAAGTTTTTTCACTTATGTTTGAATGGATTTCTGCTAAGAGATGGAGTAAGTTTTTAACATCAGACTGAAAACACCTTCCATTTCTTGAAATCTATTCTAAACTGGAAAGCCTTAAAACTATGTCCAGGGTTTGAGATATGTCTATTTTAATATAGTAAGTACTTTATGTTCCTTTAGGGTATAATACACGCATCAGAATGCCCATAGAAATAATCCTGAAAAAGACTGACTGGCCTTCTCTTAAAACCTGTTATTTTCTTGAAAGTAATTTACAGAGTGTGTCAAATGAGGACACAAGAAGCTTACAATGTGTACTTTAATTTTTTTTATTTTTTCAATAAAGGGACAAAATGGGTGTATGAACAGGTTAATGCAGACAACTGCCAAAAAAACACAGACAGTGGTTTTTCCAATAGAACTTAACAAAGACCAGAAACAAATACAATAAAAAGCCAGGTTGTAATGACCTTTGGTCATCTAAATAAAAAAAAAATAAAAACAAAGAAAAATAAAAGATCAAATTAAGTGCCTCTGTTTTGAACAGGGCACATAAGCAATAATAAATAGTGACTCCCATAGTAAAAGATAAAATTTCAAGTTACGACAAACAGCTTTCATTACAGGAATAGAAAAGGCCAATAACAAAATATTCTGCATTGCCATTTACAAAAAAGTATTGACTAAAGCGGGCTTTCTCTTTAATATGCTTTGCATATGAAATTCTTTCCAATCTAAATATAAAGCACCATTTAGTTTTTGGCAATGAAAAAAACTGCAAAACATTGGTTTTTTTTTTTTTTCCTTTTTTTTTCTTTCTTTCTTTTACTGCATATGAAGGTAAGATGCTGGAATGTAGGGTGATAGAAGGAAAGGGACAAAAAGCACACTACATAACAAACCAACGTTATTAGCTTGCAGTACTGCATACAGTATGGCAGCAGGAAAAAGGAACAAAAAAGGATATGTACAACCCCTATGACAGCCATCCATGTGACATTCTAGCAGGCTCCCCCAAACCGCCATTATATGGCTTCTCATCTGTAATGTCACACTTTTTTGTTTCTCTCTTTTTTTTTTTTGAAGCATACAAATAATTTGCACTATATTATCCTGCCAAATTAAAAAAATATACTGTGGCAGCCTGTCTTTTTTTTTTCCACTACCAAAAAAGGTACATTGATACCTTTTAAGAGAACAAGCAACAGTTAAAAATACAAGCTTCAATATAAATACTATAGTGCCTAACACTAGATGAACATTTAATTCAAATACCATTCTAGAAATACAGAAAAAAGACCATAAATGTATTTTAGCATAGGAATCAACATGAGTGTGCATTTTCCTATATTTAAGTACTATATAATCTTAAACCTTTCCCCAATGTATGTTTTTTTTTTTTTTTACAACCTGAAGAGCGGTGTGTATCCAAGGCATAGAATTTCCACTACCATTTTTAAATGGATAACAAGTCTTGTAACACCACCAAGACAATGGAACCCTAAAATGCAGTTCCCCCCTAAACATAATGAAGTGTTTTTTAAAAAAATTTTTTCTTAACATTTATATTTAAAAAAGTTTTGTACAAAAAAATCCTTGCACTGTAGAAGCGAAAGCAATCATTCATTTCTATGTTAAGTGTATTCTGTTTCCATTCACAGCGCTTGCAATGTTGCGTCCAAGTAAGTAAGCTCAATAGTCAAGTAAATGGCTGGCAAAGTTTTTTTTTTTTAGTTTTTAAAAAATGCTCCTCAATGAGATTGTGTTCAATTTTTTTTCAGCATTCTTGCAACTTTTCCCTTAAGTATAGACCTGTAAACTGGGAAAATTGTACAGTGCACTTAATTGTCCTATCTGAGCAGGTTTATTTTATACTCAACCTCTGTATCTCTGATTAGAGAAAAGATACAGATATCACAGGCAGAGTCAAGTGCTATTTGAACACCAACTGGGGCAGATGCTAGCTTAATAAAAAAGAAAAAATTAAAAAAATAAAAATAAAAACAATGAATCCTCTTCCATGTTAACACAAATAGCACACAGTGTATGGAAAAGAAATGAAGTACAACTTTTAGGGAGCACAGACATATATACTGCTACTCTTAAAATTCTTTCTCTTCTTTTTTTAAGAATGTCACATTTAAATGCAAGTCTTAAGAATTCATAGTTAATCATCATTGTATCAATATTAGCTTATATACCTGTTCTAGTTTTAAATGGCAAATAGTACCACGTTGTGCTAATAAATCATATTATTTTCTTCTGTTCCCCTCTGTCAAACCTTATTGTCAGCCTCTTCCTTTCAATATGGTATACAAGGTCTTAAAGTTTATCATTTGATTGTCCACTTGACAACCAAGTAGATCTGGATCTATTTCTTTTGGTGCCAGAATTTTTAAAAAGACATTATTAAAGCAAATATCTTCATAAAATGAACTCCTTACTAGTGTATTTAATTGCGTTCCAGGGCTTTTGCACATTACACATTCAATTTAATCATTGTTTAAAAAAAATAAAACTTTGGGCAAAACAGCCCATTTCTTTTAAGCTCTCACCAGGAGCAAAGTAGCTTTTATACTGGTATAATCAGTTTTGTTTATAAAATTAAACTAAAGGAAAAATGATGATTAACTAGGACATAATGGGTCATCTTTTTAGGTAGCCATTGTTGTGAGAAATACAATATAGAATTATATGCTAGTTCCTAAGGTTTATTACCTCACCCAATGCTGAATTAAGCTACAAGTTTATAACAAGTAGAAAGAACCATCGATGTGGTTTTAATAGATCCAAGGCACTCATATTTTAAAACCAAATGATAGAATAAACTTGTTCTGTTTTTCTCTTAATTTGTCAATTCAAGGCCTTTTTTTCTTCCTCTCCAATTGATACATTTAACCCTTTAGAGACAGACATTTAGCTCGTAGAGATTTTTTTTCAGTGCTATCTATTCTGTCTATAGAGGGTTAATCCAAAGACTGTTTTTCCTCCTCACGTTATAAAATAAAACTGTACATGATATGTATTACAGAATGTATGCAGCATGGTCTTTTTCTCTCTCTCTCTCTTTTTCTCTCAGAACGGAACTGGAAACAGCAACATGTTTGCTCAGCAACGAATTAGGGACAATTTAAAATAGCCATAACATACCATACATGCTGTCTAAGTTTAAAAAAAAACATACACAACATGTAAATTATTGCACAAGAGAAAGGCTCAAAGTTTGCGTAAAATGCAATAGTATTGCCCCATACAGATCATGCATTCAAACGGTGAGAACATAAAGGAAAAAAAAAAAGGAAAAAGAAAAAAGAAAAAGAAAAAGAAAAAAAACAGGTGTGCTGGTGACAAGCACTCTCATATTCTTAGCTTCGTTACTTCTGTTTGTTTGTTTGTTTGTTTGTTTGTTTAAATCACATGGGACTAGAAAAAAATCCTACAGGGAGTGGGGCTGGAGGGCGATGGGGAAGGGGAGTGGTGAAAAAGGGGGTGTCAGGTGGGAGTGAGGGAGGGGTATTAATATACCTCTATTCAGTTTTTATATCATTATTCAACACTCGATCACTGTGCCATTTTTTCATGTGTTTCTCCAGGGTACTGTACACGCTAAAAGGCATCTTACAAATTTCACATTTGTAAACGTCCTTCCCCACCTGGCCATGCGTTTTCATGTGCCTGGTGAGCTTGCTACTCTGGGCACAGGCATAGTTGCACAGCTCGCATTTATAAGGCCTTTCGCCCGTGTGGCTTCTCCTGTGGACAGTGAGATTGCTACAGTTCTTGAAGACTTTCCCACAGTACTCACAAGTGTCGCTGCGTCTGCCCTCTTTTGAGCTGGGCCTGCCCGGGCCCGGACCACTAATATGGGGCGTGCTCCCTCCACTTCCCGTGCCGCTGCGCCCCGAGATCCCTCCGTCCAGCTCCCCGGGCGGTGTGGAGAAGCGCAAGCTCCCGTTCTCCGAGGAGTGCTCCGACGAGGAGGCAAAAGGCGATTGTCTGGAGTCTCCGAAGCTAAGGAAGGGATCTTTGAGCTGCCTGGAGGCCGCGTAGCCGGCGAGCCACTGCGAGTACACGTTCTCCGTGTTGGGCATCGCGGCCGGGGGCAGGTCGAACTCCTTCTCGAGCTTGATGCGCTTAGAGAAGGGGCTCAGCGAGCTGGGGCTGCCCAGCAGCAGCTTTTTGGACAGGCCCCCCGAGGCCGACTCGCCCGGGGAGCAGCCGCGGCCATTAACAGTGCCATCGTCTATGCGGTCCGACTCGCCGGCCACCGAGTCTTCGTCGCAAGTGTCCCTGTGGCCCTCGGCCTCGGCCAGGTGGCCGCGCTTATGCTTCTCGCCCAGGACCTGGTGGAAGGCCTCGCTGAAGTGCTGCATGGAGCTGAGCACCATGCCCTGCATGACGTCGGGCAGGGCGCGGCTCTCGTCACCCACGCCCACGACCGCGCCCCGCGAGCTGTTCTCGTGGTGGCGCGCCGCCTCCAGGCTCAGCCCGAAGCCGTAGTCCACCCTCTCGCTCTCCGTCAGCTCCTCCTCCTCCTCTTCCTCCTCTTCTTCCTCTTCCTCGTCGTCCTCCTCTTCCTCCTCGTCCCCGTTCTCCGGGATCAGGTTGGGGTCGTTCTCGCTCTTGAACTTGGCCACCACGGACTTGAGCGCGCTGCTGGCGCTGCCCACCAAGTCGCTGGTGCCGGGTTCCGGGGAGCTGGCGGTGGAGAGACCGTCGTCGGACTTGACCGTCATGGGGGACGATTTGTGCATGTGCGTCTTCATGTGGCGCTTCAGCTTGCTGGCCTGGGTGCACGCGTGGTCGCACAGGTTGCACTTGTAGGGCTTCTCGCCCGTGTGGCTGCGCCGGTGCACCACCAGGTTGCTCTGAAATTTGAACGTCTTGCCGCAGAACTCGCATGACTTGGACTTGACCGGGGGCTGGGAGGGAGGAGGGGCGGATTGCAGAGGAGGGAGGGGGGGCGTCGCCAGGAAGGGCGGCTTGCTACCTGGCTGGAATGGTTGCAGTAACCTTTGCATAGGGCTGGGCCGGCCTGGGGACAGCGGTGGGCTAGACGTGTTCCCTGCCAGCTCTCTAAGTCTCCTAGAGAAATCCATGGCGGGAGGCTCCATAGCCATTGGATTCAACCGCAGCACCCTGTCAAAGGCACTCGGGTGATGGGTGGCCAGGGCCATCTCTTCCGCCCCCAGGCGCTCTATGCGGTGGGGGTCCAAGTGATGTCTCGGTGGTGGACTAAACAGGGGGGGAGTGGGTGGAAAGCGCCCTTCTGCCAGGCCGGAAGCCTCTCTCGATACTGATCCTGGTATTCTTAGCAGGTTAAAGGGGTTATTGTCTGCAATATGAATCCCATGGAGAGGTGGCTGGGAAGGACATTCTGCACCTAGTCCTGAAGGGATACCAACCCGCGGGGTCAGGGGACTTCCGTGTTCGCTTTCTAAGTAGATTCTTAATCCATGAGTGTTCTGTGCGTGTTGCAAGAGAAACCATGCACTGGTGAATGGCTGTTTGCAAGTTGTACATGTGTAGCTGCTGGGCTCATCTTTACCTGCAAAATAATACAACACCAACATCAATGTTTAATCACTGGGCGGGCATCAGCAATTGCTTATTTATGTTCCACCTCCAGCCTTCCCTGCCCCCACCCCTCAACCCCAAGGCCTAAGCCCTCACTGACCTACCCCCTGTGCCTGGCACGTCTGAGCATGGGCACCCAGTAAATATTGGTCCAATTGGTCTTCCTGCCATTAAACTCAGTTCTAGAAATTTTATATCCAATCCCCAAAGCAGAAAAATCCTGACCAGTTCTGGCTTGAGGATGAAGGTCCCTACATTCTAGGCACCTCAACAAATGTCTTCTAAACTTTCCAGTTCCATCAGCTGTAGTTTGGGGCAAGCCATCTCATCTCCATGTGCCTCTGTTTCCTCCTTGTTAAGTGAGAAACTTGGACAAGGTGACCCAAGGAAACTTTTGGCTTCCTAAATCCCAGCTTTCTATTCCCCCCTGGGTGGCAGGTGATCTTTCTAAATAGGCAAACATTTCATAGAGGTATCAAAAAAGGGGAAGAAGGTCAACTCACTACAATGTTCTATGGCCCTAAAGATGCTTTCAGCGTTAGCCTGAAACACACTAATTGTTGATATTGTTAAAATGAGAGGGTACTCATAAAATACTTCCGTGGAAAAAAGACTAGCAACATTCTCACACCCCAGACTGTGGGAGGATCAGTGAGTCCCAATTTTGGTTCCACAACACCCCATGGGGACGTCCATTTTTATCTCAAAGAATGTTTAAAAAATCTGAAAGAAAAACTTCATTCAGATTTAACGGATAGGCTGTATCCAATCTTTAGGAGTTGTCCCCCGGTCAGACAAATGCAAGTCTGGAAAAGTTAGGAGGAGTGGCTGGTGCCCACTTAAGCAGACACAGCATCCTAGTTTAAGGAACAGTTAAAACAGCCAGCACCATGACAGGCAGCAGGCTGAGAAATGCTACACTATCCTCCTCCTCATTATTTTGAGAGGCTAACAACGTGAACCAAATTATACAACATCCTGCGCCCTCGGCTGGGACTCAGCTTCAGTTGAGAAAGAAACAGAAAGATACAGTTCAGCTAGTCAACTCTGGCCAGTAGCCAAGCCGTCTGGAGAGGGGCCCTGCTTAAGTCACATTATTTCCCTTGCTGAAAAGAACCCAAGAGTGGTAAATGCCACTTTGGCAAAGAAGGGCCAGCTTGACTTCACAAAATATTTCATTTGGGGAGATGGCTAAATTAAATATATATGGGGAGATAGCTACATTAAATATATATATATATGGAATAACTAACCAACAGTTTACTAGTCAACTGCAACATTAAAAAGGGCAGAAGTAATGGTAGCCAAAGGACGAGGATGAGAAAAACAAAACTTCCCAGAGATTCTGAAAAAAAAGCCTTAAAATATAACTGAGAAATAACAAACTTTTCTCCTTCTTTTAAAAGAAGGGCTGCAAGAGTTCTTTAAGGCCACAGCTAGTATTTGTCAGTAACTTTCTAAGAAGGAAAAAAAAAAAAATCTACCAGGGAGGTTAAGAGTGAGAATGAGGAATTAATCAATTATATGATGCCTCCATTTAGCAAGTCAGAAAGAAAAGCCGGCAGGGTCTTCTCAGGAGCCCCCAAACACTGGTATTCCAAAATAAGCCAGCCTCGCTCAAGCACTTGTCTAAATAATGGACTCCTGCCCTGACCTTGTAATTTACTTTACAATGCATTTATAATCCCACTCAATATATCTCACTCCTGGGTAAATCTCTTAAACAAGATTAGATGGTAAGATACCAAAATTAGGTTTCAAACATTTGTCTAATGTGGTAGGGGGAAAAAAGGCAGAAAGATTTTGAAAGAAAACGCTGACATTAGTATCACATTATCTGCCTATTTTTGTTTGCCTCCTCTCTTCAAAGGGAAATAAAAAGCTTCATTGAGAACATTTTTATAAATTTTTTGTTGTTGTTGAACAATAACTTGGGTCCCAAATAGGCTGGAAAAAAAACTATCTGGTTCCAACTACATGATCCTCTGTGGCTTCCTCCTTGTCCTCCCTAGATCTCTGGGTGACTATCATACCTATTTAGCCTGACGATCTGAGTTGGGCAAGTAAAAAGATTTGTCTGATAATCCAAGTCCTTAACACGTTCATCACTCCAAATGCCTTAAAATTATATTTTACCTTATAAAACATCGATTGAAATCCAGGAC
The DNA here is from genome assembly GCF_029289425.2 of Pan paniscus. Classification (NCBI taxonomy): domain Eukaryota; kingdom Metazoa; phylum Chordata; class Mammalia; order Primates; family Hominidae; genus Pan; species Pan paniscus. Next base: position 65,904,069 of record NC_073261.2, on the reverse strand, counting down.
TAGACTCATAATTAGTGGTGCTGGTTTCACATGTGCCATGAATTGTAGTCATTGATAAATGCCAAAATCTGTAGCATACAGCACTACATCAAGGATCTCATTTGTATCCTTTCAAAAAGGCTTAAATGAGAAAAGTCCATTTTATTTTGCTGCCCTGAGCATCCTAAACTTTTTTTCAGAGCCAGTTATGTGATCATGCTACAGTATGTTAACACTGTGATGTTATCCTCCCCTCTCTCTCATACATCAGGTCAGAGAAAATGGCATTTTATCTTATAATGAGCATACAACATACAGTTTTCACTATCGCACTTTAGTATTCCCATCAACTAGATATTCTAGATCATGAGGGCAGCTAGTGTAATCATAATGTCAATGAGAAGGGCTGTTACGATTGAGACTAAAGATTACATGGAGAGAGCTGCTTTGAAACTGGTAATTATTACCAGTCCACTAATAGCAAATGATGCATTACAATTTCACCATATAATCTGTATTTCACTCAGCTCATGCCGGTGTACCATATTATATTACAGTGCTCACAGATTCTAAATTCCTAAACTGCAGTCATCAATAAATGTGTTACTTGCCATAATTTGTGAAATTACTTTGTTCATAACATCTTTGATGATTTAGAAAGACTGGAATTGATTTCCTGCGTGGCAAAATTAGGCCTACATTGATTTATTGATGTGTAAAATATAATAATATTCTTCATTTACTCTGATGAAAATCAACTTCTCAATTTGAGAGCCTCATTGGGCATTTACGGGGATTGTTTTGATTTAGAGCAATAAACTGACACCTGGCCCCTAAGCATAGGAACTTGAGACATCAAAAGGGTTAAAATCAGCTATTAGCCCACCTACTGGCTTTTATTTTATTTCATTTTACTTTAGGGGAAGGAATGACCCCTGTTTCTAGTATGTCACCAATGTGAAAAAGTCATGTGATCTAAGCCTCAAGATTCAGAAGAACAAGGAGGTCTGAGACTGGAGTCCTAGCTCTATTATTCACTAGATTGTAACTCTGGGATAGTCATTTGATTTCTCTGAGTCTTAGAGTTCCTATCTGTAAAATGAGCATAAAAACAGTACCTGTAAGAATTGTTGGGAGGTTCAAATGACAGAAGTATATAAAAGCCCTCTGTAAACTATCAGGTCGAATGTGAATGTGAGTTTTCATTACTACCAGGGGTGATTAATTACTGAGGGTAATGACTAACCACATTACACACCCCGAACGGCTTCCAGAGGAAGGTCCCAGTCCAGGCCTTAACCCAGGCCAAAAGGAGGCTCTAGTTAAAGAGCAGGGGTGACTGGCACACAGCAGGGTGGCCACAGGGAAGTGCTATGAGCTCTGGAAGCCAGGGGCAGCAGGTTAATGCCGCCAAGTGGAATGGGCATCAGGTTTGTTCTAGAGCTTTCTGGACCCCCACAACCCACTTCCACATACCTTGTTCTGGTCACTCCTAAATTGGTCCTGCCAGCAGGGGCACCAGCAAACTATGTACCCTCCCTTTGTGGGAAGGTGGGAGAGGACAGGGGTTCCCTATCAAGCTCAGACTTTCCTACCAGTCAAATCAAACTCCCAGCCCTCAGGAAGACCAGGCTGAAGACCGAGAACTATGTTTCCCTGGCAACAGCCCTTGGCCTCTCAACTCCACCCTCCTCTCAACTGCTCAACTCCCTTCTATCCCTTCCCTCCAAAAGTGGCTCCGTTCCCACAGCCCCATGCAGGCCCCAGATGCCCCCAGCAACAGGAGAGCTCTCCCCACCCAGCCAGCATGCAGGGACTAGAAACCGTGAGCCCAACCTCCTAAACCTTCTGCAATCTGTGACCTAACCCAGGCTTAGGCCCAGCTTGGGGGAAGGGAGCAGATGAGGTGCTTTTAACCCCTGAACCACCCAGCCCTCAGGACCTGAGGGCTTATGAAATTCACACAATAACTCTTTGTTACCTAGGATTACCTAGGAGTTAACAAAAATAAACAACTGGCTTTGAATCTGGTCTCAGGGTGCATGCCCTGCTCTTCAGATACCATTTACAAGATGGGTAAGTGTCATCTCCCTCCCATCTAAAAACAGTCCCCCTTAGAGCCTTAACTCTGGCATCTTGCTCTTTGTTATTCTCTCTCCATGACCTTTTTCCTTTTCTTTTTTTTTTTCTTTCCACAGCAGGTTATTTTTCATTTACTTTCAAATAAAAATTAGATGTCACACTTCTTTTCTTCTTGAACCTGCTTTTTTGTGTTTAGGGTGGAATCACTGCCCACCCCCTAACCTTTTAGCCATGCATGATTCATACCATGTGTTCCTACACAGAGAAGCAAACTGTATTATTTTCTAAAACAGTATATTTCAGAAAACATTTGTATAAATGGACAAATTTAAGTTTCATAAAATGGTCCCTACTATAAACCTCACTTGAACAAGTAAATGGTGGTGGCGGTGGTGGTGGTGGTGGTGGTGGTGATGATGATGATGGTGGTGGTGGTGGTGGTGGTGGTGGTGGTGGTGATGGTGGTGTTGGTGGTGATGGTGGTGGTGGTGTTGGTGGTGGTAGTGATGGTGGTGGTGGTGGTGGTAGTGATGGTGGCGGTAATGGCGGTGGTGGTGATGGTGATGGTGATGGTGGTAGTGATGGTGGTGGTAATGGTGGTGGTGGTGATGGTGGTGATGATGGTGATGGTACTGGTGGTGATGGTACTGGTGGTGATGGTGATGGTGGTGGTGATGGTACTGGTGGTGATGGTACTGGTGGTGATGGTGATGGTGGTGGTGATGGTACTGGTGGTGATGGTGGTGGTGGTGGTGATGGTGGTGGTAATGGTGGTGGTGGTGGTGGTGGTAGTGATGGTGGTGGTGGTGATGGTGGTGATGGTACTGGTGGTGATGGTGGTGGTGGTGGTAGTGATGGTGGTGGTGATGGTGGTGGTTGTGGTGGTGGTGGTGATGGTGGCAGTGGTGGTTGTGGTGGTGGTGATGGTGGTGGTGGTGATGGTGATGGTGATGGTGGTGGTGATGGTGGTGTTGGTGGTGATGGTGGTGATGGTGGTGGTGGTGGTGGTGTTGGTGGTGATGGTGGTGGTGGTGGTGGTGGTAGTGGTGATGGTGGTGGTGGTGATGGTGATGGTGGTGGTGATGGTGGTGGTGATGGTGATGGTGGTGGTGGTGGTGATGGTGGTGGTGGTGATGGTGGTGATGATGGTGGTGGTGGTGGTGGTGGTAGTGGTGGTGATGGTGGTGTTGGTGGTGATGGTGGTGGTAGTGATAATGGTGGTGGTGATGGTACTGGTGATGGTGGTGGTGTTAGTGATGGTGGCGGTAATGGTGGTGGTGGAGATGGTGGTGTTGATGGTGATGGTACTGGTGGTGATGGTGATGGTGATGGTGGTGATGCTACTGGTGGTGGTGGTAGTGATGGTGGTGGTAATGGTGGTGGTGGTGATGGTGGTGGTGGTAGTGATAATGGTGGTGGTGGTGGTAGTGATAATGGTGGTGGTGGTGGTGGTGGTGATGGTGGTGATGGTACTGGTGGTGATGGTGGTGGTGGTAGTGATGGTGGTGGTAATGGTGGTGGTGGTGGTGGTAGTGATGGTGCTGGTGGTGATGGTACTTGTGGTGATGGTGATGGTGATGGTGGTGATGGTGGTGGTGGTGGTAGTGATAATGGTGGTGGTGGTGGTGATGGTGGTGATGGTACTGGTGGTGATGGTGGTGGTAGTGATGGTGGTGGTGATGGTGGTGGTTGTGGTGGTGGTGGTGATGGTGGCAGTGGTGGTTGTGGTGGTGGTGGTGATGGTGGTGGTGGTGGTGGTGATAGTAGAGCCTTCACATTTTAACTACAATGATGTGCATTTTTCTCTAAAACCAGGAGAAAAATTAGTCAAAATTATGTGTGGGCATGAATATACAACATATACTATGTTCAAATACACATGTAAATACATAAGGAATATGCATTGGAATAACCCTGGAATAACCCTAAACTGACTCCTTTTGATTCTGGCCTTGGCTAAAGATGTGTGCCATGGACTATACCCAAAGTCCTAAATGAGACCACAGGAGTGAATGTCCAGTAATAAAATGGGCTCCAGAGGCACAGGCATCTTCAATCACTAGCCACGGAGCAAGACAAGACCCTGGGGAGAAGACCCACAGGGATGAGCTACTATCAGCTCCCAGCCTCCAGTGAGGAAAGAAAAAGGGGAGGGAAGAAGTCCCTCTGGGGCTGAGTGGAGTGGGGAGCGGCTGCCAAGTGAGTAATGGAATAATACATATGACAATCTATTTTGGAAGTAACTCCTTCAGTACTTAAAAAGTAAGGGCAATTTCCAGAAATTCTCATCTCTATACACATGGACATTTGTAGAAGAAATAAGGCTCAACTTACAAATACCCTGCGGTGCATATTCTGCACTCATCCCAGGCGTGGGGATTAGAGCTCCATGTGCAGAACGAGGGGAGGAGAGGCCCCTCCAGTGCAGAAGTTTATCTGTGAAAGAAACCCAAAATCAAGCACTACAGCTACAAACAACGTGCATCATAAACCACAGGATATCACATTTCAATTCCATTAAAATAGATTACAACATCATTACAACAGCCTTGCAGATAGTTAACAGGCCCAAGGCCTGAAACAAAAGAAGAGTGGTGAGTTATTTCCCAGAGTTTCTGTTTTGTTTTCAATTTCGGTCTTTTTGACAAAAGGGAAAGGGTTTGTTTTAGGAAAGGGGAGAGGTGGTCTTTGGTTCATTTGCTTATTTATTTGTTGTTGTTTGATTATTGTCTTGTGGAAAGAAGATGTGTAAACAGCAAGGGGAAAACTGGTAATATTGTGGGTAGCCTGGAAACATGGGGGGATTTTATCTGCAAGGCTGGTTTACATGCATACATTAACTTTACTTTATAGACAAACCCAAGCAAAAAGCAAAATGCTGATAGGAAATGAGTAGATTTGTGAATCGTTTTTTATGGGACAGAGTCCCACTTTGCTTTCTCTGTCCCTCTGCCCCCCTCTTCCCATGCTATATTTATGATAGCGCCTTCAGTGATAGGGGAAACCTGGGCATTTCTGGACTGAGCTGGGCCATACTCTAGAATCCTGTCAACTGGAAACCTTACACAGATGTGGCTTCTCACAATACAAAGCAATGGAAGATAAAGATTAGACTTCTGGGGTCCAAATAACTTTGACCATTAAATGACAAGGAAAGAACCAGCATTCCAATAATGCCAGCACCCAGAAACCCTGACCCATCTTCACCATTTTACTGCACTTTGTTGTACTCTGGTGAAGACAAGTGACTTCTCACACTAATAAAATGAATCTAATAGTCAATGAAACATTTGTAGCACTGAGATTTTTTTGAGAAGAGGAAAATTTGGTTTGTGCAATCTGGGGATTTTATGGTTTATGTGGTAAGTGCCTAGCTTTTCCAAGTCCTCCTCTAGCTAACTAACCATGTAGCTGTCCATCTTGAGACAGACTGGAGGATAGATGGTGCAGGAGACGCTCTGTGTGTTCTAGAGGTTTGGAGTTCATGATGATTGGGGAGGGCGGGAGACAAGAAAAACAGACTTTGATGGTGAACAAACAGTATGTTTTCCATTAGCTTAATATTAAGAGCACTTAGAAGTGTTGTTGTTGTACTCTAGGATAGCAGGTCTCAAGTGTAAAATACATCCTGTTCTCCTTATATAGAGCACACTGCCAAGCACAGCCAAGGCAGTTGGGACAAGATTTCCTTTCGCAAGGAGCCTGGTGGGTAACGATGGTGTGCTGCTGAGAAGGCTCTTACACAGACAGCATAGGTCTGCTGTTACCAGGCCTGCAGAGGGAAGCCCTGGTGGAAGCACCACCTAGTCTGAGAACATCTACAGAGACATTTCATCCTCTCTGACCCAAAACAAAATAAACACCACAAAGTGAACCAACACAAGCAGGAAGACCGGACTTAACAAACAAGTATGTCTACATTTGACTGTTTATGTCAAGTGAATTGAGAGTGTGGTGTAAAATTACTACAGATTTTGTCATGGTATTTTTCAATGAGAAATCTGAGAATCCATCTTTGCACTTGTTTTTGCCTCAGCCGTTCACTAAGTTTGCTGCCAAAACAGACATCCTTTTCTTAGGAAACACAGGCAACCCAGGTATCTCTGTGATCCCAGCATAAAAGCAACAGGTACTTGGATCCTTGTATGGGGAGTATCGAATTTCAAATTCTCTGCCACTTACTCTGGGAAGAGACCCTGAAGTGCTTCAGCAGGCCTCCAGCAAGAAATGGGAGAACTGCTAACCTAATCCATGCCTAGCCCCTCGCATGAATCTCTTGTTGGCAAACTTGTCTACAAACCCATTAGCCCTAAACAAGCTGACGGCAGGACCAGATCTCTACAGTGTCTGGCCGTGTGGCAAAGTGAGGTCTCATCTGAGTATCTGGCAGCATAGTTTGTTTTTGTTTTTGTTTTCTAAGTTGTAAAAAACCCTAGCTATCATCAAGTCTGTCCCTTCATTTTACAGATGGGGAAACTGAGGCCATGAGAAATTAAGTGACTTGCCCATGGCTACACTGATGATTAACCACAATGTGAAGATTAGAATTAATCTCCTGACTCCTGATCCAGTGGTCTTTCCTGGGAATTTGTCTCTTCCCCCCTGCTGCTCCTGCCGTGGTCTTCACTGCCCAACAAGAAGGTCCTGTTTCTACTGATCCATTAAGCAGTACTTAACAGTCTTGGGGGAGGGTCCAGCCCAGCAGCGCTACATGGGGCTTTCGAAAGGTGCCAATGAACTGACTTGGTCTCACAATTGGAAAACAAGGCCTGCTCTGCTGCCTGGGCCTCCTGGCCTCACCTTTGCTGTGTTCACCCTCTACCTCTGCTTCCCCTGCAGAATTAGACAGCTAAAAACATTTCTATCAGCCTAAGAAGCTATTTACTTCAGAAAAAAAGCACACTGTCTTTGTGAGACTCACCCTTGCATTTATCTTCCTTCAGGAAGAGGGTCAAAGCAAAGCCAACTGGGGACCCCAGCTGATTCTGCTGCTTCTTCCACTAAACACATCCATAATATTCTCTTTGGTAAGTAAAATCGACATTCCCACATGAACTGGAAATGCTAAATTGTTAATAGCCTCCCTAGGGCTTAACTTCTTGCTATGATGCCTTCAATTATTTCATCACGGCTTAGGCAAAGTAAAGTATCACAATTAATGCTTCTGAGCGTCAAACTCGAGGAGCAGCTCTGCCTTCCCAGGCCAAGGTGGGGAAAAGGAGCTGCCCCTGGTTGAGGGCCTCTTCTTTTCCCACCTTCGCTTTCATTCTCCCCAGCCAGAGATGGGCTCTGGTTGCTGGCTAGGAAGTGGGTGATCTAGTTATGTCCTCTTTTTTTCTTTGTTAGTGCTCTTAGGCAAGTGATTCTCACAGCGCAGACCCAGGCCCACCCCCGATCAGCATCACCTGGGAGTTTGTTCAAAATGCAAATTCTTGGGCACCACCTCAGACTTACTGAATCAGAAATTGAGGGTGGGGAAGCAGCAGTCTATGTTGAATAAATTCTCCAGGTGATTCTCATGCACACTCAAGCTGAATCAGCACTGCTGTCTTAGGGTAAGGGAAGTATGAACGCTGGAAGCTTTGAAATTCCCTGGGCAGAGACCCATGGGCCATGAGGCTGTTTTCCCTCCTGTCCAGGACCCACCTCCTTTAGGACTGGAACAGTCAAAAACAAATTAAGCTTAGGGAATCCCTAAGGATCCCTCCATTAGGAAATTCAGGTTCCACCCTCCGTCTGTCATTGATAAGGACAGGGAACAGGTCCAGGCTCTCCATCAGGTCCAGGGCCTTCTTAGCATGAGACAACACCCAAACCAGCTTGTGCCAGACAGATTGTGTCCTCACTGCTTCCATAAAAGCCGACATGTCAGAGAACGCAGCTGTGGCAACTGCACGGACACAGCAGGAACTGGACTCTTGTTTCCCTTTCTGGTCTCTCAAATGGGACACATTTCCCTTTTCTGACTCAATCTTTTTTCAAATGTCTTACACTTTTCTGGTGGAAGGTGTTTCAACCTGTTCTATTTCATAAAGGTCTCTCTAGACCCAGTATTTCCACTTGGGGCCTCAGAAATGCCTTACACATTATTAGGTTGCAAAGTTTCCTTATGGCTGAATTTAAAAATAGTGACTCTTATTTTTCAGGTTTCATTAAAAAATATGCAGCAAACTGGGAATGGCTTTGATTTAATGTTATACATTTGGTCACTTTGCATTTCTACATATATTGGGTACCAACTTTTGACAAAGAGCTCTAAGCCCAGTGGGATGTTCCTGGAATTTAAGTCATTAAATCAAGTTTTTTGGTTTCCTCAAGAACATCTCAAAGATTCCTTGACTATTAACATGCTATTTGTTTCTGAAACTAATCACTGGGTGTGTAATACAGCCACATTACTGTCTACTAATCAACAGGTAATACTGCAGATTTCCAAATGTCCCAAAATAGCTAAGCAAAAAGCATCATTCCAACACGTTTAATGACTGCTTTGGGAGCCCAACTTTAACAGGTATTAAAACCACAGGACTCTCCACAGGAGTACATAGATGTGTGCTATTCACTAAAATGTACGTGTGTGTGTGTTTGCAAGCATTTGTGTGTACATATGTGTGTTAGCGTGTGCATGCATATGTTTGTGAGCATGTGCATGTGTGTATATTGTGACTGTGTGCATGTGTGTGTGCTTGTGCATGTGTGTTAGCATGTGCATGCACATATGTGTGTTAGCGTGTTCATGTGTGTGTATATGTGAGTGTGTGCATATGTGTCTGTGTATGTGTGTGAATGTGTGTATATTTCCTAAACATATGTTTTTAGATAATTTCCCTGTTTTTTTTTTTCAGTGAGACAGGCACAAAAGCAGTAGAGCTGTCCCACGTGGAATGGGCTATCTCGTGACACTGTGACCCCCTTTCTTTCACCCTGGGTCTTCAAAAAGAGAATGGATGACACTGTGATGAGGAGGGGTCTCTATATTGGTGACAGGCCAAAATACAGGACTACCTACAGTCCTTTCGCAGTCCATAATCCTCAAGTCCCTCAGCTCTTCCATGTAGCCACCTTCTAGACTACACTTAAAATACATCCTGAACGTTTGTAAAGTACCCTGAAGGAACCCATTCCAGTTCCGAATCCGATTACTAGGTTCAAGCCACACAAATAACAACAGTGCAGCTAGTCTGAGCTAGAGGCTTCTTTACCTAACTGCAAAGTAAATGTCCTTTCTATTCAGCCGCATCTAGCTCTTGACCCTATGTTTACCATAGATACCAGTTCTTCTCACTTAGATTCTCTGACTTATCAGAGTATTATAGAGCAAACATTAGCTATGCCTGTGTCTTGAGTTGTGTCAATCTGTAATGAAAATGTGCCAGCTTTATCATCACTCACAGACTTCTTAATTAACCTTCTGATATTGTCAAAATTGCACTCTCTTTTGTTCTAGAAATGAGCATTTACATGTGCATTTTTTTCCTTCATTGCTTTTTTACTGGCTAAGGTTTTACCAAATCCTGATGTTCTTTAAAAAGTGTATTCTGCAAAAACAAAAGAAAGCAATAATTATAGACACTACAATATAGAATTTCTTCCCTGAAACTCTCTCATGGTCCTTAGATTCCTTGATACTTCACCAGTGACTTTAATAACATCAATCACTCATTTTAAAACTCTTTTTTGATCAATGCTATCCTCTCAGAGCCTTGATTACTCAAACAACAGGTTACTAACTTCACCTTTTAAGAGTTCTCCTCCTAGGCTTTTTCTCAATAAAGGGAGGAAGTAGAGATGACATTTTGCGTGCCCCTTTATCTATAAAAATGCCAGCCACCAATCTGTCAGGCCTAAACAAAATTTTTCTGCAAGCTGTGTCTTTAACATAAGCAAAGCATATAATTCCAAAAAAAAAAAATCTTGCTTTTCTGAAAAGCAACTAAGCCAAAGACATTGTGTTCCATCTTTGTGTTGAAATGCAGATTTCCCACTAAAAGGCAAATCCTTCATTTCAAAAGGTTGAATAGGATGGTACTTAAAAAAAGAATTCCAGCTGGTTAAATTTAGGGTGTTAAAAAAAGTTCACTCCAATAATATTCTTTGGCTCTGGGCCCAAAGTATTTTCACTTGATCGTGAATTAAATAAATTTTTATTACACTTTAAGCTTTTGCCTTAGAATGGTGGAACTTATCTAGGAGACTGAGAGGGCAGCTGCATAAAAAGACAAATTGTCTTAGGACAATTTTTTTTTGTTTGTTTAATCACATACCTCACTATGCAAAATGTGTGTTCCCAGGATAAATTCCATTCATTCATTCTCTCATGCATTCATTCAACCTCTCATGCATTCATTCAACAAATATTTACCGAGTGCCTACAATGCCCAAAGCAATGGGCTAGCCGCTGTGGGCAGTACAAAGAAAACACGGACACAGATTTCTCCCACAGCAGGCTTCATTTAGTAGAAAAGGTAAGGCCTGCACAGAAATTGCTCTGCCCCCATGTAGAAAGTGTGTCATGAGAGAGGTACAGATGAGCTGCTATGGAAATTCAAAAGAAGAGAAATTACTTCCATTTGGAAGGGAGGGAGAGAGGCTTTGGGAAAGAGGAAAACTTATGAGTTAAACCTGGAGAGCCAAGAGAAAGGATATCCTAGATAAAAAGAAAAAGCAGGTAAAGATGCTCAGAGAGAAGCAAAGCCCAAGGTGGGCACAGAGTAAATGGGGCCCAATAGGCGGTTACATTCACATCAAAATATTGCACACTGATTCATCCAGTTGACAGCGGAGGATACGACCATCTAAATAAATCCTCTGAAGATTTCTGTGACATCTTCAGCTTTCACAAGTGCGTATTTTCCAATTTCACATTTTCTGAAAATAAGGGACACAACCATGTGGACTCTTGTGAAACTCCATGAAGGTTCATCTGTTCTGTTTTCCCCCCACCTCAATTGTTTCTTCCCCCAATGAATGTGGGTGGCCCGCTAAGGCAAAATTTACTATGTTTTATTCCTCTGAGTCAGACAAACAAGTGTTGATAGCCATGTTCTTCCTTGCAATACTGCCTCCCTGGCTTAAATAATCTATTTCAGATGTCTCATTGCCAGTTTAAGATGGGCTTGTACTTGCTGACACATTTTCAACAAATGACTGTGCAAGAAACATTGAGATTTTCCTACAGTACTTTGTCTCTTCAATCATCAACTTGACCATCCCTCCAAATTTCCCCTCTTTCTTCTTTTCAAAGCCATGGGGAGGATAGAGGTGCCCTTACTCCTGCTCTGAGTCCTCAGCTGAGGATCTTGTTTGTGTGTAGTGGGGGCAGGGGGAGGGGTGTAGCCTTGCCTCTATCCGAGGTATTTATCAGGTTCTTTGGGAGCTACTTTCAGAGATGCCCTTGCTCTATGTATTCCCACTGCCACCACTCCCCGGATTCTTTTCTTCCTTTAGGAAGCAGGGACTTGTTCCTCTGGAGAGACTGCTAGAGGAAAGTCAGGAACCTAAGTTCTGCAACCCCAACTCTGCCACTCACCAGCTGTTTCGTGACTTTGAATAAATCCTTTCTTTCTGGCCCTAAGTGTTTCCATCTTTAAAAGGAGAAGACTGGATTAGATGGGGTGGCTTCTCTCTCCTGCCTCCCATGCCAGTCCAGGCCTCCTTTGGACCAACCAAGAGACCTACTATAGGCTGTGCTAGAAGCTGGCCAGGATACACCTGTTCCCCTCATGACCTTGACCTGAATGAGGAGGGCCTTATAGGAGAGTTCAGGGCTGGGCTCGGTCCCCAGGCTAATCCTTAGGCTTAGAGAGTGAGCCTGATGATGGATTTCAACCTCCTGGGACACAGTCTTGCAAAGTTTACCTGTCTGAGCTTCAAGGAGGAAACCTAGGTGCGTCCTGAGCCAATGAGACTGAAGGTCAGAGAACCAGGAAGAAGCTTCCCCAAACCCAGGCTAAATGTCAAGGGAAAAGGTCTCAGTGGCTCATGCCAGAAGTCCAGTAGCAAAGCTCGGCCTCATGCCAGAGCCTGGCACCCATTGCTCACAAAGGCACACACAGGACTCTAAGAAAAGGGAGTCCTCTCCCCAGCCACCACAAACCAGGACAGCAAAGCCCAGCACCCTGTGGTCCTTGACCTCCCACCACACCCCATCAGCATGGAGGGTTCTTGGAAAGCCATGTGTAAAATGAATTTCTGTAAAATAAATCATATTTGCTAACCAACATAATTTCAGAGATGTTTCGTCACCCTTCCAGGCTCACTGAAAATTGGCAGGGCTTCTAACATTTTACCTTTTAAGTGTGTCTTCCTTCCCCCAACCCCCAATATCCTCTCTGTCAAGTAGTTAATGATCTGTAAACAAACACTTTAAATTCAGTGGGGGAGCTCACTATTTAAAGAAACCCTGTGGTGAAACCTTTTGAAAAGTTAACAATCTTTCTGTAATGTGAAAAATCACTCTCTAATTTATCAGTTTCCATTAATGAGATTTTTGTGTGTATTGGGCCTTCTGAAAGTGGGGCTCAACTGCAATCCATGCCTTTGTAGTTAGAAGGGATGATAAAAGACACTGCCCTGAACATATTTCTGTCACCTGAATTGTCCAGCTTCACACAAACGTATCACAAACACCCCGATGCCTCCCTGCCCCACTCGAGAAATGAAGAAAAGGATGGGAAATCATCATTTGGACACCTGGAAAGCCTTGCAAACCACACTTGCGTTTCTCCCAGGTTAAGTATTAGATACCTGAGGAAGGTGAAATACGCATTTTCAACTGAGCGTTCAGGAAGAGGCATGGGGCTGTGAAGATGGATGCGATGAAAATGATCATTTGCAAACGTTTGATTCTGATAACACCTGCCAGGGCAGAGAAGGGCTTGTCTATCAAAGCCAGCAGAACACACAACTCCCAAATTACTCTGAAGACCACCCCAAGCCTTTTTATCTGCATCAACTCACAACAAATGTGCTTTATGCCTCTATATTATCATTTCGATCGGTCTTGAGAAAATACTAGAATAAGCTAAAGAAAACCAAACATGGGTGGAGGGGCAAGGGGAGGGATAGCATTAGGAGAAATACCTAATGTAGATGACGGGTTGATAGGTGCAGCAAACCACCATGGTACATGTATACTTATGTAACAAACCTGCACATTCTGCACATGTATCCCAGAACTTAGAGTAAAAGAAAGAAAGAAAGAAAGAACCAAACATGGTGTTTCCAAGAGACTCCTGATGTTTTGTTTGTGGGCACTGTGGAAACAGGGGCAGTGGTGCTGTGAGAGACAAGGGAGTGGGGAGCCATGGTCAGCAAGTGTGGGCAGCCCCAGCGACACTGCAGCCCGGCCAGGTGGAGGGCTTTCCTGACTTATCATCCAAGACTGGTCTGTGCACGGAGAAGGGGCCAGAAGAACGGGCAGCCCCAGGAAGGCTCTGTCAGGCCTCCCCCAAGGCCAACAAGCCCAGAGGAGGGCAAGGCCTCCAACTCTAGCCCTTCTTAAGGAAGCACATCTGTCCTGGCCTTTATGGAAAGCTTTTTTTTTTTTTTTTTAATTGAGACATGGTCTCACTCTGTTGCCCAGGCTGGAGTGCAGTGGTGCAATCTTGGCTCACTGCAACCTCTGCCTCCCGAGTTCAAGCAGTCCTCCTGCCTCAGCTCTCAAGTAGCTAGGACCACAGGCATGCGCCACCACCACACCTGGCTAATTTTTGTATTTTTTGTAGAGATGGGATCTCACCATGTTGCCCAGGCTGGGTGGAAAGTGTTATGTTCTTCCCAGAGTACTCTCCTCACATCCTGCCCCCACAGTCGCCCTGTGGAATGAGGGAAGGTATTAGCCTCACCTCCCAGTGAGGAACTCGAAGATCTCAGAAGTGTCCTGCTGTGGACAGGGAGGACAGGGCTGGGCTTCAGGACCCTGCCCACCTTCTGACAAACTCCTCCCACTGCCACCTCAGGGCCGCGGCAGAAACGTGTCGTCTGGACACTGGTCATACAGCCCCTTTCAGGCAATCTCCTCACTTGCCTTTCTGGCACTATTGAGTGAGTGGTGTGTGGACTTCAGGGGAAGCGTGGAAGGCACTTCACAGGCCTAATACTCTGTGACAGTCTTGGCCAAGAGATTCTGAGAACCAGAACTGGCCATTCTCCAGAATTAAAACCTATTATGTCCTATGGTTAACACAGAGCTGCTCAGAAATTATGAGAACTAATTTAAGGCTTCAAAGCTCTACCAAAAAAAAAAATGGTCTAGCAGGTCAGGCTCTAACATTTCTTCAGGAATAAAACTAGGCTGCCCTCTCGCCTGAGGTGAGGCTGAATGAAGGAGCGCTCTGGTGCTGCGAGGCCAGGCCTCCTCCCATGACGGCAAGTCCTTCTTTCAGAAAACAGGCCTCTGCCCGGGGCATGCTGCAGCTGCTTCTCTGCAGTGCCTCAGCACCTTCCCGCCTCCCAGGCACACAGCAGCCCAGCCTCAGTCCTCATCTCTCTGGCAAAGTCCCACAGAACAAAACACAGGCCTTGGCTTTGACGTGCTTTGTTTTTTTTGTTTTTTTGTTTTTTTCCCCTCCTCCCTGGCTTTTTACCCAATTTCCTAATCCTTCATTTATACCACTGACCAATCTGGAGAGAGTTCCCTGAGCAAATCGGAGATGCCGGCAGATACAACCTGCCATCATTGGAGCAGCCTCAGTCCAGCCATGGGGTGGGGCACTGCCGTCTGTTCTTGGGTCTACTAATTCTGCTGATTCCATATGAGTAACATCCAATGTTCCCAGACACCTCCAAGCTCCTCCAACCAACAGCACAACATCTTCAACTCCTTTCTACCCACCTAGCAGGTCCACGTGGGGACTTAGCCTATGGACACCTGGCCTCTGCGGGCACAGGGGCCACACACCACGGTGGGACCCGGAGACCATTTTTTGTTTTGAGTCTAAGACTGCTTGGAAAATGAGGTCTCTCAGGTCTAGCATTTCCACGCAGTCCCAACCATGAGGCTTACCAGAGGCCACCAATGTCAAGCTTTCTCAGGTCTACTAGGAACAGGAAAGAATAACTCTCCCTTAACAAGCCCCTCAGGCTGAAATCCTTTTGCTTCCAGGGCCTCAACCTTCTACTGCTGGGTAGAAAGCCCCCTCTGTCACCGGCCCACAGATCTCAGCCGCCATCACACTCAAACCCTGTCAGGCGGTGGAGAGTGTGGACGGCAGGCTGACACGGTTTCAAAGAGGCCGACCAGGCAAGAACCGTCCTGTACTCCTGCCCCAGCTCTAATGCAATAAAATGTCTTTTATCAATGTAATTCAAGGCAAAGAGTCAAGGGTCTGTCACCATTTTAAAGAGGCTTATTACATGGCCACAAAAATTTGCCTCAGGCTCAAACCTGGCATGTAAGGTATCAGCGTGGGACAGGTTCTTTTGATTTTATTTTATTTTCTTACAAAATCTGAAAATGAAACGCTTCTGTCCCTCCCTTCCACCAACCGTTTTTTGATTTATGGGGAGGAGGAAAGAAATCTGAAGTTGACAGGTTGGGACAACTCCACTCAGCTTTCTCACTCAAAAGCTGCTTTTGTTAAATCATACTTTGCATTTATGGCCTGCGGCTCTTGGCTGACTTTGGCGGCTCCTCCGGTGTGGAGCAAGCTGTGGACTTCCCCGGGAGGAGGCCCCACTGAGATGACTGCCCCACTCTGCACCAAGGACAGCGAGGAGGGGGGAAGGTGGGGGTGGAGGAGCTGGAGGCCAGGGGGCTGGGGACATGAAGGCACTGGCTAGATAACACACAGGCCTGTAAAGGATATGTCTCTCTTCTGAACCTGGCTCTCCACTCCATTTCTCCTGGATCCAAGTCTCCCTGTAATCAGCATGTATCTACCACTGGTTCTCCAACTAAAAGTTCAAGGCTTCTAAGAACCAAGACTCAGTGGTCTACCTCTGACTGCCCAGCACCATGCTGGGCAAAGAAGAGCCCCTCAATAAATAATTAGGATTCAAGCGCTGTGCAGTGAACTTTTCTTCCTGTTGGAGAGCCATTCTAAATGACCTGGCTGGAAGGACCAGGCCATGGAGCCAGCAGTGACCAGGGGAAACCTTCCCTAGTAAATGATTCACTAACCAAGGAGCCTCTGGGTCAGCCTTGACCCAGGAGAGGATTACAGCCCCTTGAAAGTGGCTGCTGGTCCATCGCTTCACTGTACTATTTTGGCAATCTGTAATAGTGTATTTACTCAATGGTTGTTATGGACAATCAGGTTAATCATTCACTTTCCAAATGCTGTGTAATTACACAGTTAAAACAGCTACAATGGATGTCAAATTTCCTTAAGTCTTCTGATGAATTGGTCTCAATTACTAGTCTGGGTCCCTTTCTTCCTTCCTCTCTCAATTTGTTTTAGCAATCCTCCACATTTTCCTCTATTCTAATCCCCTATCTGCACCCCCATCTCTGTCCCAAGAGAAAGAACTGTGTGAAGTACCTCCGCTTGAATAATCCTATTTTTGAACTCATAGTTCTAAATAGTTTTTGCTCCACTAAAAGGGCTTAAAAATAAGGCTAGGAAGCTAGACCTGGGAGGGGCATTACAGGCTGGCTGGAAGCCCCCAGCTGCCTCCCTGCCTCAGATGCAGGGAGAACACCTGCAGCCACCCACACCTTGTCACCCAAGTTGCACTAGATCCTGGTACAGCCCAGTGGTGGCCGCAGCTCAAGGAAGAAAGAAGGCAAAGCCCTGCTGTGCTCAAGGAGATTGAGGCTTCCCAGCCCCAAAACTGGGAAGGGCCCTGGAATGGGATATCCCCTCCCCTCCCAGCACCCCATTCCCAAACCTAGCCACCCATCTCTGCTTGGGACATGCTGGAAGGCAAGAAGAGAGAAACAAGTAACTCCTTGAAAACAAAAATGAAGCAGGGATCCTAGGAAAAGCAAAAACATTCAGAACCCAGGGCCTTCTCTCTGTCTCCCACGACCTACACCAGGCCCTTCGCACCTCTGCTTTGCGGCTTTAACGCACTACACCCCACCCACCGCAAGCACATACACATGCTCTCAAGAGTCAGAGGGTCACCCAGGGCTAGAACTTAAGCCACCCAGCCCACAAGCTGGCAGGTGAAGGAGGACAGGGATCAAGGTGACAGTGCTGTCCACGCTGGCCCCTGGCTAAGAGCAACTGCAGCAGAAACAGTGTTTCTTCTCCATTTCCATGGCTCGTGAATTTTTTTGTCTTGTTTTTCTTGATGCTCCACCCCCTACATCTTTCTTTTCCCCACATGCTCCAGCACATACAACTCAGGGCTCCAGTGTTTTAAGGGCATTTTTTTTTCCACAAGTGAGATTAATTTTCTAACAGAACCCTAGTACATTCTGTGTGATGGTGGGAGAGCCTTTTGACCATCACAGTGTCCTGGAATGAGCTCAGCATGCTCTCTGGGAAGTGAATTGGGAAAGTGAATGGGGAAAAGCCTCAACACACAGACAGCCCCATGGAAAATTCTCCAGATCAGGAAACCCACCTAGGTATAGAGACCTTCTCTGGAACCTCTGGTCTGTTCTAGTCCTGCTGTCAAAAGAAAGGGGTTGGACTGATGTTTCCCAGTGGAGGGCTTGTTTGTCATTTTTGGACCTAACATCCAGTTCATCAAGGTCACTTCTGACTCCCAGGAAGAGAGGCAGACCTGTTAAGGGGCGGGTGGTTTGATCCACTTAGGACATTTTGGACATTTTGCATCTCTCATGATTCTATCTTGAGAGTTTAGTTTGGTTGGAGTTTAGTTTTTGAGTTTTTTGTTCGGGTTGTGGTTTCTCTTCCTCCATTAAAAAAAAAAATTGGAGCTGTATTTCTGTTTCCTGTTCACGGAGCGGACAGAAGGAGGGTGTGCAGTGGAGGAGGTGTGTGGGGAGGAGGCTGATACATGGAGCAGAGCCGAGAATATCCGGAACTGGAGAAAAGTGAGAAATGGAGCTTTTTTCTTGGCTTCCAAACAGTTGTAATTTCCACTGCCACTGCTTAGTTCCTGGGCACCAGGCATACAGAGTGGGAAAGGGGCATGTGACAACTTTGCCACAAATCAGGATTTGGCATTTAAATCCACAGGAAGCAAGAAGAATAGAGGGACTGCTTATTTATAGATTTGCAGATGAATGAGATAACCAAAATGCACTTCTCGCGTATGTGAAGGAGCAATTCCATTTTCAGACTTGGAAAGTTCTCCATAATTAAGTATCACCCAACCCTGAAAGCACACTGCATCCCAAGGTTAAGATCAGCTTCCTGAAAACAGGGCAGAAGAATGCTGCTTCAGTGGTAGCTCAAAAATTCTATTTTGAAGGACAGGTTAGTACCACACTACATTTAACTGGATTCAGTTCATGTGATTATACAGTGCCTTGCTTTCTAGAATATGTAATCATCTCTTTCTGATGACATTTTAAATATCCAACTAGACAAATAATTGCAGCAATAATTGATAGCAGAGTCAAGCTGGAAGATCATTGATTGGCAGAGTCCCCACTGAAACAAATCTTTCTTTCAAACATTACAGAAATGATGATGTTTAAGTCTAACTTTTGCTGATAAATGCTCAAAATCTGATTTACTGATAAAGGCACTGCAAGAAAACCTGCACTTCAGCCCATGATTACTTTGCGAGATGTTTGAGAAGAATCAGGCAGTGTGATTTATATTATTTCCCATGAATAATTGCAAGGATAGTGTGGGTAGTTGGAGGAGAATCAACACAGGCGAGAGAAGTGTTGCTCCTTAATGCTACACTTCCTGAACAATGCTAGCCAACAATCAGGGTTTACAGCCGTTTTCCCCTCTAATATATATCCCGTGGTAGAGAAATGGTCTTGACAAGGGGAAGACCAGGAAAAGAAGACACACAAATAATCAGCTCCATTCAGGCCTTTGAAATGTGGTTTAAATCGATGCCTCAAACTGGGACTCAAATTCCCCTGCCCAGTGCAAAGATCCCTGGCCAAGGTCAGAAGACTTGAGACCAGGCAAGTCCCAAATGATCTCAGGCAAGTCCCCAGGTATAGCTGCAGTCCCTTTAGCCCCAGTCTGTTTCTCTGTCCAAGGCAGAACCCAAATCAACTGCTGTCTATGTCATGTGTTTTGATTGTAATATTTAAGTTAGGGCACTGTGTTCAACAACTCAGACCCTGTGGAATGCTGCAATTGTCAGAAATAACTCAAGAGAGGATGCTCGTCTCCAGGAAACATCAAATGAATGAGCTGGCATATTAGCAGACGTGGATTACAGTAAGGAAAATCTAAAACAGAAGATGTATCTGGATGCTTCAGCAGACAACAAAGGAAGAATTTGGGGACTGGGTCTAAGCACTCGCCCAAAGCACTAGAAGGAGGATTTCTTTTTATTTTTCTTTCCTATTTTTGTTCTTCTGGTTGTTCTTTCTTTCTTCCTTTTCTCCCTTTTTTTCTTTCCTTCTTTTTCTTTCTTGGTTGCTTTTTTTTCCCCCTTTGAAACTGAACCATTATAAATGAGTTGGTCTCATAGCTTCTGTTAAAAATCAGAAGCTTGTTAGATGTAATGATTATCTGCATTGTGACACTTACCGCGTATGAGGGGTCTTGTCGAACAGCTTTACTCTAATTTAGAGCTCCTCTGTTAATTAGAAAGCCCTCAGATTTTCTGCAAATGCAGGTCACTATCGACAGCTCATGCTTTTGATGCTTCGTCTGTGACAGTTGTTGGGTTGCCCTTCTAGGAGCTGGCAGGGTTGTCCAGACTCTGACAGTGTCAGAAAATGCAGTCACCACGGCTGCTTCACAGGAAGTTACACGCAAGGTCCGCACACAGTCAGTTTCCCTGTAGCCCAGAAGCCTGATGAAATCTGCACTCACATTCAGCTGAAAATAGCTCGAATTCCAACCCTCTCTCCCCCTGCCTCCTCTCTTCCCCTTTTCCTCCTTTCTACTTCCTTGCCTCTCTTTCTCCAACCTCTGTTTCCAGCATCTTCTTTCTCATCTTCTCTCTCTTTAGTCCTCAACAACTGGGGTCCTCTGCTGTCAAAAACAGCCACATTCACCAGAAAGGGAAGTAGGTTTTACAGATAAACCGGGTTGCTTTTCACTGAAACAGCAGTGATTGTGGAACAGAAACTCTCCCCTCCCTGCCTTTTAAATAATATTTCCTATTTTTTTGCACCGGTCAGCAGCCGCACCTGGTGAGGCTGAGGTCAAGGCTGTACTTCCAACATGGCTCACATGTTTTTTCTTAAGAGAAGGGGGAATTTGGAGGGGGGCAAAAAAAGAAGGAGAAAGAGAGGAAAGGTTAACCACTCGAGAAAAAATGCACATGGGCTGAGGTTTCCTGCCCTTATCACCATTCCAGTATAAAACCTCAAATTATGGGAATTCTCACTTAGGAACACCTCATTATGGAACATATGTGCTGGGGGGTCTGGGGAGATGGGAGAAGGGGTGTGTGTTCATGACCATGTGTGTAAACTTGTGTGCTCCAAATTTTATCAAGTTCAAGCCAAAAAGAAATCCTCTGTGGCACTTGTTTAGGACTTAAAAAAAAAAAAAAAACCAACGAACCAAACAAACAAAAAACAGTATTTAAATCAAAATAGGAAATATAAAAACGATTTGTACACCCTCACCACCACCACCAAGGCATAGCCTTGGAAGAAAAAGGCATCCCTTGCAGCCACAATTTCGCAAGTTGACCTTTTAACCAGGCCAGTGCCTAATTTCCTAAACAGGCCCCTTCTTCCTTGAGGTCCCTGCAAACAAATGCAGTCATCCAGAGTGTAATGGAAGTCTGGCCTTGGAGTTACTGGCTTATGAAATGCAATGGGATGAGGTGGGGTGAGAGGCCATAGCCCAGACTGAACGGCACAGTGACCAGGCAGGGTGGAGCAAGGCCACTCCAGCAAGAATGCCAAGGATAGCAGCAGCAGCTGCTGCCGCCGCAGTGGGTTATTAGCCCCAGCAGGGCCCATGCCTCTACGGCCATGTTGCTGTCATCTTCGTTCTTGGCTAGCAGACGCTAGTCCCAGGAATGTCCTCCATGCCTTTAAGCTAACTGCAAAAACAGAACGGTGTGAGCCAGGGCAGACCCCATACTCTTTTAGATTCTACCTATAAGGGAAAAATAAACCTAGACCTGGAAAATAATGTGTAAAGTGGCAAAAGCCAATCAACTCATTTAAAAAGAAAAACCCTCCATCCAACGTCACGAAGCTGCTGAATATTAGGTTCCTGGGAAGCTGTCCCAGCAACCTAGATATGAGAAACAACGCTTGCTATTCTGGGGTGAGAAGTGAAGTTGCCTTTCACTCGGGACTGTCAAACACAGTCTATAAATACCAGCAATGCCCCTTGTGAACTACGGGCTGAGCTCAACCCAGAGAAGGCAAGTGTTTCCCAAAGGTCACACAGCAATTCCAGGTCCCCCAGAAGTAGCCCTTCACCAGATGGATCCCATCACCAGATAGCTCTTGGAAATAATACATTGCTGCATCTGATTCTCATTTTCAACAAGAAGGCTGAGGAATGAGATGGCACATTTTAGTTTCCTTCCCCAACTTTCTTTCTCCAACCTTCTGCTCTGGTTCTCCTCTCCCCCACCACACGTACAAAAAAAATCTTTTTAGTATGTTTAGGGATCTATTTCCATATCTACTCAAAATCTCCAAGCCCCTTGTTCTATCAGCAGGTCAAGAGTAGAGAACTGTGACAAGCTGTTCTCCATTCTGAAATGGATTTGACTGAACAGCTGCTGAAAGGCAAGACATCCTAGGGAGACTGGTACTGGGGATTTCAGGGTCCTTGTTCTGTGGGTGGACCATGGCTCCTTTCCAGAGAATGACTTGTGATTTGTTCTCTCTCCTACACATCAAAGTGAGACACCAATCACAGCTCTACTGGCCCACCTTGCCCCACCTCCAATTTGGCAACTTTGCCTCCTTCTCACACAATGAGAAAGAACGGATAGCCAAATTCTAAGAGTTCACTTTCTGCACATATGTGTAGTTAAGTACTGAAGTGAGAAATTCAAGAAAACTATACTTAGGCACACACACACACATTTTGAGAGATAATTTCTAAAGACCTACCAATCTAAGATACTGAAAGAAAATGGCTATATCAGGCCCAGAAAAGCCTTGAAATTTTCCCTATCCACAGACCACAGCCCTGTGATGGACATGAGATCCTCTGGCTTTGAGATGAATAATGCACAGAAATGAGCAGCATGATGGATTAGCTGGCAGATTATTACCAGACATGTGAACATGCCAACTCAACATCAGGATTGGGCCTGAAACTTCTCTCAGGAAGGCCTTGATAGCATTAGATGGTTGACAGAGGTATTACAGTGTGACAGAGTCTGAGCCCACAGTCTGAGAATGACCACATCCCTTCCCAGGGAGACGTTCCCACTCAACACCCTGGGAAGACTACTGCGAATCACTCTGTCTCTCAAACCTGGCCATGGCTCAGCCCACGCCCTTTCATGTATTCGCCCTTTTCCCTGCTAACAGAAATGGAATCAGAACAAATTAATATTTAATTTTAAGATTACTATTCTATCAGAATAAAAAAGACTCGGGAGATTCAAAGCGAAGGCAAATGCCCCTCCTTTAAGTCTAACGTTGCTATTCAGGCATTTAGGAGCGCTAGACACAGTGAGTTTCCCTGCCTCCAACCTGTGATTTGCCACAAGGCAGGAAGGGGAAGGATAGTGCAACACCCCTAAGTGTGTGAAGTTCTAACCTTTTACCCATGTAATGATCTAGTTAATGTAATATTTTGCCTTTAATCAATGAAAGAGTAAGATAATTTGATATCCTATAAAACTCCCTAACCTATATTTTGCAAGTCGATTAGCCAAGCTCTTCATGCTAATGTCAGCAGAGCCCATGTTACATCTCCAGTCAGGCTTTCAGGTGTCTGCACCCCACAATGCCACACACCGAGAGTGGAAAAAGAAAATTCAGCAGGGGGAGCAGTGTAGTGGGCAGTTACGTTTTTGTCATCTGTATGGAAATTGGGAAATCGTCTTCTCAAATGTAGATTATCTTCCCTTGGGATCCTTCTGGAGGGCTATAAATAATAGAACATACTAATCAACATTAGATATTTAAAAATGAATACAGATTCAGATTAAGGGAAAACTAAATGATGCCTTTATAAAATCCAGAACAAAACAAAACAAAAAAAGGCACGAAAAAGAAGGCTTAGCGGATCCCCCTCAAGTTAGCCCTATTCTCTGGCAACCAAACCAGCCTTTAACGAGGGTGTTCAAAGTAACCATTTCCCACTCCCTTATTTATGAGCAGCAGAATGTAAAAAGCAAGAGGCTTAATTTTAATGCGGTAATTTTCTCATCAACCATTCTATCTAAGGAAGCTGCAGAAAGGTGAAAACTGGAAATTTATGAACCTTTAATGGGAAATCTGGATAAGAATTTGGTCTAAATATATGAAGAGGAACATGGACAGCTGGCACAAACACAAAATGCAAGTACTCCAACTCCAGCTCCCTGATAACATCTGCCACTAAAGGTTTACTGACTTGGTTTTCCCAACTCTAGAATGGAGCCCTCATCTAAACCTGGGGAAGCAATATATGAACAATTAGATATTAAATGCTTATAGATCCCTCTCTGTGCTATTACTTTTGACCTGGGTTTTAAAAACACAGTAACACTTACAGTTTATTCTCATTATGTAGAAACATTTAAATTATCCTGGAAGAGTTTGTCTCACGGGCTGTTCAAAGAGTGTTTCTTCCTTTCCTTCTAGGAACATGAGGAGTGAATCTGACTATTTCATCAAAGCCTGTAAAAGATACCTGAGTCATGATTTTAACTGAACGATGTCTCCAAGAATTCAAACTGTGAGAGGGGGAAGAAGACCGTCTCTTTGGTGCAGTGGGAATTGCCATTGTGTCCTCCCTGGTTCCTCTCCTCTGTCCTTGGCAATCCAGTTACAATTTGACAGCATTTAAAGATGACAGTACTTGAGATAATAGGACAATGCCATAACAGGATTACAGCAAATGTGAAAGAAAGGACACACGTAGGTACTGTCATTTAGGTAATGTCATCTATGATCAGTTTTTGTTTCATTTTTTGCTGACACAGAACTCAGTGCTACTTATACAATTCACTGGAAACCCTGTTATGGCTGTAAATAGTTTGCTTCCCCCAATGAAAGAAAATACTTACTGTACTGCAGGGGAATTCAGTAAAACTTTCTAGTTTTGCTTAACATGAAAATAATAACAAAAAATTTCAAATCAGTATCAATAGCCAAAGATCCAAAAACAGCCTAAAGCCACTGCTACCCAAAACGATTTTGTTTGTTTGTTTGTTTGTTTGTTGTTTTTTGTTTCTGAGATGGAGTTTCGCTCTTGTTGCCCGGGCTGGAGTGCAATGGCGCAATCTCGGCTCACCGCAACCTCCGCCTCCCGGGTTCAAGCGATTCTCCTGCCTCAGCCTCCCAAGTAGCTGGGATTACAGGCATGCGCCACCACACCCAGCTAATTTCTGTATTTTTGGTACAGACGGGGTTTCTCCATGTTGGTCAGGCTGGTCTCAAACTCCCGACCTTAGGTGATCCACCCACCTCAGCCTCCCAAATTGCGGGGATTATAGGCATAAGCTACCACACCCAGCCATACCCAAAACAAATTTATCTTCAAAGAAAAAAAATGCTGTGTGTCCTAAATAATAGGTGGTCAAAATGTTTCTAAAGGGTACCTTAGACCCCAATTAAACTGTTGCTTTAGAGTTTGGGGAAAATAAAGTGGAAACACCTAACTAAATTCACACTGTGAGAGCCAGTCAACACTAGCCCACATGCCAATGGGGTCCTTGTCAGTCACTTACACTATTTCTCATTCCATTTCTTTTATGTCATTTTGCCCACAACATATCCAAATTCATACAATAGAGGCATTTGGAACCCAGTGCTACTCTGCTTCCTAACTAATTTCTGCCGCTGGAAGTTTGTTCCTAAAACCACCAAGTCTCCTAGAAGCCCTTATTTCTTGGCAGTAAACACACGGCGGCCCTGCCTGCCATTAAAATAGCTGCCTCATCATCCAGGATGACAAAGAGCCACACTGTGTGCCAAGTGACCAGCCACAAACAAAAGCTTGTTTGACCAGCACCTATCTCAAAAGAAAATTCTGAGTAGAAGAGGAAGCACCTGAAGGAAGCTGAAAAGAAAGTCTGACATTTGAAATTCTAACAGAGGTTCTTTCCCCTCTAGGACACTCTGGGTCACTAGCATCTCTGCTTTCCTTGTTCCCTGGCTCATCTCCTGAGCCCCCGGGCCGTTCTCCTTTCCAACTGTCTATTTACTAACCACTTTTATCAGCCCCCCTCTCACCCCATCCAAAAATGTTTACTCAAGTTCAGGCTAGCTTAATAACCCCCAAAGCAGGAGGACACTATTAAAGAGAGATCACAGGGATATGAATTTTGATGCCTGCCTTATTTTATCACATATCATCAAAATGATAAATGCTATCATGAAACACCATCCATGCCCTGAGTATCCCAACATGGATGGACTGGAGGAGAGGGACAAGGGACCAATACAGACCCTGACGGGCCCTTGATTCTGAACTTCATTCCTGCCCACTCCCCATCTGCAATGGGGGCAAAGGCAAAAGGAAAGCTTTCCAAGATTTAAACAGTCCTCTATATTAGTAACAGACCCATGTGCTAGGCTCCTACAATATCTGGTTCCATTCTGCTAGTGAAAGGAAACCCTACGGTCAACCAACTCCATCCTCTAGAACATATAAGTCAACAGGGGAGAACTCGGCATGAAGGGTATAACAGAGAATTTCAACAACTCATCCACCCCCTTTGCAGAGTCCTCACTTAACATCCCCTAGCATGCTGCCTTTGTCTTCTGATCAGAGTATTTCAGCAGCCCTCTATGATCTATAGGATATGGTCCAACTCCTTAAGCCATCATTCCAGAGCTCCACAATCCAACTCCAATTTTCTATTCCAGTCTTAGTTCCCCGTACCCATCAAGGAAAATATTCTGCCCAAGTAAAAATCCCTTCCGTTCTCATTTCCTTCCTGGCTTTTCTTCTTCTTCTCTTACCTCCTGGAATCCTGCTCATACTTCAAGGCCTCAATGAAGGTCTACCTAGTCACCTTAGCAAGAAGAATCAATCTCATCCTTCTCCAACCTCATAGAACACTCATCCCATGCACCACTCCCTGACTCATATCTAGGCCTTACATTGCTGGTTAACCCTCTATGCCTCTAACTAATTTCATGTGTTCCCAGTGAGTTTCTTAAATACGGGGACTCTTTCTCCTACTTGCTTCTATTATATTTGAAAGTACCAGCACAGCATGTGACATGATATTCATATATTCTAGGAATTCAACAAATAGCATATAAATGACTGATTTACCTTCCTAAAAGGGAAGTTATTTTTCCAAATATCATTTCTGTTCAAAATGGTAATTTTAACCTTCTTAGCACCCACAAACAGTTCCCTTCTGATATCTACTTGAACTTTCAGATAAAAAAAAAAGCAAGTTGCAGTAACATGTTATGCTACACAAAGATTAGCATGAATATCCACCCTCTTTAAACAGCCACCCCACACCCTGGAGAAGAGCAAATGTGAAGTTTATGTGCCAACCAGACTGTGCGCCAGGTTGGTAAAGTCCGACAGAGTTACCAAAAAATGACAACATCTTCTATATGTGAAGCCCAACTACGTGGTTGTGCAACTCTATAGCTGACTTTCAACCATGGTCATCTGCAAAGAAGTTAGTCTCAGCCACCTGCGCATCCTCAATGCAAAAAGCTAAGTTCTAACAACATATTCTTAATGCTGTTTTAAATGCAGCACTACTAAAAAGGACCTCATTTTGATGCCAGAGGGCAGCAAACATGGACACTTTTGGCCCCCTTCAGCTATTAAGTACAGTAAAAGGAAGTCCTAACTATCATTTGAAATGCTCCCGGCCAGGCGCTGTGGCTCACACCTGTAATCCCAGCACTTTGGGAGGAGTTCAAGATCAGTTTGGACAACACAGTGAAACCCCGTCTCTACTAAAAATACAAAATTAGCCGGGCGTGGTAATACATGCCTGTAATCCCAGCTACTCGGGAGGCTGAGGCAGGAGATCGCTTGAACCTGGGAGGCAGAAGATGCAGTGAGCCGAGATCGCGCCATTGCATTCCAGCCTGGGCAACAAGAGTAAATCTCTGTCTCACCAAAAAAAGAAAAAAGAAAAAAAAAAAAAAAAGAAAGAAAAGCTCCCCTCAGTTCTCCAGGCTGGGCTGACTGCCCACGTCAAAACACCCTAGGCATCATCGCTCCGTGTTGAGAGCCAAGTGGCCAGGTAGGACCCAACACTACGCAGGCACAGACGTTTTCCATGTTAAGAACCCAAATCTATACAGTCCTTAGCACCCAAATAGGTTCAGAAAAGGCAGTCCACACAAATCTGCCAAATAAATGAAGTTCAGATATTGCATTTATGCTAAATACCTTGGAAATTGAGAGGGAATCTGGAGAGGAAGATGGATGTAAGAAAAACAAAAACCCTCACTTTACAGGAATTCAGCACAGGAGATGCTACATTGTTAGCATCACCGCTTAAGGAGAAGACATACTGATGAATAAGACTGAGTTGGTGACAGGCACAGTGGCTCTCACCTGTAATCCCAGCACTTTGGGAGGTCAAGGCAGGAGGATCACTGGAGCCCAGGAGTTCAAGACCAGCCTGGGCAACAGGGAGAAACTCCATCTCTACAAAATTAGCCGGGCATGGTGGCATGCACCTGTAGTCCCAGCTACTCAGGAGGCTGAGGTGACAGGATGGCTTGAGCCTAGGAGATCAAGGCTGCAGTGAGCTATGAACATGCCACTACACTCTAGCCTAGGCAACACAGCGAGACCCTGTCTCAAAAACAAACAAACAAACAAAGACAACTAATTGGGCTAATGTTTAGAATAAATGTATTTCTAGGGAAGAAAAAAACTTAGTTGGGTACTCCCTCCCCTTTTTACTTTTTGAAGCCTGCTGGAATTCTAGGAAAACAGATTTCCTCCCCTTGCTCTCTCCTTCCTCACATACTCACCAGTACTCATGCGCTTCTCAGACCCAAATGCTCTGCTTATGGTGGATAACCCCATCTCAGTGGGCCTCTCTCTCTCTCTCTCTCTCTCTGTCATTACCAACTTCTATAAAATCTCAGAATACAAAGGGCATTCTCATTTCCCTGAAATGTACTTTGGTGCTACTCTGAAAGACGGCTAGAGTCTTGAGGAGACCCAAACAGTTAAAGGTTACAGACAGACTTGGTTCCACTCCAGTGGTGGGTGTTTTGTTTTGTTTCGCTTTAGCTTTATTAAGGTATAATTTACATACAACAAAAGTCATTCATTTTAAGTGTACAGTTGGATTCAATTTGCCAGTTGTATACAGCTGTGTGGCCTCCACCAAAATCAAGATACAGAACACGTCCACCAGTCTAGAAAGCCCCCTCATGCCCCTTTGCTGTCAATCCCCTTCCCTAACCCTCTGACCCCTTCCTTCTAACCACTGAACCCTCACCTACCACCACAGTGTTGAGAATTCTAGAATTTGTTACAAATGGACTCATACAGGATATCGTCTTTTGTGTTTAATTTCTTTCACAGAGCAGAATGATTCTGGGATTCATCCATGGTGTGGAGTGTGTTACTCTTTCATTCTTCTACTGTTGAGTTGTATTCCACCATAGGGCGTTTATCCATTCAACCTATTGGTTGCCATGTGGGTTGTGACCACTTTTTGACCACTATGAACAGTGCTACAATGGACACTGTGTAGATGTGTTTATAGGAATGTATGTCTACATTTCTCTTAGGTAAACACCTAAGGCATTTCGAGAACACAGAAAAGGTTTTGAGTTTGAGTCCAGGGAGCCCTCATTTTGTCATCCTCCAGGCTGCCCCCCTCCCACCCCATTCCCTGGAGAGTTCAACTCCAAACCCTGTATCCCAGCTATCTGTTTGGCTCAGCTACCAAATGTCATCCTATTCCGAATAGAAACCTCTCCACTACACTAAGGAAATGATGGGAAGAGACCCCAAAACATTCTTAAAATGGGCATTCATTTGAATCAGGCCAAATGAATTGGACTCTGGGTCAGAGATAACTTAAATGTGGTGTTCGGAGTCCTAAGAGCACCCACCAGCTCAGAAATGGACTTAGTTGACCTCCCCCATTAGCAGCATGGAGAGTTGAGGAGATGACTTCTACCTTGCCAAAGGCCTTGGGAAGAAAGACAGCATCAAGGTCTCACACAACACTCCAGGGAGGCAGCTGCTGCCCAGTGCTGTGGACAGCAAAGCTTCGGTGCAGGAAATTAAGATTCCCCCTGCCTCCCCCTCCCCCATCCTCATCAGCTCGGCCAGGGCAGGGCTGGGGGATCAGAGGTGAACAGGAAGCAGAAGGACCCCTGGGGGAGACAGGGCCTCCAGTGGGACCAGAGCTGAGTGGCCCCAGGCAGTGGCGGAAGCTGATTAAAGGAAGGTACGGGGAGTGGAGGGGAAGTGGGCAAAAGACAGGACAGCCATCTTAGACAACAATGCAAGGGGGAGAAACTGAAGAAAACAGAACAGAGACCACTACTGGCAATAAACAGAGAGAAAGTGAAGCCCCATGGGTGAGGCACACCTACATTACTTAAGAAACCTGAGCACATTCTTACGCCTGGGGCAATAAATACATCCTTGAGCTACACAGGCTAAGCAAGAGTGAGAGAGGGTGATGCTGACAGGCCACATGGGAGAGTGGGAAGACGTGGGCTGGGAGCTGGGAGTTTGGCTTCTCATCTGTGCATGGCCTCTAAACTGGGCAGTGACCATGGCCTGGTCACCTCCCCACTCTGGACCTGGGTTGCCCCTCTGTCAACAAGGAGGTTGTAATAAATTATCTCCAATACCCTAATGTCTTATAAATCTTATGCAATTTTTGCCGAGATGGAAGTGTGGGGAGAGAAGAGTGGAAACGGCCCAGAGCTCAGTGAGATGAGATATCAAAGGGGAGGAAAAGTGTTCATTCCATCTCCCTAATCTCCAATTGGCAAAGCCAGACTTGGGGCAATACAGACTGGTTCTGTGATGACAAATAACTCCTAGCTCATTCCTAATGATTTATCACCAAATGTTCTTTCTTCAGCTGGAATTTAAAATATGGACTCATCCGTAAAATAGGAATAATAATAGTATATGCTTCATAGGGTTTGTATGAAAATAAAATGAGTGCGTATTTGTAAAGTTCCTAGAGCAGAGTAAGTGCTCCGAGCTTGTGAACTAAAATGCTGCCTCCTGGTATTTATTAGTTACACCTCAGCAGAAACAAAGTTATCAGGCCCTTTCCCGAATTCCTAGTTTGGGTCAGAAGAAAAGGGAAAAGGGAGAGGAAAAAGGAAAAGAATATGATGTCAGGGGGAGGCAAGTCAGTTGGGAACACAGATCCTAACACAGTAGCTGGTACCTGATAGGTGCCTATATGTGATGGATGGGTGGACAGCCCGACAGATGAAAAATGGACAATTATGAGGAGGGGAGAGTGCAGACAGGGGAAGCTTCACCTCCTTTACAATTTTGGGAGTCCACACGGCATGGCATACAAATTATTTCATTCCCATTGAGAAATAAAATCCAATTCTCCATCACCAAGAGAGCCTTCCGAAAGAGGCCCCCCTGGGCAAACGGCCACCGACGGAGAGGTCTGCCAGTCCTCTTCTACCCCACCCACGCCCCCACCCTAATCAGAGGCCAAACCCTTCCTGGAGCCTGTGATAAAAGCAACTGTTAGCTTGCACTAGACTAGCTTCAAAGTTGTATTGACCCTGGTGTGTTATGTCTAAGAGTAGATGCCATATCTCTTTTCTGGCCTATGTTATTACCTGTATGGACTTTGCACTGGAATCAGCTATCTGCTCTTACTTATGCACACCTGGGGCATAGAGCCAGCCCTGTATCGCTTTTCAGCCATCTCACCACAGATAACTCCCAAGTCCTGTCTAGCTGCCTTCCTTATCACAGGGATAGCACCCAAGGTCCATCAGTACCTCAGAGTAGAACCCCCTATAAACTAGTCTGGTTTGCCCATGGGGGACAGTCAGGCTGTTTTCCGGGGTGGGGTGCAGACATTCTCTGCCTGTTGTGATGCTTACATATAACGTCATAACAGACACACGTATGTGTTGTGATCCCTGTGGTTTGAGAGTTTGGAGCTTCCCTAAAAGTCAAAATATACTCAATGGGCCCTCAATCAGCACATACACACAAAAGGTACCTGGAAAACTGTAATTCTTTTCCTGCTCAAAGACAGGCAATTCAATACCCCTTCCCCCAACCAAAAACCCTTGCCACCATGGGAGCCTGGGGCAGAGAAGGCACAGTGAAGTCAAACTGTAATTCCAGGCTCTAAATGGTGCTGTCATTTTTCTGAGAGTCTCTAAATTACAAGGGTGTTTTCACTATTCTTAGCATATTTTTTAAAACACCTAAGAAACATACTGCAGCTCTGGAAAAGAGAACAAACCAAAGAGAAGGGATCCAGAGGTCACCCTCATATGTGAAAAGTCAATTGATAATGAAGGCTTTAGGATAACCGGAGGGGAGATGATTGAAAGCAATGCACCTGTGCAGGAAATGGATTACGGAAACGGAATTGTTCATGAAATCCCAGAAAACCAGAACCGGGAAAGTTCTGGAAGTCGGAAAAACAAATCATGACTTAAGCAATGGAAGTCCAATACACGTTTACAGAATGCCTTGTCCCACGAGGCAACACAGGCTACCACAGATGGGGGACAGGGTGGGAGTGGACCATCCCAGTGGTGTTACTGAGGGGCAAAGGGATAGCCCTATGAGGCAAGTGTCCAGGGCAGAACTGGAGCTTTGTGAAACCATTTCCCAGGTGGAGACAGAGCACTAGGCTGGTGCTGCCAGTCTGACAATAAGTCTGCCATTGTCCTCTGGTCAGCTCTGGACACACAGCAAAAGTGAGTTCAGAGTAGCCTGAAGCAGGAAAGAGGGAAGAGAGGAGGATAACACCCATCTTCCACTTTGCTGCAGGTTCGCGGCAAGGATTTGAGACAGTTACCCCTTCTGGAAGAGCCTGGTGAGTACATCTCTCCTGCCTTGTACAACCCTCTCTCCTCACCGACTTTCTCTCCCAGCAGCCAGCAGGGGCCTGGGCCATTTATGGAATGCAAGCCCTGACCACACAGACTTACTTACATGCCAGGACAGCCACCAGGTAGCCTTTCCCACTCTAGGTTCCATTGTGAGTGCTCTCTCTCTCTCTCTCTCTCTCTCTCTCTCTCTCTCTCACTATGCTCCCAAGAGGAGTCTTACATCAACCCCTTCCTCAAATCTCCCTCACTGGATGTCACAGTCATAGGCCTGAAAAGCAGCATGCAAACTGAATTTTTGTAAAGCAGGACCCATTTCCCCATGGACAGTCATAAGAGATGAGTGAACACAACTTAGCACTTAATTTCTGTCTTCACGATTACTTCACGATAAATCTGGATTCCAAAGGGACTATAAGCTCTCACATGGAAGGAAGCAAGATCTCTACTCCTCCCCCAGTGTTGAGTGGACAGGGAGTACACCGCAGACACCTGTTGGCCAACCAATTCTAATTCCCTTTAGCTAGCATCCCCTAAGCTAGAGCTAGAGCTAGAGCTATTTCCTTGCAGCCTTCCTTTTCTCTAGCAAAGTCCTTCCATGCAATAGCTAATGACCTGTAAACACTTAATGAGCCAGAGAAACATTCCATTGAAAGGAATACCACTGTGCATCCTTTTGTAAAGAGGGGGGAAAATCTTTTGTAAAACGAAGCATCGCCTTTAACTGCTCTGTTTGATCAAGTCAGATTTTTCAGAATATGAATAGCTAGTATTCAAGCATATATGAACTGTCTTTAAGTTAATCAATCCCTAGAAACTAGCCCTCAGGTTAGCAGGCCAAGGATATATGAGAGTGCTTTGAAGTCTAGACTTAAACTGCCGCTCCTGAATTGAATTAGAACATTCCAGGTAGACAGATTCATGGCCCCTAACGTCAGGAATCAGCTAGAAACTCAATCGGCTCTTACCAGTCACTACCTACGTCAGTGCCATATCCTATAATGGTGATGATAATGACCATTATGATGATGATAATAATAATAGCTTCCACTGGATGGCACTTTGCACCTTCCAGAGCAATTTAACATCCTTTACTTTTTTTGGAAGGCCTTCAGGTCCAGCCTCCTACTCTTCTCTTTCTCTGAACTATCACCTTACTATAGGCACATATTTCCCCCAAAGGACTCAGTGGCCTCTTTTGTCTCATTTCTCCCTTTGCTGATGATCCAGTAGAGAAATGATCAAAAGGATACTGCACATTGTCCTAAATGAAACCAAGCTTCCTCTGCAGGATGGAAGTGAGCCAGGTGATAGAAGGGGGAGCCTGGACCCACCGCTTCATTGGCCGAGGATGACCCCATAAAGGTCAGGGTGTTGCAGAGATTGCTATGCACAAAATCCAAGAGGCCCATGGAGGTGGGGAGATGAGGGACCCACCTGGCAGACCCTCAAGAGCAGGGGTCTTCTCTTTGGGGGAGGACATCACTCTTAGCAGGGCTGGGGTGAGTCAAAAGTCTGGGAGAATGGAGGTGTGGAGGGGATAACTGGGTCAGACCCCAAGCAGGAAGGGCCTCTATGTAGACGGGTGTGTGGCTCCTTAAGGTGACCCAGCAGCCCTGGGCACAGAAGTGGTGCGTGGAGATAATGCCAACAGTGATAACCAGCAGGGCCTGTCAGAAGAGGCCCTGGACACTGAAGGCTGGGCACAGCCTTGGGGACCGCTCACAGGACATGCAGCAGTGTGTGCCGACAACTCCCTACCGCGACCCCTATCAGTGCCGACCAAGCACACAAGATGCACACCCAGGCTGGGCTGGACAGAGGGGTCCCACAAGATCACAGGGTGTGCCCTGAGAAGGTGGGGAGCTCACAGCCTCCAAGCATTGCATCATCCTGGTACCAGGAAGGCAATGGGCTGCCCCATACCCACTTCCCTTCCTAGAATTGGCCTGGGACATTCATCATTTAGCCACCTCTGGCACCTGCATTTGTTTTTCAAATTTTAATAGCAAATAGGCTTAGTGTGCTGGGCAGAGCTGAGCAGAGGTGATCTGACCCCTCTACCTACTCACATAAGATCAGTAAAGAGAAGGAAGCAGGCAGATGAGGTGACAAGGGGAGAAACCAGTGAGGTCATCTATAGGTCCAAGTTCGTACAGACCCAGCCAGACTGCCAGTTCTCTGAGGAGCTAGAGACTTGTGGCTTAAGGCAGCCTCTTTGATGGATGTACTAATATGTATGTACCTTATACATACATTTGAATTACCTGTAAATCTTGATCAAACTCAGATGACTGTCCAACTCATCCAGAAACTACGTTTGTCTAATAGAACAGGAAGCAGGTGGTGGTGGTGGGTGGTGGGGGGGGCATTGATGAGAGGCAGGGCCAGTGTTTCTTCTTCATTTTCCATTCCACTGATTCTGTCCCCACACAGGCATCCAAAGGGAAGAATGCTACAGCTACAGTCCATTTCTCGCTGGCTTTTCTGGGAGATCACCCTACAATGTGTTCCCCAGTATTCAGGTTTCTGGGCTGCCATTATCTTCTCTGGTCTCGGGGCCCAAGCCAAAGAGCTGGAGAACAGTATCTGGCCACAGAACCTAAGGCCTGGTAGAGCAAGACAGCCATGTGCAAGGCGAGTGGATAGCGCCCTTCCATCACTCCCACAGAGCTGCAGGGGTGTGACGCCCCTGCCCAGCCATACCCTTCTGGGCCACAGTGCTGGAGGCTGAAGTCAAAGCCCATCGTGCCTTATTCCTTCAGGAGCAATACTCCTGGGAAAGGTTGCACATTCTGTAACTCCTCTAAGTGATATTTCTTCCCAGGGGCAAAAAAGGAAATTAGCCCCATTTTATAGATAAAGAGCCTGAGGCCCAATAGGCTGATTGACTTGTCCGGGGCCACCTAGCCAGCAGGTGAAAAGACTCATGTGTAGCTGACTTTAGAGTCCAAGCTCCTTCAACGTCCCACTTTCTCAAGACAGTGTTTGCCACGGGCCAGGGCTAGCAAAAAGACCCCTCCAACCCCTCACACCTCCCCACCAACCCCATGCAGGTCTCAGTGAGGCCCAGGAACATGAAGCTCCCCGGACCAAAGGGGTGGACAGCACTGAAGGAAACCGCTCAACCTTGAGTGGAGAGGCTGCTGTGAAACAGCTCTGGGCAGCACCTGGGCCACAGCATGTGGAAGCAGACATGTTCCTAAGCTGCCTGGTACTCTGCCATCTGTCTTCTCTTCCTCCTAATCCATAAGCACCAGACCTCAAGCCCCATGTGCAGCTCCGGAAGCTGCTAGACCTCAAGCAGGACTAAGATTCGGAGAGAGCAGCCACCGACCTGGCTCCTCCCAGGCAGGCCAGCCCAGGTGAGCCCCTCCAGCCAGGCACCCACCCCACTGCCAGGCTGTTTACTCTTAGCTGGTGTTTGTCTCCTGTCTGCTCTACTGTAGCTCCCTCCCTCCTCTCCTCCTTTCGGTCCTCTGCCCAGGCCTGCCTGAGGCTGCCTGCCAGTGAGATTGCATGTCAGGGCTTTGCCCTGGGCACTGAGGGCTGGGGTGCCCAGAGGCCTGCGGCTGTGCCCTGGATGGAAAACCAGCAGCCTGCAAAGCTGTGGGGGCAGCACAGGAGCTGTGTGTGAGAGGGGTGGTCTTGAGAGTGAAAGTGGCCAAGTCTAGCCCAGGCGGAGAGGGGACAGGGGGCAGGTAGGGATAGGGCAGGTGAGGTTCCCGGGGCCAGTTCCCCCATTATGCACTGCCTCTGCTCCCCCGCCACCATTAACCGTGCCTCTGTGGGCTGACAGATGTGCCTTCAGAGAAGGGCAGGGAGCAGCTGGGGGCCTGGCCAGAGCAATCATCCCAGCAGGAACTTACATCAGAGCTGGCAGCCTACCCAAGAGCCAGGGAAGGAAGGAGAGCCCCTGAGAAAAAAGGGCAGAAGAATGGAAGGGACTATGTGTATTGATGGAATAAACCAGACACCCCACACTTCCCAACCCCTCAGGATGGGGTTCAGAGCTAGGCTGGTGGCTGCTACACAGAGACAGCACCCTCCACCAGTTAAGGTATAAGACAAGGTATAAGGCTGATGGGCTGTAGGCATCAAACCTGGAACTCACAGTCGGGGCACCTCACTTCAAGCCTTGGTGGATAGGTAAGATGAACACTCAGGTTCCCAAGTTAGACAGATGAGCTGGATCCTTCATCTACCACCAATTTCCTGGCTGTGTGTCTGGGAGCAGCTCTTTAACCTCTCCAAGCCTCAGTTTCTTCACTGGTAAAATGTGTATGATGACATTGTATGGCCAACCTGGGGTTGCTGATGGAACTAGTTAAAAGAGTGTCTGTAAAGCAAGCCTAGCTGGGTGGGCTTGCAAGCATTTCTGGGTCGCTGCATCCTCCTCTGTAAAATGGGAGAACCCTGAACTGCTCAGCCGACCTCATGGTTGACTCACTCAACAACAGAGGTCTCCACAGGAGCCCTGCCCACATGAGACATCTTTGGCACATCTTCTGAAACAAGACCTGTTTCTGGAAAGTTTGGTAAACACACAATTTTGCACTTATTTATATTATTGTTTCAGAAACACTACCTTCATTCTGCTTTGATTCAATGGCAGCCAATTTAATTCATTTGGTCCAAACCTGTAGTGCTACTTGCCAGAACAAAATGGAATGAGCCTCATTCCCTGCCCTCAAGGAGCTCACAGTCCAGTGGCTCTGTCTTTAATATCTATAAGAGCACAGGTAAGTGTCATAGGAAGCCATGGTCCTTTGGGGGAAATGAAGAACACTCTTGTAATATGATTAATCACTTCCAAATACTTTACCTGGTTTGTAAGTTCTCTTTCGGGTGCTTCCCTGAGTGGCAAGAGGGAAAGGCCTTTTGCAAGTACTGACACCGCTTTCTTTTTTTTTTTTTGAGACAGAGTTTCGCTCTTGTTGCCCAGGCTGGGGTGCAATGGTGTGATCTCGGCTCACCACCTCTGCCTCCTGGGTTCAAGCAATTCTCCTCCCTCAGCCTCCTGAGTAGCTGGGATTACAGGCATGTGCGACCATGCCTGGCTAAGTTTATATTTTTAATAGAGATGAGGTTTCTCCATGTTGGTCAGGCTGGTCTCAAACTCTCGACCTCAGGTGATCTACCCACCTCGGCCTCCCAAAGTGCTGGAATTACAGGCATGAGCCACTGCGCCCAGCCTTACACTGCTTTCTTAATTACAGCAGTGTGCTCATCTCACATAAAAATTTAAGAGGGGAAAACAGGAAGATGCATTCTGAGAAGTTATATCAGCCCCTCTGCCTCTCTACATTCCAAAACAGCCTTTTATTCTAATTATTTTACTAGTGAATTATGGAATAAAGTAGTATTATGTTTCTTTCTACACAACTTGTGTTGCACTAGGTGAAATCTCAGGCTAACAGAGCTTCAGGGAGGAAAGGCCAGACCAAAAATATGCCTCACTCCACAGAGAAGCTGTACCACCAGAAGTCCTGGAAAACTGAGAGGTTTGCATGTTGTAACAATGCAACTCAAGACTATTAGAATGATATAAATATTTGTATAGATACTTATCAAAGCAACAATCAGAGATCAGGTCCCTCCAAATGAGCTTACAGTTTATTATCCTGCTTTGTAAAAGTTGGTGAAACAAAACGATGGATAGCAGATTTGCTGAGCTCCAAAGTCAGGGAGTAGGTAAACAGTGTGAACATGTCAGCTCCCTCCTGGCTCTCCTCTACAGTCTGTGAGCAAACGGAAAAATAAACCATCGGAAAAAGTCTCAGCCTAATAAAACTGCACAGACAGAATAACTTCTTCATCGGATTCAGAAGAGTAGCAGGGGGTTTCTTGCTAGCACAGATTTGAGCTCTGCCACCACACACTTTGTACATACAATTCTGGGATCTCAGGTATTGCTCCTAAAGAAAGAGCCAGCTTCCTTCTCTTATCTTCCTCCAACATCCAAAAGCAGTGTTCACACCCAATCCCATGCTTTCTAATATTAAAATATGAATTTAAGAAATACCAGTGAAAAGAGATTTTTTAAACCAGAAACTCTTTGTGTTGTAATGTTCTTGATATGTTAATAAAACTGTTTTCAATCATCATCAGAGAAAAACAAATTTACCTCTGATCATGGTAGCACAGTAGAGCAGAAAGAGCACTCAACTGGTGATCAAAAGAAATAAATTCTAGTCCTATCACCCAGAAACTATGTGACCAGGGGAGGTACTTAATCTTTAAGAGAATCAAGTCTCGAGTGGGTAAAATGAGCTGGGGAAGGAGTGAACCAGTGAGAAAGAACACTGGTCTGTCTGGGGCTCCCAGAAGACACAGCCAGACTTCTTTCTTGCTCTTGTCCAAACACCTCCTTGTCTTTTAAGGCCTGGGCTGTCTAGGGGGATGGCTACTGGCTTGGAGCAAAACCAACGTGTGTGTCATCTTAATACACACGGAATGTGTTGAAATGAAGGTGTCTGTGTGGAAGGGACAGACCCAGATCCACTCTGCATTTGTCCTGGCAATGGGAGCAGGAATGAGTCCACCTTCTCTAAACCTGGTCACTCCTAGTCCCAAGATGGAGAAGCCACATCACCCTTGATCATGTTAGCCCCATTCTGCAGCCTCAGGAGGCTCTGACCAGGTGGAAAGCCAGAATGGGGTCCAACCAGGAGACCCAAGACAGAAAAGGCAGGTGGCTGCAAGGAGCCTCACTTCTCCAGCCATTGTGACTTTTTATTAAAAACCCTTACCCATGCCACCCACCGCAGCCTGGACAGGCATTCCAGGAGCCAGACATGTCCCTGGAAGACAGTAGGCTATTGCTTCCTCCGAGCACTGCAACAATTTTCTCTGGACCCTATCCTCCACCTATTCACAGGTGGGGCATAACCCTCCCTCCTATCCATTAGATTGCCCAAATCTGGGAAAATAATGTGTGGCGCTCAGGTCTGAGTGCAGACCAAGCTCCCAATACCAGTGGCTCTTTCAGGCTTACAAAGCCTTGGTGGTTTCCACACCCAGCAGTTCCTACCCAGGACTGAGAAGCCCTCAGCAAACACCCAGATGGCCCTTGTTCACCCTCCTGGAAACCTATAGCTGCCAGGGAAATGTGACATTTTGTGAGGACTAATTTAACCCGCCTAGAAGATTTAGGAGCCAAGATGCAACCCTAAAGCCCACTGCAAGGGACGATATTCTGGATCTTTTGTCAGAGCTTTATTATTTTAATAAAACTTTTATATTAAACAGTAATTCACATTCATCTAAACCTCCTGAAAATTGGTTATTGGCTGCTTCGTTGATTCTAGAAAAAAAAAGAAAGCAAGAAATGCAGGAAAGGAACGAGGGGGCAGAGAGGGAATGAAAGACACTGAGTGTTAAGGCCCAACCCAGCCAAAACCCCACCTGCTAGAAGCCTGCTGGAAGCCTACATGGCTTCGAGCGGCACATTCTGAGAACTCTGAAGAGTACCACTCAGCCGACACTGCCCCCATGACATAGGGCCCTGGTCTCCTCTTTGACTCACACTTGCCTGGCAGGACTCCCCAAACAGAACAGAGATGCTCAGCCGGGCACAAGAGAGCAGGCCCCAGGGCTCATGCTGCACTGTGGTTTCCGCAGCAATTCCAGAACTGCTGCCTACCGGCATGCATGCAGGATCAATGATGAAGATGCAGTACCTTCTGGGTCTGCCTGGGTCCACCCTTCCTTTCTTAGTCACTGCAAGATTTCACCCAGCCCAGCCACACACTGAAAAGGCAGAGGAGGCCACCTATCTGAATGCTAGGATATGACACACTTGAACCTTCCTCCTGGCCAGCCTGCTCTCCCAAAGAAGGAATAACAGAACAAAAAAGTCAACCTCTGACTACTTCTGGTTTGTAAATTTATACCAATGTTCTTCTTGAAGTGGGAGCTCAGCATCGGGACACCCAGGAAAAATAATCTCCAAGGCAAAAAGCAAATAGCAGAATGAGTCTGCTGAAACAGCCAACTCTGTCTCTGTCTCCCCCAAGCCCTCCTAGTCAGAACCTTCTCTCAGCATTTCAGCAGGTACTGCTCACCTGGAAATACAGCTGA
This sequence comes from Pan paniscus, assembly GCF_029289425.2. Taxonomy (NCBI): domain Eukaryota; kingdom Metazoa; phylum Chordata; class Mammalia; order Primates; family Hominidae; genus Pan; species Pan paniscus. The sequence goes on along the minus strand of NC_073261.2, from coordinate 65,863,757 downwards.
TGTATTTACTGAGAAGCTTCTTCAAGCTTTCTACTGGTGCTTAGGGACAATGCCAATCAAGTCTTGAAATTATATAGAGAGGTGGAATATCAGGTACATATCTGTCCCCGAAAATGCTTAAAAGATCAAACTGATTCCTATCACATGCCTCCCCTACCAGTGAGCGCCCACCACTAGCTTCCTTGCTCCAAACTATTAAAACAGAGCGTCCCCCCAAAAAAACAGCCTTCTGCAGGCCGCAACTTCCCTACCCTGTGTGCAGGCTGTGGAAGCGTGGGGTGGACCCAGAAGCATAAGGAGTTCTGGATCAGAATCCCTAGTCTACCCCTGCGGCTGCATGAGACCAGACATGCCATTTAACCTCTCTAAGCTTCAACTACCCCTTCTCCTGCCTCTTCACAGGGTTACTCATGAGGTGAGGCTCAATCTGACAATACTCCTCAAAGGGCTTACTCAAAAAAAAATGTGATTTTATCCGTATCCTCATTATTAACAGCACAATGGACATTCGAAAGGGATGGGCCCAATTTTTCATAAGCCAAAAAAGCTAGAGGATCGGAGAGAAGAGAAGGGACGGATACTCAGAAACGGCTTCAAGGGTGTCCTTTGGCACCCCATTCTTCCAGATTGTTCCAAATGCCTGCTGCAGTAATAACAGCCCCAAAAGAACACACCACTTTGTCAGGACTTGTAGGTGAAATGTGTTGGAGCAGCTGTCAGCTTGGGGAAAATCACTCATCAGGTAGTCAGCCGAGTGAGGCTGCCTTCAGCTGGACAAACACTGCATCCACACAGGGAACAAGCGGGTGCTTTCCTGTCCTTCCCTTAGGGGCCAAACCAGCCCTCTTTTACCTTCTTGTCCAACCCAGTGGGCCTCTCTCCCTCAAATGCATACCTCCTTCTCTTTCCTCCAGCTCCCTAAGCTGTTGTTCAGGGCACAGACAGCTCTTCAGGCTGCCAGAGCAAGAGAGTTAGGAAATAACGACCCCTCCACATGCATTCCCACCTCCCGGAAGCAGGGGACACAGCTGGGCACTCTGTGACGGAGGGTGGGTAACCTCTCTACCTGGGTCTATCATTTTAGAATAAATCATTCGTGGCTGACTCTTAAATGGGAAGGGCCAATTACAGATATCTCTGAGAACAACTCTACCTGAGGGAGGGGGAAATACCTCCCAAAACAACGGTGGGCAGAAAAATCTGCATCCCGTAAATACCCAGAAGCAATAGCAGCCCCACCTGGTTCGTCTGCCAGATGCTGTGGAGATGGCATGGTGGCATTTGGTAAATAACCCAAATAGGGCTTTGCAGGGTATGGGACACCACACTAGGCTTTGCAGCCCGGGTGAAACCAGATGGTGCGAGAAGATAGTGAATCACTCATAGGCAAGGGATGTTAGCACACCTAAAAATCCCCTTTTCCCAGCCATCCTTTGACACCCACCATAGAAATCACAGAGAGGTCAGAAAGAACACCTGGGCCCAAAATAGCCTGTCCTGTTAGCCAAATGCCAGCACTCCCACTTTCTCTGAGGGCATGGAGGGGAGGCAGCAGCTAGGGCTTTGGCCTCCTCATTAAATTCTCTCTGCATCAGAGGAAGAGTCACCTTCACAGGCCAGCTGTGGTCTGACTTGCCACATCTAATGCCACCAGGCCCTGCCAGCGGCCCCCATTCTGGTCTGTCAAACTCCTGGAAAACTTCAGACAGTGTTCCTCAGATCCAGGACAGAGCTGGCTCAGGACGCCACATGGGTCAACCCGAGCGCACCAGTCCTCAGACCCTCCAAGGTGGCAAAGACCTCACTAGACTGTATCTCATTTTTCCAGCCTCAGTGAGCCGGCCCCAGCTGGCATGTTGAGTCCAGGAAAGCCCTGGCTATACAAAACACAGCACCCACGCGCCTTTGTGCATGGCTGCTTAGAGGGCTAATGATAAAGGCAGCTCACTAAGGAAACGACCGTGCCCAGCAGTCTCCTAAATGGCGAAGGCAGCATTTACCACTGATGACAGCCCCCCGCGTGTTTCCTTCTAAACGCCTGATATATATCCATTTTTCTGTCAGCAACCTCAAATAATGTCTATAATGCTGAGATTTATACATGGGTACTTATAAATGTGATTTCATTATAGCCTCTGCAAAACTACCTTTCCGCCTAAACATTCAATTAATGTAATTAAATTGCTACCTGATGGCATTATCTAATTTAACTTGGGATCCAAACTATTGAAAAGCATGTGCCTTTTAACACCCTGACTGGTAAGGCATGTGATGAACAGAGCTATAAACATGTTGGCGTAACTGAGCTGTTTAAAAATAAATTAGCAAACTATAAAAATAAACAGTAACGTACATATGTACTCAATTATGAACTAACTCTAATTTTTGTTCTGAAATACTGTCTTTGACCTTAGTCATAAACAAGCACTATTAAAAAAACATAATATCCCAACAGACAGAGGGCCAAGGATTAAATGCTCTTCTAGGTCTGCAGAATGCAAAGCAAGACAAGGAAGAAAGGAAGGGAAGGGAAGGGAAGGGAAGGGAAGGGAAGGGAAGGGAAGGGAAGGGAAGGGAAGGGAAGGGAAGGGAAGGGAGGGAGGGCGGGCGGGCGGGCGGGCCCTTGCCTTTCTTGAAAAGCTAGAAAACTGTGTCCAAAACCTACAAAGACTGCTGTGCTCTTGTTGACTTGAAGCTGCTTCCGTTCAAGCCAGAAAAGTTAAAACCTTGCGAAGGGCTTTTACATTTTCAGATGTTTTGGAGTCTCTCAAGAAATGAGGACAGGCAAGGGGAAGAACTGTTTCCACATGCAGCTGTTTCAACAGCTCACTGCATAACAGAGTCTCTTACACAGGGCTGCCTCCGCACCTGAGCTGAGCTTGCTGTCCTAAGTCGGCTACTGCTTCTAAGTCCCCAGCTTTTCTAAGACATATGGCAGAAATGTGGAAATTGTCTTCCAAATAGCACAAGACAGAAAGCGGGTGGGGTGGGGGGCGACGGGTGCGGGGAGAAGGGAAGAAGTAAAAACAAGCTGTTGAAACTGTATACAGGACACGTTTTCACAGTAATCCAATGCTCCTGTAACAAAGGACAGCATACTATGGGATAATTACTATGGATTATTATTACAGTTTCTAAAGCAAAAGAACAAAAAAAAAATTCACAAAAGACATATTACACAAGCAGATTTCTAAAGCTTTAAAATCATACGGTCTTCGGTGTTGGTTCCTATGGGGTTACGGATAATGCCCTAACTGAGCACGACAGATGCAAACACAAAAAAGAAATCACAATAAACCTGAAATTCTCTCATGTCATGGTGCTTACTGCCCTTTCTTTCACAAACAAAAGTAGTTGAGCAACAGCTAAGTAGTTATTCATCTCAAAGAACCAACCTAAAATGCTGACAGGCCCAGCACTGTCTACCCCCACCCCCAAACAACAACAACAACAACAAATTACACAAATAAAAACTAGGAGGAAGCTCAAACTCATCCACACTTGGTTCAGAACACAGGGAAGGCCTGATGTGAAAGAGGAGACAGAGAAGCTTCCTGGGTGTGCAGAATTACACCCCAGGCCACACTCCCTGCAGGGGCCACAGGAGCAAGCACTGCAGCCGGGTCCCTGAGTCTGACTTTTACCCAAACAGGGGGTTGCCAGTTGCTGCGAGACAAATATCCCTAGCACATTACCTAGTTGGCAAAGGAATGCAACTGGGAGGTTCTGGAATAGCACAGTGTGGAACTGCACTGGACTTTTCCTGTTCTGAAGAGGACTTTGCTTTCCTCCGGGATGTAAAGCATTTGGCAGGCAAAGGACAAAACTTACCTCAGGTACTATGGCAAACTGGCCAAAGAGAAGCGTTGCTAGGAGAATGGACACGGCAGGAAACAGCCTCAGCTTGGCCCAGGAAGAAGCTGGCGCTCAGCTACAGGGGCCGTGGGAATAGCTGGAGGCCTGTGCATTTCCCTGAGGGTCTCCTTGGCGACAGGGCTGGACCTTTGCACTGGCAGCCTGGACTCTTCTCTGAGCTCCCCCTTGGGTTACCTATGATTCCAGAAAAGTTTGTTCTACATGTGGCAAAGCCAGCACCATAGAGGGGACAGAGGGAAACCTAAGGCCTACCTTGAGGGATGTTAAACTTACGCCCTACCCACTGCAACTTAAGGTGTCTTTTGAATCCTGAGGACCAAGGAGCTCTCCTATGACAAGGAACCTGTCACTGGTTCTTCTGTGATTGCTAAAGCCTAGAGGACCTCCTCCAAAGAAAAGTGGCTCAGACAGAAACACTGACTCTTATTTCTCATCAGACTCCGAACTCACAGGCTTCTGGTCTAAAGATTCAAGCTGAGAAACAAGAAAGCAATTTGTTTGATTCAGGCCCTTGCAAATTACCCCCCAATAATTTACTTGGTCTCAGCTTTGGCTGGCTTGGATGTTATGAGGATTCCAAGAATTTTTTTACTTTTCCATTAGAGGGCTCTGCACTCTCCTTTCAAGGAAAAAGGCTCTATGTGCCAGCCCACTTCTTTCCAGGAATGGGGAAAGGGAGGAGGAGACCTGTGGAAAAGAGGACAACGGATTTCCGGAAGAAATTCCAAGCCAGGGGCTAACCGTGGACCTGAGCACAGCAGAGCCACACGGACGTCTCAGAAAACGGTTCTGTGGAAGCACAAGACACGTGGCAGTGAGAGTCCTGAGAAGTCCAGGAAAAGATGCAGCTTCCAACCCATTCCTAAATATCACCAATTAACAGCAGCTCGATGGTCTACCTGAGACCTGAGAAAACAAACGAAGGGAAAGAAATGCAAGAAACAAAGCGCATCTTTCTGGATCAAAAGATCAAGTTGTCTTTGGTAGCTAAAGAACAACAGAGAAGGAAAAAGAACAAAAAGATTAGGAGGAGGAGAAAAACACCTGGCCTTCCCCAAAGGACTCGACTTAAATCATCTCAGCTATAGGCAGTCAACTGGGGCTCTCCGAACAGTCACAATCGGGGGGCTACTCTCTTTCCCCTCACGATCTTCCTGAACAGGGCAGTAGTCTAGCATCCACTGAAGTCCTGAAGTGGGGAAGGAGCCCCAGACACACCCATCCTCTGAGCACCTCCACAGCCTTTCTGGCCCATCCCAATAAACAGCAATTCTATTCTCCCAGTCACCGAGCCACACATTTTGGGGTCCATCTTGACTCCTCCCTTCCTTTCATACAACCCATCCCAGCAGTCAGCAAATCCTGCCGGTTTTACCTTCGAAGTATGTCCAGAATCCAGCCCCTTCTCACGTCCCCACCACCCTGGTCCACGCCACCATCACTTGCCTAAAATTTGCCTTCTGACTGCTTCTGCCTCACTTTCCCATGCTTGAGTCTCAAAATGCAGCCAAAGAGACTCTCTGGAAGCGCAAGTCATATGACATCACTCCTCCAGTGGCTTCCATCTCCCTTGGAGTCAGAGCCAAAAATCCCTGCTCTACATCCTTCAAGGAGCCAGCTGGTCTCCTCTCCTCCTCCTCCTGCACTCTTTCCACTCTGACCTCAGGGCCCCTTGCTCCTCCTCCAGTAGCCAGGCGTATTACACACAAGGTCTCTGCTCTCTACACACTCTTCCTGGAACCATCTTCTCAAAATTCTCATGGCCAACTTCCTCACCTCTTTGGAGCCTTTGCTTCTCATTGGGCCTTCCCTAATTATCCTATTTAAAAGCCTGGTCACCATGCACCCCTTACCCCTCTTACCCACTTTATTTTCGTGCAGGCAGTTTGATCTTCTTTTGCCATACTATATAATTCACATATTTATTGGTGCATCTTCTGTCTCTCCCCAGCTAGAAAGGGGGTGCCACAAGAGCAGGGAGTTTTTAAGGCTTTCTATGCCCAACACCAAGAACCGTTCCCAGCATGTGGCAGGTGTTCAAAATATTTGCTGAAAAATGAATGAGTGAACCTTCACAATTCCAAACTGCCAGGAGGCCACTCAATGCCATATCTATAAAACTGTCAGGCAGCCCAACCTGGGGGCACTTTAGCTTTGGATCTTGGGTTTGAGCCAGATTCCATTTTCCCCACAGGCCCTGAGACCCACAGGGAAGAGCTTTTGCATTATAATGTAAATGGAGGGGTTGAGCTGGTTTGGGGGAACCCTTGACAGGAGCCAGTTAAAACCAAACGAAAGTCTTTCCTAAGGCTTAGGTGGAGCCTCTAGAAAGAAGGGCTGAGAGCCTGGGGAAGAGCCAACCACCAGCAGTTCCTCAGAGTTCTTCCCACTGGGGCTGTGCAGCCAACTGCTTTTCCAGGCACACTGAGATGCCCATACTCATATCCAATACTGTGCAGGGGCACTGGCCAGGCACAAATCCCAGCTGCCTCCACGGCATTACTCTCCCTCCATTCTTGCTTTCAGATTCTCCCTCCTCCTGGCAGGGGCACTGGGGAGGGCAGGAGAGAAGGAGGCCATGGCAAAGGGACAAATCCCTTCTACCTGAGAGCCCGGGATGCAGCCAGAAAAGCTAAAATACCCTTTCCCACCCTAGCATACATTTTGACAGGTGAATAAGTGCTCCCCAGTAGGCAATAACAAGGAGAAGTCTGAATTAAAAGAACTCGCCAATTTGGGAAGTAATGTCATTCTATGTGACTCCACTCTTTTCCGTTACCAATAAAACACTTAAAGATGCTATTCATGCAGACATAAAGTGCTAATGGCCACTTGTTAACATGTTTCATAATGCTAATATTTCCCTCTGATTTCTGACAGTTCTTTTTTTTTCCTTCTTCTTTTTTGGGGCTATTTTAAGTTAACAGAGCGCTAATCTGATTCAAAACTGAAGACTCAAAGAGCTACACTCTACATAACTGCACTATTAATGACAACCATTGCTTTACATGTTGCACCATTTCATGAAAACAATCATCACTCAGTCAACGTATTTTCCAAGCCACAGAAAATAAGTTGAAATAAGTTGAAAATGCAGTAGGCAAAGAAGCAGCTAGTCATGTAAGACACTAAAGGGCAGGGGAGTCATTAATTCTTCTCCAAGCTTTCAGCACTCTGTTTCTATGAAGGCAAGGGTTGGGGGGAGCTTTTTTCTTTCAAATAAATCAGTAAAATGATGAGGTGCTTCCTCTGCTACGCCCAGTGGCCCAGGCACACTCACTAAGGTATCCTCCCAGCAATGTAGGTGTTCAAAGGCAAAAGAAAGGGAACCAGCTCATGGCGTAATACTTGCTCGGCCAAAGACATGGTAACACTTCCCAGGAAATACAAGTGTCACAGTCACTCCAAAATGAATACGTGTGCAGCCACCTGGGCTTGCAACTTAATTCAAACAACTTGGAAGGCTAGGGAGCACTGGAGCTGGGGAGCTGCAGATGAACCCCTGTGCTCACCACCCCTGGAGAGCAGTCAGAGAGGAAGCCTGCTTTCCTCAGATGTTTTAAAGGAAGCCACCTAGAGCCCCACCTGTCACTGTGGAACTGCTCATGGTGGCTGCCCGATGCGCTGATGTGGAACTCAGAATCATTCATTTGGGCTTGTGGCTGAGCTGTGCTAGGTAACTGGGTGGCCTGGGCAAGTCACTTCACCTCCCTTGGCCTGTGTCCTTGAGCTTTCCTGGCTGCACATCTTGCTCTCAGGTATAAAGGATCTGTCTCCTTCTACCTGCCCCTGTGCCACACACACTCGCCTCTCAAATGAGAAAGGCAGCTTTGAGAGAGGATGCTTGCCTTCCCGGCTCCCCTCCCAACCCAGAACCTATCACAATGCTCTACAGAGAGTACATGCTCAACAAATCCAATGCTAAATTGTAAAAAGTGAGACTAGATGGTATCTGCCTCTCCTCTCAGCTCTAAATTATTTGGTCTAAAGAAAACTGAAGCCCCCAGCAACTCCATTTTGCATATCTAATTGGAGATGGTTTCAATAATATAATTATCAAGGCATCCCTACGTTACTTGAAGTTGGTTCATAATCTGGCGACGTTCACAGCCTGATGAAGACAGTTTATTCTCTTTTAGTGTCTCAAGTATGAGTCACCTCTGATGACGGATAGGAGAACAAGCAGGTTTTACTACAATACACACCTAAAGTAAATGAATAAACCCAACCACTTTGCCCACCCACATGGCATCCATTTGGAGGAGACACAGAGAAAGGAGTTTCACCTCTTAGACGTCTCAGAGATTAACATTTTCTCAAAAATGAACACACAGAGCAACAGCTGACGAGTCACAGCGGACCACACCACCACCTCTGGTTACCCCCTGAGAAAGGCAGAGAAAGGACCCCCAGAACAGTCACCATTTGAGGAGACGTTCAGGGATCATGAGGACTCACCACCCCACTGAAATCCATGGATAGTCTAGCCTGTGAGGGGTTGGGGGTGGCAAATTACTTTATCTTTCTCATCTTTGAACGGCTCTTCCCCAGAGTCAGGATGACTCTCACTAGGTTTCAGGTACATCCCCCTCATGCCCCGGACTCCAGTCTCTGCAGCTGACACGGCTCCAAGATGCTAAATATGAGACAAGGAGGGGACAAGGAATTCAGTCCCAGGAGTGGCACTAGAAGGAGTCCCTGCTCCCTCAGGAGCCATCTGCCGGGTGCTTCTGGAGATGCTGCCTCCACTCCCCACTTGAGGCTGTCCACAGCAGAAACCAGCGCCCAGATCCCCTCAAGCCAGCCACCCCATGGGAACCCCTTTGGCAGGTGTGGGTGCTGGGTTAGCCTCTAGCCAGAACTCCTGCTGCTTCTCTCTTTGTGGAGCAAATCTTCATGTCCTGTCTGGATCTTCCCAGTCCTGCCCTCTCTCTTCTGAATCTTCCCACCCTTCCAAGGGCCTGCTGCCTAATCCATCTCCCCACTTACACGCTAAAGTAAATGAATAAAACCAACAGCACAGACTCATCCCTGATCAGGACTGAAAAAAGAAAAAGAAATAGCCTCCCATCACACCACTCTCTGGGAAATTAGAACTGAGTCCTAGCTCTAGCACTGGGCACAGCTGGGTCAGCACCTACGAAGGGTCCTATGCAGTGAACACCTTGCAGTCTGAAGGGCAGACTCTCTCTTCTCAACAAGCCAGAGATTCTCTGCCTTCCAGACAGGCACCTCCATGAAGAGAAGCTGTTCCTGGCTTGTGGTGAGCAAAACTCCCTGGATTGAGTCGAGACCTGGATTCTAGTTCCACTACTTTGAATTCTCTAGGTTCACAGTCCTAAATCCTCAGAGAAGGACAGACTTGAGGGCAGACAGCCACAGGTGGCCTGGCATGGGCTGAGGCAGCACACAAGGACTCTGAGCCACACCAGCCATCTCCTTGTGGACTTTCCTGAGAGCACATGCAGCTAGCAGTGCTCCAAGCACTCTCTGAGAGGCTTCCAGGATGGAGCTCTGAGAGGCTTCCAGGCTGGGCTACCTCCAGCCATGTGGTGGAAACTGGTAGCAAAGGAAGCCCAGAAGGGCCACAACTGAACTAGAAGGCTAAGGACCACCCCGGCCACTGGTGGGATCGCAGTGCTGAGCCATGAGCCCTACCAGGCAACCCATTTCTGGGCAGTCCCAAGACTTGGAGAACAAGCCATCTGAAAATAGAATTAAATAGCCAGGTGCGGTGGTTCACACCTGTAATCTCAGCATTTTGGGAGGCCGAGGCATGTGGGTCACCTGAGGTCAGGAGTTCAAGACCAGCCTAGCCAACATGGTGAAACCCCATCTCTACTTAAAAAAAAAAAAAAAAAAAAAAAAAAATCATCCAGGTGTGATGGCATGCACCTATAATCCCAGCTACTTGGGAGGCTGAGGCAGGAGAATCACTTGAACCTGGGAGGCGGAGGCTGCAATGAGCCGAGATCGTAGCACTGCACTCCAGCCTGGGCGACAGAGCGAGACTCCATCTCAAAAAAAAAAAAAAAAAATTAAATTGGGTGGGGGAGTTTCTTAGGAAAAAAATCAGAGTTGTGCAAATAAATCTAGTTGGTCTGACTGTCTTTACAACACAATGAAAGGGTAAGGCACCATAAGAGGCTGTGAATTCCATTGATAAGAGAGGATTTCCCTACTCAAATATCAAAGGTCTTGCATACACATACACTAAAACAGAAAAAAGAAAAAAAAAAGAAAAGAGAGACAGAGAGAGAGAGAGAATCACCTTTTAAACTCATCCAAGAGCCAGTCAGAGCCACCCAAAGGAAAGTAGGCCCCAGTCCCTTCCAAACTCAGCCGTTCTCCCTCTGGTGAGACAGGCTCTAGCTTGTTTCCAGAATGCCACTACCAGCTTCCCACACCTCCAGGGGACCCCCTAACTCCAAAGTGTTGCCCAGACCTAAGGATCCTCCCCCACGTGCTCCTTCCCCAACACTGGCTTCCAGGTGAGTGAGACAGAATCTGCAAGCAGAGTTCACTGCTTGACCATGGGGTGAAAGCCACAAAGACACCACCAGCTATCCCAACCCCAACACTTTCACTTTTTCACTTTCTCCACAGGGAGGAAGGGGGAAATAAACTTGCCCAGCCTCACACCTTCCCTGGACAGGGAGCTGGGGATCCATTCAAAGCCCGGTCTTTCTCTGTTCAATCAAGCAGCGTGAGCAAAGTACAGATTAAATACTACATATGAATCAGCTTTATGTGAGGCACCAAGAAGGCACAAAAAATAAAACATGACTCCTGCCCTCCAAAAGGTTATAATTTGAGGAGGAGAAAATACACCCACGAGCCAATGTGAATACCACTGATCCCCTTTTAACTAATCCCAGAGTGACACCTCCTCCAAAGAAAGCCAAGTTGCTGACAGAGTCAGGCCTTCCTAGTTACCTAGAAAAATGGCCTGGGGAGGTCCAGCCCACTGGAAGGAGATACAGAAACAAGCCCTCCATAAATATCTGTGGGACCCAGCTACCTCTCTGAATCACAGCCCAGTGCTTTCAGGCAGGGAGAAAGTGGTGGTGGGTGGCGGACGGAGATGTGAGTGGACTGACACAGACATGGGGGCTTCCGAATGACTCTTGATCACCCAACTTTCCAGCTTCCCCATTTCTGCCCCTGACTTGAGTTCCCAGGCCACTCAACCCACTGTGAGGTCTTACTGTGGGGATTACCGAGTCACCACCAGGCTGCGCAGAACAGGAAGTGAACAAGTCAATTCGAGAAAGATCCAATAAGGGAATATTCTCTGGGCACCGCTGGGCCAACACCCACGGAGGGGTCCTGGAATACAAATACCCTGGAGTCTGAAGGGTGGTGGCCCCTCTTCTCACCACTTCAATTATGTCTTCATTGAACTGGGGTATGAAAAAGGGAAGCAGGGATTGAAAATCTAGCCTTGTGGCCATAAGCCTGTGATGACTCATGCCAGCTTTGTGTGCTCTAAGATGCTTTCCCATGTCTGTAATGCTTTTCATATCATCCTACACACTCACTGTCACCTCTCCTCACCCCAGCACACAGAAAAGATGTGCTTATTATGTGCACTTAGGTTTTGTTGTACTATTAAACACAATGACCCACTCCTATTATTATAACACAGGTTTTACTGGAAACTCAAAAAAGACTTGGCTCTGCTGGCTCACAGGGAATCTGGGCTCCGCTCTTCCAAAACCTTTGTTCTCCAGATGTCAGCGCAAAGTTATGAACAGCTCTCCCCCTGAGCTAACTTACCGAGCAGTAAGTGAGGCAAGAAAGGCCACTCACTATATTTCTCAGCCTCCATGAAGTCGTCACTGGGAGAGGAGCCAAGAGGGAGGGGGCACCTTAGGAGACAAGATCGTAACTCACCGTCATCCGGGGAAGTGGAGAGGAAGTCAGGGAACTCGTGTCAGGAGTGGAAAGCTAAGCTCAATATGGACAAGGACAGAGAGGGGCACCTGGCATGGGAGAAATGTGGCATCAGGACAACTGGGAGTGAAAGTTTAACTGCCCTCAAAGATGGCTGACAAAGATCTAGCATTCCTAGTGGACACCAAGCTGAGCATGAGTCATCAATGAAGCACTGGTTTTTAAAAAAGCAAGCAGGACATAAGAGTGCAGACATAAGACTAAAGAATGTGGAAAACACTAAGATATCTTGCCATTGGACTCTGTAGTTATCAGACTAATGTTTGAGTAAAAGAGCTGGAAAACCAGCAGATTCTAAAGAGAGGCATAGAAACAATAAATGGGTTACAAGATAATAGATGCATGAGTTCAGGTTCAGGAAAGAGATTATTTAGGAAGAAGAAGTGGCGGAGAATGGAATGAAGAATGTAAAATATGAAGCATTTCAAACCAAAGCTGGTGATGAGATACTGTGTCGTCTCTGGAATGAAGAGGAAATGGGTTTAAAATGAAGCATAAGGGATCGAAGGTAGACAAAAGGAAGGATTTCCTGCGATTGAGAGGTGCCTTTAAAAATAGAACTAGGGTGGTGAGGAAGAGGTTGGGCTAGCCAATTCTGGAGGGCCATCTGCCCCTGAGAGGGTACACGTTCCTTCACCACCCCAACTCCATCTACTCCATTATCTCCAGTTATCTGAATAAAAAAGCCAAGCTATTCCCTGGAAACACCATGTAAACCCCAGAAGGGCCACACTTTGGGAGCCCTAGCAGGAAAGGTGGTAGGAAGACCAGCCCCGAAAAAGGGCAGAGAAAATAGGGAAAGGAACAAGGCAAGAAGAAAGGGCAAAGGACCATTCTCTGCAACAGCACAGGTGATTGGGTGGTGGTTTTGTTGCTTGGGTTTTACCATGGGCTCCCCAGGTTAGCACTGCCACAAAAGCACCAGGCTCTTCAACAAAGCTCCAGTTAAGAAAAGCATTCCAGCCATCACCGATAAAAGCGTGGGTACAAGTTCCTCTGCAAAGCACATGCGGGCCACCTCTGGCTCCTGCTGGCCATGGAGAGGCCGTGTGCGATTGGTACAGTCAGCCAGGAATGAAAGTGGGAAGCCCCAGGCTCTGGGCCAAGTCTACCACTGCCTAGCAAGTAGCCTCTGGCACTCACTCCCCTCTTAGCCTCAACCTTTCTCATCTGTAAAATGACAGGGTTAATGATATGACTTCACAAGTCTATGTCTACATAGAAGATGCTCAATAAGTATTCACTTTGCCTTTCCACGAAGGAAACTATCTATGCTCAAAGAGCTGTGCTTTCTTCTATGATTCCTCAGAAACTCTTGTCGACTAGAGGAACAAGAACCTTACTCTAAAACCCAATTTTAGGGGAGGAGAGAAAATTTTTAAAAGACTTTAAATTAATTACTTGAAGGCCAGGGGCATTTGCTTATGCCTATAATCTCAGAAATTTGGAAGGCCACAGAGGGAAGATTGCTTGAAGCTAGGAGTTCAAGACCAGCCTGGGCAACATAGCAAAACCCTGTCTCTACAAAAAGCTTAATAAATAAAATAAAATAATTGCTGAGATTTAGCTATCTTTTCAAAGAAAATATAAAATTTGGCCCAGTTTTTTATCTATCAAACCTAGACCTAAAATCATCTTGTCTCATTCCCTCTGTCAACATCTGCTGAGCTCTCATAATACATAAAACATCATAGATAAAGGAGTCACAGGATTAGACCTACCGTTCCATACCAGTGTGTTACAGCCTGTCATGAAGCAGACTCAGAGAATTTGGCTACTACTTAGTACTAACATTTAATTTAGTTTTAAAATGTCTGCGTTAGAGCAGATTCAGGATTATGCCTGTAAGATGACATTCCAACTCACCTGCATTTAAATATGAATAAAGAGTGAGCAGAAGGGACCAGGTAAAAATGGCACATGGGAGGGCATCGCACATGTGAATTTTAGCTTCCCACACGCAAAGGCATGGGGGGACAAGGCAGGAAGCATTGCTCTAGATCTAAGAATCACCACACACCAGAGAGGGCATGGGAGGTGACACACAAACCCAGCAGAGAACGTTGAGAAAGAGTTTTAAGAGCCTACTCATCATTAGAGTTCACTTAAAAGTCCATCCAGAATCAGAACGTGGGATGGGGTGCCCCAAGGCATTCCTGGGGGCCGGGCGTGGATTTTAAGGACTCATCAATTACTGTTCAAGTTCAAGTCAAGCTGGATGGACACCATCCACATGGTGCTGCTCGATGGGCAAAGATCAAGAGGCAGTCGTTCACCACCAGCCGTATTTCCTGGGGCTGCTTGTTACTGACATTCTGTCATTCAAGGTGGGTCCTGAAGCCACAGTAAGCACCAAATCTGCTCCCTACAATCCACAGCAAAAGGAGAGTTCTTTCTTTAAAAGAGCGATGGCACACATCTCTCAACTCTTGAGAGAAAACGGACAGAAGTGGGATTTTTCAATCCTGATACCAGCAGGAGACAGGGAGTCTCTGGTAGGTAATACCAAACCAAGAAGCTTCTTTTCTCCCAAGTATACCAGGAACCCCTTTCAAATACAGGTGCTACAAAAAAAGAAGTAGGTGTGAAAGCGGGGCAAGAAAGGGAACCTGAGGACTATGCATGCTCTGTCTATGGGTATCAACACCTTTAAGGCATTTTGCGGTCTTTTTGATTCTATAACCTCCATATTGAGAGACATAAAACACAGAACATTACACCTGTCAGGTGCTGGGCCCTGAACTATCTCCAGGCAGCTGAAAGTCAGTACATCAGCTTTTTAATGACGTGAAAGTTAAAGATTAAAAACATGTTGGAACGCTTACTTTATGCAGTGCCAAAAATGTGTCTATAACCTGTAAGGAGAGATGGGTGTGGAACATCGTAGGAAAAAGGTGACTGCACTCATGCTGCAGAGAAAAAATAAGGTCCTCACTTGCCTGCCTGCCTTCCTTCTTTCCTTACAAGAGAAATCGCTCCTGAAATCTGACGTGCTTTGCAACAGCAGTAAGTTGACCACTGGAGAAAGTGAGGCTGGAACCACTGGAATCTTGTAGATTTCTGAGGCCAGTTCTGTTCTGACACATGCAGCTGGGAGCCACTGGTTTAGGAATTCACGTGGGCATGGGACTGTGCTTATTCAGAAAGGGCTCCCAGTCACATCCTGTATTCTCCTAAATTACTCCAATGACAAAGAAAACTCAGTGAAGACAAAGAGATCGTTTTCATAGGCATTGTCATTTGCCAATCCATAACTCAGGAATTCATGGCTATGCTTTGATAATTCTCTCTAGACTTGGAGTGTTAAAAGTTTGCACCTAGTTATTCTCCCCTCTCTCTGGCAGGAGAATCATGTCACTGGCAAGCAATTATTGTATCCTCTTCAAATAATTCGGCCTAAATTTTCATTTATGCCTGTGTATTTATGCACAAATGTGTGTATGATATAGTATTATGGCTTCTTTTTCTGAAAATTGAAAAATTCAGAAAGCCAAAGATAATAGAATATACCTTGAGTGGCAAGGTATATTGATTAGGTAGGAATCAAAAATAATTGCAAAATTATTTATGCAGGAGTATTAAAATTTTCCTCAAAAGTTCCCAGGCAAATGGGTTCCTCTTTAATTTTCACCCTTACAATAAACTCTTCTGCAGGTTTTGTTTATTTTGAGGAAACATTTCACTTTTTTTTTCAAGACATGAGGTGTGAATGATGCAAAACAGTATTTGGATATGTAAACTGAATTATTTGCATAATGCATTACTAATCAGTGAGTATAAATTCTGGAGTCTGAGGACCTGAAATCAAGTGCCACCAAATTTTTTAAAATCTAGATTATAAAAGTAAAGAGCATCACCCTTCGGTGGGATAATGTACACATTTGCGTACACATTCGCCTTCCGTTTATAAGAAGGAGAAATTATCCTCACAGAGTTTTCTGAGGAAAATTAAGTAAGTGGCCTTTGATGTAAACTGCTTTGCTCTGACTCAACACTATGAGGCATAAGGTCCTAAATTCATAGGCACAACCACAGAAGCACCAAGGAGAGCGAAGATATTTGCATCAAAAAGAGCAGACGGTCCCCCACCCCCACCCCATGTTGGTCGCCTACGGAATCTACAGGAATCTGAAGGGGCAGCCAGACATTCTGCCTATACCACCCATCAGATCAGCCACCAACCGAACCAAAAACCACCCATGCCCTTCTCCAGTGGGTTCCCACCGGTGTTTTCGTGCAAGCTTAGCCCCTTCTTTGCAGAAAAAAAGATATTGATGTGCCAACAGTAGAAAGAAGAAAAAACTATTCCAGCTCTGTACACAACCTTTGTCAACCCAGCATGATAAAACCAAGTCTGGGAAACTATTTGTCTAAACACTTTTTGGAAAGGGATGAAATGGAGAGGAAAGGAAAAGGAAGTGTAGCCTAGTGGTCAGCACACACACACACACACACACACACACACACACACACTCTCACACAAATCCTTGAGGGTGCCAGATTACATTTCTACAACAGCTGCCTTCCATTGTCTACTGCCAGTGAAGCCAAACCAGCCTAAAATTTAATTTAATCTGCTGTAAACCCAAGTATCAGGCACTTAGATGGCAGCTAAAAGCGCCACTCTCAGATAACTGAGTGACACTTGCTAATAATAGCCTCTGTGTGAAGCGAGAGAGAGCGGACATTTTGTAAAACCAGAGGGACCTGGGCCTGGGCCTGGGTCTGGGAATGGTGTGATGTGGTTAGGCCAGTCTCAGCTTCCAGGCAGCAGATACGGCAAAGACGAGGCCCACCATGGCTCCCGTGTGACGGGCTGCACGAAGCCCACCAGTGACCTAGCTTTCAAGTCACACAGCGACAGTCCTGGCTTTTGCTATCTAGAAGAACAAAATGCCCCTTTCCAGCTCTGCATTTGCCACTCTGCTCCCTTTCATCTTCCATCTTGTGCCCCAGTCCTCCCTTAAAGGGAAGGCTGCTTAACCCTTGACGTGTTCTTTGTCCCCTTCTTTCTGAGAGTGTGGTCAATCTCCTCTCAGGCAAATCATCTTTCTCTAATAGCCAGGGCTCAAATGGCCAAAGAAAGGTCCCAAAGCCTTGTCTTCATAACACTACCAGCCAAGTGAGCACGTCCCAGCTGCTTCTTCCTGACCCCCACCACGAGGCACAGAGGCACCTGTGCTGAAACTCAAGCAAACGCCACATCTGACTCTGCCTCATGCACTGAAAAAGACAAGGGATCTCTGTTCTTCCAGGAGAATGGGGGACAGTGCACAGTACAGACCCTGAAATGACCCCTTCACAATGAACTTTCCAGATACAAGACTTGAGCTCACAGGTACTTTCTTGCCCATAGGACACTTGTCCCCTTGCTACCTCTGAGCCAAACCCTTGGTGAAGAAACAACACCGACTAAACAAGGCCATACTGCTCTCCACCAGTCAGGCAATACCTTTATTTTCTGGAAAAATCTCAAATACTACAAAAGTAGAGAGAATGTTATAAATCAGTCCCCAAGTCCACATCTTCCAGCTCCAACCACCACAGCTCACAGTCATTCTTGTCTTCTGTAACCCTATCGCCTCCCTAGCCCATTTTATTATTTAAGTTGATCCCAGACGTCATATCATTTCATCAGTAAACACCTCTGTATGTATTTTTTAAACATAGGAACTCTTTTTTTTCTTTTAAATACAACCGCAAAACCATTATCACACCTAAAAATAATAAAGTCACAAATATAGTCCCGTATTATCAAATAGGGGAGTTATTTTAAACTCAGAAATACTTCTTTCCATCTGGGTCATGTTTTGGAGGATCCATTCCAGTGAGGTTCAAGACTGAAGCTGCCAAGAAAAGCTTCAGAGAATCACACTCTCTAAAAAGGGCCTTGTGTAAAGCCACCTTGCATGTCAGCCCAAGCTCCTGCCCCTTGCAGTCCTTTGCCCTATTCAGGGCTGAATGCACCCTCTGAGAGTCTCTGTGACAGTCCTCCCACATCGACTGCCCCACAGGCCCTGAGTCTCCCTCACTCCCCACCATGTGGCCCATCACCACATCCGACAAGCAGGTGCACTCCCAGTGTTCAGAACTGGAATTTATTTGTCTTGGAAGAAAGTGTTCTCCTGGACGGTTCTGCACAGAATTCATTCACAGAGCATGTCTTGGATATACAGCTGACTACATATGTCAGTTATGTTCCAAATGGGTTTTCACAGGTCAAGGTTCTGCAGGCAAGAGCAAATACTATTTTTAGACAGGATAAGGTCACAATGCTTTTAGAGACAGTGAGGTCTACAATAAAACCTATTGATCAGCCTCTGGAACTAGTGCTCCAGAGAGACACAGAGATTGAAACAAAAATTGCCTGGCCGTTTTCTCTGTAGACTCTGTGGGTAAAAGCTTGTTGGACTTAATATCTTTCAGGATATAAAATAAGTAAGAAGTAACTGTGTACAGATTACTGAAGTCCATTTAACCAGATGCAGAGGCAGGTCACAGAAAATACACTCATGGCAGAACCGTAAAGAAGGGAGATTTCAAGGCAACACGTGTTGCAACCTAGAGAAAGAATAAACACCAGTCTTCTCAACTCAGGGGAGGCACAAAGGACAGCCTGCCATCCAGGATTCCTGCTTGGGACTGTTGCTCCTAAATTTGCCACTATGATCCTCAATCCAGCGCTATGTGAACAACAGACTTTCAGATAAATAGTATGGAGATAATTTGCTTAAGTCAGATTTTGATGAAAAGTGGTTTCTACATGGACAGCTTTCAAAAACTTCTATATTGATTTGATGGAATCATGGTGAATTCTAAAGAATTTCCTATTCTCTCTCTCTCCCTTTCTACACACACACAGGGACACAACTATACATATATTCATACATGTGTATACGTATGTATATATGTAGTATGTACATATGTATGTGTGTATATAGATGCATATGTATATATGCTTTATCTTATGATGACAGTGTTGATGTGTTTGGGGATTTTTTTTTTTTCAAAAAGAGTTAATAAGCCTTTTATAGGTGTACCACACAAGACTCCAGTAAGCAAAATCATTCATTGCCAGGCAAAACTTGAGAAATAAATTTAGAAATCATACGCGCACACAGGAGCTCAATCAAGTACATGAATCACCAAGGCACAGAAAGTCACTGGAAAATTACTTAACTAGCCCAAACGTTCAAGAATTGACCAAGGTTTAAGTAGTAAACCCTAAATAATTTATTTAAGCCAAATAGGAGCTTTAAGCACAGACATTAATGTAATGGACTATCCCATCTTAAACTTCAGCCAGAGATCTAAAACTTTGAAGTCAATTATGTTCCCATAAATACCTCTCCATTATCGGGGTGTTTTATTGTTTGAGAGACTCGGGACCACAGGAACTAGTGTGAAACTGGAGGGTATCTTCATTTATCATCCGCTCCCATTTCGCAAACAAAATATGCCATGGTAAATATAATCTATATATCACATTGTGACACAGCTGACCGCATTAGTGAGCCAAGACTGTCCTAGCGGCAGCTTCCTATCATACATTAACAATACAACGGCTGATACGTTTGCACAACACAATAAGAGGTGGGGGAGAAGAGAGAACATTGGGCTATGAAATCCTAAACTTCATGTCTGAATACATTATTTTGTCCCCTATCTCTGGCATGAATGTTATCATGCTTTTATTTCAGGTAATAATGGAAGGGGAAAGTAGAGCCTCTGGGGGGCTGCCATTCATTCGGCCTGTTATTTGCTTTTGGGTTGGGTTAGGGCTAAACTTTATGTTCCTTGTTTTTGTTTTTGTTTATTTTCTTTTTTCTTGTTTTTGTTTTTGTTTTTTTTCTTTTTTCTTGTTTTTTAAGATTTTATTTTTTTACCAGAGATAGAAGAGCATGCAAAATCAGATACAGCTGATTACCAGTGCCCTTACAGAGCATGCCTATTAAAAATCCCCAAAACATTATAAATTAAAGAGGCAGTAATTTAAATAAATTACCTTTTTATTGAAGCTATAGATCTCAAGAGTGCCTGTGTCCTACAAGGAACACATATTTCACAACTGATTCATTTGCCCCTTACTCTGAGCACATGGGATAATAAAAGAAAGTTTTAGATCATTATCCAAAGGATAACTTTGAATGCCCTTTTTCAGCATGCTTCTGAAAACATCATTTCATATCTCATTCAATGCCACATATAAATGGTATTTGCTGGACAGTGTGGAAAACAGAAACATCCGTGCTAAAAGCCAATGGTAAACACCAAGTTTAAAAAATGGATTGCAAAGATCGCATGTCCCAGAACAGGCCATATGCTTTTACCTACATGATGAATAAAAAAAGAACATTTTCCCTCAATTTATGCTGTCTTCAACACTAACAGAGGGAGAGTTCTTCTAAACATGTTGCATCGGATGCCTTTAACAAGCAAAAATTCCTAACTCCAGGGACTCAGCATATGTAGGCTATGTCCATACAGAGAAACCAGCTTTTGGGAGGAGGAAGGAGGAAAATATCACTGAATTCAGTCAGTTAATTGAATTTAAAATACCTGGTTGTTTGAATTCAACTATTTCTTTTTCAAAAACGTACTTCTATTTTGATGTAGTTACATTTGCCCAAAAAAGCAAACTTGGAGAAAATACACATTACATTCTTTGGAGTTTTTCAAAAAAAAAACAGCTTGCAACAATTAAAAGATGGAGAAATCTTGTAAGGCTGGAAACTTCTGTGAATTATCACCATTCCATTATACTGCACTTCAATTTTGCTTCCAGCAATTTGAAAGATGCCTTTAAGCTTTCTGTTGGGGAATCACGAATCCAAGCCTTAATCTCCGCCATAGCTTCCATCTTTGAGGCAAATCAAGAAAATAATATTCTGCTGTCTTTGCAGGTGAGCCCCATTCAGCAACTAGATTCCAAAAAATAGCAGGGAGAAAACTGGTCAGTGGCGTTCATACTATGCTAGAACATCATGGGGACTTAGAGACCCACCCAGTCCAAACTATCTATTTTACCGACTTTACAAGACAAGGAAACAAATGCTAACAGGTGAAGGGAGCCCAAAATCTCACAGCATGATACAATAAGGGTCAGAACCCAGGTGTCCTGGTTTTCAGATCAGTGTCTCTCTGTTAACACTAAAAGTCAAAGTTTGGTTCTGGAAAATCTGTAATGCCCAAAAGACCTTAAATGCCCTCCCCGCAAACCAGTCTTGGTAATTTCTCCACGGCTTTCACAGAAGGGTAAATGTCTACTTGGAAGGCCTTTACTAATTTTTATGTTATCTTCTTCCTTCATTCGTGTTTGGTAATCAAAAATAGTTTATCATAATGCTCTCAATTGGAAGGTCTTCATACTACAGGCAGATACTGTTATTTTCTGGTAGAGGATGGCAGCAGGGCTGGGAAAAAAGAATGTGGTTTTTTTCTAACCACAGTAGGTTTTTTCTATAACAATGATTTCACTTTCTAGATATAAAACAGGCATGGTTTCTCTCACCCTGAACTTCTGCAAAATCTAGATTTGATCAAATTCAGAAACTGGTGATTTGATCAAATTCAGAATCCCATATTTTGGGATGATGTGTTCTAGCAGAAAGCTATTGGTTGGCTATATTTTGCTCTTTCTTCCCCAAAAGATTTTTAAACAGTTTTCATCTTTAAAAGGATTTCAACTTCAGATTGTGCCCATGCCAAAGTCTCTATACATCTAATCAATCAATAAATAAGACAAACAAAGCAGCATATGTTTATCCTTTACCATTTGGGAAGTGTACATTAATTACTGCAGATTGTCTCCTATGCATCTCCCCCCACCCCCTCTGCATCGCAGACAGCAGTGCTCAAAAGGGTCCGCAAAATAAAAATGTATTGAGTAATTAAATGGATATTTATAATTAGAACTTAATAATTTGCATCAGGGACAAATGAGCTCTGATTTTAATCTGCAGCGCATTTAGATTAGCCCAAAGATAGTGTAATTTGATGGTTTATAGGCCTGCTCTCGGATTATGAAACAATACCAAGCCTTCAAGTGCAATGTGTCTATGTCAGGAGTGTGTTAAAGAAGAAGATGCAATGAAAATGTTTGACAACGTGAAAGCAGCCATAAATTACATGACAACTGTGTAAAAGTCATGATGAAACAAATAAAGGGCTGACCTATAATGCGTCTGATTCATTGTGACACACACAACTCCCTGCGCTAATCTCTGCCCAGCCAACGCATTCTTAAGCGGGGAACTACTTAGCACCAGGAATGTTGTAAATTATCACTAGTCAACAGCATTGATTTTTAGTCGACATTTCAATCAGGTTGAAGTAGAAATACTACCCGGCTCATCCAACAGCCTCTTAACCAGTCCACTGCCCCTCTGAGGTCTCCCCGGTTATGGCTTTGTTAAATTTCCATTGCTCTCACCATTCGATATTTATTGTAGCTTTGCCACATCCAGGCACTTGGCCTGAAGGGTCACCGGCCTGCCTCTTGGGACATCAAATTTGTGCTTACCTAACGAAGGCAGAAACAGAAAAAGAAAAAGAAACAAAAGGCCATCATCAGAGACGTGGCCTGATTTTCACTGATTTTCAAGGGAAGAGAAGGAAAACTAGGGGGTGCGAGCGAGGGAAATAAGAAGGGTTCTAAAGCCATGATACGCCTTTTATCATTTCAGCTTTATCATTTCAGTCTAGGAGACCCAGCAAATAAAACTAAGAGCTTCTCTTCCAGGGTGACAAGGGAGAACCACTACACTCTTGACCCAAGGGTACGTAGAGACAATGAAGAGGGCCAAGAGAAGGGGTGAGGGGGAAGGGCTTGCATGACCTCCATTGAGGACGTCCATGCCCCGGGACAGAGTGCGAAGTAAAAGTGAAGCTTTGGAGCTCTTGACCCACACGGATTCTCAGCAGCCACCTCCATCCCACCTCAAACTCAGAAGACAACCTGGATGTGACCGACAACTTCTTTGTGATGGATCTGAACAGCCTCCCTTGGTTCTAGCAGAAGGACTTACCAAGTGAGCAGAGCTCCCATCCGATACTCGCCAGTGCTGAGGCCAACTCTTCCACTCCTCCCACGGGGCCTCCGCATGAAGTAGGCGCTTCTCAACTACCAAATGATTCTGAAATTCTATCAGTGGAGGTCTATGTTAGCCTGGCCAATTTGAAAGGATGGAGAATACAGGAAAACAGTAACATTTGGTTTTGGAATACATTGTGTAATCCATCTGCAACGAACCTCAGGTCTTGCTTCAGCAAATATTAATAGTGTCAGGGCAGCCTGTGGAGTGACTGGGAGAGGCCACCACGCAGCTGAAAACTTGCCTCTGGGGAAGCCACATGCGGATCATATGGAGCTGTTGACTGCAGTTTCCATTCAAAACTTCCCTCAAGTTTCCAGCATGCCTTCCGGACTTGCCTTACCACAGCCTTGTTCAGCCAGAAATGAAAACCTCCTTGAAGCAGATTATGACCCCCCAGAACCCATCGTCCTAAGAAGCACCACTGCCACGCACACTCACTCACACTCAGTCTCTCCCTCCCTGTATAATTCTGATTCTCCCCCACCTTTGAAGGTACGATCCGAGAAGTAAATGCCACAGAGACAACACACAGAACTGCTGCAGGCCAAGCCTCACCACTTCTTAAAAGTCCGAGCTTGGTTTCTCATTCAGCCCACTGCAGTCTCCTGACCAAGCCACACACAAACAGTAAAACCTCCTCCCTCTCTTTCTCAGGACCCTCACTCGATTTCAGGCTCATTCTGGACAGATGGGGAAATGACTACTTGCAAAGCAGGATTCCTTACATTGCAACTTTTCCCAACAGCTCCGTGCTCCTTCAATATGCCCAGAACTGGAGGGGAACATTCTTCTCTTTCCCAGAAGATTGAAAAACTTGACCACAGAACCCATGGGAGGGACAACTGTCCAGCACCAGAGCTTCCTGCCCAGTTGTTGCCTGGCACCGCTGAAGAAAGCTGCACACGTACTGAAGAGGTAGCAGAGGGTGGCGGCCGCAGGCCAAAGGATTGAACAACTGTGGACCCTCAGGGAAGTCATTTAACCCTTGATGAACCCCAATTTCCTCCTCTAACAAATGAGGCTAATGGGAGTGTTTCCTTTCTGAGGTTGTTGTGGGATGGAATATCAGTGTGTCAGACACATGGTAATGACAACAGCAATTCTGGAGGTGCAGCCCCCGGAGCAAGTAATGTCTGTGCTTTCCCTCATTTACTTCTCACATGGACTCTATAAGGTAAGGGACCTTGAGTTATCTCCATTTCACAGAGAGGTGAAATGATTCCCTCAGACTCTCCCAACCAGCTAGCAGTAACATAGAAATCTGAACCCAGAGTAACTGTGTCACACACCCAGGCAGGCACAAGCCTCTCGTAAGGCAACACACGTCTATGGGGAGAGGGGACTCCCACCCACTGAGGGAGCTGCCACCAGAAACATAATGAGACCCTGAGCTCTTTAGACCCCCACCTGCCCTGCTCTTCTCTCATCCCAACCTGCTCACCCCATAATGGGGGGAACTACTTTGAGACCCCAGGAGCACACAGTTCCAAGCCATGAGTCATAACCGTAATAGTAATGAGCTTTTGTGACATGTTTTACCATGTGCCCAGCACTGAGCCCAGCGCCCCCACATGCTCTCATAGGATGCTCAAAGGCCCTATGAGGCAAGCCCCGTGATTCCCCCCACTTTACAGATTGAGGAAGCAGAGGCTTAGGGAATGAAATCTGCCCAAGGTTGCACAACTAGAAATGGTATTACTTCTTTACCCTCAGCCTAAACCATTTTATTTCGTGTAATCAAAGAGAAGAAGAAAAGAAAGAAGATACATCATATGTCAAGGGCATATTTCCCCTCTTTCTGTCCCTCCTCCCTTTCTTACCACCTCAGGTTACAAAGACATCTAGGTGGGAGAGAAGACTGCCTCTAAGGGCTTGGCTGAGTTGGCGGGCGGGAGGTGGGGCAGGTATCCATGGGATAAACCCAGAGGCCCCCAAATTTTCCCAGTTTTTATTTGCTACTGGAAAAGGAGAAGGAAATCCTGCCTCCCTTATGAGGCCTCAGCCAGGGGAAGTAAATGTGATTTTATCACATTTTATATAGATGTGCACAATGGTGCCTTTTCAAGTCTGTGATGGGAAAAATATTTTTTATTGTGTGAATATCATTTCAGACAGGTCCCCAAACCACTTGAAAGCCCTGGTGTCCCCTAGGTGGGATTCTATGAACCCAGCTTTAGCCCCAGCAGCTCCTCTGGTGGGAACTAGAACATGCCTCCTGCCAGTTAGTAACAGGGAAATTCAATTACTTCGCCACTTGTGGCAGGAGGGCAAAGACTGCACATTAAAAGAGCTAAAAATGTCAGGAAGTTATTGGGATGATGACTCTTGCTTGCCAACATTCATATATGAATGCATAATGTCACAATAAACTAAAAAACACAGGAAGAGGCCAAGAAGATAAGAAAATCGAGAACAAAACAAGCCCAAACACATGGGTTTGCCATCGGTCCTGGGTCCTGCCCAGGAAAGGCTGCGCCTCTAACAAGAGCACCTTTTCCCCACTCCTGGCCTTTCTTGAGCCTTCCTTGAGCCTTCCTTGCATATTATCGTTCTCAGCCACCGACAGCTTAATTCACAGGCCCTTCCAACAAGTTAAACTTCAGCCATTTAAAAAAAAAAAAAAAGAGTTTCCACTGATTTCTTACCTGCACATGCAGGCACGCCGGCCACGCCCCACCCCACTGCACCACGAGCTCTCACACCTGGTCGCCTGAACACAACCAAACCCTTCCCATCTGGCCCTCGGGTTACTGGCGTTATCACAACTCTTTTTTTCCCAACGGCAAGCCAGGAAAGATGATAGAACCCGCATATGTAGCCAAAAGACTGGCCTCAACTGGTTCAGAGGAGGGAAAAAATTGAGCTGTGCGTCTCTTTATTTTTTTTATTTTTTATTTTTTTGCCTTTAGCCAAAAGACCAGGGAGCATTTGATGTACAGTCAGCAGGTATTTTAAAAAGAAAGAAAGAAAAAGGAAAAAAAAACACTGAAAAGGCTTGGCTGCACTGGGGCCCTGACACGCTCTCATCTAAAGCCTGGCCCTCGGCCAAGTTCATCTGTTAATGGACAACCACAACCAGGGCCTGCACCTCCCCCACCTCCCACTACCCCTCCCGAGTCTTCTCTGTTCTCCTACCTCTTTCGAGCTCCTAAAAACTAGACATCGATTATGTCTGCGCTTTTCCCTTTCTATTCAAGATAAACAAAGTGCTTCAAGTTCAGGGCGCACCCTGGGACCCCTGACAAAACAATCTATCATTCTGTCTGCTAAACCAGTCTGGCTACACCATGGCCAGGGAGAGTAACGCTCCCAATGTACAATTTTCCCTTTGTGCTCCTTCCCTCTTGCCACTAACTTCTTTTCTTTACCACCTTCTCCGGAGCAGATGGACTTGACCACTTTGCTTAAGCCCCTCCTGGCAACCTCAGAAATTAGAGGAAAAAAAAAAAGAGCTCCTGGCTACCCTACTCCGGTCCAGGTTTTTCTCCTCCCTCTGTGTTGCCCGACGGTCCTGCACACACAGACACAAATCCCGTTGGACCCACAGAATCTTTTCGACCCTCTCACACTGACACTAAACCAGAAAATAAATTAAATACTGGGACTGCCCCCTCCTTTGCGTTCTGCAAGAATATTTTAAGTGAGTTTTGTTTTAAATCATATCCATTAATTTACCCTGACTTGCAATTAAATGCAAGTACACTTTTTACAACCAGTACGGAATGCATTAATTATAACTACAAATGGTCAAATGAGAGCAAGGTCCCTCCAAAAAATATTAATAAAATACATAATAAATAATATTAATGAAACAAAAATAGATTCATAAGCCTTGGCCAGGGCTTTTATTATTTCATGCAAGGGGAAAGTCCAGCCAATGAAACTTGCTCCATACACTTTGGCAGGACTCAGACCAACCACTACCATTAAACTCAAGAGCGTGTTTTGGCAGTGCCCTGGCATTGGGGGGCCCTGTGCAGACACCACCAGGAGACGCTGACCCCAGTACCCAAGGCAAGGTCCATAACGTCTTATTCAGCCTTCCCATGTGGTCGGGAAGTTACCCACAGGCTGCTTCCCTCTTCCTAACCACCCTCTCTGCCGGCCGCAGCTGTTCTGTCAGTGTCCACCCTGCCCCTCAAAGGACAAATGAAATCCCCCAGACCCAGTGGGAAATAAGCCCACCTAAATGAAGGACTCAAGACTAGGGCACCATGAGCATCTGGGTTAAGGCTCGGAATCCTGCACCAGCGTTGGAAGCTGCCTTTGTTCCTGCCACACCGCCGGGCCCCTGCTAACCTGTCTCCACAACACTCAGCCTCACGCCTCACCCCAGCACTCCCTGCCTCTGCCCCTCCCCCCAAATCCAACACACCCACCGCACAATCGAATCTAATTAAGATCAGGAAGAAATTTGCATTTTCTTTTCACTGTACCCCCAGTAATCACAGAAGTTCTTCAAATTTTGAGAATTTTGTTCCTCTGCTAATTATTTCCCTCATTTTGCATTTCAAGGCACAAAGACAGTCTATCTCACTGGTGGTCTATTAATAGTTTGAAGTTTTGAGCGTCAGAAGGTGGTTGTTGCTTTTTGGTTTTTGGGTTTTTTTTTTCCTTTTAAAACTATTCTGTCATTTCCAGTTTTGTAAAAAGGTTTTGTTTTGTTTTGCTTTGTTTTTTGTTTTTTTGTTTTTCTTTTTTTGGTGGTGGTGGCGTTAATGTTTCTTCAGAAAGACAGCTTCTGGGCCACTCTGGGTATTATGATTTGGTTTCCCCCTTACAATAGTTACTCTCTGCCTGGTTTACTGATTTACAGAACCTTGGTATGTGAATGGCGAAAAAGAAAAAAAAGGAAAGAAAAAAAGAAAATTCCTTGGCATAAGTATATGTTTGCTGATCAAATTTCAGATCATGTGTTGTTCATTATTATGACTTTACTTGAAAAACAGTTTGCCACAGTGAGATGGATTCACTTATATGCTTTCTACCCCTCCACTCCCTTTAAGTACTTCGAAAAACAGTACAATTTTTTTAAAGGTAGATTTAAAGCATTAACTGGTTTGGATTAAAACAATGTTTCACCATCTGTAAATTCCCTGAAAATACATTTTCAAAAGACTTATGCAAAGCCACATGATTTTGAAGGAGCTAATGAGATTGTCCCACCAACAAAATTTAATGGTGACTTAAGAAATTCTAATACTTTTCATTTACTTCCTGTAGAATTATTTGTGTACTTGACATTTATACAGTTTCTCCATTATATAACAATCTACCCTGGGTACACTAGATTATGCCAATCTATTAGAATGAAATTTGTACTCCATATAAGCAGAAGTTTCCAGTCGCTTTTGACTTACCATTATGTTTCAATGTAAAGTGTTATTATAGCAGAGTATAAAGCACAGCTCCTCCATGCTCACGTTTTTAACTCTAATACTGTAATCTTTCTTGCTGCTTCTAGGGCTGTGTCAGTGTTTACATTCCTGGAAGTTAAATAAACCGACATGGCAAAACTCCTGGATAGACTGAATAATAAGGCTTGTGATGACTAAATTGTTTACTTTTTACCTTGTTAGGATCCCTTTCTTGTAAAGTTTGGGGGAGAGAGAGAGGAGAGAGAGAGGAGAGAAGGAATGAAGGGGGTGATGCAAGATAGAAGGAGAGAGATTTATACACTGGCTTCCATATGTCACAAAGACCTTCCTATCCACAGCCAACGCGACTGAAGCAGCATGCATAAGTTAGTGTTGCTTGTTTTGTTTTCTTAAATACCAGGTCAGCTGAATACCCCTTTCTCCACTGCCCACTCAGCCCCACATAAAGTATGAAGATTTTTTTTGACCATTTTCAAATAGCAAATTATCCATTAGATTTCATCATATCTTAGTAAAGCAATTACATCAAGAAAATGATAGTGCGTGTGGAATCAATTATGCATGCAGTTGGCCGGAGACCAAAGGCTGTGAAGTCGGAGAGGGCAGAATCGCTCGACACACACAAATAAAAAGCCCCTGGATCTCACAGATGGACCCCATCAGTTCATCTTACTGCCTAAAAAGTTCATGCACTTAATAATTTATTTGTGTTCTGGATACTGTTTCCCAGCTGAATATTAACAACTTTAAACTGAAGCATGCTTTTAGCATGGTATGGATGGAAGTCACGGTAGGGCAGTGCTAGGTCCCTCGGAGGTTAAAATTATAGTTATGTTTCTTACACACTGTTCATTTTCCATCACAATTTATTTTCTTTCATTAAACATTCGTTTTAATCAGAATATCAGTTACAGTGTTCTGATTCTGCTTGTTAACCAGTGATAAACTCATAAACCAAAGATGAACATCAATAATACAGCACAGGTTATTCAACAGCAAAGGCAAACACCAAAATCACAGGCTCTCAAAAATCGGAAACCGTTAGTTAGCACCTTGTTTTCACCACCAGGGCACTCGTGTACCTTGAGGGAGACACTGGGAGCCCAGGGAGCCTGGAGACCAGGATATACTTTGGTGATGAGGGGAGGACACATTGTAGCTCAGAGCAGCAGCTGAATGAGAAAACTTACTTGATCTAAAAGATAAAAGAGTCAGCCAAACCCAGGCCCAAGTCCTTTAGGTGCCAGCCATCTATCTAAAGAAGAAACCTAAAGCATTGTTAGAAAGGTTTGTAGTTCTGTAGCCTTCCCTCTTCCAAAGGAGGAACCTGATGTCTTAATACACTAGAATAGCCAAGGCTTCCTGCCATCAAACTGCTAACAATAAAACTGCCCTGCAATGTTCGTGGGGAACAGAAACAGGCAATACATATTTCTCTATGTATCTGGAAGTGCCTCAATCATATACTTAAATTTTACAGTCTTCTCCCCAAATGAGAACGATTTCCAGCCAACACGTTCACAAACTGTACTTAACGTTAAAAGAAAACGGATAAAACATATGTAATTACTCAAGGTTAGACTTCTAATTCCTCAATTCACTAAAGGAAACTTGGCAAGAAGATGCATCATTTTGCTCCTTTCTACTGGGGCATCTGAGGAGGAGAGCCACTGAGGCAGCTAATACACAAAACATGATCAAAAGTGATTAACAACAGCTTCATATGCAAATTACATTAATGAAGGAGTGCAAAGTCATCATGTAAATTAAATATGTCAAATCTCTTGGTGAACTTTCAATCTTGAGAAGAAAAAACACTGCTTTAATTTTTTTACATCATCAATTTTGCAAGATTGAAAATCTAAGAATCTTGGTGCTATAAACAATTTTCACCTTTTTTTTCTCCTTCAGCAGGCTGACAGGCCAGCCTGATGTGCACCGAATGTACATGTTAATAGGCCAATCAAAAATGCAAAACAATTCGCAATTACTGGAAGGACCTAATGGTCATTAGAATTTACAACTAGGTAATGAACTGAAGTCTGCCCACACCATGCATATTCATAAAGCAATTTAGCCTTTGAAGATTAAAGAAGTGCTTAAAATTCAAATGAGCTTTAGCAAATTATCAGTAAGATTCATCCAAAAAGCAAAGGGTTTTTCTTCCTATGATTTCCTCATTTTTTTAATGCAAAATTGTTATATCTTCCAGACTGAGCTTAAACTAAACATAGAGCTTCTAGTCAAGCCAAAGGGGCTAAGAGACAAACAGAGGCTGCAAACATCGTCACGGACTTTGTTCATAAAACTAAGCCCTTAAGAGCCAAACCTATCTCTAAACATGGTAATTTATCAAAAACAGCCCAGAGTCGCTCATAGGCAATACTGCATAGTCCTCCAACAGAACAGATTAACTCGAGTCCCTCCACCCTTCCAAAAAGCCTTTTCCCCCTCAAGTTGTCTCTCCTGTGTAAACATCCACTGTGGTATAAAAACAGCTTTTTCATTGGCTTGGAGTGGCATTAATTTTAGAAGTTTCTGCTTCCAAAGGGAAACCAGCAAGAAAGGAGAGGCACAGGAGGGAGAGGAGCAAGGTCTGGTTTACTTCTGAGGAGTGCAAATCCTGTTGCTTGAGATTTGCCTTTCTGATTTCCTCCATTCAGCACCAGCCGCATTTAATCCATGGTGAACGGGTCATGCAGACATCAGCTGACATTCAGAAAGTTGTGGTGTCCACCCACCACCACCATCCCACCCCAGTTATTAGAGAGTATCGTGGGAACCTGGATTTGCAGGCTTTCCAATTACTAGTCTGGAGAAGAATCCTTTGCTTGAATGCTAACTCACACCTTGCTAACCTCCTGACATTTAAAAAATTCTAGTGACAGAATTCCCAATGAACTCCTCTTCCTCCCAACCCCAACCTCTCCAACCCAGGTGAAAGCAAGAAAGTATATGTTAAGTCCTATCTCAGCTGGTGTGCAAGTCAGACTGAGAATAACAGCTTCGAAAGGCCACGTGTCCCAGCTTACCGCTCCACTGCTAGACCCAAAAGCTCTCTGCTGTGGGGATTTCATTTGAACTGCTATCGAAGAATATTCCAAGAACCTCTCTCCACACCCTTCTCCCCCTCTCTCCCCCAGCCTCAGACTTTCTCCTAGAGTTGATCTTACCGAAAATGTGGATATTATCAAGGAAATCGGAAAGAGAAGGGAGAAAAATCTCAGGTACTACCCCCTGATTTCTTAACTCTCTTATCCTTGGGCCCTGCTCAGAAATGTGCCACATTTTAACATTTATTAGAAAGGATAGGATGCAGAGCTGCATGGAACCCACATCCACAACCATCTGTATGAGCCACAGGTCCACAGTCCTGACCAATTCCGTTTGACACTAATGTTACTCTACATGAGTAGAGTTCAATGAGGGTTGATATGGGATGTGACAGGGCAAATCAGAATTAGATTAAAAACAAAAGTTTAGAAACCAATGCTACACTACAGAGCAAATGGGACTTGAAGGCCAAATTTCCCCTAACTGCCTTCAAGTGATTTTCCCTATTAGAGCGTTTGCCTGCCACCCCCCTGCTGGCAACACCGCAATCACATCAGAAAGTAAAGTGGAATGCATATAGGAAGCCTTGAGATATTCCTCTTTAAATACAATACCTATATACTTAATATATAGCAATTAACTTCTGGTCAGCAGTGTGCAGGCAGCAGGCTGCCCCAAGCAGATAGGAGGGGAGGGGGACCCAGAGCTGGGACAAGCACAAAAGACAGGTCCAACAACAATGCCTGCTGTCAGCAGCTGAATTATTTTTATACAGGAATTTTTATCTCTATTGTACAAACAAGTACGTGTCTGTGCTGACTTGTTAAGCAATCCACTTGTATGTAGAATAAGATTTTTTTTCTTTCTTGCTACCAGTCACACAGCTCCAAGATCAGAAGAAATACATAGTCTTTGAAGCTGCTCAAATGTTTTAGTTAAAAGGACAGCAGTTGTTTTCAAAGATCCAAGAGTATCTTTATCAGAATTAAATTTTTCCTTATTGATTTTTTCTCCTTAACATAACAAAAACATAACATGAGAAGGTTACGATTTATTATTAAAATTTTTTTCAGCCTTTAAATCATTCTTCAGTAGCCAATGTTCAGTTTTAAATGTAAAGGAATAATTTTTTTTTAAATATTAGGGTGTGATGGAGTAGGAGAGAGAAACTCATGAGATTTAAGATTTAACATTGGTTAATGCATTGTTTTAACTGGAAACTGAAAGGATCAGGGCAGGGGAGTTAAAATGGGGAGTAAATGGTTCACTGAGGGGTTCCCCCCTAAATGTAAATAAATCATAAAATCATGGTATACCTTGAGTTGGTGAAGGAGAATACTTCAGGTTTGGTTCTCTTAGTTTTTTGAGGTTTGTTTTTGTTTGAGGAGGTGCAGGGATTGGCCAAATATTAAAACTCTATATTTAAAATGTACAGGAACAGACTTGGCACATAGTGCTTTGTGCTCCAACATAAGAATCCAAGCTACACTTTATTTCCCTAAAAATTAACAGATGTGATTTCCTTGCAGCCTTTTTATGCATCATTACATATTAAGAAAATGAACAACTGATGAATATAAATTTAAATGCCCTGATGCTTAGCAAAAAGCTTCCTTGTGTTTTTTAGAAAGTTCAAAAAGCAAATAGAAAGGCAAGGTAGGTATACAACAGCACTGGTTTTCTTTTTGAAGGCACCCTTGCAGGTTTCACAATAATTCCATTCTTCATTTTAACGGGAGTTTTTAATCAGTGGATTCGCCTCTATCTAAAACTAAAATCAAATTGTAGGTGCAATTGTTCATTGGCAATGCTAACAACAGTGAGAATACAAACAAAAACTCATTGTGAGTGACCAAAGGTCCCCAGGTATCCCCTTCATCAACATACCTGCTCCAGGTTCCCACTGGGAATTCCCTGGCAGAGACCGATTCAGTTCTGAATAACATGCTGTCAGCCCTATCTGGAAAAGGGTGTGCAAGGCGCCTTCTCGCCTCTTTTACAGGAAGTTTAAACCTGACCATCTCACCTTTAGGTATATATAATTTGTTGTTTAGCACTCTGAGAACTTGGTATTTTATCTATCTAAAGAGATCAAAAAGGGCAAAAGATGGAGCGAGCTGAGGCCCAGCCTAGCTCTGGTGCATACGTCAATCGTGCACTGCGCGTTGCCTTAGAGGAGCAACCTGTGCAGGTAAATCTTCCAGCAGCATTGCATCAGATCCGCTCACATCAGTCTCCAGGGTGAACCAAGAGATGACACTTCAGTTCCCTGTCTGCAAACTTCTAATTCGCCAGTTCTTAGCAGCTTATTTTTCCAAGTGTTTTGTTTCAGGAAACGTGTATTTTTCTTTATACGTTTTGTGGATCTACCACAACTGCTTCTGACAGCTGTTGATTCTGTTAAAGGAACACATTATAAAAATCTTCTTTAAAACCTCAAGCAATGTGAACTCAAAAATATAATGGTGAAATATTTTAATGGAATTCCAGTTGAAAGTTGTTTTTTAAAAAAAGTACAAATGAAGGTACAGAAGTCCTTTAGATCAGTACTAGATTTAAACTGAATGTCTCTCTTTCTCTCTCTCTCTCTCTCTCTCTCTCTCTCTCTGTGTGTGTGTGTGTGTGTGTGTGTGTGTGTTTAATGGGGAAAGAGGGGTGTTGCAAATCACCACAAATATTTACACTGTACTCCCTTTGTTCAAATCACATACTTTTAACGGGAAAAGCTGGAACTGTGGCTATTTAAAATTTTAAATATTCAAACGCCTGTAATTAACCATATGAAACAAATTAT
This sequence comes from Pan paniscus, assembly GCF_029289425.2. Classification (NCBI taxonomy): domain Eukaryota; kingdom Metazoa; phylum Chordata; class Mammalia; order Primates; family Hominidae; genus Pan; species Pan paniscus. The sequence goes on along the minus strand of NC_073261.2, from coordinate 65,829,603 downwards.
GTTGCATTTCTCCATACCAGCACATGCAAAAAAATTCTGGTGGTGAATTGGGAGGTGGCAGAGTTGGGGAGACAACTCCAAGAGAAGAAAAGGATGATGTTTTCATTTCGCTATAGATCAAAGGAGAACAAGAATGGAAACTGTGGCATATCGAGCATTTTTCCATTGCTGTCTTTCACACTGGGCTATCTAAGTTTATACAATTCCCCAGACTAGCTGCATATTAAGCTTGCTGTGTACAGCTTTATTATGGTGCGGTGGTGGAAGAAACATTAATATTCCAGCTCCGCATCTGACAGGGCATTTACATGCGCCCATCTGAGCGGCACCTGAGAGCTCCTCCAAGGTGCAGTAACTGTGCGCCTATTGTAAAGGCAAATGAAGCTCACCTATTCCCTGCTGGGATCAGAAGTGACCTCACCACCCCCCATGCCTCAAATCCTTCCCTTGCCAACCTAACTCAATGCCATTGCAGAATGACGAATGAGCTCAGAAATAGACCCCAAGTTACTAACCCTGCTAAGAACAGCAAAAGCCTTTGCTGAAATGTTTTAAAAATGCATAGGGAGTGCAGCTGGCCAGTAAAAAGCAGGGAGACAAATTCCAATGAACCCAATATGGAATACGTTACATTTTAAAACTGATTAGAAATACAGTCTGATGTTTACTGGCTTCAAATTGAGTTTGGCATCAAGTATACTGGCTTTAATAATGCTGGCACTTTTAAAATTATTATTATTTTAAATCTGCCTTTGGTCTCTAGGAGCACATGTAGAGAGCTAAAGAATTCTTATTTGTCAGGTTACATTTCCTGGAAATTAAGTTTGTGACAGAAAATGACTCCAGTAGCAATAATATGGTTCGTGCTCAAATTAATTAGGTCATGTTGTAAAATCTACGTGGCAAATTACAAAGGTAAATTTACTGATATTGGCCAGTGCTCTATACCCTGGTCGTAAAGGGGAGAAGCTGTTTAAGGATGCCCATTTACCTAGGTAGGAGAAAAGAACCAAGGAGGGAGGGAGACAACAGTCAATTTCCTATTTGTATTACAAATAAAAATAGTAGTCATTATCCATTAAATTATATAGTCTGAACATATTTTACGAACTTCATTAATGTCATCCAAATTGACACATAACATAAAAACCTGCTTGATTTGAAATAATGTTAGAAGTGGGCTCTAAGTTAGAATCTTTTTTTTTAATCCTTGAAATAACAACACTGCTGACATAGCCATGACCCAAATGAAATCTGAACAAGCAGAAAGGTACTAAAGATGCTTGGTGATTAAATCTCATGCTAAAAAAGTGGCAAGGTGCCAGGCTGGGTCCAGCTTGATGCTAAGTGCTTTTTATTGCACAAAGCTGGTACTACTGTATGTAAAAACAGACTTGGGCTTGGGGTAAATTTTGTCAAATGACTTCTTTGTGCAATAAAGGGTGTGAACAGACCAACCAAAGTAGATTAAATTAACATCCAGTGACGCAATCTTGGTGCATCTCCCTAGCTGTGCTTTCTACTTCGGTTAAATTTAATATTTCCCCCCAAAGGAAAGCCAAAATTTGTTTCCTTTCTTACTGACCAGCATGCAAAGCCACCATTCACCTATTCTCCTTTATTAAACACTTTCATTGAGAAATCACAAAAATCTAAAAAATGTTTCCCTAGGATTTGCATGTTTTTTATGTACCCCAATTTAGTACTCCCACATTAGCCAAACTACATGGAAGCTGCAGTGTGAAATTAATGATTTTCCAGGACTCTAAAAGGTGCCATTAATATGCATCCAACTCGCCTCCTCCCTGAGCTGAAGGTTGCCTGTCCTGACCCTGCCTGCACGTTTCTACACCCAGTTGCATTTTCCAGCCCATGTGCAGCTCCACAATTATATGTCACATTCACTAAGAGAAAGGTGTGCAAAACATATTTCAGATCCTTTATAGTAAAGGCACAACTTGCAACACAACAAGGAATGGGGTGATTTAAGAAATTACAGCACTGGTTTTGTGTGTGTGTGTGTGTGTGTGTGTGTGTGGTTATTTTGTTTTTGTTTTTGTTTTTTTAAGCTTTCACAGAATAAACACAGAGAACGGGAGGGAAACTTTGTCCCCCTCTGCTCCTGTTCTTGAAGTGAATACATATTTGTGTTTCCAATAAAAGGCCATTTTTACATTAACTGTCTGTAACAGCAGGAGACAGAAAAACTAACACAATCTCCACATCACACACAGGATGATCTTCATATCACGTGGACCTATTCTCAAAACATTATTTATAAAAGATGACTAGGAAAATGCACAATGCATCTTTTCTGTGTCACCACAAGGGTAATGTCTGAAGAAGTTTGGGATCTTTAGGATCTTCTACATTTTAGATATTTTTTTTTTTTCCTTTTGGCTTTCCTTAGTAAGTTTAGCAGCCATGCGGGCCACTGTGTTTAATTAAGCTTTCAAAAGTCCTGACAATGCCAACAATTGTAGGACACTTCTGCGGCTCAATCATGCAATCACTGTGACAGTTCTATTTACAATTTGTCTTAGAAAGAGTTTCTCTGACATTGTACTTTGACAAAACATCCAAGCTGCCAGTTCACAACCTTTCTCTGTCTTATTTACAAATACAGCTTGTATATAGGACTCCCAGTTTCATGAACATTAGTCTTTGGATAGTGGCCTCACAAACATAGGCTCCCTATGAAAATCCTAGGTACTTATTAGGAAACAATATTCTCTACTCTCTGGATTTTGAAGGTAAGTAAAATGTTCACCAGTATATTGTTTTTGTAGTAGTGGTGTTTTTTTGTTTTAACTGCCATGCTGAAAATTCACTTCAGAGGTCAGTCGTTTTTATTCAGAATCACATAAATAAAGAGAAAAGAAAAATAAGTAGTCATAATAGCATACTATAATTTATAGTCTCATTTACAATTACACCATAAGGTACACAAATACATCCTCCAGTTCAGTCTGAGCTAGGAGAGAATCAGAATGGATACAAAAAGAAAAGGTAAGTTCATTTTCTAAATTCTGAAAAGCATATTGTATTTTATTTACTTTTAAGAGCATGCTAATGTATTTCCATTTTGAATTACTATTTCTCCCTTCTTTAGAGTATCTGTCTGATATATCATTATCTAAATACCAGCTATACTGTCTAGGCAAATAATTTTAAATACCCTGATATAAATGTCTATGTTCATGATTTTAAAGAGAAAAAATGTTATATATCAACAGGAGCAGACTTTACTACATTTTATAGGACTTGTCATATTTTTTCTCTAGTCTCTCAAAAAGCTAACTTTATGACAGCCCAAACCTAATTTAAAGATTCCTATGTGCAATAAGCCAAAACCTCAAATCTGACATGATGGGATAATGTTTGGGTCTTTTCTATAAGGGAACAGCAGTTTCACATTCAGTAATCTTCCATGAATATTTCCCCCATCATAAAATATGAGACTAAAAAAAAAGAAAACAAAACAAAACAAAACCCCTATTGAAAGCTCTGACTGCAAGTCAAAGGCTGCTGATATCTGAGGGTGGATATTTGACACACATATTGATGAACTGGGCCCACACAACATAAGCTGCTAATTCCCAGCTAAATTAATACTACTTCAATGATCTCAATGGATCACAATCACACAATATTTTGAATATTTAAATAAAATGAAAAAAGCAACCTGATTAACATCTATGTGTACAGCTAATATGTGTACGTGGATGAAGTGGGGGAGCACATACCCATCTATTCACCAGGTAAAAAGAATCCTCTAAAAAATACTCAGTTTGGGCCAGGTGCGGTCGCTCAAGCCTGTAATCCCAGCACTTTGGGAGGCCAAGCCAGGTGGATCACCTGAGGTCAGGAGTTCAAGACCAGCCTGGCCAATATGGTGAAACCCTGCCTCTACTGAAAATACAAAAAACTAGCTGGGCGTAGTGGCACACGCCTGTAATCCCAGCTACTTGGGAGGCTGAGGCAGGAGAATCGCTTGAACCTAGGAGGCAGAGGTTGCAGTGAGCCAAAATCATGCCACTGCACTCCAGCCTGGGCAACAAGAGCAAAACTCTGTCTAAAAAAAAAAAAAAAACAAACAAACAAACAAAAAAAAAAAACTCAGCTTGGAGAGGCCTGAGTACAGTGAAAATGCATACCATTTTACTCAAGATTTAAAGAACTCTGCCTTATTCTCCTATCTGAAAGTCCCGAATTCTAAGCTTTATTTATCTTAGGAAGAAGATCTGTCACTGTTTTATTCTTGCTTCCTGCCTATAAAATGGTACAGGCTCACAGTGAACTCAAATCCAACTTACATCACTTTAATAAAGCCTTTCCTACCCAGCACGCTTAAATGACTACCTTTTATGTGGTTGCCAAACATATTCTTCTAGAGATTCATCAATATATCTCTTTCCTTAATACAAGGCATTGCTTCTCCTTTCTTTTTGTGACACAATTCAAATATCTACTGAATGATTACTGTTATTGTTTCCTTCCTCATCATAAAAAGAAAAGCAGACTTGGAATTGTGCAGACGTGCTTTAGAGAAATGGGCTGGGGGTACACACACAGCCGTCTTCCAGAACTTCGCTTCAGGGGCACCTGAGGGCCAGAGCATCGGAATTTATGTGCAATGGTAGAATGTTAACTTCACCATAGGAAACTCTTAATTCATTACTGTGAATTATGAGAAGTCGTGATTCTAGTTACTGACATCTCACTTTGAGATGTGACCACACTATTTATGTTCAGCCAGTTCCAGGGTGGGAACAGGTGATTAAACACAATGAAAGAAATCAAGACTTTGTAATTATTCATGCACGAAAGGTTTACCTCACCTGGGTCACAGCACTTGTTGTGCGCCCACTGAATATCTTAGACATCTTAGAGAGCTTTTCGTCTCAGTTAAATGATTGATTATTAGCGCTATAAAATATATTTTAAATTTGCTTTTGGTTTTGGCTTCTCTAGGCTCTGCTATTATACTTGTTCTTTAAAAAAATAATAACAGAACCTTTAGACAACCAGGGAGTTCAAGCAAATATCTCTTATTTCCCTACATAGATTCACAACTATAGCAGTAAAAGCCTTAACTATATGTAAGGCCTTCCCCCCAGCATTTAGATTCCTCCTCTAAATACAGAGGCACAGAATTTTTGAGCTGGTTAATCTAAGACTGAATAACCTATTTGGGACCTCAGTAAGAAGTGTGGTTTTAATTCTTGCTTGACAGACACTGTGTTTTGTCTTTTAAACGAGCAGCTCGATATGTAAATACGATGTTACATCACGCAAGTGTTACTCCATATTTGGTGATTTAGCAAGGCTTTGGATCTCCGAAGACGACAAATCCCCTTCCGCCTGCTCTTGCTTCATTAATCATGCCTTACACTTCTGTTCATTTTCCTTCCAGTCACAAGACAACACATGGAAATGGTCATTCCCACATCCTGCTGGGGGGTAGGGGAGATAAAATCTTCACCTACATGTCACATAAGGTAAATGTGGTGGATTCAAGAAATACACTCCACAAATGCAGCTTCCCTAGCAGCAGATTTCCCATTTCACTAAAGGGAAAGTATCTGAGTGTTATCACAGAAAGCATTAAAAAAAGAAAGAAAATGCCACGTTTAGTTTTAATGATCAAATTCTAGAGGGGGAGAGGAGAAATAATATGACATTTAATCCCCTCTAGACCACTGACCTATTATGGTTCAACTTTGTGGTCAAACTAGGTCGGAGAGACAAGTTCCAGTGAATCAATTCATGATATGCACTACCTTTCCTAAAACTGAACAAACCTCTTGCCTTTCGGGAGCTGGCTGGTAGGTAGATGGAAGAAAGCGATCCACCAACAGGCATGGCATGTCTGTCATCACAGAATCTGCATTGACTTTTGTCTAACATGCTCAAGCAAAAAATGTTTTGAGGGTCACTATATAGTGTTAGTGTTTATCACTTAGAGCAGGGAATTTAAGTCCCACTGCTAGCCTTTAATTCCTTTTCCCTTGAGCTGCCGAGAAACCCACACACCTAGCTGCCTCCCTGCTAAAATTAACCGAAGGAGGGAGGGCTGTTGAATACGTGTATTTTTCCAAGAAAATTTTTACATTGTGTTATAGCAGAAACAGTGGAGTCTGGACTGGACATTTGTAAGGGTGACATGTGGCTGTGTAAACCACAAACAAAATCAAGATACATCTGTCAAAACCACATCAGAGACAAGAGAGAGCACAGAGAAGCATTTATCATTTAGCTGAGGAGGCAGGCTGCAGGGAGCAGCCGTTCCTGTCAAACCAACCTTTTGAAATTTCCAACATGCCCTTAAACTTTTCGAGTAAGCATGTCTGTGCGCTTCAGCAACTGCCCTCTCTACTCTGGCCTGGCCAGTCGAAAATGGCATCTTAAAGTCAAGGTCATGGTGTCATCCCACCACGGGGCTGTGTTTAATTACAGCCCCATCCGGGCTGACAGCCAATATGGATCCAAGGCTAGCCCTGAAGCTCAGTTAACTCTTTCCACCACCTCCAACTACCCTGCCAGCCCACTCTACTTCAGGGAAGCCTTGAGAACGAGCTGAACCCCTAAGGAGGCCTGGCCAGATGTTCTGAGTCAAACAAGTCATTAGCTGAACTGCAAATGCCTATATGGCCACTTTGCCTCTGACACATCACCAAGGCTGGAAATGGACAATGGAAGCTGGACTAGGTGTAGTAAAGCTCAGTACTTCAAAATGAGAAGGTGGGGATGGGGAAGAAAAGAAATCCAAAATCGACAGATCCAGAGAGAAGGTGTCTGATGTGTGTACCTATCCTGCCTACATCTGATTCAGTGAGGTGGAAAATATTTATTTTTCTGTGTTCTGGACGTAAGCAACAGAAATGATTATTTTAACATTACAGGGCTGTCATGGACAGTCACATAGAGTAATAGAGAAAGCACTTCACAACTCCTTACTGCTTGGCTACAGCACCTCTGAAAATGAAAAGAAAACATGCAAACAGCTTTTCTCCTTGCTTCTCATTTACCTGCTATGTGTTCCTGTTTGGGGCAAATTCCTCTAGATGACGTTGATAAACAATCGTCATCCTCTGGCGTGACCTGGATGCCAACCTCCACGGGATTGGATGCTTTTTTCATCTCGATTGGTGAAGGGGAAGGTGGCTTATCCACAGCTTTTTCTAAGCAGAGGCTGCCATTGCATTGTTTCCGTTTGTGCTCGATAAAAATAAGAATGTCCCCCAATGGGAAGTTCATCTGGCACTGCCCACAGGTGAGGAGGTCATGATCCCCTTCTGGAGCTCCCAACGGGCCGTGGTCTGGTTCATCATCTGTAAGAATGGCTTCAAGAGGCTCGGCTGTGGTTGGAGAAACAAAAGCACAATTATTAGAGTGCCAGAGAGGACAGAAAGGGGAGAAGCACATCTCAACCCCATGCCATCCCACCACATCATGTAAAGTGTTTCTAGGCTTCTCTATATAATACCCAGAAAATGTGAGGATACAAAACCTACAAGGATGTGAAGGTTATCAACCAGAGAGCAAATTTGTCAATGAGGCAAATCATCACATATGTAAAGAAAACAGTCTTCCTTGCATAACTCCAGAGAACACACACACACACATATACCCATGCACACACCCACAGCAACAAATGTGTCTGGTTTGTAAGTTTAGAAAGAATGCTACTTAAATAGTTAACACAGGGAACATAAAGAAAGCTTAAATAATAACTACAAGAAAAACTGGTTAAAAAAAAAAGTGGATAGAAACCAAATTTGTTTCTTTTTTCCTATACACCAAGTTGTCCATTGTGCCAAAGAATGAAAGGAGAGGTGAATAAACACACACACCCTTTGTGTGTGAATGTATATACTCCTAAGTAAACAGACATGGCTTCATAAATTAGAAAGCTACTATGTCACACGAAAAATGTGCCACATTTACACTGCTGTAATAAGAAAACGACTGCATGCACCTATGAAATGGATCTAAATAATAATCATGTCGCAGCATAATTCAAACTGCCAAAAACCTTTCTGCTCTCACTCTCAGCAGTGCCACAAAATCAAAGAAATACCAAATTCACGGGCAGTATTTCTCAGACACATTAGCTAAATGGGATACTTTTGAGTACTTAAGAAAATAAGCCAATTAGTCATTTTTTTTTATTCTGAGAAATGGAATGCCTATAATATTCTAAACATGTTTGCACTTGGTGGCATCTATGATATAAAAATCAGAATGGTCAAGCAAACACCACATTTCAGAGCAAGGCTGAGAAGTCCTTTCTTTAGACTTGAAATACTTCGCCTAATGTTGTCAAAGTGGACTAATTTTCTGAATGAGCTCCAAAATGCTTCATTATGAGACTATTTCTGCTCACATAATCACCAGCGGATGGTATAACAAGGTAGACATGTCTTTCTTTCCTGTTTGCTTTTTTTTAACTTTGTACTAAAATACTCCAGCATCTACTTTACCAGCTTCTATCATTTTTTAAGCTTCCAAAGGGGAAAAGAGAGTTGGTAAGTCTCTGCTTGTGAAATCTTATGCTTGCTCTATCAAAAAAAAAAAAAAAAAATCACAAAATACAAAACATCCAGGATGCTGCCAGTTAATAAAACTGAAGCAGAAAATGTAAAAGTCTTAAACAGTTAATCAGTCTGACCTTCTTTAGCAAGCTGCCAATTTCACATTTAATGAACTTAAAGCCACAGAGAATCAAAAAATAGATTTTAATTTGAGTGTAGAATATTGGAACAGATTTTGATAAAGTGCAAAAATCCAGTGAACTCAGGTTAAATTTATTTCAACCCTACCCAGGCTGAATATTGAGGGGGAAGATCTGGAGTAACTCCCAGATGTGCTAGGTGAAATAATATTGAGAGAGCCCTGCCTAGCTGCACCTGTGCTCAAGTAGGACATCTCATAATTTCTAGCCTCTGGTACTCCTCCTAATTTAACATAAGGTCACCACAGGAATATGAAGGTTATATTCCTACTAATAAAGACAGTAAAGTAAGCACTTATGTTTCTTTGCCCAACATACTGGCCAAAAGATAAATACAGAATACATATGCATACTTTTCAAATAAAAGAAGACAAACGGAAGTGCCTCTGCATTGTGCCTTAATGTCATTCTTCTCTTACATTTGCTTCCATTTTGACCAAGTGAGGAATAGGGAACTCATTCTCAAAATATTCCTGTTGTCTGAATTAAGGATTTTAAGTACACATTGATAAATGTGGCTTTTTTGTTTAGCATTAGCTACAAGTTCTGAGGTTTACAGACTGAAGGAAGACTTAGGAAAATATTTTATCAAACTTACTAGTACATAGAACCTTTGCAAAAAAAAAAATTTTTTATTTCCACCGTTAAGATTCTTTTTTTTTTTTTTTTTTTTGTTCCCAAGGTCTGACACATTTCTAAAAGTGGGAATATTATTTAGGTGCAAAAGGAAATATTCTCCTAGGTATCAAATAGTTAAAGGTAATGTGGTTCAAAACAGACTTGGTTAAAGTCTTCTAAATGTAGTGACTGAACTGATTTACAATCAAAACCGGGAAGTGAAGTGGTAATTCAGAGGTTGCTGATTACACCTCCACATTTCACCTAATTAATTTTATAGGAGGCAAAGTTCTTGAAAATAACAAGATGATCAAATGTACAGATATAAAACCTGTAACCTCAACATTTTCTATGCTCTTAACGTAAATTATTGCTAATTAACAAGAATTATATCCTAATATATGAAATACGTTTAACATCGGTCTCCTTGCAAAACATTTGGCTAGTGGTGTTCAGAGAAATACCAAAACGTGTTTTTATCATTGCTGGTATATTATTAAAAATCAGACAAAGTGGGACACAAAGAAAATATGAAAATACAATTCTCATGGTGTAGTCTACTGATTTGCATTGACATCTTTTCTCAGTGGCAATCAACATTTCCTTTCTGGGCATCTGATAATTTCTCTGCATTTTAATGCAAATTCCCCTTTCCCTAAAAACCTTCCTAACCCTCAGCCATTTACCCCCTCCCTCAATTCAACTCCATCCTCCTTCGCCCCAACAATACCAACATTTCTAAGCTCCGGCCTAAACTCCGGCTACAAAACAGGGAGTCCTCGATTGAAGTGGAAGGGAGTGGGCAAATAATCATAATAATTAGCCGCGAATTCTCTCTACGAGGGGAGGAAGAAATAGAAAATAAAATGCTTCTACGTTCAAACAGCAAGACAGCCTGGAACGTCTCAATGTCTCAGTGACAGACTGAGATCTCTTTCCTCTCTGTGTAGTTGCAAAAGAATAAATTTAAGGGAAAAAAATAATCCTTATAGGAAATGTTGGTAGGGAGCGAGCAAAACGAGAGCTGCCGGGGAGCGGAGGGGGAGGGGGAAAGGGAGATGTGTCTTCAAGTTTGCTTTCCAAGTCCTTCTCCTTGATTGTCTTAACAGGGTAAAGAAGCAAACGGAGGCTGAAATTCAGAGAGGAAAAGCAAAGAAACAAAAGCAAAGCCGGGGGCTACAGGCCCGGGGCAGGGGCCCCGACAGGGGTGGACCGTGCAGAAAGTGAAGTTGGGCGCGGGGACTCTGAGGCACAAAGCGAGCAGCGTGCTGGCTGCAGGCTCCCGCCGCGCTTGCTGCGAACACGTGCAGCAGCGGCCGCGGGGCCTTGGGGCCCGGGGGCCCGGAGACGGAGGGCAGCCAGGGGCCCTGACTGCTGCCTCCATGCCCGTCCAGCTCGGCCAGCTCGGCCGCGGGGTGACGGTTCCCTGGGCCTGCCAGTTCGTGAAAAAGGAAGTGAGGTTTGGAAAACCCGGCTGGTTAACCTGGTGCAGTCTCAGTATCTCCGCACACACCTCAAGCGCGGGTCCTGAGATTCATTCTGTGTCCACAAGCTTACACTTTTTACTTTGGGGGATCTCTGCAAATGCATTTCCCCCGCAATTCTGGGCACTGGGTGTGCGCGGCGGCGGCTGCGGTTATTCATTATTAATGACGCTGCTTGCCCGCATCATTATGATGATAACTATTACTATTGTTGTGATTCCGAGCTCCGAGGCGAGAGGGGGGGTGTCGGGCTGCAGAGCCGCCCAGCAAGCCAGCCGAGGCCACCGAGGTCTGTGCTTTGCATGGGGGTGAGGGGGTGGAAGAAGTGAGGCTGGAGACCAAGTGCAAACTTGCCATATCCCCCTCTTCGGCCATGCCCCGAAGCCCTAGAGCGCGCACTCCCGGTTCCTCCCTACCAAAAATGCCGGCCCCGAAAGAAAGCGAAAACTGCACCGTGCTCCCAGCCCGGCGCGCGCTGGTCTCAGCTCGCGCACGGGGGTGTCGGCCGCGCGCCCGGTCGCTTCTCCGCGGCCCCGGCCAGAAGCATTTTTAAAGTCAAAATGAAGAACAAAGACATACGGGGTGATGGGGGAGAGAAAGGGAATTCTGCCTAACCGTTCTTTCCCCCCACCCCCACCCTCGCAAAGCTCGTTCCTCCCCGGACGAGAATCGCCGGGCAGGAGGTGGGGGAGGCTCTGGTACAGGTTCAAGTTCGCTGAGCTTTCTTGATCTTGTTCTGCCTCCTAGCGACCGAATGGCTCATTCAGCCCACATAGCAGAGGCGGGGGGCGGGGGGGTGGTCCTGAGGACCGGGATGGCTCCTGCCCCCTCTGAGCACCCAGAAAATGAGGAGAGAAAGAAGTGGCCCCCTCACCCCCTCCCAAACTGGCCCTTTAACCCCGGGACAGGAGGAGGGGGTACTAACCCTCCCAACCTAGAGTGTCCCAAGATGGACCCAGGAGGGAGAGGGGTACGAGGGAGCAGCCTGGACTGCGCGCCCCGGTCTGTCCTTTGAGCCCCCACTGCATCCTTCCGAAGAAGGGCCTGACTTTCCCGAGTCCTGCGAACACTGCCCTTCCTTCCCGCCGGTACCTGGCCGGGCTGTAACTTCACACCGCCGCGCGCCGCGTCTGATCCGCATCCGGCGCGGCCGGGGGAGTTGGGGGCGGGGGAGAGCGGCGAGGGAGGGATGCGAGGGGGTGGGGAGAGGGAGGGCCGCGCAACGTGCCGGGGTGGGGGAGCTTCCGAAGTGTGTGACAAGTTCCAGGGCCCAGTGAAAAATTAAATTCCCTGTGCGCACCCCCCACCACCACCCCTTTAAAAAAACACAGAACCAAGTATAGGTGGTCCTTTAAAACTGCATCAAAAATTTAAAGTAAGAATCATAAATTGAGTAGGGGGGGGAATGTGGGCCCTCACGCCTTTCTTTCCCTTGCTGCCAAACTTTCCTAAGTGCCCACCGCCCGCCTTTCCAGGCGCAGTCAGCGGGAGACAGCCACCACCACCAGCTCTTATACAGACTCACAAGAACCTCAAACCAAGCCAGGCCTGGGGAAGAGGGCAAGACCCAAAGGGTGAAGTGATCGGGGTCCCAGGATCCAGCGCCCTCAAAATGCACACTCAAACACACTTCTCCCCTGCCCTTCCCCGGCAACCCCGCCACCTGGCCTAGTCGTGCTCGGGGCGCAGGGGAACTGGTGACCAGACCGGGCGGGGTGGGGGGTGGGCAGGGAAAGCACGTGGTGACCTCCTCGCGGTCCCGAGCTGTGGACAAGAGACGTCTGAGAAAGTACCCAGGGCGGAGGGGAGGGGAGGCGCAGAACGCGCTTTTACAGTTGCTTTGCAAAATAAAAATGCTTTGCAAAGCCGAGTTTCACCCAGCCGATTTCGCAGTCTGGGAGGTCGAGAAGAGGTCTCGGCATTGTGCTGGGGGCGGACCAGGACCGCGGGCCAGGCTGGCGCGGAGACACTGCGTGGCCTGCCGCCGTGCCTGGCGGGTGGGCGCCGGGCGCCGGGTGGGCGATCCGGGGCTGGGCTGGGGCGCGGCGAGGTCGGGCAAGGCCCGGGCGAGGCCAGGCCGCCGCCGCCGCCTGCTCCGGGGCTGCCGCGCCGCGCTCGGTCCTCTGTCTGTTTGTTGGCAGGAGGCTCCCGCACACGCGGTGCTTGTAAACATTCAGACACGAGATTTTTCCCAATCAAAATCCACTTCCACTTTTTTTGAAAATCTTCCAAAAAATAGTAAGAGGAGGGAGTTCCTCTCTCCCTCTCCGTGCCGTCGGCGTCCTAAGTTTGCAACTGAAGGGGTTTGGGGGAAGAGGGTGATTGTAAATTTTTTTCTAGATGAGAGATTGTGAGATTTTTGCAGGGGGGCTGGTGGGGGAGTCAAAGAGAAGGCCGTCACAGAAAAGGGTTGGCAGAGCGTTTGGCTTCGGTTTGGGGGCAAGAAATTGTACATTCTCTTGCCTTGTTTTATTTATTTTATTTTTATGTATTTATTTATTTATGTGCCAGTCTTCTCCTTGCTGCCTCTGAGGTTCGGTCGGGAGGGGAGGGCAGCGGCAACCCAGGCGGCAGCAGTCCGGGCTCCCTCCCTCCCTCTCCCGCGTGCCCCCGGCCGCCTCCTCCCCCGGCCCTAGCTCCTGCCCTTCGGCGGCGGCGGCGGCGGCGGCGGCGGCGGCGCGGGAGGGCAAGCGCGAGGAGCCGGCACAAAAGGCAGCGGGACAAACACCCACCTCTGGCCGGAACAAAAGGCTGCAGTGCCGGCCGCGTCTCCCGTCCTTCCCGGTCCCACGGCTCTCCCCGTCGCCGCGGCCCCTCTCCCGACTCCGCGGACTCAGGAGCGCCGGGGGCCCCTTTCCACAGTGCCACTTTCTCACTATTGTGGGGATGACTACTTTCCTCCCGCTGCACACTTGACCGTGAGCGCGCTGGTGTCCAAAGGCCAGTCTCACCTCTTTTCTCCCCGGGAATCGTTTTTTAGACTTGTACTCACTCACTCCCTCCCCCGCCCCCCATTTTCTTACGGTGAGTGGGAAGCAACCTCCCTTTCCCCACCAGCTCCCACCCCCAGGTTTGCATGTGAGTTGTTCGCATCCTTAGCATTGTTCATTATTTTGCAAAACTGGCGGAGGGGGGGGGAGTGGAATCATTGCATTCCTTTTCGAAAAGAGAAATAAAGCGGCGGAAAGGAGGAAAGAGGAGGAGTCAAATTTTTGTAAAATTAAATAAAATTAAAAGGTGCGTGCTGTCTCAAAAGTGCATACACGGCAATGGTTCCAGATGGGATGAGGGTTTTTTCCCCCTTTAATCTCTTTCACCTCGACTCTCGGAGGTTTTTCTCGTGAAAAATTTAAAAATGCATGCACACACCCCTCTCTCCCCCTCGCTTTTGCTTCTAGTCCTGCGCGCTCTCGTGATTATTAATAATTATTATTACTATTATTGGGTTACTTACGCGAGAATTCCCGTTTGCTTAAGTGCTGGGGTTTGCCTTGCTTGCGGCGAGACATGGTGGGCTGCGGGGCGGGCGGCGGCGGCGGCGGCGGCGGCGGCGGCGGGCGGACGACGGCTCGGTTCACATCGGGAGAGCCGGGTTAGAAAGAAGGAGACTCCAGAGAAAATATCTTCATCAGTGCCTTTTGACATCCAAAATAAATTAGAAATAATACAAAGATGGCGCAGGGAAGATGAATTGTGGGAGAGCCGTCATGGCTTTTTTTTAAGCAAAAAAAAAAAAAAAAAAAAAAGGGAGAGAGAGAGAGAGAGAGAGAAGAGAGATAGAGGGAGAGAGAGAGAGAGAGATGAAAAAAATGGCAAAAGCCCCCCTGAGCTGCAAGTTCAAGTGCGGACGTGACGTCCCTGCGAACTTGAACGTCAGGAGTCTGGATGGACAGAGACACACAAAACATGGGCAGGGCGAGCAGGAGAGAAGGGGAGGAGGGAAGGGGAAGCTCACACCAATGGACACACATCAGGGGCTGGACATGAAAAAGAGACCAGGACAAGCCAATGGCCAGTGCGGGGCGGGGGAGGTGCGGGGCGGGGGGCTCCGCGGACGCCAGACGCGGCCCCCGGGGGAGGGGCGGGCCGAGGGGAGGGGGCGCTGGGGCCGCGGGCTCACCAGTGGCCGCAGCGAGCGCCGCGGCGGTGGCGTGGCCGGGAGAGAAGAAAGGGGTGGCAGGGGTGGGAGGAAAGGGTGGGGGGGAGCAAGACGTGCGCCCTGCTCCCCCCCACACACGCGGACTCTAAAATGAAAGATTATTCAAAAAAGAAAAAAATAGAGCGAGAGTGCACCGGGAGGCTGCAGCCCCGGGCTGGGGAAGCGCGGGCGGAGGGAAGCCAGGTAGAGTTGCTCCCGGACACCCTCCTCCGTAAGCACACCCACTTCCCCTCCCCGCCGCCGCCGCGCTCGCTCCCCGCGTGTGGACGCCAGGGGCCGAAGTAAAAGCCCCGAGCCCGCGGCTGCGCTCGGGAAACTTTGCCCGAGGAGAGGACAGCAAAGAAAAATCACCCGAAGTTGAGAGCTGAGCCTCCAAGTTACAGCTCCGCAGCGGGCGAGGGGAGGTGGGAGGGAGCGCACGGCAACGCGGAATACAGCCTAAGTTTGGAGGGCTGCGGGTCCGGAAGGGCAGCGCCCAAGTCTCCAGGAGCCCGCGCGGCCTGGAAAGAGGGGACCGGGGAGAGGCAGGCGGCGCAGGCCGGGGCCCGAGGGCGCCCCCAAGGCCGAGCCAGGGACCGGGAATCTGAGCGCCCCGCCAAGCGACTGGGTCTGAATGCAACTGAAAGCGCCGAGTCCCCGGCTCCTAAGGGTCGCAGGAAGAGAGCCCGAGGAATAAAGAACGAGGAGCCAGAGTCTGGCCCCCGGAGGGGAGCGCCGGGGTCCTGGGCAAGAGAGGCACCGAGGCGTCCACCTCTCTGAGAGGCCGAGGACAAAGCGCGGGCAGTCCCGGGAGTCCCAGTCCCTGGGAATGTGCTCACGGCGCCGCGGGAGGTCCCCGAGCCGGGTCCCTGGGAGGGACACACCCCCTCCCACTCCAGAGCAACTGCAAAAGCACAGAGAGATGGGAAGAAAATGTTTCTTACGGGCAGAGCACAACTGTTCCTGTGCTGTTACCCAGGGAAAGAGAAAATGGGAATGGAGAGAGAGCGACAGGCTCGCAGGAGCAGCGGGGAGACCACGGTGGTGAGATGACCGCCTCGGGTCACCGCCGCGCTCCCCAGGCGCCGCCGGCCAAGGCGCACACCCGGGAGCCAGCAGCCCCCTCTCGCCTTTCTGCAGACTTTCCCTGGAAATTAGGGAAGACCTGTTGGAAATAAAACCCTGTCTCTTTAATGCACACACGCACACACACGCGCGTGCTGCCGCTGTCAAAAAGCGGGCTTCACTCTGGCGTGGGATACTTTCAGTTTTACGTAAAATGTACAGCAACAGCACCCCCTGCGATTGGAAAGTTTATTCAGAAACGTGCCTGTAAAGTCCCCTGGCGCCTCCCGCCTCCCAGCCTCCCTGCCTGCCAGCACCACTCTGCAGCCGCCGCCGCCGCCGCCGGGGAGATCGCAGTCCGATTCCAAATCTGGAAGGAGTTGGGGGGAGTGGAGAATGGACTCAGGTCCAAGGGAGGTGCGGAGGGTGCAGGGTGGAGACGGGTCGCCATGGCCCGCGAGACCCTGAGCTGCAGGTGGATATGTGTGAGTGTGTCTGCAGAGCGAGGAGCCCTCCTTCCCTCTCCTCGGAGCGGTTCCACAACCCCCGTCTTCTCATCCCCCTCTTCAGTCTAAAGGGTGTCGCTTCCGTAAACTCACCCACCCGGTGGGGGGGCTTTATTGTTTTAAGCGAGGGCCCCGGGCTTGCACGCGCTCACCCATCCCGCAGCCCTGCCGGCAAGCGGCTGTTTATTCCTGTTTCGTCTTAGTAAAGTTTCAAGTCTACTGTGTTAGAAAATGACTGGCTTGCCTAGCTCGGCGGAGCTTCGGACCCCTCTAAGGAAGAAAAGGAGGTTTTGATGCTCAACACTGAGAGAGATGTGGGCTGTACTGGGATTGTGTCAATGTGGTTTGTTGTTTGTTGTTGTTTCCCTCCAGTTTGTGGGAGGGAGACCTCAAATTCTGTTTAAGAAGCGGGAAGATTCACTAGAAGTTAAGCTCTGTAGCTTGTGTGTGACACCATTTCCCCTTTTCACTGAGTTCTTCAGAGCAGGTCAGCATCTCTATTCCACCACAGTCTGCTTTTTGTCTTGTTAAACCAGGCTTGGAGTCACCAAAAGAATGTCTTCTTGGGGGGTGGCGGGGGAGGACGGCGTGGGGGACGGTTGGAGGGAAGGTGAAGAGAGGGAAGAAGAAAGTGCAACTGGGAGGCCCTTGAAAAATAAATAAATAAAAGAAAAGCCCCTTCAGGTAACAATAGTGAGCCAGATTCTTTCAGAACCAAGCTTTTCAGATTTGAATATTGTTCCCACCCGTCCATAAAAGTCCATCTATGGAGAAGATATATAAATGAGCGAGTGAGTGTTGTGGAAATATATATATATGTATGATTTATATATAATGGTGTGTATAAAGCTTTTCGGGGTTGGCCGTAGTGTAAAAAGTAATGACTTTATTACCTCTGAAAGGTTCTGTGGTTCACATTTAACAGTCTTCTGAATTACAATTCATTACACAATTGTGTGCGCTCTAACGACGGCACCCTATCAGGGCTGCTATCTGTGGCTATTTCCAATAAATATTTTATTGATTTTCCTTTTTAAAAAAAAAAACATAGGAAATTAAGCACTTAGTTACAAGTAGGTCTGCTATGTTATTGCACTTGTTTCAGATTCCAGGGGGTTCCTTCCTAAACCACATCTTAAAACATACATTGAAAAGCCAGTTTTGCAGCTGCTTTCCCTGGGTGCCAATGGAGAGGTAAGCAGCGACGATTCCCCGACATACATTTAATTTCACCATCATAATATGCCCAGGGTGAAATGGGAAGTGCCCTCCGCTCCCGCCCCTCCCCCAGCCAGATTTCACCCAGTCCAGAAAACCACGGCTGTGTGTCGGCATTTGATCCCTCCTGGTCGTCGACCCCCCTCCCCGGCCCCTGGTGCCCTCCCCTAGGGCGACACCCCCTCCCTCAGCACTGCTGGATGCTCGCTAAAGAGCCCGAAAGTGGGGGAGGGGAGGGTTTGTATGTGTGTTTAAAGAAAGATGTGTCGTTTTAAGAGATTTTAAAATATTACGTAAGTATTGATTAATGATGCAGGTGGTTTTGTAGAGGGGGTGAAAGGTCACTTTAAATGCGCACACTTGGATACACAATAAGTATATTTACCTTTCCAGAAGTGGCTTTTAGAAAGTAATAAATTATGACAACGTTAAAATTATTTTCTGGCCGTTCAGTTAACTTCGTTTGGGGCTGTAGAGCTGTTGCTGCTCCCATTGAAAGGGTAATTACGTTCCGTGGGCTCTTTCCCAAACCTTTGGTGACGACACTGCGTGTAAACTCCAGGCCAGCAGACGACCCCTCCCCTTCCCTCCTCCCCCTTTTTATCTTGCCCGCGGAGGAGACGCCCCAGGACTTCCTGCAGTATATATTCTGCCTCTGATCTCCGTACTTAATAGCCAAGTCCTAGTTTATGCTTTATAATGTGTTGACAAGTTTTCTAACAGACTTTCTGAAATAATGCACATATATTCACGTCGGTTAGAAACCCACCGTATTTTTAGAGTTGAGTAGATCTATACCCTAATGCAGTGAGAGAGTGTAAATCATACAGGATTTCATAGTCCTTTCAGTAGTTTTCGGTATGAAGTATGAGCCGCGTGGCCTCCAGACGTAACCTTTTAGAAAAAAAAGACAGTGCTTTTATTTTATGGTGTAAAGTGCTTTTAGCTCCAGGGCTCTGAACGTGAATGTGGTCAACAAACAGCTCGAAGAGGGAGACTTAATACAGTCCCAGCCCTCGGACGGAGGATCGCCTGGCGCGAGGAACTCGGGCTGAGCTGGAAGATGAAGGGTTAAAAGGTCTGTCAGGATGGAAACTACAAGATTAAAATAAAATATTCACTGTCTGCCTTTAGGGGGAAACACCTTCATAGACTCAAAGATAAATAAGTGAATGACTGAATGAATGATTAAAAATACAATCATTTCCTTCTTGATTTTTACTTTAGCCTTTTTTCTTCTTTTTATTTCTTTTCTTTTATTTTAATTTTTATTTTTTTGTTTTGTTTTTCCTAATCGGCAGGTCACAAAATAGAGAACAGGCAGTCATCTTCATAAAAATAAAACTTAGGTTTGGATTCTATGCTTGGCATAGGTTTTGTATTTTGGGTCTCAAGGATGGAAGTGCTAGGCTGTTGTTAAGACAAAGGAAAAATGAATTTTAAAATGTTGGGAATGGCTGGGGGTGGTGGCTCACACCTGTAATCCCAGCACTTTGGGAAGCCGAGGTGGGAGGATCACTTGAGGTCAGGAGTTCAAGACCAGCCTGGCCAACAATGTGAAACCCCATCTCTACTAAACATACAAAAAATTGCTGAGCATGGTGGCGCATGCTTGTAGTCCCACCTACTTGGGAGGCTGAGGCACAAGAATCGCTTGAACCTGGGGGACAGAGGTTGCAGTGAGCCAAGATCACATCACTGCACTCCAGCCCGGGCAACAGCCTGTCTCAAAAAAATAATAATAAAAATGTTAGGGAGTTGCTTGTGGAAGAGGATGAGCTTCTTTTTCCTCCTCTACTCCCAGTGTGACCCACAGGTTGGGAGGTCCCTGGAGGACAGTATCTATACCTTCTACAAAGGCACAGACATCTCTCAAGGAGGCTCCTGGGAGAACCATTAGTCTGGCATCTTTCTCTCCAGGCTCCCTGGGCCTTTAGCTAGCTAGCAGTCAGCGCTTCAAATACCTGAATGAACCTATCCAAAGAAAAAGGAAAAGGAAAGAAGGAAGAAAGGAAGGAAGGAAGGAAGGAGGGAGGGAGGAAGGAAGGAAGGAGGGAGGGAGGGAGGGAGGGAGGAAGGAAGGAAGGAAGGAAGGAAGGAGGGAGGAAAGGAGGGAGGGAGGAAGGAAGGAGCGAGCTGAACCTGCTCTAAGTCTATACTTTCCTCTAGATGAGGCTGCTGTGTGCTAAGTCAATAATGTATGGGGAAGAGGGAGCAGTAGTCTTACCACATAAGTAAGGGGCCCCTTGGAAGAGACAAAGAGTTCTAGTTAGAACGCTACTGAATGAAATGCTCAGTTTAGCTTCCTAATATTGACATCAAAGACACATAGGTGCTGGGCAATGCTGCCAGTCCAATGAATGTACTGCACTAGAGAGTTCCTAATGCAATAATCAGCACACAGTAGATGTCCAATAAATGGTCTTTGATAAATAATAAATTAATAAAGTTATCTGATAAATAATAATTTGATAAATAATGAACTAATAAATCCTATCACCACATACATGAAACCAACATAACCATCCAAATTCTATTCATTTTCCCCCAAAACTAATAAGGCTTTGATCAGGCAACCCTATTCCAAGAGTGTGTTTAAACATAAAAGTGATTCCCACCAAGGATGGTGAGCTCAGAAAAGATTATCTCGAATATCAGAGCAGCTGAACAAGTAACAATACAAGATATTTCCATCGTCTCCAGCAGCATACATTATCAAATATCTTCCAAATAAGCCAGTATCAATAAGCTGGTATCAAATGATTTCTTTTTTTTTTTAACATTGCTTTTGGATACATACAAATCTGCTTTCTCAAATGAGACTACTTTTAAAGGAAAAAAAATACAATCAAAACAACCAAAAATAAAAGGTATTTCAAACTTGATTCTCTATGCTTCCCTACCCCATGCATCTTTTACCTTTAGCAAGGGAATAATTTTTTAATACGTGTTTTTCAAACCCAATCTTAAAAACAACCTCACCTATATGCCTCTCTCTTTCCCTCTCTCTCGTAAATAAAAAAAAAGCAACACACACACACACACACACATCTGGTCTGACATTTTGTACAGCCAGCTTCAGCCCAATGTGATTTAAAACAATGTGAGTTAAAAACCTCTTAAAATTTGGGTTTATAATGGAAACGCTGACAGACTCTTAATTATAGCAGCCCTGCCAGACACTGCTATAATGAAATAGTTGTGCTTTCATTACTATAGAGGCACTATAGTTAAGGGTCTGTCAGTGTTTCTATTATAAACCCCAAGTTTAAGAGGTTTATAACTTGGGCTATTTAAATGGCACTGGGTAGAATTCAAGTTATCAGTCCAGATGTGAACTTGTTTTATAAAAGGCAGAATAACTCAGCTGAGGAAGCTTTTGGATCTCTCTCGCTCTCCTCTTTCTCTCTCTCTCTCTCTCTCTCCTGTTTCTCTCTCTCTCTATCTCTTCTGTTTCTCTCTCTCTCCCTCTCTCTCCTCCAGAACATTTCAGAATGTTTTTAGTAGTTTCAGATTGTCTTATTGCCAACTTCCAGCTATGACTTCACTGCCTAAAAGGAAATTTTATAGGCAGTTAGTCCTTTATTTGGACAAGTACTCTTTGCGATTTTATAAGTTTTTATTATTTTATCCTGGAGTATGTATGTGTGGGTGTGTGTGTTCCTACATATATATAGGCGCACACACAGAAAGAAACAACTTAAAAATCAAGACTATATGCCAAGGAATGTTGCGACCTCATACATATACACAGAGGTATGCATTCTGTGCTACCTTCTGATGAAAAAGTATGAACTTACCAGAAAGGAAAAATAAAGCACCTCAGATCATCTTAATCCTGTCTACCAACTGTGTGGTAAAAATAAGAGTTAGTATTCACATCTTATTTCATAAAAGGTACAGCTTTCCTGGCATCACTTGGTTTGTTTGGAAGGCAATAGCATGGTGCAGTCATCCTGAGTTACCCAAGGACTGTACACAAACACCATGTATTTCTCTGCTTGACTTTGACTGTTGACAGACTGATGAAGAATTTACTTTGTATAATCCAGTGGACCAGAGTTTTGAAATATGTACTATTAACCTGGTATACCACCACCATAATATGAAACTAATGTTTATGGGTGATGATGTGGCCGATGCTGAGTATATGCATGAGGAAAACAAGGATGGTGGTGGTAATGATGATGATGGTGGCGATAGAGGTGGCGGTGGTGGTGGTGATGATACTGGTGGTGATGGTGATGGAGAAGGTAGTGCTGATGGGGTGGGGAGTGGCAGTTTCTCTAATTAACATGTCCACCAGAGGGCAGTAGAAATAGGATGAAAGATGGGGCAAGGTTAGAAGCTCTAACACTTTGTTTCTCCAAATCTTGTTGCTTTAGAAAAGCCACTCCATAAACATCAGGTGGCGGACAAGTTAAAGTGAAGTTTTTAAATGCATGCAGCTCATGGCACCTCCACCAAAATGTGACCTTGGCTGGATGTTGTTGGCAGACCCTAAGGTCACTGACTTCACACAGAAAGGCCCACCAAGAGCTATGCAGCAACCACATCTGCATTCAGAAATCTTTTCACTTTCAGAAGAGCAGTTCCTTTCCTCTATTCCCTCTGACTGGGATCAGACCACCAAATTAGGCCACTGAGGACCACAGGCTTTGATCGTTCTCACTTCACAATAGCTTTAGTTGGTCTCCTCTGGAATTCAATGAGTGACAAAAGGGAAGCAGTCATCAAAACATGTCACCAGGCTCAAGTTCCTTCTCTACCAGTGTCTCATAAACCCCATAATTGCCTAACCCCATAACCACTCCAGCTGAATGCCAGTCATTCCCAGAGAGCACTGCACAGCCCAGACTATTCTGGTCCCTTTTCTAGAAATTAAGACTTTTTTTGTGTGTGATAGTCAATAGTCTTTTTTGGTTTTTTCTTGTCAAATCCAGCAAAGGGAACTTTTCTAGGAGAAAATACCTATCCCTCTGTCATCTTTCTTTGGCAGCTTAGTAGAGAATAAACAAATCTCTCTATTCTCCCATTCCCGGTTGCACACAATTTGCCTGTTTTTCTCTTTCTCTTAAAAAAAAAAAAAATCCTTGCACAAGTTTGAACCTCCAGATTCCTATAAAATGAAGAATCTGGTCCTAAGAATTGTTATTCTTTCCTTCTTTATGGAGCACTGCACTGTGCAAACATAAGATGTGGTCCCTGCTTTTGGATGATTGGTTTTGTTTTGTTTTGTTTTTTAAGGCAGTAAGACACACATACACAGGCACAAGCATGTCACATAAAGTTCACCAGTCACACATGCCAAAGCCATACAAATGCACACTATTATCCTATTTTGTATAGCCCTAGCTTCATATTACTAATTTGAGCGGTTCTAAACCTATAGCGAGGATCTATGTGAGGCAACACAGCTCTGGTCACTCTGACACCAGATTTGTACTTTCTGGAGAAAAAACTTGATTTCCCATAAATGAGAATGGTAAATAATGAGGTCTGGTCATAGATATCTGTGATCATCTATCTCTATCACAGTTTTTATAATGTTTTCAAATGGCTTAACTAGTTACTTTTGAGAAATGAGCTTTCTGTGCTACCACTTGTTTTGTAGGCAATATTATGGACTATTCCTAGCATGTATTTGTGAATGTGCCTTTTTTTTTTTGAGTCGGAGTCTCGCTCTTTCACCTCTGGAATGCAGTGGCACGATCTTGGCTCACTGCAACTTCTGCCTCCAGGTTCAAGCAATTCTCCCTCCCTCAACCTCCTGAGTAGCTGGGATTACAGGTGCCCACCACTATGCCAGACTAATTTTTGTATTTTTTTAGTAGAGAGGGGGTTTCACTATGTTGGCCAGGCTGGCCTCGAACTCCTGACCTCACGTGATCCACCCACCTCGGTCTCCCAAAGTGCTGGGATTATAGGCGTGAGCCACTGCGTCCAGCCAATTTTTTGTTTTGGTTCCCTAACACATAGTAGGCACTTAATACATTTCCTGAATCAAGGAATGAATTCCACAAATATATTTTCAGTTGCTGCTGCCAGTGAAAAAGACATGGGTATTTGCGTTGCTCACTAATAAGTACTCAATAATTGAAAATTATATTATTTTATTTCATTTTTTAAATAGTTAAGAAACATGGGCCATTTGCACTGCTATTTAACCTACATATTATAAACTCCACACCCACTTCCATCAGGGGGAAACAATTACATGTCTCTCTGTGTATATATGTGTGTATAATATCTTTGTATATATGTCATAAAAGCCACCACATCACCCAAGTCCTAAGTTGTTAGAGCTTATAGGGCACAGTCTCTGTCATTTTCATCTTTCTCTCCCTCAGCACAGAGTAGAACCTTAGGAAAATGTCTGGTACATGAACAAAGACTTACAAAGTAAACCACTTAGATTCCCAGGAACTTCAAAATCCTATCTACCATAGACAAAATGTCCTTTTTATTGTTCTCAATTCTCAGATTTTGAAATGCAGCAAAATATTCAAACAGCCAAATTTCAAGAGCATCATAACAGAGTAACTCTGAGAGACTAATTCTGGAGGCTGATTCTCCAGACACTACGTTCTTTAAATATCAAGACCTGTCTAGCTGGTTTTCATTTGCAACAGGCAAAGCTCACAGAGCTTTATATGGGCAACCCCCTTCCCATACACCCCCAAACAGTGATTTTTTCTGGCCTGGCTCAGGGAGCAAGGGAAATATCAGTATATGCTCTTGACATATGATGAAGAAAGAAGTATGACCTTCTCTTCTCAAAATATTGAATCTTGAACTCAGAGCTTAATTAGTGGATTTTTAAAATAAACTAAGCTTCTGACTACAAATATATTAGGGGAAAGCATATACATTATTTGAATATCAAGCACATAAGGGGGTTTTACTAAAGATTATAGATCTTTTGCTTGTATTGATTTAAAGGTTCTAGAAAATTTTAAATATGCTCATTTTAAAACATGTTTTATAAGAAATCAACTCTCCTTCATGGGAACATGCAGCTTTCCATTTTTTTTTCTTTTATTTTAGCATAAATAAATCAAACAGAGGAAGCCTCCAACCAAAAAGGAACTCCTTTCTTTTAAAAAAAAATTATATGATTTTAGCTTTAGTAATGTCTTCAGAATTCCAAGATGGATCGTTTCTTTCCACTGATGTTCACATTTAAGGGGCTGGATCTCTTTAACTTAATGTGACCAATAAAGAAATTTAAATACTGAGTCCATACTTGTGTTTCCAGCTATTTTACCCTCAGTAAGATTGACATGATATCTGATTTGTAGTAACAACCAAAATTAATACATTTATGACAATGCTAAAAAGTTGCGCTTCAATACTTACAATTTTTAAACATTTTAGAAGGAAGAAGATTGTCACTATGGATGCTAAAAGGGACAAAAAAGCCCCTGATTTCAGTTGGTATCTTTTATTAATTTTTTTAGGAATGAGAGATTAACCAGCAACCAGGAAACAAATATTAATCCTGAGGTACATTTTTTTCAACACAATACCAAATGCCTAAACATTGTATGTAAACTTGCACTGAAATAATAAGATGATGGCAGTAATTATTTCAGTGAAAATTTCCCCGGCCAGAGTAACAAGCAGAGAGATCACCTAATGTTACACTGAGAGGTAGAATACAAGAACGCGTAGTGCTGTGGTGACTAATGGGTGATAAGAGAATCCTTCTGCTTGCTGTTTGGGCATTTATGTCTCCAGTATTATTGATAGCACATATTATTTTTACTACATGGTGTCTTTATTATGTAAAACCTAATTTCAGGAAAAATTATTTTTATCCTCTTGATTTTGATAGGCATTTGCATAGAAAGGGTAAGATGCAGAGAAGGCCGTGTCTTGTGGAATTCCACTATCATGAAGGATGTGCTGATGATTGCTAATACCAGTTCTATAAGCACCGTGTACACCGGCCATTTAAAAGAAAAGGAAATTAAGTACAATAGACTTGTGATAAAATAAGAAAGAGGTTCTGGTGAAGATACAGGGAGGAAGCAGGATGACTCAGAATTAGAGCTTCAGTCTCATCCTCCCTGAATGTTCCTGTGTCCAAGTATCACCAACTAAAGAGTATATGAAATCTCTCACTAAACTGAAACCCCTGGTGAAACAGCACATTAACTGCACCTTGGTCTTGAGGTGGAGATAAGATTAGATTTTTCTGGGTGTAATTTCAATTATGATGCTGACTTTTGGTGGAATGATTTTCAAGAGAGCAAGCAGAGTAACAAAAATCTGGCATCCAGAACCAAACAGGCCTGAGTGTCTGGACCATGGACAGCTTCCACAAAGAGGATCGGTCAAGAAGGGCTGAGAGAAAAGGTATATCAAAGGTATCCTTGGAACTCAGAGCCAATAAAAATGAAACTATTCTCTTCTGAGACCTAATTAACTTTTATATCCAAAGGTACACTACACATTTGTTCTTTGCTTATGATGAGAACTAAAAAAATATATGTGCCATGGAACTAGGGTTTTAAATGATCTATTGGGTGGCTTTTCCTCGCCTGTAAGGAATTTTCTGTTCTTTAGAGGTAGTCAGGCAATGAATAAGTAAGTCTATGCTGATTTTTTTTTCTCAAAACATTAAGTATTTTCCTATATCTATTTTCAAGGAATCAGGGACTTAGTCCTATAACTTCCAAAATATTCCTTTCGAATCCTAAAACAAAACAAAAACAAAAATATTCAGGAAACAAATTTCATGCTACCGGCTTTGCAAGGATTAGTCTCCTATTAGTCACTGCTCCTATATGATCCTTTTTCATGTGTTAAAGGAGGATATATATTTTTCTGTTACCTTTCCTGACTGTAAAGCAATCACAGGAACCTGCAGGAGGCACTATAAATATGCAAATTTCTGAGAGATAACTGTTTTCAGTGGTTATGCCTCCAAGTAGTAAGGGAAACAGGAAAGCCGGAGCTTCCTCCTACTTTCAAGTAATTCGTATGTTGGTGGTGCCCCCTGCTGCAATCACAGGTTGTCCAAGAAAGGGAGAATAAAATTCAGAAGCATTTAGATCTGGTTAATATGTGAAATAAATGCCCACTTCCCCTGCTCCAGGAACAGCCATACATGAGTTCAGAGTTCCTCCCGTCAGCCACAGTTCCACTTTAAACATTCCTCAACCTAAAATCTGGAAATTTGCTTTTATCTCAAACCCTTTAAAGATGCATGTTACATAGAGATAGGTTTAAAAAAAAAAAAAACTCACCAAGATCCCAAACACCATTTTCAAAGAATGAAATGTTTTAAGAATTTCCTAGAGGTTACCTAATGATAATAAATTCTGAATTAGAAGAATTTCCTGCCACTTACTAGGACATTAGAACAGAAAGGGAAAAGTTAGTGTTAACAGCATGTACAGCTATTACACAGCTTTAAATGGCTTTATCTATTAAAGGAAAATTTTGTGAGTCATTAGCTTATAGTGTAGACTGGACATTTTGATATTCAAAATAAAATGAAATAAAATAAATAAATGAAACAACCAAGTTAGGCACATTGAAATCTGATGGCCATAGCTCTATAGTCACTCTATTACAGATTTTCATATTAAGATGGGCAGGGCGGGGGGTAGCTGACAGAACAGAATAATATGATATAATTCAGACCTGTGATGGTCTATTGAATACATAATATGCATTTTTAAATTGCCTGAATATATATTCACATGACAGAATCTAATGGGTTGGGGAGGAGTCCTTGCTCTGATCAAATCACAAAAACTGTTAAAACTTGTCTATCACATCAAATCACATACACTTTTATTGAAATTGGGTGGGGTTTTTTTGTCTTCTTATTTAAATTCTAAAGTTGAAATAGATAAAAGGAAATTAAACCTACCAAAAGAAACTCAGGTGTACATTAAAAACTCTAGATTCTGAGCCACCAAGGCAAGCCTTGATGAAAGACACTCAACTTTTTCTGTTAGACTCACCTCAATCTTCCCCAAGGCCCCACACTCCCTAATTTTGCTATTTTTTAACATCAGTTTTAGGAATATAAGCTCTCTCCTAATGTAAACATCTCACCGTGGCTACATACTGAAGTTTGAATTTCAACTTAGCTCTGTACTTCTTTTCCATATTCAGATCTTTACAGCTACAGCAAAGTAGAGGACTGAGGAAATTACCTATGTAATTTCAGCAATGAGCCTGCCTTTATCTGCACCATCCAGGAATCTTGTATCCTGTGTGTTGAGCTCTGACCTGAGGGCCCACAAGGAGAGAAAGGGAGAGAAACTGGTGGATGCTATTTACCAGGCAGAACTAATTAGAAATAGATCCTGATATTAATGGTACCAATCCTTTCCTTACCCAAAACTTAAACAAGCACCCATCACTCTATATGATGAGGAGAATTTTTAAACCCCTACTCCAGGTTTTACTGCCACAGAAGGTGAACTGTTAGAAAAAGAAAACCAGCATGCACAAAACAGCAGTTGGGAATGGAAGCTCCTCTTTCCCAGAACCCCTGCCATATACGCTCTGTCGCTCACCTTCTAGACACTCCGTACAACCATTCAATCTATTGAATCAAGAGACTGTTTGATCTTATCTGCATCTGTGAGCTGACTGTCAACCTGCTTAGGCTGCATATTAAATCATCTATAGTAGCTGTATCAAGCTGGGATGATCTGTTAATTCTAAATTTATTAACCCTTGGAGTGCAGTCATCATGTTTAATCTAGTGTAGCCCGCATTTATTTTACAAGACTAAATCCTTCTTTAAGATATGGCTGTGCTGTAGGTTAAAAACAGCTAATGTGGGTTTCATTATGATAATTGGGGGGAGAGAGACTGTCTGAAAAATGCTAGTGTGGCTACCCTAACAGGCTATGGATGTCTGATCCCAGGCACTCTCCTAGGCTGAGGTTTGCCTGTGAAGTGAAATTTTCTCCAGAAACAGTTCAGTCTCTGAAAACAATGCAAGAGGAAAAAGAGGAGGGGGAAGAAGAAAGGGAAGGAGTCCTCTAACAGATTTCCAATGGTCCAAAGCCAGAAAGACTGATTTCCAGCCAGTGTCAACCCCTAATGTAATGCCTAAGGAATAAATTTCCAAAGGCACACACCTGGAAAAAAAAAAAAAAAAAAAAAAAAACCTCAACAAATTCCTCCAGTAAGTCAAACTTCTGAATCAATAAGGATCACCTATTGCTGGAATGAATGATTTTTTCACCTCCCCTCCCCTAAAGAAGAACTCTAAGCAATTAGAATTATAGGTAGTCCTGCTAAAGAGGGGGGGGAATATTCGTTTAATATGTTAATCTGTCTTCAGATAAAAAAAAGATATCCATCTCTTCTACTTGCCCATTACTGATGTTATCAACATATTCATAGCTTTTCTTTCAGACACAAACTGCTAGGCATGCTCCCTTTTTTGGTAACCACGTGCCTGATATCTCTCTAATGTAGCCTAATAACAATTTTAGCATTCAGATGAAGCGATTTCATTCTGTGACTGCCTTTTCTATTAGATTTGATTTTGAGAAGCCCCAGTGGGTGCCTTCGAGGCAGAGATCTATCTGTGAGGCTGCTACCGACTCAATAGCAGCCTGGGCTAACCTTGACCTTTCCCGAGACCCCGCTCCATCTGGTGCCAGCCTGCTTTCCACCACCCCCCCCCTCCTTTTTTGCTTCATAGTCAACATTGATCAAGGCAGAACGGAGCGCCTCGTCTCCTGGAAGGGCTGGGCAGACTCAGGAGAACAGCACATTTCAGTATATGGAAATGATCAAGCCTCTTATGCAATCATAAATCTACATAGGAGTCTTGTGATTTGATATTTCATTCACCTCCAAAGATTTTTTTTCTCCCTCCCAACAGGGATTTATAAGCTCTGTAAGAGCTCCCGGACAACGGCTTTCCCCAACACCTGGAAATTATCAAGCTTCCTGCTTGCTGAATGATGCTAACAGCTCTAATGCTGCAAATTCATTTTTAACAACTCACTGGCTTTTATCTAGGATTTGTGTGTGTGTGTGTGTGTGTGTGTGTGTGTGTGTGTGTGCACATGTGCCTTTCTTTAATAAAAATCTACCAAAGCAACGGATAGTATCAAAGATACCAAAATCAAATCTGACTTGAATATCCTACATCTCCACACCCATCCTCATTATGCATTTCTAGATAGATGGGTTTTTCCATCTCTGAATTCTGACCCCTTTTTTAACCACCAAGAGGGGAGAGATAAAGAGGGAGAGGAGAGTCAGAGAAAAGAGACACAGAGGAGAGAGAAACAGATGGAAACATGCCAAACAGAGAGAGGTAACGATGTAACACTTGAATGGAGCTTGAAATCCGCTTCTCCCCTCCCTAGGCCACATTCCTCCTTTCCCAAAGACCCACACGAACGTCTCCTTCTCCAGATCACCCACTAGAGTACACAGATGCCTCCTCTGCCCCACACTCTCTTTCTTTCCTCCTCTTCTCTCTGTATCAGGGGCTGAGTGGTAAAGAGGCTGACTGAGGGGGAGTCACGTGGGCAGCCCGTGGGCAGCGGCGGCAGCAGCTCAAAAGAAATTGACTGACTGGCCGCTTGGGCGCATTTCAATATATGGAAATGACCAGAGGCTTCTGCAATAAATCAGCACTCAACACTTTGTCATTTTTCTAGTTCTGCTTCATTTTCCTATTTTCCTCTTCTCCTCACAGAAGCCTCATTTCTTGCATTTTGCCTTGCCGCGTCTCTTCCCACTTCCAACCTACACCCTCTCCAAATCTTGCCCCATCCTCTCCATCGCTCCCAACCACCGCGCACCCCCACCCCCGACACACACACACACGCACGCACACACACACACACACGCACGCACACACACACTTTCTGTTCTCTGGCTCCCCTGTAATTGGAAACATCCGGTCTACGACGATTTTTTCCTTTTCTTTCCCTTTCAAAAAATTTTCCGACAAAATCAGGCAGTATTTGCTGCCCTGCCTCGGATTATCTGAGACAAGAGGCGCCCAGGATGAGCTTACGTAATCCCCAGGATGGGAACCTCAAGCCCCTTATGATAAAGAAAAAAGAAAAAGACCAGGATACTCATTCCTTACCCCAGCCCCCACTCCACCCTCGAGGAGTTCCCTTAGCAAACTTCAAAGACTATCAGAAGCAACTTGTGCCATGCAGTGCCATGGAGAGCGCTGGGTGGCTAGCCAGAAGAAAAGGGAAGGTTG
Organism: Pan paniscus; assembly: GCF_029289425.2. Lineage (NCBI taxonomy): Eukaryota > Metazoa > Chordata > Mammalia > Primates > Hominidae > Pan > Pan paniscus. The sequence continues at coordinate 65,798,618 of NC_073261.2, read as the reverse complement.
TAGTGGAAATCTACGTGGGTTTGCAGGTTCCTGCTTTTCTTGTGTAGAGCCTCCGGTGCCCTCCACCTAACCCTGCCCCAATGCCTCGGGTCTTTTTTGAACTAACGCTGTGCCTCTCCGCAATCTGCAATTACTTTGGATATTTCTCAGGAGCTAAACGCAGCCTGAATTTCGTGGCGCGTGCAAAAAAAAAAAAAAAAAAAAGGCGAAATTAACAAAACCCCACCACCGCGATGTTGTTTTTTTCTGGAGTTTTGTTGTTTTTTGTTTTTTTTTTTTTAGTTCGGTTCAGAAGCAAACGCTACCTAGCTTCTTCCACTCCCTCCCAGATCCTACTTGAGATCTCTAATCTTTCAACTTGGGTCTCTGTCTTGCCTACTGGGCAGCCTCTCTTTTTTTTTCTTTCTTTTGGATCTAGGAACAATAGGCATGTAAAGGGTCAGTGGGCATCACCCTATAAAGCTCAGAACCTAATTAATTTTATTAAAGGAAGATCTGTTTATGCAATATGACAGCCTGGGGGAATTAACCATTTGAGGACGCAGACGCTGTTGAGTCACCAGAGATTCCATCCTCACATCATAAGCTTATACTTCCTGCCCCATTTGATCCTGGGCGGCACCGTGATCCGGGTCTGGTTTTTGTTTGACCTTGTGAAGAGCTTGTCTGAATCCCGGGGTTCTGCACAATTGAAGGGACACCCGGAAAATCCGTATATTCCCATTGCCAGACGGCAGTTGAAGTGCTCAACCATTCATAGTTTGTTGTAGTGACAGCCCCAAAGCTCTCACTATTTGGAACTGGTGGGGAGGTGTGGGGCAGCGTGAACCTCCGGTGCGTCCTAGAGTGGATATTTTCTTGAAAATACTCTGCTTAGAAATCACATTCTATGAAATCCAATATGCCTTCTCAAGAGCGAAGGAAAATGTAACAGTTTTTAAGTTATTATTTTTTATTTTTTCCTGCCACTCTGGTAATTTGAAATACATTTTTAATAACCTCCTGGAAAAAACCAATTTAATAGTTCAGACATATTGTTCTTTGACTTAATATCCCTGTGTACTCCTTAATTGCCAAAACAAAGTTTATTTCATTTACAAGGGCTAACTTTATATCTCCTAGGAATTCTAATGTCATAGTCTCATGTTTTTTTTTTTTTATATTATCACCTTGGATTTTGTTCAACATGGATCTAGAAACGTATAGCATATGTATAGAAATAGATATGATAAAATATTCAAGAGCTCTCTGAAGGAAAATGTGCTTGAAAATAACCCCCTCTTTTATGGAATTTGTTTTGATTTAGATCTATAGATAGTAAAAAGAATGAAAGAAACTGTGAATTACACTGAATCTAAGATGTTTATCACTTTAATATTACACTTCCTAGCTTCCATGTTACAGAGCTTTAGGAATAGTCCCCAAACTTTCAGATTGAAGCTGTGCCTTGTACGGTCTGAGGTTTGTCTGGAAAGACCTGCCAGCACATGCCAGCTAAAAATGAGTGTCAATTAATAATAATAAAAAAGCTCCCTTATTTCTACACTCATGTAATTTAACAGGTTTGGAGAGGAACATAGGATGACAACAGTTGTGAGAACATTCCAATATATGCAGTTCTAACAGCTTTCATTCTAAGACGCCAAACCTTCCGAAAATAGAATGGCTTAACATTTCTTTTTTATATTAAAAGTCCAATCTACACTTCACATAAAATGTTTTTTTATCACAAAAATATTTGTCTCTAACAAAATGCACTTTTTGTTCTACCAAAAAAGCAAACATCTTGAAACAGATTCTCCCAGCTTTTTACAGCTCCCCATGGCAATTTTCTGTACTATTTTCAACTGCCCCTCCCCCATATGAGACACTCTGAACACTGGAATAAAAATAATTACTATTGAAACACTGAACTAGAATGCCCTGTTTCCCAATATTGCTAACAAAATCTCTAATTCTCAGACTGCTCTCTGATGGAACTAGGAGAATTGGGGAACTTACACTGATATTTCTAAGTGCAGTTTGTTGTTTTAAAAACATATTGTACTGATTAATAAAAATGTGAAATAATTTGAGTTACAAATTTTGAACTACGAATCGCCATCTGCTCAAATGGGGGAAAACCAAAAATTGCCGAATATATTTTCTCACCTCTTTTTTTTTATGATAACATAAACAACATTCCTGAATAATTTAAAGAAGAAACTGACTACACTTAATGCGTTTTTATAGTTCAACAACTGCTTAGTGAGTCCACCTTCTCAAACGTGCAATTATTTTTTCCTAATTACTTACATATGTTCTATCAAAAGATTCAGGTTCTAGTGCTTTTCCCACATATTGTGCAAATCTGCTTAGCTTTGTTTATCAGGACTCTAAGTCCCTGGGTTGATATGATAAAGTAGACTGCATTGTGCAGTAACCCCAATTTGGTCCTCGGTGTCAACTATGTCAGAGACCTGTAAGAACATTCAAAGTATCCTCTGGGAGTGGGGAGAAAAGAAAAAAAGTCTCCATGAACCCAAACTTGGAGGGAAAAGCACAACTATCAAATAGATAAATAGATACAAAGAATTGTGATAAAGAATTATCTTTTTGTGGGAAAGAAAGTAGGTAGGTGGATCTGCCATTCAGAGCTATTGAAAGCAGTTGTTGATGGTCTGGCATCCAGGACCCAGTGGAACTTACTATTCCCCCAGCAGAAGAAACAGCAGAATACAGATCATCTAGGATGTACCAAGTTGTAAGGATTCAAGCAATGAAGATGATGGGCCAGGAGCAATTGGTACAGGGGGTGTAATAGAAGATCTGATGGAGAGGCAAATGTACTGTTTTTAAAACCATATCCTAGGCTTCCACATGACAGATAAAGCAAGTTGATTTTCAGGCATCCTAAAAATAAAGAAATTCAATTCTGTTAATCACAGAATAATATGATGTATTTTCCTTTCCTTTTTTTTTTTATTTTTCTTTAAGAGAAGAAAACTCTGACTGTCCAGGGAGGAGAGGATGCCTCGTTTTTCTTATAAACAGACATTGGCACCATGATCAAAAAGCCAGAAATTTGTAAGTTGTGTCTGCAATAATCACCCTTTGCCAGGGGGAGGGAAGAGTGAGCCAAATGATGTCATGTTGTCATGCCTATCACCGTCACTGTTCAGTTTCAGTTCAGGTAAAAATGAGGGTGTAAATTCCCAGGCCCCTGGAATGATGAGGACGTTGCTTCATCGTGTTGGAGTTGGGTAGAAGAAAATGAAGAACTCGTCAAAAAATGCTTCTAGACGACCTTCAACATCAGTTGCTCTCTTTCTACTCAAAGTATAATTCCTTGAACATGGCAGCTGCTACCTTTGTTTTGATTTGTTTTTCATTCATAAACAATCTCTCTAAACTTATAGAATATTGAATATTGTGTATAATGTGAAATAGGAAGTTCTCTTATTTAGAGTCAGTTCAATACCAGGTGCTTTTGAGTATCAGAAAACTGTGTCACATGTTGAGGGGACCGAAGACAAGTTAACAACAAGAAAAGGTCCATGTTGCGGAGTGGGTCAGAGTCCAGGGGAGGGACTCACATACGAGTCTGACTGGGGAACTGGCAATAGGCAAGAGGTCAGGGAGGTGCCCCAAAGCAGGAGAATTTTCAACTGCTGGGGAGGAATGAGTAGGGCTTTGCTACATGGGAAATGTGAGAAGAGCACTCAGAGTGGAAGTACTGGCCTGAGCCAAGAGCAAGAGGCTCGAGCAGGCCTGGTGAGTTTGGGGGCTGCATGTTGCCTGGTGTAGCTGAAGCACAGTGGAGTGACAGGAAGATGTCTGCAAAGGGAGGTTGGGGCAAGTCTGGGGAGAACCTGGAATGTCGTCATTCACAGCCTTGACCTGAATCTCTAGGCAATGGAAAACCATTAGAGGTTTTGGAGTAGGGGTGCTGGGTGACATGCTCTTTGGAAAAATTGAAAGCTGGAGGCAATTTAGAGAATGGCTTGAAGCAAGTTGTTCTCTGCCATTCAACTTATTTTTCTATTTGCCAGTCTGCAGAGGAAGTGGCCCATATGCAAATGAAATGATTTGGACCTCACCAGGAATGAAATATTCACCATCTTCTCCTTCATAATTGACGATGATGCTTCTGATGGTGATTTCTATTTACATACACGGGATGGCTGAATCTTCTCATAGAAAGTCTACTCTTTGAATGCTTCTATAATTGGACTGTCTAAGAACCTAATTCATCCTTCCCTGTGGGGGCCCCAAAAGTTTTTACCTCTAACCCTTACTCTTTCCCTTGACCCAATTTGCCAAAAGGTAAGACTCAAATTTATGAAGGAAATCCCTCTTCTCCACCTCTAGGAAGAAACACTTGAAGATGTCTAAGCCTGCCCACTATACAATCACATTCATTCAACATCCACTATATGCACAACCTTTTGCTGAATCTTCTTTTAAAAAATGAACCCAAATAGAGATATTGAGAAAACAAGGATGAATAATACATGCCATTATAAATTTTAAAACATTACCTAAAATCAAATGAAAGAGTAGCAATTGCTATCTGTTAACTGGTTGGATGGTGAGCTGGTTTTTAGCACGACATCCCTGGTGCAATAAAGCTAAGTTTTGTAAATTAAAAATCCTTTAAAATTAGATTCTGTTTTTACAGGGCTGGAGAGACCAACTTACAGAACTTTAACCATGAAGTTTCATGGCTCTTGTCTTACTTTTCTAGTTCTATCCAGTAGAAAATAACAGTATGAAAAATGGGACACCATGCTGCATTTCAAATAGCCTTCTGCTAATTAGAAAATTACCCTGTATCATCATAAGGGCTGCCAGCATTGTTTTAATATGGCTCTGCTAATATACCGAAGGCCCTAATTTAAAAATCTTGTATCTTGGCTGCTAAAATCACTGCAGGCTGAATCTTGTCATACAGGAGGAGATTTTGTTTTTCAGTCCAGGGCATGGAGCATAATTGGTGTCAGTTTTAAACGCCTGGAATGTGTGTGTGTTTAGAGGGGTGGGAGGGTGGAGAGACAAAACAATTGTCTTTAAATGCCTTCTTCTTAGCACACCTTAGCTGTGATCCCAGATCAGAACCTAGTTCTCTTGAGAATGAAGGCTGCTTTGACACGTTAGTAAGGAAAAAATCAAGTAAGTCAAAAATTTCTCTTACAGGATTTAGTTAAAATATATATTTATGTGAGATTTAAACAAAGTAAATTCTGCTGTATGTTTACAATTGATATGTTTGTCTGTTAAAATTTTTTTTGCTGTTTAAATAAAATCTCTTAATAAAAATGAGCAAAATGTGTGGATCCAGTTATATAAACACACATTCACATGCATATCAGCAAATATTATGTAATACATAGAAATATACAGTACATCCACTTTGATATCAAAATTGAACACCTATGGTCTGACTTTAGAAAAATGTTAGGAATATCAGACTTAAATTCTTACTTCCATTCTTAATTATGACTTGGTATTATTTTTATATGCTTCCCTACTTCAAATATCAAACAGTAAAAGCTTTCATGTGTCTTACATATTCATGTCATACCACAGGGTCAAGGCCAAATGCCAAAGAGTCGTGACACAAAAAAAATACCTTTCAGCCTGAACCTTGAAACATCAGCCTTCACTTTATCTGTTTAGGGTATTATTTTAATGTAAATTGGTATATGGATATGATATTACTCAAGGGAAGAGATATTCATAAATAGCTATATTTCTGAGATTTAACTCAGAAAATTAGTTTTGATCTTTTATTTTTATCTTCTTTTGCTAGCTGTACTTTCAAAAATGGTTTCTCTTTTAAACAACTTCTAGTTCAACTAAAAAGTGATTATACCCTTGAGTTATTCTTATTTAAATTACAGGCCCATAAGTATTTCTTTTCATCCTTGGCAAAAATTAAAAAGTATCAACTTAAAATGTAAAAGCATCTCTATCTAAGAAACAAGTTTAATAGTTTACAGTATGTGGCAATTTGAGTGTGATGACTACTTCCAAGCTCTGTAAGCATTCATTAGCTTAGTTTCCTCCCGTTAGCTTGCAATAAAAATAATAATATTTGCCATTTAGTAGGGGCTTTTCACCCTCAAAGTGCTTTACAGGCATCAAATGGTTTATTTATTAATAATCTATGTTTCTGCTTAATAAACTAGATTTCTGTTTACAATCAAAGGAAACATTAGAAAGTGTTCCGCTTGCAATAAGTAAAAGAGTTGCTAACAGACTATCAAATTATGTATTCATTTTGTCCCGCCCATTATTTTAAAATAACTTTCTCTTAGCCAATTAAAAATTTCAAGGTCCTAGGCGATGAAATAAAGCAGTCTGTTTCATGTCTATTTGTTTTACTAATTTGAAAGGAAGTAGGTAATTTTCAAAGTTTTTACCCCCTCAATTTATTCATGCAAAAGGAAACTTGGTTTCAGATATTACAGATTAGACACCAAAGAGATTTATCTATTTCCATTTGTGTTTATAAGAACATAGCAGATCTGTGCTGGAGGTAAGGGAGCCTCTGGAACCCCTAGGGTATCAGCTCAAAGGCCCTGGATTCTATTCCAACCTGAGTGGGAACTGTAAGCTAATATTTTAAAGACCTAAGGCCTCCAGGACATTTGAATTTTGCTTCTTGGGCTCTAGCTTTAGGGCAGCGGTTGGATGTGGGCAGGGGTTAGCCTGGCCCCAAGATAGGTAATCTCTACAGAAGAAATCACATAAACTGGCCTGCGGTGGGGGGGCTTAGATGATACCTATAGACTCAGAAATAAGGCCACTTCCTATAAAACCCCACACCGTTTTTCAAATTGACCTTCCCCATCTCATGATATGCTGTTCCCTGAAAACTAACGCTTAGTTGAAACTACTTATGATTCTATTTTGACTTTACCATCCAGAGTTCTCATGAGGAACATCTGAAATGTTGCAGGTTTCTGGAGATTTCTTTGAAGCAGCACAGAATAAAAGGAAGATAGAAACTAGTTTACACAGAAGTTTAAATGGCTCATTGTCCTACAACTTAAATACATAAATACAGGAAACATCGGAAAGCTTCAACACATTAGGAAACTGTTCCAGTCATGCCCTATGCTATCTTTTAAGGCTTATAGGTAATTATGATAATAAGAATGTTACCAGGCCAGGCGCAGTGGCTCACGCCTGTAATCCCAGCACTTTGGGAGGCCGAGGGAGGTGGGTCACATGAGGTCAGGAGTTCAAGACCAGCCTGGCCAACAGGGCGAAACCCTCTCGCTACTAAAAATGCAAAAATTACCTGGGTAAGGTGGCACACACCTGTGGTCCCAGCTACTCAGGAGGCTGAGGCATGAGAATCGCCTGAACCCGGGAGGCAGAGGCTGCAGTGAGCCAAGATTGCGCCACTGCACTCCAGCCTGGGTGACAGAGTAAAGACTCTGCCCCCCCCAAAAAAAAGAATATTACCTTATGTATGGTGATACTTTATAATCTTCACTGTATTTACACACATATATTTTTTCATTGAAACATACTTTCATCTCTTTTCACATTGATTTTGGCTTGTTTGCTCTTTAATATTTTCTGTTGTTTTTCTTCTAACTGATAAGAATGGGGTAGGGTAAACATCACCCTAGCATGTTTGCACAATGCTGCCTTGTTATAATTAAGTGTATTTTTCAAAGGCCTCTAAACCAGTCATAAAAATTTGCTCAGAGCTAAGCTTGGAATGTTAAGGTCTGATCCTGCAAGCGAATTCTCTCAAACACCATAATAACCTGAATTTTGGGCATTTAAAAATATGCACTCATGAAACATAAACTCTCCAAGAGGATTTCTGTTTTACAAAATGATTTGGTGTGCCTCCTACTCTTATTTATGCGAAGAATGGATGTGTTCAAAGTTAATTTTGGTCTTTTTAATGGTTGAACAGAAGCCCTGGAGGCAGAAATAGGACTTGTGATTCACCTTCAGTTTAAAAGCGCTAATTTCTGCCTTCTGGGTGCCTTTATAACAACTTGTCCCCATCTTTGGCATCAAAAAGCAACTTTCGAGTGAGAGGGGAGGAAAGGATAGAGGGAGCCAGCCCCCTCTCCCAGGATACAAGCCTCCCTTCTGACGCTGGCTGCGAAGGAGGCTGAGAGAAACAATTTGCAAAATATCCACAGGCAGGACAGAGGTGGAGACGCACCAGCATTTAACAGCTCCTTCTGAGAACACCCACTGAGGTCTGCCTCCTCCCACTGAGGGCCTTAACTCACCTTTACCATCCCTGTAGAAACAGAAGACTAAGTAGGTAAGAGGACCCACCTCTCTCTCTATAAAAAGCCATTTGCTGCCTCATCCCTTATCTCTTTCCAAAGACAGCAGTCATAAAAAAATAGCATTGCAAAGTTGGGCAGGAATGGGAACAAAATTGCAATTCAATTGCTTTTTTTTATGTTTTGTAAAATAATGGCAATAAATTAAATAATCAAAATATTGAGCCCTACCAACTGGCTTCTGCCACTTGTTCAGTGACTTCTTTTCATCAGGAAGGTTGCTTTACATACCAATAGGTATTTTTAAAATTATCTCAATGTCTATTTAAACGTGCTGCACCAGGAAGGCCTTCTGGTTTTTTTCAGTTGAAATTAATATTTGCTAATAAAAGAACTGTCAGGTCATTGAAGTAAACATTCATTGATGTACCCAAAAGAACAGAATGTTGCCAGTTTTTATTTGCGTGGTATCCCTCTGCCCGAGTCAGTCAGTTACCCAGCAAGGCTGCAGCTCTGGCCACAGCCGGACATCAAGCTCAAGATATGATGAAGAGCCACCTCCCTGAACAAGGAACATAGAATATTGAATTAATTCATTTCACAAGCCCTATATGCTCCTGGCAAAAACAAAGACACTGTGTGGGCTGGATTTTGCATTTACTCATAAAGTTGAAGGTGTTGGCTATAAGAATGACTGTCAAAAGGCGATTGCAGCATAACCCATGAGAATAAAGCGGGGAGACTCCGGAGGAAAAACTCAATCTCACACCTACTAAATTTTCATATCTATTTCAGGCATAAATGGATTCTGAAATTTTGTGGCTTAAAAAAAAAAAAAGTTCCGTGAACGCAGCAGAAACTGCAACGTTGAAACATTTCAGTGTGGAGATCTGGAAGCACAGATCGGATTTTGGAGCTGACCTGGGCATGTTTATGATCACAGTCCAAATCAAACATCACAGACCGGATTATCAGCCAGGAGCAGCACCCCTGAAGGTCCCTGTGTTCTGCCATGCGACAGCTTTGCCTGGACCTCAAGTTCTCTTCCTCGGCCTTCTCTTGTGCCTTTGCATTCCTACCTCAGGAAGACCCATACAATAATTGAAAAAACTGAGATTTGGTAATACTTTTCAAGGATTACCAAGTCAATTACTGAGAGGAAGAAAAATAAAAAGGAAATAGTTGAGCATCACATGCTAGGGCACATTCAATTCAAACAGCTCCCAGGGAGTTAAAATTCTCTCTATATGGTGAACAGTGTGTGCTTACATGTCGCTGGCAAGCCCACAGCAGTTTAAGGTAATATTTTGGTCAGCAGGTGTAGACCCCAAATGAACAGTGGTTTAAGACCTGGATTGCAAGAGGCAGGCATGTACTGAAATTAGAAAAGCATTCTCAGGCTATTGTTTAACATTCTACATATGTGAGATACAGAATGAAAGAATGAGAATTATCTTAAAATCCCTGCTAAAGCAGGGCCTGCTTTCTCAAGGCAATCTCAAGCTTTAGTAGTTCAGACAGATTCTCTAACTGACAATTAATATTAATGGGTAGATTTCACAATGTGGCATTATCACACGGGAGATGGGTGGGCACACCATCTGGGTTTTGGCAGGTATTAGATGTAATCAAAGGGATTACTTGGCTCAGGGAGAAATAGAAAACCTTGGGTTTGTTTAGTCTCTTTCCTCTTTTGTTTGGACGCAGCTCTAGGTGTGCTTAACTATTTTCCCCCTTGTTCTTTATTTGTGGTCGGCAACATCTCCAGGGGAAAAGAAACAAAAACAAAAAGAGATGGATGGACAGCCCACAACGATAGCTTGGATATGGAATCCTGGCCCATTTTCCCTTCTTACATAAAATTCACCAAAAATTTATTGAATGCCTACTATGGGCAAGGAGCCTTGCCAGGACACCTCAGCTGTAGGGCAATAAGATGTCAGCACTTACAGGTCTATTTCTGGATGCTTTAGAATAGGTAAAAGGGCATATTGAATCTTCAAGGAGAATATAATATTTCTTGGTCTGTCTTTGCCCCTTGCCCACCATGTACCTCTATACACACACACACACACACACACACACACACACACAAATGTTACCTGGAAGATCAAAAGGTGGATGGTAAAAGGTGGCATCCACCTCAGATTTTAGAAAACAGTCACATAATTGCATTGTTTATTGGAAAGATTCAATACACTAGACCAAGGAACCTATAAGAAGGTATACATGTTTATTTTCAATAAAAATAAATGGAAGTCGTTGATTGGTTTACATTCTTGGAGGAGACAGGTGACGAGGCATTCTTGAGGTACCAGAACCCTGATGATTGCTGCTGCAGGTAACTTGTGAATTTTATGTTCAACTTTTGCTCTGATGATGAGTGAGAAGTTGGCTTGCCACCAAGACATTCCAACTCATGAAAAAACACTTTTAATTCCCCAGTTTCCCTACCCAGGACTGTCTTGCATCCCACAGATAAACACCACCCTATCACACAATGATACTGCCATTGTTTCATATTTATCACATGCCCAGAGAAAACAGCAGTGACAGAACCTCAGGCTGGACGGTCAAGCTCCCGCAGATACCGGCACTCCTCCACGCCTCCTTCTGAGCACACAAGACCGCAGAAGATCCCAGGTTCCTTCAAAATTATTTCTGGTAGGATGATCTTGTCCCAAGAACCCAATGTGTGGGATGTATATACTTAGCCACTTAATAGATGACAGTGATTAGCCCCAAACTTTCTGTAACGATAGATCAAAGATTAGGCAGTCCCATTCGCAGGACTAGCAAGGCATTGTAAGGACCTATTTCATCTTCACCTTCATTCTCATGCTACGTTACTCCACACGCAGGGCACCCCCTAACCATCTCCCTAAACAGACAAAATAAACTCAGCTGGCACCACTTTTTCTTTCCCAGCCCTCCAGCCACTTCCAGGATCTTTTCGGGTGTAACAGGCACATGATCCATGCTGTATGTGAATCTTTATTAAATTTTACTGTCAACAACATAACTACATATTCTAGTGCTCAGATCAACTTGAGCCCTTAAGACTGCAGGGCCCACTACAAAACCCACTAGCCACATGCGACTACCTAAATTCAAGTTTATTAAAATTAAATACAGTTTAAAATTCAGTTCTTCAGCCACACCTCAAGCGATCCATGGCCACGTGTGGCTAGTGGCCACCATATTGGCCAGTGGAGACAGAACACTGGCATCATCCCAGTAAACTCTACTGGACTGCGGGACTAGAGGGTGCCAGAACACGAGAGGAGAGAAGTTTTCCTGGACCCCTGCAGAGCTGCGCTTGGAACAGCCAGGCCCAGATGCTCACGAGTTTGCAGTCAACCTAAATGCATGTCTCCTCTGCACCCGGGACACCCAGGCCCTGTAGCCTTTCAAATGGGGAGTCAGGGCAGTGCTGCAAAACCTCCACAGTGCGGAATTCCGGGAAAATTCTTTACAGAGGTGTGGAGGTGGAGGAAAGCTTCCTGGGCAGGCCTTTGGGGTCGTCCCCACGCAGGCGCTTGCAGCCACCCCAGCTCGCGCGGGGCCGGGCTTTGGGGTGTGAGAGCTGGGACGGGAGTCGGGTGGATGCCTGGCCGGAGCCGCCAGCTCCCCTCGTCCTCTCTCCTTGTCCTTTAGCACAAGGGCGAGCAGCGTAGGACAAAGACTCGGGCGGCAGCTGCCTGGTTCAGCGCGCAGGGGCGGCCTCGGCCACCCGGGGCGCCCGCCGCCTCCACCGCCCCGCGGGGGAGGCCCGGTGCCCGTCTTTGTCTGTGCCGCCGCCGTGGGCCAGGTCCGCAGGAAGCGGGCGCCATCGTGCGGCCTGAGCTGGACACTGCGCCCCCGGAGGCGCGGAGGCGCGAACCACCAAGCGTGGCTCCAAGCTCCACGGGGACGCTGGTGTCATCGTGGCCACGACTGCTTGTACTGTTGTGGTGCGTTCTCTTTTGTATACTAAGTGCTGTGTGAACACAGAACTACTTCCAATAAATGCAAGTGAACCGTCGCCAGCAGAAAAAGTAGAAGGAGGTGGACAGACTTGTCTATGTACAATGAATAAAAATACCATGATCAAGAATATTTAGTGATGTAGTTGCTTGCATATGCGTGGAATATATCTGGAACGTCACAAAGGAAAGTGGTTACCGTACCTGCCCTGGTGACCTAGGAGGGTGGCTCATGACTTCCTTGACTTTCGTACCATGTGCACATATTACCTACTCAAAACCAAAGCATTTAACAACCTAAAGATATATTTAATAAAATGTGTCGGTCAGGCGCCGTGGCTCACGCCTGTAATCCCAGCACTTTGGGAGGCCGAGGCAGGAGGATCACTTGAGGCCAGGAGTTGGAGATCAGCCTGGCAAACATGGCGAAACCCCGTCTCTACTAAAAATACAAAAATTAGCTGGCGTGGTGGCACATGCCTTTAATCCCAGCTACTCGGGAGGTTGAGACTAAAATCTCTTGAACCCGGGAGATAGAGGTTGCAGCAAGCTGAGATTGCACCACTGCACTCCAGCCTGGGCAACAGAGTGAGACTCCATCTCAAAAAAAAAAAAGTCTATGATATGTACCATGTGCAAATGTTGCTGAAGCCAAAGGTAAGTAAATGCCAAGTCCTTGCCTTCTGGGGACCCTGAGTACATGAACAACCTACAAGTCACAGAAACGGAATTAAACCATGTTTCAAAGGATGCTTGGTCAGGAAGGGGTTTTTTGTTTTGTTTTGTTTTTTGTTTTTAGCTTGAATGACCCAGTTCAGCAGGTGAGGCTTTTGCAGTCTTGGTGAGGACAGAAAATGTCTTCGTTGTCCTGATTCAGTTGGCCAAACTCTTCTTACCATAGAGTAAATTCCTCTAACTATGTTTGTCTCTGAAAATGCTCACCCCGGAAAGATAGCAGAAAAGTAGCATTTACCCTCTGGCTTATTTTAGAAGCCATGGGTAGAGTTGAAGCTCTCAGAAATGACGCTCTGTGTCCTTCCAACCCAATCTTCTCTCTAAACACTCCACCCCATCCTCTAACTGAAATCCAAAGTACTCCAACAAATTTAACCTAGAGCCATGTACCAAGTTAGAATCGATTACATTTAAGCTACTTCCAATTACCAGAGCCTTGATTCTGTGGCATAGCCACAGAGTTGGGCCTTGTTGTGGATGGCCCCCCAGAGCATTTAAATCTGGCCAAGGAGCCAAGGTAAATGCACTGGACCAGTGGAGCTCCTCCAGGCAGGGACAGCACCATCATCCTTTTTGTGACCTCCCCCCAGTGCCTCCATCAGTGCCTGGTAGAGTACCTGGCACTGTATTAAACTGAACCCTAAACTTTTTATTTCCCTGGAAGTGCTCTGCAGAGTCACGGAAAAATGTTGAGACAGAAAGCTCAGCACTCCTGAGGTTGGGCTAGAAGGAGTGTGGGCAGCAGAGATGCCTTAGGTGCTTAAAGAGTCTCTCCTGATCATAAAGAAGACGTGATCTGCATGCCAAATGGAAAAAACTAGAGTCCTAAGAGCAGGGAGAGCAAACGGCTGGGAAAGCCTCCCCCAAGAGGAGAAAATTTAACTCGGCTGGGAAAGCATGGCTTTGGCCTAAGAAGGGAATGTGTGTATTCACATGTGTGTGCATGTGTGTGTGACAGCATGCATATGTGTGTGTGAACATGCACACGTGTATGTGGCTGGGTCTGTGCAGTAAGCATTCGAGAATCCTGGTTCACCTGCCTGCTTGGAGCAAAGCATCTGATTTGGGGAGCAGGAGAGCAGGGGAGAGAGAGCTTATTGAGTCAAAATCTATATATAAATATACATTTTTTTTTTGCCATTGGACCCTTGAGGACCAATTTATGAACAATAACTTCCAAAAATGCAAGACCTAACCCCAGTCCCTATCCTAGATCTCTGATGAACCTCTGAGGCATGAACAGGAGGGGCCTGGCCAGGCAGCAAGAACATGACCAGCATTTCCCTAGCAGTGGGGAAGGGAGTAGAAATGCATCTCAGACTTGCACGAGGCATGAAGTGGGTTAGCTGGTTTTCCTGTTTTCTGTAGAAACAGGGCGGATGCATCCTTCCATGTCCTCTGCTCCTGCCATGAGTTCTCTCTTGGACCTGCCTTGATTGTCCTGCTTCTGATGGGATAGACAAAAGAAATCAGGAACAGTAAGAAGCCTACTTCTTGGGAAAAACTGCTCAGCCAACTGGAAAGTACTTAGAATCTAAACTGCCCACTTGGGAAGGGGGACTAAGTCAACTTGCAGTCCATTTATTGAGTACCCATCGGCATCCTGCACCATGCTGGGCACTTTCAGGCAGGGTAGCATCTTCCATTTTATCTTATTGGGATTTCTGTGACCTAATGAGGGTGGCAATTAACCCAACTCCCTCTGTAACTCCAAAGAAGACAGTATGTCCACAGTACAATCCATGTTTGGATGGACAGTGTCCTTCAAACAGCTGCTTGTCAGTCAGGCCTTAGGCCTTGGTAAGCAAGTACATGCCTCTTGCCTCAGCTGAGGCTTATTGGCCATGTCTGGAGCCGGAGATATCCTACAGTTCCTTAACTACCCCCTACACCACCTTCCCTTCTCTCCCCTCAAAAGAGAAGATTGGCGCCATTGGCTCCTTGAGGAAGACTTTGGCCTCCATGTGCATGTGTGTGTGTGTGTGCGTGTGTGTGTGTGTGTGTGTCTTCCCAGTGGGGAAGCCCTTTGCACTCTCGATGGGGATCCATGAAGCTTCTCAGCCTTGCCTTGGGCTCCCCTTGGGCTCCTGGCTCACGGGAGACAGAGGTTGGTGAGAATTAATTGTGAAGTGCATTGAGAGGCACAAATGAAAACCAGTCCCGCGGCGGAGAGATTATTACTGTTGGCAATTTGGGTTTTCTAAAATAGCTCTTAGGATATGACTGTGGCAGCCCAAACCCCAGAGGTGAGCTCAAGGCTGATAGATTTTCAGAGCAGCCCCATTTTGCTCCAGTCTCCGGCTTCCCTTCCCTCCAGGGCGGGGCTGAGCAAGGCAGAGTGGGTCGTGGGCTGGGGAGCACTGTCCCCTCCAAAGGCTGCTGATGGGAGGGCAGCTGAAGGCTGACCCCACGTTCTTGAGAGAAGGTCCCCAGACTTCCCGGCATAATTTCCTTCTCACTTCACTGTTCTCTTCCCTGTCTGAAATGGCAGGTGACCTAAGAGGGAGCGGTGTGCAAATTGATTTGGAGGCGATCAATGGCTCGGGGCGCGGCCCCGGCTCGCTGTCGTGTCACTGATCCTCTCCAAATCGATTCACACACCATTCCTCCTCAGCACACCTGCCATGTCAGATGGAGAGGGACGCATGAAGTGAGAAGAAAATTACGTGTTCGTTAGGCCGCCGCCACCTCCGCCGCTGCCGCCTCTCCTCGTCCCAGCTCCCCACCACGTTCCAGTCCACTACCGCTTGCCTCGCGAGACTGGGGAGCCCTTTTCCATGCACGTGGAGAAAGAACCCAGAGGGTGTCGGAGCTGCAAATATTCTTGCACCGACACCACCTCACTGACAGCCTCTAACTCAGGCAACTAAAAGTTGGCCCTCTCCATAACACTGGCTCCCAGAGCTTCTTACTCCTTTACTCTTCAAATTCTGTTGGGGACCAGTTTATAAACAGTCAACTTCATTGGTGGGCCCAGGGTCACTTGATATTTGAATTTCATTAATTTGAATTAATCCACCCATCCATCCCTCCACCCACCCTGTCATTCAACAAGAAGTCAACTCTGTGGAACCCCCCACTGGGTGTCCAGCAGTGACCAGAGCTCAGGCCTGCTCCTCAACATCATGAGTTATGACCAGGACAATCTACTTTGGAGAAGTCAAAGTATGCTCACAGGAAAGGAAGCAAGGAATTAAACTCACAGAAAGAGTTCTTTAGCTATTTAAGACAGAACTTATTACAGTGCTCAGTCCACTAATCATTCATTACCAGTCAGCTAGGGGCTCAGAGGGTGACACCAGAAGGCGAATACACTGAGACGCTAAGTTTTTTCACAGTAAGACTTTCTCAATGAAGGAAGCAGTGCATTTTACGTTCTGGTGCAAGCACTCCCGGACTGGCACGTTGAGGAGGCACAGCTTATCTATTAGTCACAGTGGGCACAGTGCCCAAGCCCCAAGATACACTTAGGGATTGTGGTAGCTAAATAATGCCCCAACCCCCACCAAAGATACCTACATTCTGGTTCCCAGAAACCATGGACATTACATAGCAAAAGAGATCTTGCAGATGTGATTAAATTAGGGATCTTGAGATTGGGGAGGTTATCCTGGATTATCTGGATGGGCCCAAAATAAACACAAGGGTCCTTTTAAGAGAGAGGCAAGGAGTCAGAGAAACAGATGTGATGACAGAAGCAGAATTCAGAGAGTCAGAGAGAGGTTTGAAGATGTGAATCTCCTGGCTCTGAAGAGTCCACAAACAAAGCAATATGAGCATCTTTTAGAAGCTCAGAAAGGCAGAAGCATTCCCACTTTGTGCCTCCAGACGGAACCAGACCTGCCAACACATTGATTTCAGCGCAATGAGACTTCCAATCTCCAGAACTATAAGATCATGAATTTGTATTGTTTGAAGCTGCTAAATTTGTAGTAATTTGGCACAGCAGCAATAGGAAACTAACACAGGGGTCAACGACAAAAAGTTTTATTTTCTTTTCAGAAGAAAAAAATAAATTTTTAGGTCAAAGAAAATGTTCTACCATAAAATCCTAACATATTTCTCTTTATACCAATGCAGCTGTAAAATAGAATTTTTGATTTTTTTTATGGTGAGTGGGGCCCACAGAGACAAGGTGCCAAGAGCCATGGAAGTCCCCATGTAACCATGCTTTGAGTAGCAGTGATCACGAGGAACCCTGTCCCCACAAAATTCTAGAAGGATAGGAAAGTACATATCTGATGTACAGCTGAACAACCCATTTGACCACCAGTCTTAATGCAGCCATTCTGTAAATCCTTCAAAAACCGGCATTTTTAAACAGAAGTTAAGTGTGCTAAATTCATTTGCCAAAGTACATCCAAGTTACTTATTTAGAATACGGGAGGGTGGGTCTGCTTCCTTCTGTCTTGTACAGTCTTCAGTTACACAGAAATGGTTTCCCTCAAGATTAGAGGTGTTTCCTATTTATAACCGAGGATTCCTTTTCTTTGAAAAGCTCCCTGGAAGATTTCTGGATGACTTGGAAGCTAAATCAACTAAAAGTTTTTAACGATCTTTTAATCCTGCTTTTGTCTGCTCTTGAGCCACTGAAATCAAGATTCTTCCACAGGCAGAGAACCAAAGTGATTCCTCTCAGCAAACTCTTTGACTTACTGTCCAGGTTCTGACACATTCCTCTGCCAACAGCAAATAAGTGAGAATGCTTCCAATGAGCAGTGGCATCTCTTCTCATTTGTAAAAGGGAGTGTCAGACTGAAAATAGTGGCCAACTGTTTTAACCCAAAAAGCAAGAATTTCAGGCCAACTGCAGCCAAGTGGGCTATTCTTAGCTATGCATAGGAGACTGGGAGGTCTCTCTGTGGGTTGTGGGTAGATGGTTCAGGGTTTGTGACTTTTAAGTTGCTCTTGCAAATGTTTAAAGATGAACAAGCCCCTGCAGATCACATTCATCATGAACACTTCAATTCTATCAGACCTTCATGGCCCTTCTCAAACATCAACTTGTTTTTGAGGTTTCCCCCCAATAACTCAGGAATCAATTCAGAATGATTCTTTCCACTCCTGATCACCCATGATCCCTTTGATCAGTGCTGTATTTATACTTGGATGACATCCTAAGTGGTACTTGGATGTTACTTTTGCAGAGTCCTGACACGGTCTTCATCCACCTTGAGTTTTCAGAAGTATTTGAGGTGACCGCTTCTTCCTCCTTTTGTTTCTAGACCTCTGTGACACATACTTGCCTAGTTTTTCTCACACCTCACTGGACTTTTTAAATTCTTTACTGATTTCTTGTTCTCTAACAAATCTCTAAATGTTGAAGTACTCCAGGGTGCTGTCTTTTGTTCTTTTCATTCTCTGTCCACCTGTCTCCCTAGATGATCTTATATGGTTCCATGATTTCATGAACCATGGCTTTATCATAACTGCCAAATGCTACCTCCAGCCTGAACCTCTTCTCTGAATTCTGAACTCATTTTTCCAACCATTCACTCAACAGCTCCATGTGGATGTTGTCATGGATTTGTAATGTGTCAGCTTGGCTAGACTAAACTACGTGTTTCAGCACTCCCTTTCTTACACGCATGCTTCTTGGCATAAAATAGGGTTACATCCTGATAAACCCATTGCAAGTATCATAAATCAAAAATGCGTCTAATATACCTAACCTATTGAACATCATATCTTAGCCTAGCCTAACTTACATGTGCTCAGAACGCTTACGTTAGCCTACTAACTTACTCATATTGTTTTAAAGACAAGGGCTTGCTCTTTCGCCCATGCTGGAGTGCAGTGGCATGATGAAAGCTCACTGCAGCCTTGAACTCCTGGGCTCAAGCAGTCCTCTCGTCCTAGCTTCCTGAATATCTAGAACTACACCACACCTGGCTTGTTTGTTTGTTTGTTTGTTTGTTTGTTTGTTGTAGAAATGAGGTCTGACTTCTTTGCCCAGGCTGGTCTCAAACTCCTGGCTTCAAGCAATCCTGCGGCCTCAGACTTCCAAAGAGATGGGATTATAGACATGAGCCATCATGCCCAACCTACGTTAGCTTATAGCTGGCAAAATCATCTAACACAAAGCCTCTTTTATAATAATGTGTTGAATGTGTCATGTAATTTATTGAATACCATACTGAAAGTGAAAAAACAGAATGGTTATATGGGTACCCTAAGTATTTTCTACTCAATGTGTATTGCTTTTGCACCGTCATGAAGTCAAAAATCATAAGGAATTCTGTGTTCTGAATGTGCTGGAAACTTTTTTTAATAGAATAAATTAAAACTAGTAAGTCAAACCATCAGAAGTCAGGGACCATCTGTGTATTTTCAGTTAGGATGGGCTACAAAGGTGATTCCTGGGAGATTTCGGAAGGTGGAACAAAAGCAGCACCCATTTTATAGCTCACAGATATTATTGCTGATCTGCTGACTCACTTCGTTGGTGTGAAGCAGCAGTTGGGCCTGCAACTGCACTATCTTCCCTGGGATCTTTCCTCAGCTTTTCTGAATCTTGAATCTGGTGTGTGTGTTTAGATCCAGGACAAAGGGCCCCAGCTTCTGCAGGATATATCTATCTAACGGTTTTATATACATATATATACATACACACATATATATGTATAATATATATATACACATACATATTTTATATATATATATATATTTCTAAAAGGCATATCAGGCTGGGTGTGGTGGCTCACACCTGTAATCCCAGCACTTTGGGAGGCCAAAGTGGGCAGATCACCTGAGGTAAGGAGTTTAAGACCAACCTGGCCAACCTGGTGAAACCCCATGTCTACTAAAAATATAAAAATTAGCCAAGCACAGTGGCTTATGTCTGTAATCCCAACTACTCGTGAGGCTGAGGCACAAGAATCACTTGAACCCAGGAGGCAGAGGTTGCAGTGATCCGAGATCCCACCACTGCACTCCAGCCTCGGTGACAGAGCGAGATTCTGTCTCCAAAAAAAAAAATGAAATAAATAATAATAATAATAAAAGGCATCTCAAACATCATGTGGCCCAAACAGAATTGCTCCATCACTGCTCCCTAATCTGCTCTCCAAAGTTCTCCCCATCTCAGTAAATGACAGAAGGGAAACCACAAGTTAATTCACCAAATGGTCCTGTTAGTTCTATCTCCAAACTACATTACCAGGGTAACTGCCTGTTGCCACCTCTACTGCTAAAATTTTTATTCCAGCCACCACCATCTCTTACCTGGGTAACTGCAACTGTCTGTCATCTACACTCGCAGTTTCCCCTCTTGTTCTATTTACAGCAGCCTATCCTTCACACAGTAACCAGAAAATCTTTCTGGATCTTAAATCCAAACCCTTCCTTCTCCTCCTTAAAACCTTCAATACCAGATCACATGTGGTGGCTCATACCTGTAATCTCAACACTTTGGGAGGCCAAGAAGGGCAGACTACTTGAAACCAGGAGTTTGAGACCAGCCTGGACAACATCGTTTTGCCCACCTCTACAAAAAATACAAAAATTAGCCAGGATTGGTGGTGCACACTTGCAGTTCTAGCTACTTGGGAGGCTGAAGTGAGAGGATCCCTTGAGCCCTAGAGGTCAAGTCCAGCCTGGGCAATAGGGTGAGATTCTGTCTCAAAGAAAGAAAAAACCTTCAATATCTTCCCACTGCAATCAAAATATAAATCCAGAATCCTCCAAGATCCTATATATTTTGACCCCTCATGCTCCTTGGGCCTCATTTCCCTGCACTGTCCCATTTATTTTCTATCTTTAGGCACACGCACTCTCAGACATGCCTGCTCACACCCTGGAGCCTTGGCACCAGCTGTTCCTCCTGCTTGGAATGCCCTTTCCTCAGGACCTCACATGGCTCCCTCCTCACTGTTTAGACCTCAACTTAAATGTCACCTCCACAGAGTTCCTCTCCACTCTCACTTGCTCAGTTATCTGAGTAAGGTTTCTACCACATTACTCTAGTTTGTCTTTTTCATAGGCCCTCACTGTACATGAAATTATCTTATTGATATATTACTGTTTTGTGTTTCTGGAGTGTCACCTCTGTGGAATGTAAGATCTTTGAAGGCTGACAATCTGTCTGGTTCATTGCTATTCTCCAGAAGTAAGAAAGTGTTCTTGCAGGGAGTAGGAGCATAATAAGTACCTTTGACTATTTCTTACATTGTTCCCTAACTAACTGGTTCAATCTTTTAACCTCTCCAGTGATAGTTTACACATCTTGGAAATCAAAACCATCTTCAGAAAAGGGAGATGTTACAACTGACACCACAGAAAGAGAAAGAATCATTAGAGACTATTCCAAACAATTATACACCAACAAATTTGAAAATCTAGAAGGAATGGATACATTCCTGGATACATACAACCTACCAAGATTGAACCATGAAGACCTGGAAAACCTCAACATGCCAATAACGAGTAACCAGATGGAAGCTTCCCGTCGAAGAAAAACCCAGGACCTGATGACTTCACTGCTGAATTCTACAAAACATTTAAAGAACTAACACCAATTTTACTCAAACTCTTCTGAAAAATTGAAGAGAAGGAAATACTTCCAAACTCATCCTACAAGGCCAGCATTTCCCTCCTACCAAAGCCAGGCAAGGACACAATGAATAAAGAAAACTACAGGCCAGCATCACCAATGAACAAAGGTGTAAAAACACTCAACGAAATAGTAGCAAACCAAATTCAACAACACATTAAAAAGATTATTCACCATGATCAGGTGGTATTCATCTCAGGGAAATGATGATTCAACAGGCAAAGATGATTCAACATATACAAATTAATACATGATACATCACATTAACAGAACCAAAAACAAAATTCATATGATCAATTCAATAGATGCTGAAAAAGCATTCAATAAAATTAAAATGTTAAAATCCTCAAAAAACTGGATAGAGGAGGAACATATCTCAAAATAATAAAAGGCCATATATGACAAACCCATAGCTAACATCATACTGAATGCGGAAAAATTGGAAGCCTTTCCTTCAAGATCTGGAAGAAGACAAGGATGCCCTCTTTTACCACTTTTATTCAACATAATACTGGAAGTCTTGGCCAGAGCAATTAGGCAAGAGAAAAAAAGAAAGGGCATCCAAATTGGAAAGAAAGAAGTCAAATTAGCCTTTTTCACAGACAACATGATCTTATACTTAGAAATGCCTAAAGACTCCACAAAAAAATTGTTAGAACTGATAAATGGATTCAGTAAAGTTGCAGGATATAAAATAAACATACAAAAGTCAGCAGCATTTATATGTGCCAACAGCAAACAATTTGAAAAAGAAATAAGAAAGCAATTTCATTTACAATAGCTACAAAAAAAAATACTTACGAATCAGTTTGACCAAAGAAGAGAAAGCTCTGTACAAGCAAAATTATAAAACACTGATGAAAGAAATTGAAGAGGACACAAAAAAAGAAAGATATATTCCATACTCATGGATTGAAAGAACTAATGCCGTTAAAATGACATTAATACCTAAAGCAATTTACAGATTCAATGTAATCTCTATCAAAATACCAAATATATTCTTCACAGAAATAGAAAAAAATTCCTAAAATATACATGGAACCATAAAAGACCCCAAATAGCCAAAAAAAAAAAAAATCCTGAATAAAAAGAACAAAGCTGGAAGCATCACATTATCTGACTTTAAAATATATTACAAAGCTATATTTACCAAATCAGCATGGTACTGTCAAAAAAAAAAAGCCAAAAACAAAAAAAGAAAAACAGACACATAGACCATTGGAACAGAATAGGGAACCAGATAAAAATTCATTCATTTATAGCCAACTGATTTTCAACAAAGGCACGAAGAACATACAACAGGGAAAGGACACCCTCTTCAATAAATGTTGCTGGGAAAACTCTATAACTATATGCAGAAGAACAAAACTAGACCCCTACCTCTCACCATAGGCAAAAATAAAATCAAACAGATTAGAGACTTAAATTTAAGACCTGAAACTATGAAACTACTAGAAGGGAACATTGAGGAAATACTCTAGGACATTGTTCTGGGCAAAGAGTTTTTGTGTAAGACCTCAAAAGCATGGGTAACCAAAGCAAAAATAGACAAGTGTGATTACAACCAGCTAAAAACCTTCTGCACAACAAAGGAAATAATCAACAAAGAGACAACCCACAGAATGAGAGAAAACATTTACAAATTATCCATCTGACAAGGGATTAGTAACTAGAACATATAAAGAACTCAAACGTCTCAATAGCAAAAAAACCCTGAAATAATCCAATTACAAAATGAGAAGAACTGAGTAGACATTTCTCAAAATAATATATACAAATGGCCAACAGATATATGAAAAAATGTTTAGTATCACTCATCATCATCATCAGAGAAATGCAAATCAAAACCATAATGAGATATCATCCATCTCACCGCAGTTAAAATGGCTTTTATCAAAAAGACAGGGAATAATGGATGCTGGCTAGGATATGGAGGAAGGGGAATCCCCATACACTGTTGGTGGGAATGCAAATTAGAACAGTCACAAAGGAAAACTGTATGGAGGTTCCTCAAAAAACTAAAAATAGAACTACCATATGATTTAGCAATTTCGCTACTGGGTATATACCCAAGAGAAACAAAATCAATATATCAAAGAGATATCTGCACTCCCATGTTTATTGCAATGTTATTTATAATAGCTAAAATATGGAATCAACCTAAGTACTCATCAGTGGATGAATGGATAAAGAAAATGTGATACATATGCACAACAGAATATTATTTAGTCAGCAAAAAAAATGAAATCCTGTGATTTACGGAAACATGGATGGAACTGGAGGTCATTATGTTAAGTAAAACAAGCCAAGCACAAAAAGACAAATATCTCATATTCCCACTCATATGTGGGAGCTGAAGACAGACAGTAGATTGGTGGTTTCCAGAGGCCAGGAATGGTCAGAGGGGTGAGGGGCAGATGCAAAGAGATTGATTAATGGGTCCAAATAAACATAGAAAAAACAAATACAAAGTTTGATAAAAGAAATAAGACCTCATGCTTGATACATTAGTAGAGTGACTACAGTTTGCAATAATCTATGGTATATCTCAAAATATATGGAAGAGAATAACTCAAATGGCTCTAGCATAAAGAAAAGACAAATATTTAAGGTGATAAATACCCCAATTACACTGATTTGATCTTTACAAATTATACGAATGTATTAAATTATCACGTGCCCTGAAAATATGTACATCCATTATTTATCAATTATAAAACATATGGAATGTGCTGCATGGCGCCTAGCAAAAGGCTAGGAATATGGGTGGCAGGTTCTCAATAATATTCATCTCAGACAAGAGTGGTGGTTGCAACATAAATCACTGTTCAGAGCCATCTGTACCCCAAGCCTCCATGTAGTTCCTTCTTTTCTCTTGGCTTTTCTCTCTTTGCTTCTTAAGGAGTGATTAAGAACACTGGGCCAGAGAGACACGGCTCTGGGCTGAGATGTGTTGCTAACTAGCTGTAGAACTCAGGGCCAGTAGCCTTTTGCAGAACTCAGTTTCTGAAACTCTAAAACGGACAGGTGCCATTCAGGTCATGGAAGTGTAAGAAGAGGCCTGGTTTAAGTCATCCAGGAGTGGAGAAGACCAAAGGACTCCAGAGACTGCTAAAGTGCCCAGCTTCCCTTATATGGTCTCTTACATACATTCAGCTTTCCTCCTCTCCTTCTGCCTTAGATTGAACACAGCCTTTTTGCCATTTCTTAGTTCAGTTATCTCCTCCAGCAAAATTCTACAAGAACTGCTTCCTCCCTGATGCTCTCAGTAGGTGCTGGAAACTTCAGTCAATGCCTACACTTCTGAATGGTGCCCGCACCTGATGGCTAGGCCACCCTTTGGAGAACCTGTTCGTCTACTCCTCTGTAATGCCACTAGTGTTTAGGTTTATAAAAAGGCAACGGAGGGTGGAGAGTGAGCACTTGGTTGCTTTCCAAACAACTCAAGGCAAAAGCACCATTATGGAGAGGGAAGATTTCTGACTTAAACTACTCAACTAATTGTTCAACTGCAAACTTCAGAATGTCACAGCAGAAATATTTTTTGTCTTCCAACATTTCAGACAAGGCTATGAGATCATCATGGCTCAAAGTTCTTCAAAATGCTATTTGCAAATAAAGGCAGCAAACTGGGCAGATGGTTGGGGCAGGGGTGAAGGATGAGCTCCTACTCTATTTTGGGAGCCCTCTGTTCATAAAGAACCAGGTCTCTGAGACACAGCTGTGGATCTGATATCCCCCTCATGCCTTTGACATCTGAGCAAGAGCTATTGGAGCTCAACCACAGTGAAGATCCACTTCAAAAAGGCTTCGTGGTTTGGGAATGCTGTGCTTCCTTCCACAACAACCACCTTCTGTCTGGCTGAGACCATGGTGGCTTAAGGGATATCACGACTTCCAAAGGTGTTCTGTCAGCACCTCCTAGGATCTATCCCTAGCAGACTAAGCAGAGATTTTTTTTAAAGATAAGCAAATAAGCATTAAGAGCAGCCAAATGATGATGCCTCAACCAAGGAGCTCATCATTTCTATTCTGAAAACTGTCTCTTTGGACAGGTGGGCAGAGCCATGGCCATATCTTTTTGTGACAGGGGAGTCATTGAGTAATTCCAAAATAAGACAATTTCCTTAACTATGCAAATGAATTCATATTAATAATTCCATGAAATGTGTCTATAGTAACACAAGGACAAGAGATGGGCCTTGTAAGGCCCACTCCACTCCACTACGTTCTTTGAGGTCTTTGTCAGTTTTACCTGCCACAGACTGTGTAGACTAGCTGCAGTCAAAATTCCCATTCCCTCATCACTTGCTCTGAAATTTATCTGAAGTCAAAAGGAGTGGGTTACCAAAAGAGAAGCATCCAGAGATGTGGATGGTGCAAGAAGAAATGTTGTAGAACCTCAAAAGCTAGGTTCTAGTACCTGATGCTCAGTGAGCCAAACACTAACATGTCAGCACTTAGGAGCCGAGAAAGGTTTATTTGGTGTGCCCATAGTGTGAGGACGGGAGAGTCAAACCTTAAATCCGGCTTGCCTTTGAACATCACTGGGGGATTTATGAGTAAGGTAGGTATGCGGGAGGTGAGATTTCCAATGATCAAAGCTACTTGCGTCTCTCGGCCATCAGACTTCTGGATGCCTCCAAGAAGGTCTATGTGACCTAAGGATCATTGTTCTTTGAAAGAAAAAAAAGTTCATTAATCTTGCAGACAGCCCCAGGGGTCAGGATATAAAGTTAATCAATGATTAGTGAATTAGTGACCACGCTCTACCAAAATGACTACATGCAAGTAATCATGCATGGAGAAAGAAAAGGACAAAGAGAAAAGAAAATAAGTAAAATAAACACTTGATGATCATATCACACAGGCTTGGTTACAGAAACACAGGAAGAAGAATCTGAATCTACACTGGGGTCCACAAACAGCAATATTCCCTCTCTTTTTATTAGGATTATAAAATGTTAGCGCTCACAAGGGACATAAGAGATGATATTATGGGTTGACTATTGTCTCCCCAAAATTCCTTTCAAGTCCTAACCTCCAGAACCTCAGAATGTGACCTTATTTGGAAATAAGGTCATTGTAGATGTAATTATTTAATATGAAGTCATAAAGGAATAAGGTGGGTCCCTAAGCCAATATGACTGATGACTGATATGGCTTGGTTCTGTGTCCCCACCCAAATCTTATCTCAAATTGTAATCCCCATATGTCAGTGGAGGGACCTGGTGGGAGGTGACTGGATTATGGGGGCAGATTTCCCCCTTGTTCTTGTGACAGTGAGGTTTCACAAGATCTGGTAGTTTAAAACTGTGTGGCACTTCCTCCTGCTCTTTGTTTGTCTCTCCTGCCATCATGTAAGATGTGCCTTGCTTCCCCCTTGCCTTCCACCATGATTGGAAGTTTCTGAGGTCTCCACAGCTATGCAGAACTGTCAGTCAATTAAACCTCTTTTCTTTATAAATTACCCAGTCTTGGGTACTTCTTTTTTTTTTTTTTTTTTTGAGACGGAGTCTCTGTTGCCCAGGCTGGAGTGCAGTGGCATGATCTCAGCTCACTGCAACCTCCACTTCCTGGGGTCAAGTGATTCTACTGCCTCAGCCTCTCGAGTAGCTAGGATTACAGGCACACACCACCACACTCAGATAATGTTTATATTTTTAGTAGATAGGGGGTTTCACCATGTTGGCCAGGCTGGTCTCAAACTCCTGACCCCAAGTAATCCACCTGCCTTGGCCTCCCAAAGTGCTGGGATTACAGGCATGAGCCATCACACCATCTCCCTCAGGTAGTTCTTTATAGCAGTGTGAAAACAGACGAATGCAGTGACCTTATAAAAATGGGATATTTTCACACAGGCACACATATGGGGAACTCTTTGTGAATGTAAAGTCAGAGATCAGCCGAGGAATGCCAAAGATTGCCAGCACATCTCCAGAAACTAGCAGAGAGTTTGGAAGAGATTTTTTTTTTTTTTTCTCAGAAGGAACCAGCCCTGCTGATACCTTGATCTTGGGCTTCTAGCCTCCAGAGCTGTGAGACAATACATTACTGCTGTTTAAGCTGCCCAGTTTGTTGTCCTTTGTTATGGCAGCCCTAGGAAACGAATACAAATAACCTACTTCATCTCCTCATCTTAGAGCAGTAGTTCTCAGCCAGGGAATTTTGCCCTCCAGGGAATATTTGGCAACATCTTGAGACATTTTTGGTTGTCACAGCTGGGAGGTGCTATGGCATCCAATGGATAGCGGCCAGAAATGCTACAAAACATTCTACAGTGCACAGAACAGTCTCTTACAACAAAGAATTATCAGACTCAAAATGTGAATAGTTTGAAGACTGAGGAACCCTCTTTTAGAGGTACAGAAATGGAAGCTCAGAGGGCGTAAGCAATTCACAAAATCTCTAAGAAAATTAGGGCAAAACTGGAACCAGGATCCAGTAAGAAACAGATTAAGCCTAGCAAGAACATTGGTGGAACAATGTCCTAAGATACAGACAGAGGGAAAGAAACCCACAGGAGGCAAAGAAGGAGAGAAAAGCTCAAGAGGAAGGAAGAGACCACAGTATGTCATCCGAGGGCCAAAAAGAGAGGGGCTTCATGGAGAGGGAGATCAACAGTGTCCGCTGCAACAGGGAGCCCAAACTAGAACTCTGCAAGGGGCTCATGGAAGTTGGGGATTAGGATGTTGCTGAAGGACCATGGAGAGAGCAGGTCCAGGCACCCAGGGAGCAGGGCCATGAGTCAGACTCCCGTATGACTGTGAGTGAGATGGCGAAGATGGAGTATTCTAGAGCAGAAAACATTTTTTTCCTAAATCACCATTGGATCTACTGAAGAGCATAAATCTCTTAAAAGACATTGGAAGGGAAGAAGGGATGGAGTCCAGCTTGCAGGGTAGGGGGATTAGCTTGACCATGAAGAGGATGGCAGAAGCAATTAGTGGAAGGTGACCTTTAGAAGGAATAAATGCTCCCTGTCTACTCTGCCTTAATCTTATTTTACCTTGAGAATACTGTTTGTTAATAACTAACAAACACGATGGAGAACTCTGGACTTCCCTGATATACATGCTCAAGGATCATGTATAGGAGCATGATCTCAGGAAGGCTTCCAGTTTTCCTTGCTATTCCCTGAAAATCTATTGCTACTTCCTCCTATGCATTGCAGATATGCCTTAGGAAGTTTCCACACTCTGGTCCTGCCATGGCTGGTAGATACAGGGAAAACAAAAAACAAACAACAACAACAAAAAAAAAACCAGTGAGAATAGTCCAAATTCCACAGGAAGGATTTCAATAGGATATGGATGACAAAGAGTGTGGCTTCATGGGCATATAACCCTTGCAGTGTCACAGCACCCTGTGCTCAGAAGGGGACCCCGGGCTAGGGGTTTAATGCTCTGTGGTCACCATCTTCAAAATGTCAGTAACTATTTTTTGACACGGGGTCTCACTATGTTACCCAGGCTGGAGTGCAGTGGAGCAATCACGGCTCACTGCAGCCCCGACCTCCGAGGCTCAAGCGATCTTCCCAACTAAGCATCCCAGTAGCTGAGACTATTGGTGCACGCCACCACTCCCAGCTAATTTTTAAGTTTGTTTTCGTAGAGACAGAGTCTCGCCATCTTGCCCAGGCTGGTCTCTAACTCCCAAGTTCAAACAATCTTCTCACCTTGGCATCCCAAAGTGCTGGGATGACATGTGTGAGGCACCACACTCTGTCCAAATTGTCAATAGCTTTATCTTTGAGTTTTTATTTTGTAAATAAAGTCTGATGAGACAATGGAGTGTACCCTAAGGGCTTAGAACTTCGGCTCACACGTGGTCCTGCCTCCCACCACCTCCCAGATCGGGCTGTTTACCTTTGGCTCTCATACTCTTACCGAGAAATGGTGCCCCCCGCTCAGAGTAAGTGAGTGAGTGAGAGGGCCTAGGTGCAGGCAGGTGCCAGTGGGGGTCTGCACTCCTTTTGCAAATATCCCTATGCTCCAAGGTACACAACATTATATAGCAAATTAAAACAAAAAACAAAAAAAAGAAACTACAATAGGTCAAGAGAGAGGGAGAATGAAAACAGGCTTTCTTCCTGCTTTTTAAACAAGGGCTCCCACATCTCCATTTTTCACTGAGAGCATGAATTAATGTAGCTGTTCCTGCTAACTGGCATAAAAGGAGCTGAAAGAACTGAGAAGCAGAAAGTTTCCTGGAGTTTCCATCACCATTTATCCAACTATTAGTCAACAAGCACCTCACAGACCCAGGGATAAAATGACTAAAAGGCATATTTCCTGATTTCAGATCTTAGAGACTAGGAGGGCTGAGTGGACAGACATGAAAACAAATCATTGCAGGGCTGTGTGCAGCATCAGGAGGAAGTTGGCCGGGGGTCTATGGGAGCACCAGGAGGGCCCCAACCTGCCTTAGGGAGGGCAGCGAAGTCTTCTCCGAGAGCATCTCTTCTGAGCAGAGTCCTGAGGGAGGACCATTCAGAGGAAGAAAAGGGAGCAGTTATTCCAAGGAGGCAGAGAGTACATGGCCAGTTTGGAAGCTGCAAATCATTCCAAGTAGCTGGAGTACAGGGAAGAGGAGCACTCAGAGAAGGAGGCCCACATCACAAGGTGCCTTGTTCTGTAAGCTAGGCATTCCAGCATTATCCTTAGACCACGGGGAGCCACTGAGGGGCTTTAAACTGGACTGACTGACTCAGACTGGGGCCTTAGAAAGATGGTGCCAGCTCTGTGTGGAGGCACCCAGATTGGAGCCAGAAAGAACACTGAGGTTTTTGTTTCAATCCCAAATCCACGCAAGAAGCAACAAGGACCTGAACCAAGGAGGTGGCAGTTGGAATGGAGAGGATGGACCCCCAGTTGGGTGACCTTGAGAGATATTTCAGAGGTAGAATAGAAACAACAAGACAAGGTGGTAGATTCGCTGGGGTGGAAGGGAAGTGAGCAAAGGGTGAGTTTGTATTTCTGGTTTGGGCCAATGGGAGAATGGTCCCTCTTCAGGGTCCATCACACTGCTCGTGGAATAAACTCATGGGATAGGCAGTTTCCTAAGATAGTCCTCCATGATCATGTTCTGCTATTGATGTCCTTGTGTAATCCCCTCCTCTTGAAAGTGGGATAGACCTAGTGACTTGCCTCCAATGAATAGAATATGGCAAAGGTTATGAGACGTTTCTTCCGAGATTAGGTTATAAAAGATTATGACGCTCATCTGTTTCTCTCTCGTTCTATCTCTCTTGCCCTCCTCCTCACTCACAGTAAGAAAAGGTGGCTACCATGCTGTGACCTGCCCTATGGAGAGCCCATATGGCAAGGAGAGGCCAGGAGGCCTCTGGTCAGCAGCCTGCAGACAACTGCATCCTGCCAACAACCACCTGAGTGAGCTTGCAAGCAGATCCACCCCAGTCAAGCCTTTAGATGACTATAGTCCCAGCCAATACCTCAAAGCCTTATGAGAAAACAGAGCCGGGGACCCGGCTAAGCCACATGCAGACTCCAGATGTACAGACACTGTGAGATGATAAATGCTGTAGCTTTAAGGCACAGTGTTTTTAAGTAATTTGTTATACAGTAATAACTCATCAGTACAATAAGCAAGATAGGGTTATAGTCACAAGGAATAAGAGAAGAAAAATTTCAAGTACATTTGGAGAACTTCCAGAGCACTGATTTATTTATCTATTTGTTTTTGTTGAGACCTGGTCTTGCTCTTTTGCCCAGGCTGGAGTGCAGTGGTGTGATCTCAGCTCACTGCAACCTCCACCTCTGAGATTCAAGCGATTCTCCTGCCTCAGCCTCTTGAGTAGCTGGGACTACAGGCACACATCACCATGCCCAGCTAATTTTTTGTCTTTCTTTTTCAGTAGACATGGGGTTTCACCATGTTGGCCACGCTGGTCCGGAACTCCTGACCTCAGGTGACCTGCCCACCTCAGACTCCCAAAGTGCTGGGATTACAGGCATGAGCCACCATACCTGGCCTGGAGCACTCATTTATAAACAATAGTTGTCTAAGTATGAATCATGTTTATATTTCTTTTACACTTTTTTTTTTTTTTTTTTTGAGACAGAGTCTCACTCTGTCGCCCAGGCTGGAGTGCAGCGGTGCGACCTTGGCTCACCGCAGCCTCCACCTCCTGGGTTCCAGCAATTCTCCTGCATCAGCCTCCTGGGTAGCTGGGACTACAGGCACATGCCACCACGCCTGGCTAATTTTTGCATTTTTACTAGAGACGGGGTTTCGCCATGTTGGCCAACCTGGTCTCAAACTCCTGACTTCAGATGATCTGCCCACCTTGGCCTCTCAAAGTGCTAGTATTACAGGTGTGAGCCACTGTACCTGGCTCATGTTTATATTTCATTCAATAGGTTTCCTAATAACTTCTACTGAATTAGACTTTTATTTGTATATGTTCTCTACTTACAACACTTTGACATATCTCTTTGTATGTCTGTCTCTCCATTAAGCTAGAAGATCTTGGAAGACAAGAATACTCCTCTATTCAACTTTGCAGCCCTAACACTTAGCATGGAGTGTAGAGTCAATAGTGACCAAGTGTTTGTTGAATGAGATTCTAGTTGTTGAATATTCTCAAAATCTCTATCAAACTTTTGTTTGATTAAAAATTGCCATCATTAATCTAGTTCTACTCCCAAGAGGAATTTGGATATAAATTGAGTTCTGGTAAACTGAAACTAGCAGAGGCAGAAAGATTAATAAGAATTTTTTTTTACATTCTCCAGCGCTATTTTTTGACATTTGTTAAAAGTAGGTGAGTATAATTTCTTTCATTATTTGCCATGGTATAAATTGTTTAAAACATGAGACGTGAGAATACTTAGACATTTCAGAAAGAACTTGAAAGTGTGAGGTGTACAAAAATATGCTTCTTCTAACTGCTACAGAAATTCCACAGATTCATGAATTCATTTATTTAGCAAATGACTCCCTGCTTTGCCGTTTCCTACGGGATCTTGGACACATTCCTTCTCACCTCCGAACCTAGTGTCTTCAATTGTAAAATAAGAGGAAATGTGGTCAGATCATATATTTTCGAATTTCAACTTCATGTCTCAAGTTCTCTGAATTCTGTGAAATATCCTGAGATATTGTGCTCATTTAGACCCGGGGCAGAGCTGGGTTTGAATCTCAGTTCCGCTTTTCAATGAATAAGTTATTTTTATCTGTGTGCCCAAATGTAAAAGGGGGTTGTTGTTAACAATTAGACATGAAGAATGTAAAGCATCTGCCTTAATTAAAAAAAAAAAAAAAAAGAGCCATGACCAATGTGTCAAGACTAATGGGGAAATACAAAAGAAAAATGTAAGACATTAAATCAACTTTCTAGAAATCTCCAGTCTGGCTGGGGACACTATTATTTATGATCATCTTTTAAAATATCTTCCAGCCTCTGCACAGGTAACTATTATCTTATCCTGACTAACCATGAACGTATTTCATTAGCATGAAAATTTTTCCAACGCTTTTGAGATTCAGCCAGCGCATGCTGTCCTAACACTGAATTTCCTGGCCTCAATACCTGTGGAAAGCGGTGGTTTCTCTTTTCATTTAGCTTACATTTGCTGCCCTGTAATTTGATTCTTCCTCTTCATTCCTGGACTCTCTCCTTTCTTCTCAAACAAGGGGCCCACTTCGGTCTTGACCAAGCCCTTCATCTTCCTGAATTTCTCAGCTAAATCGTTTCTAACGCTTCCCTTTTTCCAACATAAATAGTTCTTGCTCGCTCATTGTCCCACCCTGCCTCACCTCTGGCTCCAATTAGAGCAATATTTATTTTTCCTTTTTAAGAATCTCTGTAGCCTCTACTCTTTGGAAATGAGGCAACGCAGCTCGTGTTAAAAGCCCTTTATTATGGTCACAGAAAATCTGCTCTGACAAGATCCAGCTCGACAAGATTGTGTTCCTGGAGATCCTTCCCTCATTTATCTGTCATCTCACTTTCTAGGTCACATCATTTCCTAGCATCTAAAGTGTTGTCTGTTTATATATATTTTAAAGCAATGGAGGAGTGGAATGCGGAGTGAGTGCCTCGTGGTGCTGGAATGTAGAAAAGTCTCTTCTAATTTCAATGAAGGGCATGCTGCCATTTTCCTGAGAAGAAAGAGGAACAAACACACATATAGCCTTGTTTTCAAAGAATCTGTTGATGTTAGTGGGGTTTATTTTAGTTCATTGAGACAGCTAACAGTAGCCCAAAGCCCAAATGCAGACTCAGATTTGCTGGAACTAGGGCACAGGTCAAACCTCAAGGAAGTGAGTGTGAGTATTCCCTGGAATCTTCCGGAAACACAGACAGCCCTCAGGGATTTGGGGCCTCAAGAACTCCAGGAGGATGCTACAGGCCCCCACGTCTTAGAAAACAGCCAGTCCCATAGTAAGTCAGCTTGCATCAGGTGGGCCCAAAGTCATCATCCTGGCATCTTCTTCCTCAGTCTCTTGCCTCCCTTTTTATCATAATGAAATCTATTCATCAAGTGCTTATAACCACCAGCACTGTGCTCAGCATGGGACAAGTGCAACCACATAGATGCTTCACAACTGCACAAAAAAGGAGGTTCTATTATTACCATTCCCATTTGCAGTGAGGAAACAGAGGCCCATTGAGCATACACAACTTGCCTAAAGGTTCGAAGCGAGTAGAGAACAGAGCCAGAATGTGAACTTGAACTGTCTGGCTCAGAGCCCAAGCTCTTAGCTTGACTTGGTTCATGTTATGTGTTGAATTGTGTCCCCAAAAAAAGATATATTGGAGTCTTAACCCCTAGTACCTCAGAATGTTACCTTATATGGATATAGGGTCTTTAAATAGGTAATCAATTTAAAGTGAGGTCGTTAAGGAGGGCCTTAATCCATTATCCTCAGTGTCCTTACAAAAAGGGGAAATTTGGACACACTTAGAGGGACGATGATGTAAAGAGACATACATAGAGAAGCGGACTGTCTACAAGCCAAGGAGAGTGACCGGGGACAGATCCCTTGCCCACAGCTCACAGAAGGAACCAACTCTGCCAACACCCCGATTTCAGACGTCGGGCCTCCACAAATTGTGAGAGAATAAATTTCTATTGTTTGAGCCACCCAGTTTATGGTACTTTGTCACAGTAGCCCTAGGAAACTAATATTATTAGTGATCCTCATTGTAAAGCAAAGTCACTCTAGGCTCAAAATTCATTTAGCAAAAAGTCTTGGTTTCTCTTTCAGTGTGATCATTGGACCCTGACTGGGATTCAAATACTCTTGAAGCCTAGGTAGGTGGAGTCTGACCTAACAGAGATTAAGGTGTTCTTATGCAATGGTGTGTAATATGCACCAAGTTTCTGTGCATCCATAGCAAAGCCCAGAGTGAGCCAAGGACTTGACTATGACTGGGCCCAAGACAGCTGAGGTTCCCAGGAACATCTTCACCAGCAAAGAGTCAAGTCATCAGATTTGCTTAAAAGAGAATAACTCAGTGTGAGTTTATGGACAGCACCTGGAGGGACACTCGAATCCTCCTCCTGCCCACCAGACTTGGGCCTGGGTCTTCAAAAGAGGGCATGGAACTGCAGGTGAATAATGTAGGAGTGGCTGGGCTCAAGCCCAGTGACACATTGAGAGTGAAGGCAGCACAGCCCCCGTGGCCAAATATCAAGGTGACCGACAGAGGGAGGTGCAAGGGACACTTCCACCTTGCAGGAGAGTACTGAGGGCTTGGATACACCAAGAACTCCAAGACACATCTGCCTTGACAGTTCCCAGGACTTTCTTCAGCAAAAGGGGCAGACACTGTGGTTACTGCAGCTTCTGGGGACCCCCTTAACCCAGCCCAGCCCCCTCCTCCTCCTATGGACCTGGCCCTGGCAGCCACTTTATGGCAATCCCAGGTATGGACAACAGGTCATCATCAAAGCCTGGTGGATTGGGAGCATGTCAGGTGCCTGAGAAATATGGTAGCTTCCAGTATATAACACACAGAGGGAATCTTGTGGTGGAGAGAACACAATCTTTGGAAGCCGACTTGTGACCTGTGGAAGTCAGAACAAGCATCTTAACCTCTCTGAGCCTCATGCTCATCGTCTGTAACATAGGGATAACATCTATCTTAGGGATTATGGTAAGTACTAGAACAATGTAGGTAAATAATATAGCACTTAGCCTGGCACACTGCAGTTGTCAAATAAATTGTTGTTATTATGAAGATTATATATTTATGTATAAGTAGATGATCCCATTTGTGTCCGTATATGTTCCCTTATTTAGCACAAACTCTAAAAAACTATATGTAAGTCAATAAATTTATTGAGTAGTTCTTTCATTCAACAAATATTTGTTAAGCCCCTATGATGTGCCAGCTTCTGGGGTTCTAGCAGTGAGCAGGGCTCCAAGAAAATGGTGCCCCTGGGATCTTGTGAATCAGAAGGAGCTCTTAGTTCTGGGAAGAAAAAAGAGACAATCACCACACACTGTGATACAGTCTACAGGAGATATGGATATATACTGTAGAATCCCATTTGTGGGGGATCAGGAAGCTTCCCAGAGACCTAAAGTGCAATAGATGTGAGGCAAGTGAAAAGAAGGTTGGGAAGAGTGTCAGAGCGAGCACATAGTCAAAGACTGGGAACAGAGCGCAGAGCTCAGCCTGGCTGGGATCTAAAATGAATAACGGCGTGGCAGAGTGAGAGGAGCTGGGCCCACATGGGCTTGGCAGGGAGAATAGCAGTAAAACACATTACTCTTTAAGATGCAAGGCACTGGAAAAAGGCAAGTGGCATTTTCTCTGCTATGCAGCATGAACAGAAAGTAAATTTTGCTTAGGAAATGACAGAGAGAACTCAGGTCCTAGTCTTATTTTTCCATTTGAGTAGCCCAAAGAAGGAAAGAGTGAAGATGTGTCTTAAAACCTGATAAATTGCCCGGGCACGGTGGCTTATGTCTGTAATCCCAGCACATGATTTGCCGAGGCGGGCAAATCATGAGGTCAAGAGATCGGGACCATTCTGGTCAATGTGGTGAAACCCCGTCTCTACTAAAAATACAAAAATTAGCTGGGCGTGGTGGTGTGTGCCTGTAGTCCCAGCTACTCAGGAGGCTGAGGCAGGAAAATCACTTGAATACGGGAGGCGGAGGTTGCAGTGAGCCGAGCATACTGCACTCCTGCCTGGCGACAGAGGGAGACTCCATCTCAAAAAAAAAAAAAAAAAAAAAAAAACCTGATAAGTCTATGCTTTTTTTGCATGCATCATCTAAGTAGTATGTTATGTATAGATAAACACGCTACCACTCATACATATGGATGTATGGATTATAACTGCCTTGTTTTTCCATCACAGTATATGTACCATCAGCTATGAATTCAGGGTCAGATTCTCGGATGATTTAAATTGAGCCTTTTTTTTTAATGGAGTCTCACTCTGTCACCCAGGCTGGAGTGCAGTGGTGTGATCTTGGCTCACTGCAACCTCTACCTCCCAGTCTCAAGCAATCCTTCCACCTCAGCCTCCCAAGTAGCTGGGACTACAGGCATGTGTCACCATGCCTGGTTAATTTTGTTTTTTATTTTTTGTAGATAAGAGGTCTCACTGTGTTGCCAGGGCTGGTCTCAAACTTCTGAACTCAAGCCTACCTTGGCCTCCCAAAGTGCTGGGATTACAGGTGTGAGCCACCACACCTAGCCTTAATTGAGCCTTAATACCTTAACAAGCAATATCTGATGTCCTCTGATTAAACAGCATTGGCCAGCTACACACTTGTCCTTTCTCCTCCCTTCCTTCCTTCCTTATCTACTCAGGGTATATCGTTTGCATATTTCCACTCCGATATGCATATATTCGTAAGAAGGTATATTAATTTCCTAGGGCTGCCATAACTAATGACCACAAACTAGGTGGCTTAAAACAACGAAATTTAGTCTCTCACAGTTCTGGAGACCAGAAGGCTGAAATCAAGGTATCTGCAGGGTTGGTTCCTTCTTGGGCCTCAAAAGGAGAGTCTGTTCATGCCTCTCCCCTGACTTCTGGTGGTTGCTGGAAATCTCTGGAATTCGTTGGCTTGGGGCAGCATAACTTCAATCTCTGCCATCATTGTTGGATGGCATCTCCCTATGCGTCTGTGTTCAAATTTCCATCTTATAGAGACACCAGTCCTATTGAATTTGGGGCCCAACTGAATCCAGTGTGACTTATCTTTATTTGATGACATCTGGCAAAGATACTATTTCCAAATTAGGTCACATTCACAGGTTCCAGCTGAGCATGAACTAACTTTTGGGGGACACTATTTAACCCAGAACAGAAGGTGAATACCATCAGGTATGTGGTCAGTTTCCTCTCCCCTCACCATAGGCTCCCACGAGGAGGCCATTCAGATCGAAACCAGTGTCAAGGACAGGACAGGCAGCAGGGCCAGCTGGCTTCTAGATTCTTAGTTCAACAAGTGGGAACCAGCTTATACCTAGGAAGGAAACCTGATTGGGTCTCAAGTCCCCAAACAATAATAAAATTTTGATTCGGCATGAGAAGTAATCCCACCATGTTCCCACCCTGGGATACCACTAGGCTGCCAGGGGGCTCTGAAGCCTGCCTTGATGTCCATGAGTCACTCAGGGGCTCCTGCAGACCAAACCACCTCTGTTTGCTGGGGGTCTGGTTGCCAAGTCAGCTCACAGAATCTGGATGTTATTGATTTTGGTCTCTTTGACACTACTAAATCGTGATAGGAATCTAGAGAATGACCTAGTGAATTTGTGGCTTTCATTTTCTAGACTGGTTGAGTCCAACAAATAACCAGTAGAGTCCACTGTTTTTTCTTTTTTTTAAGAAAAATATATTTATAGCTATTAATATAGAAAGCTGTCTGCAAGCTATTATGTTAAAAAGATTGTAGGTGTCAAAAGAGTGTGTATAACTTGATCCCAATTGTGTGAAAAATAAATATGAAGATATATTCAAAAGTAATAACAATAACAATAAATAAATATTGAACACTTTACACTATGCCAGGCCCTGTTCTAAGAATTTCATGTAGCTTAATCCTCACAACAGCCCTATGGAAGTCCTATTTTTATCCTTATTTTACTACTTTCAGTAGAGTTGGCTAATCTGCTACATATTAAGTGTGACAATAGTGATATTCACAAGGGAGAAAGGAAAGAGTTTCATATAAATATTTTAAGATAGAAATTAAATCCCGTGAATCATTAGAAAATCACAAATATAAATTTTAAATAAGCCCTGTGTGTTTCTCTTTTATTATATTTTGGGGTTTTTTGGACATATTTAATTCTTCCCCAAGTATAAACTATTTTCTTCAGGAAGGTTCCCACGTTTTGAACTCATATTCCTATCCTTTGATTCATTGAATTTTTGGCCATTCTCGCATTAGGTCAAAAAAAAATATCTTGTAGGGCAGGAGTTAAGGGTTGCTCAGAGTTTCATGGGGAATAGCCAACTTCTTTTCCAAGACCTGCCTTGTACTTCCTGCTTCTCTCACTGGGGGCAAATAAAAAACAGGAGATTTAGGAGACAAATTATCCCAGAGAAAGCCTCCTAGAACAGAGTAAAAATTATTGAAAAATGATAACAAGTGGCTGAAATGTTCAGAGAAATAAATGTGATTTATCATAGAGCACATAAGCACAGACGTGAAATTGTAACTGCAGACTTCCCTTCACATCTGGTGACCTTTGGAACTTTCAGAAAAACTTCCACCACACACAAACACCTAAGAATTTCTAGTTGGAGATGAACCCTGGTTTGTGTTCCACTTTCCTAGATGTACCTTTTAATTTTCCTTGTTTTGTATTTTAGTCCATCTTGAGAGGCATTTCTTAAGAACTTAATCAAAAACTAAAAACAAAACCAGTTCTGTATCCAACATTGTAAAGTCAATTTGAGTTTCCAAGGATGAAGATGTGAAAGGTTGTTTTAAGTAAGATATTTTTCCTTCTCAACATATTTGCTAAAGAAAGAGGATGAAAAGAACATATGTGTATTGCTTCATTGTTATCAGCCAGTTAGTTTTAAATTTCTGTCTTCGCAGCATTTTCTCCTCATATACCTGATTTTCTCACCATTCTGTTACAGAATATGAGACAAGCACCACCACAAAAGAGATAAAGGTTTCCAATAAGAGCCTACTGCTCTTTGGTATGGAAATTTGGGGTTTATGCTTCTTTGAGGTTTTTGTTTTGTTTTGTTTTGTTTTGTTTTTTTAAGTTTAGCAGCCAAGAATTCAAGAGTTAAGGCTGATAAAACTGCATTAAGATTATCTCACCTGCCCAAGTGTGGGAGAAAACATGAGTCCAGAATAAATTGCCTTTCTCAAAATAGAAAGATTTTTCTGGTTTTATTTGGCCTGGGAACAAAGCCGAAAGGTAGGTGGGGCTTCCCCCTCTAACATCTGCTTCTTGGATCTCTGGGAAGCTCAGAAACTGGGAATCCCCTAAGCACCTTTATGGATGAAGTGAGGGCTCTGGCTCCCCCAAAGAGCGGCAGGCAGGAGACAGTCACCGGGCAGCTCTTGCTGCATCCCTGAAGTGGCTCCTGCACCCCCAAATCTCACGGACTCACATAACATCAAAAATCCAGATGCAGAACCTGGCACCTCACCTTAAACAGAGTAAGACTCCGATTAATTTCTTGAATTATGATCTAATACATATATCTGTAGGTGTTTTAAAGACAATACTTTTGACAGCTAAAATTATGACCAGGTATGGTGGCTCATGCCTGTAATCCCAACACTTTGGGAGGCCAGGGCAGGAGAATCCTTAAACTCAGGAGTTCAAGTTTGTAGTGAGCTAGGATCACACCACTGCACTCCAGCCTTGGCAACAGGGCAAGACCTTGTCTCAAAATAAAAATATAAATAAATATATATATATATATGGTAAAACCAACACAAATCCCAACAAGCGTGTTAAGTGTGTATACTGTTGCTGTCCCCATGGCAATCCATCATGCACTTAGATACTGACGAAGACACGTTACTAGCATGTAGTGCTGATGGTACTGTCATGTGGGTCCACTGAACCCAACTGCTGCTATATTTCCTTGAATTGTTCTTACCCAGATCAACATCTTTACATTCCTTAACTGTGTTGGTCAGTCAGTTTCTCTGTTCCTTTTCATACACATCTTCCAAACCCACCATCTTCCCAAACCAGGCCTATTAACCAGAAATCAATTCTGAAACATTGTCTGTTTAAATTTTTAAATTGCAATTTAGCTGCACACGCCATGGGATCATGGACCGAAAGCCCAACTGGAGAATAATAATTTTTTAAAACAGCTCTGGGTAACAATGACCTTGTGAAAATGCATTTTGCACATGTTCCATTGGTGAATTTTTGCTGTTCTTTTTTTTTTTTTTTTTTAATGGGAAGCCGTCATTTTAGGAGATAATATAGTAACCTCAGTTAATTCGTATGCTGCTGTTCAGTCGGAGTCTGAAAGCTGAAGGCCACAAGGTTGTGCTGTAATGGAAAAAAGCTTTTTAACTAAAAGCCAGGAGACCTGGGTTCTAATAGCCGGGCTGCTGCCTCACTGTGAGACAGTGGGTAAGTCACTTAACCTGCCTGCGTCTCAGTGCCTTCATCTCTAAAATGGGGATAGTGGCCCCGTCCTTGCACACTTGGGGTTCTTGTAAAGATTAAAAGCAGTGATGGAAGTAGAAGCCTATCATGAATTAGGAGTGCAGTGTATTTGCCATGTTTTTGCCACTGTAGGGTTTTATCCATGCCTTCTTTAGACATCAGGGAGCCAGGATTGGCTTTAGGGTACCTTTTCAGAGCAGCCCAGTACAGGACTTGTGAGGCTGGGCACTCACTCCAACCACCCTAAGTTTAAATACTGGCTCCACTATTTATAAACTGAGTGACCTAGGGCAAACTGCATAACTTCTCTATCTCTTAGTAGCCACATCTGTAAAGTGGACATAATGATATCTACCTCTTAGGGTTGCTGTGTGGACTAAATGAGTCATAGGGACTAAATATACCTAGTGAGCACTTAATACCACCATCATACTTCTTGGTTGTAGGCATATAAGGAGATATTCTTTTATAGAAATAATACTCAGTCGCTATCATGTCCCAAGTCTACCTGGTCCCTGGCTATGTTCAAGTAGCTCACCCATGAATAAGTTTGAAATAACTGGAGACCAAAATTCAACCATTTTCTGATGTAATACAAAGAATTCAGATAGTATTCAGCTCAGGAGTTACCCCCATCCTTCCAAAAGCCAGTGACAGACAGTCA
Organism: Pan paniscus; assembly: GCF_029289425.2. Classification (NCBI taxonomy): domain Eukaryota; kingdom Metazoa; phylum Chordata; class Mammalia; order Primates; family Hominidae; genus Pan; species Pan paniscus. The sequence continues at coordinate 65,756,848 of NC_073261.2, read as the reverse complement.
AGACAACAGGCAGAGGCGATTTTGCAGAGCGTGAAGCCGACTGAAATGGACCTTCTTAAATTAAGTTCTAGCACAAAACAAGTTTGTGCAGTTCAAGTCAGAAATGGGATCATCTGGAGCTGCCTAAATAGTTATTAATGACTCTGGACTTAAAACACAAACAGATTTTGAAGACAGAGAAACTTGAGAATCCTTTCAATTGGCTTAAAAATCCAAATATAATAAGGTGACCATTCAATGCTTCCACTGTCTCCTGCATACAATTAGCTCTCAAATTTCCATTTAAATCTCCAACCTGATCTTCTCTACCAAGTTCCAGAGCAACACTCAATTTATGCTAAACAACGATATCAAAAATTCACACAGCAAATATATGACGAGTACCTACTGTGTGCCAGGCAAGCCACGCAGAGAACTTGTACCCTGGTGGGACATATAGAAAGATGAACAGAAAATTAGGGTATGAGCAGGGCCACAGGCTGCTTGGGGCAGCTACATGGGCTGCTCCCATCTGTGGGAAGCAGGGCACTTCCTTCACTTTCTGGAGGGAGTGAGGTGTCAGCTGATACAGGAAGGGCAAGTCAACCAGGGTGTGGAAAGGGTTCTGAGGAGGGTTCAAGCAGAAGGAACTGCCTATAGAGACCCTGCAGCAAGAGAAACCACACTAAAGGGACTGGGAACCATGATTAGATTCAAACGTAGAAAATCTCTCTCAAAACCATGCATATTTGAAGGAGGCAAGACTAGAGGTAGGGAGACCAGTTAGGAGGCTGTGGGGTAACCCAGGCAAGAGATAGTGGATGGCAGTGGTTGAGAATTGGAGAACGGCAGTGGAAATGGAGAAAAGCTCATGAATTCAGGGTTATGAAAGAGTTGGAGCCAGTCAGAAGTGGAGGTGGATTGGATGTGGACTGGAAATAGAGATTTGAGAGTCATCATATAAATCATAAAAATAAGCAAGATCATCCAGAGAGAGTGTACAGTAAGAAGGGAAGAAAGCCAAGGATGGAATCCTGAAGAATGTCAGAGTTTAATTGATGGCAGATGGAATGAAGCAAAGGTGTGACTAAAGAAGTAGGAAGAAACCAGAAGAGGATAATTCTCTAGAAGCCAAAGCAAGAGAGTGCTTCAAGAAAGCATTCATCTTCATCAGTGTCAAAAATCCAAGGGGAGGGAATGGGAGATTAAGGAGTGGCTAAGGGGTATAAGTTTTCTTTCTGGAGTAATAAAAATGTTCTAAAATTGATTGTGGTGATTAATATCCAGAATATATACAGAATTCCTACAAATGAACAACAACAAAAGAAAAGTCAAAAATGGGCAAAGGACTTGAATTATTTTTCCAAAGAAGATATACCAATGGCCAATAAGCACATGAAAATATACTCAACACCACTAGTCATTAGAAAGATGCAAATCAAAACCACAATGAGATACCACCTCACACCTATTAGCATGGCTACTATTTTTAAGGAACAGAAAATAAATATTGGCAAAAATGTAGAAAAATTGAAATCTTTGTGCACTGTTGGTGAGAATGTAAAATAGTGCAGTTTCTGTGGTAAACAGCATGGCAGTTTTTCAAAAAATTAAAAATAGAATTATTGGCCAGGTGTGTTGGCTCACACCTGTAATCCCAGCACTTTGGGAGGCCTAGGTGGGAGGATTGCTCGAGGCCAGGAGTTCGAAACCAGCCTGGAAAACACAGCAAGACATTATATATATATATATATATATATATATATATATAGTGTGTGTATATATACAGTATATATATATATAGTGTGTGTATATATACAGTATATATATATATATATACACACACACACACACAGTGGAATATTATTCAGCCTTAAAAACGAAGGAAATTCTGACACATGCTATAACATGGATGAACCTTGAGGACATTAGGCTAAGTGAAATAAGCCAGTCATGAAAGGACAAATACTGTATAATTCCACTTACATGAGGCAACTAGAGTAGTCAAATTCATAGAATCGAAAAGTAGAATAGTGTTTGCCAGGGGCTGGAGAGGAAGGAAAAATGAGCAGTTATTATTTAATGGCTACAGAGTTTCAGTTTTGCAAAATGAAAAGGGTTCTGGAGATTGATGGTGGGAATGGTTGCACAACAATGTGAGTGTACTTAATGCCATGGAACTGTATACTTCCTGGCTAAGGCCAGGTGCAATGGCTTACGCCTGTAATCCCAGCACTTTGGGAGGCCTAGGCAGGTGGATCACATGAGGTCAGGAGTTCGAGACCAGCCTGGCCAACATGGTGAAACCCCGTCCCTACTAAAAATGCAAAAAAAAATTATCTGGGCATGATGGAGTGTACCTGTAATCCCAGCTACTAGGGAGGCTGAGACAGGAGAATCGCTTGAACCCGGGAGGTGGAGGTTGCAGTGAGCTGAGATCGTGCCATTGCACTCCATCCTTGGCAACAACAGTGAGACTCCATCTCAAAAAAAAAATCACTAAGTTGGTAAATTTCATGTTTTGTGTATTTTACTGCAATTAAAAAATATATAGGCAATAATTGAAGGAAATGGAATGGGATGGGTGTACAACTCTGTGAATATTTTAAAATGTGAATAAACTCATTGTTCAGTTTAAATGGGTGTGTTGCATAGTATGTGAATTATATCTCAATAAATCCATTTCAAAGAAAACTCAGGGATAGTCAAGTAAGAGAACTGATCAATATTTGTTATGACAGCTACAAAGAGGTTGTTAGTGGCAGTGGTAGCAGCGGTTTCAGTGGAGTGATGCAGAAGGAAGCCAGACAATGGAGGGAGGACTCAGCGGAGAGCGGAGGGAGGACTCAGCGGAGAGCAGAGGTCGGGAGAGATGAGCTCACCGTGCATACACACTGCCAGCATGAACAATTCTTTCAACAAGCTTGTCTGGGGCAGGGAAGCAAGACAAGCAGTATCTGGAAAGGACATGTAGTCAATGGAGAGCTGTTTCTAAGAAGAGAGAAATTTGAGCATCTAAAAGTATCCATAGAAAGAATGATAGACAAAAGTCAATGTTACAGGAGAGTGAGGGGATAATTGATCATTCCAGGTTCTGAAGGAGGTAGGTAGAGTTCAGGTGTGCGTTAATTCATTTGGGCTGCTGTAACAAAATGCCAGCTGGGGACAGTGGCTCAAGCCTATAATCCCAGCATTTTGGGAGGCCAAAGCGGGCAGATGGCTTGAGTGCAGGAGTTCGAGACTGGCCTGGGCAACATAGTGAAACCCCGTCCCTACAAAAAAATACAAAAATTAGCCCGGTGTGGGGGTGTGTACCTGTAGTCCCAGCTACTCAGGAGGCTGAGGTGGGAGGACCACCTGAGCCCAAGAGGTCAAGGCTGCAGTGAGTTGTGATTGCGCCACTGCACTCCAACCTTGGCAACAAAGTAAGATCCTATCTCAAAAAGAAAAAAAAAAAAAAAAGCCATGAACTGGGTAGCTTATAAACAACAGAAACTTATTTCTCACAGTTCTGAAAGCTGGGAAGTCCAAACTCAAGGTACCAGTGGATCTAGTGCTGTGTGAGGATCTTCTTTCTGGTTCCTAGATGGCACCTACTTGCTGTGTCCTTGTGTGATGGAAGGGCCAAGGCAGCTCCCTGGGGCCTCTTTTATAAGGGCACTAATCCTGCTCATGGAGTCTCCACCCTCATGACGTAGTCACCTCCCAGAGGCCCGCCTCCTAATATCATCAACTAGGTGATTAAAAGTTTCAAACGTATGAATTGCTGGGGGAATACAAACATTCAGTCCGTTGCAAGATGCAAGGGGCAGGAAAAGAGAAGGAAGAAAGCAGGTCAGTTTGGAGCCAGGAAGCAGGAAACTGAAGGAATTCTGATTTGATCCTTGGCAAAGTTGAAGGCTGAGAGTGAGAAGGAAGATGGTAACACAAGGGGAAATCTGTGGAAAGCCGAGAAGGCTGGAAACTCCACCCATGGAGAATGAGAGAGAGAACTGATAAGAGAAATTAGATATAGTTTGCTGGCAGTGTGGAAGGCCTTGGTAAGACTCACAACACGAATCTTACGAACATATAGTACTTCCAGAAGGTGAGGTCCCTTGTAACCCATCTGTGGGAAATCAAACTCTCCAACTTACCTCTTGAGATGCCTTCTTCTCCAGATTTGGCTGCTTCCTTTACTCAAACCTTCACCCAAAGTTGTGCTTCTCTGACGACCATGTCTCAGCTGTCTCCGGGCTGTTCTGTATCTGCTACCATCATCCTACTTGAGGCCCTTGTCTGTCTGTCTCTCTCTCTCTGTCTCTCTCTCTCACTTAGTGAAATCCAGACTAACCTTGTGGGAGCACGGTTCCAATCATGTCACCTCTTCACTACCAAAGGATGGCCAGTCCAGTATCACCAACCCCAGGTTCCCAGCTTGCTACAGTAGGCCATCAACCACACTTCAGAGCCTCACCTGCTCATTCTCCTTCCATACACCCCAATCTTTAGTCACATTGACTACTCACTGCCTCCCAGATACACTTTGCGTTTTCCTGCCTTGGTGCCTCTGCTTATGTTCTTCACTCCCTAGGTAAGAATGCCCTGTCTGCCAGCCTCCCGAGTGAAATCTCTGCCATTCAAGACCAGCCTCTTCTCAAAACATATGAGATTTCTTGAACTGGACATAACCTCTCCTTTCCATGGATCTTTGCTAATACTTCTCTTATTTCCCTCTCCCCACAGTTCTTTGGTAAACTCACTAGGAGCACAGACAATGCCTTGTACACAGTAAGTCTACAATAAATATTTACTACATTGAGTTATGTTAAATTAATAACATGGGATTTAGGAAGAGAGCCATGTCTAAGTAGGACTTCAAGGAGGCTACTCTTTAGTCAACGTGGCAATAATTGATGAGCTCTTGAGCTCTATTTCCGGCAAAACAATTCCTTCTTTTTTTAAAGGATATATCACATCACATTTTTTCATTGTGGTAAAATACACATAACATAGTATGTTCATGTGCCACATAACAGTGTTTCAGTCAGGGATAGACCACATACTCAGCCTTGTAAGATTATAATGGAGCTAAAAAAATTCCTATTGCCTAGCAACTCCTGTCATAATGTCATAGCACAATGCATTATTTTATTCACATGTTTGTGGTGATGCCGGTGTAAACAAGCCTACTGTACACAAGTCGTATACAAGTGTAGCACACACAGCCTGTAATCCCAGCACTTTGGGAAGCTGAGGTGGGAGGATCACTTGAGTCCAGGAGTTAGAGACCAGTCTGAGCAACATATTAAGACCTTGTCTCTAAAAAAAAAAAAAAAAAAAAAAAAAAAAAATTAGCTGGGCATGATGTTGTGCACCTGTAGTCCTAGCTACTTGGGAGGCTGAGGTGGGAGGATTGCTTGACTGTCAGAGGCAGAGGCTGCAGTGAGCTATGATCGTGCCTCTGCACTCCAGCCTGGGTGACAGAGTCAGACCTGTCTCAAAAAAAAAAAAAAAAGTACAGCAGATACAATTATGTACAGTACATAATACTTGATAATGATAATGATAAAAACTGACTACGTTACTGGTTTATGCATTTACTATACTATACATTTAATCATTATTTTAGCGTGTACTCCTACTTGTTAAAAAGGCAGATCCTCCAGGCAGGTCCTTCAGGAGGGATTCCAGAAGAAGGCAGTGTTATCATAGGAGATGACAGCTATATGTGTGTTGTTGCCCCTGAAAACCTACCAGAGGGACAAGATGTAGAGGAGGAAGACAGTGATATTGATGATCCTGCCCTTGTGTAGGCCAGGATAATGTGTGTGTGCTTTGTCTTAGTTTTTAACAAAAAATTTTAAAAATAAAAAAAATGTTTAAAATAGAGAAAGCTTATAGGATAAGGATATAAAGAAAAAAATCTTTGTATACAGCTGTTACAATGTGTTTGTATTTTAAGCTAAGTTTTATTACAAAACAATCAAAGAGTTTTTTTAAATTAAAAAGTTTATAAAGTAAAAATGTTACAGTAAGCTAAGGTTAATTTATTGTTGAAGAAATAAATTTTATTTATTTATTTATTTATTTTTATTTTATTTTTTGAGATGGAGTCTTTCTATGTCACCCACGCTGGAGTGCAGTGGTGCGATCTCAGCTCACTGTAACCTCCGTCTCCCAGCTTCAAGCAATTCTCGTGCCTCAGCCTTCCGAGTATCTGGGACCACAGTCACATGCCACCATGCCTGGCTAATTTTTTTTTTTTTTTTTTGTAGAGATGAGGTTTCACCATGTTGGCCAGGCTGGTCTCGAACTCCTGACCTCAAGCAATTAGCCTGCCTCAGCCTCCCAAAGTACTGAGATAACAGGTGTGAGCCACCGTGCCTGGCCGAATGAAGAAAAATTTTAAAATAAATTTGGTGTAGCCAAAGTGTATAGTGTTTACACTTTTTGTCCTAAGCCTTCACTTTCATTCATCACTCACTCAGTGACTTACCCAGACAACTAGTCCTGCAAGCTCCATTCATGGTAAGTGCCCTATAGAGCTGTACTATTTTTTACCTTTTATACCATATTTTTGCTGTACCTTTTCTATGTTTAGATGTGTTTAGATACACAAATACTTACCATTGTGTTACAGTTGCCTGCAGTATTCAGTATGATCACATGCTATACACATTTGGAGCCCAGGAGCAACAGGGCGTACCATGTAGCCTGGGTGTGTAGTAGGCACCACCATCTAAGTCTAAGTACACTCTGTGATGTTCACACAATGACAAAATCACCTAACGACGAATTTCTCAGAATATGTCTCCATTATTAAGCAATACATGACTGTATTTATTATTTTAACCCATTTGTAAATGTATAATTCAGTGCCATTAAATATATTCACAAGGCTGTGCACCCATCATCATCTATACCCAAAACTTTCTCATTATCCGCAACATAAACTCTGTACCCACTAAACAGTAACTTCCCTTTCCTCCTTCTCCCCAGCCCCTGGTAACCTCTATTCCACTTTCTGTGTCTGTGAATTTGCCTATTCTAGGAATCTCACATAAGTAGAATCATATAATATCTGTTCCTCTGTGTCTGGTTTATTTTACTGAGCGTGATGTTTTCATGGTCCATCTATGTTGTATCATACATCAAGATTTTATTCACTTTTATGGCCAAATAGTATTCCACTGTGCATACATACCACATTTTGTTTATCCATCTACTGATAGACACGGGTTATTTCCACCTTTTACCTATTGTGAATAACTCTGCTGTGAGCATTGGTGGACAAGTATCTGTTTGAATCCTTGCTTTCAATTCTTTGGCTATATACCTAGGAATGGGATTGCTGGGTCATATGGTAATTCTATGTTTAACTGTTTGAGGATCTGCCACCTGTTTTCTACAGCGGCTGCACCATTTTACATTCTCACTGGCAACACACAAGGTTCCAGTTTCTCCACATTCTCACCAATACTTGTTATTTTCTTTTTTGAAAAAACATATTATTATAGACATACTAGTAAGTATGAAATGGTATCTCATTGTGGTTTTGATTTGCATTTCTCTAATGACTAATGATGTTGAGCATCTTTTCATGTGTTTATTGGTCATTTGTATTATCTTCTTTGAAAAACTGTCTATTCAAGTTCTTTTGCCCATTTTTGAATTGAATTGTTTGTCTTCTTTATTGTTGAGAGTGTTTTCTTTTTTAAAAAGGTGTCTAGGGCTGGGCACAGTGGCTGACGCCTGTAACCCCAGCACTTTGGGAGGCCGAGGCAGGTGGATCACCTGAGGTCAGGAGTTCAAGACTAGCCTGGCCAACATGTCTCTACTAAAAACACAAAAAGTAGCCAGGCATGGTGGCAGGCACCTGTAATCCCAGCTACTCAGGAGGCTGAAGCAGGAGAATTGCTTGAACCTGGGAGGCGGAGATTGGAGTGAGCCGAGATTGTGCCATTGCACTTCAGCCTGGGTGACAGAAAGCGACTCCTTCTAAAACAAACAAACAGAAAAAGGTGTCTAGGAAATACAAAAATATAAAATATAGAAATAACCTGTGGTCACTTCATGCTTGGTGAGAACCCACGATCCAGTATGGAAATTTTCTGTAGGCTATTGAGTTCCCAAATATATACATCAATTTTCTCTATATTCTTTTCATTTATTGAAGTGTTGGGATTTTCTTAGATCCCAGAGAATCCTCTCATCAAGATAGTTAAACCTGGACCTTCCAGGCAGCTGCCTACGTTCAAATCTGTACATGGCATTAAAACATCACAGCACGGTGGGGCACAGTGGCTCACACCTGTAATCCCAGCACTCTGGGAGGCCGAGGTGGGCGGATCACTTGGGGTCAAGAGTTCGAGATCAGCCTAACCAATATGGCAAAACCCTGTCTCTACTAAAAATACAAAAATTAGCCAGGCGTGGTAGCGGGCTCCTGTAGTCCCAGCTACTCGGGAGACTGAGGTAGGAGAATCACTTGAGCCTAGGAGGCGGAGGTAGCAGTGAGCCGAAATCGTGCCACTGCACTCCAGCCTGGGAGACAGAGGGAGACCCCATCTAAAAAAAAAAAAAGGCAGTGGGGTGGGGAGGAAATGTGGACACAGACATGCACAGAGGAAGAAGGCCACATGAAGATGAAGGCAGAGATTGGAGTGAGGCATCTACAAGCCAAGGAATGCCAAAGATCGCCAGCAACCACCAGAAGCTAGGACAGAGTCATGGAACAGATTCTCCCCCACAGCCCCGAGAAGAAATCCACAACCCTGCCAACACCTTGATGGTGGATTTCTAGCCTCCAGAACTATGAGACCATAAATTTCTACTGTTTATGCCATCCAGTTTGTGGTACTTTGTTAAGGCAGCCCTGGCAAACCAACATAGTTCTCTTCCTTCAGAAACAGAACTGGAGTGGTATAGTGGAGTCGTTTGGAATGGAAATTAAAAAAAAAAAAATTCCTGGTAGTATGTGGAAGTTGTTTGTGGTAATAGAACAGCTCTGTGTGTTGATTGTAGTGGTGGTTACACAAACCTATACGTGGAACAAAAGTGCACAGAACTATACACACACATTCCAAGGAGTGCAGGTTTAAAAAATGGTGAAAACTGAATAAGGTCTATCTCTAGTTAATAGAAATATGCTAATGTCAACCTCTTGGCTTTCATATTATATTACAGCTATATAAGATGTCACGTTGGACTGGGCAGGGTGGCTCACGCTGGTAATCCTAGCATTTTGGGAGGCAGAGGTGGGCAGATTACCTGAGCCCAGGAGTTCAAGACCAACTAGGGGCACATAGTGAGACCCCGTATGTATAAAAAATTTAAAAATTAGCTGGGCATGGTGACATGTGCCTGTAGCCCCAGCTACTCAGGAGGCTGAGGTGGGAGGATTGCTTGAACCAGGAGGTTAAGGCTGCAGTGAGCTGTGATCACACCATCACCCTCCAGCCTGGGTGACAGAATGAGACTCTGGTTTAAAAAAAAATTTTTTTAATTAATAAAAAATAAAACGCCACCTTTAGGGGAAGCTGGCTGAAGAGTACACAGAATTATGTTACTGTTTTTGCGAATTCTTGAGTCTGAAATTATTTCAAAACACAAAGTTTTGAAAAAAATTAATAAACAGCAACACCCCCGACCAAAGCTGTCTTCCTGAGTATTTTTGCACCACTTGTATGCAAGCTGCGCACCAACAGAGACACCAGCCCTGAAGTCGGCCAGCTCACAGCTACAGTCAGTGAAATTCTGAAACTGCATAATGCTAAGCACAGTGTGACTATCAGGAACAAGTGCTGCATTTTGGCCAGGCATGGTGGCTCACACCTATAATCCCAGCACTTCGGGAGGCCAAGGCCGTTGGATCACTTGAGGTCAGGAGCTTGAGATCACCCCTGGCCAACATGGTGAAACTCCGTCTCTACTAAAAATACAAATATTAGTCAGGCATGGTGGCATGCATCTGCAATCCCAGCTACTCGGGAGGCTGAGGCAGGAGAATTGCTTGAACCCGGGAGGCGGAGGTTGCAGTGAGCCGAGATCGTGCCACCTCACTCCAGCCTGGGCGACAGAACGAGACTCCATCTAAAAAAAAAAACTGAAAAGAGGACAAGAACAGAAAGGTAAGAAACATTATGCTGCATTTTTTTCAGAACACTGTCACAACTTCATCCAGAAGTATATTTAGTAAGAAAATTAGCTTGTGACTACAATTTGTATTTCTAGAAAATCAGCGTTTTCCATATCCTATTAAATACAAGCTAAGCAATTAAAAAAAAAAAACTGATTTGAAGGGAAGTCAAATTATTGTCATACTTGGAGCACTTTCATGTCTCTAAACCCAGCTCTACAGTTAAGACTTTCTAAGCAACATGTCTTTAATAAAACAAATTGAATGTGGTGCAAAGGCAAGTGAGGGTCAAATTGCAGAGAGAGCCCAATTCCTCTTGGCTCTGTCACCCCACCGCTATCTCCTACCTCCTCTTTGCTTGCTGGCTTTCTCCTTTTCCCACCCCTCTATTTTCCTATTCATCGTGTCATGGAGAAATGCTTGCAAAGGGTCAATTCCACCCAGCATGGTTCCAGTGGAGATACAAATCACCATCAGCAGCAACTACAAGAAGTGGCTAAAAATTATAGGATGTGTTTCTTAAAGGGAGTTACAGAAATAGAATATGTCACAACCATCCTGAAGATTCAGACTTGATCAATACTTGAAGGGAATGAAGCCCCAACTCCTGGGGCTGTGTCTTTGGTCAAAGGTAACCATTATCCTGGGACGATTTACTCCAGTGTCTCCACTGAAAACAGGTTCTTCTCTGTTTGTCAGATGGAGAGATGAAATTCTTCCATTTCCAAAGAAGGTAATTATTATGAATACTTTTATCCAACAAAATGATTTTGTGTCTCACCTCCTGGGTCTGGAAGCTGCACGGGCTGCCTCATGGGGTAGATGTTTCAGTGGGGAGAAACCTCTCATCTGTACTCTGTTGCTTTCAGGCTTGGTGCTTTGTTTCTTGGGAGCCTTTAATGAAAACAGGTTCATTGGGATTTTAACATAAATAAATTTATTTTCCTTCTGAATAAATTTATCAAGCAATTCTCCTGCCTCAGCCTCCCAAGTAGCTGGGACTATAGGCACATGCCACCACACCTGGCTAATTTTTGTATTTTTAGTAGAGACAGGGTTTCACCATATTGGTCAGGCTGGTCTTGAACTCCTAACCTCAGGCAATCCACCCACCTCAGCCTCCCAAACTGCTGGGATTACAGGTGTGAGCCACTGCACCTGGCTAGCATTTATTCTTAAAGGGATAAGAGAGAAACTTTTGAGACTTTCTGGAAAGGCTTAAGTTCAGTTCCACCATTGTACCTTGGCTTCTCTTTGAGAAGGGAGACTTAAAGCAGACACAACCTGATGGCTTCTTAGGTGTAGGTGCCAGGATTCTCTTTGGCTTATGTGCCTTTGGGTATTGCAATTTATCTTCACATCCCCTGACATAGCTGTCTCATTAGTTGGAACATAGAAGTAACACTCTTTCTTTGTAGGCAGATCTGGCCCAGTCTCAAACTTGGTAGTAGCTTTTGTATCCTGCATGAGGACATTGGTGATAAGAAAAGATGCAATTCAGAATGTCATTCGTGCACATTGTAGTTGAAGACAGCTCCAAGTGTCTTGGGTCAACTGTACTCTCTGTGCCTCTCTTTAGTTTTACAGAAGTTGAACCCTCTGCGTTGGGTTCTCTTTCCCTTTGTTATTTAAGTTACATTTGATTCTTCCTTCCATCTTTATTTTACAACAGCTCCTTCCCTTGAGTAATCCACCTCACACTTTCTCTTCACCGCATCTTACGCCTCCATCTAAGGAAAGCAGGAACTATGACATGCAGCACTGTAGGTTGTGTTCTGAAAGGACCCAGTCCTGGAATAGAAATGAGACCTCTCTTATGCTTGATGTTAGAAAGCCATTGTCCCTGGGGCTTTCGCCAGAGACCCATGGAACAAGTGCAGATGACTCTGGCCAGGGCCCCTTCTGTGATACCTTCCATTCTGGTCTGGAAGTCAAAACAACTCAGGAGATTATAAAGACAGCCCAAAATTGGCTTCTCTGGGTTCAAAGTAAAAATTGAAAAAAGCCCAAATTAAGCAAAACAGTCCTTGCTTTTGGTAGACAGAAGCAGAAAACTTGGATTTGTGCCTCATTCAAGGAAACTGGCACTCACCTGGCTGAGTCAAATACTAAACATGATCCATCTGCCCACTCCCCAGTCTCCTAGTAGCACTTGTACTTATTCAATAGAAGAAGAAATTTCAAGGCTTAATGAGTGCAGATGAAGAAGTGTTAACAGTGGTTAATGTACCCAACCAACAGTAAAAATTTTATTAAACATACTTCACACAGATGCAGTTTCTATTACCTACTATAGTTAAGACTACTACCTAGCATTAGTAAGTGTGGGACTGCAGAGGTAGTTCAATAACAGATATTACCTTTATTCTGTTTTTAGTCAAAGCTGATGATATTCATTCATTCAACAAATATGCATTGAGTGCCTACCAGGTGCTAGGTACTGTGTTACATACTGAGAATAAGCACTGAAAAGATAGATCCCTGCTGTCCTGGAGTGATACGTGCTGTTGACCATGAAAACTGGTTAGTACAAGCAAGATAAAAAAAGGAAAAGGTAAATTTTCAAAAGAAAAACCCTCACTGCCTTTCAATTTTAAAATAGCCTTCTGAGACCATGGGGTCCAGTGGTCATCCATTCTGTGCAAACAACTGTAACCTCACTCATCTTTTTGAAACACTCTTTTTCACTGGTCAGTTGAAGACCAGGCTTGAAGAGCTTTTTTGGTTTTTTATTTTTCTGGTTGCCTCATTCTGTCTTTTAAACCATGACAGAAAAGGATTAATAGCCAGGAGAGCAGAGAGCCTGACAACTCAATTCCATCACCCATGAGTCCTTACTGAGCTGCCACCTGGACAGAGCCCAGTGCTAGATGCTCTTGCTAATAATATGTGGCTGTGTCTTCTCCCTGCAGGACCTTGGCACACACAAGACTTGACAGGAAACTGCTCCAGAGCCCATGGTGGGTGTGGGATTAGGGCCTGAGATGAGACTTCACGTGTGAATCTTTGTGGGGAGCAAGGAAAAAAGAGGCAAATATGAGTCTAAGGTTAATTACTTTCCAGAGAGTTCACACTTTGAGCAACATTGTGGAGAAGGGCTGGCTGGTGACCATGTGAAGGTTAATGGCACTATTATATACTCAAAGAGTGTATATTGTTCTATGACAATTAACAGTAAAGAGATGGACTTCTTTTTAACAATAACATAATTGATCATAACCACTCTTCTGGTGCACAGAGACAGGGCAGTAAAAACGGGGGCATTATTAGAAGACACAAACGCGCACACACACACACACACACACACACCCCAAGCACTTTGCAAGGAGACTCACTCCACTATCTTCAGCCTCTCAGATGATCATGGCATCAGTTAAAATTGGGAGAGCTTAATTATTCTTTCGGTTATTGGGTGATATGGTTTGGCTCTGTGTCCCCACCCAAATCTCATGTTAAATTGTAATTCCCAATGTCGTGGGAGGGACCTGCTGGGAGGTGATTTGATAATGGGAGTGGATTTCCCCTTTGCTGTTCTCATGATAGTGAATGAGCTCTCATGAGATCTGGTTATTTGAAAATGTGTCACACTGTCCCATTTGCTCTCTCTGTCCTGCTGCCATGTGAAGACATCCTTGCTTCCCCTTCACCTTCCACCATGACTGTAAATTTCCTGAGGCCTCCCCAGCCATGCTGCCTGTACAGCCCGTAGAACTGTGAGTCAATTAAACCTCTTTTCTTTATAAACTACCCAGTCTCGGGTAGTTTCTTATAGCAATGTGAGAATGGACTAATGCATTGGGTGAAACTCATTTGAAGATACCAAAATGCTAAAGCTTAGCATGGAGAGAGTTTTAAGGTTTCCTTAGAGTGAGTTTTTTTTTTTTTTTTTTTTTTTTGAGGTGGAGTCTTGCTCTGTTGCCCAGACTAGAGTGCAGTGGCACAATCTTGGCTCACAGCAAGCTCCGCCTCCCGGGTTCATGCCATTCTCCTGCCTCAGCCTCCCGAGTAGATGGGACTACAGGCGACTGCCACCACACCCAGCTAATTTTTTTTTGTATTTTTAGTAGAGGCGGGGTTTCACCATATTAGCCAGGATGGTTTCAATCTCCTGACCTCGTGATCCGCCCGCCTCGGTCTCTCAAAGTGCTGGGATTACAGGCGTGAGCCACTGCGCCCAGCCTTAGAGTGAGACTTTTAAGGCAATGTATATTTCTTAATTGGACCCATTGGGAAAAGGTCAACCAGGCACACTTGAAAACTGTGTCTGTCTTACTCTGTCCCTAGCATGCAGCATGTGCTCTGTGAGTACCTGCTAAATGAAGACTCTTCAAATCCCAGAAAGGTGGGCAAGGCTGCTTCTCCCTCACCCTGGGGGCAAGACAACAGCAGAGACAGGAAACTGACTATTGGTTGAAGCCTCAGTTTTCTTTCCTTTAAAATGAGGCTATTACCCCAGTTTTGAGAATTACAAGGGACAATAACTGAAAATTTGTTTTATTATTAAAGGGATTATAGATGTAAGAAATTATTTTTACTAGTTTAAACACCATTTAAATGTTTCACCTTATTAAGGGTAAGAGTACAATGCTTTAAAAGGAGATGTTCTCAGTCTGGAATATTTGTATTATACAAGTGACTCTTAGTTCACCCAGGTCGTGTAAATGGGGTTTATGGAGAAAAGCAGAGAAGAGTTTTCAGTGTCGCTATTGATTTCAGTTTGCCCAGGACTAAGAAGTTTCCCTGAGTGTTTTCAGTGCTAAAGCCAGAACAGACATGGAAAAACCAGGATGAGTTGTTCACCTGTTCCTGTTCAACTCTCTTAATTCCATTAGCTCCAAGTTTAGTTTTCTTATTTCTTACAGAGTGTTAATAAACCTATGAAAATAAAGACAATATCCTTGAGTAACGTTGGATATTGAATGAGTGGCAGAAAAGCTGTCCCTGTGGTCCTTGGTGAGACATTAGGGGTACCAAAGGAGCAGAAGAAAAAAAATATTCTCTTTCATTCTGTTTCTCCTCCCAGCCTCCTGTTACCCATCTTTGAGAAGAGCTGTGAGTTGAACAATGCACACTCAACACTGGCCACCTGAAATCAGTCACTGTGTGACTCCCAGGCTTCTCCAACCACAGATATGCAAGAATAATGTTTTCAAAGTGTCAGTGGAGAGCATAAGTTCTACTGAGCACAAACTTGGGAGGCAAGTAATCAAGGCATTTACCTGATGAATGAAGAGGGGGAAGAAGGCATTATCATTTCAAATACATCTAGCACATTCCCATTAAGCCACAGAACTTGCAGTTATTAATCACCAAAATAAATGCACCTTGCCCTTAGGCAAGTGCAGCCTTGCACAAGAGAAACCACCAATACAGCGCTTTTTTTCATGAAATTATCAAAAATGAAATGAATTTGAAAGAATATCCTAGGTGAATTAGACATTCAACTATTTAACAAGAGGTTTTGCTGGGACCCTCGTTTATTATTTTGAGAAGTTAAGTCAGTTCCTGCCAATAATTCAGTAGCATTTACGTCTCCATTATTTCACAGGCAGGAGATTCCATGGCTAATGGCCAGTCCCTATTGTATCTTGAGTTTGGCATTGGAAATGGTTATGAGAGCTTCCCACTGAGCCCAGAGTCAAGTTAGAGATCTCCTGTGCAGAAAGGAGTGGGCATTCCATTATTCTGCAATATAGCAGAGTAAAATAAGTAGGATTTCATTTAGGCTGTGTGTTTTTTGTTTTTTGTTTTTTAGATTAGGTTAAATGGCCAAGATGCTAAAAGCATCCTATCTTGTACAAATTGAGTGCCTCTGTCTGCTGATTCTGACCATGCTGGCTGCATATTCTGAAAAGCTTTTGATAAGCATCTTAAGTGTAGACAGACATCTCATGTGTCTTGCTAAGCACAGGCACGTTTTCATATCGAAAAGGTGCTGCACCTTTTGAAAGTCACCCTCTTCCTTCAGGGGTACTTTATAAGCAACACAGAGAGTTTTAAACTAAACTCTAAATTTGAGATTCAAACATTAGTCCCCAGTTTTAGGGGAAAAAATTGTTTAGAGGACAAGCCAGGGCATCAATATTTCAAAGTGTACCCCCCAGAAAGATACCTGTTCTCAAAACAGGGAAAGCTCATTTCACAGTTTAAAGAAAACAAAGAAAAGGCACAAAATGAAAAAAGAAAAAGTAGTCTGGGTCTACTGTCTGTCCATCCACTCATCTGCAATCTGGCCTTGCCCTGCCTGGATTGTCCTCCTCTCCCTTCAAGGCTGGAGGGAAGGTCCCTCTGGCAAGAGAATATCCTCTTCCACCCACTGGCTGATGCTCAAAATTCTACTATTAGGACATAATCCCTTTAGTTTCAGCTTTGATCCCTGTTAAAATGCAAATACCTCTGGGTGGGGTAATACTTAAACTGTTATCAGCCCTTTACAGTCCACCGAGGAGGAAGGAGCTGGGCAAATTTCACTAAGCTTTGGAGGGCAGATCTGGAGGCCGAAGAGCCACAGAGGGTGACGTGTGGGCACCCAAGGAAGATCCAAGGGCCAGAAAACAAACCGCTTCTCCCATGTGCCAAAACATGGCCAGATCTGAAAACAGGAATCTTATTTTGTCTGAATGGGACAGCATACATTTATGTAGAAATCCATCCACCTAAGAATCTAAGAAAAGCATTAGCTGAACAGTGGGACAAGCTATCATTCTACTGAAAGATAATTCAAATGTTGGGGCTCGTTCTGCAATAAAATATAATGGCTAATCCTCAGGGTTCAGCCTTTCTGTTCTAACTTTAACTAAGGAAAAAAGTTTAGCCTTGTTAAAGCTATTATCTGTTCCTAAATTGCATAGTATATAAAATGTAAATGTGATCACACCACTCTTAAATTATTATAACAATACGCCATTCTGTTTTCTTCCCCTTGACATTTACAAAATTCATTTGGAAGAGTGGGATCTACCTCACAGAGATTAGTGATAAATCATGTATTTTTAATGAATATCAATAGGAGAAACCCCATGACATAGCCCACCATCTAATTTGATTAAACTGTGCTTAAGGCAACACTACCTCTCTGGCTAGGGAATAGCTCCATAATGACTTTGTGAGCATTATTGCAGGCTGTTTTAATGATTTAATGAACTGCCTCTATATTTAGTTCAATAGCCTTAAAATGATTAGTGTTTAAGAAAAATTAGCTCACTTTGATTTGATTCTATTTGATGGTAAGTTTAAATAACCTAACCCTTCAAAACACAGTGGAAAAAAAAATCCTACAATCCCAGCCAGCTAACTGCTAGAAAACATTATGACCATCATTAATAACCATTCATTTATGTTTAGCTACAGTATCCAGCCTGACATGCTCATCCGAGGAGCTGGGCTGTAGCAACAAGGGCTAATGCTGCATTTCATCTTCCCTTTCTACGACTAGGAAGGGGAGGGAGAGGAGAGGAGATGGGAGAAGCAAGACAGAGCCTTCGATTTCATATGTTGGGCTATAAGGAATTTTCTCTAGTTCAGGTCTAAAGTGGGCATCTGTCTACATTTGGGAGAAGCTCTAGGTTTCCAGAAGAGAAGGAGGGGAAAATTGGTGTGAGGTTTTGAGCCAACCTCTCCTGCTGTGATGCAGGCAGTCAGCATGGTTAGGTTTGAGCAGTGTGGTCAGGAAGCTCCCTGGGACACCCGGATGAGAGTCAGGGAGGCTTTCTGCAAAGAAGACTGAGGCAGATGGCTTTTCACCAGGGAAAGTGATCTGAGAGTTGGTGTGATACTGCAGGGACCAAAGCCAGCTCCTTACTCCAAAAGAAAGAAGGCCACGGCACACACACACACAGAAGTCCATTCTGCAATATCCTCGTGGGTGACAGCCGCTTGTGCACACCCCAAAACATGGAAAAGAATGTGCACTGGGGACCCCAGTACTGCGCTTCATCTGAAACCATCTAGGCCAGTCATCTTCTGTGGAGACCACAATGTTACGAAACCATTATCAGAAGAAAGAGACAAACTGGGAAGCCTGTTTAACTTTGAACTTTAGAATAATAATAGGTAACATTTATTAAGCACTTACCAAATGCCAGGCACTGTTTACTCTTTATGTAAACCCAAGAGGTAGATACAATGATTATCCCCATTTTCAGCAAAGAAGCCAGAGGTCAGAAAGACTAAGAAGCTTGCCTAAGGGCACACAGCAGAGAGTAGGGAGGGGACAGGCTTGCACCCAAGTCTGCTTGACTTCCGATTCTTACCTACTCCATCCTGTTGTCTTTCATTTCGCCATCTGTGCCATGTGACGTGCTGAGTGTATTCTGAGTTAGAAACAGGGAAAGACTTAAAGAAAATGGATGTCAGAGGAAGGTGGGTGAGTATCCAATGAATAATTCACTAAATGAGGCCACTCACCCCAGCCTTCATTACTCAGAGCTGTCGCTGTGGATTCTTGGGCCTTGGGGGCAAGAATGCAATCCACTAACCATTACTACTCCTTGTCTTTGGGAAGGGAGAGGAAATATTTCTAGATGAGCCATTGTCATCTAATGAAAAAGCCCTGTATTTCTTGGCATGTGTTGGGTACTCCCAAGACACCTTCCTCTTTTCTCTCTCTCTCTGTTAATGTCCACCCCTCCTCCACTCTCCTAACCTGCCTCTTCCCACACTCAGATGTGTGCACACAGATCCACACAATGTGCTCACACATGCGACACAGGTGCACATGCACACATGCACAGGCATACTGTTCAGTCCTATCTCATGGACATTTACTGAGTTCATAGTGTGGGGCAGGTACTATGCTGATATGGTTTGGCTCTGTGTCCCCACCCAAATCTCATCTTGAATTGTACTCCCATAATTCCCACATGTTGTGGGAGGGATTTGGTGGGAGATAATTGAATCATGGGGGCAGTTTCCCCAATACTATTCTCGTGGTGTGAATTAGTCTCATGAGATCTGATGGTTTTACCAGGGGTTTCCACTTTTGCATCTTCCTCATTCTCTCTTTGCCTGCTGCCATCCATGTAAGATGGAACTTTCTCCTCCTTGCCTTCCATCATGATTATGAGGCTTCCCTAGCCGTGTGGAACTGTGAGTCCAATTAAACCTCTTTCTTTTGTAAATTGCCCAGTCTCGGGCAACTATGTCTTTGTCAGCAGCGTGAAAACGGACTAATACATATGCCAATGTGGGAAACAGAGATGAATGAAAAAGGGTCTCTGTCCATGGCTCTGTACTTGAAGGAGGGCTGTCTCCTAAGGGGGAGGGAGTGGTTCAAAAATCATGCCCACCATCTCATGGCCATAACTCCCTCTTGGTCTAATCCCAGACAACCCAACACTTTTTCAGAGTCCTTTTTGCAAAGGTGTCAACCTCCTTTGTTTTGTTGTTTGTTTCTTTTTGTGACAGGGTCTCACTCTGTTGCCCAGGCTGGAGTGCAGTGGTGTGATCTTGGTTTACTGGAACCTCTGCCTCTCAAGCTCAAGGGATCCTGCCACCTCAGCCTCCTGAGTAGCTGTGACTACGGGGGCCACCACCATGCCCGGCTAATTATTTTTTTGTATTCTTTTGTAGCGATGGGGTTTCGCCTTGTTGCCCAGGCTGGAACCTCCCTTCTGATGTCACCTTCCCCAGTGCCTCAGAGCCATTCTTTGTCTTTCCCACCCTTACTTTAGACTTTTGTCTTCCTTCCCCATCCCCTCACCAAAAACAAAACAAAACAACAAAACAAAATCCTGAACCCACAACTCATTTTCATGAGGCCAATTATTCTGACACACTCATCCTAGACTTACACATAAATAACTGAGAATAACTTTAGTAGCTTTTCTCCTCCCAGAGAGGCTATGAGCAACTATTTTATACTATTTAAGAGAACCAAGCCATTTGTGTGGACATTTCCTGATTGTGGAGCCGTGAATTCTTGTGCAGGGCAGGAAATGTAAATGAATGAAGTAAGCTGCATGAGAACTGACCAACTAGACCAACAAGTTCCATCTAGAAGGGGCAGCACCACTCAGCGACAGCCCATGGCTGCCAATCAGTGCTCCCAGAGCACCCCAGCTTTCAAGGAAAATACAGCATCCTGATTTTTATTCAAAATATTCTAATTTTTTTAAGTTGGCTCAGTAAAAAATAAAATAAAATGCCATACAGGCTAAACAAATACAGTCCACAGCTGCCAGTTTGCAACCTCTGCCCCACCGTTACACAAGTGGCATTGACAGACCAGCAATGTGATGGCTTATAGAGCAGGAGTCTCCAGTGCCACGGCCACGGCTCCCCATGGGAGGGATGCTCTGCACAGGCTTGCTTTCTTATTTTGGAACAGGGTCCCCCTCTGTTATCCAGGCTGGAGTGCAACAGTGCGATCACTGCTCACTGCAGCCTCAACTTCCTGGACTCAAGTGATCCTCCTGCCTCAGCCTCACGAGTAGCTGGGACTATAGGCATGTGCCACCATGCCTGGCTAACTGTGTTTTGTTTTGTTTTGTTTTGTTTTGTTTTGTTTTGTTTTGTTTTGTTTTGTTTTTGAGATGGGGTCTCGCTCTGTTGCCCAGTCTGGAGTGCAGTGGTATAATCTCGGCTCACTGCAACCTCCACCTCCTGGGTTCAAGCAATTCTCCTCCCTCAGTCTACCAAGTAGCTGGGATTACAGGCACCTGACACCATGCCCAGCTAATTTTTGTATTTTTAGTAGAGACAGGATTTCACCATGCTAGCCAGGCTGGTCTCAAACTCCTGACCTCAGGTGATCCGCTCACCTCGGTCTCCTAAAGTGCTAGGTCTACAGGCGTGAGCCACTGCGCCCAGCCGTATTTATTATTTATAAAGACGGGGTCTCACCCTGTTGCCCAGGCTGGTCTCCAACTCCTGGACTCAAGCAATCCTCCAGCCTCAGCCTCCCAACGTGCTGGAATTGCAGGTGTAAGCCACTGGGCCTGACTGCACAGGCTTTCAAGAACGGCAGCCCATGCCTGTAGTCCTAGCACTTTGGGAGGCCAAGGCAGGTGGATCTCTTGAGGCCAGGAGTTCAAGACCAGCCTGACCAACATGGTAAAACCCCGTCTCTACTAAAAATACAAAAATTAGCCGTGTATGGGGGCCACATGCCTGTAGTCCCAGCTACGCTGGAGGCTAAGGCATGAGATCACTTGAACCCAGGAGGCAGAGGTTGCTGCAGTGAGCCACGATCACACCACTGCACTCTAGGGGCAACAGAGCATGACTCTGTCTCAAAAAAAAATAAAAATTAAAAATAAAGAACAGTGCTAAAATAAGCACACAGCAACACATGTGTAAGCATATATCATGTGCGTGCATGCACGTATTTGAGTGTGGAAAGGGGTAGGTTGGGGGAGTGGATGAAGGGTGGTCATTAACAGAGAGACAGAGAGAAGAGGCTGACATGAGCCTCTTGAGGTGAACCTAGAAGACCCTAGATGTTGCTGCTAATAACTTTCCTGTAAGCCACCCAAATCTCCAAATATGTAATTCTTGATGGAAAGAAAAAAAAGAAGCTCCTGGCTATGCATATGCAATATCCTCCAATTGGAATTAAAAATTACTTGACCTACATTTAGATCTTCTGACTCTGTTTTTGAGCACTGTGTTCTTGAAACAGCTGCTGCTGATTCAGAATTCTGACCCTACTTGTTATTTGCTTCTGCTCTGCCTCTGAGAGCTTTCTGTAATCACAAATCCAGTTGTTTTAACAGAAAATATGAAGTTTTATGCAGAAGACAGGTTTTAAAATTTAGAAAGCTTTATGGGAAAGTGGCAGACTGTGATTTTCAAAGAGCGGGGAATCCCATAAATTTTCCACTTTAAATTCCTTCGTCTCCTGGCGAGTGGAAAACTTACCCTAAAAACTGGGGTAAAGAGATGGATCAGCAGTTTTGGACCCAAAAGGGAAAATCTCAACAGGTTTCCTGTATGTGCAAAGCCACTTGAAATTGAGTATGTGTCAACACAGATTTAATTAACTCCCAGCCAGGACCTATTGGAAATGATCCCAGAAAGTTGGGACAAAGGAGAAGGTGTTAATTTCTCAGCAGGAGAGAAAGTGTCTTTTAACTGCATTGGATTATGGCTTAGGGCCTGGTGATAGAGCCACAGTGCATTTTCAGATGATTCATTTCAAGTGGGCTGAAAACAGGTGGCAATAAAAATCAACAAGTCAGTCTCTGCCGGTAAGGCCAGAAGATGCAGGACGGGGTCCGGCAGTCAACCCCACTCACATTATTCACTTATTCCATGCACAGGTAGTCCCAGAATCTCTGATTCCAGGAAGGACAACAGGAAAGGGTCCTCAAGAATTTAAAATCCAGGTTACTCTGTAAGAGTTAAACCAGTTTTTAAAAATGAAAAATGACACACTTATATGATTACCCTTTTGTAGGAGAAAGCCAAGAGACTGGGAGGTTTAGGAGCTTCAAACCCCAATTGATAATGGCAGCCCCTAAACCAGGATCCTCCCTCGCATCCTCAGAAAGCTATACAGATCCACAAGAACAGCAAGTAAACCACACATAAGCCAGGACTTCAGCATACTGGGATGAATACTGTGAATTTCAAATTACCTCTAAGTAATAGATATTGATTGATAAATGATAGAATAGATAGATAGATAGATAGATAGATAGATAGATAGATAGAAGCAAACATCAGTTGAACCGATTGAAGTAATCAGAGTATAATCTTGGAGAAGCAGAACTGGATGTGATCATAATTGAGTAAGCAGACACAAAATCAATTATATAGTACACTGTTAGGAGAAAGTCTGGAACATAGAAGGGAAACTCTAAGGAGTGGGAAGCTGACCCTGTTTAGTCATTGGTGTTCAAGGGGAGGAGGCGTTGAAGTCAGGGGATTGTGAACCTCCTACTCCCTGGAGAAATGGACTTTGTTGTTGAGTAGGAATGACTCACGAAGTCACATGGTAGGCAAGATTGAACCCTTTTCCTAAGAGTCCACTTATCCACAACAGAGTTCCAGGCTCACCAACCAATCTTCCCTAGACAAACCTGGCTTCCCAATCATGCAGGTACCCAGAAGGGGCTAGGCAGGAAGTATGAACATTTCAGTGATCAGAAAGCAGTTCCCCACTCTAAACAATAAGCTGACATCTGGCTGCTATGTATGCAGCAGTCTTCTGTGAGCTTGACTGATGTGGGTCTGCCTCCCCAAGTCCAATCAGCTACAATGACATGGCAAAGGGCTAGACCCAAGACAACTGTACGTTTACCAACAAATTACCTTTTGTTAGGTAGTAACTCTGACCCAATCTATGCCCCCTTTTGTACCTAAAATGCTTTCCGTGTCCCCAGACCTGTTCTAGGAGCTTGAAGGCAATAAAATAAGATCCTGCCAATCGACTCAGAAGAATAAAACTTGACATGCAAAACAATTAGAGGACAATATACAGTAATAAGTAATTGAGTATTAGGTAGGGTTCATCTGACAGTATTTGCATGAAAGCTGAAAGAGAAGCATATCCCTTGGGGACTAGAGCTGTGATACTAGTAATCATAATATGTTTAATTTTATCACACTTCATCATCAATAAAGCAATTACACATATCTGATCTAATTTAATCCTCTCACTAACTAGTTGAAGCAAGTGCTATCATCCCCTCATTACAGACAAAAAACCTGAAGACCAGAGAGCTTCAGTTACTTGGTCCAAGTCTTATAGCTAGCTAAAAGTCAAGCCACATCTCCTGATTCCAAAGTCAATGCTCCTACAATACCCAGCTGAGAACAGGAAAGTAAACGAGTGGATACTAAAGATCTTTAGTGAGCGGAGAAAGACATGATACCTGACATCAGGGGAGGCTTCCTGGAGGAAACAAGATTTGGGGGAGAGCCTGCAGGTGAGTGGGCGTTACAGAGAAGGAAGAGAACATATCCTGAGCAAGGTCAGACTCTCCCCCCGAGATGTCCTGAGGTGTCTCTGGGTCACTCCCTTGCAAATCAAGACTAAAACATCAGTCTATGCCAGAGCTGGATCCAGAGCCTGGGGTTTGTAACATTGAAGAAAAAGAATACAAATCCCCTCAGGCTCCCTGGAATAGGTCTTACAAATCTTTAGCATCACATAAACCCTTCTTTGGTCATCACTCTGATATTCATAAGCCCCCAGATCCTATTCAGAACCCATCTGCTGATCTGCTTCCAAAACCAGGAAAGGCTCCTGCCCTTCCCTGGGACCTGATTTATAGAAAGGATCTGTATTAGTTTGGATTAGACTCAGCTGCCAGTGACAACAATAACAGCAACACCAAAACAGTAGCATAGATGAAAGAGAAGGTTATTTTTCCCAATATAAATGTAGACCGTTTAGGGTTTATATGGTAACTAATGATCAAGATAAAAGAGACTCACCCTCCTTCTATCTTGTTGCTCCATTATTCTTAATACACAGCTTCTATCTCATGGTCCAACATGGCTGCTCAAGTCCAGCCATCATCTGTCTTCCAGCCAACATAAAAAAAGTAATTTCTGGAATGCGTGCATACTTTTCTCTTTAAGGACACTTCCTTGGAGTTACACAAACTTCTTATGCTTGCAACCTATTGGTTAGAATTTATGAGATGGCCACACCACACTGCAAGGGAGACTGAGAATAAATATGGTCTTTATTCTGGATAGCCATGTAACTAGCAAAACATCAAGGGTTCTATTACTAAGGAAGAGGAGAAACTACTTACCACAGAACTCAAGTTCCTTTGAGGAAGACTGTGGAACTCCCAGTGAAGTCACTAGAAATGGACATGGTAATGATTTTACAACCTGGAGGCAAGATCACAACCAGGCAAGAAGCAGTCTATTTCATTCACCCTATTTCAAGGCCGAATGAAAACCACCAGGGAGGAATACTGAGCATGTGCAGCTCTCACGGCCATTGGTATACTCAGGGGCCTTTGGAGGACTTAGCTCAGGTTCCTTGGGCAAACTTGGGTTTAACTCCCAGCTCCACCAGTCACGAAATACATGACATCAAGCAAGTTACTGAACTGCTACATTATCCAAAACTCTTCTGGTTGCAAGTGATAGAGGCCAATTCAAATTAGCTTACATTAAAAAGGGAATTTACTTGTCCCCCGACCCAGAAGTTTTAGAGGTTGTCCAGCTTTAGGCATGTCTGAATCCAACCACATGGCTCAGTCTCAGTCTTGGACTCTGCTTCTCTCTGGGACTGGCATCATTCCCAGGCAGGTTCTCTTTTCAAATGTTAGCAAGCCCACCAGCAGAGCTTATCATCTCCTTACTTAGCAACTCCAAAAGAAGGAGAACCCCTTTCTAATTATCCCGACCAAAGACCCAAAGTCAACTCTGGTCCAGCAGAGGTGATTTATACATCTTTGAGCCAATCATGGTGTCTCTGACTGGCCTGGAGCTGGGTGGGGCAGGCATACCTTAATCACAAGGGGGGACGAGAGTGGTTCTCCAAAGGAAACTGAGGATGCTATTAGAAGAACGGGGAGAGTTATGCTGGTTAGGCAGAAGGAACATGCCTTTGTCCATTTTGTGTTACTATAACAATACATGAGGCTAGGTGATTCATAAAGAAAAGAGGTTTATGTAGCTCATGGTTCTGCAGGCCGGGAAGTACAAGAAACATAGCACCAGCATGGTTTGGCTTCTGGTGAGGGCTTTCATGCTGCACCACAATGACAAAAGGTGGAGGGGGAAGTGGGCTCATGGGAACAGGCAAAACCCGAGAGGTGCACTGGCTTTATAACAACCCACTCTCGTGGGAACATTCCCTCCAGAACTAGTCCAGCCTCCAAAGAGCGAGAACAGCTCCAAGCCATTCGTGAGGGATCCGTCCCCACAATCCAAACACCTCCCACTAGGCCCCACCTCCCAACACCACCACCTCAGGGATCAAACATCAACATGATTTTTGGTGGGGACAAACTCAAACCATAACACAACAGAAGCTTATTTTTTTCATCCCTTAGTATAGTACTTACTTCATCAGACAATTATGAGAATGGAATGAGATACCACGCATGAACACATTTAGCATAGTGCCAGGCACATCACAGGAGCTTTGCAGGTACATGTGACTGGTTATAAGGGGCTATAACAGAGTGGGGAACCAGCACAAAAACTTCAGAGCAGAATGCCAGTAAAGTGTGTGGCCCAGAGCAGAGGCAGCGCGGAGAAGAGGGACAAACTGAAGTGTGCGGCAGGACAGAGGAGAGAAGTTCCAGAACAAGCGTGTGGCAGTGTCCCTGGAACAGGCCAAGCAGCTATAGCAGGTCAGAGTGAGACCTGGTGGGGAGACAGCCTAGGGGACAGGGGGTGAGGATGGCAATGTCAGGCAGGGACCTGGCAGGAATCACAACCCATGCAGAAGGATCTGACTGAAGAGTTTAGTGAACTATTCGGTTGGCGCAATTACTTTTGCACCAACCTAATACTTGCAGATGACTTACAGAGGCATGGTCAAGGTTAAGTGAACTCCTGCAAGGTGTGTGGGTCCCAGAGACCAGCAAGAGGGGGCCACAGTTTTTTTCATCCCCCAGGCTGAGGGGGCCAGGGGAGAAATTGTATTGCTGGAAGCCAGTGACAGCTGGAGTCCCTGCATGAGGAGGGGCCGCCCAGCAGGAGCTAAAGTCACGGAAGGACACAGCCCCTGCCAGGCCCGGGCTCTTTCTCACCCATCTCAACCTCCTGCTGGTGCCTCCTCTTGGCCAACCCAGAGCACGAAGGAGCCACATGATGCACTCTGCAGAGGTTGGCCTCCCAGGGCACAGAGCAAGCAGAGAAGGCAGACAGAGATCTGGAGGGCAAGTGGAATACCCAGCCAACCCAGCATCGACGGCTTCTGGGGACCCTAACTTTCTGGAACCTTCTGCCCCTAATATGGAGCTGCAGGGAAAGACGTGGTAGTGATCTTTCCTCCTACTCAAAATCTCCCAGCAGTGGGAGAGAGGCATGGCTTCCAGAGGGTCAAGAAGGCAGGAACTCCAAGCAGACTGTAATTTCTCATTGGCAAATACACTCCAGAAAACTGTCCCTGCCTACCCCAGCATGGCCAGCTCACCTTACAATTACCCTCTCCTCATGGGCTCTACCCTAAGCCCTGAGTCAATGAGACCACGGTGGGCAGCGGGGGTGGGGGTGGCAGGGCCCAGGGTAGTCATGTCGTGTTTCTGGAGAAAGCCTCTGAGGACCTGCATGCCTGCAGAGCTGTGCCCCCGACCCTCATCTCCCATCTCCTACACCTAGTCCACAAGGTTGGGCTTCTGTTTCCACCCCTGGTTTGTTCTCTAGTCCCCAGCAGGTGTGGGAAGCTCATCTAAGCTCCAGCCTGTTTGGCCTGACTCTCTGAGACCCCCACTTTCTGGACATGGTCCTGTCCCATTGTACAACAGTGCTTGGTACTTGTTTTTTGTTTTGTTTTGTTTTTTTGAGACGGAGTCTCGCTCTGTTACCCAGGCTGGAGGGCAGTGGCGGGATCTCGGCTCACTGCAACCTCCGCCTCCCAGTTCTCCTGCCTCAGCCTCCCAAGTAGAGACAGCATTTCACCATGTTGGTCAGGCTGGTCTCGAACTCCTGACCGCAGGTGATCCACCCACCTCGGCCTCCCAAAGTGCTGGGATTACAGATATAAGCCAACGCACCTGGTACTTGTCTTTTTTTGGAAGAGGCTTTAAGGTAACGGTTTAAAGTACAAACCCTGCAGCCAGTGGCTCCAACACTTACTGTGCACCCTTGGGTAAGTTAGTTGACCTCTCTTCTCCCTAGTTTCCTCATTCATAAAATGGGAACAATAATAGTACCTGTCTTAGAAATTGATTGTGGTGATTAAATTAATTAATAGCTGGAAAATGCTTAGAACATGCTTCACACATTGTTAGCAACCAATAACTTTTCACTAATGTTATTACATTTTCAATGAGTGAAAGTTGAATTAGTTGTGGCAGCAATGAGGACTGAATTCGGGAAGCTGGTCTTGAATTATGAAGCTCCTCCTCCATGGGTGAAAAAAAATGACCAGTATGTCTTCTCAATTATATTCAACTTGGATTTGAGAGGATCTCTCTGGGAGGTTGGTCCTTTGATGACCCAAAGCCATGCTCTGCGTGCTTTCGTGATTATGCTCATTAACAGGACCAGGAGCAAAGTTATTCTTAGTATGCCTGAAGACAAATCAGAAAGTCCGTAAGAACTAAAATTAATCTTCCAAAAGTCTCCATTGGTGATCAGCGTGTATTTGCACAGACTTTTTGAGGGTGATGAAGACTCAGTATGCGTCGCATGCTCTGCTGAAACCAGCTTTCTGAAGGCTGAGGAATGTCTACAGAACTTGAGGAATTAGTTATTTTAAACCAGTGACAATAAACAATGCCCTCCCTCTCCCTCCTTCCAGGCTCCACCTCGCTGACAGTCCCATGTAGATGTCTCAGTTTTAAGATCAGGGAAGCTAAAGATGGGAGAAATTGAGGCTCCCTCGCCATGTCTTAAAATGTAAAGCAAAGAATGAGACAAATCACCTCTCCTTCAGATCATGGTGAGATTCAATAATTTTATTTATTTATTTAGAGATAGCGTCTCCCTTTGTTGCCCAGGCTGGAGTGCGGTGGCACAATCTCAGCTCACCGCAACCTCTGCCTCCTGGATTCAAGTGATTCTCCTGCCTCAGCCTCCTGAGTAGCTGGGATTACAGCTGTGCGCAACCATGCCTGGTTAATTTTTGTATTTTTAGTAGAGACGGGGTTTCACCATGTTGGCAGGCTGGTCTCAAACTCCTGACCTCAAGCGATCTGCCCTCCTCAGCCTCCCAAAGTGCTGGGATTACAGATGTGAGCCACACGCCTGGCCAATAATGATATTTAATTCACATAGACAGTTCACCCTCCAGGGCCCCACCCTCTATTTTTACTTTGAAAGATAAAATAGCAAGGATTTAAATTTGTGAGCAATGTCAGACATGGTGGTGTGCATCTGTGGTCCCAGCTACTTGGAAGGCTGAGGCGGGAGAATCGCTTGAGTCCAGGAGTTCTGGGCTGGAGTGCGGTATGTCAATTGGGTAGCCACACTAAGTTCGGCACCAACATTGCGACCTTCCAGGAGCGGGGGACCACCAGGCTGCCTAACGAGAAGTGAACCAGCCCAGGTTGGAAACAGAGCAGATCAAAACTCTCATGCAGATCAATACTAGGATCACACTGGTGAGTAGCCACTGCACTCCAGCCTGGGCAACATAGTGAGATCCCATCTCTATTTAAATAAATAAAGTTGTGGGTATGCCTTGCTGATTCCTCTCTGGTGTCCTCCTGTTCCTCATTTTCAGCTTCCATGCCATCAGCAGCAGTGTAGGGTGCTCCTGAAGAGCCACATCAGGCTCTGAGGGTCTCTCCCACCATTTCCTTCTGTCCCTAGATCTCTAACACCAGAGCTGATCCTAAAAGTCCCTGCTCATGTTCATCCATCCAACCAGAGGTAAAAGCTGAGTTCTAGAGGTGTTGGATCTGAAAGACACCTCAGATACCATCTAGAACCATCACTTCAACTTACTGAAAAGGATGCTGCATCCAGAGAAGAGACAGAACTTAGACAAGATTATAGAGCTAGTAACTCTGAGATCCAGAATGTAATTTAGACCTCAAGACTTTCAAGTATGCATGCATGCATTCATTCTTCAACTAGGGTATTTGACAAGCATTTTTGAGTATCTGTGATGTGCCTAGCACTAGATTAGCAAGACAGACAGGGCCTACCCTCCCAGGGGACATAAGGCAGCAAATGGACCATTTCCACATAGATTTATAGCCCAGAGCTCTTTCCCTACACCTCACAGCTGGGATTTGAGCACAGAATCTGACCCTCCACATCTATAGAGGTACATCTGCAATTGAGAGGCATATCACTTATAAGAATGACAAGAATAGCATGAAACCACTCACTTTAATCCATGTGACCTGTGATGACAAAAACCAAAATGAAAATGTACACACCAAAGCACCACCCTTCCACAGAATGATTGTGTGCATAAAGAAAGAGCATGAACTTAGAAATCAGAAAGCCCTGGATTTGAAACTGATCTACTGTTAATAGTTACTAGCCGCGTGATGCTGTGTAAGGGACTTTGCCTCACTGGGCCTGTTTCCTCACCTATAAAAAGGAAGGGATAGTGCCATTTCATAGGGTTATTGCAGGATTAAATGAGGTAATGGACCAATGGATGCAATTCACACAACACAGTCCCTAACACACCACAATGCTCAAAACACATCAGCAACTTTTCTTCCTCCACCACCCCCTCTGCTATAGTTAGCACTGCAGTTCCATTGCTGGCCTCTTTGAGGAAATCATGGGCCAGGTGCAGTGGGAGGCAGAGGCAGGCAAATCTCTTGAGCCCAGGAGTTTGAAACCAGCCTGGGCAACCTGGCGAAACCTCGTCTCTATCAGAAATACAAAATTAGCCAGGCATGGTGGGAAGATCGATTGAGCCCAGGAGGTCAAGGCTGCAGTGAACCATGATGACACCAGGCACTCCAGCTTGGGCAACAGAGTGATATCTGTTTGAAAAAAAAAAAGAGAGAGAGAGAGAAATCATTGCATTTGGAAGACTTAGTAAAATGATTCACTTGAAAGGGTGATATGATTACAAACAAAGCCCCCAACCAGTTTTCCTTTTATTTCCTGGAATTTTTTTTTTTTTAAAGCAAATTTCTTTGCACACTTATTAATAAGTGTTAGAGTCTGCCCCCTAGTGGTCATGTCACACAGTGTGCGCTTACGCAGATGACAATTCAGCCCCCAAAACATTTCCCCCATCTGTGTTTGATTAACCTTTGACGGTGTCTCTTGGCCTAGTCACAACAGATTTTTATCTCAACAAAAAAAATTAAACAGGAACAACTGTGACTAAAGTTAACAAGATTGATTGTTTAGCATAGAGGTTAATCTTGGCTGCACATTAAAATCACACACACACATACACACATCAATGCCTGGGCTCCACCCTAAGCCAGTTGAATCTGAATGTCTAGGGGAAAGGTCCGAGCATGAAGAGTTTTTAAAGCTCTGCAGGTGATTCTGATGAGTAGCCGGGACTCAGAATCGGAGATTTCAAAACTCTATCAGAACTTGACAAATGACAGCACAGGCCATCCCCTTGTAGGCAACTCTCCCAGAACCCTCTGTGCGCTCTGCAGAGATATTGCCCTTGATCAGAATGGTTTTGGTCCCCTCAGGGGAAGCTGCTTTCAGATCATGTAGCATATATTTTGGAGCACTCTCAATACTGGCAAATTTTTGTCTTTTGACAGTGGATTTGAGTTTGGATAAAAACCTTCAAATGATTCCAAAATCAAGCTCGCTGAATATGCTGGGCCATTTTGCAGGATAAACTGGGTAAGACCATTTTTGGTCAAACACAACATATGGCCAAGGGGATGGATCTGTCTCATGCGCCTCATAATTGACACAAAAAGCAATTCCAAAAGAGGGCCACAAACATTTTTATTAGTAACAGCTGTATTGGAGCCCACATGCTGCTCCCCAAAGCACTGTCATTAAAAGACAATGTTGATCTGGATGTGTGAGGGCTGGCGGGACTATTAAAAATCTGCTTCATTACGTAAGGGTCAAACCCGAATTTAGAATTGAAAGGGGGAACACTGGTGGGAGGGGTCAGAACCGAACAGCCCCTGGGCTTTATGGTCCTCTCTATTCGTCACCCTACACTGTCAGAATCCAATCTGCCACACCTAACAGGGACCTCATTCCAGGCTGGCAGAGTGACAGCCAACCCCAGGAGCTGCTGAGGATCTCTGTTCAGGGACACCAGACTTTTCTTCTCAGGAAACTCTGCAACCAGGTGAGATGATTCAATATTGCGTTGTGATTTTTGTTAGTCCTCTAAACCCTCATAATGAAATTCCCTCACATTCTATCAGATAAATCCTAACTGGTGAGAGCACAACACACTGCTAAACGCAAATAGTCAATCATAAATCAACCGGACTTTACTTCCAGCTCCAACATCTTGCAGTTATTTTCTTTCCCAGATGAGATTTTATTTTGCACTCATACCTCCCGAATCTGCTATGGACATTAACCATTGCACCCTCCTGTCTGGAGTCTTCTGTCTGTAGGATGGAGTATCCCAATGTGTATTTCAAGGAACACTGTTTGCTTGGTGCAAAAGTAATTACGGTTTTTGCCGTTACTTTTGTGACCACAGTTACTGTTGCTCCCGCCTAATAGTTTCATAGTATCCATTTGTTCATTCGTTTATCCAATAATGATTTGTTGAGCACCTAGTGTGTCCCAGACAGGGGTGGATCCAGGTTTTGTGAGGTCAGAAGCTTATAAAAATTCTGACAGTCCTTTTTAAGGAAAAGAACACAATTTGTGGATACGAAATTAGGCGCAGGGCCTTGGAAGGGGCCTGTGTAACTGAGGGGCCCCCAAAGCTTAAGTTCGATCACTTCATAGCACTTTCCCCTCCGGTTTCAGGCACTGTTCCGGGCTGTGGAGCTATAATTACAGATGAAACAAAGACCTGCCCTTGTGAAGCTGACATTCTAAAGGGATAGAAATGGGAGCTGGAGATCAATAGAACTTAGAGGGGGAAAAGGTCCATGGTCATAGGTTTGGAAACTAAGGAGCTAAACAAAATTAAACAGGCTTCTTCATGTAAGGGCTTCTCAGAGCCATTCAAATGCTGATGCATTCTATGACTCTGTAAGAGGGGAACTGCGACACATCACTCCCCAAATTTATTTATCATAGAATTCTTCTTTTGTGAGGCATCCCCATGGACAGAATTCTGTGAGGGCCACTTGGGGAAATCCTGCTTTGTCGTGTAGTGAATTGCTTGGCACGTGGACATCATCTGTATGTCATCAACCATGAAACTGGGTCTCCTTCTTGTTTGGGGAAAAGCATTTGGTTTTTGTGCTAAAGAAATAATTTAAATCATTTTTCATTATTGTAGTTTTCTGACTCCTCTCCTACTGTTTTAGGCATTTTGAACACTTATCTCATCTCCTCTGCCTCTAACATTTCAGACTATAAGTCTCAAAATACATGTTTTAAAAGCCTTCCAATCAGGCCCTGGATTTTACATAGCATGGGTTCCTCTGAAAGTAACAAGCATTCACCTTATGAGGGATTTCCAAATTTAGAAATGCAAAATACCACGATACCTTGTGGCTTCAAAACCAGACGTTATTCTTAAGAATCACAGAAGAGTCAGCATTTGGGGTCCTCAATCTGCCTTCACACCTCCCTTTAACCCCTCCAACAGGGCGAGAAGCCTCTTGCGTGGGGCCTTGCTTTCCAGTGGTAAGAATTATATTTGTCTCAGTGCTGGTTTCAGAGACATCTGTCATGGCAGCCCATCCAGCTCTGTTCTCAGGGAGCTAACTTTAGCAGCAGATTCTGCATCTGCTGGCGGAGTTTGACACAGCATATGTTTGCCAAAGCAGCCCTTCCCAATGGCTGACTCTCTCTCGTGTGAGGACATTTAATATATCCTGAGAACTAATCATCCCCCTACTTTCCTAACGTGTAAGCTATTTTTAATTTCATCCAAGTTAACAAGCAGTCCTATCTGGAGCCCATCTTCTGACTTCAAAATAAATAAAAAAGATTTTCTATAACTCAGATTTCTCCTCTGGGCAGACCAGCAAATTTATCCTCACCTTTCTCCAAATAAAGTCTTTCTTTCATAGGCTCCCTGACTCTCCCATTAACCTTTTAACCACTTGAGGAGATTAAGTACAAGGGAATGACCACTGTAGTGGTCTTCAAACATGTCCACAATTTCTTTAACACTTCTCTCTTCAAAAGGCGGAGTTTCATTACCTTCCCCTCACATGTGAGCTGGACTCAGTGATAAACTTCTAACAAACAGCGAAATGATGTGTTTGACTTCCAAGGCTGGTTTATAAAAAGCACTGTGGCCTCTTTGTTTTTCTTGGATCACTCACTCTGGGGACAGCCAGGTGCCATGTCATAAAGACACTGAGGCAGCTCTATGGAGAGATCCACAAGGTAAGAAACCAACACCTCCTGCCAACAGCCAGGAAGGAGCTAAGGATTTTGCCCACAGCCATGTGAGTGTGCCACCGTGGAAGTGGATCCTCCAGCTCCAGTTAGCCTTTGGGTGAATGCAGTCCTGACCACATCTTCACTTTGACCTCATGAGAGACTCTGAGACAGAATTGCCCCGCTAAAGCCAGGTGCGGTGGCTCACGCCTGTAATCCCAGCACTTTGGGAGGCCAAGGCAGTGGATGACTTGAGGCCAGGAGTTCAAAACCAGCATGGCCAACATGAAACCCTATCTCTACTAAAAATACAAAAATTAACCAGGCATGGTGGTGTGCACCTGTAGTCCCAGCTGCTTGGGAGGCTGAGGCAGGAGAATTGCTTGAACCCAGGAGGCAGAGGCTGCAGTGAGCCAAGATCCCACCACTGCCCTCTAGCCTGGGTAACAGAGCGAGACTCCGTCTAAAAATAAAAAATAAATAAATAAATAAATAAAAATAAAAACTCACAAAATACACTACAAAATAAAAGAATCACCCAACTAAGCTGCTCCTGAATTTCTGACCAACTGTAAGAGATAATAAATGCTTATTATTTTTTAAGCCACTAAGGTCTGAAGTCACTTGTCATGCAGAAATAGATAACTAATACAACCATCTTATGGGATCTCATAGGATGGTCCGACTGCACACCCTGCAGCACTTGTCTCATCCATCTGCAGCAGCTGGATTGGATAGGTCTGGAGTGCAATTACTTGAGTAAAGAGAAGGGTGTCCATGGACTTCACCCTGTGGGTAAATTTCAATACTGTCATGAGAGGGGCCTGCTTTCAAGATTCCCAGGCCCCTGGTGGGATGGGAAGGTGGCACCCACAGCACTCCCAGTTTAATCCTGTCTCCTTCCTACACGCCAGGCAGCTGCCCCTGCACATCTTCAGGGGCCCTCTTCATGCTTCCCCAGGCCACCAGCTAAGCTGCTACCATTGCCACTGCTTGACTACTGAGACTACTCCATGGGGCCCTGTCATTGTCACTGGATGCTGAGCTATCTGACAGCTGTCCTCTTGTCTGTTTGTATCTCTTAGAGGGGCCCCAGTGCAGTGTTAGGGCTCCATGAACTTTATAGACACAGCCTTCCTTTCTGTGGGGAGGCTGCCACCACGAGGTACCACATACAGGTAGCAGCCAGCATGCCAGAGAAGAACCATCACTCCCTTTTGACCTCCAGAGCCCTATTGCAGAATTTAGCTAGACACACCTAACACTTTTGTTCTTCAGAGTAGATTCTCTCCCAGAGCCAGCAGCCTCCTTCTTCATTGCTTAGTAATCCCACCAGCAGCAGACACAAATAAGCCCACCAAGCATTCCTGTACAAATAAACGAATCCTAGCAATTTATCTTATTTATTTTCCTAAAAAGTTTCTTGGCCCCTATAACAATGAGATGACTCTTTCTCTGAGTGGGGAAGTTCTCAAGTTTTCATCTTAATGGCCCCATTTAAAATTTATTTCTAAGATAAGTACGTACATGTGTATATTGCACGGTGTTGCAGCTAAGCAGTGATTGGTCTCCAGATGGGCCCTTTTTGGAAGGAACTATGGCTATATTTATATATCACCAAAACCTCCAACTTTCAAAATCCTCCCAAATGCATTGTGCAGCACACCAGCTCTTCAGGATGCTGGGGTTCTGTGGTCATTGGGAGAAATGCCAGAGTCCAATGTTTCTCTACTATTGGACTTCTCCAGGCCTTTAATATGGAATGTTCATCATGTGGCACCAAAATAAGGGTTTAGATTAGATGTGTAATGTTTCCCAAACTCACTTCATCACAAAGAGCTCATAGAAATAGTATTATATGGAGCATATTTTGTAAAATGCTGGGTGAGACCTGCCCCAATGAAAATGGAATGTAGCAAATTTGCTACCTGTCCCAGATCATTCAGCTTTGATCTGCTTCCAACAAGTCTTAGGAATGTACAGGGGAAATAGTTCCTTAAAGACGTAGATCTGGAATTCAAAGAACCTTTAAACCAAAATAAGCTGGTTAGCCCATTTTCTCCCCAAGGACAGAAAGAATAAGAGTGCTCAGTGGATATCCGTGGGTAGGTACGTCAAATCTGATTTTGCTCTCAGTCATTAAGCTAAGACCAAATGTCCCACTTCAAGCCCCAGATTGAAAGCCTGGGATGCCTAGACAGAGAATCATCAGAGCCGAGGCCCCTACCCCAGCCCGCCTTTTCAAAAAGTCCCCGTAAAGACTCTGAAATGAAGGAAGGTGAGAGATGAGGGAGGGGGAGAGAGGGGAAAAAAAAACTTTCTTCTTTCAACATTGACCCATTTTGTTCAGGTCTAACAACTCAAAAGCAGCAGAGTCATTGAAACACGATTGTAAAACTATAACACTCCTCAATTACTTCTTGTTGGCCAGACAAGCAAACCTATTATTTGACAATGCATCATGCTCCAAGATAGTAAACTTTATCATACAGAGGTCATGAGAAAAAGACCACAGGTACAGTTTGCTAACCTCCACTAGATAATTTTTCACAGTTATCATCCAAGCACTGTAAAAGCACAAAAGATATGTTATCTTCGGGCTCAGTTTATTATAACGTGTGGGTGAAACTCCCTATAAAACCACTTACTAGGTAACTGTTGCACGTTCTCCTGCACAGAAAGTCAAATCAGTAAAACATCTTTTTGACAGTGTCTTTTTAAGTGTCAGAAATAAAAGGACATGCTCTTAAAGGAGAGGTAGCACATGATTTATCATCCCCCCTCACTTTCCCACACGTACACAAGAAGATCCCCATCGCCTCTCTGCATGCCAGAGACACTCAAAAGAATCCTTCTCAGTAGTCTCGTTTCTTTTACAGCTGAGTATTTCACGGCAGAATTGTTCCTGGATAAAGCTGCAAGTAACATTAACTCAAGATACTATAGGTGCCAGCCTCTCAAATACTAGTCATGGTATTTTTTTCCCTAGAGTCATAATATTGAATGAGACCCAGGAAATACAAATAAAAAGATGATGGACTTCCCCAGCAAATGCTCTCAAGAGTCACGGATTTAATATTACAGCCTGAGAGAGGTGGTCTAACTATAGCTCAAACCTTGGATTTTTCTAAGATCCTACCTCTCTCCCACTGTAATGGCTTCATGGTCCCTGGGGACAATTCAGGGGGAGGGAGGAAGTCCTGGGTGGTTAAACCCTAGGATACATAATGACATCCCAAGAAGCTCAGGGTTCACAATCCTATCCCCAGAAGGAAAGACAAGTTAAAGAATGTGAGATGGGGAATTCCTCCCAGAATGCAATTCTCTTTAGAATTCACTTCTTCCAATAGTCCAACAAGTCTAGGAGCTTTTTATCCATTCAAAGCAAAGAAACAGCTTTCTAGACTGGAATACACAAAAGCAGTGATTTTTCAAAGGAAATCGACAATACTTTGGAGGGTTAGTTATGTCTCCCCACAAAAATCTGCTGAATAAATATTGAGGGGTTTTTATGATTCCAATACAAAATAGAGGATTTGAAAGAATAAAGAGAAATGGAGCATGTGATTGTACAGCATAGTGACTATAGTTAATAGCAATGTATTGTATTCTTGAAAATTGCTAAGACAGTAGATTTTAAGTGTTCTCACCACAAAAAATGATAAGTATGTGAGGTAATGGATATGTTAATTAGCTCAATTAAGCTATTCCATGGTGTACACATACTTCAAAACAATATATTGTACACAATAAGTAGATAAAATTTTTATTTGTCAATATCTAAAAGTCAAAAATAAAAGCTCCCCAGTCAGGGATAAGAACTACTGGTATAGGTTTGATCTGAGGCAAAACGAATGGGGGGCAGACCCAAACTTAACAAAACAAAACACCTATTCCCAGAGTGGATCTCTTAAGGGTTTGCCAGATTGGTTTCCTACTATTCTTTAGAGCAGTGGTTTCCAAACTTCAGTGTGCATCAGAATCACACACACATACACAAGAAGGGAGGAAGGGAGGGAGGGAGGAAGGGAGAGTTGGAGGGAGGGAAGGAGGGAGGAAGGGAGGAAGGAAGGAAGGAAGGAAAGAAGGAAGGAAGGAAGGAAAAAAGGGAGGGAGAAAAGAAGCAGGGAAGGAAGGAAAAAAGGGAGGCAGAAAAGAAGGAAAGAAGGAAGAAAGAAAGGAAGGAAGGGAGGGAGGCAGGGATAAAAAAGGAAAGAACGGAATAGAAAAGAAAAAGAAATAGACTATGCACTCCCTATGCTTGTAAAGTTTACAGTTTGGTTGACAAGACAATACTTTTACACAGGGGACAAAGAACAACTAGCAAAATGCTAAACTGGTTGTCTTATAGTTAAAAAGTTTGCTCATTACCGACGTATGTGTGGGGACCAATAAGAGGGTGTACAAATTTTCTTTACCTGGAGCTTAGCTCAAAAATCAACTCAAGGAACCCAAAATACAACCACAAACATTTAACAGGTAAGCAAAGCCTCCTTTCCAAATCTTTTTCCCATATCTACCATGTTAAAGGCCTTTGAAATCTTTCTAGTGCATTCTTCGTGTATTCAACCTTCAGTCTTTGAATAAACATTGGTGGGGCACTCTCTGTGGTCTAGGTACAAGGTCTTTATTTTATTAAAGACCCAGTCCATGCCTCCCAGGGCCACAGAGATAGCCCTGGGATCCATTCTAGGCCTAGCGTCAATCATCCATTGGGATTTCTAAGACAGACCAAGTGTGTCACAGAAAACTTCCAAAAAGGAAATGGTACCTGAGTTGAAGCATGAAGATTAGTGAGAGTTAGCCATTGGAAATGGGTACAGGAAGAAAAGCCAGCATGCACGAGGGCCGGGAGGCTTGGGCAAGCATGGAGTGGCCACAGAGCTGCAAGTCACTTGATTTGCTTAGAGGAGAAGATATCAGAGATTTCAGAAAAAAGAATGGCTACATATCTGGGGAGGCTTTGTGAAGGAAGTGAGTTTTGGAGCTGAGCTTTGGCAAATGGGCAGGATTTCAGTTAAATGAAGTGAGAAGACAGGAAAGGGAGGCGGTGTTCTCCAGTTTCCTACATTGCCTGGCATGAACAGGTGCTCAAAAAACATTATTAAATGTTGAAAAGGTACCAAGGGAATATCAGAAAGCAGAAAATCCAGCTCAACATATGATCAGAACAGTGAATAACCTAGTTTGTTGGATGCATAGAATCTTTATGGAGAAGATATGGGAGATAATGTAGGCCAGAACCGAGGCCAGATTAAAGTCTTGACTGTCAGTTAAAGAACATGGGAAAAATCTTCTAAGCAATGGAGAGCCATCAATGAATTTTGAGCAGGACAGTGGCAGGACCAAAGTGTGCTAGAGGGATCTTTTGGTAGGATAGAGGAAGGGAGGAATCAAAGTCTAGGGGCCAGTTAACATGCTAACAATAGGCCAGGCTCAGTGGCTCATGCCTGTAATCCTAGCACTTTGGGAAGCCAAGGTGGGCAGATCACTTGAGCTCAGAAGTTTGAGACCAGCCTGAACAACATGGCAAAACCTCATCTCTACAAAAAATAGCCGGGCGTGGTGCCTCGCGCCTATAGTCCCAGCTCCTTGCGGTGTTGAGGCGAGAGGATCACTTGAGCCCAGGAAATCAAGGCTGCAGTGAGCAGAGATCACGCCATTGTACTCCAGCATGGGCAACAGAGCAAAACACCATCTGAAAAACAAAACTGAAATTCAACTTTGTGCTACTTATAAGCGACATACTTAAGAAGAAATGACACAGAACAGTCAAAAATTAAATGAAAAAAAGCAATATCAGATGAACACTAATAAAATGGAAACTGATATGGCAAATTTAATAGCAGAAAGGAAAAAAAAGATGCTAATGATACAACCCAGAGTGACATAATTAGGTACCCAGCTAGGTGGGACCATAAGAAAGAAGGAGACTGTGGACTAACTAGCTACATGTAGAAAGAGGGGACTGCGGGGAGAGGAGTTACAATGCTCTGAAGGTTTTAGGCTCTGTATTCTAGGAATGTCTAAGGCTACATAAAACACCAATCACTAGTGGCTTAAAACATCACTATTAGTGGCTTAAAACAACAATCACTATTTTGCTTATAAATATGCAATGTGGGTAGGGCTCAGTAGGGAGGGCTCATCTGTGTTCCGTGCAGCACCAGCTGGGGCAACTGACTGAGGCGAGAGGGTCCACTTCCCAGATGGCTCAGTGGCTTGGCTGGCACCTTGGTGTTGGCTGTCTCTAGGAACTAAACTAAGGCTAAAGGGAGGGGACCCTCAGTTTCTTTCCACATGGTCATGTCTGTGGGCCTGGGTTTCCTCACAGCATGGTGGCTGCATCACAAGGGAAAGTGTGGCAAAAGAGGCAGGCAGAACCTGTGTGTCTTTTATGAGCTGGCCTCAGGAGTCACACAGCATCACTCCACCACACTCGGTTAGTCAAAGTGGTTGCCAAGGCCCACCCAGTTCAAGGAGAAGGGGCGTCGACTTCACTTGTTCATGGGAGAGCAGGAAGGTTCTGGAAGAGCCCATGGGATAGGAAAGATTACGTATGTAATGTAATGGGTTGAACGGACTCCAGACACCACACACACACACACACACATACACACACTTCATGTTACTGGGGACCTCAGAACGTGACCTTATTTGGAAAATGGGTCTTTGCAGATGTATTTTAGTTAAGATGAGGTCATACTGCATTAGGATATGCCCTAAATCCAATGACTGGTGTCATAAAAAGAGGATTTGACATGCAGACACAGAGACACACACAGGGAAGAAGGCCATGTGAAGACTGAGGCAGAGACTGGAATGGTGCAGCCACGTGCCAAGGAAAGCCAGAAGTCACCAGAAGCTGGAAGAGTCATGAAAGTCTCCTCCCATAGTGCCTTTGGAGGGAGCATCACCCCCCCCAACACTTTGATTTCAGAGTTGGGGCCCCCAGAACAATAAGAAAATACATTTCTGTCATTCTAAGTCACCAAGTTTATGGCAATTTGTTTCAGCAGCCCTAGGAAATTAACACAGCCCTTTTTGGAGAATGCCATCTGCCACACTGGTTGACTTGAAGATTTGGGAGGATGGTCTTGAAATATAACAGCAGGAAGAGGAGCTGGCCTAGGCGGGCAGGTTCTAATGTCAAGATTAGCTCTGTGGAGTTCGTCGGGCGCCACAAACGCCAGGATGGTGCTGGTGTGAAATGTGAGACTGTTGCTTACAGGACTGGGCTGGGACTAAAGAGGCAGTTTTAAAATCCCGGCCATCGGCAAGAAGCTCGGCACAGAGTCAGACATCCTCTGTGCTGCCACCTCCCGTGGGGGCTGCATCAGGTGACCGCACATGTTTCTACGTTTTAATTATTTACGGTGTACAGTCTAAAGTAGCGTTCAACCAGCCTAATGACTTGGGATGATTGAATCAAAGAGGAAGGAGAGTGGAGCTGTACATGGATAGTTTCTAATAGACTTCTCTAGAGTGCACAGCTGAAGGGAAGAGCCGCTCCCTCTGCTTCCTAATAGACTAACAAACCTCTCTAAATCTTCTTCGGAGACCCCAAAGGTACCCGCCAGTTGCTCTTTCGTTCGAGAGGCAAAATGAGTACAATAAGTTTTGTGGCTGGCACAGATGAAATTAGGAATTTGTTAGTGGAATGTTCTATACGCTGATTTTCCTGACAACCCTCTCATGGTCGTAGATAGCAGTCCCTGATCAACCGGAGGCCAATTAAAAGAGAGCAGCCGTTTCACTCATCCAAATATTTCCACTTCGCTCAAAATGGATTCCAAACAGTCCTGGGATTCTCAGGGATGCTTTCAATTCCTTTTCCTAGCTAGACCATCTTTTAGATTTTCTGCTTAAAACTCTCACCCTTCCTTGCAAAGCTTAAATGGAAATTAGACCTCAGTTTGGTTACCCACCGCCCCCCAACCCTCCTCCTCTCCACACCCCATGATAGGGTACTTATTAATTTAGATTTCCTGGGAACGCGGGTCCCTCCTGGCCAGGGCTAGTAAAGAAATGCTATTAAAGATAATGAATTTTTTCCCTAAACTTTTTGGGCTGGTAGTTTTCCTGAAAGGTGTAGAGGGACAGAATTTTCTTTGCAAGGCACAAAGCTGCGACCACTGTGGATAAGTCCTTAGAGAACTCAACATGAGGAGAAGAAGATGGAGAAAGGAATCAGAAGGGAGTGTCCCTGAAGGATGGTGCGGGGGAGGCAAAAAAAAAAAAGGCAAAGAGGAGGGAGAGAAAGTGGTGAAGGAGAAAGAAAAACACAAAGATGCCTTGCTGCCACAAAACCATAGGCGGTTCCACAAGTGCTCCACAGGTTTTTGGGGTGGGCAACCAGAAAGCTGCACACAGAGCACCTGGGTGAGGGATTATTGGGAGTAGGAGAGGAGGGTCCATGGATTCCAGAAAGGCAGGGAGGGAGCAGACCATAAGCTAGCCCCAGAAAGGACCACTGCAGAGCCCAAAAGAGTTTCTGTCCTCACCTTCCTCCTCCCAAGGAAGGCAAATACCCTCGAAAACTTAGGGTATAGGGAAAGGAAAGGGTTCTCCACCTTTCTATACCAGTCTCTAAATCAAGGCCAATTTTTTATTTCTTGCTGGGGGAAGTGGTTTGCTGGCTAAACTTTGCCACAGCAATTTAAGCCCATAGTTTTTCTAAGTTATAGCAAATAATAAAATTCATAACACAGCTAACATTTAGTATTTAGTGTATACCAAGAATTGCATTAAGCTTCTTTAATTCTCACAAGCTTTCTGTGAGGTTGGTGCTGTTATTGTCATGCCCACTTTTAGGGGACAGAACTAAGACATAGACAGGTTGCAAAATTTGCCCAAAATCACTCAGAGCCAGGATTTGAACTAGGAAGTCCAACAGCAAAGCCAACCCTTTGAACACTTACTCTACTACACCATTGTATGGCCTAGTGTAATAAATAATCAGAAGTGTAACATACTGAATAAAATGAGCTAATTATGAGACTCTTCAATGAGGATCTCCAGACCGGCACATTGTGGAACAGAAGTTACTGTCATTCTAAGCCACCACGTTTATGGCAATTTGTTTCATTAATAATCCATTTTAAATGGATTATATAATAGCATTTAAAACTGAAAAGACAGGCCGGGTGCGGTGGCTCACACCTGTAATCCCAGCACTTTGGGAGGCTGAGGTGGGTGGATCACAAGGTCAAGAGATCGAGACCATCCTGGCCAACATGGTGAAATCCCATCTCTACTAAAAATACAAAAATTAGCTGAGGCAGGAGAATCACTTGAACCCAGGAGGCAGAGGTTGCAGTGAGCCAAGATCACACCACTACACTCCAGCCTGGTGACACAGCAAGACTCGGTCTCAAAAAAAAAAAAAAAACCTGAAAGGACTTTAGCAATCAATTGTCCCAGTTAGGGAAACTGAGGCAACAGGGAGGACTTGCCCAAGGTCACACAACTACTCTGGCAAAGCTGGGTTAGAATTGGAGCCTACTAACTCCTGGCTTGTTGCAGGGATGACTGATGTGTTAATATCACTTGGCTCCTAGAATTGACCAATGACACCATCAGCCCAGAAGACATATATGGAAGCATTCAGGTGTGCCCCCGCAGAGGGAGAGGAGTCTACAAGAAAGGGCTGGTCACAGAGGCTTGCAGAGCTATACTGCAGAGACAGCATCTTTGTTTTACCCTCACCTTCTGTGAATGTAGACCCCAAATCCCAGATCTGTCATTGGGAACACAGAGGGAAAGAAGCTGCTGATGAGCTGACCCTCCAGGGGCTGGAAAGTTTATCTGCACAAACGGGAAAGGAATTGGAGCTGCAAAGAGAGCTGAGCTGCATGAGGGCTTCTTATTTGTGTTAACAAAATGATCAAACCTTTCCTTGGATCCCTTTATGGCAGATTAAGAAGGCTTTGGGGGATCCTGGCATACCTGTCACTGAGCATTTGCATTTCACACTGCAAAAACCCTTTAGATTAATGATCTCCCTATCTGCAAGATATTCTTGTCTTAATAGTCAAGTTATGTGTAATGCCAATCCCACTAAGATTAAAGGGGAAAGAATTTCTGGTATGAAATCTTCTAATGACTGACGAAGACATAAAATCTTGCTGCAATAAATTAACACGTGTCTTTAATATGGACCTGCTGATTTACTCGAG
The DNA here is from genome assembly GCF_029289425.2 of Pan paniscus. Taxonomy (NCBI): domain Eukaryota; kingdom Metazoa; phylum Chordata; class Mammalia; order Primates; family Hominidae; genus Pan; species Pan paniscus. The sequence goes on along the minus strand of NC_073261.2, from coordinate 65,712,553 downwards.
GCAAAATTGCTCTGGAACCACACACCTGGGCATCATCGGGCCCCCCTTAGAAACGATGGGTTTCATATTTATGCTCAGCTGCAGTGAACCCCGAGGACAACCATCTGGCGCTGCAAGTACCAATCGCCCTGAGGAAAGTGGCATTTCTGTAATGCCGCAATCAGTAATCCTGCCAGCAGGGTGTGGTAGAGAAAGAAAAGGACACCCCCTTAGACCCATCATTACCACGTAGGTACCCCACGCCCCCCTTTACTGACCTCTAGGCACTAGACATTTTTACCCATTTTGCAGTTATTGCATGTCAGGGAAAAGAGTGCCAACTTCTGTGCATGCTCTATGCCATAATGCCTCACAGCACAGCAGGAGGCCCCTAAGCACAAGGACTCTGACCCTACCCTGACTTGGTTCAAATCCCACTTCTGCCACTTATTATTCATGTGGCCTCAAACAATTGACCTCTTTATGCCTTAGCTTCCCCACCTGTTAAAAAATTAAAATTAAAAAAAAGCAGTAGCAGCGGGGTGGGTGGATAACCATACCTATATAAGTCACTTAGAATATAGTTCCTGGCAGATAGGAGGACATCAGAGGGCAGGCATAGAACTGGACTCCCTCTTCTTACTAATTTTTCAGCCCAGGCCTGCATGCAGAGAAAGCAATTGACCTCAATGCTCGCCAATAATGTAGCGCTGTACGTGAGTGACTTTGAATACTATGAGCTAAACAAGCTGTCCCTCTACTGAGCATTGATTTAAATACTGAACCTAGCAAGGAGAATGTGAGGCATTGCTTCACATCACTAATGAGTGAGTCTAGCCACCCGCCTGGCATTAGGATGCCCACAAAACTCAGAGGCTGAATCCTCACCAGACTCCTCCACGCCTCACTGTTTTCTGAGTTCCCCAGTGCTTGGTGGTGTAAGTTCCTGCAGACTCTGGTGTTCCAGAGTTTTGCTGCTTTTTTGGTTCCACCAAGAACTTTCCCTGATACTGAAAGTTTTCAGTAGTTGCAAAAGGACTTCTCTCCTTCAGCTTTGTGAATATGGGTTTAACCCGTTCAACTTATAGCGTAAGACAGTGGCCCCCAAAGGCTAGGGTTTCAGATGCTAGGACCTGAAATGCACCCAAAGCCCAAGTCTCCATGTCTGAATTTACACCACCAGTTACCATGACTACAAGTATTTCTGCTTCTCACCCTACCCATTTCCCCCTGCTAGAGTCTGGCTGAACAGGGCACCTCTTCAGGACCAAAGGGCCCTGACATCCCGCTGCCTTCCTCTAACTGTAAAAATGGTAAAAATGTGTGGAGGGAGCCCTTAGCAGCTTGAGATTCGCAAGGTAAAAACGTAGTCCCATCTGTGTAAGATGATGACCAATGAGGCTTTCACCACAGTGCTTCACTGACCTGTCCACAGAACCTCTGGCGGGCAAGAAAGGATGGAGCATGTCTAGGACCGAGCATCCCTTATCAGTTGCCTTATTATACACAACATCCTGAATGTCTGTCCATTAACAGTGAGTTGGGGCCAGACACGGTGGCTCACACTTGTAATCTCAGCACTTTGGGAGGCCGAGGTAGGCAGATCACTTGAGATCAGGAGTTCGAGACCAGCCTGGCTGATATGGTGATACCCTGTCTCTACTTAAAAAAAAAAAAAAAGTGAGCCGAGATGGTGCCACTGCACTTCAGCTGGGTGACAGAGTAAGACTCCATCTCAAAAAAAAAAATAAAATAAAATAAAGAATAAATGTTTAAGTGTGGAAGGGAATGCTGAGCTCCAGGTGAGAATCCAGGCCTGTTGACAACTGATTTCAACTTTGTGAGAGACCCTGAGCAGAGAACCCAGTACACTGTACCCAGACCTCTAACCTACGGAAACTGTGAGATTACAAGAGGGTGTTGTTTTCAGCCACAAAGTTCATGGTAATTTGTTACATAGCCATAGAAAACTGATACACTCTCCTTGGCGCTTGCTCATATCACACCAGTTTTAAGGTAGGGCCGGCTATAGGTCTGTTTCTGTGTAGCTTGGTCATCTTTAGCCTTTTCCCTCAGATACTTCTCATATGTCTCTCCATTTTCAGCTTTGAATTGTCTTTCTACCAATATGCTCTCAGGTCTTGGCTCATTATCCTGCTTTGAAACAACTGTGAAATCCTCAGTTCATCCAGTGCTCCTCAGCCTCCCATCTGCTGGGACCTGCTAAGTTCTCTGTTTAATAGCCAATCTGTTTGGCTGTGTCCCCACCCAAATCTCATCTTGAATTGTAGTTCCCATAATGCCCACCTGTTATGGGAGGGACCCAGTAGGAGACAATTGAATCATGGTGGCGGTTTTCCCCAGACTGTTCTCATCGTAGTGAATAAGTCTCACAAGATCTGATGGTTTTATAAGGGGAAACCCCTGTTGCTTGGTTTTCATTTTTTTACCTCTGCCACCAGGTAAGACATGCCTTTCGCCTTCCACTATGATTGTGATGCCTCCCCAGCCACGTGGAACTGTGAGTCCATTAAACCTCTTTTGCTTTATAAATTACCCAGTCTCAGGTATGTCTTAATAAAGACATACCTAATAAGCAGCATGAGAACAGAGTAATACACTAGCCCAGCATCTGCATGCAGCTCAGCACAGCTTTGCTTTTCTCTGCTTGTCTTCATCTACACCATGCTCCCAAGAAGTGCTCTTATGGATTGCCCAAGTCTGGAGATTGCAAAGTTCTCTCAGCTATACCCCTTAAGGATATCAAGGGGCTAGCATGCCTTGGAGTTCCACACAGGAGACGATCATTGGTAGAAATAGGAGCTGGGATTTCTCAATTAAAGTGAGATATGTGAATGACTGACGCCAATCATGAGGACAGTGAAAGTTCTTTAATGAACCAGTGGAATCTACATAATGAGGTTTTACTGTATTTGATTTAAATTGCAGAAACTTTCTCCATGACCCACACAAGTGTGTGATTAGTAGTTTCTAAATGAAAGAATGTGTGAATGAAGGAACCAAACACTTAATCAGCAATAGAATGATAGGCCAGTAAGAATGATACCTAATAAACATCAGCATCCGTGGGTCTTTACTTCTTGATGAAATTCACCTATTTAAATACAATTGCCAAAGATATTAGTTGCTGTTTCTACCTAGTTATTTAAATAAAATGGCTTTTAAAAATAGCATTTAATTGAGAGGGAGGACACGCTAACTTCCCTCTGCGAATGCTCATAGGGAGAATAGCTAGCCAGTCCACAAGAGTGTAACTACGGCTGACTCTCTTTTTGGACTCAGCCCGCCTGCACCCAGGTGAAATAAACAGCCATGTTGTTCACACAAAGCCTGTTTGGTGGTCTCTTCACACGGACGCGCATGAAATTTGGTGCCGTGACTCAGATCGGGGGACCTCCCTTGGGATATCAATCCCCTGTCCTCCTGCTCTTTGTTCCCTGAGAAAGATCCACCTACAACCTCAGGTCCTCAGACCGACCAGCCCAAGAAACATCTCACCAATTTCAAATCCAGTAAGCGGCCTCTTTTTACTCTCTTCTCCAACGTCCCTCACTATCCCTCAACCTCTTTCTTCTTTCAATCTTGGCGCTACACTTCAATCTCTCCCTTCTCTTAATTTCAATTCCTTTCATTTTCTGGTAGAGACAAAAGAGACACGTTTTATCCGTGGACCCAAAACTCTGGCGCCGGTCACAGACTGGGAAGGCAGCCTTCCCTTGGTGTTTAATCATTGCAGGGACGCCTCTGTGATTATACACCCACGTTTCAAGGGTGTCAGACCACGCAGGGACGCCTGCCTTGGTCCTTCACCCTTAGCGGCAAGTCCCGCTTTTCTGGGGAAGGGACAAGTATCCCAACCCCTTCTCTCCTTGTCTCTACCCCTTCTCTGCCTTTCCTGGGGCAGGGGCAAGTACCCCTCAACCCCTTCTCCTTCACCCTTAGCGGCAAGTCCCACTTTCCTAGGGGCAAGAACCTCCCAATCGCTTATTTCCGCACCCCAACCTCTTATCTCTGTGCCCCAATCCCTTATTTCCGTGCCCCAACGTCTTCTCTGCTTTTCTGGAGGGCAAGAACTCCCCACCCCTTCTCCATGTCTCTACTCTTTTCTCTGGGCTTGCCTCCTTCACTATGGGTAGGCTTCCACCTTCCATTCCTCCTTGTTCTCCCTTAGCCTGTGTTCTCAAAAACTTAAAACCTCTTCAACTCACACCTGACCTAAAACCTAAATGCCTTATTTTCTTCTGCAATGCCGCTTGACCCCAATACAAACTCGACAGTAGTTCCAAATAGCTGGAAAACGGCACTTTCAATTTTTCCATCCTACAAGATCTAAATAATTCTTGTGGTAAAATGGGCAAATGGTCTGAGGTGCCTGACGTCCAGGCATTCTTTTACACATCAGTCCCTTCCTAGTCTCTGTGCCCAGTGCAACTCTTCCCAAATCTTCCTTCTTTCCCTCCCTCAGTCCCAACCCCAAGCGGCGCTGAGTCTTTCTAATCTTCCTTTTCTACAGACCCATCTAACCTGTCCCCTCCGCGCCAGCCCAAGCTAGGTCCCAATTCTTCCTCAGCCTCCACGCCTCCACCCTGTAATCTTTTTATCACCTCCCCCCGCTTCATCCCACACCTGGTCTGGCTTACAGTTTCATTCTGTGACTAGCCCTCCCCCACCTGCCCAGCAATTTACTCTTAAAAAGGTGGCTGGAGCCAAAGGCATAGTCAGGGTTAATGCTCCTTTTTCTTTATCCCAAATCACATAGCGTTTAGGCTCTTTTTCATCAAATATAAAAACCCAGCCCAGTTCATGGCTCGTTCGGCAGCAACCCTGAGACGCTTTACAGCCCTAGACCCTAAAAGGTCAAAAGGCCATCTTATTCTCAATATACATTTTATTACCCAATCTGCTCCCGACATTAAATAAAACTCCAAAAATTAAATTCCGGCCCTCAAACCCCACAACAGGATTTAATTACCCTCGCCTTCAAGGTGTACAATAATAGAAAAAAGTTGCAATTCCTTGCCTCCACTGTGAGACAAACCCCAGCCACATCTCCAGCACACAAGAACTTCCAAACGCCTGAACCGCAGCGGCCAGGCGTTCCTCTAGAACCTCCTCCTCCAGGAGCAAGCTACAAGTGCCAGAAATCTGACCACCAGGCCAAGGAATGCCCGCAGCCCAGGATTCCTCCTAAGCCGTGTCCCATCTGTGCGGGACCCCACTGGAAATTAGACTGTTCAACTCACCTGGCAGCCACTCCCAGAGCCCCTGGAACTCTGGCCCAAGGCTCTCTGACTGACTCCTTCTTGGCTTAGCGGCTGAAGACTGATGCTGCCCGATTGCCTCGGAAGCCCCGTAGGCCATCACAGACGCCGAGCTTTGGGTAACTCTCACAGTGGAAGGTAAGTCCGTCCCCTTCTTAATCAATATGGAGGCTACCCACTCCACATTACCTTCTTTTCAAGGGCCTGTTTCCCTTGCCTCCATAACTGTTGTGGGTATTGACAGCCAGGCTTCTAAACCTCTTAAAACTCCCCAAATCTGGTGCCAACTTAGACAACACTCTTTTATGCACTCTTTTTTAGTTATCTCCACCTGCCCACTTCCCTTATTAGGCCGAGATATTTTAACCAAATTATCTGCTTCCCTGACTCTTCCTGGACTACAGCTGCATCTCATTGCCACCCTTCTTCCCAATCCAAAGCCTCCTTTGCGTCCTCCTCTTGTATTCCCCCACCTTAACCCACAAGTATAAGAGACCTCTACTCCCTCCTTGGTGACTGATCACGCACCCCTTACCATCTCATTAAAACTTAATCACCCTTACCCCGCTCAACGCCAATATCCTATCCCACAGCACACTTTAAAAGGATTAAAGCCTGTTATCACTTGCCTGCTACAGCACGGGCTTCTAAAACCTATAAACCCTCCTTACCATTCCCCCATTTTACCTGTCCTAAAACCAGGCAAGGCTTACAAGTTAGTTCAGAATCTGCACCTTATCAACCAAATTGTTTTGCCTATCCACCACGTGGTGCCAAACCCATATACTCTCCTATCCTCAATACCTCCCTCTACTACCCATTATTCTGTTCTGGATCTCAAACATGCTTTCTTTACTATTCCTTTGCACCCTTCATCCCAGCCTCTCTTTGCCTTCACTTAGACTGACCCTGACACCCATTAGGCTCAGCAAATTACCTGGGCTGTACTGCCACAAGGCTTCACAGACAGCCCCCATTACTTCAGTCAAGCCCAAATTTCATCCTCATCTGTTACCTATCTCGGCATAATTCTCATAAAAACACACGTGCTCTCCCTGCTGATCGTGTCCGATTAATCTCCCAAACCTCAATCCCTTACAAAAGAACAACTCCTTTCCTTCCTAGGCATGGTTAGTGCGGTCAGAATTCTTATAAAAGAGCCAGGACCACACAGTGTAGCCTTTCTGTCCAAACAACTTGACCTTACTGTTTTAGCCTAGCCCTCATGTCTGCATGCAGCGGCTGCTGCTGCTTTAATACTGTTAGAGGGCCTAAAAATCACAAACTATGCTCAACTCACTCTCTACATATCTCATAACTTCCAAAATCTATTTTCTTCCTCATACCTGACGCATATACTTTCTGCTCCCCAGCTCCTTCAGCTGTACTCACTCTTTAAGTCCCACAATTACCATTGTTCCTGGCCCGGACTTCAATCTGGCCTCCCACATTATTCCTGATACCACACCTGACCCCCATGACTGTATCTCTCTGATCCACCTGATATTCACCCCATTTCCCCATATTTCCTTCTTTGCTGTTGCTCACCCTGATCACGCTTGCCTCATGCTATCCCCAAACTGCCATTCTTTTTTTTTTTTTTTAATTTATTCTTTTATTGATAATTCTTGGGTGTTTCTCACAGAGGGGGATTTGTCAGGGTCGTGGGACGATGGTGGAGGGAAGGTCAGCAGATAGACAGGTGAACGGAGGTCTCTGGTTTTCCTAGGCAGAGGACCCTGCGGCCTTCCGCAGTGTTTGTGTCCCCGGTTGCTTGAGATTGGGGAGTGGTGATGACTCTTGGCGAGCATGCTGCCTTCAAGCATCTGTTTGGCAGAGCACATCTTGCACCGCCCTTGGTCCATTTGGCCCTGAGTGGACACAGCACATGTTTCGGAGAGCGCAGGGTTGGGGGTGGGGTCGCAGATCAACAGGATCCCAAGGCAGAAGAATTTTTCTTAGTACAGAACAGAATGAAGAGTCTCCCATGTCTGCTTCTTTCTGCACAGACACGGCAACCATCCGATTTCTCAATCTTTTCCCCACCTTTCCCACCTTTCTATTCCACAAAGCCGCCATTGTCATCCTGGCCCATTCTCAATGGGCTGTTGGGCACACCTCCCAGACGGGGCGGCTGGCTGGGCAGAGGGGCTCTTCACTTCCCAGTAGGGGTGGCCGGGCAGAGGCGCCCCTCACCTCCCAGACGGCCGGGCAGAGGCGCCCCTCACCTCCCGGACGGGGCGGCTGGCCGGGCAGGGGGCTGACCCCCCCACCTCCCTCCCGGACAGGGCGGCTGGCCGGGTGGGGGGCTGACCCCCCCCCACCTCCCTCCCGGACGGGGCGGCTGGCCGGGCGGGGGGCTGACCACCCCACCTCCCTCCCGGACGGGGCGGCTGGCCGGGCAGAGGGGCTCCTCACTTCCCAGTAGGGGTGGCCGGGCAGAGGCGCCCCTCACCTCCCAGACGGGGCGGCTGGCCGGGCGGGGGGCTGACCCCCCCCACCTCCCTCCCGGACGAGGTGGCTGGCCGGGCAGAGGGGTTCCTCACTTCCCAGTAGGGGCGGCCGGGCAGAGGCGCCCCTCACCTCCCGGACGGGGCGGCTGGCCGGGCGGGGGGCTGACCCCCCCACCTCCCTCCCGGACGGGGCGGCAGCCATTCTTAACTCTTGAAGTAAATAATCTTTGCTGGCAGGGCTATGCTGAATCTCCTTAGGCACTCTAATCAGATGTCCTCAGTCATCCCAATTCTTAGACCTTTTATACCTGTTTTTCTCCTTCTCTTATTCCATTTAGTTTTTCAATTCATACAAAACCATATCCAGGCCATCACCAATAATTCTACACAAGAAATGTTTCTTCTAACAACCCCACAATATCACCCCTTACCACAAAATCTTCCTTCAGCTTATTCTCTCCCACTTTAGGTTCCCACGCCACCCCTAATCCGGCTTGAAGCAGCCCTGAGAAACATCGCCCATTCTCTCTCCACACCAACCCCCACAAATTTTCACCACCCCAAGACTTCAACACTATTTTGTTTTATTTTTCTTATTAATATAAGAAGGCAGGAATGTCAGGCCTCTGAGCCCAAGCCAAGCCATCGCATCCCCTGTGACTTGCACGTATACATCCACGTGGCCTGAAGTAACTGAAGATCCACAAAAGAAGTAAAAATAGCCTTAACTGATGACATTCCACCATTGTGATTTGTTCCTGCCCCACCCTAACTGATCAATGTACTTTGTAATCTCCCCCACCCTTAAGAAGGTTCTTTGTAATTCTCCCCACCCTTGAGAATGTACTTTGTGAGATCCACCCCTGCCCACAAAACATTGCTCTTAACTTCACCACCTATCCCGAAACCTATAAGAACTAATAATAATCCACCACTCTTTGCTGACTCTCTTTTTGGACTCAGCCCACCTGCACCCAGGTGAAATAAATAGCCATGTTGCTCACAAAAAAAAAAAAAAAAAAAAAAAAAAAGAGTGTAACTACGCCCCTAGAGGCACAGACACAGACATGGAGGAGGGGAGGAGGGTAAAGCACCCTACAGAAAATAATTGGCCAGCTGAATATTGTCCCTGCAAAATTCCAATCCACAAAGCGATAACGAGCAACTTGAGATTTATTTATAAATATTTTATCACTCTCAAAAATTTGAAACAATCTAAATACTCATCAATACAGGATCCATTAGATAAACTCAGGTACATTTGAATGAAGTAGTACACAGTCATTAAAAATAAGGATCTGTATTTATTGACATGAAAGGATTTTGTGACATATTGTTAAGTAAAAGGAAAGCAAATTAGAAAATATTATTTACCAAATAAGCATATGGAAAAAAAGAATAGATGGCTATGTAACAAAAATGCTAACTGTGGCCATCTCTGGAGAGTGGAACTTGTAGGTGGGGTGACCATACATCCTGGTCTGCCATGTATAGTCTAATTTTAAGAACACTCTGGTTCATTCTGCGAAGTGTTCCTGTTTGTGTGATAAATTATATGGTCACCTTAGCTATTGGTAGTTTTACTTTATTCTTGTATTTTTACATTTTAGCATGTTTTCTTTTTAAAATCAATTAGGTAGGCACAAAAGTAATTGCGGTTTTCGCCATTACTTTTCATCTGCTGTCCAATGTTCTACCTCCGAGCTCTACCCCCTCCTTTTGCCATTACTTTTAATAGCTATTTTCATTTTTGAGGGGAAAGCACTTTATCATTTTCATTTCTCAGTCATTTAAATGGACTGTCTTCCAGGTTAATCCAAAGTATGTGTTTTGGCTAAATTCCATGGTGTCTTCTAAACACCAGGCACTGTGCTAGGTGCAGGGGATACAAGAATAAATTCAGCAGTCCCCGTTCTCCACAGCTGGAGGAGTAAGCACCACAGACCACCACGTGCCAGGCTAATCACTATATGAATTATCTCATTTGACCTTCACAACAACTCTATGAGGTGAGCACTATCATTATTTCCTTTCTATAAGTAACTATTAAAGAGGTTACACTACTTGCTCAAGGTTGCATAGCCAGAATTTAAATCCAAGCTGTCCGCTCATGTCTTAATTTGAGCATGCTGCCAGGGGGTGTAGACGGTGGGGAGTAATAGGTAAATGCAATACCTATTGTATTGTATCACAGAAAGTCCTATGATAAAAGTAGGCAATGAGTGCTATGAGATCACCCAGGCTGGACAGGTCACCCAGCCCAGGAAGGCAGAAGTTGGGGCTCTTGAAGGATAAGCAGAATGAGGATGTAGAGAGAGTGAGTTGGGGGAATGTGCCAGACGGAGGCAATAGAACGGTATTGTTGGAGTCTTCAGGGAGTGGCAGGTAATAGGCGTTGGCAACCTGTAAAGTGCAAAGGGGGAACAGGGATACCAGGCTGGCCCATGGAGGGTTTGATGTGCCCACTATGGAGTCTCGCCTGTGCCTGGGAGACAATGGGCCACTGGCAAGGAATGCCAGAGAGGGTCCTTCTTTTTTTTAATTTTCAATTTTTTTTTTAATTTGTCATTGAGACAGGGTCTTGCCATGTTGCCCAGGCTGGTCTTGAATTCCTGGGCCCAAGCAATCCTCCTGACTCAGCCTCCCCAAGTGCTAGGATTACAGGTGTGAGCCACCACATCCAACCCTAAACAGGGCCCTTCTACAGCTAATGCTGGAGTTCATATGAAGGAACACTAGAGTGGCTGGACAGATCAGGGAGCCTCTACCACATAATCATAGGAGGATTTACTGTGACACTTCTGCAGCTGAAGTTTCAGGGACCACCACCAGTAGAGGCCCCTTCCAGGGTTTATTTCTAATTTTATATCCATAGTTTTGTAGCCTTTCTCTTATAAGCCCCCCTCCCAAAACTGGTTAAGCTTCAGGCCCCCCAAATCTAGATCTGCCCCCTGTGAATAGTAATTGTTTTCTTGTGCCAGCTTCCAATTCCCAGCACTGTAGTAAAATTCATCTTCTTTAAATTCCTCTTTTGACTTTAGTTTCTCTTCCTCTTTTTTTTAAATAAATACCTTGTTTTTCTTAATATCCTAATCTATTCTTCTTGTTTTCATTTTGCCACCTAGTTACATTTGTTACTGTCAAACTTCTGCTGCTTTTCATACCATTTCTCTCTCTCTGCTGCACCTCATAATATTTTAAAGTGTAAATAACAAGAGAGGCTGGTGAAATGGAAATAGAATAATGCTGTACAGACCCCATCCATCATGGAGCAGAGCCTTCTGCTGGCAAAGACTTCCCCTGCATGGCCCCCCTACCCCTATTGCTAAACCTCTGACCATCTTCTCCTCTCTCTGGGGTTCTCCCTTCCCCCTTACCTTCTGTCTCCAAATTTTCTGCTAATTTACCTTCCTTTTTTGCTAATTTACCTTACCACTCTTTTGTCTAGCCTCTGACAGGCCTGAGGTCACAGCCCCAGGTCTTTCCTTCAAAGTCAAGCTTTGTCTTCTCAATGTGATGACTGCTAGGCACTAGCAAATAGGGTGATTACAACAGGGTCCCCAAAACATGGGGCCTTTGGAGAGTACCATGAGATGGGTGTTGAAGAAGGAAGCAGAAGGGGGCAATCACTATGTGATATGCAGATGTGAGTCAATATTCAGATCTTGCCCCCGAAATCTGTTGCTCAAGCCAACCCTGTTGCTCATCCTCAGTGTTGGAGGACACCGGTTCCGTCACTGTCTGTGTCCTTCCCACCCTCCCCAGACCCATACTTTCAGAGCCTTCTGGAAGCATCCTGACTTAAATATTTAGCACCTATGACCATGCATCCAACTATGCAACCAATTAGGCGTCCTCATCAGCAGATTAGTGAATGAGGTCACCTAACCCATATTTCAGAACATGAACCCCTTGAAGGCAGTGGCTGGTTAGTCCTCTTGGCTCTCTAGTACTGCCTCGCCTGGAATTTAGTAAGTATTTGTTGTATAAATGAAAATCCCCCAAGGAGATAACATGACCTCCAAATGTGCCTTTCACCTTCCTGGCTCACACATGTTGCCTGCTTCCTGGATGGTCCTTCCATCTCCCTCTCCCTCTCCATCTCAACCTTGCACGATGTGCCTTCCTGCATCCACTGCTCTCTGCTCTCACCAGCTGAAAAAGCAGGGCCAAGAGTGGGAGAGACATGCACAGCATCGCCTAAGTAACAAGCTCTAGGCCACTGAGTCTCCCAGCAGGGTCAAACACGCTTCCATTTCTGAGCGTATTTTTCACCCTCCCAAGTCAAAGCAGCCAAATAAATGGCCACAGGCCCATACTGAGAATGTCAGATCCGTCAATAGCAATTAAAGATCTCGCTTAAAAACCGGATGGTTGGTCCACAGAACTGGCAGGATTCTTGCACAGGCTACTGAAGATCAATGTCAGCACATGTATCATGATGCCACATTGGTTGTAGTTAGAAAGATGTGTAAGCAGAAAGGTCTTGGGTCTTGCCCAGGAAAAGTCAGTGGCTAGGCTTTCAAGAGACCTCAGGGCTTGGATTGGCCTTGATGAATATATCACTGTCGAACATCAGATCTTCAGCCTTGCAGTATCTGAAATGGACTTGCTCAACAAACCCAGAGATGATCAGACTTTCAATGGTAAACTCCAGCTAACTAAACTCACAAAAGACTGAAATATAAATCAGAATACCAGTTTGTTCTTTTTACATGGGTTATTTCTTTCCAGAAGCCATAAAGTTTCAATATCCCAACCCAAGCTCCACCCTTTTCCTGTGTCATGCTGAACTAATAATCTGAAGATTTCTTGGTGCAATAGAAGCAGAGCACAGGGAAATGGAAGGTCTTGAGCCTTATTTTGTCCTCAGCAGAAAATCCTTCTCAAGGGAAAAGAAGCCCCATCCTACTCTTCTCTACAGATACTAATTGACCAAGTTTTCTGGATTCATTTTTTCAGTGATGACCTTCTCCACTACCTACACATACCTTTTTCTTTTTTGTAACAGCTTGATGGAGCTATAAGTCACATACCATATACTTCACCTATTTAAAGTACACAATTCAATACTTTTCAGTATATTTGCAGAGTTGTGCAGCTACCAGCACAATAAATTTTCAAACATTTTCATCACCCCAAAAAGAAACCCTGTGCCCTTTAGCTATCACCCCCAACTTTTTCCATCCACCTCCTCCCCCAGCCCTAACCAACCAGTGATCTACTTTCTGCCCCTATCTATTTGCCTATTCAGGACATTTCATATAAATGCAGTCGTATAATATGTGGTCTCTGTGCCTGGCTTCTTTCACTTAACACACTATTTTCAAGGTTCATCCATGTTGTAGCCTGAATCAGGATTTCATTCCTTTCTATAGCCGAATAATATTCCATTCTATATATATGCTGCATTTTGCTTATCCATTCATCAGTTGATAGAAATTTGGGTTGTTTCCACCTTTTACTTTTGGCTATTATGAATAATTCTGCTATACACATTCAGGTACAAGTTTTACATGGACATATGCTTTTATCTCTCAAGTATACTTCTAGGAGTAAAATTGCTGGGTCACATGGCAACTTTATGTTTAACTTTTTGAGGAACTGCCAAACTGTTTTCCAAAGTAGTTGCACCATTTTACATTCCTACCAGCAATGTATGTGGTTCTGATTTCTCCACATCCTCGTCAACACTTGATATTATCTAACTCTCTGATTATAGCCATACTGGGTATAAAATGCTCTCTCATGGTTTTGATTTTCATTTCCCTGATTTTGAGCATCTTTCCATGTGCTTATTGGCCATTTGTACATCTTTGAAGAAATGTCGATTCTGATCATTTTTTAATTGGGTTATTTTCTTTTTATTATTGAGTTGTGATAGTTCTTTATATGCTCTAACTACAAGCCACTTATCAGATATATATTATTTTTCACATGTGTTAATGGCACCGGATAACATATTAAGGCATTGTCTCCTCCCCGTTACCTGTATATTCTTGGTTTAAAACTCAAGTGTTTTTAGACTTTAATATTTCTGGCATTGAACTAAGTTTGTAAACAGTGTGTATGTGTTTCCTGCTCCTCCATACCTGTTATGGTTTGGCTGCATCCCCACCCAAATCTCATCTTGAATGTATTCCCCACAATCCCACATGTTGTGGGAGAGACCCGGTGGGAGGTAATTGAATCATGGGGGTGGTTCCCACATGCTGTTCTCTTGATAGTGAGTGAGTTCTCATGAGATCTGATGGTTTTATAAGCACCTGGCATTCCCCCTGCTGGAACTTTTCCTTCCTGCCACCCTGTGAAGAAGGTGCCTTTCTTCCCCTTCGCCTTCCACCATGATTCTAAGTTTCCTGAGGCCTTCTCAGCCATGCAGAACTGTGAGTCAATTAAACCTCTTTCCTTTATAAATTACCCAGTCTCAGATATTTTCCTTATAGCAATGTGAGAATGAACTAATACAATACCCAAAAGCTGGAGAGAAGGCAATGGTGTATGTACATTATGATGGTGATGACTTGTTAAAGAGCATCCTGAGGACACTCCCACGTAGTTATGGTATGTAAATAGACAAGAGAAGAACTGACGGGAAGAATAAAAAACTAGAGGAGGCAGCTGGGTATGGTGGCTCATGCCTATAATCCCAGAACTTTGGGAGGCCAAGGCGGGTGGATCACCTGAGGTCAAGAGTTCAAGATGACCATCATGGCCAACATGGTGAAACCCTGTCTCTACTAAAAATACAAAAATTAGCTGTGTGTGGTGGTGCACACCTGTAATCCCAGCTTCTCGGGAGGCTGAGGCAGGATAATTGCTTGAACCCAGGAGGCAGAGCCTGCAATGAGCCATGATCGCACCATTGCACTTCAGCTGGGCAACAAAAGCGAAACTGCGTCTCAAAAAAAAAAAAAAAAAAAAACTAGAGGAGGCAACCACTATCTTTGGATGTGGACTTAGGACTGTTGAAAATGGTTTCTGTAAATATTTCTGAATACATAAAAACAATTAATGCTTCTCTTTGGCAAGCACGAGGAAGCTCCTAACTTAGGTGGCCCACTACCAAGTGTTCACCAAAGAGATCAGTGGCCCTTATCGTCCTAACTGACCAGAAATCAAACCACAAGGAGTTAGCAAGTTACTACAGGATATAGGCTTTTTTCAGCATCTTCTTCTGCACTGGAAGAAGACGGAGGGTGCTCTCTGTAAACTCAAGGACAGATCTGCCAGGCCACATTAAAGAGCCATTTTTATAGCACAACTTGGACTTTTATCTTGTTAAGACTCTTCTGGAAGTAGGTAATAAAACCCCCAGCCCCAACCTGGCTCAGATAGAAAAGGATGCGATAGCTATAACCATACAGAGATGCTGCTGAAACACCTGACCACTAGCCCCTGTGAGGCCTCAGCAGTCCTCAGTGACCAGTCTCTATCTTACACTCATAGCCAGGGAGATAGGTCTTCCCATGGGTCAGTAATCATAAGTAATGTTTATTATTTATGATTAAATAACTTGCCCAAGGTCACATAGCTAGGAATTGATGGAGTCAGGACTCAAACCCAAGCATTTTGGCTTCAAAGCCCACACTCTTCACCACTGGCCTTTATTATACTTTGTTCCAGGGTTACAAACTAAGTGCATGAACTACACAACTGCCTAAAAATGCACATGAAGAGGGACTGAGTTGGAATTATAAATGAATTTATATTAGTCCTCATTTTAGATTCTTAAATCTGAGCAGGGCTGGGTGCAGTGGGTCATTGGGTCATACCTATAATCCCAGCAGTCTGGGAGGCCAAGGCAGGAGGATCACTTGAGGTCAGGAATTCGAGACCAGCCTGGCCAACATGGCGAAACCCTGTCTCTACCAAAAATATAAAAAATCAGCCAGGTGTGGTGGCACACTCCTGTAATCCCAGCTACTTGGGAGGCTGAGGCAGGAGAATTGCTTGAACCTGGGAGGTGGAGGTTGCAGAGACCCAAGATCATGTGATTGCACTCCAGCCTGGACAACAAGAACAAAACTCTGTCTCAAAAAAAAAAAAAAAAAGTCATGAATGAGTGAAAGATCCATTCAAAGTGTAGGATAGGCTGATGGGTTTCATGGAACAGAGCCTGAAAAGTTCATTGATAACATTTCATATTCCACATTCTATAACCTTATTAAATTTTGATGTAGTATCAAATAAGTGCACCCACAATTACACAAAAAAACTATTTGAATTCTTCCTTTCCCAATTTTATTTTTTTTTTTTTTTTTTTTTTTTTTTGAGATGGAGTTTTGCTCTTGTCGCCCAGGCTGGAGTGCAGTGATGCAATCTCAACTCACCACAACTTCCACCTCCTGGGTTCAAGTGATTCTCCTGCCTCAGCTTCCCAAGTGGCTAGGATTACAAGTGCCCGCCACCATGCCCAGCTAATTTTTTTTTTAGTAGAGATGGGGTTTTGCCATGTTGGCTAGGCTGGTCTCAAACTCCTGACCTCAGGTGATCCACCCACCTTGGCCTCCCAAAGTGCTGGGATTACAGGCATGAGCCACCGTGCCCAGCCCCTTTCCCAATTTTATAGCTCTATAAAGCTGGATTTTCTTCATATACTTCAGCAAAACATCTCACAAGAGATTAAAAGCAGAAACAGATACGAGAATCTGGATGCCTTCTACAAAATGAGACATTAAAGATATTTGCAAACATATAAAACAATACCATTCTTCTCGATTTTATTTTTGAAAATAGTTACTTTTTGAAAAAAGTTATTTATATTAACATGTATTGTGAGGTTTTTTTGTTTGTTTGTTTGAGATGGAGTCTCGCTTTGTCACCCAGGCTGGAGTGCAGTGGCGCGATCTTGGCTCACTGCAAGTTCCGCCTCCCAGGTTCATGCCATTTTCCTGCCTCAGCCTCCTGAGTAGCTGGGACTACAGGTGCCTGCCACCACGCCCGGCTAATTTTTTGTATTTTTGGTAGAGACGGGGTTTCACCGCGTTAGCCAGGATGGTCTCTATCTCCTGACCTCGTGATCCGCCCGTCTTGGCCTCCCAAAATGCTGGGATTACAGGCATGAGCCACCATGCCCGGCCACATCGTGTTTTTTTTAAAATTAATTAACATTTTTATGTATCCTTTATTGTGTCTAATATGATAAATAACAATGGAATAATTCACATAGATTAAAGCTTCTTTGAGTCTTCAATAATCTTTAAGAGTCCTGAGAACAAAAAGTTTGAGAACTCTTGATCTAGTTCAACATTTACCGAGAGTATTCTGGAAGTTAATGTTTTCTTTCCAAAAAAGGATTCTAAAGCCAAAATAAGTTTGAAAATTCCTTTGTTTAAAAAAATGTTATATATAGGCCAGGCAGGGTGGCTCACACCTGTAATCCCAGAACTTTGGGAGGCCAAGACGAGAGGATCACTTGAAGCCAAGAGTTCGAGACCAACCTGGCCAAGAGAGTGAGACCCCCAGGAGTTCAAGACTAGCAGCGCCAACATGGCAAAACCATGTCTTTACTAAAAATGCAAAAAAATTAGCCAGGTGTGGTGGCGGGCACCTGTAATCCCAGCTACTCGGGAGGCTGAGGCAGGAGATTCGCTTGAATCTGGGAGGCAGAAGTTACAGTGAGCCAAGATCATGCCACTGCACTCCAGCCTGGGCAACAGAACAAGACTCCATTTCAAAAAAAAAAAAGAAAAAAGATAGTGAGACCTCATATCATTAAAAAAATGAAGAAGAAGAAAAATGTTATATATATGTGTGTGTGTGTGTGTGTGTTCTATATACACACACATGCAACTGCACTTATTTGCTTCAAGACTCTCTGAGCCTATTATGTGCTAATGGACATTGTGATGCCCTACTGCGAGATGATGGCATGTAGATTTCCCCAAATGTACCTGACCTTTAGTTCTTCATTCATGGAATACCTATTAACATTTTAAAGACTAGTTTTTCAGCCAGGTGCAGTGGCTCACGCCTGTAATCCCAGCACTTTGGGAGGCCGAGGCAGACAGATCACGAGGTCAGGAGTTCGAGGCCAGCCTGGCCAACATAGTGAAACCCCGTCTCTACAAAAAATACAAAAATTACCCAGGTGTGATGGCACATGCCTACAGTCCCAGCTATTCGGGAGGCTGAGGCAGGAGAATCGCTTGAACCCGGGAGGCGGAGGTTGCAGGGAGCTGAGATGGTGCCATTGCACTCCAGACTGGGTGACAGAGTGAGACTCCGTCTCAAAAAAAAAAAAAAAAAAAGACTAGCTTTTCTTGGACTGCATTTTGAGAAATGCTGATCTAGTACTACCTCCTCATTTTGCAGGGGAAACTGAGTCACAGAGAACTCTCAGAGAAATAGCGCCATAAATTATACTACTAATTGGTGGCTATACAGAGACTAGGACTCAGGTGTTCAGACTGCCAGTCTAGCCGGACATGGTGGTCCCAGCTACTCGGGAGGCTGACGTAAGAGGATTACTTGAGCCTGGGAGGCAGAGGTTGCAGTGAGCCCAGATCAAGCCACTGCACTCCAGCCTGGGTAACAAAGTAAGATCCTATCAAAAAAAAAAAAAAAAAAAGAAGGCAATAAGGGAAGGAAGGGAGGGAGGGAACAAAGAGACTATAGGCCGAGCATAGTGGCTCACCCCTGTAATCTCAGCACTTTGGGAGGCCAAGGCAGGCAGATTACCTGAGGTCAGGAGTTCGAGACCAGCCTGGCCAACATGGCAAAACCCCAACTCTACTAAAAATATAAAAATTTGCCAGGCGTGGTGGGGCATGCCTGTAATCCCAGCTACTCAGGAGGCTGAGGCACAAGAATTACTTGAACCTGGGAGGTGGAGGTTGGCGTGAGCCAAGATCACGCCACTGCACTCCAGCCTGGACCACAGAGTGAGACTCTGTCTCAAAACAAAACAAAACAAAAACAGACTGCCAATCTAGCATTCTCTCATTCATTAGAACCTGGAAGCCTCCCCCATCCCCATCCTCACTGAAAGGGATTACAGCCCAAATTTCAGTTTATTTTCACCATCCAGGGCTTCTAATCTGTTACCTTTGAGAGATAATCCTATAAAATGCAGCAGAATGTAGATTCCAAAACCTGCAGAGATTACATTTTATGGGAGGGGAATTATCTCTGTGATCCAATTAACACAGCAAGCGACAGGGGAAAAACATAGGCTTTAGATTAGTGTTGGGGGGAGGAATCAGGACATTCTGCAAGTTAATTCATATTAACAGGTTCAAAAACCTCTGAAGTACATTTATAATTTCCTAAATCCTAATCATTAATCTGCATTGTGAACTGGTAGCCTTTGGAAAGAATATTACAACTATGAATCATGTGTTTCTTGTTTTGTTTTGTTTGAGACAGTTTCACTCTTGTTGCCCAGGCTGGAGTGCGGTGGCGCCATCTCGGCTCACTGCAATCTCCGCCTAACAGATTCAAGCGATTCTCCTGCCTCAGCCTGCCGAGTAGCTGGGATTACAGGCTCCCGCCACCATGCCCGGCTAATTTTTTTGTAATTTTAGTGGAGATGGAGTTTCATTTCGTTGGCCAGGCTGGTCTCAAACTCCTGACCTAGGTGATCCACTTGCCTCAGCCTCCCGAAGTGTTGGGATTACAGGCGTGAGCCACCGTGCCCCGCCAAATCAAATGTTTTTAATGTTTGCAATTTTCTTTATGAATGTCCTAGTTTCCTTCGAAAGTTGAGTACATTTCTCCTCTCAAATGATGAGTTTATAATTCACATTTCCCTCTTCATCTTGGCTACCAGGAAGCTTTGAATCAGGTTAAACACACATCCAGATAATCAAATCAACATTTGGTGGGTGATTCCCAAATTCCTAGGTGTGGGAATTTATTTATGTCATATAGATTAGCTAAATAATCCTTCCCCTCTCAGTGGGTCACTTTTGTCATCTGTTGAGCCAAAATGAAATGGTCACTATCAAATTCCCTTTACAATCTTCCCAGGTCTCCAGGCAACTTCCTGTCCAAGTTCATGGTCGTAGCTGCTGAGAATCAAGGTGTCCATCAGACGGTTACTCTGCCTTCCCTTTCAGTATCTCCTATGCTAATATGATCAATAATTATGCAGAGGGCAATAATATTAAACTGCTTTTATCCCCTGAAGGAAACGCTTATGTGCTCAGGATTGCCTGCATTTTCTGAGTATATTCCAAAATCTCTGAAGATTTTATTCATGCAAGATAAGTGTGACCTTCAACTAAACTCAAATCTATAATTTAAAGTGGCCTCTTTGACTCAAAATCCTCTCCATTTCAATGCCAAATGGATCATCAGCTGCTCTCCAAGTAATACTCGCTCCAGAGGAAGGTTCCAGCTACTGATCGACACACATTTTTGCATTTCTACTCACAGACTTAAGTTCTGCTCTCCAATATGTGACTGTAGCTTAATTGACGGAGGAATGCAAAAAGAGATTTGGAGGCGTCTGACTACTGTCGACTCATTGACTTCCCTCAGAGAATTCTTTCACTTGTCTTTTAAATTTTCCTTTCTTGTCAAAATTGCAGGTGCAGATAAATGCTGGAATCTTATTTCAATCAGAAAGTGCCAAGAACAAGAAAAGATGGAGAATTTTGATTGTCGTTGAGGACAGAGCCTCAAACAGCTGGAGGCCTTCCATTCTCTTTTAGCTTCCATCCATCTAAGAAAAAAAATGCACCAAGGATTTCACTCAATTTGTGCAGAAAGATGAGGAAATTCACACTGAAATGAAGAACTGCATTCCCAAAATAGCGTTAACCTAGAACAGCACTGATGGGGGAATAAGAGACCTTGGATGTGGTGGGTCCAACCTTTGGTAAAAGGTCCAGGGGATGCCCCAGAAGGGATTCCTGTGTGACAGTTAGCTGATGATACATTGGCCTTTCCTTTCAGGGAAGCTTAGAGCCAGCTTAGGGATTCTCACCTCAGCCAGATTTTCTTTCTCCAGACAAATGTGTATTTCAGACAACTTCTAAGTAAATCTGGAAATGATTATGAAAAAGGAAAAATAAAATCCAACAAAAGCCTCTGACTTAGTTATCATTCAGAGTCTGTCCTCCAGGGTGGGTCTAACGATTTGTCCCAGGGTCCACCACAGAGCCTGCCCATGGACTTGCTGTGGTGGGTGTTTTAGGGATTTGAGAGGTTCTGTTTCCATGCTGTCTCCCAACTACTCTGGACACAGGTCCTCAGCATCAGGGACTGTGTTTGATGGCTTATATATCTCCAGCCTCTGGCCCAACTGCTGGCATATAGTAGATGCTCAATAATGAACTGAAGGCTGGGCACAGTGGCTCACATCTGTAATCCCAGCACTTTGGGAGGCCGAGGCAGGAGGGTGGCTTGAGCCCAGGAGCTTGAGACCAGCCTGGGCAACACAGGGAGACCCCATCTCCACACAAAAAAATTTTTTAATTAGCCATGCATGGGGGCCTATGCCTGTAGTTCCAGCTACCTGGGTGGCTGAGGCAGGAGGATCAAGGCTGCCTCAAGCTGTGATCACACCACTGCACTCCAGCCTGGGTGACAGAGCAAGACCCTGTCTCAAAAAAAAAAAAAAAAGAGTTGAAACGTAGCTCTTTGGTGAATATTTATTTATGTACAAAAACACTAGAATCGGCCAGGCGTGATGGCTCACACCTGTAATCCCAGCACTTTGGAAGGCCGAGGAGGGCAGATCACGAAGTCAGGAGATTGAGACCATCCTGGCTAACATGGTGAAACCCCATCTCTACTAAAATACAAAAAATTAGCCAGGCGTGGTGGCGGGCACCTGTAGTCCCAGCTACTCAGGAGGCTGAGGCAGGAGAATGGTGTGAACCTGGGAGGCAGAGATTGTAGTGAGCCGAAATCACGCCACTGCACTCCAGCCTGGGTGACAGAGCGAGACTCTGTCTCAAAAACAAAACAACAACCACCACAAAAAAAACACCAGAATCTGTCCCCAGGCCAGACGTTAATCTTTCCCCATTTCTGGTCCTAATTTCCCCTCTTTCCCAGCTTTAGATATACTCTCAGACATGTACGGTCTAATACGGTGGCCACCAGCCACGTGTGGCCACTAAGCACTGGAACTGTGGCTAGTCAGAATTGAGATGTGCTGAAATATACACAGAACCTCAAAGAGTTAGTGGAGGGAAAATGGAATATAAACTGTTTCATTAACAATATTAATACTAACTACATGTTGAAATGATTTTGGATATATTGGGTTAAATAAAATATATTATAAAAATTAATTTCACCCATTTCCTTTTACTTTTTAAAAATGTAGCTTCGGGCCGGGCACAGTGGCTCACATCTATAATCCCAGCACTTTCAGAGGCCAAGGATGGAGGATTGCTTAAGCTCAGCAGTTGGACACCAGCCTGGGCAACAAAGATGTTGCCTCTACAAAAAACAAAAAATTAGCTGGGCATGGTGGTGCATGCCTGTGGTCCCAGCTGCAAAGGGAGGCTGAGGCAGGAGGATTGCTTGAGCTCAGGAGGTCGAGACTGCAGTGAGCCATGATCATGCCACTGCATTCCAGCCTGGACAACAGGGTGAGACCCCACCTCAAAAAAAAAAAAAAAAAGCTTCAGCCAGCATGGTGGCTCATGCCTGTAATCCAAGCACTTTGGGAGGCCAAGACAGGAGGATTGCTTGAGGCCAGGAGTTCAAGACCAGCCTTGGCAATGTAGCAAGACTACTTCTCTATACAAAAATAATAATAAACAAAATAAATAAAAATGTATCCTCTAGAAAAGTTTAAATAACCTAAGTACTTTGCATTGTATTTCTACTGGGCTGTGCTGGCTCAGACCTTACCTGGCTCCCATTCAGACCTGGCAGAGTCTACTGTGCCCCCCACTGATTTGACAAGCCTAGTGTCAGACCTGAGGTCCACAAACAGCTCCAGAAAGCCCCAGAAGCAAGTAGCAGAAGGCCACTCCAATCTTGCCGCCAGGCCACACCGTGCTCACAGCAGGTCCCCATGCAGGACGTGCTTTGCTGCCCTCTGCTGGCCACGTCCCACTTCCCACAGTCACCAGGCATTGGCCTCTCCTGCTGCACCCCAGGAGCTGTTCTCGCACTTTTCCTCTGCTTCCCTCTTCCCTCTTGATAGCAGTGTTTTTAAGAGAGAAGGTGGCAAGGAAAAGGGAGACTGCATCTTTTCAAAGGGAAAATGTGATCTGGAAGAAGCAGTTTCTTTTTTAGATCATTATATATTTCCTTCAAAAACGTAAAGGTATCCTGTAGTGTTCTTCACACTTCATTCATGACTTGTATCCTGTGGGGCATTCGTTAAATATACAAATTACCAGGCCTCTCTGCTGCAAATTCTGGGTCAGTAGGTAACAGTTGCAAGCCCAGGAATCTGTGTGTAACAAGCTCCACATTCTTGTCTCCCCTCCCCGGAGGAAGTTTGAGAAATACAGCTAGGAAGCTGTGCATCTTGAATGTGGAGATGCTCAACTGGACACCTGGGACCTTGTTAAATCCTGATTCTGATCCAGTAGGTCCGAGTTGAGGCCTGATAGCCCACACCTGTAACAGGCTTCCAGCTGCTGCTGCTGCTGGTGTTGCTGCTACTGCTGCCTAGGGCCACCCTTTGAGTAGCAGGGTTGTAGTTATTCGGGGTCCACACCCTCAGCTGTAGCCTTAACTAAGCACACCCTTGCTATTTAGAGTCACTAAGCACTCTTGCTGCCCACCACTCCCGCCAAGGCTGCTCTAAAGAGCAAATTCGAATGATTTCTTTTGTCTGGAAAAGCAAGGATGCCCCCTTTTGACAGCTCAAAATATTTTCTGTAAAATGCCTGGAGAGGAATAGTAGATGTATTTTCTCCCAAAACAATGTTTTTTAAATCATTATTGGTAAGAAAGAATTCATTTCTCTAATAAACTGTGTAGCCCTGTGTGTTGAAACCATGTAGAGACTCTGGCCATTTACATTACAAATATGATAGGGAGTGACTGAGTGCCACTATCTAAGAGGGTGACCTCTGAAGATTGTCCTGAAGATGAACCACGCAGGGAGAGCTGGGGCTTGGGAAGTGAGCAATTGCCTTTGAGACCTGTCCGTGGTGTCCAATCTTTAAACTCAAGCTTCTGTCTTTAATTTCCTAACCCTTTCCTGCACTGGTTTCCAGCAAACATTTTTACTGCTGTCTGATCGAACAGTCATGCTGGCTCAGGTTGTCACTGCTCCTAGCTGTGCCCTGTGATTCTCTGGAAGTTTGTGGGTAGAGATAGTGGATGGGGAGGGACTCTATTCTATCAGCTTTGGTTAAACTCTGCATTTGAAACTTTCTCTTTTTATTTATTTATTTATTTATTTTTATTTTATTTTTTATTTTATTTTATTTTTTTTGAGGTGGAGCCTTGCTCTTTCACCCAGGCCGGACTGCAGTGGCGCGATCTCGGCTCACTGCAAGCTTCGCCTCCCGGGTTCACGCCATTCTCCTGCCTCAACCCCCTGAGTAACTGGGACTACAGGCGCCTGCCACCGCGCCCGGCTAATTTTTTTGTATTTTTAGTAAAGACGGGGTTTCACCGTGTTAGCCAGGATGGTCTCGGTCTCCTGACCTCATGATCCGCCCGCCTCGGCCTCCGAAAGTGCTGGGATTACAGGCGTGAGCCACCACACCCGGCCTAACTTTCTCTTTTTAAAGATGAACTTTGGATTTACCCAAGGTTATGCCTTAATTTCCCAAGACATCATGAGACTGCACCATAAACTGTGCAATTTCCAGACACCGATGAAATTGCATTCATGAAACAGAGCCCTTTGGCAGGGGGAATCTTAAATGATCAAAATGTAACATACACGCTAGTGGATAAAAATTATCTGACCATTCTGTTTCTGGCTTAATTTCCAAGAGCTCAGAATATGAGTCTAACTTCTATCTACACAGCTTACATGATGGCAGTTTGGTGTTGACGGAGTTGTTTGTTTTCTTTTGTCTTGTTTGGAGGCCAAGGATATAATACATTTTTACAGTTAATACCTTCCCATCCTCACCCCTGAATTTTCAAAATACTCCTTCGATAGTTAGCTATATAGCTGCCATTAAAGTCAAATTTCCTTAGATGAGGAAGTCACTGAATGCCTAATTACACATGCAATGCTGGAAAAAATATTAAGACTGCATTTACATTGCCAGCTTTCTTTTCCCATTACACAACAGAAGATTTATCCTTTCATCTTGTACATGAGCGTTGCTCTTGCAAGCTTGTGATTCCATGGAACATATATTAGTATATCATTCACTATTAGCACCAACCTTGACAATCTGGAAGTTATGCCTCTCTCAATGTTATATATAGTCTTTCTTCTGAGCTAGAAACAAACCAAACCAAAAATAATCACCAAATCCCACATCCTGGCTGTCACTTACCCAGACAGAGTGACATTGCAACATCCCAGGGCCCCACAGATCTCTTGTGAGCTGTGTGGATTCTTGCCATGGGCTGCACCCACGTAACTATCAAATGCAGTTCACTGGCAGAAAGCCCATTTAAACCTTTATCCAGTGGTATGCTTGGGGTTTTTTCTGGACAGGTTTCTTCTGCCTGTGGAAATAAGTGAGTGCTCCGTGATCAGTCACTATGCAAGGATCAATCTAGGTCCTGCTGAAAGTGACCCAGGAACACGTGTAATGAATGTGTATGTATATCTGACTATGTTAATTTTCAAACGCTTAGACTTTGAAACATCCATGCAGTTTGAACAGAAGCAAAGCCCAATACCTGCATTCTCAAACTCCAAGGTCAGAAAGTAACTAAAGAAAAACTGCAACCTTTAATTGGGCTGCTGCCAAGGCCTCAGGTGTGTGGGTGTCACCTGGTTTTCCCAGATGTCAACAGAGAGACAGGATTTGATAGATAGATAACTTAGTCCGCAACTCTTGGGAACTGCTACTGCAGTGCTTGGACTGCCTACCAATTCACATTGCTAGCAGGTTCCCAATAAACGCAGCTGACAGACTGTCGAGCTGTGAGGCAGGTCTACTGGGGGAACAATTTGCTGAGTGGCCCAGCAAATGTCATCATGTCACATGGAGCCTCAACAACTCATTTGGGGAGTGATCCAACTTCCAACTCTGTGCCTCCCGCGATTCTGCCAGGAGAAACCAAGTCATGACAATTCAGTGCCCTGAACACTGGCATGAGAGGTCTGGGGCTGCAGACTGGGGCCTGAGAGTTCTCTGCTTCTCACAGCTGCTGTCACACATGGCCCCAGCTTTCACTTCCCAGGCTCCTCATGCGAGTCCTATGATTGTAAGAGTGGGAGTAAGAGCTGAAACCCCAGGAGAGTCTCCCTGGGATTCAAAGAGTAGGATGAAACCTCCTGTTGGGTGGCACCAGCCAGCACTGTCTCCTTAGAGCCTGGGCATCAGCTCATAGCCCCATTACAAGGAGAGATGCCCCAGAGACAGATTCACTAAGTCCCTGGGGTTCTTCTCAGGCCTGGGGCTGTGCCTCCCTAGAGTGACATTCATGACCCCTGCCCAGAGAGCCAATTCGAGGACCGCTATGTCACAACAGTGACAAAGGCAAATAACATATCAATATTTTTGTGCAAATACAGTTGTTTCAACTTCCTGGACCTCCTGAAAAGGTCTTAGGAACTCCCAGAGGTCTGTGGACCACACTTGGACAATCCCTGACCTGTCTCATGATTCTGCTTTTTTTTTAGAGACGGAGTTTTGCTTTTGTTGCCCAAGCTGGAGTGCAATGGCACAATCTTAGCTCACCGCAATCTCCATCTCCTGGATTCAAGCAATTCTTCTGCCTCAGCCTCCCGAGTAGCTGGGATTACAGGCATGCACCACCACGCCCAGCTATTTTTTTGTATTTTTAGTAGAGATGGGGTTTCTCTATGTTGGTCAGGCTGATCTCGAACTCCTGATCTCATGTGATCCACCTGCCTCGGCCTCCTAAAGTGCTAGGATTACAGGAGTGAGACACCGTGCCCGGCCATGATTCTGCTTTTATCACCTTGTCTCGTGTATTTGTTTGTCTGCTTGGCATCCCCGCCACCTGGCTATAAGCCCTATAAAAGCAATCACTTGGCCTTTTTCTCCCTTGTAACCACAGTTTCAGGAGTGAAAAAGAATGCTTGGAACATATATGTTCATAGTAAGTGTTTGTTACATGAATGAGTAAATGACTGGGGTAATGTAGCAAAATAGACCCTCCCAGGACCCGTGCCAGGATTTCTGTGATCACACAGGTAGAACACATTACATAGCACCTGCAGGGTACGTGGTCTGCACTCGATACGTGTACTCTCCATCTTGGCTGAGAAGTTGTTTGCTGATGGACTGAATCCTCCCCGTCCTGACAGCCTTCATTGGCCAGGTCATGGCTAGGGATCTGGGTTCTTGCAGCCCCTTCTCAAGGAAAGATTCCAGAGAAATCCTGGCTGCTCCTCAAGCACAAGTACACCCCCGAAATAGGAGTGTGGCAGAAATTCCTCCTTCCTGCAGCTGGTGTCTCTCCAAACTCAACCAATGTCCAAGTCCCCCAGTGCTGACTGCAGTTGGCTCGAGTCAACCGCTGCTTAATCTGAATCTCAGTGTGAAGCCAAGAAGAGAATTAGTAGAGCCAGAAGATGAAGTCATTATGGTCTGGTCTTATACAAACTTTTTCAAAAGTCAGTTTTATGGGCTCTTTCCTGATTGGCATGTCCTTCCCAGTCTACACACATTTTCCCGACAGAATGTCACTCTGCACTCCCTAAATCTACAATACAGGCAGGTCACCCTTCCTCTGTCTTACCCGCTCTGGCCAATTCACATCAGACAATGGTAAAAATAAAATAAAATACAGGGAGGACATGTACTCTGACCACAGAGCTCTCTTAGTCAGCAGGTGTGAGTTTCGCTTTATAAACTCAGGATACAAAAAAAATGCCACATTGATTTTCTAGGCACTCATCCTGTCTGGTTGGATATTCAGCACCAGGTGTCATGATGACACCCTTTCCCTGGCAATGTCCACGGTGGTCATTACTTGGAGGAGCCTTCTCCAGGGGAATGAAGACCTCAAGGAAGCAGGGAGCTATCTTGTTTGTTTCTTTTCTTTTCTTTTCTTTTCTTTTCTTTTCTTTTCCTTTCTTTTCTTTTGTTTTTGAGACAGAGTCTCGCTCTGTCACCCAGGATGGGGCGCAGTGGTGCAATCTCAGCTCACTGCAACCTCCGCCTCCTGGGTTCAAGTGATTCTCCTGCCTCAGCCTCCCTAGTAGCTGGGATTACAGGCACCCGCCACCAAGCTTGGCTAATTTTTGTATTTTTAGTAGAGACAGGGTTTCACCATGTTGGCCAGGCTGATCTCGAACTCCTGACCTCAAGTGATCCATCTGCTTCGGCCTCCCAAAGTGCTGGGATTACAGGCGTGAGCCACTGCCCTCGGCCAGAAGCAGGCAGCTACCTAAGGAGATGGAGACTGATGAGGAAAGGAGCTTTTTTTAGGTGGGATAGCCAGAGAAGTCTTCTTTGAGGAGATGGCATTTAAGCAGATATGTGAATGACATAAAGATCTGCAAGGAAAGCATCAGGCAAAAGAAGAAACATAAAGATCTGAGGAAGGGCAGAGCTGGGCATGTCAAGGAAAAGCACAAAGGCTGGTGTGACCAGAACGGTGTGAGAGTGAGGTTGAGAGGGAGGTGGGGACCTGTCTTTGTTAAGCCTTGTAGGCATTGGTAAGCAGGTGGTTTCATCCAGAGTGTGATGGATGCCATTGGATGGCTGTGAGTAGGGGTGACCTGGCTGACTTGCTCTTTGTAAAGAGCACTCTCAGCCAGGCACGGTGGCTCACGCCTGTGGTCCCAGATACTCAGAAGGCTGAGGCAGGAGGATTGAGCCCAGGAATTTGAGGCTGCAGTGAGCTTTGATTACACCACTGAACTCCAGCCCAGGCAACAGAGTGGGGCTCTGTCTCTAAAATGATAACTAACTAAAGAAATAAATAAATAACACTCTCACTGCTATGCAGAAAATAGACTGCAGGTATGGGAAAGGAGCAAGAATGATGGCAGAAAAATCAGAGGACAGGAGCCATGACAGGAGTCCAGGTAAGAGAGGGGTGACTTGGACGAGGGGAGCAGCAGAGGACATGGTGAGAAGAGAAGTCGTTTGACCAAGATTTGTTTTGGATTTCTTTTTGCTGGTTTTTTTTTTTTTTGGTGGTTTTTTTTTTAATTTTTTAGGGTCTCACTATGTTGCCCAGGCTGATCTTGAACTCCTGGACTCAAACGATCTGCCCACCTCAGCCTCCCAAAGTGCTGGGATTATGGACGTGAGTCATTGTGCCTGACCAACCAAGATATATTTTGGAGATGAAATTGGGTGATGTCGTTGGATTAATGTAGGTGTCAGGGGAATAGCCTAACCAAAGATGACCTCTGGGTGTTCAACCTAAGCAAAATCTAGGTGAATCTTCGTAGTATATACTTAAATGGAGAAGACTGAGGTAGGAGATTTGAAGGATAAAAGCAAGTTCTATTTTGAAGAGATCCAATTTGAGACACTTATTGGACTTCCAATGGGAAGTCTCAGATAGATGGGTAAACATATGCAAGTATGAAGCTCCAGGGTGTTGCAGAGGTTGGCGCTGAAGATATGTACCATTGACTGTGTTATCCAGGGGGATTGGTTCCAGGACCTCCTGGGGATACCAAAATCCACAGATGCTCAAGTTCCTGATACAAAATGGTGTAGTAGGCCAGGTGCAGTGGCTCATCACACCTGGTAATCCCAGCATTTTGGGAATCCGAGGTGGGAGAATCACTTGAGCCCAGGGGTTGGAGACCGGCCTGGGCAATATGGCGGAACTCCATCTCTGTGAAAAATACAAAAATTAGCCCAGTGTGGTGGCTCACGCCTGTAGTTCCAGCTACTCAGGAGGCTGAGGCAAGAGGATTGCTTAAGCCAGACATTTCAAAGCTGCAGTGAGCCATGATTGCACCACTGTTCTCCACCCTGGGTGACAGTCTCAAAAATAAACAAAAAAATGGTGTAGTATTTGCATATAACCAATGCATATTCTCCTGTGTACTTTTTTTTTTTTTTTTTTTTGAGACAAAGTCTCACTCTGTCACCCAGGCTGGAGTATAGTGGTGCAAATCTCAGCTCACTGCAACCTCCACCTCCCGGGTTCAAGTTATTCTCCTGCCTCAGCCTCCCAAGTAGCTGAGACTATGTCTCAGTATGTCATCTTGCCTGGCTAACTTTTGTATTTTTAGTAGAGACAGAGTTTTGCCATGTTGGCCAGGTTGGTCTTGAACTCCTGACCTCAAGCGATCCACCCGCCTCAGCCTCCCAGAGTGCCGGGATTACAGGGATGAGCCACTGCATCTGGCTTGTGTACTTTAAATCATAGCTAAATTACTGATATGGTACCTAATACAATGCAAATGCTATGTAAATAGATGTTATACTTTATCGTTTAATTGTCATTCTTGCTATAATGACAAGAAAAGTCTGTACATGTTCAGTACAAACACATTTTTTTTCTGAATATTTTTGATCCACAGTTGGTTGACTCCATATACGCAGAACCCACAGATATGGAGAGCCAATAGATATTGGCAAATAGATGGTATTTAAACCCACATGACCGCATGTCACCCAAGAGAATGTAAGTAGAGAAGAAAGAAAAGAACTGAGCCCAAGGGCACACAACAGTTAGAGGTAAGAAAGAGATGCCAGAAAAAGATACCGAGACTTCAGGAAAGACAGAGAGGGCTTCAAGGAGAAGGGATTAATCGTATCAAATCCTACTGAAAATTTAAGTAAGATAAGGCTTGAGAATTGACCAGTGGATTAGGCAAAGTTTTGACCTTGATAAGAACAGTTTCAGCAAAGTGGCAGGGGTAAAAGTCTGGCTGGAGTGGGTTCAGAGTATAAAGACCTCTGGGCTGAATGTGGAGGACTGAACAGCTGCATTTCTTTCTTTCCTTCTTTTTTCCAGTAACACGTGCACTTTATTGAATGCCATTGTAGAAAAGTGTGTGAGAATAAAGGGCTGATACAGAACTCAGGCCCAGGGTGCAGGGCCCACAATGGACAGCGAGTACCTGGGCGCTACTGCTGGCCTTGGAGATTCTTTATCATTTGAGAAATTGCTTGGAATATTATCATAGAACTACTGGTGAAAAGGATGATGAGTGTTGTGGTCACATGGATGCCCAGGATGAGGGTGCAAACGTTCAGGCACTTGGCAGTGGAGGCGTAGGCCTGGGCCCCAGTCAGGTCGCCAACCATCTTCCTGTCCCTAGACTTCACGGAGTAGGTGAATGCTATGAAGCCCAGATGGCACCAATTCATGAAGAGAGTGTTGAACAGGGACCAGACGACATGGCTGGGCACAGTGGTCTCACTGTGGATGTGGATCACGGTGGATGTCGGGGGAGCAGGGTTGTGGGGCACCCTCAGCACAGCCACCTCATGCTCCTCCTTGAGCATTTCATAGTTGAGGGGGTGGCTGGTGTTGGCGGGAGTGAAGACAGTTTGGACAGCATGGTTCATCGTGTCCAGGGAAGATCAGTTGTGGTCGGGATGGTGGGATGGTTCTCCAGCTGCATTTATTTCTGTTTCCCCTTGAATTCTCACTAAAATGACAACAAAGGGTTTAAAATGCATAAACCTATGGAACAGAGAAAACGAGAGCAGTGATAGGAGAATACGAGAGATGTCAATACAATTTTGGAATCTAGAAAGTAGATGGATGAGGCCGGGCACAGTGGCTCACGCCTGTAATCACAGCACTTTGGGAGTCTGAGGCGGGTGGATCTCCTGAGGTCAGGAGTTCAAGACCAGCCTGGCCAACAAGGTGAAACCCTGTCTCTACTAAAAATACAAAAAATTAGCTGGGCATGGTGGTGTGTGTGCCTGTAGTCCCAGCTACTCAGGAGGCTGAGGCAGGAGTATCCCTCGAACCCGGGAGACAGAGGTAGCAGTGAGCCAAGACTGTGTCATTGCACCCCAGCCAGTGTGACAGAGCGAAACTCTGTTTCAAAAAAGAAAAGAAAAGAAAAGTAGATGTATGAGTTGTAAGTGACTCCGAAGCCTGAAGAAAATTGAAAGTTGAGGATCTATAGTCTAGAGGAGCAAGAATTGGTCTCATTCATACCAAAGAACCTCAGGAAGGTTCAGGAGTTGAAGGTACCAACTACTTGGGAAGGTGAGGTTGCTAGAAGATGAAAGCAGGAATGAGTGAAAATCTTCATAGGAAGAAAAAGACCCCTAGATCTTCTCCTCACCCCCACACAGCTGGGTGACTGCCCCTCTACCACCCAAACAAAAGACTAGAACCTCAGCCAGGCCTGGTGACTCATGCCTATAATCCCAGCACTTTGGGAGGCTGAGGTAGGTGGATCATTTGAGGTCATGAGTTCAAGACCAGCCTGGCCAACATGGTGAAACCCATTTCTACTAAAATATATTTTTTAAAAAATTAGCTGCACATGGTGGTGTGTGCCTGTAATCCCAGCTACTCGGGAGGCTGAGGCAGGAGAATAGATTGAGCCTGGGAGGCGGAGGTTGCAGTGAGCAGAGATTGCAGCACTGTATTCCAGCCTGGGCAATACAGTGAGACTCAAGAAAGGAAGGAAGGAAGGAAGGAAGGAAGGAAGGAAGGAAGGAAGGAAGGAAGGAAGGAAGGAAGGACAGGAGGGAGGGAGGGAAGATTGGGAAGATGATAAGAAAAAACAGGGTAAAAAGACCAGTTTCTCATTGAAAGAAAAAGGAAGAAGAAAGAACGAACGAAAGAAAGAAAGAAAAGAAAGAGAAAGAAAGAAAGAAAGAGAAAGAAAGAAGAGAAAAGAGAAAAGAAAAGAAAAGAAGAGAGAAATATTGGAAGGATGGTAAGAAGAAACAGAGGGTAAAAAGACCAATTCCTTATGCCCCACAACAGGAAGTCAATATGTAATACACAAAACCAAAAAATCAAGAAGTAGCAGTACATATGTTATTTGGGGAAAAAAAATAGAGTTGAAGAAAACCTAAAGAAACAGTTTAAAAATGGAAAGAAGTTGCTTTTGGGGGGAAGAAATTGGATAATCCTTTTTATTCTAAGCCTTGTAAAACTGTTCGATTTTAATTTTTTTACATATTTATAACTAGTTACATGACATTTTAAAACAATACATGTACAGCTTTGATAAAATAAATTTTAATGTTTAAAAAATAAAGAGAAAGAAAGTAAGAGATGAGAGAGAGAAGACAAGTAAAGATGCAACAGGTCTATTGAAAAGTCTGGACTTGGTATAGACAGCAAACAGCTTTAATTTTCTTCCATTGTTGCTTTCAATCACTTTCCAATTGAATTTCATTTTCCTGTTACTTAATGAAATATTGAGCTGATTTCCTAACTTTCTGGTGACTTTCGACTACTAACTCTATCCCATTTTAAGTGCTAATCTCAATAATTTTAATCTCGCTCCCACCCACTCCCACAAGGCAACTGGCTTTTGGAGTTGGAGTGTAGACCCGGAGGAGTCTGTTCTTTTCAACTCCTGCTGCCAGTTTCCTGAGGTGGGATACCTGACCTTGGCTCAGACCTCTTCCACCCCCTCAGCTTCCCCTCCCGCTTCTTCCCTGACAGCCCTGGTCAGTGAGCTCAAAACCTTTCCCTGGGTTTCCTTGAATCACAAAAACCTAACACTCCCAACAGGGAGGACAAGCTGCCTGCTGCAGCCTCCGCTCTGCCTGACCGCCCCCCAGCTCCCCTGTCCCCCTCTCAGATGGGCAGAGGGAGACAGACGCCCAGCTGGAGAAAGGACATCATCTCCTCCACTCGCAGTCACAGGTGGATCTCTGGGACCCCCCACTTGCTTTACAGGAGGAGAACGAAGGGCACAGCTCTCCCCACTAGGCTGACAGCCAGTGTGATCCCTCTATTTTTTTCTTTTTAATATAAACTAAAGAGTGATAGGAAAAGTGAAGTGACAGCTGGGGGAAACAGAGACAGTTAAACCATCTTTTTTTTTTTTTTTTTTGAGACGGAGTCTCGCTCTGTCGCCCAGGCCGGAGTGCAGTGGCGCGATCTCT
Organism: Pan paniscus; assembly: GCF_029289425.2. Taxonomy (NCBI): domain Eukaryota; kingdom Metazoa; phylum Chordata; class Mammalia; order Primates; family Hominidae; genus Pan; species Pan paniscus. The sequence goes on along the minus strand of NC_073261.2, from coordinate 65,678,791 downwards.
GCTCACTGCAAGCTCCGCTTCCCGGTTTCACGCCATTCTCCTGCCTCAGCCTCCCGAGTAGCTGGAACTACAGGTGCCCACCACCACGCCCGGCTAATTTTTTTGTATTTTTAGTAGAGACGAGGTTTCACTGTGTTAGCCAGGATGATCTCGATCTCCTGACCTCGTGATCCGCCCGTCTCTGCCTCCCAAAGTGCTGGGATTACAGGCGAGAGCCACCGCGCCCGGCCTAAACCATCTCTTAATACACTTCTTTGTCTCCATCTTTGGCCCTCATCATCAGTTCCAGGACCACAGAGAAAGTCCCACCCAATATGTTATTTCAGGTTTTTTTGGAGTGTTGCTGTTGAGAGAAGCAGAGAAATGGTTGCTGGAGAAGGATATGGGATCAGAGAGGCATTTCCTTAATTTATTTCTTTCTCTTTCTTTCTTTTTGTCTCTTCCTTCTTTTTTTCCTTCCTTTCTTTTTTTTAGGCTGCAATGTAGTGGCACAATCATACCTCATTGCAGCTTCCAGTGAGCACCAGCACACCTAGCTTTTTTTTTTTTTTTTTTTTTTCCATTACTTTTGTAGAGGCGTAGTCTCGCTATGTTGCCCAAGCTGGTCTCAAACTCCTGGCCTCAAGTGATTTTCCCATCTTGGCCTCCCAAAGGGCTGGGATTACAGGCATGAGCCACCATGCTGGGCCCAGGGAGGTATTTTCTTAACTGGGAATTATTGCCACATATTTGTACACTGATGGGAATAACCCAGTAGCGGGGGGCAGACAATGACACAGAGCAAGGGGATGATTGCAGGAGCAAGTCCTTAAGCAGGCAAGAAGGGGTGGACCAGGGAATACACAGTGCCAGTGATAGGAGCAAGGATGGGACATTCATCACAACTCTCCAGGAGGCAGAGCATAGGCGGCTACCAATGAAGGTACATTTGAAGATTCTGAATCATTCTCTGCTGATTGTTTTTATTTCTTCAGTGAAAAAAGGAGCCACAAGCCAAGTGTAGTGGCACACACCTGTAGTGCCAGCTATTTGGGAAGCTGAGGCAGGAGGGTGTCTTGAACCCAGGAGTTCCAGGTTACAGTGAGCTATGATTGCACCACTGCACTCTAGCCTGGGCAACAGAGTGAGACTCCATCTCAAAAAATAAAAATAAAAAATCATGCCCGTAATCCCAGCAGTTTGGGAGGCAGAGGCGGGTGGATCACTTGAGGTCAGCAGTTCAAGACCAGCCTGGCCAACATGGCAAAACCGCGTCTCTACTAAAAATACAAAAAGCATCTGGGTGTGGTGGCACACGTCTATAACCCCAGCTACTCGGGAGGCTGAAGCAGAGAATTGCTTGACTTGGGAAGGCAGAGTTTGCAGTGAGCTGAGATGGTGCCATTGCACTCCAGCCTGGGCAACACAGCAAGACTCCATTTTGAACTCCTCACCTCGGCTTCCCAAAGTGCTGGGATTACAGGTGTGAGCCAACACACCCTGCCGAGACTCTGTCTCAAAAAAATAAAATAATAAAAGACAAAAATTTAAAAAAAAAACTTTAAAAATAAAATAAAATAAAAATAAAAAGAGACAAAAGGAGCCAGGCCAACAGCTAAGAGTGAGAAGGAGAGAGGTGATATTGAAAGGTTGATGACAGAGGAAAAAGCTATAATGTAGTCATTTCAAAGGGGGAGAGCAACTTGACCATGGCAATAAGCTGGACAACTGGACGAGGCTGTGGGCTCCTGACATCCACCATCCTATGTGGGCTTTTTTCCGCCACAGCTAGCTGCTCAGGTGCAGGCAGGGAATGGAGGGTGAGGGGTGCTAAGTTCATCAGAGTTGGAGTTTTGCCAGGGAAGTGTGGATGGAGAGAGAGGCAGGTGAATTGAATGTCATATCAAGGTGTGATGTCAGGGATGAACCACGGAATCCAAACTGATCAAGGTGGGAAGAAGGGAGACAAGGAGGTCATAGAAAAGCGAGTAATTGAGGGGAGGTCGGTGGACTGGGGTCCCAGTGGGAAGAATGCTGGAGCATGTCAAGAGACTGAACATTTGGGAGTTTTCCTGGGATTTCCTCCATACCATGAAACACTTGTTCCCACTGTTCTTGCTGTAATTCCCTAGCATTGCCTCACTTACCATCTTTCTGTGGGTCCTCTTTATGTTAGGTTAGTAGCCTCTGCCACCTCAGATGTATGCCTGCCTCAACCTCTCTGATACATGAGATTCATAGCTTCCCCAGACCTACCTCACTTTCATTAGGGAGGAAACCTATTTTCTTTCCTCATTATCCATTTTATTTTTATTTTTCTTTAAGATGGAGTCTTGCTCTGTCTCCCAGGCTGGAGTGCAGTGGGGCAATCTCAGCTCACTGCAAACTCCGCCTCCCGGGTTCAAGCAATTCTCCTGTTTTGGCCTCCCAAGTAGCTGGGACTACAGGCGTGCACCCTCGCGCCTGGCTAATTTTTGTATTTTTAGTAGAAACGGGGTTTCACCATGTTGGCCAGGCTGGTTTGAACTCCTGACCTCAGGTGATCCACCCGCCTCAGCCTCCCAAAGTGCTGGGATTACAGGCATCAGCCACCACACCTGGCCTCATTATCCATTTTCTTCCCCTCTCTTGGTTCTCTTTCTCCCTAACATCCACCTCTCTCTCCGTGGGCCACCCAGAGGCCTCATAGAAGCTTTCTTTCTCCAACCAACCCATTGACTCCTCTTCCTGTGGTGCCTCCCACACCACCATGGTTGTGTCCTAGTTTTTCTATTGACTTCTTTTCAAATTTTTGTTCATCAGATCAGAACGAGAAGTGGTTGCAGATAAAGTTTACAGGAGAAGGGTGTGACCACCATCCTCTTTACAGGAAATAACTGGCAGTCGTAGAGAATTAATCCAGTCTGCAGCTGGGCAAGGTGGCTCATGCCTGTAATCCCAGCACTTTGGGAGGCCAAGGCGGGCAGATCACGAGGTCAGGAGATCAAAACCATCCTGGCTAACATGGTGAAACCCTGTCTCTACTAAAAAAATACAAATATTAGCTGGGTATGGTGGCGGGCGCCTGTAGTCCCAGCTACTCGGGATGCTGAGGCAGGAGAATGGCGTGAACCCAGGAGGCAGAGCTTGCAGTGAGCTGAGATCATGCCAGTGCACTCCAGCCTGGGCGACAGAGCCAGACTCCATCTCAAAAAAAAAAAAAAAAAAAGAGAGAGAGAGAGAATTAATACACTCTGCAACACCTCATGCAGTCAGAGAGAGAGAGCATTGTCTGCGTGTATCTCCCATGGTAGTAGAATTCCCCAGGGTCTGGCTTGCTTGGCAAGGGGCTAATGCAGGGCAGTAGCCGACAATAGCTGGCTCTGGGTGTCCACTTAAAAGCCCCAAAACTCATAAGGAATCATGGGTTATTAATATGGCAAGAGGACGAGAGAGATTTGTTTCTGCACACACCTGAGATCCCCCTGGCTTCAAGTTTTCCAAATTTGCTTTAAAATAATTGTTCTGTTTCCTATAGTAGCAACAGTTTTATTGTAGCAAAGATGGTTCACTGGATCTGCTATGGTTAGACTGTGTCCCCTCCAAAATGTAGCTGTTGAAACTTAATGGCCGATATGGTTTGGCTCTGTGTCCCCACCCAAATCTCATGTCAAATCGTAATTCCCCATGTTGGGGAGGGTCCTGGTGGAAGGTGATTGAATCATGGGGGAGGATTTTCCCCTTGCTTTTCTTATGATAGTAAGTGAATTCTCATGAGCTCTGGTTGTTTAAAAGTGTGTTGCACATCCCCCCCTTACTCTCTCTCTCCTGTTGCCATCTAAAGATATGCTTGCTTCCTCTTTTCCCTTCCACCATGATTGTAAGTTCCCTGAGGCCTCCCCAGCCATGCTGCCTGTACAGCCTGTGGAACTGTGAGCCAATTAAACCTCTTTTCTTTATAAATTACCCAGGCTCAGGTAGTTCTTTATGGCAGTGTGAGAATGGACTAATACAATGGCCAATTGATAGTGGGGCCTTTAAGAGGTGAGTAGGCCATGGGGGCTTCTTCCTCATGAATAGGATTAAGGCCTTTGTAAAGGAAGCCTCACACAGCATTCCTCCCCTCCATAGCATACAGCAACAAGGTGCCATCTTGGAATCAAAGAGCAGCCTTCACCAACCAAACCTGCTGGTACCTTGATCTTCGACTTCCCAGCTGTGAAAACTGTGAGAAATAAGTTTGTGTTCTTTATAAATTACCCAGTCTCAGGTATTGTGTTATAGCAACACAAACAGCTAAGACAACATCTCAAAATTTATTCTCTTCTTTTTAAATAATAGCAGCCTGGGCGACAGAACAAGACTCTGTCTCTTAAAAAAAAAAAAAAAATTATAACAAAGGTAAGTCTGAATCTTCTTTCTGAATTTCTGGAGTCTACAGTTGCAATGGCTAGATCCTATTCCCAAGCTTATAGTGATAAATGAATGTCTTTGGGTAAGTTACATAGCAAATACTGGAGTAATTGAACAATAATTTTTGAATAGCAGTCTTTAAACAGAACTAGTAGTATTTAATTCTGAGTATTCCAACAGAAATGGTTTCCTTTACAGTATGCCATCTTGCCCTTTCCCCATTTGTATTGTTATTGCTAAACCACCCCCATTTTAATTATCATTTAATTATCTTCATCTACAGTTGAGTGCCCCCCTTCTGTTGGAAAGCTTATTTTATACAAACCAAACCATGGGTAATTACCTATCAAAAGCAGATTTATCTAAATTCCCACTGAAACTAGATGAAGCAGTTCCCTTAAGTCATAAAATCATTCAAAATTAGATCCAGGAAAAAGGACGGCATTGAATTTGAATTTATAGAATACCAACAACATCATAAGTACCATCGGGAATCAATGCCTAGTCATATTTCCTGCTAGGGGAGTATAGAGTCTTAGTTCTAAATTCATCCTCCAGAATGTAAATTGTGGCAGGTACTGTAGGTGGAATCATTCACCATCTTTTCCCAGCCCACATTATCTTGCCTTTATCTACTATACAGACTGGGGAGGCCAGGCACGATGGCTCACGCCTGTAATCCCAACAGTTTGGGAGGCCGAGGTGGATGCATCATGAGGTCAGGGGTTCACGACCAGCCTGCCCAACATAGTGAAACTCCATCTCTACTAAAAATACAATAATTAGCTGGGTGTGGTGGCACACACCTGTAGTCCTAGCTACTTGGGAGGCTGAGGCAAGAGAATTGCTTGAACCCAGGAGGCAGAGGTTGTAGTGAGCAGAGACCACACCATTGCACTCCAGCATGGGCAACAGGGCAAGACTCCATCTCAAAGAAAAAAAAAAAAAGACTGGGGAAAAAATTAAAACCTCATTTTTCTCAGCCCCACCCCATTCCCTTGCAGTAAGGATACACCATGTGACACAGTTCCTGTCAGTGAGACACATGTACAAATCCCCTATTTAAAAACACAAACTAGCCGGCTGTGGTGGCTCACCCCTGTACTCCCAGCACTTTGGGAGGCCAACGTGGGTAGATCACTTGAGGACAGGAGTTCAAGACCAGCCTGGCCAATATGGTGAAACCTTGTCTCTACTAAAAATACAAAAATTAGCTGGGCGTAGTGGCATGCACTTGTAATCCCAGCTACTCAAAAGGCTGAGGCAAGAGAATCGCCTGAACCTGGGAGATGGAGGTTGCAGTGAGCCGAGAATGCACCACTGCACTTCAGCCTGTGCCGCAGAGTCAGGCTCCATCTCAAAAAAATAAAAACACGAATTATCAACATTTCCACTTCTAGGTATATTCCCAAAAAAATTGAAAGCAGGGACTCAAACAAATACTTGTTCACCAATATTCATTGCAGCATTACTCACGATAGCCAAAAGGTGGAAACACCCCGTGTAGATGAATGGATAAACAAAATGTGGTATATATACACCTATGATGGAATATTATTTAACCATAAACAGGAAAGAAATTCTGCTACATGCTACAATAGGGATAAACTTTAGAAACAATTATGCTAAGTGAAATAAGCCCGACACAGAAGGACAAATACTGCATTATTCCAATTATACGAGGCACCAAGAATAAGCAAATACATAGAGATAGAAAGTAGAAGAGCGGTTACCAGGGGCTGGGAGGAAGGAGGAATGGGAAGTTGTTGAATGTGTATGGAGTTTCTGTTTGCAATGATGAATCAGTTCTGGAATAGACAGTGCTGGTGGCTGCACAACATTGTGAATGTGTATAACGCCACTCAATCATACACTCAAAATGGTTACAGTAGTAAACATTTTGTTATGTAAGTTTTACTACAAAAAAATACAAATTTTTAAATCCTTATGCCTATTTTCTACCTAACAAATTGTTAGTCTGGGTCTCTCAATCCTCTATTTTGTATAAAGATTCCATATGTTACTGACTTTAAATAGGATTCTAGCTTACTACTGAAGGTGTTTTGAAGGCAGTTCATTTTACCTGAGGCTAACTAGAAGTAAAACCAATAATAAATAACGACTGACCAGGCGTGGTGGCTCACGCCTATAATCCCAGCACTTTGGGAGGCCAAGGCGGATGGATCATTTGAGGTCAGGAGTTCAAGACCAGCCTGACCAACATGGTGAAACCCCGTCTCTACTAAACATACCAAAAAAATTAGCCGGGCATGGTGGCGGGTGCCTGTAATCCCAGCTACTCATGAGGCTGAGGCAGGAGAATCGCTTGAACCCAGGAGGCAGACGTTACAGTGAGCCAAGATCACGCCATGGCACTCCAGCCTGGGCAACAAGAGTGAAACGCCATCTCAAATAAATAAATACAGAGGTCTGTGGCTCCCTAAATATCTGCTTTGCTTCTCCATCTTGAAGACATGGAGAACATAAGGGATTGGAGAGAAAGAGGAGGAAATATGTGCAACCTTCCATTTTGTGCTGACCAAGGCAGGAGCACCCACAGGAGGCAGGAGATGCCTGTGGCAGATGATCAGGAAGGAGAAATATTCTTTCCAGAAGCTTAAGGTGTTCCTCCATTTGGAGGCTTCTTACCACAAGATTTAACCTGCCTAGTTGGGAATCACGTTGATGACACGCGGTGCTAACCAGGAGTAGAAGCAGCTTCTCCTCCCCACCCCACCCTACCCCCAACTTCTCTGGACTCTGGGCCCCTGCTTGACACAAGGTTTTTACTTGGTAATAATAATTAACTAACATTTATGGAGTGCTTCCTTTGCCAGGCACTGCTATAAGCATTCAATACATATTACCTTCTTTGAATCTTACAAGATTCTTATAAGGTAGATATTATTATTATTATTTCCATTTTATAAATGAGGAAATGGGAGCAAAAAAGTTCATCTGTCCAAGGTTGCAGATTACAAGTGGCAGAGCCAGCATTCAAACCCAGACAGTCTGACCCCAGTTCCCTCTTACTTAAGCATTACTTTGTGCTGCTTCTTATTATCTTACAGATAATTTTCTTCTCTGAGTAGTATCTCAGTTCCCAGCTGTGTTTTAACTTCAAAATATTTTTAGCTAGTATCCTCTCTGCCATCGTCATAGGTTTACAGAGAAACAAAAATAATGTCTGTGTGTGTGTGATTATACAAATCAAATAACTTCTATTTCATAATTATATTAATTAGGGTAACATTAGCAGCTGTTATGGATACAACCCCAAAGTTTCATTTGCCTAACACAATGAAAGACTAGTTCTTGCTAAAGTGCAAAATAGGTGTTCCTAATCAGAGGATGACTCTCTCCTGACAGGCTTCCATCTTATGGCTTCCCCTTCTAGGAAAGTCAGAGATTCTAAGGACGTCATGCTCTTCTGCATCAAGCAGGAAAGAGAAAGAACTGGAGGCTCATCTGTAAAAGATTATTACGGTCCAGGCCTGGAAGAGGCACACATCACGAGTTCACATCCCACTGGCCAGAACTCAGCTACTTGAGAAGGTGAGGTGGGAGGATCACATGGCCACACCTAGCTGCAAAGAAAGCTGGCAAATCTCAGCCGGGCACGGTGGCTCACACCTGTAATTCCAGCACTTTGAAATGCTAGATAACTAATCAGAGGTTAGGTAAAATGGACCACCAACAAGTGAAGACTTTCCCTAAAACGCCTCTCAAATTCATCTATCATTACGTACCCTTATGCCTATTTTATTTTATTTTATTTTATTTTATTTTGTTTTGTGTTACGGTCTCATTCTGTTGCCCAAGCTGGAGTGCAGTGGCATGATCTCGGCTCACTGCAACCTCTGCCTCACGGGTTCAAGTGATTCTCCTGCCTCAGCCTCCCTAGTAGCTGGGATTACTGGTGTGCACCACCACACCCAGCTAATTTTTGTATTTTTGGTACAGATGGGGTTTCACCATGTAGAGCAGGCTGGTCTGGAACTCCTGACCTCAAGTGATCTGCCTGCCTCGGCCTCCCAAAGTGCTGGGATTACAGGCATGAGCCATGGTGCCTGGCCCTTTATGCCTTTTTTAACTTTACAGATTAAAAAACCACAAGTATGGCTGGGCTTGGTGGCTCACTTCTATAATCCCAGCACTTTGCAAGGGCGGCAGATTGCCTGAGTCCAGGAGTTCGAGACCAGCCTGGGCAACATGGTGAAACCCCGTCTCTGCAAAAAATACAAAAATTACCCGCCTGTAGTACCAGCTGCTCGGGAGGCTGAGGTGGGAGGATCACTTGAGCCTGGGAAGTCAAGGCTGCAGTGAGCCGTGATCATGCCACTGTACCCCAACATGGCTGACAGAACGAGACCCTGTCTCAAAATAAATAAATTAATTAATAAATAAATGGAAAATGCAAAGCCACAAGTAATATGACACTTTGAAGCTTTCACTGATTACTCCCATAGAGAGGTATCAGCTAAGGTCCGGAAGATTTAACCAAGCACAGCTTCCCCAGCTATCAACACTTTTGAGAAGTGTTTTGATACTTTTTGATAACGTTTGTGGGCAAACATTATCTTATGATAGATAACATCACAATCTCAAGGAGCAAGAAATCAGGCTATTATTTTAGCCCCTTTTCTGTTTAACCTGTACTTTAATAGACAGATACGACTTTTAGGTCACCTGAATGCATGTCTATGTGTCACACTAGATAAAGAGGGGATGATAATGGGGCTTCTGTATCAAAACTAGGAATAACCCCAAAAAGCAATTGGTCTAAATGTCTATGACCAGAAGAAAACGCATTTCCCATAACGAAGTAAGATGATAGTTAAGATATGTTAAGGCATGGCTTTTAAAACATATTAGCAGCATATGATGACTTTTAAAAAGAAAAAACCCATTCCTTAAAGACCTAGCATGAAATATACATAAAGTGACTTGATAGTTGCCAAAAACATCTCTTGCAACTATGCCCAAAATATGTACATATTTAAGTAAAGGCCAACAGGCAACATTCAAAAACAAAAAGAGTAACTGCTATGCTCAGGCAACATAATTATGAGTGGCTTATTTTCTCCTTTCAACATTTTCTCTAATATTTTTACATCTTATTCTTAACTATTTGTTTCTAATTTATTGCAAAAGAACAAAGAAAAAGAAGAATCCTTTCTTGTTCTTAACACAGCTATAAGAAGCCTTCCATTCTTCAGTAGGAGACAGTCACTATTTTCATCAAGATTGGCAGAATAAGTAGTTCTAAAGTGAAGTGTAGAATTTTTCAAAATTATAGTCCCCTGATCAAGACTGGGGGAAATTAATTTTTTAAAGCATGAGAAAAGAACACTTTCCTAGAGGATACACAAGCACTGGTCAGTCTTTTCCTAACACTGAGGATGCCCAAAGGCTGCTACTCTGACCAGCACTTTCATTATTAAGAAGCTGAGAGGTGAGGCTACTCTTTGACTTAGAGAATATTTTATTGGCAGAAGCTCCGAAGAGATCCTTTCTTTAAATATTCACTGTGTTCAGCGTACTCTATTACCTCAGGGATTTACTGAGAAATCCAAGAAAGTCTGTTTTGCATCCTTAGGCAAAGGTTAGCTATTTCAGGGGGTTGGTGTATGTGATGTGTTTTCTTATGGACACCATAATTCTGTCCCTGAAAACCCCTTTTTTCTACAAGGCCTTTTAAACTTCCTGAATATCTTTGAGATTCTTAAGCTCATCAATGAGTATCAAAAAGTGCTACCTGTGTCCAAATCCACAATTTCTCACCTTCATCAAAATATCTGCCTTCATTGCCCTATTAGATCCCAGAGAATCTTTGTCTCACTTACTTGGATATCACTTAAAAATCCAAGAAGATGTAGGGACATTTGAAGCTTACCTGAGAAGTCGAGTTAGAAATTCAGGGCTCTCTCCTTTTTTTTTTTTTTTGAGACTGAGTCTCACTCTGTCACCCAGGCTGGAGTGCAGTGGCGTGATCTCAGCTCACTGCAGGCGCCTGCCACCTCGCCCGGCTAATTTTTTGTATTTTTAGTAGAAATGGGGTTTCACCGCGTTAGCCAGGATGGTCTCAATCTCCTGACCTCATGATCCACCCGCCTCGGCCTCCCAAAGTGCTGGGATTACAGGCGTGAGCCACCACGCCCGGCCTGCTCTCTCCTTTATTCTTTTTTTTTTTAAGACAGAGTCTTGCTCTGTTGCCCAATCTGGAGTGCAGTGGCATGATCTCTGCTCAGTGCAACCTCCGCCTCCCAGATTCAAGCGATTCTCCTGCCTCAGCCTCCTGAGTAGCTGGGATTACAGGCATGCACCACTACACCCGGGTAATTTTTGTATTTTTGATAGAGTTAGGGTTTTACCATGTTGGCCAGGCTGGTGAAATCTGCCTGCCCCAGCCTCCCAAAGTGCTAGGATTACAGGCATGAGCAACTGCGCCCGGCCTGAATGTCTTTAATAAATGTAACGCCACTATAAACACCAACTATGTGGCCAGGCTATGTATGCACTTACTTTTGAAAAGAGCTTTCCCAGGAGGGAGCTGTTTTGTTCTCATTGAGTAGAACAGAGTTCTTCCAGGAAGAAGACAGAGTTTAGAGAATGAAAGCTGAAATGTTAAAAAATTTCTACTAAATCGGATAATCTTCAACTAGGAAACAATAAAATATACAAAAGTCATATGCAGATACTTAAGTTATAAAGTGAACCATTAATATTTTGCCAGCTATACCTAATGACATATTTTGATTATCAATTACTTTCCATTCAAATTGTAAATCTTTTTCTAAGAATGAAAGAACTAAAAGCATGAGAGAATCTGGCCATCTCTAACAGGAACAGATTATGATACTTAACTCCAAACTTGTGTTAGATAACTTTGATCTACACGGGACACCTGGGATGTAGAATATATTTCATATTTTGTTATTAATGATCATCCAGAGATGTCCTAGAAATTTTTTTCTAGTATCTATGCCTTGTTTTTCAGACTAATACAATCCAAGATTGTTCTAAAGATGTTTAATTTCAGTAAACCAGGTATTTATACAAGATTTTCCTCATTCAATCCAAATATGTACATATTTTTACTGTAAACTGGGATAAAAGCAGGTTTAGCCACTTTAGTTTGAACTTTAGTCTGCTTTTCACTAAAATAATGGAGCTGTATAGTAAAATTGTACTATTTCTCATCAGTATTATCATTTGTTACTAACGAGAAGTTCTTTAATATCAAATGTGTTTCGGAAGAAGAGGGGCAGTTTTTTTGTTATTGTTTTTGTTTTTTGTTTTTTGTTTTATTTTGAGACGGAGTCTCGCCCTTTCTCCCAGGCCCAGGCCGGAGTGCAGTGGCGCTATCTCAGCTCACTGCAAGCTCCGCCTCCCAGGTTCACGCCATTCTCCTGCCTCAGCCTCCCGAGTAGCTGGGACTACAGGCGCCCACCACCGCGCCTGGCTAATTTTTTGTATTTTTAGTAGAGAGGGGGTTTCACCGCGTTAGCTAGGATGGTCTCGATCTCCTGACCTCATGATCCGCCTGCCTTGGCCTCCCAAAGTGCTGGGATTACAGGTGTGAGCCACCGCGCCCGGCCTAAGGGGCCAGTATTTTAAAGATAACTTTTTAAAGGGACATTGAATCTAACTCAAATTGAAATTTCTAAACTTATTCTTTCCTTTCCCTACCCAGAAATATCCCCTAGAGATCAAACCCATTCATAATAAGAAAAATGCAAATTACAATCACACTGCCATGCTGAAATATATATTTTTACCTATAAAATGTACAAAGATAAACAGCTTTGGTCATATACTGTGTTACAAGTATGGGAAAACAGGCACTGTTATATTTTACTTAACAGGAGAGGAAATTGATATAACCTCTATAAAGAACAATTAGACAATAGATAAGTATTCTTTTTCCTCTGCAAATCTTTTATTTTTTATGTTTTGTTATTATTATTATTATACTTTAAGTTTTAGGGTACATATGTGCACAATGTGCAGGTTTGTTACATATGTATACATGTGCCATGTTGGTGTGCTGCACCCATTAACTCGTCATTTAGCATTAGGTATATCTCCTAATTAAATGCAGAAACCATTTGGCTGAGAAATTGAACTTCCAGGGACTTATCATACAGATATGCTTGCACACATGCAAAATGACATATGCACAAGGCAATTCATTGAAGCATTGTTTGAAATAGCAAAGGATTGGAACAACCCAAACACAATGGAATACTGTACCACCACTAAAAAAAAAAAAAAAAAAAAGCCATAAATCTGTATATAAAAATTTGGGCCAGGCGTGGTGGGCTCATGTCTGTAATCCCAACACTTTGGGAGGCCGAGGCAGGTGGATCACCTGAGGTCAGGAGTTCAAGACCAGCCTGACCGACATGGCAAAACCCTGTCTCTACTAAAAATACAAAATTAGCCAGGCGTGGTGGTGCACGCCTGTAATTCCAGCCACTCGGGAGGCTGAAGCAGGAAAATTGCTTGAACCCAGGAGGTGAAGGTTGCAGTGAGCTGAGATTGCGCCACTGCACTCCAGCCTGGGCAACAAGAGGGAAACTCGGTCTCAAAAAAGAAAAGAAAAAGAAAAAAAAGAATTTGGTAGGACCTCTAAGCAAGGTGCAAAAGAATGTATACAGCATGGTAGCATTTGTGTAAGAGACAAAAATGGTATATATGTCGTGCCTCTGTAATGCGTCAACTTGACTAGCCTGAACTACATTTCCCAGAATTCCTTTCCCAATTTGTTTCCAGTTAAGGTGGGCCTCAAGAGACACTTCTGCATGAGGTTTCAGAGGCAGAAGTGAAACAAAGCCATTTTAATTTTTATGCGGAAAAGGTGGAAGCAGGCACTTTTGTAGTTCACACACAATGCTGTGTATCTGTTGGCTCATCTCTTTGGCGTGGAGAGCATCAGCTGACCTGCAACTACTTCACCTTCCCCTGGATTCTTCTTCAGCAAGCGTCTCCAACTCTGGGCTCAGATGTGTGCTTTGTGTTTTGTTTTGTTTTGTTTTTTGTTTTTGAGACAGAGTCTCACTCTGTCACCCAGGCTGGAGTGCAGTGGCACAATCTCGGCTCACTACAACCTCCACCTCCCAGATTCAAGCGATTCTCCTGCCTCAGCCTCCTGAGTAGCTGGGATTACAGGTGCCCACCACCACGCCCGGCTAATTTTTGTATTTTTAGTAGAGACAGGGTTTCACCATGTTGGCCAGGCTGGTCTTGAACTCCTGACCTCATGTGATCCGTCCGCCTCAGCCTCCCAAAGTGATGGGATTACAGGAGTGAGCCACTGCACCCAGCCAGATAGAGGTTTTATATGAGGGATTGGCTCACTTGAGTATGGAGCAGTCCCATGATCCACAGTCTGCAAGCTGGAGGCCCAGGAAAGTTGGTGGTGTAGTTTCAGTCCAAGCTCCAAAGCCTGAGAACCAGGGGCCAATGGTGTAAGCCCCAGTCTGAGTTTGAAGACCTGAGAACCAAGATATAGATATAGAGAGAGAGATAGATAGATGATAGATAGATAGATCCTATTGGTTCTGTTTTTCTGAAGAACCCTAACTAATACTTAGGATTTCTCTGTCTAGAATCAGCCTAGGCAAATATAAAAGAGAACAAAGCTGATAACGTTGGTTCTCATGTGTCCTTTGTCCTTTGCTCTTTCTACCACTCTCTGTCAAAGGACCTCATTTGTTGGGACACTTAAGATGTATAGTACTAAAAGGCACTGGGATGCCCTAAGAGAACTAGTCCCTCTTAAGGCCTTTATGTAATCAGCCTATATAATCAGCTGTGTAATCCGCATCAAGTAGACTCTATCAAAGGTAGCTCATCTCTCAATGGTTTGTTCAGTCCAGCTGAGATCAACCATCCTGCATATAATCAGAGTTCCTTGAGGGTTCAGGACTTTGGAAATAATACAGTTTCAAGAACCAAAATAAGACTTGTGGTAAAGATGATTATCGTTAATAACTGTATAACTCTTAACAATTTTCAAACTACTTCTATATGCATTGGCTCATTTATGATTTATATATTAATAGCAAATATTAATTACTGTATATCCACATTGTACAAAAATTTCAGCATACTCTAGTCTCTCCTGAAGGACCATCATTAATTCCACTTTACAAATGAAGAAATTGAGGTTTAAAGACATTGAGACTCACCCAATATATTCGAGTAAGTATCACAATTAAGACTTGAGCCCAGCTGGGGACGGTGGCTCACACCTGTAATCCCAGCACTTTGGGAGGTCGAGGCAGGTGGATCACCTGATATCGGGAGTTCGAGACCAGTCTGACCAATGTGGAGAAACCCTGTCTCTACTAAAAATACAAAAAGTAGCCAGGTGTGGTGGCACATGCCTGTAATCCCAGCTACTTAGGAGGCTGAGGCAAAGAATGGCTTGAACCCAGGAGGCAAAGGTTGTGGCGAGCCGAGGTCCTGCAACTGCACTCCAGCCTGGACAACAAGAGCAAAACAAGAAAAAAAAAAAAAAAGAAATATATATATGTATATAAACATGATTAAATCTATCTATGTACTGTTTCTCCTTGTGCAATTTATAATAATGCAGTATAACATGTAGCTAAAATAATGGGGCCTTTTTTTTTTTTTTTGAGACAGACTCTTGCTCTGTCATCCAGGCTGGAGTGCAGTGGCCCCATCTCGGCTCTCTGCAACCTCCGCCTCCCAGGTTCAAGCAATTCTCCTGCCTCAGCCTCCTGAGTAGCTGGGATTACAGGCACGCACAACCACGCCTGGCTAATTTTTGTACTTTTAGTAGAGATGGGGTTTCATCATGTTGTCCAGGCTGGTCTTGGACTCCTGAACTCAAGTGATCCGCCTGCCTCAGCCTCCCAAAGTGCTGGAATTACAGGCATGAGCCACCGTGCCCAGCCTTAATATATATTTTTAAGCAGTTTTTGGTTCACAGCAAAATTAAGAGAAAGGTCCAGATTACAAGCGTGAGTCACCACACCTGGCCCAGGTTATATTTTTCTTGAGTATTATTACCTTCCTTTAGTTTAAACCTTCCTATGTCATTCTGTTATAGATGTACCTATTGTAAGAAGCATAATCAAATCTGGTAGCTACTTGTCTTTCGATGTATGAATTTAATTTACTTATATTTGTTGTTTCAGTAATCTATATAGACTTATTTCTACCATCATTTTTTTTCTTTACTATTTGCAATTCTTTTTGTCAGTTTTTTCTCTTTTCTTCCCTGTCTTCTGTTGCATTGATAAATTTTTACAACTTTACTTCACTTTCAAAATCTGTATTTTGTTTTGTTTTTGTTTTTGTTTTTGAAACAGAGTCTCACTCTGTTGCCTAGGATGGAGTGCAGTGCAATCTCCACCTCCAGGGTCTCAAGCAATCTGCCTACCTCAGCCTCCCAAGTACGAGTGACCACAGGCACTCACCACCACGCCTGGCTGATTTTTGTATCTTTTTATAGAGATGGAATTCTGCCATTTTGCCCACGCTGGTCTTGAACTCCTGGGCTCAAGTGATCCTCCTGCCTTGGCCTCCCACAGTGCTGGGATTACAGGTGTGAGCCACATTGCCTGGTCAAATATTTAGCCTATATTCTTCACCATAAGTTTTCAATAACATCTAAAATTACTTCCTATTTGTATCCTCTTACTGATTATAAAAAGCACATAAAGGCTGGGCACAGTGGTTCACACTTGTAATTCCAGCACTTTAGGAGGCTGAGGCAGGTGAATCACCTGAGGTCAGGAGTTCAAGACCAGCCTGGCCAACATGATGAAACCCCACCTCTACTAAAAATACAAAATTTGCAGAGCATGCTGGCAGGTGCCTGTAGTCTCAGCTAGTTGGGAGGCTGAGGCAGGAGAATCGCTTGAACTCGGGAAGCAGAGGTTACAGTGAACCGAAATGACACCACTGCACTCCAGCGTGGGTGACAAGAGCGAAACTCTGTCTCAAAAAAAAAAAGAAAGTTGGCAAAATGTTAATTATTGCTAAAGCGGAGTAATGACTACAGTATTTTACAGGACTTAGAATAAACTATCTATTGAACATACACACAATCTTTTGTTTTGTTTTTGAGATGAAGTCTCCCTCTGTTGCCCAAGCTGGAGTGCAATGGCATGATCTTGACTCACTGCAACCTGCGCCTCCCGAGTTCAAGCGATTCTACCTCCGCTTCCTGAGTTCAAGCGATTCTCCTGCCTCAGCCTCCCAAGTAGCTGGGACTACAGGCATGCGCCACTATGCCCGGCTAATTTTTGTATTTTTAGTAGAGACGAGGTTTCACCATGTTGTTCAGGCTGGTCTCGAACTCCTGACCTCGTGATCCGCCCACCCTGGCCTCCCAAAGTGCTGGGATTACAGGCGTGAGCCACCATGCCTGGCCCTTTTTTGTTGTTTTTTAAGAGACTGGGTCTCACTCTGACGACCAGGCCGGAGCACACCAGCACAATCATAGTTCACTGTAACCTGGAACTCCTGGCCTCAAGCAATCCTCCCACCTCAGCCTCCTAGAGTATTAGGATTACAGGCATGAGTCACTGCACTCAGCCATGATCTTTTTATTGAGGGGAGTTATTATTTTTATTGTTTTATAAAAACATACAAAAATGTGTTTTATGGGGGACTGTTCAGCCACATAAATACATATCCTGATATATTTCATCTGCACCTGTGCTTAGTCTTTCGGTCAGTTGGTTGCTTATGTTTGTATGCCATGCTTTCCCTCTGGGTGCACTTTTCTTCTTGAGGAGCTTCTTAACCATCTCTTCAATGAGAGCCTGTGACAAGTTTTACTTTTATTTTTGAATGATAGTTTAACGGGGCATACAATTCTAGGTTGATGGTTGTTTTTTTTTTCTCAACAAACACTTTCATAATTTTACGTCTTTGTCTTCGGCATCTATCATTGTTGATGAGAAGCCAGCTGTCAATGTAGTTGTCATTCCTTTGTAGATAATTGGTTTTCTTCCTCCTTCTGGTCACTTCTAAGATTTTTATTTTTATTTTTTCTGAGACGGAGTTTCACTCTTGTTGTCCAGGCTAGAGTGCAATGGAGTGATCTTGGCTCACTGCAACCTCTGCTTCCCGGGTTCAAGAGATTCTCCTGCCTCAGCCTCCCAAGTAGCTGGGATTACAGGCGCGTGCCACCACATCTGGCTAATTTTTTTTTGTATTTTTAATAGAGATGGGGTTTTGCCATGTTAGCAAGGCTGGTCTCAAACTCCTGACCTCAGGTGATCTGCCCTCCTTGGCCTCCCAAAGTGCTGGGATTACAAGCGTGAGCCACCGCTCCTGGCCAACTTCTAAGATTTTTCTATTTATCTCTGATGTAGTGTCACAATGTGGCCAGTGCGTGGGCTTATTTTCATATATTCTGCTTGGTATTTGGGATGCACTTTCATTTCAGGATGCATATTATTTAATTCTAGATTTTTTTCAATGCTAGAATTTTAAAATGTTTAATTTCCTCAGTTCTCCTTTCCAATCTACTAATATTCTAATCCTTTCTGATCTGAGTTTGTCCCAGCTATTGACTTCTCTTTCAAGAGCTGCATTTTTATTTCCATTTGTTTTCCTTATATGGATAGTATCCTTTAATTTTTCCTTTTGAGAATGTGACATTGAAGTTGAGAAAGTAGAAGCCATGGGAACCGGCAGGTCTGGAGTATTCCTGGCAGAGAGGATACCTTTAGGACTGTCTTCTCCTTTACCAGCATTTACTTTCAACTTGACCTATAAGCACAGCTTGATTAGCCAGCACATTGACCAAATCTAGAGGCTTCTGGTGCTCTATCCATGCACGTATTACCTAGGTTCAGGGTTGTGAGTAATGTGATCCATAGACCTTCTGAGTAGCTGACGGGGTCTTGGTCTCATTAAGTGAGCATATACTAACTGACAGAATCTCTACCTCTATTAGGCCAGTTTAGCCATATTGTATCCCAGAGATAAACACAGCATGAGCTGACTGAGCAAGACTGCATGGTTTCAGTTGGAATGAACAACAAAAGGCAAATTTTTATATTTACTTATTGTTCCCTTTTTTATTGACCTATAAATGTCCACGTGTTCCAGCACCATTTGTTTTGTTGTTGTTGTTTTGTTTTGTTTTGTTTTGCTTTTAACAGATAGAGTCCCATGATGTTGCCCAGGCTGGTCTGGAACTCTTGGGCTCAAATGACCCTCCCACCTCAGCCTACCAAGTAGCTGGGACTATAGCGACACACCACCACACCTGGCTTAAATTTTATTTTTGGTGTCAAATATGCACTTTATGGAAACCAATAAAATAATTCTATACATATAAACAAAACAGTTAAATATCACTTAGCATGATCTTGATTGTATATAAAAGCACAAACTTGGGCATTAAAATCACATGGCAGTGCTCACAAAGGTATTATATGGATGATTTGGATGCTCCAAACTGTACTAATGTTGGTTTTTTGGGGTTTGTTTTGTTTTGTTTTGTTTTGAGGCAGGGTCTTGCTCTATCACCCAGGTTGGAGTGCAGTGGCATTATCATAGCTCAACTGCAGCCTTGAACTCTTGGTCTCAAACAATCCTCTCACCTCAGCCACCTGAGTAGCTGGGACTGCAGGTGCATGCCACCACAACAAGCTAAATAGTTTCTTTTTTAGAATATTTAATTTGCAACCAAAAAAAGTTTAATCTTGGCTAGAATTTGAAGATACCCAGTTGTAGAATTATTGCTCCCACTCCCTATAGATGACTGAGTAGCTGGCTGAGTCTTGGCCTCGTTAAGTGCATGTATACTGACAGACAGAATCTTTACCTCCAGTTGGGTGGCAGTGGCAGTAGGCAATTCTAGTGTTCTTTTCCTCATGCCACGTCACCTTCAATACCAGAGTCAATCCCACTGATGCCTCTTCTCTCCCTCTTCCCTTCCTCCTTCTCAACAATTACCATTCTTACAATTGCCCATTTTGTGCCACAGGACAGTACTATACTTTCTGACTGAGAAATTAACATATCCACATTTCTTGTATTATCTAATAAAGTGAGCTTTACTATCAGTCTGTCAGACCACTCGGGTGCTGACACACAGCACAGGTAGGTAAGGCGATCCCCTTGGCACAACCACACAGTTTGCTTACACATAGCACAATGGGCCCACTGGCTGTATGCGTGCCATCCACCAACCTTGAAGTCATGCTGAATGTTTTTCTTTTATAAACTTAATAGTGTTGGCTTTGTCTAGCATTCGTCATCCTCATTTTTCACAGTGCTTCTAAATTAAGAAATATTTAGATCAAAAGAAGCTGACTAATCTACATTGAGCTTTAAATTTTTAACTCATTTCTGAAATTCCCTGACAAAGTAAAACAATGTTAAGTTTTTCACGTTGCAGAAAAACTCTCATACTTTGGGGCTTGGCTAATTCTAGTAAGTCTCTTTTTGGATGAAGTAGTTCAAGCACAGAAGCTGTCTTCATGAAAAGAGAAAACTCTCTCCAGTTCCTCCTTAGAAAGAGGTCAGTGCCTTGATGATGTTCTCTTCTAGAGAATAATGTACTATGTTTTCCAACAAAGAACCTGCTGTTTCCAATTCAATATTACCTGTCTAAATTCACTACCCAATGCTGGTACAGAAAGAATGTTTAGTACAAAAGAAATCTATGGTCTTAGAAACCAACAGATAAAATCAGTTAATATGAAATCAAATTCAAGTTTTTAAAAAATATTTATTCCATTTAGAAGCAAAGTATGGGTACAGATAATTTCAATAAAATTAATTTTTAAATAAATACAGGCTGGGCGCGGTGGCTCATGCCTGTAATCCCAGCACTTCGGCAAGCCAAGGCAGGTGGATCATTTGAGGCCAGGAGTTCAAGACCAGCCACTGCCAACATGGCGAAACCCCATCACTACTAAAAATACAAAAATAAGCCGGGTGTGGTGGTGTGCACCAGTAGTCCCAGCTACTCGGGAGACTGAGGCAGGAGAATCAATCACTTGAGCCTGGGAGGCAGAGGTTGCAGTGAGCAGAGATAGTGCCACTGCACGCCAGCCTGAGCGACAGAGCGAGACTCCATCTCAAATAAATAAATAAATAAACACAATCTGTTAAGATGGGATGAAAGTTATCATAACTGAATTTCCCATGGCTTTTGAGGTTTCCCATGGTCTTCAAGAACTGGTATGATCTGGCCCTTGGGGTGTCCTCCAGCCACAACCCAGGCCTTATGCCATTTGCTAATTTCGTTTTCCAGGTATGTCAGCCTTCCATCAGCTCCTAGCTGAGCTGTTCCTACCACAGGTCCTTTGTATCTATTGTTTTGCCTGCCTGGGATATTCTTCTGCCTCTTCTCATTTAAATGTCACCTCTTTAAAGAAACCTTCCCTGAGTGCCCTATGCAAGTAGGTCAGCCTCCTTAGTCCTTGTCACCACACTCTGCCTATTTCCTGCCATAACATTAATCAGAGTCTTACTTTCTTATTGACCGGTTATTGATCATCTGTTCCCCACACGAGAATGTAAACACCATGAAGACAGGAATCTGATTTGTTTTGCTCTTCTAGACTTTATGTGCCTGGTGCAGAAGTCTACCAGCCAGCCATGTCTTCCTGATACAGCTGCCTCTGATTTAGAAAAAATCATTAATGTGATTCAAACAGTAAAAGCCAAGACATCTCAATGGATTTCATGCAGAATTATCCACATAACAGAATTTAGGATATTCCCTAAAAGCCACAAACCCTAGCTAGTCTTGAGGTTTGAAATTTTGAGTTCAGTTCTGAAATGTTTGTATTATGGTTAATTCTGCACAATGGCCACTAGAGGGGGTCATAGCCAAATACTATACTCTGAAATTTCAGATTTTTCAGAGTTAGAATTTTTTGAAGTTCTGCAGCCCAACCCTACTTTCAGCTTCCCTGACAGATGTCCATCCCACTTCTTTAAAAACAAACAATATATGATGAAGTCACTACCTCGTGGGACAGACTATTCTTCAGCAGGGCAGCACCGTTACTTAGAAAGTGCTCTTTCTCCTTAACCTATCTGTTAACTGCCCCTCCTTGCCTAAAACCATTAAGAGACCAACACTAGGCCAGGAGCAGTGGCTCATGCCTGTAGTCCGAGCACTTTGGGAGGCCGAAATGGGAGGATCACTCGAGGCCAGGAGTTGGAGCCCAGCCTGGCCAACATGGCGAAACCCTGTCTCTACTGAAACTGCAAAAAAATTAGCCAGGCATGTTGGCCAGAGCCTGTGGCCACAGCTACTTGGGAGGCTGAGGCACAAGAATCGCTTCAGCCTGGGAGATGGAGATTACAGTGAGCCGAGATCTTGTCACTGCACTCCAGCCTGTGGGACAGAGGGAGACTGCCTCAAAAATAAAAATAAGTCAACACTTAGAAGCAGATCTTAAGATGAGGGGGGAAAAGCCAGGCACAGTGGCTCACACCTGTAATCCCAACACTTTGGAAGACTGAGGCAGGCAGATCACTTGAGGCCGGGAGTTCGAGACCAGCTTGGCCAACGTGGTGAAAGCCCGTCTATACTAAAAATAGACAAATTACCCAGGTGCCTGTAATCCCAGCTACACAGGAGGCTGAGGCAGGAAAATCGCTTGAACCTGGGAGGTGGTGGTTGTAGTGAGCCGAGATTATACCACTGCACTCCAGCCTGGGGGATAGAATGAGACTTCATAGCAAAAAAAAAAAAAAGAAAAGAAAAGAAGAGAAAAAAGAAAAGAAACCAATGCTACTTTGGGTTCTAAGCTGAGCCATACTGTCTAGAATATCATTTAGAGTCTTGGCCAGTCTATGCCAGCATGCTTCCCACCCTTCCCATCCTCAGCCACTGCTCCAGATGGAAGGTCCCTGTGTTTTCTCTCCATTGACCCACTGGCCCACTGCTCGCACAGTAAACCTACCTCCAACATTGTCAGCACCCCTCCCACAGGAAACTGCTTAGTTTCTTGCCATGACTGAAAGCTGGCTGTCCTGAAGAAGGTCTGGCTCCCCTGTCTTTGTCTCCAGGAAAGGTGACAGGTTCTCCCAAGGCCCCAATATCCTAAGCAGGATTGGCATTTGCCCAGCTGCCAGCACCGCTCTCAAGGCATCACTTCTGCTGGGAGATTTGTGTCATTCTGGTGCTCCACCACCCCTTGTTTATCTACTGGTCAAGCCAGCACAGAAGACTTTGGGTTCTCATGTCAATCCAGTACCACCCTATTCTGTGCGGATAACTTGTCCATTCCACTCACCCCTTCATTGCGCCCACAACTGAGATCTCACATTGGACCTCACATGGGCCCTAGTAATTGTCTCTCCAGTTTACTCAGTCCCCATTCCCCATACTATCTCCTGCCTCTCACTAAGCTTCCACTGCATTTGCTCCTCACAGCTCAGCCTTCCACTTCTTTTCCTATCCAACCTACACTCCCACTATTATTTTTCTGAGCTCCTTAATATCCTTACCCACTTATCTTTCTTCCCCGTTGCCCAGTCAAAACCCCAACTGTATAAATCCAACCATTGTCCCTTTTTGTTGCTCCTACACTAAACACTGCTAGTGAAGATAACAATAGCAAATATTTATTGATAACTACTTTACAAGATAGCACTATTATTATCAGTAGATAATGAATGAGAAAAACAAGGTCCCGAGGGAATTAGTAAATTGCCCTAGGTTACACAGGGAGTAAGCCACACAATCTGGCTTAATTAAATGTGTTGAAAACATGTAAAGGCATGGTGGCTCACGCCTGTAATTGCAGCACTTTGGGAAGCCAAAATGGGCAGATCACTTGAGGCCAGGAGTTCAAGACCAGCCTGGCCAACATGGCAAAACCCCATCACTACTAAAAATACAAAAATTAGCCAGGCATGGTGGCATGCACCCAGCTACTCGGGAGGCTGAGGCAGGAAAGTCACTTGAACCCGGGAGGTGAAGGTTGCAGTGAGCCGGGGCAACAGAGCAAGACTCTGTCTCAAAAAAAAAAAAAAGATATAGATGATGAGAACGTATTTAGCAAGCTTGATCTAGTGGACAAATATAGAACACCGTCTCCAATAAGTAGACAAGCACGCATGCATTTATAAAGATTGACAATGAACTAGGTAAGTAGTACTGAAAATTTTTGGTCTCTGAACCCCTGAACATACTTAAATATTATATGTATAAGTTATATTTACACACTTAAAATTACTGAGGACTCAATGAGCTTGTGTTTATTCGGGTTATATTTACCAATATTTACTATATTAGAAATTAAAACTGAAAGATGTTTTATCTATGAACATATTAAATAAATTTAAAAATAACAATAGACCAGGTGGCTCATGTCTATAATCCCAACACTTTGGGACGCCAAGGTAGGAGGATCATTTGAGGCCAGAAGTTCAAGACCAGCATGGGAACGTAGTAAGACCCTGTCTCTACAAAAAATAGAAAATATAAAATAAAATAACAATAATTAAAAACCCATTACATGTTCTCATAAACAAAATTTTTGTGGAAAAAAATGCCATTTTAAAAAAAAGGGATGGGGGAGAAAATGGCATTGTTTTACATTTTGACAAATCTTTTTAACATCTGGCTGAATAGAAAAGAGCTGGATTCTCATAGCTTCTGCATTCAGTCTGTCGGGATGTGTTGTTTTGGTTGAAGTCCATAAAGAACACCCAGCTTCACATATGAGAGAAAGAAAAGCAGCCCCAGATGCCCAGCCAGGCCTTGGTTCTTCCAGGAGCTGGCCTGGCACACAGCTGGCCTTCATAGTTTCCTGCTGAACGTAATGTCACAGAACATCCACATCAGACAAGGCCACCCTGTCACTGTGATGAACCAAACAAAAACAGAACCAGGAACTTGTCCGAAATGACCAAACATCCTCCTTTTCCAGTCAATCTGAGTCACTGCTCACAGCTACAGCATGGCTCCACTGAGCCCTTCTCTTCTCCTTTCCTGCAGCTGCTGTGGTGGAGTGCCACAGACCTGATGGCTTCAAACAGAATATAGCCTCTCTCAGTCCTGGAGTCTAGAAGTCCGAAGTGAAGGGATAGGTGGGGCCATGCTCCCTCTGAAGGCTCCCGGGAGAATCCTTCCCTGCTGCTTCCAGCTTCTGGTGGCTCCAGGCGTTCCTTGGTTGGACAACTTCAATCTCTGCCTCCACCTTCCCATGGCCTTCTCTGTACCTGTCTCAAATCTGCCTCTGCTTTTCTCTTCCCCTAGGTAATCCAGGTAATCCAGGATGATCTCCTCTTGAGATCCTTAATTACATCTACAAAGATCCTTTTCCAAATAAGCTCACATTTACAGGTTCTGGGGGTTGGGATATAGACATATCTTTTGGGGGGGCCACCATTCAACCCACTATACCTTCCCATAAATAAGATTTATTAAACCTTTGCAGCCATCACCAAAGGTGGAACAGCCAAAATGAAGTACAATCCCTTTGTGACTTCTGACTGAAGCAAGAACTGCAAAAGGCATTTCAATGCACCTTCCCACACTCGCAGAAAGATTATGTCCTCCCCTCTTTCCAAAGAGCTGAGACAAAAGTACAATGTTCGATCAAAGACCATCCAAAAAGATGACGAAGTTCAGGTTGTGCGAGGACACTGTAAGGGTCAGCAAATTGGCCAAATAATCCAGGTTTACAGGAAGAAATATGCCATCTACATTGAACGGGTGCAGTGGGAAAAGGCTAACAGCATAGCTGTCCCTGTGGGCATTCACCCAGCAAGGTGGTTATCACTAGACTAAAACTTGACAAAGGCCACAAAAAGATCCTTGAACGGAAAGCCAAATCTCGCCAAGTAGGAAAGGAAAATGGCAAATACAAGAAAGAGACAATAGGGAAGGTGCAGGAATAAAATAATATATATATTTTTTTGAGACGGAGTCTCGCTCTGTCACCCAGTCTGGAGTGCAGTGGCGCGATCTCGGCTCACTGCAAGCTCCGCCTCCTGGGTTCACACCGTTCTCCTGCCTCAGCCTCCCGAGTAGCTGGGACTACAGGTGCCCGCCACCACACCCGGCTAATTTTTTGTATTTTTTAGTAGAGACGGGGTTTCACCATGTTAGCCAGGATGGTCTCGATCTCCTGACTTCATGATCCGCCCGCCTCAGCCTCCCAAAGTGCTGGGATTACAGGCATGAGCCACCGCGCCCGGCCAAAATAATCTTATATAAGCTTTCATTAAAACTTGAAGTGCGACCAGGCATGATGGCTGACATCTATAATCTCAGCACTTTGGGAAGCTGAGGCAGGTGGATCACAAGGTCAGGAGTTCAAGACCAGCCTGGCTAACATGGTGAAACCCCATCTCTACTAAAAATACAAAAAAAATTAGCCAGGCGTGGTGGCGCATGCCTGTAATCCTAGCTACTCAGGAGGCTGATGCAACAGGATGACTTGAGCCCAGGAGTTCGAGACTGGCCTGGGCATCATGGCAAAACCCCATCTCTACAAAAAATACAAAAATTTGCTGGGGGTCATGGCCTGTGCCTGTAGTCACAGCTACGTGGGAGCCTGAGGTGGGAGAATCACTTTGAGCCCCGAAAGTTGAGTCTACAGTGAGCTCTGATTGCACCACTGCACTCCAGCCTGGGCAATAAGAGTGAGACCCTGTGAAAGAAAGAAGGAAAGAAAGAGAGAAAGAGAGGAGGAGAGGAAGAGAGAGAGAAAGAGAGAGGGAGGGAGGGAGGGAGGAAGGAAGGAAGGAAGGAAGGAAGGAAGGAAGGAAGGAAGGAAGGAAGGAAGGAAGGAAAAGAAAAAATTAGGCCCGGCGCGGTGGCTCATGACTGTAATCCGAGCACTTTGGGAAGCCGAGGTGGGTGGATTACTTGAGGCCAGGAGTTTGAGACCAGCCAGGCCAACATGGTGAAACCCTGTCTCTGCTAGAAATACAAAAAATTATCTAGGCGTGGCAGTACACACCTGTAATCCCAGCTACTCGGGAGGCTGAGACAGGACAATCACTTGAATCCAGGAGGTGGAGGTTGCAGTGAGCTGAGATCCTGCCACTGTACTCCAGCCTGGGTGACACAGCAAGCCTCTGTCTCAAAAAAAAATTAAAATTAAAATTAATGATTTGAGGAAAAACCATTCTTTTTACTATTCTTGCAACTTTTCTTATAAGCCTGAAATTATTTCCAAAAAAAAGGAAAAAGAAAAAAGTAAGAGCAGAGCTTAAAAGTTTGAACTTGAGAGAGGCAGTGTCAGAGGCATTTGAACCAGAGCGACTCCATCTTGAATTGTGGCTGGGTAAAATAAGGCTGAGTCAGCCAGGAAAGGTGGCTCATGCCTGTAATCCCAGCATTTTGGGAGGCCAAGGCAGGTGGATCACCTGAGGCCAGGAGTTCGAGACCAGCCTGACCAAAATGGCAAAACCCCGTCTCTACTAAAAATACAAAAATTAGCCAGGCTTGGTGGTGGGCACCTGTAATCCCAACTACTCAGGAGGCTGAGGCAGGAGAATCCCTTGAACCCAGGAGACAGAGGTTGCAGTGAGCCGAGATTGCGCCATTGAACTCCAGCCTGGGCGACAGAGTGAGACTTTGTCTTGAAAAAAAATAAATAAAGAAGGTTGAGACCTGCTGGACTGCATTCCCAGGTGGTCCACAGTCACAGGATGAGATAGGAGGTCAGCACAAGATACAGGTCACAAAGACCTTGCTGATAAAAGGATGCAATAAAGAAGCCGGCCAAATCCCACCAAAACCAAGATGGTGATGAAAGTGACCTCTGGTGGTCCTCACTGCTCATTATATTTAATTATAATTATAATGCATTAGCATGCTAAAAGACTCCCACCAGCGCCATCGCAGTTTACAAATGCCTTGGCAACATCAGGAATTTAGTCTATATGGTCTAAAAGGGGAGGAACCTTCAGTTCCAGGAATTGCCCACCCCCTCCCTGAACACTCATGAATAATCCACCCCTTGTTTAGCATACGATCAAGAAATAACCATAAAAACAGTCAACAAGCAGGCCTCGGGGCTGCTCTGCCTATGGAGTAGCCATTCTTTTGTTTATTTACTTCTCTAATAAACTTGCTTCCATTTTGCTCTGTGGACTCACCCCAGTTCTTTCTTGCCCAAGATTCAAGAACCCTCTCTTGAAATCTGGGGTCTGGATCAGGACCCCTTTCTGGTAACAGGAGGAGTCTGACTCCCAGGGTCATGTCCAATGGCTGACACGTATAATCCCAATACTCTGGGAGGTCCAGACAGGAGGATCACTTGAGCCCAGGAGTTCAAGACCAGCCTAGGCAACATGGCAAAACCCTGTCTCTCCAAAACGTCAGGTGTGGGGGCGTGCACCTGTATTCCCAGCTATTCAGGAGGCTGAGGTAGGAGAATCTCTTTAGCCTAGGAGGTCAAGGCCACAGTGAGATGAGATCGAGCCACTGCACTCCAGACTGGGCGATAAGGGACAGACCCTGTTTTGAAGAAAAAGAATGACTCTCTTAAGCGACTAGGGATCCCAGCTGAAAGTGAGAATATAAAAGTTCATATCTTAAAGTATACATTAAATATGATTTCTTTTTTTTCTTTTTCTTTTTTTTTTTCTTTGAGACAGAGTCTCAGTGTGTTGCTCAGGCTAGAACAGAGATCTTGGCTTACTGCAACCTCCACCTCCCAGGTTCAAGCGAGTCTCCTGCCTCAGCCTCCCGAGTAGCTGGAACTAAAGGTGCACACCAACACGCCTGGCTAATTTTTGTACTTTTAGTAGAGACAGGGATTCACCATGTTGGCCAGGCTGGTCTCAAACTCCTGACCTCAAGTGATCTGCCCACCTCGGCCTCCCAAAGTGCTGGGATTACAGGTGTGAGCCAGCAGGCCCAGCATTAAATATGATTTCATAAATTTAATGTGAAAGAGGATTGCATATTAATATTGCATAAATTTATTAAGGTTATCTTGACAATTTCCTTTATTCTTGGCTAAATTCTGAAAGTTGTCTATCTATGGTCAGATGATTTGGTACAAGAACAAGAACCAGAAACACAGAGTCTCATTCCTGGCCCTAATTTCACAGAGAACCACAAAACCCTTAATTTCTTCAATGCTTGCTTTTTCATTTACAAAGTATCACTGATAATTATAATCTGCAAAGTACTTTCCTCAGGAGAGAGTCATGATTTGAGTGCAATTAACTGCTAATTTTTCAAACATAAAATTCTATTTGGTTTTCACATAATAGTAGAAACACAGTGTCCAAACTAATTGTTTCCTAAAAGTGATTATTTCCTTAGAGTCATCAATTCATTTTGAGGTGACTTCAAGAAATGGTGATTAAATTGAAACTAATTCAGATAAATATAATATCATTTAACATTAGCCATCACAACAGCTCAACATTCTCTTAATAGGAAGGTTGCACATCATGGAGGTGGGGAGAAATATAAACAACAAAAAGACATGTCAATTCTTACATAAAACTCTAGTTTCAATAGTTATTGATACAGGTGGCTCATGCCTGTAATCCTAGCACTTTGGGAGGCCGAGGTGGACAGATCACCTGAGGTTAGGGGTTTGAGACCAGCCAGGTATGTGGCACACGCCTGTAATCCTAGCTACTCAGGAGGCTGAGGCAGGAGAATTGCTTGAACCCAGGAGGCAGAGGTTGCAGTAAGCCGAGATCACACCACTGCACTCCAGCCTGGGGGACAGATTGAGACTCCGTCTAAAAAAAAAAAAATTATTGGTATCCATTCCTCCTGTAAGTTTTCTCAGAAAACAGCCAAGATAATTATGTAATTATATATAGTCTCACACCTCTACTATGCTCTGCAAAATAAAAAAACCAAAACAAACAAAAAAAAGAATTATTTACAGTCCCAGCATTAAACTAACGAATTCATGACAACGAATACCACTGGAAATAACAAGATTCTGCCTTGGGATGTTAGTGTTAGACTTTAACGTTGAAGACAAGACTTGGAGCTATACTTTTATTTATTTATTTATTTATTTATTTATCTATCTATCTAGAGATGGAGTCTTACTCCGTTGCCCAGGCTGGAGTGCAGTGGCACCATCTAGGCTCACTGCAACCTCCACCCCCTGGGTTCAAGCAATTCTCCTGCCTCAGCCACCCAAGTAGCTGGGACTACAGTTGCACACCACCATGCCCAAGTAATTTTTGTATGTTTAGTAGAGATGGGGTTTCACCATGTTGGCCAGACTGATCTGGAACTCCTGACCTCAGGTGATCCACCCGCCTCACCCAAAGTACTGGGATTACAGGCATGAGCCACTGTGCCCGGCCAGAGACATATTTTCATCTAAATGGGACCGACTAGGGGTGTCCAGGTAGACACTGTGTCCAAACAAGATGCTCTTGCGTGCTCATTGCTAAGCCCTTTTCCCCACCTCTTCAGAATGTCTCTCAGATCTCAGATTGTTCTTTAGTAACTAGAAGATGAGAGAGAAAAAACAATTCATATATTCATCATCTCTCCTCACAGAGAAACAATGACTTTTATAATACAGTAATTTTTTAAATGTTATCCCCCTTCCTATTTTAATATGAGTCTTTAGTTTAAATAGGCAGACTCAGCCGGGCGTGGTGGCTCACACCTTTAGTCCCAGCACTTTGGGAGGCCGAGGTGGGCGGATCACGAGTTCAGGAGATCGAGACCATCCTGGCTAACATGGTGAAACCCTGTCTCTACTAAAAATACAAAAAATTAGCCAGGCATGGTGGCGGGCAACTGTAGTCCCAGGTACTCGGGAGGCTGAGGCAGGAGAATGGCATGAACCTGGGAGGCGGAGCTTGCAGTGAGCCGAGATTGTGCCACTGCACTCCAGCCTGGGCGACACAGCCAGACTCCTCTCAAAAAATAAAAAATAAAAAAAATAGGCAGACTCATAAAATGATAATAGTAATAAAATCATGAATTATGCCTGTAGTAGCAGAAATGAAAGAAGCTAATTCTTAGAACATACCTGCATAAAATTCTACAGTCACTGTGCTGAGTTGAGGAGCAATAGCTAATAAAATCTTTGGATTTTTTGAGAAAACTTTTATTGGAGTGTAATATATATACAGAAAAGTATACAAATCCTAAATATAGAGATCAATAAATAATAAAAAGGTGTCTACCTCTATGGAAACAACAGTCAGGTCAAGAAATAGTAGAAATAGTAATCAGGCCAAAGCAGGATGATTACTTGAGCCCAGGATTTCAAGACCAGCCTGGGCAACACAGGGAGACCACATATCTACAGAAAATTATTTTTTAAAAAATCAGGCATGGTGGTTTATGCCTGTAATCTCAACACAGGGAGGCTGAGGTGGGAGAATTGCTTGAGCTTAGGAGTTTGAGACCACCCAGGGCAACAGAGTGAGACCCCATCTCCATAAAAAATAAATTTAAAACAATTAGCTGGTCATGGTGGCATGTGTCTGTAGTCTCAGCTACTCGGGAGGCTATGGCAGGAGGCTCACTTGAACCGAGGAACTAGAGGCTGCAGTAAGCTGTGTTCATGCCATTGCACTCCAGCCTGGGCAACAGAGTGAGATCTTGTTTCTAAATAAATAATAAAAAATCATAAAGACAAAAAGTGAAACTGATTGCTAGGGGTTAGCGGGAAGGGGCAATGGTAATTATTATTTAATGGGTGACAGAGTAAGACTGTCTTTAAAAAATAGAAGGAAACAAAGCAATAGTAATCTATGAAAAAACTAATTCAAGGTACAAATAGATCACAATAGTAGTTGAGGTTTGGAATTATCATCTGGGAGGGGGACACAGCTACTGGGGGATGAAATATTCCATATCTGGATCTAGGTAATTAATATTCATTATGAATGTTTTCCATATGTTAAAATGCTATACATTTAAGATTTGTACATTTTCTCTGGTTATAATTCAATTAAAAAGTAAAAATTTTTTAAGAATTAGTTTTGCCTGCTTTTGAAGTATGTGTAAATGGACTCATATTCGTGTGTTCTTTTGTGTCTTGCTCAACATTACGTTTGAGAAATTCATCCACGTGGTTGTATATAGTCGCAGTTCATTCATTTTTATTGCCAGTAGTGTTCAGTTGTATAAATATGCCACATTTTACTTATCCATTCTATTTTTGGGTTGTATCCAGTTTGGGGCTGATGTGAATTATATTCCTGTATATGTCTTTCGGTGCATGTGTGTGCATATTTCTGCAGGACATATATTTAGTAGTAAAATTGCTGGGTCTTAGGGTACGTGTGTGTTCAATTGAGTATACTAACAGCTTTCCAAAGTGATCATACCAATTTTTTTTTTTTCTTTACAGATGGGGTCTCACTCTGTCACCCAGGCTGGAGTACAGTGGCATGATCATAGCTTACTGCAACTTTGACCTCCTGGGTTCAAGCAGTCTGCGCACCTCTGCTGGGATCTCAGCTGACTGCAAGCTTGGCCTTTCGGGTTCAAATGATTCTTGTGCTTCAACCTCCCAAGTAGCTGGGATTACAGACGTGCACCACCACACCCAACTAATTTTTGTATTTTTACTACAGATGAGGTTTCACCATGTTGGTCAGGCTAGTCTTGTACTTCTGACCTCAAGTATCCAGCTGCCTTGGCCTCCCAACGTGCTGGGATTACAGGCGTGTGCCACCCTACCTGGCCCCTCTGTTTATATATTTGAGTAAATTGCAGACATGATGCCACTTTACCTCTAAATAACTTTGTAAAAACAATGATATTCCCTTACATAATCACAATACAGTTATGAAAATCATGAAATTAACACTGATACAGTACTATAATCTGTGTACCTTATTTAAATTTCATTAGTTATCTCACTAATGTCCCCTGTAGCAAAATAAAAAAAGTTTTTTAAAACCTTGGTCCAGAATTCAATCCAGCATCCTATATTGCACTTAGTTGTCATGCGTCAAAAGAAAAACCAAGCCAGGTACAATGATGTGAGGTGGGAGGATTGCTTGAGGCCAGGAATTCAAGACCAGCCTGGGTGACAGGTGGAGACCCCATTTCTACAAAAAATAAAAACCGTTATTTTTTGGCCTTTAATCTCACAATTAACAGAGAGACTTCTGAGACCCTTGGCCACCAAAATGTGTGGGGATTTTATCCCACTAAGCAATCCTTCAGTGGATTCTCCATCAGGGTGTCCCATAATTCAGTTCAATTCTGAGCCATACATTGCATGCCTGTACCAAAATATCTCATGTACTCCAGAAATACATACACCTACTATGTACCCACAAGAACGATAAGTAAATGAATGAATGAGTGAATGAAAATTCTGACGCTATCCTTAGGCCACTGGTACTTCTGACTGGCTAGAAACCAGGGTTCCTGCGACCTCCTCCTTGGGTTTGACTAATTTGCTAAGACAGTTCACAGAACTCAGGGAAACACATTGCCAGCTTATTATAAAAGATATCATAGGCCGGGCATGGCGGCTCATGCCTGTAGTCCTGTTACCGGTTGAGGGTGTCCAGGTTCTTGGCATCTTGAACAAAGAATTGGACAAAATGCACAAACAAAGCAAGTAAAGAATGAAGCAACAAAAGCAGAGATTTCTCGAAAATGAAAGTATACTCCAGAGGGTGAAAGCAGGCCTGAGCATAGGGGGTCAAGAGCCTCGTTACAGAATTTTCTGGGGTTTAAATACCTTCTAGAGGTTTCCATTGGTTACTTGACGTACGCCCTATGTAAATGAAGAGGATGAAGTAAAGTTACAAAATCATTTACTCACTGTACAGCCTATGTAAATGAGAAGGATATTTCCTGTCATAGATGAGATGTTTCCATTTGATTTAGTTCTCGGAAGTCCTTAGGTTCCCTGCCTCCAGGTCCTATTATCCTGCCTAATCCTAGCAGTTTGGGAGGCCAAGGCAGGTGGATTACTGAGGCCAGGAGTTGGAGACCAGTCTGGCCAACGTGGTGAAATCCCTTCTCTACTAAAAATACAAAAATTTTTTGTACGTCCGCCATGAGACGGGCATGGTGGCTCACACCTGTAATCCCAGCTACTTGGAAGGCTGAGGTGGCAGAATCACTTGAACCTGGGATGTGGGGGTTGCAGTGAGCCAAGATCATGCCACTGCACTCCAGCCTAGGCAACAGATCAAGACTCTATCTTTTTTTTGAGAC
The DNA here is from genome assembly GCF_029289425.2 of Pan paniscus. NCBI lineage: Eukaryota > Metazoa > Chordata > Mammalia > Primates > Hominidae > Pan > Pan paniscus. The sequence goes on along the minus strand of NC_073261.2, from coordinate 65,645,295 downwards.
AGAGTTTCGCTCTTGTTGCCCAGGCTGGAATGCAATGGTGCAATCTTGGCTCACCGCAACCTCTGCCTTCCAGGTTCAAGGCTTCCAAAGTGCTGGGATTACAGGCGTTTTGTGTTTTTTTTTTTTTTTGAGACTGAGTCCTGCCCTGTCGCCCAGTCTGGGGTGCAATGGCATAATGCAACCTCCACCTCCTGGGTTCAAGCGATTCTCCTGCCTCTGCCTCCTGAGTAGCTGAGATTACAGGTGCGTGCCACAATGCCCAGATAATTTTTGTATTTTTAGTAGAGATGCGTTTCACCATGTTGGCCAAGCTGGTCTCAAACTTCCGGGCTCAAGTGATATGCCCGCCTTGGCCTCCCAAAGTGCTGGGATTATAGGTGTCAGCCACCACGCCCTGCCTTTTTTTTTTTTTAAGACAGGGTCTTGGCCGGGCGTGGTGGCTCACACCTATAATCCCAGCACTTTGGGAGGCCAAGGCAGGCGAATCATGAGGTCAGGAGTTCGAGACCAGCCTGGCCAACATGGTGAAACCCCGTCTCTACTAAAAATACAAAAATTAGCTGGGCGTGGTGGCAGGCGCCTGTAATCCCAGCTACTCACGAGGCTGAGGCAGGAGAATTGCTTGAACCCGTGAGGCAGAGGTTGCAGTGAGGTGAGATCGCACCACTGCACTCCAGCCAGGGCAACAGAGTGAGACTCCGTCTCAAAAAAAAAAAAAAAAAAAAAAAAAGACAGGGTCTTCGCCGGGCACAGTGGCTTGGGCCTGTAATCCCAGCACTTTGGGAGGCCAAGGTGGGTGGATTACATGAGGTCAGGAGTTCAAGGCCAGCCTAGCCACCATGGTGAAACCCCATCTGTAGAAAAAATACAAAAATTAGCCAGGCGTGGTGGTACGTACCTGTAATCCCAGCTACTTGGGAGGCAGAGGTTGCAGTGAGCCATGATCGTGCCTCTGCAATCCAGCCTGGGCAATAGAGCAAGATTCTGTCTCAAAAAAAAAAAATCGTAAGATACAGATGAACATCCAGATGAAGAGATGGATATGGCAAAGTACGGGGGGAGGGGTGTGGTGCTGCCACGACCTCTGGGTGTGCCTCCCTCCCAGCACCTCCAGGTGTTCAGCAGAAAGGAAATTCATCAAATTTTAGTGTTTAAATTTTTTAAAAAATATTTTTCAAATACATTTTTATTGTCTTTTTTTCCTTCCTCACATGCAGAACTTCTCCACATACCATATTTCTTGCAGCTATAAAGTCAGTTGATGTTGGCCGGGTACCATTTTATCCCTAAAACTCTGTTGACATCAAAATATGACAGTGTTATAGCCATAAAATATTTACATAGCACAGCATATTAAGCTTTAGACACTTGGCAATTAAACCACATAAAAAGAGGACAAGACCCCCATCCTACATGTTTGGAATCAGGTGTTCACCGGTCCCTATCTGGTGACTGTACACTGGTTCAAAGGGCAGCAGAGGCAACAGGCAGTTACTTCAGAGGACATTGAACACTATGATCTGGAAGCACGTTATGATGTAACCCAGTGTCATGTACCACACACCTTTCTCCAAGGTGGTCTCATAATTCTAGAATGGAAGGTCCAGCTGATACAAAATGAAGACAGACAACACAAAATTTACTCTGTGGAGACATCCTACTCATACTATGCACATGCTGTGATTTTGAACATAACTCGTCCCAAAAACTTGTCACGATCATCCTGACTTTTAAGGTTGGCTGATCCATCAATCTTGCACTCAGCTGTTACTTCTTTCTCAGTATCGTTAGGAGCAAAGCTGACCTGAACAGCAACCAATGGCTGTAGATACCCCACATGCAGTTTTTCCCCATAATATGGGAAATATTTTAAGTCTATAATTCCATTATGAGGATAAACTGCTACATTTGGTATATCTTCATTCTTCGAAACACAATCTATCCTTGGCACTCCTTCAGACTTTAATCCAATTATTCTGTTCATTTTCACAAGAATACAAGGGTTTCTTTGAGAATAGCTGAAATCAAGATCATTCATACCACGGCATGCTTGAAGTAACGAAATGGGAAACTGACATACAACATAAACTGGACCCTTCTGTTCAAAAAGTGCTCCATCAGGACAGCCTGTGAGGTTTTTCTGTTCTTCTAAAGTATATGGTTTTAGAAACTTCTTAAGGTCTTCAGTGTACCCTGCATACGAAGTTAGATCAGACCTACTGAATGTATATTCCAATGCAGTCACTGGTTTTGGAAAAACCATAAGTCCTGGGTTAAGAATCTGGTCACGGTATTTTAGAACCTCATCGTTGAGTCTGAAGCATAACCCACATCGTGAATAAGAAGAGTGCAGCCAGGAACCCATTAAAAATTAGGTAGAAGAGCAACATCAAACCCCAGCTCTTGGCGGTGCGCCCCAGGAACTCTCCGGTGGTCGGGTTGTAGATGAAGAGCTTCCACTCGGCGAGGCTCTGGTTGAGGGACTCGTTCTTCTTCATCGTGTGCGCGCCGACGGCGAGGGGAGCGGCTGCCGCGGGGACGGAGGCGGCGAGGGCAGCGGGGACGGGGGCGGCGAGGGCAGCGGGGACGGAGACGGCGAGGGCAGCGGGGACGGAGGCGGCGAGGGCAGCGGAGGCGCGTCCCGGCTCCGGCGGCGCAGCCCGGCGACGGTAGGGGAGGGTGGGACGGCCGAGAACACCTCCTCGTTACTGGGAGTACTCGAGCCGACTGCAGTGTTTAAATTTTTAATAGAGCTAAATTTCTTGCACCCTCAGCCCTTCCAGATGTTGGTGGGTGGGGCTTAAGTTCCAATCCTCTAATCCTCTAATCACCTGGACTTTCTGGTGACTAGCCCCATCCTGAAGCTATCTACGGGCCCCGCCCTAAGCAGGTTCATTAGCATAAACTCAGGACTTATCAAAGGAGCTAATTATGAATAACAGAAGATCCTCCTAGCACTTAGGAAATTTCTAGGATTTTAGGAGTTCTGGGGCAGAAAGAAACCAAATACATTTTATACCACATCATGTCTCTTTAGGCTTCTTTACTGTAGAATAGTTCATCAGTCTTTTTCTTTCTTTTTTATTTATTTAAAAAGAATTTTTTTTTTGAGATGGAGTTTCACTCTTGTTGCCCAGGCTGGAGTGCAATGGCTCAGTCTCGGCTCTCTACAACCTCCACCTCCCAGGTTCAAGCGTTTCTCCTGCCTCAGCCTTCCGAGTAGCTGGGATTACAGGCATACACAACCACGCCTGGCTAATTTTGTATTTTTAGGAGAGACGGGGTTTCTCCTTGTTGGTCTGGTCTCGAACCCCCAACCTCAGGTTATCTGCCCGCCTCGGCCTCCCAAAGTACTGAGATTACAGGCGTGAGCCACTGCACTCGGCCTTTAATGTTTTAATTCTTTTAAAATTATTTTTATTCTAATAATTTTTCTGTAGATTATTTTGAATTTTCTTGACATACAAGTATGTCAATTCCATATAATGACAGTTTTTTCCTTCTGTTTTGAGCCTTATACATTTTGTTTTTTTCTTACCTTCTGTATTTGCTAGGACAAGGTAGAGATAGTGGTTATCATTGTCTTGCTCCCAACTTCAAGAGGAAAAACTTTGATATTTTACTACTATTTTACTATTTAATATGATATTTGCTATAGTTTTTCATTGAGTCACTTATCAGATTAGGAAAGATCTTTTCTATCCATTGACATTAGACTTTTTTTTTTTTTTTTTTTTTGGAGAGAAAGTCTTGCTCCATCTCCCAGGCTGGAGTGCAGTGGCACAGCCTCGGCTCACTGCAATCTCTGCCTCCCAGGTTCAGGCGATTCTCCTTCCATATCTAGGATTATGGACATGCACCACCACACCCAGCTAATTTTGTATTTTTAGTAGAGACAGGGTTTCACCATGTTGGTCAGCCTGGTCTAGAAATCCTGACCTCAGGTGATCTACCTGTCTCGGCCTCCCAAAGTTCTGGGATTACAGGCATGAACCACCACGCTTTTCTCTTTTTTTCTTTTTTCTTTTGAGAGACAGGGTCTTACTCTGTCCCTCAAGCTGAAGTGCAGTAGCGTGATCACGGCTCACTGCAGCCTCAAACTCCTGGGTTCAAATGATCCTCCTGCATCAGCCAGTTTTTTTGTTTGTTTTGCGGGTTTTTTGTTTTGTTTTGTTTTGCTTGAGATTGAGTATTGCTCTGTTGCCCAGTCTGCAGTGCAGTGGAGCAATCTCAGCTCACTACAGCCTCCACCCCTCAGGTTCAAGGGATTCTCGTGCCTCAGCCACCTGAGTAGCTAGGATTACAGGCATGTGCCACCACACCTGGCTAATTTTTATATTTTTTGTAGAGATAGAGTTTCACCATGTTGGCCAGGCTAGTCTCAAACTCCTGGCCTCAAGTGATCCACCCTCCTCAGCCTCCCAAAGTGCTGGGATTACAGGGATGTGCCACCACATCTGGCTTGTTTTTGTATTTTTTAGTAGAGAAGGGGTTTTGCCATGGTCTCAAACTCCCTGCCTCAAGTGATTTACCTGCCTCATCCTCCCAAAATGCCAGGATTACAGGCATGAGCCATGGCAGTCAGCCTAGGTTCTTTCTTTTTTTTTTTTTTTTGAGATGGAGTCTGGCTCTGTTGCCCAGGCTGGAGTGCAGTAGCTCCGTCTCGGCTCACTACAACCCCTGCCTCCCAAGTTCAAGTGATTCTCCTGCTTCAGCCTCCCGAGTAGCTGGGATTACAGGTGCCTGCCACCATGCCTGGCTAATTTTTTGTATTTTAGTAGAAATGGGGTTTCACCACCAGGCTGGTCTCAAACTCCTGACCTCAGGCAATCCACCCTCCTTGGCCTCCCGAAGTGCTGGGATTATAGGCATGAGCCACTGCACCTGGCACCTAGGTTCTTATTTTTAAGAGTAAATTGCGGCCGGGCACCGTGGCTCCTGCCTGTAATCTCAGCACTTTGGGAGGCTGAGGAGGGTGGATCACCTGAGATAACAAATTCGAGACTAGCCTGGGCAATGTGGTGAAACCCAATCTCTACTAAAATACAAAAATTAGCCAGGCGTGGTGGTGCACACCTGTAATTCCAGCTACTTGGGAGGCTGAGGGAGGAGAATTGCTTGAACCCAGGAGGCAGAGGTTGCAGTGAGCCAAGATGGCGCCATTGCACTCCAGCCTGGGCAAACAACAGTGAAACTCCGTCTCAAAAAAAAAAAAAGACTAAATTGCAATTACCCCAAATGGTTTTTTTAAATCCTAACTACGATTTGGCCCAGGTTATGGTCAATTTTGGTAAATGTGTCTAGTTCCTTTTCCCAAACACTATGACTATATAACAAATCACCCATAAAATTAATTGTTTTGAACAACAATCATCATTTTTACCTCTCACAGTTTCTATGTGTCAAGAATTCTAGAGCAGCTCAAGGGCAGTTCTGCTCAAGGTCTCTCATGAAATTGCAGACTGACTGGTTGGGGTTAGCTTATCTCAAAGGTTTCTTCACTTACATGCCTGGTGCCTATGCTGAGGAGACTCCAACAGCTAGGTACTGGAACACCTGCGGCTCCTCGGGCATCCCCTTCTAACTCTGTGTGGTGTGTCCAGCAAGGCAGCTTGAAGGTAGTTAGATTTACGTTAACAGCTCAGGGTTTCCCAAGGCAGGTACCCTAACAGAGAGGCAGGGAGAAGCTGTTTTATGACCTAATCTTTTATGACCTAATCTTAGAAGTCACATGGCATCATTCCACCAGATTTTTTTTGGTTGAGGTAGACACAAACGGTTACTCAGGTTTAAGGGTAGGGAACATAGACCCATCTCTCATTGGAGGAATATCCAGTCACATTGTAAGGAGAACACGTGGAATCAGATACATACTGTCATGGCAATCTTAGAAAATGCAGCTTGCCGTAGCACCATCCCACAAGTCCCACAAGCAGCCTGATAGTCATCTTTGCCATTAGACCCAGCTCTAGCTTTTGTGTTAGGTCACACATGTCCTTTTTTTTCTCTGCCCCCAGCAGCATAGTGCCCACTTCATTGTGTTTCATGCACAGCCACACTCTGGAGTCCCACAGTCCTTGCTCTTAAAGGCAAGGTTTTTCTTTGTTTGTTTCTTGTTTCTTTGGCTGGAGGGCAGCAGTGCAAACATGGCTCACTGCAGCCTCAACCTCTTGGGCTCAAGTGATCCTCCCTCCTCAGCCCTGCCAAGTAGCTGGGAGCACAGGCACGCGCCACCACCCCCAGCTGATTTTTGTATTTTTTGTAGAGATGGGGTTTCACCATGTTGCCTGTTGCAGGTGAGTGGCAACTATCTGAGACTGCTATCATGCGGGCGGCAAAGGAATTTACCAAGACAGTTGTTGGTAAAGAAAGGCAGATTTATTAGAGAAAGTATGAAAATACATTGCAACGGTGCAAGGGGCAGGTCAGCGAGAGAGGGGCAGACTGCAAGGAGACAAAGGCTTGCTGGGGATTTTATAGGATGGTACTGTCTGCTGACAAGGGCTTAGAGCAGTGCTGATAACACCAACGTTGCAATGAGCTAATTAATCTACAGGTGTCTTGTGATAAATTGGATGTAGGAGGGCTACATATCCTGGACCATGAAGAAAGGCAGACCCACAGGTTATCTGCTTTCTCTTTCTGCTTTCTTTTGGTCTTGCCAGCCTGACTCTTTTTCCCTAGATAGGACTCCACATTGCCCAGGCTGGTCTCCAACTCCCGAGCTCAAGCAATCCTCCCCACTCAGCCTCCCAAATGCTGGTATTACAGGCAACAGCCCCCGTACCCGGCTTTTTTTTTTTTTTTTTAAGTCAGGGTCTCACTCTGTCACCCAAGCTGGAATGCAGTGGTGCAATCACTGCTTGCTGTAACTTTGACCTCCCCCAGCTCAGGCTGTCCTGCCTCAGCCTCCTGAGTAGCTGGGACCACAGGCACGCACCACCACATCTGGCTAATAGTTTATTTTTAGTAGAGACAAGGACTTACTATGTTGTCCAGGCTGGTCTCAAATTCCTGGGCTCAAGCGATCCTCCTGCCTCAGCCACCCAAAGTGCTGAGGTTATAAGCCTGAGCCACCGCAGCTGGCCTAAAAGAAGTTCTTAAGCTTCTCTCAGATATCCTCCCTGGGATTTTGAAGGGTAAGGGAGAGCCCCTGTGGGCTTGAGAAATGAATGTCACACATCACCCAGGCTTGAGGTCCTGAGAAATGTCATTACACCCCTGGGACCTCTGAATGCATCTTCATGCCAAGCCATCAGGATGAAGTTCTTTCCTCAATGCCTTAAATATTTCTTCAGTGAGGGCCTCCTGTCCCCAGGACTGTTTTAGGAGCTGGCAGCACAATGATAAAGAAAGAAGCCACTGTTCCAGAAGGAACTCACAGTGGAGAGAGGTGTCTACAAACTTGTGAGAGTATCATCCAGAGGCCGTAGGGAACATTTAAAAACGTGAAGGCAAGAAGTATTGTGATCAGGTTTGCACTTCGGAAGTCCTCACTATGTGAAAGCAAAGCTAGCCTTGTCCCTTACTGCCAGGAGCAAGGCATAGTCAGCAGCAATTTGTGTACAAAATCTCCATTACAATGTATTAGACCTGAGGGGGATTTCTCTGATATGAGACCTCTTTGAGAGAGAATCATCCAGACTAGGTTTGTTTCTGTATACACCAGGAAGCATACACTGAAGAAAACCTGCAACAGAATGGAGTTCGTTTTCCTCAGTTAGGAAAACAGGATGAGGAGTTGGAGTAGCAACAAACTCATCTTCTAATGAATTTACTTCAAATTCTTTTTCTTTTTTTTTTTTTTTTTTTTGAGACGGAGTTTCACTCTTGTTGCCCAGGCTGGAGTGCAATGGCGCAATCTCGGCTCACTGCAACCTCTGCCTCCCGGGTTCAAGTGATTCTCCTGCCTCAGCCTCCCGAGTAGCTGGGATTACAAGCATGTGCCACTAAGGCTGGATAATTTTTTGTATTTCTAGTAGAGATGGGGTTTCTCCATGTTGGTCAGGCTGGTCTCCAACTCCTGACCTCAGCTGATCCACCAGCCTCGGCCTCCCAAAGTGCTGGGATTACAGGTGTGAGCCACCATGCCCAGCCTACTTCAAATTCTTAATTAACTTTCACCATTCCAACAGACAAGCTAATTTGATTCCCTAACTATGAGAAATGGCCATAGCAACATCCTTTGTAAAATGTTTAGAAAATGTCAGATTTCTTAAAAATGCAAGGAATAATCCAGTCCAGGTGGCACTTGCCTGTAATCTCACCTATCCTGGAGGTTGAAAAAGGAGAATCATTTGTGCAAGGCTCTTGTATCGATTCGAACCCTGAGAGGGCACCAACAAACACAAGGTGGTGTGGAGCAACACACTGTTTTAATGAGCGCCTCAGTGCAGGTGGGCTGAGGCCTAATATGGCGTCAGCACCAAAAGAGGACGGGGCAGGGGTTTTATAGTCTCCTGTAATCAGGAAGTGTCTCAGTCTGAGGTAACTGCTACACAGTACCCACACAGCCTCTCTCTCCGTCTTCGGGGGTACGTGTCTTTCGGCCAGCTCTCTTCCTGCTTCTGCTATCTTACTGACGCACGCTGCTGGCACAAGCGGCCTTGCGCCTTGGGACTGGGCCTGAAGAGGGAGGAGTTATTCATTCCCTTAAGCTTTCAGGCCCCGGAGAGAATCTTTCAATTTGAGGCCAGGAATTCGAGGCTGCAGTGAGCTATGATCATGCCTGTGAATAGCTACTGCACTCCCACCTGGGCAACATGGTAAGACCCTGTCTCCAAATAATAATAAATATAGGCCCGGCTCATGGCTCAAATCTGTAATCTCAGCACTTTGGGAGGCCAAAGTGGGTGGATCACTTGAGGTCAGGAGTTTGAGACCAGCCTGGTCAACATGGTGAAACCCTGTCTCTACTAAAAATACAAAAATTAGCTGGGTGTGGTGGTGCACACCTGTAATCCCAGCTACTCGGGAGGCTGAGGCAGGAGAATCGCTTGAACCTGGGAGGTGGAGGTTGCAGTGAGTCGAGATCACACCACTGCACTCCACCCTGGGCAACAGAGCGAGACTTTGTCTAAAAAGAAAAAAGAAAAGTCCTACAACAGTGCTTAAGCATTTTCACAGTAGGCCTTCCTGGAATCCAGAGCAACCGCAGTAATTCCTGGTAGGACTGTCTTTTCCTGCACCATAAACTACATTGGACATAGAAACTGTACACCTGATTGATTCAGGAAATCAAAGTGATAAAACTGCCAGTGACAATGCAGCCAAGTGATTAGAAGAAAGCTGGTTGAAAATTTAAACACCCTTTTTACTCATTAATCTCCAACCGCTGAAGACAAACAAAAAGCAAAATTAACGTGATTGTAAACTAAACACTTGTGTCCTGTGGCTAGTGTTTTGGCCTGCTGAGAGAGAATGAGTTGATCAAAGCAAGTGAGTCCGCTAAGAACTGTGGGACCAGTGCTGCTTCGGGGAGTGCACAGCTAGGAACCATTAACCAGCATGTTTCAGGAATAGGTGAATACCGTAATTAATCTTGGCTTCAATTTGGAGGGAAGCAGAAAACCTACCTCCCTGTCCACTGAGTTTATACATTAATCCCCTGAGTTCTGGGGGAAAGTTTTAACATTGGAATAAAGACTTTTTCTGCCCTTCCTAATGTGTGGAGAACAAACGTTTGAGAAGGATGACTGAGTTCCTTAACTTCAGTAGTTAAGATGCCTCCTAGGAAAGCTGTGGATCGCTACCTTGTTTGGTTTGACGCATCTAAGCTCACAGAGCAAAGGCTCTTCCAATGAAGTTAGTGGGTTTTTTAATGCAAGAAAACAGGGAGCCTCACCTTACAAACATAAATCACGAAAATCCAGAGACTTGGAAGTTTTTCTGAGGGCAAACTCATCTAATCAATGGGCTCTTGAATTACTTAAAGCATATCCAGGACTTTACCGTTCTAGGTACAGGAAAATGAATAGATACCTGACTTTGCACCAAACTTTAAGAAAAAAAAAAGCTACAAGTTGTACAAACATCTGCACCAGCCATGGAAATTCCATATTAGAAACACAGGAAGCTGGGCGTGGTGGCTCACACGCCTGTAATCCCAGCACTCTGGGAGGCCAAGGCAGGCGGATCACGAGATCAGGAGATCGAGACCATCCAGGCCAACATAGTGAAACACCGTCTCTACTAAAAATACAAAAATTAGCTGGGCATGGTGATGCACGCCTGTAGTCCCAGCTACTCGGGAGGCTGAGGCAGGAGAATTGCTTGAACCTGGGAGGCAGAAGTTGCAGTGAGCCGAGATCGCGCCACTGCACTCCAGCCTGGGGACAGAGTGAGACTCCGACTCAAAAAAAAAAAAAAACCCCACAAAAAAACCCAGGAATTTATGCTAAATTAAACCATGCTGAATGAACTGGGTAACAAAATAAAAACCAAACCACGCAAGGGAATCTCTCCTCGGAGACAACAAATTATCAACGTAAACCAGAGATGCTACAAGGTGCCCTCTGACATCCATAACATGGAATGGTAGAGGCCTGTCAGATCTCAGGGCCTGGGTTCAGCCTATGCTGAAGTCCAAGGGGAGTGGGTGGATGAGCAGAAAGAATACTCAGGGGGCAGTAGGCAGGTGAGAGATGATTTTATTCAGCGGCGGCTCTCATCAGCAGCTTTCTCACACTGTCTCTCTCACACTGTCCACCCTGTCTCAGCTGCTTGAGCTGGCAGCTCCCACACACAGGTATGACCAGCTCTCCTTTGCCTTCAGGGTCAGCGGCTTAACTTGTTCTCTCCCTGGGCATGAGCAAGCCGAGCTATGTCCTGGCTCCCTCCTACCTGTCTACAAGACAGACAGCTTTGGCTCTCTCTTTCTCTCTCTCTCTCTCTTTCTCGGCCACGTCAAGCCATGTTGAGCCAAACCGGGCCCCAAAGCCCCTGAACAGCATTAGCAGGGCAATTACACCTTTTACAGACAATAGTAGCTCAGAGCCAAGTATGAACTTACACAAAGGTCATATAACAAGTGGAGGGCGTGTCAAATTCGCTGGGTCATCCAAGGCCTATCCTTGACCAAAGCACATCCATATACCTTACACTCCACCCCCTAGGCCAAGAGAGACATAGAGTTTGGGCACACAGGCCCGGTACACAGGCTTGACACACATAAGCTTTGGGCACAGAGGCCCAATATACACACACAGGCTTGACACATCAGACTGTCATACAGGCCTTAGACAGAGGCTCTGGTCACACAGGCCTATTACATACATAAGCTTCAATAAACTGCCTAACTATCATCACAGATTACCATAGCTGTCACCCTCTTGGAGATTATTCACACTGCCCTGAGTTTAGCTCATTAGCTACTCTGTCTACACCTGGTATCAAACCATATGGTGTTAGTACTAGGCTGGACTGCGCCAGGAGTCCAGGCAGCAATAGCACCCCAGCTAGACCTAGCATTGTACCATGCCTATTAGGAATGGGAGGATGCCCTTCCTAATGGTGAAGGCTCAGGATCAAGGAGTGCCTCAGGCCCCATGACCTTATCTTGCATCAGGACTACAGGTCCTAAGACTTCTTGTAACTCTGCTGCTAAGGGACTTGTACTCAGCATATTCTGCTGTTCTAAGTAGGCATCCCACTTCACTAAAGTAGATGTCTGTGTTGTCCCAGTCCAGGGGATCATTACCTATGAACACACCCATCCTGCTACCAGGTAAGTTGTCTGCACGACAACTGTAACCCATCCTGCCATGTTCTTATGAGCCTGAAGGGCAGCATATGCAGTCACTAACTGCTTCTTTACTAATGAACACCGGAGCTCAGCTAACAGCTAACAGCCCACTGGCGCTTCCAAGTGCTCCATGCATTGCTATAGACCCTATCCAAAACTATCTGTGGTTACATGTATATCTACATGAATGTGGTTACATGAATGGGCACCCTTGGTTTACTACCCAGAAAAGCTGTCTCAGCCTCATTATCCCATTCTCAGGCAAGAAGGGTGCTACTGCTTCTAAACCTGCAAGAAAATCAGAGGTTGGCATAACATTATTGATAGAATCATGACGCATGGTGGGGCTATACATATAGCCCTGCAGCAACACTGTAAAAGTCCATTGTTGCCCTCCCATGAAGGCAAACTGTTCCTGGCTCTCGGTGGACTGTCCCAGTTCCATTGTCAAGTGGTCCATCAAGTCCGTGACAGACAGCACAGCTACTAACCTGTGCAAAACATCCACCCCAGAATGTCTTCGGGTATGGAACAGACATACACAGTGCCTAAGCAGAGAGCCAAGCGGCCGATGCCAAGATGTAGAGATACAGGTTTCACTTTCACTGACCAGTCTTCATAGCCGTCAATAAATGTGGCTCTGCCCAGAAACTTACCCAGGTTCAGGGACCAGTGGATTGCCAAGTCCACAGGTAGCTCTAGTTTTCCAGTAACCCCTCAGCCATGCATCTTGGCCAGTCTCTTATCAAACAGAAAAGGCTTTACACTTCTGCCTGACTGCAGCAGGTACTCTCTAAACTGGAACGCTCAGGCAGGAGCGGGTTGCACATTGGGAAGAAGGAATGTCCTTCTCCTGAATGATTTGCACTAAATCTGTATATGACTGCCGACATTACTTGCCTAACCCCCACAACTCAGCAGGGGCACAGACACCACAGGAAATGTGCTTCACCACGGTAGTGGGGTGTGTCTCTCGGCCCACTCTTGGGGCCTAACAGCTGCTCATGCCATATTTCCTGGCAGACCACAGGGCTAGCCTGCTACAGAGGTTTTTCCTCCTTCCTGCATCCCACATGGACTGGGCATGCACTTCCTGCCGCACAGTCACAAATGCCCATCTGACTCTGCCGGTAAAGGCATGCTTCTGCTCAGTGCTGTGTAATTCCAGGTGCTTCAGCGCCTTCTCCACACTTGCAGGGGACCCATCCATTGCCTCCCATGTTTCCACTGGGGCTCATCCAAGAAGCACTGCTGCCACCGAGTTCCACAGCCCATGCCACGGCCACATAGCCAACTCAGGAGCCCTCAGGGGCTGAAGACCCACTCATCTCATCCCATACTTGTTGTCAATTTTCAGATCCTGGGGTCCGGGCCCAGCCCATGCTGAAGTCCGAGGGGAATGGATGGATGAGCAGAAATACTCAGGGGGCCGTAGGCAGGTGAGAGATTATTTTATTCAGCAGTAGCTCTCATCGACAGCTTTCTCACACTGTCTCTCTCACACTGTCCACCCTGTCTCAGCTGCTTGAGTTGGCAGCTTCCACACACAGCTGTGTGGCTGGCTCTCCTTTGCCTTCAGGGCAACACCTTGTTCTCTCTCTCGGCACAAGCAAGCAGAGCTGTATCCTGGCTCCCTCCTGTCTGTCTGCAAGACGGACACCTTTGGCTGTCTCTCTCTTTCTCTGGGCCCCAGAGCACCTGCCATGTCAAGCCATGTTGAGCCAAGCTGAGCCCTAAGGGCTCCTATACAGCATTAGCAGGGCAATTATATCTTTTACAGACAACAGTGGCTCAGAGCTAAGTATGAATTTACACAAACAGGTTATACAATAAGTGGAGGTGTGTGCCTGCACACCAAACTCAACTGAGTCAAGTGGGCCGGACGTCTGCCTCAGCCTATCCTTGACCAAAGAACATTTATATACCTTACACTCTACCCCCCGTCACAGGGGGCTAAAAGAAAAGTTTGTTGACAGTCCTTTTAGGAATTGCAACACTTGGATGTCCTTTCCTCTTCTGACACCCTTAGTGGTGGTTCTGAGGTCTCAACGAGGCACAAATTAGCCATCTAAGTATAAAACCTTAAAGGAGAGAGTCCTTTTCCTAGCAATCCTACTCACATTAGAAACATGGCTTCAGCTATCACTCTACCTTCCCCATTCTACTCTGCTCCTCCCTCACAATTTTATAAGAAGTCTACTACATTTCTGAGATTTCACTACTGCCAGCTTTATTCTTTTTTATTTTATCTGGATCTGATGTCCTACCATTAAAATTTTTATTGGGAGTCCAGGTGCAGTGGCTCATGGCTGTAACCCCAGCACTTTGGGAGGCTGAGGCAGGTGGATCACTTGAGCCCAAGAGTTAGAGACCAGCATGGGCAACATAGGGAGATCTCATCTCTACAAAAACTAAAAAACTAAAAATAAATTTAAAAAATTAGCCTGGCATGGTTGCACATGTGTGGTCCCAGCTACCCTTGGAGGCTGAGGTGGGAGGATTACTTGAGCCACGGAGGCAGAGGTTGCAGTAAGCCATAATCACACCACTGCACTCCAGGAAGACCTTGTCTCAAAAAGAAAAATTGGTTGGGGATCCACATCAATTTCTGACAACATCCAGCTCAGCTCCTATTTGTTCAAAATCGACCAAGTAAGACCAGACATGAATCCTCTTGGAGCCCATTCAACAATATGTATTTTTCATTTTATTTGGGTAGTTCAAAGTGAGTAGGGATTCCCTTCATGCTTGCCACCCATTGTGCAACAGGGCTTGGGATGAATTTCACATGGTCATTCAGCTTGAGTTAAGGAACAGGCTTTAATGGAGAAACATACAAGCCAAGGGTCACCAAGAGAGGACATAGTCGCAGACTCTCCCATCATCCCAGAGGGATGCTAAGGCTATGTGCTATATGTGTTCCAATGGAAGGATGTGTGCCCCCTGAGATGACACCCTCTTAAAATGTGTCAGAATGTGGACACAGAGACTATTTAGAGCCAGCGTGGCTGAGTTTAGCTGCCAGCTGTTTAGTTGTCTGGGAAAGCCAGCAACCCAGCAGAAAGCCATCCTGGGAGAAGCTAAGTGCAGGCTCCCTCCTGTTGATAGAAGGGGAGACCTTAGCCCCACCTGGCACAACATGCAGGCAACCCTAGCACTAGCTCCCAAGATTGTTTTTGGAGGATCCTACTGTCAAGTAGGATCACCACGCTTTTCTATTCATTCTTTAAAAAGTGCTCACAGCCCACCATATTGACCTGCTAATGACCAGTGCAAGCAATACCATGCTACAATAATCTGCCGAAAAAAAGAAATTCTCCAAGTCAATGAAAGGGTCCAGAGATGAAAAAGTTTCAATGGAGTAATTGTATAACATTGAGACACATCAGAATATTTATTAAGTTAGTGAGGGAGAAGGCAAGGTAGACATAGTCTATCAGTTGGGGCAAAAGATGGAGAAATGATGAGATAAAGGCAGATATAAGAGAGAAAATAATAGTTGAATTCATTCAACGAATATTTATTGAGCACCTGTGCTAAGTTCTGAGGATGACCCAGTGTATAAGACTGAGATGGTCCCTGTCCTACAGACAAGTAAACAACCCAGTAGATAGTTACAAAAGTGAAGATAATTTTTTTTTTTTTTTGAGATGCAGTTTCACTCTTGTTGCCCAAGCTGGAGTACAATGGCGTGATCTCGGTTCACTGCAACCTCTGCGTCCCCGGTTCAAGCAATTCTTCTGCCTCAGCCTCCCAAGTAGCTGGGATTACAGGCATGAGCCACCATGCCTGGCTAATTTTGTATTTTTAGTAGAGATGAGGTTTTACCATGTTGATCAGGCTGGTCTTGAACTCCTGTCCTCAGGTGATCCCCCTACCTTGGTCTCCCAAAGTGCTGGGATTACAGGTGTGAACCACCACGCCCGGCCAAGATAATAATTTTTAAAGATTTTTCTCCATGAATTACTTGTACTAACATTTTAACATTCTTCCAAGTTGCAATTCTGTTTACCTGAATGAACTTTTAAAAAATAAAAGAGCCAATGAATGGAATAGAAGCAGTAATACTTTTTATAGCAGAACAACAACAACAAAAAAGAATGTATCTAATCTTTAAAAAAATACTCAGAAAAAAAGAATGTTTAGCTTGTTCTGTACACATTTCTAGGAAAAAGGCCTAATTTGGAGGAATTTTTAAACTTCAAAAATAAGAATTTCACTGGGCACACTGGCTAATGCCTGTAACCCCAGCATTTCAGGAGGCTGAGGTGGGAGAATCACTTGAGGCCAGGAATTCAAAACTAGCCTGGGCAGCATGGCAAGACCTGTCCCTACTAAAAATGAAAAAAAAAAAAAATTAACCAGGCATGGTGGTGTGCACTATAGTCTTAGCTACTCTGGAGGCTGAGTCAGGAGAATCTGAGGCAAGAAGATCGCTTGAGTCCCAGTTGTTAAGGCTGCAGTGAGCCATGATCATGTCACTGCACTCCAGCCTGGCCAGCAAAGCAAGACCCTGTCTCAAAAAAGGAAGAATCTTTACAATGTCTAAGATACAACAGCTAATAATAAAACATCTGTCAAGCATGAAGAAAATGTTATCATGTAGTAGAAGGGCATTTTCAAATAAGCCAGAAGAAAATGTATCCCTTTTCTGAATAAGCTGCCATTCTAGAGCAGGAAATGATCAAAAGAAAAAATTCAAGAATAGGAAAGTTGTAGCTGGAAGAGATTGGCAGTGAGCACTGAAAACAGTTCATCTGTAGAGATGAGTGTTGATAATTAGTTATATATACATATACATAGTTATACCAATAGGAAAATGGACAAAAGATATGAATAGGCAATTCACAGAGTAAGAAATATAAATGGCTGGTAAAATATGAAAGATATTCACCACTGGTAAAATATGAAAGATGCTCACCTTTCACCACTGATGAGGGATCTGCAAGTTAAAATCACAAAGAAGTAGCATTCTCCAACCTGTCAGATTGATTTTTTAAATTTTTAAAAACTACTGGCCGGGCTCCGTGGCTCACACCTGTAATCCCAACACTTTGGGAGACTGAGGCAAGCAGATCACCTGAGGTCAGGAGTTCAAGACCAACCTGGCTAACATGGAGAAACCCCATTTCTACTAAAAATACAAAAATTAGCTGGGCATGGTGGCGGGCGCCTGTAATCCCAGCTACTTGGGAGGCTGAGGTGGAAGAATCGCTTGAACCTGGAAGGTGGAGGTTGCAGTGAGCCAAGATCATGCCACTACACTCCAGCCTGGGCGACAGAGTGAGACTCTACCTCAAAGAAAAAAAAAAATTAATAGAACCAGCCGCTTGACAGAGGCATTTATTGGCCAAAGTTGGGACCATTTTAGCATCAAAAGAACAATGCCTGTAACAAATTGAAACACACTGACTATATAAAAACCCATGAGTCGGGCCAGGCGCGATGACTCACACCTGTAATCCCCCAGCACTTTGGGAGGCAGAGGTGGGCAGATCACTTGAAGTTAGGAGTTTGAGACCAGCGTGGCCAATATGGCAAAAACCTATCTCTACTAAAAATACAAACTTAGCCAGGCATGTTGACACATGCCTGTACTCCCAGCTACTCAGGAGACTGAGGAGGCAGAATCACTTGAACCTGGGAGGCGGAGGTTGCAGTGAGCCGAGATTGTGCCATTGCACTCCAGCCTGGGCAACAGAGCTAGACTCTGTCTCAAATAAATAAATAAATATCCCTGTGTCCATAGAATACTTAAAAATTAAAAAAAGAGGAGGAGGAGTAAAACAAGCAAGCAAATAAACGAAAACTTTTCTACAGGTGGCCATTCCACCAAGTTCTTATCTGAAAGGGGAAAGAATTAGGTTATTTGCAGTAACCTATTGCAGAGTAGCCAGCCTAATAGCGCAGTTGATGAGCAAGAGCCCTTCTTTCCTGAAAAAGGCTAGCTATCAATGTAGACAGAATTGAAAAAAAAACAAAACACAATTTGCAATCCCTAGGGAAATAATTAATTAAGCCACGAATTGTCAATGGATGCTGAAACAATTAGGTGAAAGGTTGGGGAGTTGTATATTTATCTGGTGCTAAAGTTATCACCCTGCAGTTTACTAAGGAGTTCTAAGATGATTGTCGCCACATAGACCCAGTGATCAATCTTAATATCATTAATAATGGGATAAACAGAGCTTCACTATGTGCCTTCCGGTATGATGCAGTATTTAGCCTGAATCTAATCAAGCCTTTAGATCCAACTTCCATTAATAGAAAATACTGAGGTTATTGTTAAATGACACCACAAGGAAACAACCAGAAACATCTAGAAGTTGGAACCTTCTAAGGAAATACTAGTCTACTCTCTACAAATCAATGTCACAGGAAAAATAAAAAGCTAGGGAGAAAGTCTGTTCTAGATTAAAATATATTTCAGGATGTTGATAATGGAGGAGGCTATGCATGTCTTGGGGGAGGCAGCACATGGGAAATACTTGTTTTTTTCTCAATTTTGCTATGAACCTAAAACTGCTCTTAAAAAATAAAGCCTTTTTTTTTTTTTTTTTTTTCTGAGACAGTCTCGCTCTGTCGCCCAGGCTGGAGTGCAGTGGTACAGTGGTGCGATCTCGGCTCACTGCAACCTCCACCTCTCGAGCTCAAGCAATTCTCCTGCCTCAGCCTCCCAAGTAGCTGGGATTACAGGCACCTGCCACCACGCCCAGCTAA
The DNA here is from genome assembly GCF_029289425.2 of Pan paniscus. Lineage (NCBI taxonomy): Eukaryota > Metazoa > Chordata > Mammalia > Primates > Hominidae > Pan > Pan paniscus. Next base: position 65,626,832 of record NC_073261.2, on the reverse strand, counting down.
TTAAAAAATACTTTTAAGGAAAAAAAAGCCATTTCAGAGACCCAACAACCAAATGCAATCATACTTCTTGATTGGATCACACTATAAACAAGCTTGGTGCAAAAGATATTTGGGCAACAAGTGGAAATACTTGAGTGTGTTAATATTATTATGGTTGTACAGGAAAGTGTTCTCATTAGATATGCATATCAAAATATTTAGGAGTAAAATTTTATGTGTTTACTTAAAAAGATTTCACCGAAAAATGTGTGAAACATGACCAAATGCTAAAAAAATTCTACATGATGGGTATATGGTGTTAATTATATTATTCTCTCTACTTTTTCTGTATATTTATAGTTTTTTTATAAGCAAAAAAACTTTTTTTTTAAATAGAGTTGTGGTTTTGCAATTGTCCAGGCTGGTCTTAACTCCTGAGCTTAAGGGATCCTCCTGCCTTAGTCTCCTAAAGTACTGGGATTGCAACCATAAGCCACCACACCCAGCCAAATTAAAAAGTTGTTTTTTGGGGCTTTTTGTTTGTTTGTTTTTGAGACGAAGTTTCACTCTTGTTGCCCTGGCTGGAATGCGATGGCGAGATCTCGGCTCACCGCAACCTCCGCCTCCTGGGTTCATGCCATTCTCCAGCCTCGGCCTCCAGAGTAGCTGAGATTACAGGCACCCACCACCACACCCAGCTAATTTTTTTGTATTTTTAGTAGAGACGGGGGTTTCACCATGTTGGCCAGGCTGGTCTCGAACTCCTGACCTCAAGTGATCAACCCACCTCGGCCTCCCAAAGTGCTGGGATTGCAGGTGTGAGCCACTGTACCTGGCCAAAAGTTGCTTTTCTGGTTGTTTTTTTGTTTGTTTGTTTTTTGTTTTTTTTTGTTTGTTTGTTTGTTTGTTTTGTTTTTTTTGAGACAGTATCCCTCTGTTACCCAGGCTGGAGTGTACTGGCTCACTGCAACTTCCACTTCCGGGTTCACTCAATTCTTGTGCCTCAGCCTCCCAACTGGCTGGGATTACAGACGTGTACCACCATGACCAGCTAATTTTTGTATTTTTAGTAGAGATGAGGTTTCACCCTGTTGGCCAGGATGGTCTGGAACTCCTGGCCTCAAGTGATTCACGCGCTTCAGCCTCTCAAAATGCTGGGATTACAGGCCGGAGCCACCACGTGGAGCCACCATGTCCAGCCATAAAAAAAAAAAAAAAAAGATATTTGGCCAGGTGCAGTGGCTCATGCGTGTAATCCTAGCACTTTGGGAGGCCAAGGAGGGTGGATCACATGAGGTCAGGAGTTTGAGACCAGCCTGGTCAACATGGCAAAACCCCGTCTCTACTAAAAATACAAAAACTTAGCCCAGCGTGGCAGTGGGCACCTGTAATCCCAGCTAGTCGGGAGGCTAAGGCAGGAGAATCGCTTGAACCCAGGGGACGGAGGTTGCAATGAGCCAAGATCGCGCCATTGCACTCCAGCCTGGGCAACAAGAACGAAACTCTGTCTCAAAATAATAATAATAATAATAATACCCAGTATTTGTGAGTGTTTGAGAAAACAGATCATCACATACATATTGGAGCATATACTGGTATAAACTTCTAAGAGGACAATTTCAAGTATATAAATTTTATTTTACAATATACATGTCAGTGGGGCGAGGTAGCTCACGCCTGTAATCCCAGCACTTTAAGAGGCCTAGGCGGATACATCACTTGAGGAAAGGAGTTTGAGACCCACCTAGCTAACATGGTGAAACTCCATCTCTACTAAAAATACAAAAATTAGCCAGGCATGGTAGAGCGCACCTGTAATCCCAGCCACTGGGGAGGCTGAGGCAGGAGAATGGCTTCAACCCAGGGGATGGACATTGCAGTGAGCCAAGATCACACCACTGCACTCCAGCTTGGGCAACAGAGGGAGAGTCTGTCTCAAAAATAAAATACAGGCCGGGCACGGTGGCTCACGCCTGTAATCTCAGCACTTTGGGAGGCCAAGGCAGGCGGATCACCTGAGGTCAGGAGTTCAAGACCAGCCTGGCCAACATGGCAAAATGCTGTCTCTACTAAAAATACAAAAATTAGCTGGGCATAGTGGCGGACACCTGTAATCCCAGCTACTCAGGAGGCTGAGGCAGGGGAATCACTCGAAACCGGAAGGTGGAGGTTGCAGTGAGCTGAGATCACATCACTGCACTCCAGCCTGGGCAAGAGATGGAAAGGAGGGACAGACGTCCGCTCTTTTTTTATGCGCATGGGTTAGTTTTGTCATTTGAAAATTTTTAACTTAACAAATACAGTTACAATATACACTGCAAATAAGAAAAATGGCCTTATTGAAATTGGGGTTGGGAAAAATACAGTATCCTTATTGAGATGGGGGTTAGGGACTGTCATTAAATCCCAGGTAGATTAACAAAGACAGGGAAATGGGAAGAAAAGCAATTGATTAAAACACGGTGGCCGGGCATGGTGGCTCACGCCTGTAATCCCAGCACTTTGGGAGGCTGAGGCTGGCGGATCACGAGGTCAGGAGTTCAAGACTAGCCTGACCAATATGGTGAAACCCTGTCTCTACTAAAAATACAAAAATTAGGCTGGAAGCGGTGGCTCACGCCTGTAATCCCAGCACTTTGGGAGGCTGAGGTGGGCGGCCAACATGGTGAAAGTCCATCTCTAAAATACAAAAAATTAGCCAGGCGTGGTGGCGCACGCCTGTAGTCCCAGCTACTCGGGAGGCTGAGACAGGAGAATCATTTGAACCCAGGAGGCAGAGGATGCAGTGAGCCAAGATCATGCCACTGTGCTGCAGCCTAGGTGACAGAGTGAGACTCCATCTCAAAAATAAATAAATAAATAAATAATAAAACACTGCTTGGCTGGGTGTGGTGGCTCACATCTGTAATCCTAGCACTTTGGGAAGCCGAGGTGGGCGGATTACCTGATGTCAGGAGTTTGAGACTAGCTGGCCCACATGGTGAAACCCCGTCTGTACTAAAAATACAAAAATATAGCTGGACATGGTGGTGCATGCCTGTAATCCCACCTACTCAGGAGGCTGAGCAGAGATCACGCCACTGCACCCCAGCCTGGGCAACAGAGCGAGACTCCATCTCAAAAAAACCTCTGCCTCTCGGGTTCACGCAATTCTCCTGCCTCACCGTGCTGAGTAGCCGGGATCACAGGCGCACCACGCACCCAGCTAGTTTTTCTATTTTTAGTAGAGATGGGGTTTCACCATGTTGGCCAGGCTGGTCTCGAACTCCTGACCTCAAGTGATCCACCCGCCTCAGCCTCCCAAAATGTTAGGATTACAGGTGTGAGCCACCACACCAGGCCACATCAGGTTTTTGTTGTTGCTTTTAAGTAGAGATGGGTTTTTGCCATGTTGGCCAGGCTGGTCTTAATAGAACTCATGGCCTCAAGTGATCCACCAGCCTTGGCGTCACAAAGCACTGGGATTGCAGGCAAGAGCCACTGCACCTTGCTCAGGTTTTCAAAAATATTTTTTGTAGTTTTTATTTATTTATTTATTTATTTATTTTGAGACAGGGTCTCCTTCTATCACTCTGGCTGGAATGCAGTGGTGCCATCCTGGTTTCCTGCAGCCTCCACGTCCTGGACTCAAAGAGATCCTCCCACCCCAGCCTCCTGAGTAGCTGGGACTACAGGCATGGGCCACCATGCCCAGCTAATTTTTTTTAAACTTTTTGTAGTGACAGGGTCTCACTATGTTGCCCAGGCTGTTCTCGAACTCCTGGCCTCAAGCAATTCTCCCACCTTGGCCTCCCAAAGTGCTGGGATTACAGGTGTGAGCCACTGTATCCTGCCTCAATAAATATTTTTGAATGAATTAATCAGCAAGTAATCTCCTCTATTTACTGTGACTCTGAGTTATGTTCAAGAGCAAGCAGTTCTTGACTTCCTTTTCTTTGTAATGATTTAGTGCTTGAAATTACTTCTACCTATCAGCATTTTAAAATTGGTTATTATTTTCTCATTTTCATCCCCACACTCACATCGAACATGATCTCCACTATTTAAAAGTGTAAGATTTTTGTTTCAGCCTGGGATTTATCCTATTGCAAACTGCTAGCTACTATTTTCAACCTCTGTCAGCTAAATGCCAGAATGTCACTAATCAAAGGTGGTACTTAGGGGTGAAGTGAACAGTTAAGCCTCCAATTTACAAGCTTGTTTTTCCCTGGGATACTTGTGTGAAAGTCGTATGTTCCTGGGTGTGACCCTTTCGAGACAAAATCTCAACTGGTGAGTTAATTATGTATAACTATAATTAAATCAAAGATGTAGGATAACGGAGGCGTTGAAATAGTTTTTGCTAGGCAAGGGTGTGACCTTTTTAAAAAATGTATGATATATGCTGCCATTCGAGAGGCAAGGAAAACATATCTCCAAATTTCCTTCCAAGCGGTCTACCGGCATTGACAGTACCGCGGACAAAGGAGAGTACCAAATAAATGCTCCTTCGAACCAACGGTACACTGAGAGCCCTGAGCTTGTGGGCGGGGCCCCGGAGCCTCCCGGGACCTCAAGGCAGAGGGGGCGTGGCTGAGGGTGGTCCAGACCTCCAGGGGCGGGGCTGAGGCCTGCGAGAGGCAGGCTGGGAAGCGGCGCCATATTGGCGTCGGCCGCGCTGTATTGTCATAAATAGAGCCGGTTTTGTGGTGTTTTCACTACTCGGTTGGATGCCTCAGCCATAGTAAGTGGGAAAGTGAGCGAGCAAGCGAGCTACTAGCGACCGGAGGAAAGTGAACAGGGGGAGAAGGGAACAGCAAGAACAGGACTCCAGAGCGATAAACACTCGCTGGAGAGGGAGACGCAGGAAGCGATGAAAGAGATGTCTGCGTAAGTGGTGGGGGGCGGCGGTTGGGGTGAGGCGGGTAGGGGTGAGCTGAGGTGGTCCGTCTGTGTCCTTGTTTCCGTTCCCTGTCCCTTGCGCCCTGCACGCAGCTCGCCGGGATGGTCTCCTTCCCGGCTCCCGGCCGGTCCGCAAGGGCACCTCCCCTAAACCCGGCGGCTCACCTGGCCACCCCTGCACGGACTCGGGGACTCCGGGAGTCCCCAGCTGTCCCGCCTCCGAGGACGCCCTCAGAAAAGGATGAGGAGGGAAAGAGGTGCCTGTGTCCGTAGGGAGAAATTGTCGGTCACTCGCCTGCCCCCAGCACTGTCTGAGCCCGTCTGCTCCTGTCTGCATTGGCGCAAATACCATCCCCCTGCCTCCCCCTCCTCCCTTCCCGACCGGCTGTCTCCAGGTCTTCAGGAGTGAAAGACCTATCGCAGCCCAAGGGTTTCTCTTTCATCTGAGGCTACAGTCTTTTCACCGCTGTCCCCACCCTCTCCCTCACCCCCTGCTTCCCCACCTACCCACAACATCTACCGGTCTGTACCTCTTGTTCACACTTTGATAAGTCAGAAACAGTTCCCGTACTTGGCAAGATTTTGTTGTAGCTTCTTCCATTTTGGTCTATTAGGAAATAATTTAAACATGCAGAAAAATGTAGAGAATAACATAAGCATCATTTGTGGAGCCACCACCCATTTCTTCCAAAACGTAACTGTACACACATACACGTACATGCACACACGCACACGGTGTGTATATACGTATCTATGTATTTATTTTAAAAAGAAATCAAGCATTCCAGATACATCTGAAGGACTCTCCTACCTCCTTCTCTGGTCCCAATCATCTCTTGCTCCAGATGTCTCCACAGTCTTGAATTTGATGTTTATCGTTGCTGCGTGTTTTTTATTTTACTTCTTTTTTTTCCGCCCTCGAATCATGGGAGCTGCATGTTTTTCAATGCTATTACTACATACACATGTGTTCATAATAACTGGCATAGTTCTAGTTGTTTTTAAACTTTATATAACTCGTATCACACTTGGAATTCTGTAACTTCTTTAGCACAACATAGTATCTCTGAGCTTTGTTCATGTTAGTATTTTAGTTGTAATTAATATTAATTATTGTATTGTATTCTATTGTAGGAATACACCCTAATTTAATTCTTTTCCTGTTAGTGACTATTTTATTTCTAAGTTTTTAATGTTACAATGTGACAGTGAACGTTCTTTTAGGTGTCTCTTTGTACGCTTGTAACTAGAATTTCTCTAGGTTGTTTGCCTGTAAGTGAAATTGATGGTTTGAAGGGAATGTGGGATTCTGTTGTTTACTTTCCCCTCCCCTCTAGATAGGGGAAGTTCAGAACCTGGATTTGGAATTTTAGGGCCATTAGGCTAGTTGGCCAACTTTGTCAGCATACAGGTAAAAAAGTGAGGCCCGTCATCATGGTGTCAGAGCTGAAGTAGTTAGAGAGGAGAGAATGGAGTAGTGGAAAGAGGTTTTGGAGTTCAGATTCTGGCTTGTCCTCTCTTTGACTTTCAGATACTTATCTGTAAAATGGCACTTATTCAATACCTCTTAGGATTATTGCGATTGAGTGATACTATATAGATATGTAGATAATTACTCTGTCCTATTCACTTACCATATATATTTACATATGTATTACACAAACAATACCGAAACACTGCTCTAGCTTTCTCAGAGGTAAACAGCCAAATCTTTAAAAAGAAATTACCACTTGAAATAACTGATTGAAGTTTTGTTTGTTCTACAACAAAATAAATACAGAAGATAAATTAACCAGTATTTTGGTTTCTGGGTTTTTTTTTTTTTTTTTTTTTTTTGAGTCATTTTGGAAGGTATACAGGCTATTTTATCTTCCATTTGATTCTTTCTCCCTCTCTGCCTAATGAGTTTTTTTTTTTTTTTTTTTTTTTTTGAGACGGAGTTTCGCTCTTGTTGCCCAGGCTGGAGGGCGGTGGCGCGATCTTGGTTCACTGCAACCTTCGTCTCCTGGGTTCAAGCGAATCTCCTGCCTCAGCCTCCCGAGTAGCCGGGATTACAGACGTCCGCCACCATGCCCAGCTAATTTTTTGTATTTTCAGTAGAGACGGGGTTTCACCATGTTGGCCAGGCTGATCTTGAACTTCTGACCTCAAGTAATCCACCTGCCTTGGCCTCCCAGAGTACTGGGATTACAGGCATGAGCCACCACGCCCGGCCTCTAATGAGATCTTTAGCTATTACAGCGTGTCTTACTCTGTGTACTTAGTAGTGGTAAGACAGTGTTTTGACCAGTTAGAATCCAAAAACAATTAAATAATCTCTATTGTATGTTATTTTTTACAGGGCTAATTTATTCAACTTGAAAGATTGTTTCTAATTTTGAGATTACATTCTTACTCTGGGTGTTAATGGCCCTTCATGGAAGCATGGTGAAGATAAATGGCAGTGTTGGTCGTTTAGTGTGTATGTTTTTACTTTCATAGCAAAATTAGAAGTTTTGCCAACCCCTGTTGGTCCCAGAATTTATTTTGAAGTTGATTAGTTTGTGTAAACTCAAAATCTCAGAACTTGAATTGGCTGAGCGCGGGGGCTCACGCCTGTGATCCCAGCACCGTGGGAGGCCGAGACTGTTGGATCACCTGAGGTCAGGAGTTCGAGACCAGCCTGGCAACATGGCGAAACTCCGTCTCTACTAAAAATACAAAAAGTAGCTGGGTGTGGTGGCACATGCCTGTAATCCCAGCTACTTGGGAGGGTGAGGTAGGAGAATTGCTTGAACCCAGGAGGCAGAGGTTGCAGTGAGCTGAAATCTCCCTAATGCACTCCAGCCTGGGAGACAGAGAGAGACTCCATCTCAAAAAAAAAAGAAAAAAAAGTCTCAGAACTTCTTTTGTACTTTATTCAAGACCGTAGTTTCTTGATGGCTAAGATGTTTGGAGGGTGGCTCATGTATCTTCCAAACGATTGCCAGTAGTATAAAGAATTTTATTTCAATGTGAAGATGGTATGGGTACCAGTCTAAAATGAAGAGAATAATTAACTAGAATCACAAAATACTAGGACTGTAAACTCTGATTCAAGCAGAGGATGTTAACCTTGGTTTCCCAAGGACAAATCTAATTGTGATTTCTTTTTAAAAGCCAGATTATTTCACAAGGACCTTCTAATGGGATGTTTTCATTTCTTTCCTGGGGAAAAAAACCCATTATTTTTACTAAAAGCTTTCTTTCAAGTGGTTGACTGCTTTTCAAAGATTCTAGAATCTGGATGGCACTTGACTTAAGTCTGCAGGGTAGTGGAGGTGGCCCTGGCACAGATCTCAATCAAACTCTGGGTTTGAGCTGAGTGGTGTTGGTACAATTGTCTTGATGCCAACACATGCTGCGCTTGGCTTGAAAAAACATCCTAACCATGAAAGCTGCAGGCAGTATGAATAGCCCCTTCATAAACATAAACATAAAATACCCATTTTTCCTTTACAAGAAAGTGTCTGCCACTACTGTTAGTACTAAGTAAACTTTTAAGGTAGCTAAATTAACATGAGTAGATTGAGAGATTCAGTGTATCAGTATGGTATATACTTTAAATTTTTTGTTTCATTTTTCTTATTTTCTTGAACAGAAACACCGTGCTGGACAGCCAGCGTCAACAAAAGCATTATGGAATTACCTCCCCAATTAGTTTGGCATCTCCTAAAGAAATTGATCATATTTACACACAGAAATTAATTGACGCCATGAAACCATTTGGAGTGTTTGAAGATGAGGAAGAATTGAACCACAGGTATGTCATTGAAAACCATAAAATATTTGACAGTGCATTATTTAATCATTAATTCTGCGAACATATTGAATACCTACTGTGTCTCTAGATACAGGTGCAGAAATGACAAAAAGAAAAATCTTGGCCCTCTTGGAGCTTACAGTTTAGGTAGGGGTTAGAGGAAGATATTTGTCATCAATAATATCAGTATGACACTCGTGAGTAATATTACACATGATAAGTGCTACTGAGAAAAAGCTGAGGGGGTAGAGGTTTCAGGGAAAGCCTCATTGAGAAAGTTACATTTAAGGGAAAATTTAAAGATGAAGGAGGGAGCCATGTGTCTACCTGAGGGAAAAGTGTTCCAGGCAGAACTCTTGAAGTGGTGTATTTGAAGAGTGCATAGCAAGATACCCTGGGTGTCTGAGCAGTGAGGAAGCAGGAAAATATAGGCTTAATGAAAGCAAGGTGGGAAGGAGCTTGGAGGGCAAGAGCTCTTAGGACCTTGTAAGGTGTTGTCAAGGTTTGGTTTATTCTGAGTGAAATGAGAAGCTATTAGGGTTTTGAAAAGAAGATTGACATGATGACTTAAAAAAGTTTTAACAGTCACTCTGGCTGCTGTATGGAGAGTAATCTTAAGAGAAGTGCAAGGGCAGAGCAGAGAAACCAGTTAGCAAGCCATTATAATAGCCCTAGGAGGAAATGATGGTGGCTAGAACCTGGAGGATGGTCGTAGAGGTAATAAAAAGTAGAAATCTGGATATATTTTAAAGGTAGGGTTCTTAGGGTTTAATGACTGGAATGTGTGTGAGGGGTCAAGGATGATGGCCAAGATTTTTGGTCTCGGCACCTTGAAGGATGGAATTTCATTATTTGTGGAAGACTGAGGAAGAAGTAAGTTTGGACAGACGTTCAGTTTTGCATGTTATCTTTGGTATGTCTAAACCCTACTTTTCTCTTCTAAATGTGGATTCATTTACACCATTGGTTATAAGTTGTTTTAATAATACCAAACTACTTTAATACTATTAGACAGAAATTAGCCAGTAATTAGTTCCCCCATTTTAATTAGTCAAAGACCTATTACTAGCAATGAGAGAATTCTAGCTTCTATTACCACATTGTATTGAATTAATTCCATAGTAAAGCCAAGAAAGTTGACAGTTCACTAAGCCTTTACAGCCTCATTGAAGGCAATTTTATGATTTTTATTAGGCTTTTTGAATTTTTGAAAATAGCTCAAAAACTGAAATACTGTAATCAGATTTATCACCTCTTTGGCACTGTTAAGGATCTAAAAATGCCAAAGAGATGGCGCTGTGTCAGTAGATGTGATAGCATTATCACATATATGTTATGGTTTTACCCCAGCATCAACACAAAGGGTACTGCCTATATGGGTTTTTAAAAATACTGTTTGTTCATTTGTTTGTTTGTTTTAATCTGAAGCTTTTTTTTTTATAGGCTGGTGGTTCTTGGTAAATTGAATAATTTAGTAAAAGAATGGATTTCTGATGTCAGCGAGAGTAAGGTAAGACTCTAAACTATGTGGAATTCTTGTTTTTATTATATCTTGGCCATTCATCCTGGCAATAAGATGCAGGTGTTGAGAAGTATCTGAAATACATCAAAGCTTGGCTCTCTGGTATATGTAGGAATGAATTGGTCTAGACAGTTGAATTTCTAAGTAGATGAGGATTACCCAGAAGTAGCCAATATATAGCTGTGAGTCCACATAATTGTCTTATTTGACTCATATGTAGTAGGCCAAAATTTAAACATCAGATTTTACTTAAAAATCACATTTCAGCTGTTTTTATAAAGTATTAGATCTGGCAATGCTGGGCCTGCCTTTGTGCACAGCAGGAAGAGGCTTGAAGGGGATTGGGCTCCTGTCTTCCATTGCCTCATGGCCCCCACCACTCCCTGTTTTCTTTGCAAGGTGATTAATTGAGCAGTTACTATGTTTCTCATGTGGGATTCCCTTATTTGCCTACCTGCTTGGTTCCTAAGACATAGGAATTTGCAAACTAATTTATAACTACACAACCTTTTTCCCCTCCTGTAGCTTAACTATTTTTTTCCTGAAATTGATTACATTTTCCTGCTTTGTGTAGTGCAGTCCTCCCTTGGTATCCTCCGGGGGATTGGTTCTGGGACCTCCAAAGATACTAGAATCTGTGGATGCTCAGGTTCCTTATATGAAATAATATAGTACATATTTGCATGTTACCTTTTCAGATCCTTTTGCGTACTTTCAGTCATTTCTAGATTACTTAAAATATCTAATACAATGTTAATGCTATGTAAATAGTTGTCACTGTAATTTTTTTTTTATTAGCATGTTTAAATTTTTTTTTCTTTTTTTGAGATGGAATCTCCCTCTTTGGCCAAGGCTGGAATGCAGTGGTGCAATCTTGGCTCAGTGCAACCTCCTCCTCCCAGATTCAAGTGATTCTCTTGCCTCAGCCTCCCGAGTAGCTGGGACTAAGGCGTGTACCACCACACTGGGCTAATTTTTGTATTTTTAGTAGAGACGTGGTTTCATCATGTTGACCAGGCTGGTTTCGAACTCCTGATCTCAGGTGATCCGCCTGCCTCAGCCTCCCACAGTGCTGGGATTACAGGCTCGAGCCACCGCTCCCAGCCTAAATTTTATTCTTTTTTTTTTTTTTTTTTTTTTTTTGGAGACAGAGTCTTGCTCTGTCACCCAGGCTGTAGTGCAGTGGCATGATCTCACCTCAGCCTCCCCAAGTGCTGGAATTACAGGCTTGAGCCACCACGCCCGACCATAAATTTTATTTTATTTTTTTTTTATAGACAGGATCTCCCTCTGTCACCCAGGCTGCAGTACAGTGGCACAGTTATATAGCTCACTGCAGTCTCAAACTCCTGGGCTCAAGTGATCCTCCCACCTCAGCCTCCTGAATAGCTGGAACTGTAGGAATGCACAATTGTGCTTGGCTTATTTTGTTTATTACTTTTTATAGAGACAAGAGTATCACTGTATTACCCAGGCTGGTCTCAAACTCCTGGTCTCCAGCAGTCTTCTGACCTCAGCCTCCCAAAGTGCTGGGATTACAGGCATGAGCCACTGTGCCCTGCCTAAAATTTGCTTGATTTTTTATGGCTTTTTCCCCCCAATATTTTTTATCTGTGTGTGATTGGTTGAATCTGCAGATGTGGAAACTGCAGATACGGAAGGCTAACTATATTTTGAATATAATTGTTTTTGTTTTTGTTTTTGAGATAGAATCTTGCTCTGTCGCCCAGGCTGGAGTGCAGTGGCGAGATCTCAGCTCACAGCAGCCTCTACCTCCCAGGTTCAAACGATTCTCCTGTCTTAGCCTCCCAAGTAGCTGGGGTTACAGGTGCACACCACCATGCCCAATTAATTTTTATATTTTTAGTAGAGACGGGGTTTCACCATAATGGTCAGGCTGGTCTCAAACTCCTGACCTCAGGTGATCTACCCGCCTCAGCCTCCCAAAGTTCTGGGATTACAGGTGTGAGCCATCACACCTGGCCTTGGTTTTGTTCTTGTTTGAGACATGGTCTCTCTCTGTTGCCCAGGCTGCAGTGCAGTGGCGTAATCTTGACTCACTGCAACCTCCACCCCTGTGTTCAAGCAGTTCTCTTGCCTCAGCCTCCCGAGTAGCTGGGATTACAGGTGCACGCCACCATGCCCAGCTAATTTTTATATTTTTGGTAGAGATGGGGTTTCACCATGTTGGCCAGGCTGGTCTCGAACTCCTGACCTCAAGTAATCCATTCTCTTCGGCCTCCCAGAGTGCTGGGATTACAGGCGTGAGCCACTATGCCCAGCCTCACAATTGAATTTTTATTATTGTCTGAGAATCACCACTGCGAAGGTTATTTTACTGGCTGTACCAGAATGAGGGAGAGAATGTTCAACTGGGTGATACCATTTGCCTCATCACTAGGTAGCCCATACTGTTATATTTTAAGGTTTTTGTTTTTCATAGTTTTCCTATCTTTGCCTTAACAGCAGTCAGTTAAAAGCCCACTGTTTAAAAGAAAGCCCACTGTTTAAAACTCACAGTTGTCAGTGTGTCTAGCTGTAAAGTCCCTTTCTGCCCCTTAATCTGCATGGATTTAGAAATTAGGTAAACAACTGCAGATTTTTTTTTTTTTTTTTTTTTGGCGATGGGGTCTTACTCTATCACCCAGGCTGGAATGCAGTGGCGCGATCTCAGCTCACTGCAACCTCCGCCTCCCAGGCTCCAGCAGTCCTCCCAACCTCCCCACCTCAGCCTCCCTAGTAGCTGGGACCACAGGCATGCACCACCACACCTGGCTAATTTTTGTATTTTTGATAGAGACGGGGTTTTGCCATGTTGGCCAGGCTGGTCTCGAACTCCTGAGTTCAAGCAATCCACCTGCCTTGGCCTCCCAAAGTGCTAGGATTATAGGCATGAGCCACCACACCCGGTCTAGAATTCTTTTACAGCTTTTATTATTTTTTTCTGTAGCTATGATAAATATGTAGAATTGGTTCTTTTAAACAGTGGGCTCAGAATAAAGTTGAGTCTCCTAAAGACTACAGTCGTTGAGTTTAACATGGTATTTATGCTATTTACTTTTGTTGCCAAAAGGCTGTCTGCCTCATTTCTGAACTCACCAGGGTTATCAATAGTTGAAGTTATTGGATGAGTCAAATTCTGAGCAGATGGAAATGCTAGTCACAGGTAGTCAAAAAAAATAAAGTTAGTTAACATCTTCCATTGAGCGGATGAGGTCATTTTTCTTTGTGAATTGTAATTGTCTCTTTTGTGTGGGGGAATGGGGGAAGGATCTCTCACTCTGTCTCCCAAGCTGGAGTGCAGTGGCATGCATAATCATGGCTCACTACAGCCTCAAACTCCTAGGCTCAAGCAATCCTCTCACCCCAGCCCCCCAAGTAGCAGAGGCTGCAGGTACACATCCTGATGCCTAGCTACTTTTTTTTTTTTTTTTTTTTTTTTTGGTAGAGATGGGGTCTTGCCATGTTGCCCAGGCTGTCCTCAAACTCTTGTACTCAAGTGATCCTCCTGCTTTGGTTTCCCATAGTGTTGAGATTACAGGCATGAGTCACAACCACGCCCAGCCTATAATTCTCTTTTTTTTTTTATTTAAAAAAAAAAAGTGACAAGGTCTCACTGTGTTGCCAGGCTGATCTTGAACTCTTGAGCTCAAGTGAACCTCCCACCTCAGCCTCCCGAAGTGTTAGGATTATAGGCATGAGCCACCACTCACAGCCTGTAATTCTCCTTATGTATATTTTACTTTGGAAAGTAACTGAAGGATTTGGGTTTAATCAAAGATGATTTGAATCTGTACACAATTGGGATATTTAAACTTTAAATAGTGTAGAATCCCACATCAAATCATTTTGGTTAGATACTATGGCTGTGGCAAACTGATTTAGCATATCACTTTCTCATAAATCATGCGAGAATCAGACTTCTCAAAATAGAAATGTGAACTAAAAGATTTTTTTAGGGTCCTGTCTTCTCTGTCCATTTCATTCATGTTAATCATCAATAAATTTACAGATTCCTGGGCATGGTGGTGCATGCCTGTAGTCCCAGCTACTCAGGAGGCTGAAGCAGGAAGATCTTGAGCCTAAGAGTTCAAGGCCAGCCTGGGCAACATAACAAGTCTCTGTCTCTTTAAAAAATCTGATTAATTTACTAACTTCTTTCTAGCTATAAAATTATTTGTGATACTCTTAACATTAATATTCATTACACAGAGGCATTAACAAGGATAATATACTATTATATAGATACTTACATTCAAGTGGAAGTTAATCAGCAGATATTATTCTTTAGAACTTGTACTGGGCATTGTGAGAAAATACAGAGAAGCAGTAGACACAGTTCTTAACTCTGAGAAATGTAAATATGATTGAAGATTAAATATGAAATATGATTTTACATGCCAAAGAAGTCAGTAAATATAGCAAAAAAGAATTTAAGAATTGTAATGGCAGAAAGCACAGAGGAAAAAAAAGCTTGTTAGGGAGTAAGGATAACCAGGGAAGGCTTCATGGAAGAGGTGGAACTTGAAGTGAACTTCTAAAAGTGGATGATACCGATAGCCAGAAGCTGGACATGGTGGCTCATGCCTGTGATCCCAGCACTTTGGGAGGATGAGACAGGAGGATCGCTTTAAAACAGGAACTTGAGACCAGCCTGGGCAACAAAGCAAGACCTCATCTTTGCAAAAATTATTTAAAAATTACCCAGGCACATTGGTACCTGTCTGTAGTCTCAGATACTCTGTAAGCCAAGGCAGGGGGAATATTTTGTGCTCAGTAGTTTGAGGCTGTGGTGAGCTAAGATCACACTGCTGTGCTCACTTCAGCCTGGGCAAGACAGTGAGACCCCGTCTCCATCTGTTAAAAAAAAAAAAAAAAAAACCAAAAAAACAAAAGATGCCCAGAAAGAATGGGCAAGCACTTGAGGCAGGAACAATGGCAAATGCAGTGAAAAGGAGGTTGGATTCTGTAACCATGTTGGTTGGTTGGTAGGTAGTTGGAGCTTCAGAAAGGAAGATAAGAAGACAAGGCAAGAAAGATCCCTAGGAACATGTCGTGGAGATTTTCAACAACAGGCCCAAGGATCCTTACCTCAGTAGTTAGGGAAGAAGACATTGGCAACTTTTGAATACAACAACTATATTTAATAGAGTAATTTAAGAACATCAGCCAGTGAATTTTATACAGGATAGTGAAAGAGAAAAGGAAGATTAATTAGGGGTAGTTTAGGATGCCATTAAATAGCCTAGAATTAGGGGAGTAGTCGTTGAATAGAAAGGAGGCCACAAATTTGAGGGATATAAGCTGAGAAATGGTAAGCCAAGAAGAAGGAAAAGGTCTGGGCAGTAAGGATAATGAGGAACAAAAATAGAGAACTCAGAAGCAATATCTGACTGTTATCATTGGAAGAATTTTTTTGCTTGCTTGAGGCTGGATATTGAAGTGGATCAGGATACTTGAGTGACTATCTGATGGGCTTTTGGAACTGGCTCTCAAAAGGTGAAAATCAGCTTTTTTTTCTTTTTCTTTTTTTTTTTTTTTTTTTTTTTGAGGCAAGGTCTCACTGTTGTTGAGGCTCAACCTCCTGGGCTCAAGCAGTTGTCCCATTGCAGCCTCCTGAGTAGCTGAGACTAGAGGCACACGCCACATGCCTAGCTAATGTTTTCTTTTTTGTAGAGATGGTGTCTCATTGTGTTGCTCAGGCTGGTCTTGAACTGGACACAAGTGGACCTCTTGCCTCAGTCTCCCAAAGTGCTGGGATTACAGGCATGACCACGCCCAGCCAAAAAGTAGCATTTTAATTATGTTATAATCCAAGAAATGTTAATTAAGCTTGTTAGAATAGCTCTCATAAGGAGATCATGTCAGGAATGACTCCATTCTTAGAGAAAGGTTGTAGAGCTAGAATCAAGAAATTAAACATACCTGTCACAAAAACTAAAGGGGATATGGGATTGGCCAAGAGTGTTATGTTTTAGAGAGCTGAAAGCACATTAGTTTGGTAACTGAGAGTTCCTTGTTGACTACCGAAAGAGTGATGAAGCGAAAGACAGGCAGTTGGAGGGGACAAGTATGGTCAAGTGATTAAAAAGAAAAGCTTTTCTTCAGATAGGGATGTATGTATGTGTACTGGGGGTGAATTTGTTTTGTCTTTCCTCTGGGAATACCCTTATTACTTCAGATCACAGCCAGAGGATCTGTGAAGCACTTTTACAAATCTAATCTTGACAAGGTTGACAAATCTAATCATGTATCATTTGCTCAATAAAGGCCAGTAGACATTATGGTGATTTTTTTTTTATTTTTTGAGACAGAGTTTCACTCTTGTTCCCCAGACTGGAGTGCAATGGCACAATCTTGGCCGCTGCAACCTCCACCTCCCAGGTTCAAGTGATTCTCCTGCCTCAGCCTACCAAGTAGCTGGGATTACAGGTGGCCACCACCACGCCCAGCTAACTTTTGTATTCCTAGTAGAGAAGAAGTTTTGCCATGTTGGCCAGGCTGGTCTTGAACTCCTGACCTCAGGTGATCCACCGGCCTCGGCCTCCTATAGTGCTGGGATTACAAGTGTGAGCCACCATGCCCAGCCAACATTGAGGTGACTTTTATGCTAAATAATTTGAATAATTGAATGTCTTCCGCTTAATTTTATTTTAGAACCTCCCACCTTCTGTTGTGGCTACTGTTGGTGGTAAAATTTTCACATTTGGATCCTATAGGCTTGGAGTACACACCAAAGGTAACTGCTTTTCTGTGTTCTAGTGCTAAGAACATTCAATAACAAACTCTTCATAATTAGAAAATGTAGGAGAACAAAGTTCCCACTATTTCACTACTTAGAGCTAATCATTGTTAACATTTTCTTGTACTCAACTTCCATACTTTCTTCTGTACATATGTTTGTGTGTACTTTAACAAAGAATATAACACATAATATATTCTTAATTAAGAACTACTTTAATTTACAGGAGCTGACATTGATGCACTTTGTGTAGCTCCAAGACATGTGGAAAGATCTGATTTTTTTCAGTCTTTTTTTGAAAAATTGAAACATCAAGATGGCATTAGAAACTTAAGAGTAAGTATCCTCTGGCATTTAATATTTTGAATTTAGATTAGTAACAAATATCTATAAAAACTAGGGCTTAAAACTATTGAAATACCTTCTAAGTTACTATTAGGAGGTATTTAATAAGAGTAGCTTTAATAAGTGATGATTAAATCATGATTAAGAACATGGGCCTTAGAGTTATACAGACTTGGGTTGGCATCTAGAATCTACTACATAATAGCTCCTAGATCATGGTCAAGTAACCTAATCCTCTGAGCCTGTTTCCTGATCTGTAAAACAGAGATGTGGTAATAACTTTTTTATAAGGTTTTTGAGTATTGATGAGATATTTACATAAACCATTTACTGTAGTAGCCAATAATGATTGATACATATCAAATGATGAGTGCTATTATGTGTAAGGTTCAGTTAGTAACTCTTTATATGTGTATATCTAGCCATTCATTCAGCAAATAAAATTTCAGCACCAGTAATTTGTTAGATGCTGGCATTAGTCTTACAGATACAATAGTAAACAAGACATTGTTTATTGAGGAGGGGGTTATGTGAACTAAAGAAACAAAACAGTGTTAATGCATTCTGAAGTGCTAGAATAAGGTGAAGGTCAAAGAGTCTGATATTTGGGGAATCTGGGAATGTTTTTAGACAAGGAAGTTAAGAATTTGTTAGGTTGGGGAGTTAAGGAAGACTCAGAAAACCTAATGGTTTCTACTAATCTCAACTGTATTAATTAAATTTTTGATAGATTAATCATGAGCTTTCATTATTTTAAAATTTCTAACTCTAGTAGCCTTTCTAAATAATCAGTTTTCAGTTTAGACTCGAAATTATAAGTACCCAGATGATAGCAGGTTTTTGTTTTTTCGTTTGTTTTTTTTTATTTTACTTTAAGTTCTAGAATACCATGTGCAGAACGTGCAGGTTTGTTACATAGGTATACATGTGCCATGGTGGTTTGCTGCACCTATCAACCCGTTATCTAGGTTTTAAGCCCTGCATGCATTAGGTATTTGTCGTAATGTTCTCCCTCCCTTGTCCCCCACCCCCCGACAGGCCCCAATGTGTGATGTTTCTCTCCCTGTGTCCATGTGTTCTCATTGTTCAACTCTTACTTATGAGTGAGAACATGCTGTGTTTGGTTTTCTGTTCCTATGTTTGCTGAGAATGATGGCTTCCAGTTTCATCCATGTCCCTGCAAAGAACATGAACTCACCGTTTTTTATGGCTGCAGACGATAGCAGTTTTGCTTTCCAGTTCTGAGGAATATTTTTAGAGGGATAATAAATTAGATACTGTAACAGGCATTTTGTGTATCTTACATAATACAGGTCACAAAGTAGAAATACTTACCTGGAATGTAAGACCAAAAACATTTTCACTTTGTCTATTGAGTTAAAATACAAATCGGGAGTAAAGATATTCACATTATTGGTAGTTAGGATAAAGAAGGGATTACATCTATGTGGTTAAAATACAAATCGGGAGTAAAGATATTCACATTATTGGTAGTTAGGAAGGATAAAGAAGGGATTACACCTATGTGTTATAATTGTTTTCCTTTTTTGTAGGCTGTAGAAGATGCCTTTGTACCTGTTATAAAATTTGAATTTGATGGTATTGAAGTAAGTGTTTAATATTTTTCTGACTTTACAATTGAACTGTTTAAACTTGTAAGTTTGTTTTCTGAAATCAGGCTTAACATAAATGCATATTTTAAAAAATCAAGTAATCTCTTTTTTTTTTTTAAATGAAGAGATGAGGTCTAACTCTATGGCCAAGGCTGGAGTATAGTGACACAATCATAGCTCACTGCACCTTTGAGCACCTGGGTTCAAGTGATCCTTCCACCTGAGCCTCCTGAGTGGCTGGGATTCCAGGCACACACCACCACACCTGGCTAATTTTTTGTATTTTTAGTAGAGACGGGGTTTCACCGTGTTAGCCAGGATGGTCTCAATCTCCTGACCTCGTGATCCGCCCACCTTGGCCTCCCAAAGTGCTGGGATTACAGGCATGAGCCACCGCGCCTGGCCCATATTTTTAATTTCTAAGAATACTATTTTATTCTTTAAATGTTCCTTTTTATTTTTGTCTGCATTTATTTACAGCCTCCTGACCTTATTTCCTAGATATGACATTCTTATCTGCTTTCTTAGGTCTACTGGGTCTGTTACCACTTGTCCATCTGCTTTCCAGCTTTCATAGCTTTTGTTTGTCACTTGCTGTTCTTTGTCCTAGTGAATTTTGCCTTTAACATCAAAATAATACTAAACACAAAAATAAAATTAAATTTTCGTGGTATTTTAGTGAGGTTTCAAGAGGGAGTGAATGTAAATGTGTGTTGGATCTTCTATCTTTATCTAGAAATTTGCTCATAAGGCTTTGATTTTTTTTTCTGCTTGGCATGTATGTTAACATTTAAATGCTTTCATTAATTTGAAAGTTTAATTACCTTAACACAACTTTATAGTGATTTTCCCATGTGAGACTGCCTACATAGGCCTATCGAAGCTTTGGTAGAACTTCCCAAACTCATAACCAAAGCTTTTCACATTTTTATGGTGGGATGGGAGAGGATGGATTAAAAGGAGAAAATGTAATTTTTTTCTCTTTTTTCACATCTTTCCAAAGATTGATCTAGTCTTTGCAAGACTGGCAATACAAACCATATCAGATAATTTAGATCTAAGAGACGACTCTCGCCTGAGAAGCCTTGATATAAGGTGTATTCGCAGCTTAAATGGTAAGCTTCTAAAAAGAAATCTCAGATACCTGCTTCAGAACAATTAGAGAAATATAGATACTTTTGCTGAATTGACTATTCAATTTTGGAGATTGGACTCAGTTTAAAATGTAATTTTCCTTATACAGATAATGTGACCACATTTAAGAATCCTAAAAACCACAAATTTATTTGAAAGGCTGTGTATATTTATATTAGTGGTTCTCAAACTTACTGGTCTCAAGACTTCTTTACACTCTTAAGATTTATGGAGGACCCCAAAAAGCTTTTGTTTATGTGGGTTATATCTGTCAATATTTACCATGTTAGAAATAAAAACTGAGAAATTTAAAAAGTACTTATTCATTTATAAATAATGAACCCATTTTAAATTAATATAAACTTTTGTGTGTGAAGAATGGCTTCTTTTTTTTTTTTTTTTAACATTTTGCAAGTCTCTTTAATATTAAGCCTGATAGAAGACAGCTAGATTCTCATTTGTGTCTACAATTGATTGTAATATTTTGTTTTGGTTAACATATAAGAATAAAATCTGGCCGGGCGTGGTGGCCCACGCCTATAATCCCAGCACTTTGGAAGGCCAAGGTGAATGGATTACTTGAGCCCAGGAGTTTCCAGACCAGCTAGGATAACATGGTGAAACCCCATCTCTACCAAAAATAAAAAACATTTAGTTGGATGTAGTGGCACTCACCTGTAGTTCCAGCTACTCAGGAGGCTGAGGTGAGAGGATCACCTGAGCCCCCGAGGTGGAGGCTGCAGTGAGCCGTGATTACGCCACTGCAGTCTAGCTTAGGTGACAGAGTGAGACCCTGTCTCAAAAAAAAAAAAAAAAAAGAGGCCAGGCACAGTGGCTTATGCCTCTAATCCCAGCACTTTGGCAGGCCAAGGCAGGCAGATCACCTGAGGTCAGGAGTTTGAGACCAGCCTGGACAACATGGTAAAACCCCATCTCTATTAAAAATAAAAAACTAGCCAAGTATGGTGGTGCTTACCTGTAATCCCAGCTACTCGGGAGGCTGAGGCAGGAAAATCACTTGAACCCAGAAGGCGGAGGTTGTGGTGAGCTGAGATCATGCCACCGCAATCCAGCCAGGGTGACAGAGCGAGTCTCCGTCTCAAAAAAGAAAGAAAAAATCTGTCCTCTTAGTTGGAAAAGGGAAGAGTGTTTTAATAGCCTTTTCAGATAATTATGGATATTCTTCTTAAACTTGGCCAGTAACATTTTTTTTCTTTTTAACAGTTTTATTGAGATATAATTACATACCATTATACACCTCACTGGTCTTTTTCTTTTCTTTTCTTTTCTTTTTTTTGAGACGGAGTCTCACACTGTTACCCAGGCTGGAGTGCGATGGCGCGATCTCAGCTCTCTGCAACCTCCGCCTCTGGGTTGAAGCGATTCTCCTGCCTCAGCCTCCTGAGTAGCTGAAATTACAGGCATGTGCCACCATGCCTGGCTGATCTTTTTGTATTTTTAATAGGGACGGGGTTTCTCCATGGTGGTCAGGCTGGCCTCAAACTCTCGATATCAGGTGATGCCAACCTCAGCCTCCCAAAGTGCTGGGATTACAGGCATGAGCCACCGTGCCCGGACTTCACTGGTCTTTAGTACACTACAATCCAATGTTAGAATATTTTATCACCCTCAAAAGATCCTTTATACCCATTTGCAGTCATTTCCCCTTCCAATCCGCAGTCCCAGGCAACCACTAATCTGCTTTATTTCTTTGTAGATTTGCCTCTTAAAGACATTTCATATAAAAATAATCCTATGTGGTCTTTTGCGTAAGGGTTCTTTCATTTGGCATGTTTGTGAGGTTTATCTGTATTTGTTCCGTTTTGTTGCTGAATAAAAATGATAGTTTCTTAAAGGTTAGAGTATGGAATCTAAAATCATATCAAACTTGTTGTATTCTGTTACATGACAGTCCACTGATCTGTCTTGTTCTTTGAGTGGTCCCTTTATTCATGCATGATTTTGTACTATCATGCCTTGGTCATTTGGAAAATATTGGTTCACAAAGTTATTTGGATGTTCCAAATGTTAATACACATTTCACTATAAAATGTGGAAAAAAAAAACCAGCATTCATTAGTGACCAGTCTCAACAGAAAAGTATGGAAAGGTGTCAAGCTCATAGTAACAGATAAAAGTTGTCTGAAATTCAGATTTAACTTGAAAGCTTAAATTTTATTATTGGCAACAAATTTTGTCATTTGTTTTAGTTGAACTGAGAGGTTCCTTTTGTCCATTTTTAAGGAAATACCTAACTGAATAACTATAGTTTATCTGCCAGTTATTTTTTTCAGGTGAAACTGGTGTTCCTTGAAAAAAGCAGGTAGTTGAGCTTACAACTCACACAGTTTCACATGTTCTTTCCCCACCTTTATTTTTAACTGCAAGTGTGTGGTGGTGAAGATATTTTTTTCTGCTAGTGCAGTTTGTTGCCCCATGTGTTTTTTGTTTTTGTTTTTGTTTTTTTTTTGAGACGGGAGTCTCGCTCTGTCGCCCAGGCTGGAGTGCAGTGGCGCGATCTCGGCTCACTGCAAACTCCGCCTCCCGGGTTCACGCTGTTGCCCCATCTTGATTGACTGCCAAGGTACCTGCAGTTTTATCCACTGTTTCTTTTGCACCATCAGTGCAAATGTTAACACAGTGAAAAAAGCCTTAGTATTATTATAAAAAAAGTTTGACCTCACAGATTCCCAGGGGTACCCAGACCATACTTTGAGAACTAATGTCTTTTTTTTTTTTTGAGACAGAGTCTCACTCTGTTGCCCAGGCTGGAGTGCAGTGGCGTGATCTCAGCTCACTACAACCTCCGCCTCCCGGGTTCAAGCGATTCTCCTGCCTCAGCCCTTTGAGTAGCTGGGAATATAGATGCCCACCACCACACCTGGCTAATTTTTGTATGTTTAGTAGAGACAGGGTTTCACCATTTTGGCCAGACTGGTCTCGAGCGCCTGACCTCAGGTGATCCACCCACCTCAGCCTACCAAAGGGCTGGGATTGAGAACCAATGTTTTATAGTGTCTTGTTTGACCGAATCATTATTGCACTTTGGTGTATTTCCAGATTGTAACAGTAAATTACAGTATTTGTGGAAAAGGTTTACATTGAAGTAATTACAGTGTTGTAATTGGGAGGTATTTGATTAATAGTCAAGGAAGAAAACTAAAAAATACTCAGGCACATCTCATTTTGGATTGCATTACCCATGTCTTTTTTAGTTATCCTAAAGCAAACTGATTTCTCATAAGTGGTAAATTTCATGTACATAAAATAAGCCCCAATGTTTTATTATCTTTCATATTTTTAGCATTCGAGAGTCTGGAAGTTAGGAGGGCATTTGAATTAACTGAGAATTTGCTGCATAGTGAAAAATGAATGCTTTGTCTTTTTCAGGTTGTAGAGTTACTGATGAAATTTTGCATTTAGTGCCAAATAAAGAAACTTTTAGACTCACCCTAAGAGCTGTCAAATTATGGGCAAAACGTAAGTATCCCTAGTCTTTTATGTTTGCATTATAAAATTCTAATTTTCTCTTGCCAGTGAAAGAAGCATATATAGAAACTCTGAACCTAATGATATTGTTGGAGGTTAAGGGCCAATAAACTCTGGAATAGCTATTTGCTTTTCAAGTACAGTGGTTATGGTGTTTTGATAAGTAGTATACCTCTTCCTCCCTTGGGTAAAAACTTAAAGCCCTGACTTTCCATCTTAGGTTCAGTCAGGCAGTCAGAATAATTCAGAACTTGAAGACTGATACCCTCCCTGTGGGTAACACCATCTTACGTATCTTTGTATTCCCACCAGCAAAGAGTCTGGTTTATACTGTAGTAGGTGTTCATTAAGTGAAGAGTCTACAGTGATGACTTTCACTTGTTTTTACCTTATAACACTTTTCTAATAAAGCCTGGAACTCTTACTAGTTTATATATATAGTTTATATATTTAGGTTCATAAAAATCCCTTTGCTTACCACTGAGCTGGCACAGCACATTCTGTATTATTACTTAAGCACACCTCTGAGATATTGTAGGTTTGGTTCCAGACAACTGCAGTAAAGCAAATTACAATTTTTTTTTTGTTTCCCAGTGCATATAAAAGTTACATTTACACTATACTGTAGTCTTTTTTTTTTTTTTTCTTTTTTTGAGACGGAGTCTTGCTCTGTCGCCAAGGCTGGAGTGCAATGGTGCAATCTTGGCTCCACCAACCTCTGCCTCCCGGGTTCAAGTGATTCTCCTGCCTCAGCCTACCAAGTAGCTGGGATTATAGGCACGCACCACCATGCCCGGGTAATTTTTTGTATTTTTGGTAGAGACGGGGTTTCACCATGTTTGTCAGGCTGGTCTCCAACTCCTGACCTTGTGATCCGCTCGCCTCGGCCTCCCAAAGTGCTGGGATTACAGGCGTGAGCCATCAAGCCCGGCTCCAAAATGTGTTTCTTAAATGGTAAAACAAGAAGATAACTCCTTGATCCATGGGCTACAGAATAGATGCTGTATTAGCAGACATGAAAGTAACTTTAATCTCCTAGTATGTGTCCACTGGAGCTCGTGGGTGACTAGGTGCATTGTCAAAGAGCAGTCCTACTTAGAAAGGAATCTTTTTTTTTTTCTGAGCAGTAGATCTCACCAATGGGCTTTAAAATACTCAGTAAACCATGCTGTAAACAGCTGTGCTGTCATCTAGGCTTTGTTGTTCTGTTTGTACAGCACAGACAGTAGAGTGAGCATCATTCTTAAGGGCGCTGGGATTTTGGGAATGTTAAATGAACATTGGCTTCATTTTTTTTTTTTTTTTTTTGAGATGGAGTCTCACTCTCTCGCCCAGGCTGGAGTGCAATGGCGCGATCTCAGCTCACGGCAACCACCGCCTCCTGGGTTCAAGTGACTCTCCTGCCTCAGCCTCCCGAGTAGCTGGAATTACAGGCATGTGCCACCATACCTGGCTAATTTTTGTATTTTTAGTAGAGATAGGGTTTTACCATGTTGGCCAGGCTGATCTTGAAGTCCTGACCTCAGGTGATCTGCCTGCCTTGGCCTCCCAAAGTGCTGGGATTACAAGCATGAGCCACCATGCCCGGCCAGCTTCAATTTAAAGTCACCAGCTGCATTAGCCTCTAACAAGAGAATCACCTATCCTTTGAAGCTTTGAAACCAAGCTTCTCCTCTCTAGCTGTGAAAGTCCTAGATGGCATCTTCTTCCAGTATAAGGCTGTTTCATCTACATTGATAATTTGTTGTTTAGTGTAGCCACCTTCCTCAATGATTTTAGCTAGATCTTCTGGATAACTTCCTGCAACTTCTGCATCAGCACTTGTTGCACTTTTAGTTGTGGAGATGGCTTCTTTCCTTAAACCTTATGAACCAATCTTTACTAGCTTCAGACTTTTCTTCTGCACCTTCCTCACCTCTCTCAGCCTTCATATGATTGAAGAGAAGTTAGGGCTTTGCTCTGGATTAGACTTTGGCCTAAGGAAACATTGTGTCTTGTTTGATCTTCCATCCAGACCGTTAAAATTTTCTATCAGCAGCCAGGCGCAGTGGCTCACAGCTGTAATCCCACTACTTGGGAGGCCGAGGCGAGCGGATCATGAGGTCAGGAGTTCGAGATCAGCCTGACCAACATAGTGAAACCCCATCTCTACTAAAAATACAAAAATTAGCCGAGTGTGGTGGCACGTGCCTATAATCCCAGCTACTCGGGAAGCTGAGGCAGGAGAATCACTTGAACCCAGGAGGCAGAGGTTGTGGTGAGCTGAGATCGCACCACTGCACTCCAGCCTGGGCGACAGAGCGAGACTCCGTCTCAAAAAAAAATTTTTTTTTCTGTCAGCAATAAAGCAGTTTTACTTTTTTTGTCATTCCTATATTCACTGGAGAGTAGCACTTGTAATTTCTGTCAATAACTTTTCCTTGGCATTCACAGCTTGGTTAACTGATTGGCACAAGGGGCATAGCTTTCGGACTATCATAACTTTCAGCATGCCTTTTTCACTGAGCTTAATCTTTTCTAGTTTTTGATTTAAAGTGAGAGACATAAGACTCTTTCTTTTACTTGAACACTTAGAGGCCATTAAGGGTTCTTAATTGGCCTAATTTAAGTATTGTTGTGTCTCAAGGAGTAGGGAGACCTGAGGAGAGGGAGAGAGATGGGTAATGACCAGTTGGTGGAGCATTCAGAACATACACATTTACCAAGTTCACCGTCTTATATGGGCTCAGTTTGTGGTGCCCCAAAACAATTACAATAGTAACATCAAAGATCACTAATCACAAATCACCATAACAGATATAATAATAATGAAAAAGTTTGAAATATTGTGAGAATTACTAAAATGTGACACAGAGACATGAAGTGAGAGCTTATGCTCTTGGAAAAATGGTGCTGAAAGATTTTCTCAACTCAAGGTTGCCGCAAACCTTCAGTTTGTAAAAAACTCAGTATCTGTGAAGTGTAATAAAGCAAAACACAACAAAACGAGGTATGCCTTTATATTTTATTTCATTTTATTTTTTTAGACAGGGGCTTGCTCTATCTCCCAGACCAGAATGCAGTGGTGCAATTATAGCTCACTGCAGCCTCAACCTTCTGGGCCCAAGCGATCCTTCCACTCTAGCCTCCCGAGTAGCTAGAACTACAGGCATATGCGACTACACCCGGCTTATTTTATTTTATTTTATTTTATTTTATTTTATTTATTTATTTTTTAGCAGAGACGAGGTGTTGCTATGTTAGCTAGGCTGGTCTCAAACTCCTGAGCTCAACCAGTCCTCCTGCCTTGGCCTCCAAAAGTGGTGGGATTACAGGTGTGAGCCACAGTGCCTGGCTGAGTGTGACAGTTAAAGGTTTCTTTTCGGGGTGCTGAAAACATTCTAGTATTGATCATGTTGATGATTGCACAACTCTCAGTATACTAAAAAACCATTGAATTGTGTACTTTAAATGGACGAATCTTATGGTATGTGAATTACATCTCAATAAAGCTGTTACAAGTTAAAAAATAGCAACACATGGCTTGTGGCTACCATATTGGACAGTGCAGGTCTAAAAAGATAGTAAGCAAGTAGAATTTGTCCTTGGGCTCAAGTGTCTTGTATATTTAAGATAAAGTAAAATTTGCACTGAAGGGATAACGTGAACAATTTGCCCTTCTTTAAAGATTAAATGCCATGTTTTGTCAGTTAGATGCATATTTTTCATATTTACCACATCTGAAATTGGTATTTTGTAGGTTTTTTTCTTTTGCTTGCTTGGCGGGACATAATATAGATAGCTATATAAAAAACGGTCATGACAACCATGGTGGTGCACCCCTGTAATCATAGCTACGCAAGAGGCTGAGGTGGAGGATCAGTTGAGCCCAGGAGTTTGAGGCTACAGTGAATTATGATTGTGCCAGTTCACTCCAGTCTGGGTGACAGAGTGAGAGCCCATCTCTTAAAAAAAGAAAAAAAAAATAGAAATGAATGATATCAGTGGTGTATTCTACTTTATGGAGAGGTATCCAAATTCTGTGAAATACTGAAGTAAGTCTCCAGCTTTATACTTGATTTAAAAATACCCATGAATATGATTATTAATTAAATATTCATTCTTCCCCATTGTCTCTCCAAATGTCTCCTTCCTTTCATTTTTCTCTCAATCCTAAATAGTGAAAAATGGGGAATTTCAATGTAGTATCAGTGGAGCCCGGTTGAGCAGTTGGAACTGAGGCAAAGAACTGAGGTGTCTGTATTAGAAGGGAAAGTAAGGAGGGTAAGATTAGCAATTTATGGTTTGCTAATTAGACTGTGGGCCTAATGTGAAGGTCTGCTTATCAGTTTTAATGTTTTGTTTATAGGGGAAAATTTCCAACCAACCGTCTTATGAGTAAAGTTACCTTGTTGAATGTCACGGATATTCATTCACCTTGTAAAGAGCAGAAAAAAAAAGAATGTCACAGATAGTAGGTCCTAATAATAATTAACAAATATATTGATTTTCTAGGACGTGGTATTTATTCCAACATGCTAGGATTCCTTGGTGGTGTCTCCTGGGCAATGCTAGTTGCAAGAACTTGCCAATTGTATCCAAATGCAGCAGCATCTACTTTAGTTCATAAGTTCTTTTTAGTTTTTTCCAAGTGGTAAGTATTTACATGTGTACTTTGAGTGTTTACTAATCTCTACCTATGCGTAAGTTTGTTTGGAAATTTAAGAGCTATACATAGACTTTTTCTGTTGTTTTACATTGCTTTGTAAAGTTAAAAGTATAAAACATCAACTTTGAGGCAATGGTGGGACATCTAATTGGCACCTTCTTCCAGGGATTTGTAAATGTGGGCCTTTAGCTTGGGAGAGCAGTTAAAATAAGTTTGGCTTTGCAAATTACTAGTTATGTAGAGGTCGTTTAAGCTTTCCTCATTTGTAAAATGGAGATGATAATCACATTGATATATTAGTATTTTCAGTAAATGTTGGCTGTTGCTGTTACTAAATTATCGGAATTAAATCCATGAAAGCAAATGAGAAGGAAGTGAAAGATTCAGGTGTAAATTAGTTACAGTTAATGAAAAGTAATATTTGCCCTTTCAGAGAACACTGCATTAAAATGAGCAGCCTTTCCTTTGTATACTTTCTTACCTAGCCCATTTTTTTTTTTTTTTTTTAATTGAGACAGGGTCTCACTCTGTTACCCAGGCTAGAGTGCATGCATCTCAGCTCACTGCAGCCTCCGCCTCCTGGGCTCAAGTGATCCTCTCACCTCAGCCTCCTGAGTACCTGGGACTATAAGCGTGCACCACTAGGCATGGCTAATTTTTGTGTTTTTAGTAGAGACAGGATTTCTCCATGTTGCCCAGGATGGTCTCGAACTCCTGAGCTCAGGTGATCTGCCTGCCTCAGCTTCCCAGAGTGCTGGGATTACAGGCATGAGCCACCATGCTCGGCCTTTTTTTCCTTTAATACCAAATACCCAGAACATTCACTCTGTAGGTTAGAACAATCTAATAATTATAAGGTTTCATGTAGTACCTGAAGTGAGATCATGTGTAAGTTAATTTGCCTTATTCATGTCAGGGAATGGCCAAATCCTGTGCTGCTGAAGCAACCAGAAGAAAGCAATTTGAATTTGCCTGTCTGGGATCCTCGGGTATGTGATTTATTATGGAGTTTCTTTAAACCTTTTAAGGAAGAGGACATTTCACTAAATTACAGTCTAGTTAAAGATAGTTCCTCTTGTCTCTGTTCTTCCTTCTATATAACTATAGTCCTCTTCCTCCTTCTACTGTGGTTTTTGTTTTGTTTTTTGTGCAGATGATTAGGATCACTAATGCTGATCCAAATGTTATGTCATTAAAAATCGCCCATGTAAGATGAGTGGGTGTCTCATAGACAGTGTCATAATCCAGTGTGGAAAAAATGTCTCAAAAGTAATTGGATACTTGGCTGGGCATGATGGTTCACGCCTGTAATCCCAGCTCTTTGGGAGGCCGAGGCGGGTGGATCACCTGAGGTCAGGAGTTCAAGACCAGCCTGGCCAACGTGGTGAAACCCCCTCTCTACTGAAAATATAAAAAATTAGCCGGGCGTGGCGGTGCACACCTGTAGTTCCAGCTACTCTGGAGGCTGAGGCACGAGAATCACCTGAACCCCAGAGGCACAGGTTGCAGTGAGCCGAGATTGTGCCACTGTACTCCAGCCTGGGTGACGAGTTGAGACTTCGTCTCAAAAAAAAAAAGTAATTGGTTACTAATAATAAAGTACTAAAGTATAATAATAAAAGATTTACTTTGCAATACAATTTAAAGCAGATTCATTGTTCCAGGGTAGCATAATTCTCCCATATCTTGCATTTTAATTTGCTTTTAGAGTGAGTGCTCATTCCTCTAGGTAACCAAGGGGAAGTCATCCATTGAGTGGGTGGTGAAAAAGTATTGAGAACCATTAAACCAGATAATGCTTTTTGTAGTTATAATACTGTATTTCCTTGATTATAAGAGATCATTGTTTATAAGATGCACATCAATTTAACAGCTTTTCTGAGGAAAAATATACTTCTGCAGTATTTCCTTTGACTTTGACTATCAGACATATCCAACTTCAGAAATAAATGCAGTTGGGGAGGTAAAATGTACTTCTTAAACTTGAGGAAATGTAGTATTAAATTTATATTTCATATGCTTCAGACTTTTGGGGAAATGAAGTGAGGACAACTGAAATAGGAGAATAGATCAGTTATTCTGCTTCTAATTTCACAGGTAAATCCATCAGATAGGTATCATCTCATGCCCATAATCACCCCTGCCTACCCACAACAGAATTCTACGTATAATGTGTCCACATCAACTCGAACAGTAATGGTAGAAGAATTTAAACAAGGTAAACATGTGGCCCTGTTGCCATTTACATATTCCCACAAGTTTTTGGTTGACAGTTTTATTCTCTGTTGCAGCTATGGATTGGCAGTTAAGAGTTATACCTATTCTTTCTAAAACTTCTTTCAAGTATGGTTATTTTGTTCTTTAGTAATGAGTTTTCAAAAGTATATGATAATATTAAGGCCAAAAATGGAGCCAGCCCAGTCTGGTTGAAACTAATTTTTTGTGTTCTAAGAAACAACATAATATATATTTATATTTTGTTACTCAAGAGTTTGTTGGGCCGGGCGCGATGGCTCATGCCTATAATCCTAGCACTTTGGGAGGCCGAGGCGAGCAGATGACCTGAGGTCAGGAGTTCAAGACCAGCCTAGCCAACCTGGTGAAACCCTGTCTCACAAAAATTAGCCGGAAGTGGTGGTGGGCACCTGTAATCCCAGATACTCAGGAGGCTGGGGCAGGAGAATCGCTTGAACCCAGGAGGTAGAGGTTGCAGTGAGCCGAGATAGATCCACCACACTCCAGCCTGGGTGACAGAGTGAGACTCTGTCTCAAAAAAAGAAAAAAAAAAAATTTCGTCTGGTGGAGTCTGAGATTTTGTAGTAGTAGAGTGATTTAAGAGCTGGTCCCTTTTCAAAATCATTCTTCTTCTTCTTCTTTTTTTTTTTTTTTAATTTAGGTCTTGCAGTCACAGATGAAATTCTTCAAGGAAAATCAGATTGGTCCAAACTACTTGAGCCACCGAATTTCTTTCAAAAGTATAGGTATGTGAAATTTTGTATTTTGTATGTATGTGATTTTTTTTTTTAAAAGAAGAATGTTAAACATAGTTAATATATGGCAGGTGACAGCTCTTTTATTTCTTAAGCAAGAGAGAATAGATTAACAAAAATCCTAAGAGATAAGAGTGTTTCTTTATTCTGGTAGTATCTAATCCAGTATTAGTGACTTTTTAAAGTGAATTGTTTTTTACTTGTAGGACCTAGAATTAATTTTGTGAAAATCAGAGCACATTTAATTTTCATAAACTGTGTGCCTTTATTAGCTCATTTGTTCAGTGAGAGGGAGGGAAAAAAGGGGATGATTAAAAAGCAGGCTGTAACAATTTTTCTGGCTTTTTTTTCTGATTGTTGCTGAAAATTCTTCAGACATTATATAGTATTGACTGCCAGCGCATCAACAGAAGAAAATCATCTAGAGTGGTAAGACTTCTATTTCAAGTTTTCTACCTACTGTGTGGTGATAGTAACTTATTTATATGGTGCTTTACCATTTATAAAGTACTTTCTTGCTTGATTTTCAAAATTATTATATCTCTTTTTTTTTTTTTTTTTTTTTTGAGACAAAGTCTCTGTTGTCTAGGCTGGAGTGCAGTGTCGCGATCTCAGTTTCGCCACGTTGGTCAGGCTGATCTCGAGCTCCTGACCTCAGGTGATCCGCCCACCTCAGCCTCCCAAAGTGCTGGGATTACAGGCCTGAGCCACTTCACCCGGCCCTTTTTTTTTTTTTTTTTTTTTTTTTGAGAAGGAGTCTCCCTCTGTCACCCAGACTGGAGTGTAGTGGCATAATCTCAGCTCACTGCAACCTCCGCCTCCTGGGTTCAAGTGATTCTCCTGCCTTAGCCGCCTGAGTAGCTGGGACTACAGGTGTGCACTTCCATGCCCTGTGGCTAATTTTTGTATTTTTAGTAGAGATGGGGTTTTACCATGTTGGCCAGGCTGGTCTCGAACTCCTGACCTCAAGTGATCTGTAAAATTATTATATCTTACTGGTGATTGTTGTGCATGACCATGGAGCTTCAGTGTTTAAAATATGCCATCAAATTAATGTTTCAGAATCAGGAGGGACATGAGCAAAAGACACATGTATAGATGTTGCTTCTTATTGCTTCTCAGCCAGATTTAAGCAAAATTTTGAGCTAGTTTGGATGATTCTGATAGCCACCATCTGAGTTTCTCTTTTCTTTGTTTTTATTTTTTATTTTGAGACGGAGTCTCGCTGTGTTGCTCAGGCTGGAGTGCAGTGGCGTGATCTCAGCTCACTGCAACCTCCGCCTCCCGGGTTCAAGCAATTCTCTGCCTCAGCCTCCAGAGTATCTGGGATTACAAGCACCCACCACCACGCCCAGCTAATTTTTGTACTTTTAGTAGAGACGGGGTTTCACCATCTTGGCCAGGCTGGTCTTGAACTCCTCACCTCGTGATCCACCCGCCTCGGCCTCCCAAAGTGCTGGAATTACAGGCGTGAGCCACCACACCCGGCCTGAGTTTTTCATTTTTGCCATTGTGTTTACCTCCAACAAAACTCAGTAGAAAAGACATTTTGTATATCCTTTTAATTTAGGAGATAATGGCTTAAATCTTTCAGATTAAGCTTCCGTCAACAGGTAAGAGATATTTGTGGTCAAGAAGTAGTGTGTTCTTTCTAGTGCATCTAAATTTATCCCTTCTGCCTCTACTATATTCACATCCTTGGCTCTATCAGACGGAAGCTGTTAGACCACCAGAGATGGTTGTACTTTCCTTGGGTCTGACTTCTGGAAAAGCAAAACAGCAATACTGTTTTATTTTTGCTTCAAGAGTTTAATCCTTATTTCATTGGTAATTAAAGGAACTCTGAAAATAATCCTGTCACTGAAACAGTATTTTGTTTGTCTAGATCTGGAGTCAGAAAATAGGATCTAGACCAAATTCAGTCTGCCACCTATTTTTATAAAGTTTTATTGGAACATAGCCATGTTTCTTCGTTTATATATTATCTATGGCTGCTTCTGTGCTTCATAGCAAAGTTGAATAGGTGTAACAAAGACTGTATGGCCCAGAAACCCTAAAATTTACTATTTAGCCCTTTACAGAAAAAGTTTGCCAACCCGTCATTTAGATGACACTGGAATAACACAGATTTTTGTAGATTTACTGTTAAAGCACACATAATTATAATGTATAAGCTTTTGCTAATGTTTTTAAAAAATGTTAAAATGTTCTTGTAATGTTTCTAATTCATAAAGTCATTAATAAGCAAGCTGCCATTGGTCACATTTCTTAAGTGAGATAGAAATAAAATTGCAGAAATCCGATGAGACTTGCTGTATTTTAATAGGATGTGATCCAAATTTAGTGAATTCTTTTTTTGTTTTTGTTTTTGTTTTTTGAGATGGAGTCTTGCTTTGTAGCCCAGACTGGAGTGTAGTGGTGCGATCTCAGCTCACTGAAAGCTCCACCTCCCAGGTTCATGCCATTCTCCTGCCTCAGCCTGGCAAGCAGCTGGGAGTACAGGCGCCCGCACCTCGCCTGGCTAATTTTTTGTATTTTTAGTAGAGACGGGGTTTCACCATGTTAGCCAGGATGGTCTCAATCTCCTGTCCTCGTGATGCACCCACCTTGGCCTCCCAGAGTGCTGGGATTACAGGCGTTAGCCACCGTGCCCAGCCCGTGAATTTTTTTAAATGCGAAGTCTAGCATGATTGTTTCATATATTATGTGCCAATATTAGTTTCATTGTTTAAACTTATCTTAGCCTTAGGATTTATTTTTTTTTTAGAGACGGAGTCTCACTGTCACCCAGGCTGGAGTATAGTGGGGTGATCATACTGCAACCTCAAACTCCTGGGATCAAGCGATGCCTCCTGCCTCGGCTCCCCAAGTAGCTGGGGCCTGCAGGCCCTTGCTACCATACCTGGCTGATTTTTTTTTTTATTTTTATCTTATAGGGATGGAATCTCACTATGTTGCCCCAGGTGATCTCAAACTCCTGGCTTCACGTGATCCTCCCGCCTCAGCTTCCCAAAGTGCTGGGATTAACAAGCATGAGCCACCGCACCTGGCCTAGCCTAGCCTTAGGTTTGAGACATAAGATTTGAAGGTAGAAAAAGATTCAGGACTAGATAAACCAGCAGTTTTTGTTCATGCCCTAAGCCATGACTGTTTTATAGTCTTAACTAAGGGTATTTTAGATTCAGGAATGCATTACATAGATTAGTTCTTCTATTAAAAAAAAGAACACACAGAAATCTACTAACTTGTCATTTACTACAATGGCATTTTAAATGGGGTTCCTAATATATTGGGCTGAAATTTTTAAATGAACATGTAAAGATTCATAGGTAATATGCTGTTTGGTTTACTTGAGTGTAGCTTTCATATTTAAAGTTGATATAAAATAAATTGTGTTTACAATGGCATTTAAAATGGGGTTCCTAATATATTGGGCTGAAATTTTTATTTTATTTATTTATTTATTTAGAGATGGAACCTCACTCTGTCACCCAGGCTGGAGTGCAGTGGGGTGATCTTAGCTCACTGCAACCTCCACCTCCCAGCTTCAAGCAATTCTCGTGCTTCAGCCTCCTGAGTAGCTGGGAATATAGGTGTGCGCCATACTCGGCCAATTTTTTTTGTATTTTTAGTAAAGACAGGGTTTCACCATGTTGGCCAGGCTGGTCTCGAACTCCTGAACTCAGGTGATCTGCCCACCTCAGTCTTCCAAAGTGCTGGGATTACAGGCATGAGCCACTGCACCTGGCCTGAATTTTTTTTTTTTGAGACGGAGTCTTGCTCTGTTGCCCAGGCTGGAGTGCAGTGGCACAATCTCAGCTCAATGCAACCTCCACCTCCCGGTTTCACGTGATTCTCCTGCTTCAGCCTCCCAAGTAGCTGGGATTACAGGCACTCACCACCACACCCAGCTAATTTTTTGTATTTTTAGTAGAGACGGGGTTTTGCCGTGTTGGCCAAACTGGTCTTGAACTCCTGACCTCAGGCGATTCACCCACTCTTGCCTCCCAAAGTGCTGGGAGTACAGATGTCAGCCACCACGCCCAGCCCGAAGTTTTTTAATGAACATGTAAAGCTTCGTAGTTAATATGCTGTTTGGTTTACTTGAGTGTAGCTTTCAAATTTAAAGTGGACATAAGATAAATTGTGTTTGTTGTTTATTTTAGGGTTGGATTAGTAGAATCTAAAATCCGTGTACTTGTTGGAAACTTGGAACGGAATGAATTTATTACTCTTGCCCATGTGAATCCCCAGTCATTCCCAGGGAATAAGGAACATCATAAAGAGTAAGTTAATTGTTTTATAACACTTTATTTCTTAAATAATGTTATTTGGTATATGCATCATTTCAGAGTAATTGTGAGATTTTTGTTTAACAGGCATTGATGGGAGTATGACACATTATATATTTGAGTTTGAGTGTCTAGGCATTAAAAATAAGTACATAACTACTTTGGTAGCCCACAAACCCCAGCAAAACACCATCACATTATTTGGAGCATCTTTAAGAATATATTTAGTAAGTCATTTTCATAGCTGCTTAATCCTTCTTAGAACAACAGGGGATAACTTACCAGTTCTGGATGTCACTTTTAAGAATCTGGCCAGACCACTGAAATCTGTATTTGTGAGATAGAGACATAGAGACCAAGTTTTAATTATGAAATAGCATCTGTAAAGTTGTAAAAAATAATAATAATTAATGGAAATTCTTAAATTTTACTTTATAGCAACAATTACGTATCAATGTGGTTCCTTGGGATAATTTTTCGGAGAGTAGAAAATGCAGAAAGTGTCAACATAGACTTGACATATGATATACAGTCATTTACTGATACAGGTAAGACTCCATCATCATAGAGCTGTGATTCTCAAACCTGGCTATTACTCAGTGTCATCTGCCTACAATCTGGCTGGCTGTACTTATTAAAGTTCCACAATTGGTTAAGTGAACATGGCATATCCGTATTGCTGTTAAAACAGGAAAGGAGCCGGATGCGGTGGCTAATGCCTGTAATCCCAGCACTTTGGGAGGTGGAGGCGGGCAGATTACCTGAGGTCAGGAATTCGAGACCAGCCTGGCTAATACGGTGAAACCCCGTCTCTACTAAAAATACAAAGTTAGTAGAGTGTGGTGGCAGATGCCAGCTGCTTGGGAGGCTGAGGCAGGAAAATTGCTTGAACCTGGGAGGAGGAGGTTGCAGTGAGCCGAGATCGCCCCACTGCACTCTGGCCTGGCCCACAGAGTGAGACTGTCTCAAAAAAAAAAAAAAAAAGAAAAAAAAAAGCATTATGAAGCAATTTCCAAGATATATTAAGTGGGGGGTAAAATTCAGAACACTGTGTACACTGTGCTATTTATATAAAAATAAAAGAAAAAATAAATACATATTTGCTTACAAATGCATAGAATATCTCTGGAAGGATACTTAGTTTAAAAAAAATGGCAAGACTGGTTGCTTCTAGGTCAGGGTACAGGATAAGGAGACATCAGTGAATACTCTTCAACGCTTTAAGTTTTGTAGCATGTGAATGTTATCTGTTTTATTTTATTTTGTTTTAAGAGACAGAGTCTCACTCTGTCACCCAGGCCGGACTGCAGTGGTGCAATCTCAGCTCACTGCAACCTCCACCTCTGGGGTTCAAGTGATTCTCATGCCCCAGCCTCCCGAGTAGCTGGAATTACAGGTGCGTGCCACCAGGCCTGGCTAATTTTTGTATTTTTAGTAGAGACGGAGTTTCACCATGCTGGCCAGGCTGGTCTTGAACACCTGACCTCAAGTGATCCTGCCTCGGCCTCCCAAAAGTTCTGGGATTACAGGTGTGAGCCACCTCGCCTGGCTGAATGTTATCTGTTTTAAAACAAAGAAAGGAAAGCTCTTTGTATGTACAACCAGGGTTTGTGATCACAGTCTTAAAGATGACTTGATTTTTGCCAGGCACGGTGGCTCACAAGTGCTTGTAATCCTAATACTTTGGGAGACTGGGATGGTTGAATCTCTTGAGCTCAGGAGTTTGAGACCAGCCTGGGCAACATGGTGAAACCCCATCTCTACAAAAAATACAAAAAAAAGTTTGCCAGGTATCGTGCCTTGTGCTCCCAGCTATCTGGGAGGCTGAGGTGGGAGAATTGCTTGAACCCAGAAGGTCAAGGCTGCAGTGAGCCGAGATTGCGCCATTGCTCTCCAGCCTGGGTGACAAAGTGAGATACTATGCAGCCATAAAAAATGATGACTTCATGTCCTTCGTAGGGACATGGATGAAATTGGAAATCATCATTCTCAGTAAACTATGGCAAGAACAAAAAACCAAACACCACATATTCTCACTCATAGGTGGGAATTGAACAATGAGAATACATGGACACAGGAAGGGGAACATCACACTCTGGGGACTGTTGTGGGGTGGGGGGAGCGGGGAGGGATAGCTTTAGGAGATACACCTAATGCTAAACGACGAGTTAATGGGTGCAGTACACCAGCGTGGCACATGTATACATACGTAACTAACCTGCACATTGTGCACATGTACCCTAAAACTTAAAAGTATAATAATAATATAATAAAATAGAAAATAAATAAATAAATAAAAAATAAAAAAGACTTGATTTTTATGGGTTTTTTGTTTGTTTTAAATAGAGACAGGATTTCGCCATGTTGCCCAGGCTGATCTCGAACTCCTGGGCTCAAGCAATTTGCCCACCTTGGCCTCTTTAAAGTGCTGGGATTACAGGTGTCAACCACCGCACCTGGCCAGACTTTTATGTTTTTGATATGAAATAAATATCAGTAAGTACAGAATTGCTGAATATATTTCAGGATCAGTGAAAAGTATGTCTTTCACATCTAGCCCTCTAGTCACAACTCTGGAATATCTTAATGTATCTGTTATAAATTTGGGGTTATTTATCTTAAGAATCTGGAATAGTTATACATTCATACTATTAAAAGTATTGGCTTGGCTCATCTGGGTTTTCTGAATTCTTTTGAAAGAGCCCTCATATTTATCATGAAAATGCAGATTCCTGGCTGGGCATGGTAGCTCACACCTGTAATCCCAGCACTTTGGGAGGCCAAGGCGGGCAAATTACCTGAGGTCTGGAGTTCAAGACCAACCTGGCCAACATGGTGAAACCCCACCCATCTCTACTAAATATACAAAAATTAGCCAGGTGTGGTGGCGGGTGCCTGTAATCCCAGCTATTCCAGAGGCTAAGGCAGGAGAATCGCTTGAACCTGGGAGGCGGAGGTTGCAGTGAGCTGAGATCTCGCTGTTGCACTCCAGCCTGGGCAACAAGAGCGAAACTCCATCTCAAAAAAAGAAAAGAAAATGCAGATTCTTATGTTTCACCTTAGAACTATTAAATCCCACTCTGGGGAGGGAGCCAGAGAATCTGCAACTTAAACAAGCACTCCTGGTAACTCTTTTATAATCAATCTGGAATAAAAACATTGGCCATAAATTTTTCCATTCTAATTAGGGCTTAAATTTTTTAAAAAGGATAAGACTGGGACATAGTTTATTATAAATTTATAAGATATTATTTTTCAGATGAAGAAACTTGAGGCCCCAAGAGATTAAATAATTTACTGCATCTCACAGTACTTGCTGTGTAAAACAAGCCTCCCATCCCTGTCTTCAGTGGGCTTATAATCTCATTGAGTATATTTACAATTAAAACATTAAGAAATTTGTGTGGTAGTTAATAAAACCTGTTTTTTCATTGGGTATATTTACAATTAAAACATTAAGACATTTGTGTGTGAGTTAATAAAACCCATTTTCTTATAAGGCGTGAAAAGCACTAGAATGGGAATCTAGGGCTGTGTGGATTCTGATCCTGGCAAGGTATTCAGAGCTGTTTAGCCTCCTTTTCTCAACTGTACAATAAGGATGTATTTGTAAGATGGTTCCTGAAGTCTGTCATTCTATGATTGGTGTGGTAGCTGCAGTAGTAAATTCTCATGGAGGAGGAGGACAGCTTGAATTGCACCTTGGATATTTGGCCTAAGAATTAGCTTAGAAGGCCAGGTGCAGTGGTTCACACCTGTAATCCCAGCACTTTGGGAGGCCAAGGTGGGTGGATCACTTGAGGTCAGGAGTTCGAGACCAGCCTGGCCAACATAATGAAACCCTGTCTCTACAAAAAATCCAAAAAGTAGCTGGGCATGGTGCCCTGCGCTTCTAGTCCCAGCTACTGGGGAGGCTGAGGCAGGAGAATAGCTTGAACCCCGGAGGCAGAGGTTGCAATGAGTTAAGATTGTGCCACTGCACTCAAGCCTGGATGACAGAGCGAGAGTCTGTGTCAAAAAAAAAAAAAGAATTAGCTTAGACCTGGGCAAGTAATTATGAGGAGAGATTGCCTTTGGGGAAAATATCAGAAAATAAGATCTGGAAAATACCGTTTTTTAAATATATTTATTCTGTCAACAAGGTTTGATTATGAGAAAGTCTTAGAAGGTAGACATGGAAAAACTATTGGATTCATGGCTGGGCACGGTGGCTTACGCCTATAATCCCACCACTTTGGGAGGCCGAGGTGGGCGGATCACCTGAAGTCAGGAGTTCTAGACCAGCCTGACCAACATGGAGAAACCCAGTCTCTACGAAAAATCAAAAAAGTTAGCTGGACGTGGTGGCGCATGCCTGTAATCCCAGCTACTCGGGAGGCTGAGGCAGGAGAATGGCTCGAACCCAGGAGGCGGAGGTTGTGGTGAGCTGAGATTGCGCCATTGCACTCCAGCCTGGGCAGCAAGAGTGAAACTCCATCTCAAAAAAAGAAAAACTAGTGGATTCATGAATAGGATTGTGATGTGATGGAAATGTATTAAAAATATTTGTTTTGTGAGAGGGTTGTGGGTGGGTGGGTGGCTGGTGGTGATAGTGGGGAGATAGTAAAAGTATATGCATTTCAGAAAAATTAGGCAGAACCCTTGGTTCAGAAAGAAGTTTCCCATTTAACATATTAACATTGTTACAGTGTACAGACAGGCAAACAATATAAATATGCTAAAGGAGGGAATGAAAATTGAAGCAACTCATGTAAAGAAAAAACAACTTCACCACTACCTTCCTGCAGAAATTCTTCAAAAGAAGAAAAAGGTGAGTTTATAATCTTAACCCTTCAGTATGGTTTAACTCAGACAAATGATCTGGGACCAAATTTGCATTCTACAGCTCCCAAACCTATTGAGAAAAATAAGGAAGATATAGGCAGTTCAATCTAGGACTAAAATCTCATTTTCATTAATCACAAGAGATAATTTGCTTAAGTGACCTTCAGAATTGAAACCAGTCTTTATATTGTCATTTGCATTTTGAAATCCTAAAATCGTTCCCTTCTTTCAGCAAAGTCTCTCTGATGTCAATCGAAGCTCGGGCGGACTTCAATCCAAAAGATTGTCTCTGGATAGCAGTTGTCTGGATAGCTCCAGAGACACTGATAATGGAACACCTTTTAATTCTCCAGCATCCAAGTCTGATAGCCCTTCTGTAGGAGAAACAGAAAGGTCTGTCTTTATTTCAAATGTGTCCTTTTGGTTTTCTGTTCAGTTTATTTGAGGATAATGTGAACTTTTCTATACCTCTGCTACTGCCTTTTAAAATTGTTAAAAGATTTCATTTTACTGGCTGCTGGTCAATTTCTTGTTTAGAAATAACTCGTGGTAATCCTGTGGGAAACGGTATAGGCTTATGAGCATATGGGACTAGATAGGTACACAGAAATGTACACATTTGTTGCTTAAATTTTTCTCTTCTTACTGGGTCCTCTGCATTTTTCCCCCTTTTAGTTCAATGAAATGTTAAAGTACAGGCCTGAGCCAACAGTTGTGGCCAGGCACGGTGGCTCAGGCCTGTAATCCTAGCACTTTGAGAGGTCAAGGCAGGCGAACTGCTGGAGCCCAGGAGTTCCAAGACCAGCCTGAGTAACATGGCAAAACCCTGTCTATACAAAAAAATACAAAAATTAATTGGCCGGGCACAGTTGCTCACGCCTGTAATCCCAACACTTTGGGAGGCCAAGGCGGGCAGATCACCTGAGGTCAGGAGTTTGAGACCAGCCTGGCCAACATGGCAAAACCACATCTCTACTAAAAATGCAAAAATTAACAGGGTGTGGTGGCATGTGCCTGTATTCCCAGCTACTTGGGAGGCTGAGGCAGGAGAATCGCTTTAACCCAGGAGGTGGAGGTTGCAGTGAGCTGAGATCGTGCCATTGCACTCCAGCCTAGGCAACAAGAGCGAGACTCTGTCTCAAAAAAACAAAAACAAAAATTAGCTCGGCATGGTAGTGCACACCTGTAGTCCCAGCTACCCGGGAGGCCAAGGTGGGAGAACAGCTTGAGCCCGGAAGGTTGAGGCTGCAGTGAGCCATGTGTTCATGCCACTGCACTCCAGCCTAGGTGACAGAACAATACCATGTCTAAAAAAAAAAAAAAAAAAGCAGTGGTAAATGGTAAATATTACAACAAGAGTGTTTTAAATAACTAATGGGGCCAGGCGTGGTGGGTCACATCTATAATTTCAGCACTTTGGGAGGCTGAGGCAGGAGGATTGCTTGAGCCTCAGGAGTTCAAGACCAGCCTGGGCAACATAGATCCTGTCTCCACAAAAATAAAAATTTTAAAAATTAGCCCGACATGATGGCACACACCTATGTTCTTAGCTACCTGGGAGGCTGAGGTGGCAAAGTTACTTGAGTCCAGGAGGTTGAGGCTGCAGTGAGCTGTGATTGTGCCACTGCACTCCAACTTGGGCAGTAGAATGAGGCCTTTTCTCAAAAAAGGAGAAAAAAAGTAATATTTAAATCATTTATTGATGATAATTTAACACTTTCATTAGGAATAGTGCTGAGCCTGCTGCTGTAATTGTGGAGAAGCCACTGAGTGTACCACCAGCCCAAGGACTTTCCATTCCAGTGATTGGCGCAAGTAGGTATCTAAACTTGTATATATTAATAATTATATTTACAAAAAATTAGCTAGGCATGGTGGCACACGCCTGTAGTCCTAGCTACTGGGGAGGCTAAGGTGGGAGGGTCACCTGAGCCTGGGAAGTCAAGGCTGCAGTGAGCTGTGATCAAGCCACTGCACTGCAGCCTGGGTGATGGGAATGAGAGACCCTGTCTCAAGGAAAAAAAAATTACATAAATGTTTAATTATTAAAATCCTTTTTTTCCTTTTCAGAAGTTGACTCTACAGTAAAAACTGTATCACCCCCCACTGTGTGTACCATTCCTACCGTAGTAGGACGAAATGTCATTCCTAGAATCACAACACCTCACAACCCTGCCCAGGGACAACCGCATCTGAATGGAATGTCAAATATAACTAAGACTGTTACACCCAAGAGATCCCATTCCCCATCCATAGATGGGACTCCTAAGAGGTTGAAAGACGTAGAAAAGGTAAAGTTACAACTTTAGTGGTGATTCAGTAGTTGATATTTTTTATAGTTAATACTAAAGAAACAATTTTCCATAGCTGTTGGTGTTCTGTTAGGAGTTGGCTGAAAAGAATATTTACCCAAATCTTAAAGAAACAATATTAATTGCTCATCCTAAATTGAAATTA
This sequence comes from Pan paniscus, assembly GCF_029289425.2. NCBI lineage: Eukaryota > Metazoa > Chordata > Mammalia > Primates > Hominidae > Pan > Pan paniscus. The sequence continues at coordinate 65,584,135 of NC_073261.2, read as the reverse complement.
CTAATACGTCTGAAAATTTGAATGATTGGTCTGAGTTTCTCCTTGACTTACAGAAGTCATTACTGATAACAAAATCTCATTTCTTGTGTGTTGATATGCCCTGCTTCCAGTAGGTGGTGGTAAAACTATATTTGTTAGAATCTGAATTGATTTAACCAAAAAGATCACCCATTTAACCAAAAAGATCACCCAAACTGTAGAAATTAACGGTGGCAGTTGAATTCAATCTAATTTAAATTATCTTCTCTTACCAATCCATGTTTATAGTAATTTTTATTATAGTGTAACCAATAACTAGTCTTCCAGTTTATATAGATTTATATGGTTTTTTGTAGGTACATAATAGCAATCTATTTCAATGTTTATATTTTAGTTTATTCGACTTGAATCAACATTTAAGGACCCCCGCACTGCTGAAGAAAGAAAAAGAAAATCAGTGGTAAATATATTAATAGTGTGCTTCAGAATATTTATTGTAAAGCGCCATGTATGAGGAAAAGTGCCATATTAGAAAGTAGGTCAGATTAGATTTATTTTCAGGTTTTCGTTAGGTTTTATTTTAAGTAGAAATAAGTGTTTGCATATAGGAAAGTTAGTTTTCACTTGTGTTGATTCTTCTGTTTTTAGGATGCCATTGGAGGAGAATCTATGCCTATTCCAACTATTGATACATCACGCAAAAAGGTAACAAGATAGTCTTGTTCATAGGTACAGTACATAGGTAAAAACTCATAGGTAATCTACAAGTACAAAAGCCTTATTAAGAGCCTAGCACTGGGAAAAAGTAAGATTTTGTCCCTGTCCCCAAGGACTAGCAGTGTAGTTGGGGTTGGAGATAGCAAGTATATAGTTCTGAATGTATGTACCTCAAAAGTCTAAAAAAGAGGCAGTAGTTTAAGACAACTTTATTATCTATTTAGATTATGTTCACCCTTTGTTTTTTATCTTTAAAGAAGCAGTTGGATGCTCAGCACATTAATTTCTTACCAAGCACCTGGAGGTATATCTCTGTTGTGTACTATTGCTTACTGCCAAAACATAGGTTTGATAATTAGGAACCATGTGTACTAATATTTTAGAGGAACCAAATGTAGTGGTATATATAGTAAGTACCTTTAAAACATGAGCTAAACGCCCCTAAATTGTAATTTAAATGTTTATTATTTGAAGAATTACTTTTATAACTAATAATGTGTGTAGTATTAAGTGTGGTATGCTAAAGAGCAAGTACTCAAAAACCAGCCTTGTGTAAATAGAGAAAGCCCTTCTCTGAGAGTTTATAATGAACAGAATGGCTTATTTATAATAATGATAAATAATTATAAATATATATGATGATAATTATAAATTATAAATAATAATAATTTATAATAAAACAGAGTGGCCATTAAATAGTAAAGTGCTTTTCATCATCAACTGTTACCCTGCCAGGTTCTCCAGGATGTAGTAGCTATTCTAAAGCAAAATAGTATACTCACAGGCTATTAGTTGTAGATTTTGAGCCTTTAACATAAGATTAAGTTACAAAAAATATGAACGTATAATTATGTGTCATGGTGGAAGAAAAAATTTTGAGATAGATATTGAAGTACAAAAGAGTGAAATGACATATCTGGATTTTTTAATATATCCAGTCTAAAGGGAAAGTGGGTACACCAAACAATTGCAGCAAAATTGTAATAATGTCTGAAACTTGGTTTTGGCATTTAAGTCCTTATTGCCCTGGTGTCTACTTCTTTGTATATCTGAAATTGCTCATAATTGTTTTAATGCATATGGATATGATACAGATACTGGCTTAGCCAAGGTAAAACAAGAGGAGAATTAAGCAGCCATCTCTTGACAAGAAACTAACTATCCCCATTACAGAAGTCTAGAGTTTGCCTTCCTTTTTTTTTTTTTTTTTTTTGACATGGAGGCTCGCTCTGTAGCCCAGGTTGGAGTGCAATGGCGCGATCTTTTTGTATTTGTAGTGGCTAATTTTTGTATTTGTAGTGGAAAAGGGTTTCACCATATTGGCCAGGCTGCTCTTGAACTCCTGACCTCAAGTGATTCGCCCGCCTTGGCCTCCCAAAGTTCTGGGATTACAGGCGTGAACCACCATGCCCGGCCCTACATTTTGCCTTCTTTATGTAATAATCTTTAATGCCCTCAGAATCCCTCAAACCGATGTCCCTGAATTTCATAACCATCAAAGTTATCTAGCCTAAGTACAAAGTTCAGTTTTCCTGAGAACTTAAGTATCTCACAGATTGAGTCAGTGGTCTTCTTCATGAATGTATTACAGAAACAAATTGAGGGTCATAACTCTCAGATATTAAATTTTTCTGTACTACACACACTCATTTTTCACTTCACACCCCAAGAGCTTCCTGTTTAGTCACCATGAACTTCCTTTTTTTTTTTCTTTGCTTGACCTTAAGGACTGTGTTCTTTATGCATTTCTTGATCCAGGCATGGCAGTTCCTCTTTTCCTGTACATATTCACACTCCTGCCACTTCTACCCTTTCTCTTATCCCTCTGCTTTTCACCTCTGACTGTAAAAAGAAGTAGCAGTTCCGAAAGCAAGAGTTCCCTATGAACACGGAAGGAAATATTCATTGCATACTTGAGTGTTTAGGAGCTAGAGGGTTTGGGAGAAAAACTCCCCAAGTTTTGTGACTGACTTTCTAGCTGGGCCTTTATAATATATATGATGTGCTTTTCCTTTTTTGTTTCCTCTTTCTTTCTAATAGAGACTACCCAGTAAAGAACTACCAGATTCTTCATCTCCAGTTCCAGCAAACAACATCCGTGTCATCAAAAATTCCATTCGACTGACCCTTAATCGGTAAAAGCAGTGCCTCCTCACTTAAGTGAACAAGCAATCATTTAGTGGCATAGATGCAGCCACTTGTTTTTTAAATAGAAGTGGCTGTCATACGTGAAATAAGGTGAAAGTGACAGCCTTCAGCCTAATAACCTTGAAGTGGTTTTTGAACTGTCAAACTTTGACCTGCAGATGCTGTAGCATTCTCTCACTGATTGCTACATACACTTCTCTGAGGATCACCTGCTGTCAAATTGCCATCTACAGTATTACAGCTTTGCATTTGGGGGTTTTACTGCCTTAACTTTCAATGCTTGTTATGGGAACCAGTTCTTAGCCACTTGGACACTGATAACAAGTCCTGAACTCCTTTTTTGTTTTGTTTTTTGTGTTTTTTTTTTTTTTTGTCTTATGTTGTAATCATTGTATAGAGCTAAAAAAATTGAAAACAAACAAAAAAATTGTCTTGTATTTTCCAAATGTTAATACATTTACTTTAGCATTGAAGACACTTTGAAACCTGAGATAAATGAATGTGAGATATCTTTTCTGCTTTCCTCATTTGTGTAGATGTACTGTCTGTTCTGTTGATTTAAATTATTTTTTTCCAGATTGGCACATGAAATATTTAAACTTTTTTGTGTGCCTTTCTGTCCAAATGTTGCATAGTTACCAGGGAAGATTAGTCCAGTGATTACATAAGAGTTGGGCACCATAAATTCTCTATATTTTGCCTCCCATGGAGGCCTTTGAAATGCATCTTTATTAAAAATCAAAATATAACCAGGATACTGAAAGTCAGTATATGAATGGTAAAATTGTTACATATCCTATTTCATGCCATTCTTGTTAGTTGACTGGTATTTTTTACTGAGGAGCAACTCATTCCAGCATCAACAATAAGATAACCTTTAAGTATGGCAAACTTGTATTTTTGAGGTGTAAAATTAACTTGGCATGATAATTCCTGATCATTATTTACCCCACAACTTCAAATAGTTTCTTCACGGACTAGGCATGCAGAAATAAGCAGTGGATTTTATTGAAACCTAAAGGCATTTTGAATGACATTGTTACCAACCATTAATTGGCTCAGGACCTTTGTAATTTTTATTTAACTATATGAGTTGTCTTTTTTTACGCTGCTTTTTTCAATGCATTTCTTAATATTTTTTAAGTTTCATGAATGCATGCTCAGTTTATTAAAATCCATAACCATGTAATTCTTGTAATATGTTGATTCAGTGTTTTGTAAATGAAGTCGTATGTATTTTCAGAGTATTTTTGTATGTACTGTAAGATACCATCTTTTCAAAGAGAAACGTTTAAAACCTTTATTGTCTCTCCTTAGTCTAATTTTTTAAATGTGGATTATGCTTGAATTACTATATTTAAAATGAAAATGTATAGATTACACAGCCAGGAATGCTAGTATCTACCACCTTCTTTAGATTTCACTCAGCATTTAGTAGGTCCAGTAGGAAAAACCCAAAATGGTACATTGAGTAGTGTGGGGAAGACACCTCGTGTATTATAGGACTCACGGGATGCCATCTAGCAAGTGGAGAAAGAGCAGTCCATTTTCTCTTGCAAGCCCTTTACCATTGAGTTGAAATTCTTGAATTGCCAGAGAGCCGTATCCTCCAGGTCCCACTCCTGTTCATTGCCCTTTAGGTCTCCAAAATGTAAATTCTAATGTTTACCTTGTACCATGGAAAACATGAAAAGAGTCTTAGAAGTAAAGAACAACAAGGAAAAAATGTTTGTTCTATTATTCCCTTTTTATATAGCAGCAAAAGATAAGAATAAAATCACATAACCAAGTTGAAGCTTCCTTGGCAAAGCTGTTGTCTTAGCTGACTCTTTCCCTTTATTCAGATGTTTGGGGATTGTTCTACAAATAGTCTATTTGAGCAAAAATGAATGATTATGAAAGAACTGAATAATTATCACCTGACTTCAACTTTTGAAAGCTTTAGTAAGGAATTTGATTAAATTTTATATACTGGATGTGTATGCATTTCTGCATTTCATATCTTTTGCTTTTAAATCAGCCTTCAAAGTATCTTTAGGAATTCCTTCTGTATCCATGTTTACCCCATTATGTAAATAGATCTTTGGAGTGACTAGTGGAGTTTTTCTTTAATAAGGAAGCAACAAGTCTAACCTTGTACTATAGGATAGGCATTTATTTTAGATTAAGGAGCCCATTCAACATGTCAATGAGTCAACATTAGAGTACTCAAAGATAGCATTCTTCAACCTGTTTGGTAACTGAGGAGTTGATAAAATACTTTTGAGATGGTGGGGTTTGTCAGAAATAAAATATTTTCTATCCTGACCAGTAGGTAGAACTTTGAGTACATTTCGTTAACTTGGTGGGAAGCTTCCACTGTACTAGTTCCAAGTAAAAAAGGAGAAAGTATGATCTGGGATTTTGTGTTATGATGAGAGGCACTAAGTACATGTGTTTGTTTTGTTTTGTTTTGTTTGAGACAGAGTTTTGCTCTTGTTGCCCAGGCTGGAGTGCAGTAGCCCAGTCTCGGCTCACTGCAACCTTCACCTCCCGAGTTCAAGCTATTCTCTTGCCTCAGCCTCCCAAGTAGCTGGGATTACAGGCACCCACCACCTCACCCAGCTAATTTTTGTATTTTTAATACAGACAGCGTTTCACCATGTTGGCCAGGCTGGTCTCGAACTTGTGACCTCAGGTGATCCACCTGCCTCGGCGTCCCAAAGTGCTGGGATTACAGGCATGAACCACCGCACCCGGCCGTGTTGGTTTTCAAGTGTGAAAAAATACCTAGAAGTATATTTTATAAAGTCAAATAATCTGTTCTTCAGTATATAGACACATGTTCATTTTCACAAGGGCATTACATTTTAATTTGCTCATTTTTCAGTAGCTCTGGAGAATATGTATGAAAGGAAAACAATTACCTGCTAGCTTAAACCTTAGGGACTTAACCAATTCAAGATGGAGGTACATGGCGTAAAACTGGGACAGGAGAATTATTATTTTTTTATTTTTTATTTTTTTATGAAGACAAGAGTTTCACTCTGTCACCCAGTCTGGAGCACAGTGGCATGATCTCACCTCACTGCAACCTCTGCCTCCCGGGTTCAAGTGATTCTCTTGCCTCAGCCTCCCAAGTAGCTGGAATTACAGGCCTGTGCCATGCCCAGCTAATTTTCGTATTTTCAGTAGAAATGGGATTTCACCATGTTGGCCAGGGTGGTCTTGAACTCCTCACCTCAAGTGATCTGGCTGCCTCGGCCTCCCTAAGTGCTGGGATTACAGGCATAAGCTACTGTGCCCAGCCAGGAGAATGAATTTTAAAAATCTATGTTAGTGTTTAAAATGAGTGCTTTGTTTTAAAGCAGCAATTTAGTAGCATTATTAAAATGCTTACTTCACTATAGTAGCAATTAGGTAAAGATGGGCAATATCAAAATGGGCTAAACTTATTTTCCACTATGTTCCACACCTTTGAAATAGGAATTCCTAACTTGAGAATCATGAACCCTTAGGGAATCCTTTATAATTGTGTATAAGAAGTTCTAGTTTACATGCATTTTTCTTGGGGGAAGTGCCTAGTTTAGATCAGCTTCTCGAAGTGGCAAAAGTATGGGAGTTAGGGTTAGGAACCACCAGGATTGAATAATCCTGGAATATTATATAATTTTCTACTTTTGATTTTGCTGTGGTATATTTCTGAAAATGTTCTGTGGCTCCTAACTAGTAAAATGGGCTGGTGAGGGACTCTGGAATTCTGAATTTCTAAGTTTATAACCTAAAATGAAACTGTAAAGTCCTCGGTATTTAGAAAAATGCTTAATCTCAGATTTACAGATGGCCTCATGATAACTTAGATTCATTAACAAGGTCAAACTTTAGTTCAACAAATTTCAACCCAATATTATCACAGTACAATAGCTTAGAATGATCATTAGAAATGGTAGAAAATAGAATAAATCATTAAAGATCCCAAAATGTTGAGTTCTGTAGCATGAAAACTTTCTTGCTCCTCCATGTTTGTAGTTCAGGCCAGAACAAACTAAACAGACCAATAAATATAAAAGTGATAGTTGAGGGAAAAAACAAAAAAACTTTGTATAAATAAAATTGTATGTGTGTTCAAATAACTACCTATTAAATCATCCAAAGCTTAGAATTTAAATTGGTCATAGTAGCAAATAGTGCAGATGATGGAAGAAAACCAGTCTCAATAATGGTTTTTTTTTTTTCCAATTGCGTAAGGTCACGTCATCCCCCAAATTGTCTATTTTTTCTTTTCTTTTTTTTTAAGATGGAGTCTCGCTCCGTCACCCAGGCTGGAATGCAGTGGCGCAATCTTGGCTCATTGCAACCTCCACCTCCCAGGTGCAAGCGATTCTCCTACCTCAGCCTCCCAAGTAGCTGGGACTACAGGTGCCCGCCACCACGTGGGCCTGGCTAATTTTTGTAGAGATGGGGTTTCAACATGTTGGCCAGGCTGGTCTCAAACTCCTGACCTCCAGTGATGCACCCGCCTCGGCCTCCCAAAGTTCTGGGATTACAGGCGTGAGCCACCGTGCCCAGCCCCTATTTTTTCTGAAATAATTTTTCGGATATACTTTTATATTTGAAATTAGTTGAACATAAGATGATCAAGCTTGCTATAAGTTTTAAGCTATTGCTACATTTGAACAAAGACCCACGTACTTATCTTAGAAAGTACTTAGGATATCTTTGAGATTAATGGTGCTACATCACTCTACAGTACTATGTAAAATGAATGCAGCTGCTGTTCCTTTCTAGCTAGCTGTTTGTGTAGTTCATATTAATTTACCCTGCCTTTTATTTGGATTGTCTGATTTCTTAGTTGTACACATGAACCTCATTATTTGCGTGGAATAAGTAATCAAATAAAATTGCTTTGATAAATAGGTGATGATTGAGTGATGTTATTTGGGACTAACTCAAAAGTACCAGAAGTCTTAACTTTTCAGTGACAACCAATTTTGTCATTTACCACTCAGACTCTTTTTGGTAGATAATGGTATCTACTACCCACTTAGTATGAATGCAAAGCTCAGACCTAATGTGCATCACACAGAATCATTTATTAAACGTTTATCAGCAAGCGGTGGCACAACAGTTTATACAATCTGCTCTATAAGCTTAATGGAGTGTCCCAGCTTTCTGTCCCTTTTGGTGGTCTGACCACCCTTTCATGAAAAGGCCACTTGAGGTGTCTATGTCAAGCACTAGGGGCAAAATTCTGTCACCCTTCTGATCAGGATCAGGCAATCAGTCCTCCGTACTAATAATGGCTGGACACAGGATCAAGCTGTGGGTACTATGCATACAAGTACAGGTTACAGGGCTCGTTACATTCTTAAACCTCTTGTAAGAATGGACAGTGACTGGTTTTTAGCCAATCCATGTGCTAGTGCTGAATTCACAAATAAGAGCTTGTGTCTGCGTCGTTAGTATTACTAGCAAGCTGTTGATGTCACCAATGGAAACACATTTGACATTTATTAAGCTAATTGGCAAAGTCTGCATTGGTTGAGCTATGGATAACAAGGGCTTCTAGTAGTCACTTTTGAAGTGTGGGCTTCTCGATTGGATTGCTAGGTGGCCATCTCTGGAGTGTAAATTTCTGGTTGGGGCAACTCACTGCTCCTAGGACATAACATACTAACACAATTACCATGCTGTGATAAAATGTTTTCTAAAGTCAATTAACATCATAACAGGTTCTTCGTGGATCCAAATGTGTTACAGTACTAAGGACAAAAATAAAACGTATTGGGGCCGGGTGCAGTGGCTCACACCTGTAATCCTAGCACGCTGGGAGGCCGAGGCAGGTGGATCATTTGAGGTCAGGAGTTCAAGACCAGCCTGGCCAAGATGGTGAAGCCCCGTCTCTACTAAAAATCCAAAAATTAGCCAGGTGGTAGTGGCATGCGCCTGTAATCCCAGCTACTCAGGAGGCTGAGGCAGAATCGCTTGAGCCTGTGAGGCAGAGTTGCTGTGAGCCGAGATCATGCCACTGCACTCCCACCTGGGCAACAGAGTGAGACCCTGTCTCAAAAAATAAAAATATATATATTGGGCCAGGCATGGTGGCTCACCCCTGTAATCCCAGCACTTTGGGAGGCTGAGGCAGGTGGATGGCCTGAGGTCAGGAGTTCAAGATCAGCCTAGCCAACATGGTGAAACTCCGTCTCTACTAAAAATACAAAAATTAGCCAGGTGGTAGTGGCATGCACCTGTAATCCCTGCTACTTGAGAGGCTGAGACAGGAGAATCACTTGAACCCGGGAGGCAGAGGCTGCAGTGAGCCAAGATCGCACAACTGCACTCCAGCCTGGGGGAGACAGAGCGAGACTCTATCTCAAAAAATAAATAAAAATAAAATAATGTATTGCTTTTTAATCCCCTATCCTAAAAACCATCTTTCAAACCATATGATCCAGCCAAACTGTTTTAATTGATAGTGTTTAAAAATATATACTTCAGGGCCTTCCTTGCCGATCTTTGATTATTGACATTTTTGGCTTACTGCTGCGTAGAGACTTCCATGATACCCTAGCCAGACTCTTACCTTTTCAGTATGTTACTTGTACGTTTGAACGTTTAAATTATTCTGACTTGTGTAATGCTCAGTTTACCTGTTTCCCCTGACAAGATTGTAGGTTTGAGAATAGTGACCTCCGGCCAAGCACAGTGGCTCATGCCCGTAACCCCAGCACTTTGGGAGACCAAGGAAGGAGGATCGCTTGAAGCCAGGAGCTGAAGACCAGCCTGGCCAACATAGTGTCTCTACAAATAAAATTAGCCCAGTGTGGTGGTGCTCACCTGTAGTCCCAGCTACTCAAGATGCTGAGGTGGACAGATTGCTGGAGCCCAGCAGGTCAAGGCCACAGTGAGCTATGATCACGCCACTCCACTCCACCCTGGGTGATAGAGTGAGACTCCATGTCTTAAAAAAAAAAAAAAAAGTGACCTTTATCCAAAAATCTTTATGTAGTGAATACCCAGAAAATATTTAAGAGGAAAACACATGAGTCCTTGTTTGGTTTGAGGGGTAGGATTGTTTTGTTTTTAAATTTAAATAGGATTATCTTAAAGAGAAGCCCAGTGAAGGAACTAAGATGCAAGAAGGCAAACAAAACTTCCTGAGGCTATTAAGACACGTTGTCTATGCCGGGCACAGTGGCTCACACCTGTAATCCCAGCACTGTGGGAGGCCGAGGCAGGCAGATCACTTGAGGTCAGGAGTTCAAGACCAGCCTGGTCAACATGGCGAAGCAAAACCTGGTCTCTACTGAAAATAGAAAAATTAGCCAGGTGTGGTGGTGCACACCTGTAATCCCAGCTACTTGGGAGGCTGAGGCAAGAGAATTGCTTGAACCCGGGAGGCGGAGGTTGCAGTGAGCTGAGATAGTGCCACTACACTCCAGCCCGGGCAACAGAGCAAGACTCTGTCTCAAAAAAAAAAAAAAAAAGATATGTTTTCCAAATTTAGACTGTAACCCTTAACAAGAAATACATTTTACATTGCAAGCCAGGACACGTATCCATATATACATGAATATGTGTGTAAATAAATGTATACACACACATAAAACCACAAAACAATTTTTTCCTTACTGTATGTGATAAGGATTATTTTATTTCCTTTTTTTAAGTGCTGTGATTTCACTAAGGTGATTTTACAACCTGTCTTGAGTCATGACGTACAGTTTGAAATACACTGCATTAGAAGTTCCCAAAAGTTCGTCTCAAACTTAGTCATCTTTCTTTTTTTCTGTCTGTTCTATAATTCAGACTGTTAAAGCAAACACTTCTGTAAAGCATGGTGTTATGAAGGAAGTGGGAAAAGTAGATGAAGAATAGATAATCCTTTGTCCCAAGGAAAAATTGTTGTTGTTTTTGTCTTTTTGAGATGGAGCGTCACTCTGTCACCCAGGCTGGAGTGTCGTGGCACGATCTCAGCTCACTGCAACCTTTGCCTCCTGGGTTCAAGCAATTCTCCTGCCTCAGCCTCCCAAGTAGCTGGAACTACAGGTGCCCGCCACCACACCCAGCTAATTTTTGTATTTTTAGTAGAGATGGGGTTTCACCATTTTGGTCAGGCTGGTCTCGAACTCCTGACCTCAGGCCATCCACCCACCTCAGCCTCCTAAAATGCTGGGATTACAGACGTGAACCACCATGCTCGGCCCCCAAGGAAGAATTCTTACCTAAAGAACATCTTTGCATCAATCAACAATAAAAAAATGTAAAAGCCAAAAGCAGCCGGGCATGGTGGCTCACGCCTGTAATCCCAGCACTTTGGGAAGACAAGGCAAGTGGATCACCTGAAGTCCAGGAGTTGGAGACTAGCCTGGCCAAAATGGTGAAACCCTGTTTCTACTAAAAAAACAAAAAAAATTAGCCGGGCGTGGTGGCAGGTGCCTGTAATCCCAGCTACTCAGGAGGCTAAGGCAGGAGAATTGCTTGAACCTGGGAGGCAGAGGTTGCAGTGAGCCAAGATCATGCCACTGCACTCCAGCCTGGGCAACAGAGCGAGACTCTGGCTCAATAAATAAATGCCAAAAGCATGAATTCAGACATTTGGAAGGTATTCATCTTAATGTTAGTTAACCTCAGTGGGCCAAGAGATGGCAAGATGCTCAGAGAGTGGACTGGGGTAAACTCAAGAATGACAAGGATACTAACAAAGATTTGCACAAATGAGATGCACAAACTACTCCTTTAGAAAATCTGATTGTGTACACCACTCTCTTATATAATATCCCAACATGGTCCAGACACTCAAGGATACTGGACTGCAGAGGTCCGATAGTAAAAGCATTACTACCTCCTGGGAAGTTCTATACCATAATTATAAAAAGTACTTAATGTTTACTAAGCATTTACAATGTGCCTTTTAAAACATTATGGTACTTAATCTTAGCACTATTTTTAATAGCGCTATTATTGTTTTACAGATGAGGAAACTGAGGCTGAGAAGGATTACATGACCGGCTTCAAATTGCATAACTATTAAGCGGCAGACTCAAAGTCCAAGTGCTCCACCCCATCTTCTACTTACAAAAGAAGTTAGACGGAGATGTGTGCATCAAATTCCCACCATCCTGTGTCATTCCATGAGATCTGGAACTTTTGAGAGTAGCCTGGCCAGTGGCAACTATGGCCATTTGTGTCAGGCTGCAGGGGGCACTGTGCCTCCTGCAGAGAGCCCAGTTCTAGCCAGGCTCTGCCGCTTGCACCTGCGTAACTTTAACTGACACTTAATTCCCTATGCTTTGTTTTCTCCCAACTGAAACACTTACCCTTCAAACCTCACAGGGTAACTATAACATGAAAATATTCCAAAAGATCAGCAGGGGTTTTCAAATAGGGAGGACAGTTAATCTCCCAATATAATAGCTATGTAGCATTCCTTACCCATCAGGCCAGCTTGGAGCAGAAAGACAAAGGGATCCAGAAGGAATATCTCCAAGAAGAAAAAAAAAAGAAAGAAAAGAAAATGAAAGCTTATCTGATATGCTTGAACATTGTGAGAAGATATTAACGATTCTGTCAAAGAGCTTGAAAATAAGTTAATTTTTTTTTTTTTTTTTTTTTTTTTTGAAACAGGGTCTTGCTCTGTCACCCAGGCTGGAGTGCAGTGGCGCGATCTCAGCTCACTGCAACCTCCGCCTCCTGGGCTCAAGGGACTCTCCTGCTTCAGCCTTGCGAGCAGATGGAATTACAGGCGCATGCCACCATGCCAGGCTAATTTTTTTTTTTTTGAAATGGAGTCTTACTCTGTTGCCCAGGCTGGAGTGCAGTGGCGTGATCTCGGCTCACTGCAACCTCCGCCTGCTGGGTTCAAGCAATTCTCCTGCCTCAGCCTCTCGAGTAACTGGGACTATAGTCATGTGCCACCATGCCTGGCTAATTTTTGTATTTTTAGTAGAAATGGGGTTTCACCATGCTGGCCAGGCTGGTCTAGAACTCCTGACCTCGTGATCCACCCGCCTTGGCCTCCCAAAGTGCTGAGATTACAGGCGTGAGCCACCGCGCCTGGCCCAAAAATAACCAAGTAAAAATTTTTTAAATGATACATATTCCAGAGAAATCCAAAAGCTAAATAAAAGAAAATGTAACTGCAGCATTCACTTGGTGTCACAGGATCCTTCAGGTGTCGCTTTTCCTACAGGAAAACTCTGTGGCCAGTGGCGCCTTTGCCCAAGCCTTGCTTGGGCCCACTGGGCTCATTCTGCCCTCTTAGCTTGGCAGGCTACACTCAACTTGCACTACCAGCCTGGATCCCACACCTGCATGTGTGCCAGGCATGAAGCGGCGAGGGGTGTGTGGGCAAGTGAGCACAGGGGTCTGGCCACTGCGCACAACAAAGCATGCCGGCTGCTGTGGCAGAGCAGGCAGCTCCAGGCACCAGCTCCATGCAAGCCTGTGACTGGATCAGCTGCACCGCAAGTGGCTTCCACTGTGGGCAGCTGTGTCTGGATGAGGGGAATGCAGTGGTGCCCAGAAGCTTGGAGATGCCACAAACTGCAGAGCCCCAAAGAGCATGGTCACAGTCCTGGCTCAGGGAGCGTCTAGGTCTGGGCTCCCCAAAGGGCCGCGGCTTTCTCTCTTTCTTGTCTCCCACAGCATGGCAAGTGTGGGGGAGTGTGTTTTAGCCCTATTTGTGTTACAGCTCTTTTAGTCCAGCCATTCGGTGGGTCCCAAGTTCTTTTCCCCTGTCCAGGAAGAATGAGGTACATGGACAACTGGAGGGTTAGCAAGGCAGAGAGGAGCTTTATTGAGCAGCTGAACAGCTCTCAGGAGACCTGAAGCTGGTAGCTCCTTTCTGCAGGCAGGTCACCCCCACAGTTGTCCAGCTCTCAATAGAGAGGAGACCTGGAGTGGGTAGCTCCTTTCCACAAGCAGGTCACCCTGATGGGTGTCCAGCTCTCAATAGAGAGGAGACCTGGAGTGGATAGCTCCTTTCTGCAGGCAGCTCATCCTGACGAACCAAGACCCGAAGTGGCAAGCTCCTTCCCGCAGCTGGTAGTCCCAACATCTGTGTGAGTCTGTCTGAGCCCAAGCTTTTTATGGGCTCAGAAGGAGGAAGTGCATGCTGATTGGCCCATGAGTGGCCATGGGCGGCCCCAGAAAAAGCACCATACGTTCCCACTCTGGGCCACAGACTCCACCCAGAACTGGCACCCCAGCCCCTTTCCCTGGCCTGAAGCTGGGGCTTCACCAGGGACCTGCCCCTTTGCACTCAGGAGCCTGTCAGCCTCCTGCCTCCATCAATCATGCCATCCATGGTGCCCAGGCTGTTCCTACCAAGGGGCACCTGCAGGCCTGCGTGGAGCCACCCTCAGTACCCCCTTGGCCCCCATCCTGTGCTCCTCGGTGCCCAAAGTCCGGAGGGGCTTAGGCAGCAGGGGGCTGGTGTGTCGGCGCCACTCAGAGCGCACGCACACCTGGCCGGGTCGTGACAGCACCCAAGCTCGGCTCCAACTTTGCTCTACCCTGGAGTGGGAGCCGGGAGCAGGGAAAGGCCAAGCAGCGGGAGCAGGCACTTCCGAGCCTGTCGGGGAAGAGGGGCTTCCCAGGTCCCTAAGAGCTAGGGATGCCTGGGTCCGCAGTCGTGGCTGGGTGGCTGCAGCTGCACCCAGGAACATCAGGCTCCTGCCCTGCCAATTCAGAAGTGGGCAGGGGTCCCGCCTGTTCCAGGCTCCTACTGGCTCCATGGCACACGCAGCCCTGGCCGCACCTTCCCTGCTGCAGCCGGCATCTTCGCAGCGGCCGCTCCAGGTGGGCCGCTGCTGCCATCAGTGGCTTGGCTGTGAATGGTCACATAGTCTTTACAAGTAGAGAATAGAGAATATTGAACTAGCCAAAAATTGTAACTATATTCGGAAGAATCGGGGAGGGAGGTAGGACAGGGTGTGAGAGTGAAATCCTCATCTTCAGTGGCAGTGAGTAGTAAATATCTAAGACAAAAATCTAGGATAATATATGCAAGTTATTTAGAAATTTGTAAGTAATCAGTAGGAGAAAAGTCTTAAAATTATGAAAATGTTTGCCTCTAGGGAGCAGATATCAAGAATGAGAAATAGGAAAGTAGATTTTTTTTTTTTTTTTTTGAGACAGAGTCTCGGTCTGTTGCCCAGGCTGGAGTGCACTGGCACAATCTCAGCTCACTATAACCTCTGTTTCCCAGGTTCAAGTGATTCTCCTGTCTCAGCCTCCTGAGTAGCTGGGATTACAGGCATGTGCCACCATGCCCAACTAATTTTTGTATTTTTAATAGAGACAGAGTTTCGCCATGTTGGCCAGGCTGGTCTCGAACTCCTGACCTCAGGAGATCTGCCCGCCTCGGCCTCCCAAAGTGCCAGGATTACAGGCGTGAGCTGCCGCGCCCAGCTGAACTTTTTGACTTTTAAACTAATATATCCACTGTCTAACCAGTAGGGGGTAGGAGAATGTTGCAGACTTTGAAGCCCACAGACCTACGTAGATACCTCAGCTACATCTCTTACCACCTGTGAGACCTTGGACAAATTGCTTAACCTTTGGGTTCAAGGTTACTAATCTGTAAAGTGGAATCTCAACACTTATTTCATATGACAAAAAATGAAGGGTTTAAGAGGCTCTGTAGTTCAATGGCCTAGCCTCAGTTGCCAGCTCTAGCACTTACTTATTGACTATAAGAAATGGTGGAAGTTAATGCCTCAGTCCCTCAGTTTTCTCTTCTGAAAAAGTGGTGACGATCATAACAGACTCTACACCCAAAAAGCTGCTAAATGGATTAAAAGAGGCAATCCAAAAGTTCCTAGTATAAAGTGGAGTTCAAGAGTTTTTTTGTGGCATGATGAGTTACATGAAATAGCATATGTCATACACTATGCATGGTGCTTGACCCACAGTGAGCATCCCTTCTCCTAAAAATACATCACAAGAATCGGGGAAGAAGGCCAGTGTCTGTCTCTCCAGCCAGACTGAGGAATAGATCTCCACCTCCTGTGCAATAGTGTGAAAATACATGGCCTTTGCCCTGTCACCAAGCCCTTCTCCAAGTATACCTCTCAAAACAGTTTTATTCAGAGAAATGTGTAGAACTCATTGAACTCTTACAAAGTTTCCCTGAAGGCCTGGCTCAGTGGTTCATGCCTGTAATCTCAACACTTTGGGAGGTTAAGGCGAGAGGATCACTTGAAGCCAGGAGTTCAAGACCAGCCTGGGCAACACAGTGAGACCCCTGTCTCTACAAAAGAAAACATCAGCCAAGCATGGTGGTATGTGCCTGTAGTCCCAGCTACTTGGGAGGTTGAGGAAGGAGGTTTGTTTGAGCCCAAGAGTTGAAAGTTACAGTGAGCTATGATTGTGCCACCACATTCCAGCCTAGGCAACTAAGTGAGATCCTGTCTCTGGCAAAAAAAGAAAAGAAAAAAGTTTTTCACTGAGTACTTTAGTTCACTTAAAGATTATAATAGGGCCAGGCATGGTGGCTCATACCTGTAATCCTAGCACTTCGGGAGGCCAAGGCAGATGGATCACTTGATCCCAGGAGTTCAAGGCCAACCCGCACAACATAGGAAGACCCTGTCTCAACAAATAATTAAAAAATTAGCCGGGCATGGTGTCACATGCCTGTGGTCCCAGCTGCTCGGGAGGCTGAGGGAGGAGAATCATCTGAGCCTGGGAGGTTGAGGCTGCAGTGAGCAGTGATCACACCACTGCATTCCATCCTGGGTGACAGTGAGACCTTGTCTCAAAAAAACAAACAACAAAAGATTATAACATTAAACTGAGATGAAAAAACTTATCAGGCTCATCTCTGCCAGCCCAGGACTCCCAGAATGCCTGGCAAAGTGCAGCACCAATGTGTAATAGATGTTCTATAGCGGAAACAGCCATCCTAATTTCAGCTCTGACTAGATCTAGAAAATGGGCCACACATGGAGAGATGGCCACAGGAATGATCTAAAGCCACGCCCACACCCAGATGCAACTGTATCTCATTACTCCCACCTCTCCTGGGAGTGAGACAAAACTGTCTAACCCAGATCCCAAGTCACTTCCTGCCAGGGCTTCTCAGCAGTTCAAAGAACTTCTATGTGCAGGTTCTTTCCAAATAGATTGGTTTCTTGAAACTCACAAGAAGTCAAACACCAGAAAAGAGGGGATTTCTGAAAGCCACCCACTAGGATGGCAACTGGTACTTGGTAGTTTCAAATATTAAGAAAAGAAAAAAAATTGGCGTTGATTAGGCAGTATCTAATCTCCCTAAGCACAGGAAGTGAAGGCGATTGAGTCTGATTTGCAGGAGGCCCCGAGGTTGCACAAAGCAGTCACTCCTCTAGCATGGCCCACTCACTGCCTGCTGAGAAGCCTGCTTTGCCTGCCTCCAGCTGAGCACACCAGAGGGAAAGCACCATTAAATTCCCTGTGCACTCTTCAACCAATTAGCTGCACCAAGGTCACCAGGTGAAGGGCGTGGGGAAGCAGAGAAGAAAAGATGCTATGGGCTTGACAAGGTTAAATTGATGGGGCCCGTGGGATATGGCTATTCATTCCATAAATGTTTATCGAGCCCCTAGCATCCACCTGGCATTGAGCTAGCTAGGCACCCAGAGCATAAACAAGATTTAAACCTGTCCCTACACTGAAGGACCTCTCAGACTGGTAGAAAGTTAGCTGACAAATATCTAGGTTATGCTGTGCTGTTGGGAGCACTGCAGAGGGACCCCTTAATTCTGCCTTGGTCAGGGATGGTGTTGGGGAACAACAACCCCAGAGCTGAATGTTGTAGGCCAATTAAGAGTTTTCCAGGTGAAATCTGGGGGAGGTGGAAGGCTGGAAAGGTTCTGGAAATTGGATGTTGTAGTAGGGCTGTGTGAAAGGAGCATTAGTTGCATTTGGGGAAAAGGTATGAGGCTGGAATGTAGACGGCGTCCTGCTTCCCATGGACAAGAGAGGGAGAGGAAAAGACAGAGGCATGGAGATGGTAAGGATAAGGAGGCTCCTGCAGTGGGCTAAGAGATGGGGAGAAGAAACTAAAGTAACATAAAGGAATACGTTCCAAACTTTGGAGGTGGAAAGGATGGGGTCGCTGACAAACTGTATTCAGGGAAGAGTGGAGGAGGGTGCCCACCTTCCTTGGACTGGAAGGCTGACTGTATTGTCATTAATCAACTCTGAGATACCAGGGGAGGGCTGTGGGAGAGGGTACCTGAATTTAGATTTGGGGGTGTTGAACTGGAGCTGCCTCATGGCCATGCACGTGGAGAATGTACGGTAGACCATGGGAAGTATTGGTCTGGAGCCCAGGAGAGAGGCCTTGGCTGGGTGTCCAGGCTTCACAGCGTGACAGACTCATCTTTATGGATATTTGTTAAGGGGGAATCTCGGTTCCTACCTCCCCAGACCTGCTGCAGGAACTCCGGGCCGCTCTGGGCTTTGCCCTGACAAGCAGGAGGGGTGGCTTATCCGATTGGTCAGCTTGGGGAGGGAACGAAGCATGTGCGGCCACACCCCGTGGCTCCTCCCTTTTACGTTTTTCCCGCCCTGCGCAGTGGCTCTGCTGTGCCTGCGGGTGGCCTTGACTGTGAAGAGCCCGTGCTTGGAGCACACTCGAAGCCGCTGTCTTCAATGAGCTGTATTACTAATAAGGCAAATGTTTTGGACTCCGTCTGTGTCCTAAACTCACAAGGGAGAAAAGAGAGTGTCGTGTATTGAATCCTACTGGCAGGCTCCCAACAGTTTTAATTTGTGTGGGTTGGTTTGTTTTTTGGAACAGAGGCTCACTCTCTTGCCCAGACTGGAGTGCAGTGGTGTGATCCCGGCTCACTGTAGTGTTGACCTCCTGGGCTCAAGCGATCCTTCTGCCTCAGCCTCCCAAGTAGCTGAGACTATGCCTAGCTTTAAAAAAAATTTTTTTTGGAGAATTGTGGTCTCCCTATGTTGCCCAGGCTGGTCTCAAACTCCTGGCCTCAAGTGATCCTCCCGCCTCAGCCTCCCTAAGTGTTGGGATCACAGGTGTGAGCCACCGTGCCAGGCTAATTTGTGTTTTGTTTGCTGTTTTTCCCTCCTCTGCATTCCAAGCTGGTGGCCAGGCCTTGTTCCTTTCCTGAGATGTTTTTGCAGGGTAAAGAACAGATACTGGTTGTCTTTGTTTGGTGTTCGTGGGGTGGGGACTTTGAGAGCTGCAAGAGGAGAGAGAAGAGAGTCACCCTGGGATTGGGAGAGAGGAAATAACAGGTTACAGCAGACTGGGGTCTGGGTGCTGCTCCATGTCAGGTCACTGGTGGAGGTGACAAGTCCTCAAGGGGGTGGTTTGATCTGTGTAGTTAGGAAGGCTGGACCCCAAGCCTGGGAGCATTCACTTTGCCAAAGGTTCCTTTGCTCTAAGCAGCAAGGCTATTAAACCTCAAGGGACAATGCAGTCAGACCAGCAAGCACCTCAGCAGTGATTAGCATGAGCCAAAGACCAGTGCCTTTGCCTAGCAAGACTTCCCAGGAGGAGCTGACTTTGGCACACCCCTGGGTAGAATGTGGGACATTCAGCAATTACTGAGATTAATTTCCTGTCAGCTCAGTAGAAGGCGGCTCAATATCAGATTGAAGTTGATTTAAACAAAGTCAGGAAGTGTGTCATGGCCGGGTGCAGTGGCTCACGCCTGTAAATCGCAGCACTTTGGGGGCCGAGGTGAGTGGATCACCTGAGGTCAGGGGTTCGAGACCAGCCTGGCCAACATGGTGAAACCCTGTCTCTACTAAAAATACAAAAATTAGCGGAGCGTGGTGGTGGGTGCCTATAATCCCAGCTACTCGGGAGCCTGAGACAGGAGAATCACTTGAACCTGGGAGGCAGAGGTTGCAGTGAGCCGAGATGGTGCCACTGCACTCCAGCCTAGGTGGACTGAGCAAGACTCTGTCTAAAAAAACAAAAACAAAACAAACAAACAAAAAAACCAAAAAACCTGTGTTACTTCTTTCACATGTGAGTTGGAAGACTAAAATTCACAGCAGCAATAGTAATCAGAACATAGAGGTGCTGGAAGTACGGGAGGTGGGGAGTCAGAGGGAGTGAAGCCAAGGAGTGTGGGCAAAGCCTGGACAATCTCAGATTTAGGGGTAAGTGAAGATAGAGGAGGCCAAAAAGGTGAAGTCAGCAAGACAGGAGAAGCTGAAGAGGAGGGTTAATGGCATTCAGTGCTGCGGAGGACAACTAAGACTAGGATTAAAAGGTACGTATGTGATTTGGCATTTGGAGGTCACTGATGACCTTAGCAGAGCAGTGCTGTGGAGGTGGAAGTGATTGCAGAGAAGAAAGGTCACATTCTCAAGAAGAGTTGCAGGGGAAAGAAGGAGAGACTACTGGTCATAGATCACGGTGGAGGGAAGGTTTATTTTTAACTTGGGAGATTTATGGACATGGCTTAAGGTTGAGGGGAAGAAGGCAATGGAACAATGGTGGATACTCTATAGAGCCAGAGCCAGAAGACAGGGACATTTGCACATATTGAGGAACTGGCCCTGGAGGCAAGTAGAAACATGGAAAGAAGAGGAGAAGTTGTGGTAGGCAGCTTCTAAGATGGCCCCCAACGATCTCTGCCTCCTGGTGTTCATGCTTTGGTGTAACCCCTCCCCTTGAGGGGGCACTACATTTATTGACCCACCTCTAGTACATAAAATACTATTCACATAGCTGGGTGTGGTGGTGTACACCTTTAATCCCAGCATTTTGGGAGGCCGAGGCAGGCAGCTCATTTTAGGTCAGGAGTTCGAGACCACCCTGGCCAACATAGTGAAACCCTGTCTCGGCCAGGCATGGTGGCTCATGCTTGTAATCCCAGCACTTTGGGAGGCCGAGGCAGGAGGATCACCTCAGGTCAGGAGTTCGAGACCAGCCTGACCAATATGGAGAAACCCCGTCTCTACTGAAAATACAAAATTAGCCGGGTGTGGTGGCACATGCCTGTAACCCCAGCTATGCGGGGGGCTGAAGCAGGAGAATCATTTGAACCTGGGAGGCAGAGGTTGCGGTGAGCTGAGATCGTGCCATTGCACTCCAACAAGGGCAACAAAATGAAACTCCGTCTCAAAAAAAAAAAAAGAAAGAAAGAAGGAAAGAAAAAAGAAACTGTCTCTACTAAAAATACAAAAATTAGCCAGGCGTGGTGGTGCATGCCTGTAGTCCCAGCTACTCGAGAGGCTGAGGCATGAGAATCCCTTGAACCTGGGAGGCAGAGGTTGCAGTGAGCTGAGATCGTGCGACTGCACTCCAGCCTGGGTGACAGAGAGACTCTGCCTCAAAAAAAAAAAAAAAAAGAATACTGTACAAGTGATGGGATGTCACTTCTGATATATTAGGTTATAAAAAGCATGTGGCTTTCATCTTCGGCATGTGGATGGCCATGAGGCAGCTCATGTGAAGACACTTAGATCCAAAGGGAGCTAAGCCGACAATAGTGCCATTCTGCGACCAAAAAAAAAAAAAAAAAAAAAAAATTCAGTGGGAGAGAGCTACCCACTGAGCATTGGGCCCATTCTGCATCGGCTGTTCACTCACAACCACCATGCAAGGTAGATATCCTATAGCTTTGACAATAAGCCTCAAAGGGTTAGACACTTGTCTGTAACTCGTGTGTCTCTGCTTCTCCTGAGGGTCTGATCCCGTCTTAAGAATAAATTCCATGATATGCTGATGGCTCCCAGATTCCTGCACAGTCTCCTGCGCAGACTGCTCCCATGTTGAATTCTGGACACAATTCCCAACTGCCTAGGAGGTCTCTCTCACAGGCCTCTCAGACTTCACACATCATACAGAAACTCCTGATTCCAACCCCAAATGTGTTGCTTCCACAGCTGTCTCCATCCTAGTAAATGGCAGCTCCACTCCAGAACCAGCTAGAACCAAGAAACCTCAGCTCCTCTCTCTCACACACCCACAGCCAGCCATACTCGGGGCACTTGCTGCCAGCTCTGATATTGAAGCATGTCTACCTTCAACCACTTGCGCCCCTGCTTCCAGCACTTGGTTGGAAGCCACCATCACCTCTTACCTGGATTCTTGCATTAAGCTCCTTGCTCCTCTCCCTGCATCCACGAGTGTCCCCCTTCAGCCAATTCTCAACACAGCAGCAGAGACAGTCTTTTCTTTTTCTTTTTCTTTTTTTGTTATTTATTTTAATTTTTGAAATAGATATGGGGTCTTGCAATAGTTGCCTGGGCTGGTCTCAAACTCCCGGGCTCAAGCAGTCCTCCCCCTCGGACTCCCAAAGTGCTGGGATTACAGGTGTGAGCCACCATGTCTCAGAGGGGATTCTTTTTTTGTTTGTTTGTTTGTTTTTGGGATGGAATCTTGCTCTGTTGCCAGGCTAGAGTGTAGTGGCATGATCTCGGCTCAGTGCAACCTCCACCTCCGGGGTTCAAGCAATTCTCCTGCCTCAGCCTCTCTAGTAGCTGGGACTACAGGGGTGCGCCACCACACCCAGCTAATTTTTGTGTTTTTGGTAGTGACGGGGTTTCACCATGTTGGCCAGGATGGTCTCGATCTCTCGACCTCATGATCCACCTGCCTTGGCCTCCCAAAGTGCTGGGATTACAGGCGTGAACCACTGTGCCCAGCCTGGGATTCTTTTTTAATGTAAATCTTATCATTTCCCTCTTCTGGTTAAAACCAACTGGTAGTGTCCCATCTGAGTCAAAGTGCAAATCCTGACCGTGGACCACCAGGCTCTGCATGGTACAGTCCCGTGTCAGTCACTACTCTGATTCTTTAAATAGCTTTATTGGCCAGGCGCAGTGGCTCACACCTGTAATCCTAGCACTTTAGGAGGCCGAGGCAGGCAGATCACTTGAAGTCAGAAATTCAAAAGCAGCCTGGCCAACATGGTGATAACCCGTCTCTACTAAAAATACAAAAAAAATTTAGCCGGGCATGGTGGCAGGTGCCTGTAATCACAGCTACTCAGGAGGCTGAGGCAGGAGAATCTCTTAAACCTGGGAGGCAAAGGTTGCAGTGAGCTGAGATCGCACCATTGCACTCCAGCCTGGGCGACAGAGCGAGACTCCATTAAAAAAAAAAAAAAAACCTACACACAATAAATAGCTTTATTAAGATACAATTCACACACCACACAGTTCACTCATTTAAAGCGTACATTGAAAAAACCATTGTATAACTTTCCGTATATTCACAGAGCTGTGCAGCTGTTGTCATCTCAGTGCCTTTCAGGTTATTTTCATTATTTCAAGAAGAAACTTGCACCCCAAAGTCACCTCTCCCCATTGTGCCTACTCCTGTAGCCCTAAGCAACTTGCTTTATGTGCCTATAGATTTGCCCGTTCTGGATATTTCATATAAACCTCTCTGATTTTATCTCCTACTTCTGAAACTCTGTTCTCTACCCATTTTCTCTTCCTCCTTGCGTGCCTTGTACACCCCCAGCACACCTTCTTCCCAGGGTCTTTGCACAGTTGCCCCCAACCCCCAATCCAGCTTCCCTGATCTCTCCATGGCCACACCTCTCAGGGAAGCCTTTCCTGAGTTCCCTCCTCCCCCCTGGCCCCGCCCCCACATGCCCCACTTAATTTTTTAAGTGTAATAAGTATATATTATCACATGGCACTAATCATCATGTATTCCATGTTTCTCTTTTAATCATCTATGTCCTCCTGTCACTCATGGAACATCAGCCCAAGAGGCAGGGCTTTTACCTCTTTTATTCCCTGCTGTACCCTCAGTGCCTTGAACAGCACCTGAAATAGAGAGATACTCCATAAATATTGTCAAATGAATGGCAGGAATGGGATGTGAACACAAGTCTGTCAGACTTCAAAACCTGTGTCCATAACTATTATACTTAAAGATCGTAGAGAATGCAAACGATTTAAACTCGTGGCAGTGCCTGGGTGCGGTGGTTCACACCTGTAATCCCAGCACTTTGGGAGGCCAAGATGGGTGGATCACCTGAGGTCAGGAGTTTGAGACCAGCCTGGCCAACATGGTGAAACCCGTCTTGACTAAAAATGCAAAAAATTAGCCAGGCGTGGTGGTTCATGTCTGTAATCCCAGCTACTCTGGAGGCTGAGGCAAGAGAATCACTTGAACCTGGAGGCAGAGGTTGCAGTGAGCCTAGATCACACCACTGCACTCCAGCCTGGGAAACAGAGTGAGACTGTCAAAACAAACAAACAAACAAACACACTTGGTAAAAGTAAGAAAGGTCTAAAGCCTATGCCCAGTGTGGTGGATGCTGGGCTGCAGTAGAGGTGTTGATAATGCCAGCTCCCAGGAGTGTTGGCAGCTGGAGCTTGCAGCTGCATCTTTTCCAGGGTTTGCCCTGGGCTGAGGAGAAGCTGCCTCACTCAAGGCCATTACTACTTTCTAGAGCAGTCTGTATCCCATGGTCAATGCAAGGGTAGCAACCTGACCTATGCTCCAATTTCAAAGGGCCATCCTTGCTCCAGAGCTCCTTGTGGCATTGGTGGAAGCCATTGTTTCCACAGCATTAAAGTTCAGCTTCTTCCTCTATTCATCTGGCTTCCTGCTCTCCCCACACAGGTGTTGATCTTGACAGCATTCCCCAATAAACTTTCTGTGCACAAACTGCCATCGTGGAAACTGTTTCCTGGAGAATGCAACCCGTGATGCTCAGAATAATTCATTCGATGGCTTCCCAAGGAGGTTGAAGGATCTATGGGTAGGTGGACACAGAACAAATAAGCTGGGCCCCTGAAAGCCACACCAACAAGCAGAGGAATCAATCGTACCTGTGTTTTCGTGACCCCAGCTCATCATATCCCTCTTAACAAACTAACATGGGAAGGAAGAGAATGTGATGTGAAGGGTCCACAGTTACCGCCACGGCTCTGAAGCATCCCTTGTGTGAAAACAGCTCCATTTCTTGGCCAAGCTCCATTTCAGACCCTGAGCTTGGGCTCCCTGTCTGTTGACCTCACCCTGTGGAGTCCAACGTAGAGTGACTCATGAGTCATCAGGGGCTCGATCAACATTTCCTCTTGGCTACATATCCCACCCCCACCCCAAAGTCAGTGATCATCCCCTTTGGGAGCCTGGCTGCTGAGGGGGAAAGAAGGGGAAAGTGAGTCAGTCAAGAAATGACAACCCCAAGGGGGCAGCAGTATCCCTGCCTGAAGTCTAGAGAAGAACAGGCAAAAGTATTATTAAAGTCATTCTTTTCTGTCAGCCTTTTCAGTTGAATAAGAAATGGAAAGGTGGTACCCTCCCTAGTGTGGGAGCAACTTGAGGGCCAGTATCACTTGTTTTTTGTAATAATAAAAGGCAGTCCTTGGTGGGGTGTGGTGGCTCACATCTGTAATTCCAATGCTTTGGGAGGCCAAGGTGGGAGAATCACTTGAGGCCAGGAATTCAAGACCAGGCTGGGCAATGTAGCAAGACCCCATCTCTACAAAATATGTATTTAAAATTAGCCAAGGATAGTAGCACACCCGTAGTCCTAGCTATTTGGGAAGCTGAGGGGGGAGGATCCCTTGAGCCCAGGAGTTCAAGGCTGCAGTGAGCCATGATCTTGCCACTGTACTCCAGCCTGAGCAACAGAGCGAGACCCTGTCTCAAAAAAAAAAAAAAAAAAAAAGAAAGCCAGTGCCCACATAGCGAGACTATGTCCCAAGATCTGTTCTGAGTACTTAACATATATTCACCAATTGAATCCTCGTAACACCACGGTGAGGAAGAGACCATTATTCCCAGCCCTGTTCTGCAGATGAGGAGACCAAAGCACAGAAAGCTAAAGAATGGATGGGTCTGAAACCTGCTCAGGCCACACTGGTTATGAGTGGGTTCCACCACCATCCTACACTGCCGGTGTGTGTCATCCAGGTCTGAAGGCAGTGCCTGGCCTGGTGGGGTGCACTGCCCCTGTGGTCCTTCTCACAGCTGGCCACATACCCCTCAGATGCAGTGAGCGGCCCACCAGACACCTGGCTTACAGACAACAGGGGTGAAGGAGAGCTGCAAGCCTTCTCTCAAAGCCTCCCTTCCTTCCTGGTGTCTGTGGGCTGAGTGTGTCTCCCTCTGGCTTGATTCATGGTTTTTGCTCTCTCTTTGGCGCATTCATTCTTTCCAGATTTTTTACTTTCTTTCCATTCGCTCACAAGGGAAGACCTGCTGAGGGCGGAAACATCATGCATGAGTTAAAGGAGAACAATGGGTGAGAGGTGCCGAGTAAGCCTCGAGTGTGGCGACTGTGTTGTGGTTCCTGAGCTTCCTCCACGCCGGATCTGATCTTCAGTGACGCCCAGCAGGGCCTACGGAGACATTCATCACTTCCTCCCTCAACGAAAGGTGTGAACCCAAGAAACTTTTCCTCTTCTAGGTCAGGTGGTCCCTACGCCGACTAGAGCAGGATCTATCTAGACTGTGGTTACTTACCTGTCCTTTCAGGGCGCTATTGTGTCCTTGTCCCTACAAGCCCCTACCCTACCCGACATGCACACAAGAATTTAGCGATTTGGGAGTTTTAGTTTTAGTTTTTGTTTTATTTATTTATTTTGGAGACAGGGTGTCGTTCTGTCGCCCAGGCTGGAGTGCAGTGGCAGGACCGAAATGGTAGAGTTCCCTGATCCCCCCGCTGGATGCACAACAGGGGTGTGGCTCACCTGTTGGGTCGCCACCGCCATCGTTGCTCAAAGCCCTTAAGGGAGGGGGAGCACGCAGATGGACAGGTGCAGGGGCCCAAGTGGGCGTGTGTTACAATGTGCCCCTTTAGCCTTGCGGTCCATGGACGGCTCAAGTGTTAACCAGCTCCGTGGACCCTCTGCCTTTCCGCGAGGGCAGAGGGCCAATGTGACAGCTTTCTGTATCCTAAGCTCTTGTCCAGCATCCCAGAAAAACCAGTCACACACGAACTTGAAGGATAAATGTGAGAATTTCACTGAGTAGTGGAGGTGGCTCTCAGCGGGGATGGATAGAGAGACAGAAGCAGGGGATGGAGTGGGAAGACAGTCTTCCCCTGGAGCCGGGCCGTCCAGCGCTGAACTCCTCTCCCACCACCAACAGCCCAACTCCTCTCGGCGTTCAGATGTTTCTCCTCTTCTGTCTTTCTCTGCCGCGCCCTCCATTCCACCCTGCATCTGCTTGTCTTCTCATCTTTTCACCCGCTTGTCTGCATCTGGAGCCTGGGATTTGGTGTTTATATGGGTACAGGATGGTACAGGATAGGGGCCATGGCAGGCCAAAAGGCAACCTTTGGGGCATGAAAACAGGAATGCCTGTCCTCGTTTAGGGCCACAGGTCTTCAGGCTTGAGGGTAAGGTCTTTGCCGGGGAACCACCCTCTTCTACCCAGTACTTCCTTGTCTGCTGTCCACATCACGATCCTGGCTCTCTGCAGCCTCAACCTCCCAGGCTCAAGTGATCCTCCCACCTCAGCTTTCCTAGTAGCTAGGGCTACAGGTATGTACCACCACTCCTGGCTAATTTTTGTATTTTTTATAGAGATGGGGTTTCCCCATGTTGCCCAGGCTGGTCTTGAACTCCTGGACTCAAGCTATCCACCTGCCTTGGCCTCCCAAAGTGCTGGGATGTTAGACGGCAGCTACTACACCTGGCCTAGCTGTTTGATTTTCCCTGGGCATCTCTGTGTTGTGAGGCTTATTATTCCCAATTTACTCTCCTTGACCAAAGAGTGAGATCACCCTTGCAGGTTCTGGTTTGGAGATACGAGAAAGTCCAGACTTATCTAGGCTGATGTTTCTCAAGCTTTTTTCATTTTCACCCCCTCAGGAGCCTTGGAAGATATTTTTTTTCTTATCGCTCCTCTCCCCATGACATTACTGTATGTCAGCATATCTAAAGGCCACAAACTATTGTAATGTCTAAGATTTTTTTCCACATACACATCCCTCTCAGTAAACAATTTTCAGCCCCTTGGGGGCAATATCACCTTTTGATTTTTGGGGTTTTTGAGATGGAGTCTCGCTCTTCGCCCAGGCTGGAGTGCAGTGGCACAATGTTGGCTCACTGCAACCTCCACCTTCCAGGTTCAAGTGATGCTCCTGCTTCAGCCTCCCAAGTAGCTGGGACTACAGGCACACACCATCATACCCAGCTAATTTTTGTATTTTTAGTAGAGACAGGGTTTTGCCGTGCTGGCCAGGCTGGTCTCAAACTCCTGACCTCATGATCCTCCCACCTCGACCTCCCAAAGTGCTGAGATTACAGGCGTGAGCCACCGTGCCCAGCCTCAATATCACCTTGTGGAAGTCCATGAGCTAGGCTCAGCCACTGAGTGCCCCACCAGGCCTTCTCTTCCTTTGGGGTGGCAGCTGTTGATGTTCCTGCCCAACATGCATTACTTGTTCATGGTTATATATAAGCCCTCACCTACCTCTCTGTCAAACCTTAAGCCTGATGCAGTTTCACTCCTAGGTAGTTGCCCAAGAAAACCTCAAGTGCCCGAGACAGCCAAAAGACTATTACAAGAATGCTCGCAGCAGCTTTATTCATAATAATCACAAACTGGAAGCAATCGAAATGAACTTCAACAAGACAATCAATATATAAGTAAATGGGGCTATATTCATGCAATGCAATTTTACCAGCAGTAAAAAGGAACTAACTACTGCTACACATACAACATGGACAAATTGCAAAAGCATAGTATAAGTAAAAGGAAACAGATGCAAAAGAGTATGTGCTGTATGATCTATGAAGTTCAAGAACAACAAAAACTAGCCCATGGTGACAGTCAGCATAGTATGTACCTCAGGGAAGACTTAGAGGGAAATTTTTCTTCACTATCTTGATTTGAATGGTTATTCCGCAGATGTGTAATTAGGTTAAAATGTGTATCCTTATATAAAAATTCTAGCTATAATACACAAGATTTGTGTACTTAGCTCTATGTAAATTGTACCTTAAAATTTTAAACAGATCCTTGAAAATTCCTTCAAAACATTCAGACAGGGGTTCCTGGGTAAGATGCATATTTCAGGGTCTCATCCAAAGACCTGCTCTATGGGCTGAGACGCTAAATCTTACCCATGGCTCCAGGGATTCTGATGCAGGTTATCCTGGAGCTACACTCTGTTAATGGAAAAAAACAAACTGTGTACAATATTTTAAAGAGGTTTATTCTGAGCCAATGTGAATGACCATGGCCTGGGGAAACACAGCCTCAAGAGGTCCCAAGAAAGTATGCCAAAGGTGGCTGGGCAAGGTGGCTCACGCCTGTAATCCCAGCACTTTGAAAGGCCGAGGCAGGCAGATCACCTGAGGTCAGGAGTTTCAGACCAGCCTGGCCAACATAGTGAAACCCCGTCTCTACTAAAAATACAAAAAATTAGCCGGGCGTGGTGGCAGGCACCTGTAATCCCAGCTACTCAGGAGGCTGAGGCAGGAGAATGGCATGAACCCAGGAGGCAGAGGTTGCAGTGAGCTGAGATCACGCCACTGCACTCCAGCCTGGGCAACAGAGCAAGACTCTGTCTCAAAAAAAAAAAAAAAAAAAAAAAAAGTGTGCCAAAGGCAGTCAGATTAGTTTGCTTTTATACATTTTAGAGAGGCAAGAGTTACAGGCAAACACATAAATCAATACATGGAATGTATATATTGGTATGACCCAAAAAGGCGGGATATCTTGACGTGGAGGGCTTACAGGTTATAAGTGGATTCAGATATTCTTTAATTTACAGTTGGTTAAAGGAGTAAGGCTCTGTCTAAAATTTGGCGTCAGCAAAAAAGAATGTTTTAAATTAAGATAAGGATGCTACATAGCAAAATTGATGGCCTGCAGGCATGACTTCACCCTGGCCTCGCATGGTTTAAAATCTGGAATCTTAGTGCCACAAAGAATCTGTTTTGTCAGTCTTGTGATCTCTATTTTAACATTAAGGCTGGCCAGTTGTGCCTAAACTCCAAAAGGGAGTGGGTATAATGAGGCTGGTCTGACCCTCCTTCCCATTATGGCCAGGTAGTCTGTTTTTCGGCTGTCTCGGGGGTTCCCCTTGACCAAGAGGGGGTCCATGCAGTTGACTGGGGGCTTAGGATTTTAGTCTTAGTTTTCACTGTAAGACACACTGGTCAAGAGTTTCAGCAGAATACACTTACTGATTCCATCAGCTTCTTGGTCCATATACCCATAAATGGGAAAACATAAGTCTTAAGAACTTGAAGTCAATGAAACAAATATTGCAAAATGTTCCTTGAGAAGCACAATGGAAATAGACCCTGAAGTCCTGTAAGCCTAAATCAAATCAATATGCAGACAAACTGGCTTCAAGGGGTGAAGGTGGTAATGTTGCAGGCAAGCAGCAGGCAAAGAAAGGGGTCCTTATACCTAGCAGTGTCTCATGGGCTGCAATTGAGTGTTCTGACTCCAGCCCACCCTACATCACTGTGCAGCAGAAGGCACAACGTTATATTTGGACGCTAATAGGAGGCCCTCCTGTGATGAGCTGTGTGACTTTGAGTAAGTTACTTAACAGCTCTGATCTTCAGTTCCTCCTCTGTAAAATGGGAATAGTAGAATTTACCTCAAGGGGTTGTTGTAAAAATTAAAGGAGAGAAAGTATGCAAGGACTTTGTACAATGCGTTGGGGAGGAAAATCTTTTTCCCTCTACTCTCCTAAATTTTCCAGCTGGGGCCCTGTAAATTCAACTGATGAAAAATAGATTAACATGTGCATCATACGTACGTACGTATTCCTCTGGTGCCCTCTCTGGGTTTATAAAGGTCTAGACTTCTCGCCAGTGATTAACTTCTGTCCTTCCTGGTAGAGAGGAGAGGAGGAGAAACCTTTACAAATTGGTGTCCTGGGCCAGGTGCCACGGCTCATGTCTGTAATCCCAACACTTTGGGAGGCCAAGGCATGTGGATCACCTGAGGTCAGGAGTTCGAGACCAGCCTGGCCAACATGGTGAAACTTTGTCTCTACTAAAAATACAAAAATTAGCCGGGTGTGGTGGTGCATGCCTGTAGTCCCAGATACTCATGAGGCTGAGGCAGCAGAAATGTTTGAACCTGGGAGGCAGAGGTTGCAGTGAGCCGAGATCACACCATTGCACTCCAGCCTGGGAGTAAAAAGAGTGGGCAACAAGAGTGAAACTCCATCTCAAAAAAAAAAGAAAAAAAAAATTGTGTCTTGCTTTTGGGCAAATAGAGGGCAAGCAGAGAGCCTTTCATGTATCTGCTTCTTCTCAATGGTTGTCAGCTCAAAATAATCCTATGCCAAAGTAGCATATTTTGGGGTGGTGTGTTCTGCGCTGTCCTTCATATACCTGGCATACAGAAGGAGCTTGTTAAGTGTCGCTTTCTCCAATCTTTCCTGAACTTTAAGCTCCTGTTTGCACTAGCTTCAGCCCCTCATTCACACATTAAATAGTCACTGGCACCTATTCTGTACCAAGCACTGTGCCAAGGACTGGGACTGGAGGAATGAATGAGATGTAGACACTCAGAGTGGGGAGAACCACCTGGGGGGACAGGTACTGGGGATACCTTGTGATAAGGAGGATCATATCTCCCCAGTGTCAGCATACTAGGAGGGGCTTCCAGGGCTCCCCTGAGTTGAGTTTAGCAGGATAAATAGAAATCACCAGCAAGTCAAATCACAAAGAACCCAGGGTGAGGAGAAGCTCTAGCTGTGCAGACTTTCTGGGTTCTCTTTCACGGCGTGCATTAATTCAAAAGCCAGTATCTAGTGCAAGATTGTGTGCCAGTCACCGAGCCAGACACTGAGGAACACACGGATACCTGAGACAGTTCATGCTCTCAGGAGACTCTTCATCTGAGACAATCCATGCTCTCAGGAGACTCTTCATCTGAATCAGGCCCTCCCAAAAGCACGAGGGTGGTAGAAAGCTGGGGATCAGAATTACAGAATTACACACATAATTTGTGAGGTCTTTTTGTTTGTTTTTACGTTTTGTTTTGCTTTTGGGTTTTTTGTTTTGTTTTGTATTTTTTTTTTTGAGACAGAGTCTCGCTCTGTTGCCCCAGGCCGGAGTGCAGTGGCGCAATCTCGGCTCACGGCAACCTCTGCCTCCCGGGCTCAAGCCATCCTCCTGCCTCAGCCTCCTGAGTAGCTGGGATTACAGGCACCCGCCACCAGGCCTGGCTAAATTTTTTTCTGTATTTTTAGTACAGATGGGGTTTAGCCATGTTGGTCAGGCTGGTCTCGAACTCCTGACCTCTGGTGATCTGCCCACCTTGGCCTCCCAAAGTGCTGGGATTATAGGCATGAGCCACTGTGCCTGGCCTACACCCATAATTTCTAACTGTCCTATGTTGCTAATCAACTGCTAGTCCTCAGAGGAGAGAGATGAGGTCCTAGGTGCCTTTACTATTTGTCCCAGGACATGGTAACAGTCTCTGGCCATGGAGGGAATTAGCAAGCAGTGCTGACTGGCCAAGTCCAACCCCCTCCATCCCCCTCAAATGACAGCAGTTAGGAAGTTCTGTTTCTTGAAAGCCCATTGCAGGAAACATTCCATGAGTGACAGAAATCATGCTAGATCTTTAGTAGGTTGGCAGCAGCTTTTTCCAGCTGTCTGAGGCAGGATCCAAAGCCTGTCGTGTCACTTTGTCATAAATCCAATCTTTTCAAGAAAATTTGTGATGCTCTGAGAAATTGGGCATCTTCTCTGGGACTGTGAAAGGTGGCTCATGCTGTGGCATGCTAGTAAATATTTATCATCAGCTCTCTAAGAAAAACAAAATGCCCTGCTTTGCAGTGTGTGCTGATTTCCCTGGTGCAAATACTGCCACCATAAGCAACAGTGCCACTAGACCAATGTGACATCACTGAATGTGCAGTTGGGAAGGGATATGCGCAGTCAGCCCGTGCGAGCAGAAAGGAACCTTCTCCAACATGCCACTGAGTCATGCTCTACTTGGACCTGAGGGAACACTTGCCAGAATGATATGCAGATGTCATCTCAGTGATGAATAACAGCAGATTCTTAAAAGACAAAAAGCCTTGTTTGAAACACTTCTGGGCACTAGCATGACCTGCACCATGAGCTGGGTCCAGGCCTCTGTATTTTGTTATATCAAGTTTAGCCTGAAGCTACCTCTTTACATATTTTAAGTTCAGCCTAAATGTTTTTCTGTACATCATGAACTATAACCTAAATGGAATTGTAAACAGACTGTAGCCTACTCTTGTGCCAATCACTGAGTTTTGGCCAATGAAATGTAGCCAACTGTTCAAACTGCGCTCAAATAAGGCAAATGCCGAGCTATGACCAATCCAGCTGTTTCTTTTCTTTTCTTTTCTTTTCCTTTTTTGTTTTTTGAGATGGAGTCTTGCTCTGTGGCCCAGGCTGGAGTGCAGTGGAGTGATCTCAGCTCACTGCAACCTCTGCCTCCCAGGTTCAAGCCATTCTCCCACCTCAGCCTCCTGAGTAGCTGGGATTACAGGTGCATGACCCCACATCCAGCTAATTTTTGCATTTTTAGTAGAGACAGGGTTTCACCATGTTGGCTAGGCTGGTCTCGAACTCCTGACCTCAGGTGATCTGTCTGCCTCAGCCTCCCAAAGTTCTGGGAATACAGGTGTGAGCCACTGCACCTGGCCTCAGTCCAGCTGTTTCTGTACCTCACTTTCATTTTCTGTACATCACTTTCCTTTTTCTGTCAATAAATCTTCTTCCACTATGTGACTGCACTGGAGTCTCTGAGCCTACTCTGGCTCAGCAGGCTGCCTGATTCGCGAATCCTTTTATGCTCAAACTCTTAAATTTAATTCGGCTGAAGTTTTTCCTTTAAGAACTTCTTTGGACCAGGCTACTGCTTTCCACATGTCCCATCCGTTCTCTGCCTGGTCACCTCCTACCCATCCCCTAGTCTCTTTTTTTGTTTTTTTGAGACGAAGTCTCACTCTGTCATCCAGGCTGGAGTGCAGTGGCACACTCATGGTTCACTGCAGCCTTGATCTTCCGGGCTCAAGCAGATCCTTGCACCTCAGCCTCCCAAGTAGCTGGGACTATAGGCACATGCCACTGCACCGAGCTAGTTATTTATTTTTTGTAGAGACCGGGACTCCCCATGTTGCCCTGGCTGGTCTTGAACTCCTGGGCTCAAGTGATCCACCCACCGCAGCCTCCCAAAGTGCTGAGATTACAAGCATGAGTCATCGCACCCAGCCACTGTCCTTCTATTCTCAACTGGAATCACTTCTTCAAGGACGTCTTCTCACCCCCACCCCTCCACCTTAGGTGAAGTTCCTCCACCTCGTGCTCTCAAAGCCCACCCACTCCTCCTTTCTGGCCCTCATCACAGTTTTTGTTTGTTTGTTTGAGACGGAGTCTGGCTCTGTGGCCCAGGCTGGAGTGCAGTGGCACAATCTCAGCTCACTGCAACTTCTGCCTCCCAGGTTCAAGCGATTCTCCTGCCTCAGCCTCCCAAGTAGCTGGGGTTACAGGCGTGTGCCACCACTCCCGGCTAATTTTTGTATTTTTAGTAGAGAAGGGGCTTCACCATGTTGACCAGGCTGGTCTCAAACTCCTGACCTCAAGTGATCCTGCCGTCTTAGCCTCCCAAAGTGCTAGGATTACAGGCGTAAGCCACTGCACCTGGCACTCATCACAGTTTAATGTCCATGTTGTTGGTGTGATTATTTTATTTGTATCTCCCTGTGGACTGCAAACTCCCTGAGAGCAGGGTCTGTAATCCCTGGTTCACACATGTTGGGAGTTCAGATAGTGGGCCATGGAGTGCATAGGTGAAGAAGTAACTGAACTGAAAATGTACGGAGACAGGCAGAGCCCAGAACCAGCTTTTGGGATCACCCTCTGAAGCTCCCTCTCCCTCATCTTCAGTTAGAGGGGTCGACTGGCGACCAGGTGACCTTTGTCCTAAGTTTCAAGATTCTGGCTCTAGTGTCAACTTAGCCACATGGTCATCATCCAGTAGGGGAGAAAAGAAAATTCTCCAGCTCTGATGAGGAGGCCCTCTAGCCCAGCCACCACTACTAGCCTTATGTGGTGTATATAAATTAGACAAAGATCTCCCCTTTAGCCAAATGTAGCTCCAAGGACCCTTGACTTTGCTACAGGATGCTGTATTTGGTGAAGAAAAATGTACCTCTTCTCAGAGCACAAGACTTAGCAGACAGCACTGGGACTGAATTTCAGATATCACCACCCCCACAGTCCAGCATCTCTGTGCAGTGCCCAAACTGGCAGCCCTGCTGGCTCGGCCTCCGCAGGAGCCAGCCTTGCCCAGATCTAGGGGCAGAGAGTTTCAGGCAGAGGGGGACAGCAGTGTAAAGTTCCCCAGGCAGGACTGAGCTCAGGCTTTGAGAAATCAGAGGAGGCCTGAGTGGATGGAACTCAATGGGGGCAGGAAGGAGTGGAGGTATGAGGGGGTAAGGGCTTTGGGCTAAGCGAAGAGCTTATATTTTATTCTAGGTGTCTGTTGAACTGAATGGGAATCATAAATTCAGATAAAACAGCGTTTCTCATTTTTTAATCTATTGACAATGAATGCATAATAGACCCCGGGGGCATATGACAAGGTTGTCCCAGCCTTATGTAGAGGAGTTTGGGGACCACATCCTTTCCTAGGGCATGGAGGACCTGAGCCAAATTATATTGTGTACTCTCCTTCCACAGGCTCTCCTCCAGGTAAAATCATATTAAAATATGCATCAAGGATGGCCTTAAGAGTGTGGATGTTTATTGTTCTGCCCATCTCCTTTCGTTTCTTTTGGGATTATTGTTTTCCCTATTCTGGACATGTGATTTGAATGGGGGCTGCCACGTTCATTCTTTCTTTCTTTCTTCTTTCTCTTCTTTTTTTTTTTTTTTTTGACAGGATCTGCTCTGTCACCTAGGCTGGAGTACAGTGGTGCAATCATTGTCTCAATGCAGTCTCAAACTCCTGGGTTCAAGCCATCCTCCCACCTCAGCCTCCCAAGTAGCTGGGAAAACAGGCACATGCCACCACATTGGGCTAATTTTATTTTCTATTTTTATTTAGAGGCTGGGTCTGGCTTGGTGTCCAGGCTGGTCTCAAACTCCCAGGCTCAAGGGATCATCCTGCCTTGGCCTCCCAAAGTGCTGGGATTACAAGTGTGAGCCACTGCACCCGGCCAGCCACATTCTTATAGAGCCTGCTCTTGGCCACAGTCCTGAGGTGGAAACTTGGTCCTAGCTAGGCCATTCAGAATTCTTCCCCAGGATTTTAAAAACATAGACCAGAGAGGTCTGAGTAATTCCTTTGTGGTGCATTAATGTATTCAACATTTTTCTCTTTTGGGGTGAACACTTATTATAATACCGTGCTTAGGTATAAAAATACAGTAGTAAGAAAAGGAAAGTTCAAAGTCCCTGCCTCCCCAGAGCTTACAATCTAGTGAGAGGGATATGTGTGAGTCCAAAGCTGATGCAAATAAATATAAAATTACACTGAAGACAGATGCAAAAAAAGAGAGGCTGGTGGCACTTTGAGAACCTGTGGTGGGGGAACTACCTGAGGAAGTAGGTCAAGGATGGTTTCCCCAAGGAAACGATGACGGAGCTGAGATCTAGGTAGTGGGAATGGCATGTGAGAAGACTGAGTGGCAGGAGAGGGCATGGCAAGTGCAGGGAGAGCAAGAGGGCAGTGTGACGAGAGAGGGAGAAGGGTGCAGGGGGGCCAGGTTCCAGATAAGGCTGGAAGGGTAGGAGGAGGCTGTTATATCTGTTAGGAATTGTGTTTGGCTTCTAGTTATAAATAGATGGGACTTCAATAAGATAGAAATTTATAATTTCTCACCTAAAAGTTGTCTAAAGCTAGGAAATAGGTACCTTTATCCCAAAATCCTTCCACGATTCTCTCTGCCATTTTGGGTGCTAGTTTCCATCTTCAAGTTCTCATAGTCTCAAGATGACCACTGTAGCACTAGCTATTATGTCCACATGCCAGGCAGAAGGAGGAAGGCATAAGGATGAAAATGGCAAAACATCCAGCTGAATCAGCCTTTTGTGAAGGACTTTTGCAGGAACTCAATCTAATTACTTCCATTTACATCTCATTGTCTACCTCTGGCTGCAAGAGATGCTGGGAAATGTCGTCTTTTCACTGAGTTCATTGCCACTTCCAACAACATGGGGATTCTGTTACCAAGAAAGAAGGGGAAAGTTTCAGATGCCTTTGAGATACCCAAGAGTAGATATCAGGAAGGCATTTGGATACACAGGCCTAGACCTTGGAGAAAGGTCTGTGTTGGAGAATACATTTGAGAATCCTTTAGGTAGAGGTGGTGACTGACCTCACATGAGCAAGATCTCAGGGAGGGAGTAAGAGGGCTTAGGATGCAGCCTGGAGGAACTCCAGCATTTGATGGGCTGGTAGGGGGCAGAGCCTACTAAGGAGACAGAGAAGGAAAAGGATAAAGTCTGGAAGATGTGAGGCTGGGGCACCACCATTGTGGGGAGAGCCCCTCTCCACAGAGAGAGAAGGAAGTGAGTTGGCCAGAGAGGAGTGTGGAATGGAGAGCAGGGGTGAAGGAGGGAGGGATTCACTGGTTCCCTCATTCCTGATGCCCTGCCCTTCCTGTGATTTGGTTGTTGAACTTTCTGTTATATGCCTTCCAATCAATCTCCTCTTTTGTCTAAATCATTCTGAGCCTGTCCCTCTCAACTTTACTAATACAGGTAAGTTCAGGACTGAGGAATGTGGAAGATAACTCAATCCATTGTGCCTTGTGAAAAGGGGAGGCAGCCTGCTGATTGCAAATGCACGTCTGTTCTTTTCAGCACCTTTGATGGGCCCA
This sequence comes from Pan paniscus, assembly GCF_029289425.2. Lineage (NCBI taxonomy): Eukaryota > Metazoa > Chordata > Mammalia > Primates > Hominidae > Pan > Pan paniscus. The sequence goes on along the minus strand of NC_073261.2, from coordinate 65,546,570 downwards.
CTTTTGGGCAAGTCCTAGCATGAGCTCTCGAGGTCAGACCTTGTGTCTTCCTAGTGTGTGCTCACAGTAAGCTCTATTTGTCTGAATGAATAGATGGTTGTGGAATGAGAACCACCATGGCATGCTTATTGTTCCAGCACTCATGAAGACACTGGTTTGGTAGAGTTGAGTTTGTTAGTCGTTCACTTCCCTTCTCCTCTTCCATTCAATCACTCTCTCAATGACTTCCAAGCCAGAAGTGCCATGCCATCTATTTTCTCACTACTGTGACAAGAAAACTCAATGGCAACAGAGAAATAAACAAGGATAAAGGCTTATTGCTAACTGCTAATTTTCTGACCACAATATGGATCTAAAGGGCACATATGTCAGCCTATGTCCCAATGAAAAAAACGGGTTAATCACTATATAAATGACATTCCTGATTTTTCTTTTCTCTCTTTTTTTTCTTTTAGAGACAGGGTCTTACTATGTTGCCCATGTTGGAGGGTAGTGACTATTCACAGGTGCGATGCTGCTACTGATCAGCTCAGGAGTTTTGACCTGCTCCCTTTCCAACCTGGGCTGGTTTACCCCTCCTTAGGCAACCCAGTGGTCCCCTGCTCCTGGGAGGTCACCACATTGATGCCAAAATCAGAGCAGAGCAGACACCTGATCAGCATAGCACATTATAGCCGGCATTCCTGAATTTTCATAGTGATGAATCAACTAATGATTTATACAATAATTCAACAAGCAGAAGTTTTCACCAAGCTTTCTATCCACTTGCCTGAAAGGAATTACAAAATCAGATCTGGCCAAGTGGAAGAAAGAGTTTTAAATAGTAGTAAAAGGGCTGTCCATTTTTTGGTGGGAGGAATGGTTTGAGTAGACAGAGCTAACTGATAAACCATATCCAATTTCCATGTGACTTTGAGTTCCCTAGGTACTGGTATAAACAAGGATACAAAACACACACACTCTTTCTGCCTTAACCAAACCAATATGTTCATGCTCATAGTCATTGGTCATCAGCTTTTCCAAAGCTCCTTTTCCAATCCAACTCATTATATATATCCAGTTTCATATATATTTATATATATACACACACATAATATATGTTTGTGTATATATAATATGTATAATATTTTATATTATATGTATATGCACACATACTCTCCAGACCATCAACTCCACCAGTGTTGAAAATAAACATGGAAAAGTCCTCATCCATATCACCATAGGCGGTCTTGGAGATGGGCCTTTCAACTCAAGCTGGTCTCAGCAGCTAAGGGATTAGTCTATCCCTTGAGAAGGAACTAGGCAACTGGAATGAAACAAGAAAAGTGAGCATTTGGGGGTGACACTTCTCAAACTGAAGTATTTTTATTCTAGGGAGTATTAATTGTGAACAAATGTTCAATTTCTCATTGGCTAAAGGGTTAATCTCACTGGTGGGTAATTGGCCATGAGAAATTATCTGGTCGTGAGAAGTCTGCTCTCCATGTCCCACGCTTGGGTGAACTATTCACACACTTCACCACTTTGAAGTCTTCCCTTGCAAAATGTATGGCATTAAAGCCTATTTGTCTTCCCCCTTAAGGGCTATGAAGCTCAAAATCAGTCACTGAATGAAACAAAACTCAGCTCCTTTGAATAAAACAATTTACTCCTTGAGTCAACTTGAGTAATTCTCACTTATGCCATTCATAATTATAAGGGGGAAAAAAACCTTCTAATGTGTAACTTTCAAGAGCCTAAGTCATTCTCTGACAGAAAATTAACAGCTTAGTGATTCATACCAACCTTTCTAGGCAAAAAGATGCCTCTGATTATATGATGATGTGGTCCCTCATATTTATCCCCTTGAAGGGACACAGGCTGGACCCCTATCCCAAAATGTCTCCCTCAATCTCCCCTGCTAGTTAGGGTGCTGAAAACGTGCTGGGCCCTACCCCATTGAAATGAAAATCCCCCCAGAATAGCAGTACTTTTGCCTTAATCTGACTTATGGAGGGCAGCAGGCAGAGGAGGACAGGTTTTCTGGGGCTGACATTCCCACTCAGACTTCCCACTGAATATAAAATTACTGCCTCAATCTCCTCTTTTCTCCTGGAGCCTCCAAACCATAGCTGGGAGGGAATTTTGAAAATTATCTCATCAAGGCTGCAGTGAACTGCGATCACAACACTGCACTCCAGCCTAGGCAACAGAGCGAAACCCGGTCTCCAAAAAAAGAAAAGAAAATGATCTCAAAGGCAGCAGTGAAGGGCACAGATACTAGGCTTAGTCAGGATCTGCTACGTACTAGCTGGATGACCTTGGGCAAGTTACTTAACCTCTCAGTGCCTCAGTTCCACATCTGTGATGTGGGGATGATAATGGCACCCACTTCATGTGCCTGAATCTTTCTCCATTCATCTCTTCTCTGATCCAGTAAGCATTAACTTGTTGGTCCCTTAAAACTCTCTTCTGTCTTTCTGTCTCTGTTTCTCTCTCCCTTGACCTGGGCCTTCTAAACGTTATTCTCTCTTGTTTGGTCAGCCTCTCCTCGCAACCTGACCCCTTCCACCTTCACCTGCCGCTTTTAGAGTTTACCTTAGATGTTACTTTCTCCTAGAAACTGTCCCTGACTGGCTGCCCCCAAGTCTGGGGTCAGCGTCTATGTGGATGTTCCTGCCACACCCTACATTTCTCTTATCCAGCACCTGTCACCCTGAATTGTAGGTGCCACGTTAGACTTCGCTCTTTGAGAACAGGCACAGTGTCTTTCTTCTCTCTTGTCCAATGACTGAGCATACAGGTTGGATAAAGATTTGTTGAATTAAGGAATGAACCAGTAGATAGATGGATGAAGGTTAGACAGAAGCCTAATACCAACTTATGGAAATTCCTACAGACATTTCAGTGGAGAGGGTATGAGAATGGAATTACCCAGAGCAGGGATCTTTGCCATCAAATATAGATTTAGATGTTACTTAATTTCCTTTTAAAAATGGATGGCCTTTACTGCCAACAGCTCAGAAACTACTTGTTTCATTTAACTTTATCTCCACATATGTAGGAGTAATATACCCTCAGGATAACAATACCAAGAAGTTTCTTTTTTTTATTTTAGAAGAGGACAAACAGGAAGGAAAAACAGGAATTGAATCCCCTAGTATGTAGTCATGTGTTTCTGTTTTCTCAGAGCCTCAGTTATAGTGAAGAGATACATGACATTTAGATATGAAGCTTGGATCTCAGTCCCTGGTGAAAATAGGGTATTTCCATGAGGTAATCACTGCTCTAAATATGTCAATAGTGTGTTGTCATTCTGTTGAATAGAGCTCCAGCCCGAAGGAATTTCCCTAGGAGCCCTGCTTCAGCCATCTCCCTGGCCCCCTGGGAGGGAGGGGTTTATCTGGTTTTTGCCTTGGTCTGAATGTGAGGTCATCCCCATCACGCACACTCTTCAGGGCACTGTCCCAGGCACTGAGAAACAAAAGGGTGGGAGGTAGACATGGTCTCCATCCAGAGAGAGCAGAGGGTCCCAAGGGTACACAGACAAATCACCATCCTGAGGCACAGGGCCAGGGAAGAGAGCAAGACTTTGTTCATGGACAGGACAGGAAATGAATGAGGGAGCAGACGAGTGGCCAAACTGAGACCCTCTTACCTTTGACAAGTTGACAGTGAAGCAAAGGAAGCAGATGAGGCAGGACTGTGCTCGTGAAGCAGGGTCGGGGGTGCATTTGTAAAGGAAGGAGCCACTAGAGAGGAGAGGCTGTGATAGATAAAAGACAGAGTGAAGGACAGTGGGAGACAGCAGAACAAGATCAAGATGGAGGAGTCAACTTTGGTTTGAAAGAACTTTTCCTCATCTAAAATCCAGGGATTGGCCGGGCATGGTTGCTCACGCCTGTAATCCCAGCACTTTGGGAGGCCGAGGTGGGCAGATCACCTGAGGTCAGGAGTTCGAGACCAGCCTGGCCCACATGGCGAAACCCCATCTGTACTAAAAATACAAAAAAACAATGAGCCAGGCGTGGTGGTGCATGCCTGTAATCCCAGCTACTCAGGAGGCTGAGGCAGGAGAATCACTTAAACCTGGGAGGCAGAGGTTGCAGTGAGCTGAGATTGCTCCACTGCACTCCAGCTGGGCCACAAAGCAAGACTCCATCTCAAAAAGAAGAAGAAAAAGAAAGAAAGAAAGAAAAAATAAATCCGGGGATCAATATAAAAACAGATTTTTCTGGGGAGAGGAGAGAAGTAAGCATAGGGAGTTCCTACTGGAGCCAGGCAGTCCTGGGACCAAGTGCCTGCATTGTGACTTGGAGGAAGTTGCCTCTTTAAACCCGGGATTCATCATCTGCAAGACAAGGTTATTGATACTTGCCTCGCAGATGAAGTGTAGTTATGGCGCCAGCCTAGTGCTTATGGCTGCTGCATACATGGTAGCAGCTGTGATTACTACTGTAACTCATCTCAGGGAAGCAGGAGGTGTAGGCATCCACAGAAGGGTAACAGGGAGAGGATGGTTTAGGGGCTTTGGGGAAATGAGCCGCCATGGGACTATTACAGAGATAGTCAGAAGGCGACTAGAAGGAAGGCCATGAGGTGGTAAAGGACCAGCAAAGGTCCAAGGGCAGGAATTTGGGGCAGTCCATTGGTAACTCTGGGACTTTAACTGGTAGGGTTCAGCAGCCTGGGAGTGGGATCTCAGCAGCCGGGGAGAGGGATTGACATTTCCATTAACATTGTGTGGACATTCACATCCGTGAAGGAAGTGTCTAAACTCTAGTTTTAGGGAGGCTGATCTTTTGATCAGGGTTTGCACAACAAAGCACCACTCCGGTGCCTGTAATTCTAGGACTCCTTGTTTCGCAGCCGTTAGCATCAGACAGGTTTCCACCAGTTTTTGTTCAAGTCACTGCCCTAACAACCTTCCTATGTGTGTGTACAGAAGGAAGAGCCAGATATATGATGAACAATGGTTTATGACAGACCCAACAAATGCCTTTGAGACAGAATGCCTTTGAGATGTTACCTTACGCTGCTGGTCATTCATTTTGACAACTTGGATTGTCAATTGACTTGTAGTAAAAGGAGCACCCTAGAACAGTTTCTAAACCTCAGCACTAACCAGATATGGTGCCAGATAATTCTTTGCTGTGGAGGTTGTCCTGTGGATTATAAGATGTTTAGCAGTATCCTTGGCCTCTACCCACTAGATGCCAGTAGCAGCCCTCCCCGCTGGGGGTAGAATTTGCCCCTGGTTGGGAATCACTACCCTAGAAGTACAATGATAATCCTTGATGAAAACCATACTAGTGTCCACATTTTACTACTTTGAACTCAGCTGTGATCATCTCCCCAAATAGCAGTTCTCCAAGGACCTTCTTCCTTATGGCCAAGTCCCCAGTTGTTGCATCACTTCATTTTGCAAGGCAGAGCTAAATAATTGCAAAAAAGTAAAGCTGAGAAACAAGAGCTACACAAATTTACAGGCATTTCATCAGGAGTGGTTCAAGTTTTATAGAGCCTGAAACGTATGCACCTTAGGAAGCCCTTTTCATGAACACTAATGCATAATTGTAAACACAAAATCGCTAGGGCCCCTCTTGGGGTGTTGGAAGAAGCTGGGGCTCAGACTTTATTGGTTTCTCCATGAACCTGCTTCTATACATCATGCAAACTTATTCTTTGCTCAATTTTCTTCTCCTGTCTGAACTTTTTCCTCCCAGAATACTATGTTGGATAATCCTACATATAACATTCACTTCCAACGTGCTTTTCTCTTGTAAACAATTACTTAAGATATTATCCCTTTTGCTTCTTTTTTTCCACAAGTTATGAAGGCGAAACCATACTGCTTTCAGCTAAAGAGGTGCAAAGTTGATCTGAGACTAGGTAAAAGAAACCATCTAGATCTCAATTTCCCAGGCTATATGGAAAATGAAATTGTTCTACTTATTAAAATAGCATTTCTTAACCTTCTTGTGACTTACTAAAAATGACCATTAACATTTTCAGTGGGTTCCATTTTGGTTTTGGTCAGAGTTTCTTCTGTTTCACTGAGAATTTCGGTGACATTTATCCTTCACTTCCTTTTTTTTTCTGCTGCCCTCTGGGGCTGAGGCTAGGGGATGTGGTGCTCTTGTTGGTCAAACAGCTTCTTTTGGATAGGATTGGCTGAGACCCAATGCTCCAATTCATGATAATAAATCATGTCTTCCTTTTCAAAGTACTCTAATATTTATTCTCATTAATGTTATATGTAAGAAACTGTTATGAGTGCAGCATAAACCAGGCTCGCTTGGGAATCCATCAGTAAATAAGGTCCTCTCCTCACCCCAACAAGGCTTACAGTTGAGTAGGAATGACACATATATATACATAAACAACAGCAATAATAGTGGCCATCATCATCATTTGAGTGTGTAGTATGTTCCTACACTACTCTAAGCACTTTACAAACATACCTCAAAATATAAGGCAGAGTGTGATGTATAATGACAAATCACAAACTGTGTTATCTGGGGCCATATTAATTACAGCTGTCCAGGGAACAGCAGGAACACTTCATGGAGCAAAGGGAATCTGAATGGAGCTCTTGGGGTCACTGTACTCTATCCAGGCAGAGATGCTTCAAGACATAGCACAGACATTCATTTCTTAGTAGCCCTGATGTGGTTCAGGACATGGTATCCCCAAAATACAGCACCTTGGCACACTGAGTATTTCAAGCTGAAGGAATTTGAGAAGCCATTTACTGGAAGGTCTCTCTGACCCTTCCCTGCCCTTCTGCCCTGAAGCAGATCAAAAGACTTTTATTCAAGAGGTGCCCTCCCTATATCCAGAAGAAAGGAACAGTCTTTTTTCTTTTCTTTTCTTTTCTTTTTTTTGAGACAGAGTCTCACTCTGTCACCCAGGCTGGAGTGCAGTGGCGCGATCTCAGCTCACTGCAACCTCTGCCTCCTGGGTTCAAGCGATTTTCCTGCCTCAGCCTCTCGAGTAGCTGGGATTACAGGCATGTGCCACCAAGCCTGGCTAATTTTTGTATTTTTAGTAGAGACAGGGTTTCACCATGTTGTCCAGGCTGGTCTCGAACTCCAGGGCTCAAGCGATTTGCCCACCTCAGCCTCCCAAAGTTCTGGGATTACAAGAGTGAGCCACCGTGCCCGGTCAGAAGAAAGGAACATTCTTATCTCTGAAGACATAGGAACACAAAGAAGAATTTGAACAAACATATGTTGCTAAGCTCCCTGCAGTTTATTATCATTAGATCATATCCCCTTTGTCCTGTTATATTTCTTCATGACCGTCCACTCTTCATCAAAGCTAGCAATAATACACAAGTCTGTTTCTTTGGGTATTCATTTGCTTAAAAGGCCCCTGTGTCACATAAAACATACCAAATAAATTTGCATGTTTTTCTCTTGTTAATCTGTCTTTTGTTATAGAGCTTTCTCCACTGTAAACCTAGCAATGGGTGAGGAAAAGATATTTCTCCTTATGTTCTCACACAATATTTGAAGCTACTTATTTAAAAAATGCAGCCATAACAGATTGTTAAAACAAGAATAGAAAGCAAAGATCACTTTAAGGAAGAGAAGAGAGAGCTATATGAGAAAACCTAGACTAAGAATATTTCTTAGAATTGAGCTAAAATGCTGGGCGCCGTAGCTCATGTCTGTAATCCTAGCACTTTGGGAGGCCCAGGCAGGCAGATCACTTGAGGTCAGAAGTTCAAAACCAGCCTGGCCAACATGGTGAAACCCTGTCTCTACTAAAAATACAAAAATTAGCCAGGCGTGGTGGCGGGCACCTGTAATCCCAGCTACTCGGGAAGCTGAGGCAGGAGAATCACTTGAACCCAGGAGGCGGAGGTTGCAGTGAGCTGAGACCATGCCACTACACTCCAACCTGGGCAATAGAGCGAGACTCCATCTCAAAAAATAAAAAAAGAATTGAGCTAAAATGAAAGTGTCCTGGCAATTTAGGTATCATGAGTTTCATAACTTCACCTTCTTTTCTAAAAAAGGACACACGTGCTTGCTCTAAACTCTAAGAAAGCTGACAGAATCTTTATCTAGGGATGGTGAATGGCAGTAAAATTCTTTTTCACAGATACAGAAATGTCTTTCATGTGTTGATTTCTTACACCTAAATTGTTGTCTTGTGACAGCATTTCTGTGGGGTGCCGAGAAGCTTCGATCTAAGAGTACCCCTTTCTGGTGCTCTAATTCTAATCTGACCGTGGGAGACAGTCGAGAGCAGTGCTTTTCAAGCTCTAATGTGCATCTGAATGACCTGGGGATTCTAAATCAGTCATCTGGGGTGGGGCCTGAGGTCATGCATTTCCAACAAGCTCCAGAGGCTGAAGGCTTAGAGCAGCAGTTCTCAAACCTGAGCATGCATCAGAAACACAGGGGGCCTTGTGAAAATGGGTGACTGGGCACCACCTCCAGGGTTTTTGATATAGTAGTACTGAGGTGGGCCTCAAGAATTTGCATTTCTTGGCTGGGCATGGTGGCTCATACCTGTAGTCCCAGCACTTTGGGAGGCTGAGGTGGGTGGATGGCTTGAGGCCACGAGTTCCAGATCAGCCTGGCCAACATGGTGAAACCCCACCTCTACTAAAAATACAAAAATCAGCTGGGTATGGTGGCAGGTGCCTGTAATCCCAGCTACTCGGGAGGCTGAGGCAGGAGAATCACTTGAACCCAGGAGATGGAGGCTGCAGTGAGCCGAGATGGAGCTACTGCACTCCAGCCTGGGCAACAGAGTGAGACCCTGTCTCAAAAACAATAAATAAAATAAAGAATTTGCATTTCTTTTTACTCATTCATTTATGAGCAGGGAAGTGGTGGAGTGGGGGCAGCGGGGGGCGGTCTCACTATGTTCCCCAGGCTGGTCTTGAACTCCTGAGCTCAAGAATTCTCCCACCTTAGCCTCCTAAAGCACTGGGATTACAGGCACAAGCCGCCAGGCCTAGCGGAGTTTGCATTTCTTTTCTTTTCTTTTTTTCTTTTTTTTTTTTTTTGAGACGGAGTCTTGCTCTGTCACCCAGGCTGGAGTGCAGTGGCGTGATCTCGGCTCACTGCAAGCTCCGCCTCCCGGGTTCACGCCATTCTCCTGCCTCAGCCTCCCGAGTAGCTGGGACTACAGGTGCCCACCACCATGCCCGGCTGATTTTTTGTATTTTTAGTAGAGACGGGGTTTCACCGTGTTAGCCAGGATGGTCTCGATCTCCTGACCTCGTGATCCGCCTGCCTCGGCCTCCCAAAGTGCTGGGATTACAGGCGTGAGCCACCGTGCCGGGCCCAGAGTTTACATTTCTAACAAGATCCTGTGTGATACACATTTTAAGAACTGCTGGCTTAGAACATCCCTCATGACTGTGAGTGGTCCCTCACTGGCTTCACATGAAAGTTGATGGTTACAAAATTCAAGATGAAACAACCATGATAGGCCTTCTAAGCAGGTATTTTGTGAGTTTAAATGAAAAGAGATCCGCATGCCTTATTTAGATAATGAAGATAAGGATAGCTAACATTTATTAATCTTTTCTCTGTGTAACACACTAAGGGTATAACACATTATCTCACTTGGCATCTGGCATGGGCAGCAGTGTTGGTGTTTGATGTTTGGCTGAGGAGCCAGACTTGCGTGCGTGCTGGGAGGGGGTGTTTTCTGCGCACTGTTGTGGTCTGCAGAGGTACCTGCATGCCAGGCCAAACTGTCCCTCAGGAAACACCTTTAGATCTAGACTAGCAGACGCTAGGGGCCTGAGTTCTGCTTCACAGAGTCTGCAGGAAATAAATGAAAGAAGTTGAGGGCAGGTGTTAACAATCATCTGTTTCAACCGCAAAAGTACCTGAATATAGAACAGAATTTGTCAAGCCTGGCGCACAGCAGGAGCACCTGGATGCCCGAGACCCATCCACAGAGGGTGTGATTAGATTGGCCTGGGGAGACACCTGGGCACAGGCATTTTTAAGAGCTCCCCAGCCAGGGTTGAGAAACACTGGTACAGGTTTGATTGCAGCAAGATGAATCGGGGTGGCTGAGGAAGGGAAGGGGCAGAGACCAAATTGAATAAAACAAAACATCTATTCCCAGACTGGATCTCTCTTAAGCATTTGCCAAATTGGTTTTGTGCTATCCTTTAGAACAGTGGTCTTCAAATTTAGTATGCATCAGAGTCACCTTGAGGTTTCCTTAAAGCAGATTGCTGGACCTACCCCCAGAGTTTCTAATTTAGCAGGTCTGGGGTGGGCTCAAGAATTTGCATTTCTAACAAGTTCCCAGGTGATGCTGATACTGCTGGTCCCAGAAGCCAGTTTCTTTGCTATTAAGACCTTCATTGCAACATACAGAAGGATGCGTATATTTATTTTCTACTTATTCTCAACTCTTTTTTACTGAAGCAAAAAAATACAAACAAAAGTGAAAACAGGCCGGGCGCGGTGGCTCATGCCTGTAATCCCAGCATTTTGGGAGGTGGATCACCTGAGGTCAGGAGCTTGAGACCAGCCTGGTCAACATGGTGAAACTCCACCGCTACTAAAAATACAAAAAGTAGACGGACATGGTGGCATGTGCCTGTAATCCCAGCTACTCAGGAGGCTGAGGCAGGAGAATTGATTGAACCCAGGACGCAGAGGTTGCAGTGAGCTGAGATGGCACCACTGTACTCCAGCCTGGACGAGAGTGAGATTCCACCTCAAAAAAAAAAAAAAAAAAAAAAAAGTGAAAACATGTGAAATCATTCATAATCCAATGATAGCCACAGTAGATGGCTTTTTTTTCCCACATAATACTTATGTATGTATATAGATTTTCTTTCAGAAATTATAATGGTCATATGAAGAATGTGTTTGCATCTAGAAAGATATTTGTGCATTATTTCAAGGTCCTTATATAATCTATATAATACACAAAATCTATATAATTTTTGCTATGAGTTTAGAATTATAACAAAGTTTATTTCTTTTGATAATATCTTCAATATTATGTAATAAAAATAACTTTAAAAATCTACATCTAGCTATTTTAACAAATGTTAAAGAGGCCACAGTCTTGTTAAAATGCTATTTAAGTTGAGGTCTAGTGGTATTATTTTGGTAAAACCCCTGATATGTTAAAATTGTAGTAGGATCTTTTATCAAGCTACATAGCTTGACCCATAAATGTTTTTCATTTATGAAACCAGAATATCTCCACAGAGGAGATCCATAGAAAAAAGAAATCAGAATAAAGTCAGGAGATACTAAGGGGTCTCCACGTTTATAACCCTTTTCTTAATTGAGAATAGTCGCGAATAGCGAAGACTAAGAGTGGCATGCATTCAGAATTTGTCCCTCACATGTAGGACAAGAGTTAGAAAACCAGCCCACACCACCTGGCAGATGATGGCACAATTGGATGTGGTTGTTTAATTTGCAGGCTAAAAGATTATAGTCTTAAAAGGAAGACAGAAAAGAATTTAAACTAGGCCACTACAGTAAAACACAAAAATACAAATGAAGAGACAAAACCTCCACAAAGGACCAGGCAAATAAAAATACCGAAAAGCTGCAACTGTTCTGAATAGTAAACCTGAAATTAAATTCAGGAATTGCTTAAGGGAGGACGGTCAGGAGCAGCCCCTGAAGGCTGGTGGTAGTCTTCATTCACTACCTCAGGGGGGAAGCCTGTCCTCACTTTCAGAGGTGTGGAGGTGTGGGCCATTCCTGTTGCCTTCCTTCCCTCCTGAAGACAGCCCTGTCCCCCCACCACCTAGAGGCACTTTCAGCAGCACCCAGACACAGTCCTCAATCGTCCCCCTGGGACAGAATGGCACCAACAAAGGAGAGGGCAGTGTTCTCACCCCTGGCTGCACTCCTGAAAACACCTGTCCCGGGCCCCACCCGCAGGCTTCTAATTTAATTGGTCTGGGGTGGGAAACTAAGCAGCAGTTTTGCTTTTTGTTTTTTTGTGTGTGTGTTTTGTTTTTGAGACAGGGTCTTGCTCCATTGCCCAGGGTTGGGGTGCAGTGGTTCAGTCATGGCTTACTGCAGCCTTAAACTCCTAGGCTCAAGCAATCCTTGTGCCTCAGCCTCCTAAAGTGCTGGGATTACAGGCATGAGCCATCGTGCCCAGCCAGTTTTGTTTTCTAGTTGAAGTAATATATAAATAGCCAAAAAAGTGCACAAGTCATGTGTGCAACTCAGTGAATTATCACAAAACATACATTTTTTTATATTTGCATAACTGGGTATATCACAATTTGTCTGTTCTGCTGGGCATTTGAGTTGTTTCTAGTTTGAGCAATTACAAATAATGCTGCTGCAAACATCCTTGTACGTGCCTTCCAGTGCATGTGCGCACACTTTTATCTGGGTATAAACTGAGGAGCAGAATTGCTGGATTGCAGGGTAGGTTTTGGTTCCATTTTAGTAGATGCTGCCAAACTGCTTTTCAAAGTGATTCTACCAATTTATACTCCCATTAGCAATGTTTGTGAATTCTAGTTGCTCCGCAATGTTTGTGAATTCTAGTTGCTCCACATTCTAGCAAGAAAGCAGTATACGTAAAAGCTCCCTGGGTGATTCTGCTGTGCATGAGGAGAAGAACCACCAATGCCATCATATATCACATGCTTTGCAAATGGCATATGGTCTCACGTGTGCTGGAGTGCTAGGGATACAGGGCATAGACTATGATGTCTTCACAACTATCCAGGAAGAAAACAGTACAGACATTTGTGTTCCCTTTTTGCTAATAAGGACACAACTCAAAGTTAATTGACTTACCAGAAGTAACACAGCCATGTAGTGACAGTCAGGACTAAAACCCAGAATTCTTGATTTCCATCCCTTTGCTTGTCCCAACATACAACACAGCCTTATTCAGAAGATGTCCAGTGTATAGAGGTTTGGGGCAAATCAGATGTCGAGGCACCTTCTCAGTTGTTTGAGAGTTTCTGTACCAGAGTTTAAGAAAAAAAAGAAAGCAGAATAAATGACTCAGACTTTCCCTGCCACCAAAGTCTCAGGCCTTGGTTGTGAGAAACACAGAGACCCTCCCTTCAGACAGGAATGAAGAACAGGAAATGTGTCCCTTCTGTGCCTGGGACTCTACACAACCAGAAAAGTGAAGGATGCCTTCAGGAGCAATTTGGCCTGAGTGTCCCTCAGACCATCTAGGCTCTGACCCCCAGCTCTTCCCTGTCCTCACCGGGTGACATTAGACAAAGGGTTCAATTTCTTCGAGTCTCGATTTCCTCATTAGTAAAATAGGAATAATAATATACATACTTTAGGTTCTAAGAAGTGAATATTATCTATAAAAACAAACATGTAGTAAGCATTTAATACAATGTAGGTTTTTTAATTTTTATTTTTAGACAGTGTCTTGCTCTGTTACCCAGGCTGGAGTGCAGTGGTGCTATCATAGCTTACTGTAACCTCAAACTCCTGGGCTCAAGCAATCCTACTGCTTCAGCCTCCTGAGTTGCTGGGATTACAGACATGTACCACCGAGCCCAGCTAATTTTTAAATTTTATTTACTTATTTATGTAGAGATGGGGTCTCACTGTGTTGCCTGGGCTGGTCTGAAGTCCTGGGCTAAGGCCATCCTCCCACCCCAGCTTCTCAAAGTGCTGGCGTTACAGATGTGCACCACTGCGCCCAGCCTGATATTCTTAATATTACCAGAAACAGCCCATGAGTCCTCTACATCTTCAATTTTTCCCTCTCTACTGAATCCTGTTTTTTCCTCTCTATTGGATCTTTTCCATAAATATAAAAGGCAATTATTTCTCCTATTTTTTTTTTTTTTTTTTTGAGACAGGGTCTTGCTCTGTCACCCAGGCTGGAATGCAGCGATGCAATCATGGCTCACTGCCACCTCGACCTCCCAGGCTCAGGCGATCCTCCCACCTCAGCCTCCTGAATAGGTGGGACCACAGACATGCACCACCACACCTGGCTAATTTTTGTATTTTTTGTAGAGATGGGGTTTCATCATGTTTCCCAAGCTGGTCTCAGACTCCTGGGCTCAAGGGATCTGCCCACCTCAGCCTCCTAAAGTGCTGGGATTATAGGAGTGAGCCACCACACCCAGCTTCTCCTATCTTTAAAAAAACTCTCCCAACTCTTCTTCCTCCTCTACTTCCATTTCTCTCTTCCATTTACAACTAATGTCCTTCAAAGAGTTGTCTGTGGTCACTGACTCAAATTCTTTGTTTGTTTCCTTGCTTGTTTGTTTATGGAGACAGAGGTTCGCTCTGTCGGCCAGGCTGGAGTGCAATGGTGCCATCTTGGCTCACCGCAACCTCCGCCTCCCGGGTTCAAGCGATTCTCCTGCCTCAGCTTCATGAGGGGCTGGTATTACAGGCATGTGCCACCACACCTGGCTAATTTTGTATTTTGAGTAGGGACGGGGTTTCTACATGTTGGTCAGGCCGGTCTTGAACCCCCGACCTCAGGTGATCTGCCTGCCTAGGCCTCCCAATGTTTCTTCATTTTTTAACCTTTTGTATGAGACTTTCACCCTCTCCACTCCATTGGCACAGCTCTTCTCAAGGTCACCAAAGACTTTGACTTTCCTAAATGCAATAGTGGATTCCCCAGTCCTCATCTTACTTGCTCCATCAGCAGCACTGGGCATGGTCAATTGCTCCCTTTTTGATTCATCTTTGCTTGGCTTCCAGGACACACAACACACTCTCCTTATTTTCCTCCTGTCTCACTGACTGGCCCTCCTGTCTTTTTTGCTTGTTTTCCTCTTCTTCGTAATCATAAACACTAGACTGTTTCAGGGTTCATGCCTTGGACTTCTCTTTTCCATCTACCATCATTTTCTCAAAAATCTCATCATCTTTTGGCTTTATTTTATTTTACTTTATTTTTGAGACAGAGTCTTGCTGTCGCCCAGGCTGGAGTGCAGTGACGCGTTCTTGGCTCACTGCAACCTCCGCCTTCCTGGTTCAAGTGATTCTAATGCCTCAGCCTCCCAAGTAGCTGGGACCACAGGTGTGCGCCACCATGCCTGGCTAATTTTTGTATTTGTAGTAGAGACAGGGTTTTGCCATGTTGGCCAGGTTAGTCTCGAACTCCTGGCATCAAATGATCCACTCGCCTCAGCCTCCCAAAGTGTTGGGATTACAGGTGTGAGCCACGGCACCCAGCCATCATCTTTTGGCTTTAAATGCCATTTATTAATTCCAGACTCCCAAAATTTATCTCCAGGCCCTGACCTCTCCACTGAATTCCAAACTGACTAGTTACTGGGCCTTTCCACTAGGACATCTCACAGGGATGTCAACTCCCGTAACTGAATACCTGATCTTCCCCAAACCTGGACCTGTTAAGTCATCTCTTTCAGTTCATGGCAATTCCCTTTTTTTAGTTGCTCAAGTCAAATTCCCTGGATTACTGCAATAGTCTCCTAACTGGTCTCACCCTTGTCCTTCACAGTTTATTCTCCGTCTCCCAGGTCCAAGCGATTCTCCTGCCTCAGTCTCCCGAGTAACTCTATTTTCAAAATATTTCCAGAATCTCACAACTTCTCACTGTCTCAATTACTACTGCCCTGGTCTAAGATACTTTCTTCTCTTCCCTGGATTACTGCCATAGTCTCCTAACTGGTCTCACCCTTGTCCTTCACAGTTTATTCTCAACCCAGCAGCCAGAGTGGTCTTGTTAAAATGTAACTCAGATCTTGTCCCTGCACTGCTTAGATTATACAGTGGCTTCCCATCTGGTTCAGAGTAGATCCAAGTCCTAAGAAAAGCCCTCCATGACCCCCACCCACCCACCTACACCTTTCTGACATCACCTTCTACTCTTTCCCATGCTCACCCTGTTCTCAATTCAGCCGCGCTGGCCTGCGGACGTATCCCTAACCTTGCCAGGCTTGCTCCTGCCTCTGGCCTTTGCACTTGTTCTTTGTGCTGGGAATGCTTCACCTCCTGATGTTCTCATGCCTCTTCCCTCCTCCTCCCTTTTTTGGTTTGTTTGTTTGTTTTTGAGACAGAGTCTTGCTTTGTCACCTAGGCTGAGTAGCGCGATCTCTGCCCACTGCAACCTCTGCCTCTCGGGTTCAAGTGATTCTCCTGCCTCAGCCTCCGGAGTAACTGGGATTACAAGCTCCTGCTACCACGGATTCTCCTGCCTCAGCCTCCCGAGTAGCTGGGATTACAGGCTCCTGCTACCACGCCCGGCTAATTTTTGTATTTTTAGTAGAGACGGGGTTTCGCCATGTTGGCCAGGCTGGTCTCGAACTCCTGACCTCAGGTGATCTGCCCACCTCGGCCTCACAAAGTGGTGGGATTACAGGTGTGAGCCACTGTGCCTGGCCCAGGTCTTTAACTGTCACCTTCTCAGTGCTGCTTTCCCTGGCCACTCTCCTTTATTTTTTCCCTAGCACTTCTCACCACCGAACACGCTCGCACACACGTGTGCACACACGCTTGCTGTTATTATTAATCTTGTTTATTGCTTGTTTTCCTCAATAGAACGTACATGGCATGAGTGCTGCAGGGTTTTTGTGATTTCAGTTCACTCCGTTTTCCCCAGCACCTGGAGCAGTGCTTACCTGTAATACAAGCTCAGTAGATGTTGCTTTAATGAATGAATTAGTCCCTATTCACAAAGGAAAAATAAAACATCCTTCGCAAAAAGAGCTCCCGGGGGAAATCCCTAAGAGGTCTTTGGCCCGAGAGAAACACAGTTAAAAAGTTGAAGGGGGAAATTGTTTTGGTTTTCCCCTTTCTTTCTGAAAGTTCCATTTAAGGAAGACTAGCCAGGCCTGGCCTAGCAATCCCTTTCTAATCCTTAATATGCCTTAATGAGAATGCAGAAATGAGTGGGAGTGTGGCAGGCCAATTCTCCCTGACAATCGCACAGACAGGCCTGCATGACAGTCGCACAGACAGGCCTGCGTAGCACCCGTTACACAGACAGATTTCCACAGCGCTGCCTGAACATTGAGCAAATAGTTAAACCTAGAGAAATCGGTGCTGAGACATCCAAGCTAGAAATGAAACATACAGTCAGTAGGAGCCTTGCATGGGCTTCTCCCTTGCTGGAGCAAACCAAAATAATAGAGACAGTTTTACATTCCTAGTGCCAGGACCCATCTCAGGTCGACAAAATCTGAGACAAGTCAAGGTTACAGAGGCAGCTGTTTTAATAAATTCATTGGGAAGTCTAAGGCAGCTCTCCAGACCAAGCTGTAAAAGAGATAAGATAGAAATAATCACTCCGTACCACCATAGACAGGCCTTGAAGGTACTGGGGCCCTTTTAATCAGACTTAGCATTTCTTTTTTTTGCCTCTGACCTTCTAGTTGAAACAAAATTGTTTCAACAAAATTGTTGTGTCACAGCCTTCCCATTAAAAATTCCCATCATCCTGGTCAGGCACGGTGGTTCACGCCTATAATCCCAGGACTTCGGGAGCCCGAGGTGGGCGGATCACTTGAGGTCCCAGGAGTTCGAGACCAGCCTGGGAAACATGGTGAAACCCCATCTCTACTAAAAAAAATACGAAAAAAAAAAAATTAGCAGGGTGTGGTGGCTCACGCCTGTAATCCCAGCTATTCAGGAGGTTGAGGCAGGAGAATCACTTGAACCCAGGAGGCAGAGGCTGCACTTAGCTGAGATTGCAACACTGCACTCCAGTCTGGGTGACTAAGCAAGACTCTATCTCAAAAAAAAAAAAAAAAACAACCAACACTATCCAGTGGCATGTCCTAAGAAAAAAATTAAAAAGCTATTTTCAGCCTGTGTAAATTAAAGGTGGGAGAGGGTGGAGGAGATGCTGACAGCCCCAGTGCCTGGTAGACAGGGGGCAGTTTGCTTTGCTCATTTATATACAGTAGTGATCACTGAATGGCCAACCCATCCTCCAGCTGGGACCAGCCATCAAAGACAGATGAGGCAGCCACTTACCTAGTACGATCAGAGGGAGACCAAAGACTCTGTTGCACCAACCCCTTGCCACGGTATTTACTGTGCTCTGATCAGGATAGCCCTTCCTTGGGTAAAGACCCCATGTTTCCAGGGGCCACCTTTCAAAGCCCCAGATGTCCTTGTGGAAGGCAGAGGGTTCAATCCAAGACAATCCTTTACACCTGCCAGTTCCAAAAGAGGTCTACACCATATGTGTCTAAATATTTAAAAGTTATAATCAAGCCAACAAACTGATGAAATATGTTCCATCTTCCTACCCTGATGACAATTTGGAAGGCTGGGTTCAACTTCAGAATTCTCAGACTCTACTTAGACTTCTTTGCCAGAAGTGGTGGCACATGAAGGGCCAGCCAGCCCCTAGCCCCAGCTCATGTCCAGCCTCCCTTCTCCTCCCACCCTGGATCCCTCCCACACCACAGGGGCCTCCCGTATAGGTATGTGGGCACCCCTGCCTGCACTTTCAAGCTCTGTCCAGCTGCCCCTTGGGTACTCTGGGCTTTGGGATGCACACACCACGAACGTAGTCTGCCCTTGAGAGCACCAACACTGGGAACAGGCCTGCAGGAGAGCTGGGGCTCTTTGAGTTCTCAGGTTCCCAAACTGTGATCTTGAAGGAGAACATGGGCTCCGGGCTGGGGAGGAGTCGCCTTGGTCCTAAGGACTCTTCACCCCATGGAGAGGGGCATGGCAGGAGCAGGCCCCTCTAAAGTGCAGGACTCAGGGCAAGGGCCCTCTTGCCAGTTCTAATGAGTGAAGCAGAGGACAGAGAGATGCCAAGGAAGAGAGAAAGGAGAATGTGTGGACAGCATGGGATGCTCCCTGGGGAGGAGCTCACAGTGAGGAGTCCCTGGGCAGCCAGGGGGCCATCCCAAGATTGGGGAAAGAAAAGCTACGAAAGCAGGAATGTGAAAGGAGGTGAGTGGAAAGTAAAAAGGCACTGAAAACAAACCTACTTGATAACAAACCTTGCTCTCTTTGGGTATATTTTATTCATGTATGTGTGATGCACTTTTTGTTTGTTTGTTTGAGACAGAGTCTCGCTCTGTCTCCCAGGCTGGAATGCAGTGGTGCGATCTCGGCTCACTGAAACTTCTGCCTCCTAGGTTCAAGTGATTCTCATGCCTCAGCCTCCCAAGTAGCTGGGATTACAGGCGCCTGCCACCACACCCGGCTAATTTTTGTATTTTTAGTAGAGACAGGATTTCACCATGTTGGCTAGACTGGTCTCGAACTCCTAACCTCAGGTGATCTGCCTGCCTCAGCCTCCAAAGTGCTGGGATTACAGGCATGAGCCACGGTGCCCAGCTGATGTATGCATTTTTAATTGAACCATTAATCCTACTCCCCAGTTCATGGCACATCATCATCATCCTTATTATATATTTGGGTGGTAAAAGGTCACTTTTGTTTTATTTATGTATTTATTTCCTTTCATTTTCACTCCCCAATGCCCACCCCACATCCCCATTGGCAACAATTTTGTACACACAGGGGGCCATCCTGACCCCTCTCTCTTCACTCCTGCGTGCAATAGCCCTGTCTGAACCCAGGAACCATTCCTCTACATAGATCTGTTATGTCTCTTCAAAGTGGTCATGCATCCTCCATCTCCAGGACAGGATATAGCTGGTTCCCTCCTAGGCCTTGCAGGAAGACTAGAATATGTTAAAACTTCTAGAAGGCCTTGTTAAGCCTAGAATGGACTTTTGCATAGATCACCCCACCTTGGACCCTGTAGAAAGGAAGTGCCAAAATCCCATTAGAAGTCATTTTCATCTGTAAATAAGTCCCTAACATGTTTTATTATTATGTTATTTTGAAGCCTATTACATTCCAGTATCATATTTTAACCTCCTAAAAAAGAGTTTGTCATAAATGTCCTACAGTGGATAATGTGCCTGTACTAATTTTTTTCCCCAGAAAACGGTCTAAGTTTCTGGCTACCACATGTATAATAGTAATTATCATTCTTTATCTTTTATATTGCAGTTATCTCCTTCAGTCATTTCCTGATAATAAATCATTTTGTTTTGTCATTTCTATTACCTTGGCATACCAGAAACATGGGTAGATTTTTATTAACATAAAATAGTTGATTGACTCCTAATTATAGCATCCAAAGTGCAGACATTTCAAATCTGGCTGTCATCCAGTCTGTCCCTGGATCTAAGGCAAAAAAAAAAAAAACTAAAAAATAAGATAAAATAAAGGAACTCTGATTGTTTCATAGGAGTGTGTGTGCGTGTGCGTGTGTGTGCATGTGTGTGTGTGTTAAAAAATAAATTATATATCTAAATTATCCTGAGGCCAATTTAAAATAAACTTTTAGCATCGATCCTAATTTTCCCCTTTAATAACACATTTATATCTTTTTCTTCTTTTTGTATTTAGAGACAAGGTCTCACTTTGTTGCCCAGGTTGGTCTTGAACCCTGAGCTTAAGGGATCCTCCTGCCTCAACTTGCCAAAGTGCTGGAGTTACAGGTGTGAGCCACCGCACCCAGCCAGATTTAAATCTTAATATGAACTAAATGACCCTTTCAGCCAGAACTGGCATCTTCCAGTAATTTCCCAAAACGACAAACACAAAGAGGTGAGGCACGCAACCCGTGTTCTCTAGGCCTTTTAGAAAACATGGAGTTGTTCCTTTGGCCACATATATGCCAATCTACGAGAAAGGTGATATTGTAGACATAAGGGAATGTGTACTGTTCAAAAAGGAATGTCCCACAAATGTTATCACGGAGAGACTGGAAGAGTCTACAGTGTTCCACAGCATGCTGTTGGCATTGTTGTAAACAAACAAGTTGAGGGCAAGATTCTTGCCAAGAGAATTAATGTGGGTATTTATTGAGCACAGCCACCATAGCATTATTAAGCACAGCCGCCATAGCTTCCTGAAACATGTGACGGAAAATGATCAGAAAAAGAAGGAAGCCAATGAGGAAGGCACTCGGGTTCAACTGAGGTGCCAGCCTGCTTCACCCGGAGAAGTGCACTGTGTGAGAGCCAACAGGAAACAGCCTGAGCTGCTGGACTCTCTTCCCTATGATGAATTCATGGTGTAATCGGTGTAAAAAAAAAATTAAAAGACCTCTGGACTGTTAAAAAAAAAAAAGGGAAGAAAAAAAGAAAACAACAACAACAAATAAATAAATAAATAAATGCACCCTGACCAAAATTGCTAAACAGTTTTTTCCAATCCCATTTATTTTGGTTTTCTAGAAATGTGAACATATGATAAGTTGTGTGGGAAATTGTACGCGTGTGGTATTAGCAGGGGCAGCTTATTATTAAGATGTCTCTGGTGGTAGTAATGTTTCTATGATATCATAGTTGGAAGTTATTTAATTGAAAAAGGTAAGATATTGTAAATAAGAGTTAAATCCATGGTTCGAAAAACCATGCCTGAAGACCAGCTCTTAGGGAATATGGGCTCTGAGGATCAGGACGGGAGAGACGGCAGCAATTGGTCCAGGGAGATGCTCTCCCATCCTGAGAGTCAGAGTTGCCCCGTTGCCTTTGCAGTCCCCTCCTTGTTAATCTAAAGTGTGGTTCCTAGGAAACTAAGGAGTTGTCACTAAGGGAGAGTTTAGATGTTTTATCAGATTAGAATTTAAATACTTGATCAATGGGTGCTAACATAATTAGGTCCTAACAAAATTGCAGGCAAACTCTAAATGAAGAAGTGCCTTTGTCGCTGCTGCCCTAATTGGGGTTTGGAGGTATCTCAGGACTCAAGTTGGGAGATCTTTCCTATCCAGGGCAGCTGTTAGCTCACGAAGGATTTTTGTGCAAATTAGGGAAGGTCCTCCAGATAGACTGACAGAGCCTGCAACCAAGGTGCCTGGCCAGGAGTGTGGGGCCTGGGCTATAGCCCCCACCATAGCCTCCACAGTACATGTGGCTGTCCTTCTGTGTCAGTGTTCAAACAAGTTCTAGCCTCCCCCTGGACACCCTGTCTCCTTCCAGTGACTACCTTAAACCTCAGTTCCCCTTTCCACCCTTCTGTAAAGTCACCAGTGGTTCCATGTGGCTAAGTCCAAGGAACTGGTTTTGTTCCTCATATTACTGCCCACTTAGGAAACTCTGACCCTGCGGATCACTCTCTCCTTAAAATGCTCTTGCCTCTGCCTCTGTGACGCCACATGCTCCTTGGGTTTCTCCTCCTACTCTCCTTTTTCCTCTTAGTTTGGGGCTTCCTCCTTGCAACCATGTTTACATGTAAGCTTCACTCAAGCCTCAGTCCTGACCTTCCTCTCTTCCTATTCTCGACTCTTTCCATGACCTCAGATATGATTCCCACAGCCAGGGAAAGCCTTATTTCTCTATCTTCACGTCCATCCCGGAGGGGACAGTACTGGATCACCTCCCCTGGCTGTCTCTCCACCATTTACCACTCTTTTCCAAAGACCAGGTAAATGAACCGATGGGGGGATGGAAGTGGGGTTTGGGGAAAGGCTGCATAAGCTCTAGGGAGCCAAACTGGACCATATGGGTGGTCTGGCAATTTCACCAAGGGGCCTCTGCCTCTGCCGAGGGGAGGTCCACAGCGGAGTGGGGAGATTCAGTGCGGGGGAAGGCATTAGGAAGATTAGTGGTGTCTGCAGAGTCCCAGCTGCATTTTCCAATCCAACTTTATCAGCAATAAAGTTGATATTGATCCCTAGCTGTGGACTCATTCTACTTCTCAGTTGGTTCCAACTCAGTGGAAGGTAGATGATGTGTACGTCTACCACCACCCTCAAAACCCGCACAGGGCCCAAAGCCCAGGAAAGCTTAAGGAACGGGCACAGGGATGGAGACTTAAGATACACCCAGTAAGAAGGATGCTTTGGACAGGAGGGGATTCTAGGTCGTTTACTTATTTAGGATACAGCAGTTTAATGAGACTGGTGTCACAGGACCTCAGCAAACTCAGGCCTTTGCTACCTTAGTATACACAGGTTGCGCAGACTTTTGTAAATGATAGATCTAAGCATGTGCCGCCAACATTAGAGGAATCGTTCAGTCACTTAAAACTTGCAGAGCTTCAGTGACTACATTCTTTAGATATCAGTAGTTGGGATACTTTTTTGTCGTGCCTACCATGCTTCTCAGGCAGGGACAGGCCAAAGGAAGCTAAGCTCCATGTGGGCTACAGCTTCGGTTCTCAAACTCTCACATGCATAAGAGTCACTGAGTAAGCTTATTAAAATACAGTTTCCTAGGCTTCCACTCCATGATTGAGTAGGTCTGGGGTAAAATCTAGGAATTTGCATTTCTAACAAGTTCCTAGGTGATGCTACTGGTCTGAAGACCACTGGGTTAGAGTACACTAGCCTGTGTGGTTCTAGCCTTCCACGCATTCAATCAACTGCTTCAAATTCTCTTCCTATTTATGTTATGTTGACCTGAATCCGATTTTAGGGCCAAGAAAAGAACTGTGGTGGAATTAATATCCTGATTCTGTACACTTACCTCCAGACTCCTAGAATCACCCTCAAAACCCATGGCATAGTTTAAAGTCCTCTGTAGATTTATTACTTAACCCTGGCCATGGTTTTGATCAGAGACCCAGATTTGGAGGTTCAGCCACAGAGGGTAGTGGCTTTTTATCAATGAACAGATAGAGAAACTGGGGACCTTATTTTACAGGTGGCTGGCCATCTTTTGGGGCATTAATGAAAATATTAGTAAAACCAAAGATTAAGAGGAATAGGTTGGATGGGGTGGCTCACACCTGTAATCCCAGCACTTTGGGAGAACAAGGTGGGGAGACTGCATGCCTCCAGGAGTTTGAGACCAGCCTGGGCAACATAATGAGACCTCATCTCTAAAAAAAAATAAATAAATAATTAACCAGGAGTGGCTGTTTATAAATGCCTATAGTCCCAGCTACACAGGAGGCTGAGATGGGAGGATTGCTTGAGCCCGGGATATCAAGGCTGCAGTGAGCCATGATTGTACCACTGCACTTAGTTAGCCTGGGCACAGAGCAAGACCCTGTCTAAAAAAAAAGAAAAAAACTGGCCAGGCGTGGTGGCTCATGCCTGTAATCCCAGCACTTTGGAAGGCTGAGGCAGGCAGATCACTCGAGGTCAGGAGTTTGAGACCAGCCTGGCCAACATGGCGAAACCCCGTCTCTACTAAAAATACAAAAATTAGCCAGGTATGGTGGCACATGCCTGTAATCCCAGCTACTAGGGAAACTGAGGTAGGAGAGTCACTTGAACCCGGGAGATGGAGGTTGCAGTGAGCCAAGATCACGCCCCTACACTCCAGCCTGGGCAACAGAGCAAGACTCCATCTCAAAAAAAAAAAAAAGAAACCAAAAAACCAAAAATGAATAGTAAAAAGACCTGTGGCAAGAACACACTGTCTCCAAGAATCAAGGAGGAGCTGAACTGATTGAGACACGCTGACCTTGAAGTCAGAATGAGAGCAGTTGGAGAGAAAGAGAAGTAATGCAGCTAGGCTGATAATGGGGGAAGGGAGGACAGCAGGGGAAGAAGCCTGGGGTTCAGCCAGAGACACGCCTGGGTTGTTTGCAGCCAGTGTCCATTCTGACTGGCTAAAGCTGAGCCTTACCACCACTGCCATGTAGAGGGAAGGATTTCCTTAAGAGAAATGTTTTGATTGTGAAGGCAAGACTAGTCCAATCTAAAAGGCAAAGGGAGATATGCTTGGACCCAACCGCTCTCAAATAAGGTATTATTAATAGAGACTCTTTTCCTTTCGCTACTACTAGGCCAGAAAGGGTGACTTGGGTCCAAAGAACTCCAATAAAAAAGGAGAGATTTCAGAGAAGAGAATGGAATAATCTACACACCTACCCCACCCTCAACCAGGGAGCATAGTTCCAGGAAGCTCTTGAGAGGTCCTCTCTTAAAAGGTCAGATAAGGAGTCAACAGTAAGTTTAACTGGGGAAATCGCCCTTTAAAGACTACAAAAGTTATACCAGGTAGTCGTGCAACTGTGGCCAGATTTGGGGAGGGAGGTCTGGGAAGATGGGCACAGAATGTGTCCAGCATTACCAGTGAGTTTCAAGGTGGTTCAATTAGAATACTACAGGTGGGAATGTAGTCATTGTATGTACCTTGAGGGGACATACCCAGGAAACTTTTGGAGGGGCCCTTTCAGAGAAGGCACAGGAAGATGAAGTGAGCTGCAGTGAACCAGGCAGGACAGTGGTAGATGGAGTCCAGGCCCAGGTTAGATAATTGGTCCAAAAGGACAAAACCACCTGCAAGGAGAAAGAAGGACAAGATATGTTTCAACAGTCATGTTGTTTGCAGATTCAAAACTTCATAATTTCATACTGCTCACTATGGTGTACCCCATGAAGCAGAACTTAAGGAGCATATCAGAAGAACAAATGTCCTGACTCAAAAACAAAGGGAAATAAAGATGAAAACACTAATCAGTACAGCAAACAGTGCTGGCTGACATGCGATAAAGAAGGAAATGGTCAACTGAAGAAGCAAGGTAAAATGTGAAAGACTGGGCTGCCCTGTCCTAAAAAGAGAAGTGGAACAACAGAGGCATATAGACGATCACACACATATTCCACTTCTCAGTAAAAGACAGAACATAACGTAATCTACTGTTGCCTTTGACACAGCTTTAATCCTCAAGGCAGGGAAAGGCAGTGCTCTGTGGACCAGCACATGGCAGAGATATTTGTCCTCACTAGGCCTTAGTGAAAAGCCTCAGAACCACAGACAAACATGTACTAAGAACCTTCTATGTGCCAGGTACTGTTCTAGGCACTGGGAGTACAGCAGTGAACAAAATGAAGACCTCTGCCCCTGGGAACATATATTCCATAGCAGCTTCAGTTGAGGAATCCACTACTAGTGAATCTCCAGATTAAACAAGTGAGAAAACTGCCCCAAGAGGTAGGTATCACAGCCTTATGAAAATCCAGGCAACGGCCGGGCACAGTAGCTCACATCTGTAATCCCAGTACTTTGGGAGGCCAAGGCGGGCAGATCATTTGAGGGCAGGAGTTCAAGACCAACCTGGCCAACGTGGCAAAGCAAAACCCTGTCTCTACTAAAAATACAAAAATCAGCCTGGTGCGGTGGCATGCACCTGTAATCCCAACTACTTGGGAGGCTGAGGCAGGAGAACCGCATGAACCAGGGAGGCGGGAATTCCAGTGAGCCGAGATTGCACTACTGCACTCCAGCCTGGGTGACAGAGCGAGGGCAATCGCTCCTAGGCATTCAAAAGGGGTGATAAATATTTAGGGATTTTGCATGGCACAACCTTAACAGCTTAAAATCTTCCACAGAGAGAGTATTTACAACAAATGAGAAAATACTGCCAATCAGGGCTTATTCATTTATTTATTTGAGAGAGCCAGTTTACCAGCACACCATTCCAATGGCTGCTTACGAGGGGACATGGGGCTGTGTTCCTGGCTCGACGGGGACACAGGGGAAATGGAAATTAAGGGGCTTTAAATCTACAGAATGGGGAAGAAAGGATTCTCCAGTAACTTTTTTTTTTTTTTTTGAGATGGAGTCTCTCTCTGTCGCCCAGGCTGGAGTGCAGTGGCGGGATCTCGGCTCACTGCAAGCTCCGCCTCCTGGGTTCATGCCATTCTCCTGCCTCAGCCTCCCGAGTAGGTGGGACTACAAGCACCCGCCACCATGCCTGGCTAATTTTTTGTATTTTTAGTAGAGACAGGGCTTCACCGTGTTAACCGGGATAGTCTCGATCTCCTGACCTCATGATCTGCCCGCCTCAGCCTCCCAAAGTGCTGGGATTACAGGCGTGAGCCACCACGCCTGGCCCCAGGATTCTCCAGTAACTTCTAAAGCATCACTGAAAATTTCTAAATTTTCCAAGAGGCCAGGAAGGTTTCAATTTACAGACGTGCCCTAGGCCATAATTAACTTCTTGATGAAAGACTTCTCCTAACACAGTGTAAAGTTCACCAGTCAAGAACTACGGAAAACCCACATAGATTGAGAGGTATTAAGACAAGGCTGATATCTAAAAGCTTTTTTCTTTTCTGTTTTCTCTACTTCCCACAGACACTGCTGGGCCTCTGCTAGGCTTGTTAGCTGGTGCCAATACTATGTGTGTATTCTGGGATTCTGGGGACTTTATTTTGATTGGTGAAGTAGATGTTCATATGATTTTTGTCTGTTCATCAACTGAACCTCTTTCCCCTCCTTAAAAGTCTTGGTGGGAGGCAGAGTCTATCTCCTTTTATAGAAGCATAAAATGTCACTTACTTTCCCAGCTTCCTTTGCAGTCATGTGGCCAAGATGCAGCCATGTGACCAAGGCTCGGCCAGCGAGATGGACCCACTCTGGACTTTGAACCAGGAGTCAGCAATGCACAGATGAGGCCCAACAGAGAATTCCCCATGATGATGGGGACACCGCTCAGTTGCCACCAATGCCTTCTTCAGACTAGTTCACAGGTCATACTATGCAAAGCCAGGTTTTCCTGTCTTCCCTGTAATTCCCCCAACTACCCAATGGACTATGGATAAATTCCTTCTTTGCTTAAATCAGGCAATGTTGGTTTCTGTGGCTCATAACCTAGAATCAGGACTGATATAACTGGTCTAACTGCATAGGGGCCAGCAGATTAGTTCATGTTTTCTAAGTCAGGTGTGGGGCTGGTGCTGGGATAATCTTCTCTGTCCTTTTAACCCGATGGACTCTAAAAGTGGAACACACAAGAGACATTGGCTGCAGTCACTGAGTGAAGGCCCTGGGCTGAGGCTGAACGGTATGAGAGTGCAGGAGATCTTCATGGACTTTAATATCCTTGGTCTTTGCCTTATAAGAGAAAGGAAATTTGATTTGGGGGGCATACCTCCTTGGGAATGTATTTAATAACATACTATTAAGAAGGGGAAAAATGCTGGCTAAACTTTGACAAAATGCTCTTTTGTCACTTAAAATGTTTATACTTCATTAACAACCTATTTCAGACTTACTTGGACATAGATTTGTATCATAGGTTGCTCTTGTGCATGCATAAAAAGGAAAATAGAAGCAAAATAACGTAAAGTACTCTTAGAAGCTCTTTATATTACGAATCCAAATATTCTGAATCATCTTTGCTTTCAAAGTTGAACAAGTTTTTTTTGTTTGTTTTTATTTTTAGACAGAGTTTCACTGTTGTCGCCCAGGCTACAGTGTAATGGCGCAATCTCAGCTCACTGCAACCTCCACCTCCTGGGTTCAAGCGATTCTCCTGCCTTGGCCTCTCTAGCAGCTGAGATTACAGAAGCCCGCCACCACACCTGGCTAATTTTTGTATTTTTAGTAGAGACGGGGTTTCACCATGTTGGTCAGGCTGGTCTCGAACTCCTGACCTCAGGTGATCCACATGCCTCGGCCTCCCAAAGTGCTGGGATTACAGGCATGAGCCACCACGCCCAGCTGAAAGTTGGACAAGTTTTTATTGAATGTCTTTTTCCCCCCTAAGACATAGTTCACACAAGCCAGTAACATACTCTGAATACAGATTTTTCTAAATAGGACCTCAATTTTGGATGATATTCCAAAAGGTTTTTTTAAGTTTTTTATTTTGAAATAATTTTGGATGCACAGTAAGTGTAGAGTTCTCATGTGCTCATTATCCAGCTTTTCCCCATGTTCTGAATCACTTTTTGAAAACTAAGATATAATTCACACACCATAAAATACATCCCTTTGAAGTGTATAATTCAGTGTTTTTAGTGCATTCACAAAGTTGTACAACCCACCACTATCTATTCTAGAACATTTCTCTTGATTTCTTTTTAAATTAAAATCCTTCAAGGGAATATTCCAGAACATTTCTATCACTCCCCAAAGAAACCCTGTATCTATTAGCAGTCACTCCCTGTTCCACTCCTCCTGCTCCCCCAGCCCCTGCAACTACTCATCTTTCTTTCTGACTGAATCACTTTTTAATTCAGAATGGCCTGTGTGCATCTCAGTGTCACTCTCTGTGTCACCAAGAGCACTGATGATAGAGCATTTTATAGCAGAGTGCTTCGTTTTGTCTCCAGGATTTTCTTCCAAGTTGCTGGTATCTGTTCTTAAAGTTTTAATACACATGTGCAGACAATGACAACTCCATCGTAACTGCAGCCTGGATGATGAGACTGTAATATGAATAACAATTTCAGAGAGGTTAAAATACGAAAAATTGCCAGGCATGGTGGTGGGTGCCTGCAATCCCAGCTACTCGGGAGGCTTAGGTGGGATAATATCTTGAGCCTAGGAGTTCAAGACCAGCCTGGGCAACATAGCAAGACCTAGTCTCTTAAAAAAAAAAAATGTGGGGGAAGAAAATGAACATGGACATCTTAGACTCAACGAAACACTGTAATAAAAGTAGGTTATTTAGGACATTTCCATTTTATTGGCATTGTATCACTGTCAGACAGCATATTGTCATACATTTCTATTATCATTTGATCTACTTCATATCTTCTGGTGAGCCAATTGGATGCTACAGCTGAGGACGTATGAGATTAAGAAATAGGACAGTGATGAGTTTTCACCCCAAGATGCAGTAGGCATTGATAATTTAATTAAAGAATGGTTCTGCTCCCACTTCACAGCCTTTTTGGAACAAAAGCTAACTACCCATGAGTGGTTGAAGAAAAAATTCAAAAGAGCAATGGATTTTATGGAGAGAGAGGTGGAGGTGAGCCTTATAAAATGGGAGCAGGGTAGCAGGTCTCCAAGGCTCACCTCAGGGAATTTCACTGGTAGGACAGCAGAGTGATGCCTCTTGTCCTCTCTCCAGCCCTCATTACCCGTGCTGGTAATTTTCGAATGGCCCACTCTCCACCCTTCTCTGCCCTGCTCTGTGCCTGGGCAGGCTGACTGCTGCAGACTACATTCCCTACTCATGACAGTCCTCTGGCTTCTGGTGGGTTTCATCGATAGGAGGGAGTTATAAGGGGCAAAGAGCGAGTAGACAGGATGATATTTACCTCCCCCCACAGCCCACACTCACACCTGGCCAGTTTTGGCTCTGGCTTCTTTCCTCTGCCACATTCCTGTTGAGCAGCATCTCTGCCTGCCTTGGCAACAGCTCCCACTGAGTTACAGTAACAGCTCCCGCCCCTTGTCCCTACTAGAACTTCCTAGTATCTAGTTCCTGGATGCATCTGCATCCCCTGTTGGTACTTTTAACCTTGCCCACACCTCTGCAAGGTGTGGACATGGTTAAAGGTGGTGTCCCTTTGCTAAACTCTCTTCAGGTTCCACTTTGAATGTACCATCTGTTTCCTGTTGGAACACTTAGTCCTTCCCGAAGTGGGTGACTCACAGACAGCTGAGTGCCTCTCTCTCTCCTCTCCTCTCCCTTCCTCTCTGGGTTGGTGCCCCTGCACCAGGTACCCAGTCCTCTCTCCTACAAAACACAATCTTACTGGGCCAGGCTCTGTTCTGCAATAGGGAGGTCTGCAGTTGGGCGCTGTATTAGGCCATTCCTGCATTCCTATAAAGAAATACTGGAGACTACGTAATGTTTAAGAAATGAGGTTTCATTGGCTCATAGTTCTGCAGGCTGTACAGTGCCGGCATCTGCTTCTAGGGAGGCCTCAGGAAGCTTTTACTCACCATGGAATGGGAAGCAGGAGCAGGCACGTCACATGGAGGAAACAGGAGTGCATGGGGGTGGAGTGGGAGGGAGTGATGGTGCCACACACTTTCAGACCGTATCTCCTGAGAACTCACTCACTATGTGGCAGACAGCACCAAGCCTTGAGGGATCCACCCCCATGACCCAAATACCTCCTACCAGGCCCCCCTTCAACACTCGGGATTACATCTCAACATGAGATTTGAAGGGGACATCCAAACTATATCAGGGTCCAATAGGTGAAATTCAGGGGGAAGATATTAAAAAGCCCAATTTTGTCTATGGATAAAAGATCCATTCTATAATCCAGTTTAACCAATAAAAAAATTGAGACTTTTGATTCCCAAGATCAATATCTAGTTCTCAGCTGCTTCTGCACTCGGAATGTATGGGACATCATTCACTGGTTCCCTTAAATCCCAACAACCACTCTCAAATGTATATCTCCAGTTTCAGACTCATATAGACAGCTGTCTTGTTGTTCCACAGGCTCCTCATTGAACATACTCACAGCAAACTCATAATCTTCCTCTTTCTACCCTCAAACCTGGGGCTCCTCCAGTGTTTCCTGTTTCATTCTGTGTTACCACTCTCCATACTGTTGCTCATGCCCAAAACCTGAAAGTCATTCTTGACACCTTCTTTTTCATCCTTCTATATATGAATTTTCAGATACAGTAGATCCTATGAACAGATCATTTATCCAATCCATCCACTTCTCTCCACCATCATAGCTATACCCCAGTACAAGCCATCATCAACTCTTGCCTGGACATAGCATTAACTTACAGTTCTATGAGCTCAGCTCTCTTCTTCCCTGATCTCTCAACCATTCTTCAATCAGTATGCAAGGCCTTTCACATGTTTTAAAATCAAATCTGAGCATGATATTGTCCTGCTTAGAAGCTTTTAGGGCTCCCAAATGGTCATATGATAAAGTCCATTGGGAAGGAGAGTGAGAGGGAAAAAAAAGCTTTTTTTAAGGATCAAGTCCAAGGGCTCACCATAGCTTAAAAGGCCCTTCAAGATCTTGCCCCTGGCTTGCTTCATGAAGAACTAATTTATCTTCACACACAGCACTCCGGACACACTGGCCTTCTCTATTCCTTTAAACGCCTTGCTCCTCCCCACCTCAGAACATCAAACATTCCATTCCAGTTCCATCTGCCCAGAAAGCTCCATCCATCAGCTCCCACATCCCCAGCCCGGCCCTTTCATTCCTTGCCTGGGCTCCAGCTCCTGCACTTGTCCTGTGTAACACTTGTCACCATTATCGATATGCGGTCACTTTCTATGTGGTCAAGTCCTCTAGACCTGAAGCTCCTTCCGAATTGGAACTGTATCTACCTTGTTCACTTCTAGGTCTCAGGGCCTAGCACACAGCCTGCCTTGTGGTGGTTGTTTAATACACATCTGTTGAATGAATGAATGATGTTGAGCCCATAGTTTTTTCACTTTGAGCCTCAGTTTCTTCATCTGTTAAGCTAGAGGAAGTGAGGTTTCTTCCAATGTGAACATTTCATGATTTTATGACTGCAAAGCACTTCTTTGAACACCAAAATTGCTCAGTTGAAGATAACATGGTTAAAGAGGAAATTCTTTTTTTTTTTTTTTTTTCAAATTTTAACCATTGAAGTCTCAGTCATAAAGAGGAAATCCATGAGACAACTCTGCTGCTCCCACCTGTCCATGGTCTACTGGTAAATACAACATACGCAACAGTCTCACAGGTCAAAAGGCATCTCTGCTTCCAAGAGTTTATCCCCTCTCCCTCAAGAAAGTTAAATTACAGGTGTGGCCTGATGTTTCTAGCTACCCTTCTGGTGCATGAGACAATCCATAAAACCTCCAAACTTTACCATACTGAGACATCCCAGATTCTGATGGCACAAACAGGGATGGATTTCAAATTTGTGAGCTTTATCATTTTCTTCTTTTGGGGGTGGTGGGTGTTACTAGAATCTTTACACATTATATTGTTTTAAAAAGTTTTAAAGTGGAAACAAACTAAAGAAACAAATATTAGCCCTCTCTAGAATCTCAGATGTAGTTAGTTAAGATGATATCAGGCTGGGAGTGGTGGCTCACACCTGTAATCCCAGCACTTTGGGAGGCCGAGGTGGAGTGATCACCTGAGGTCAGGAGTTTGAGACCAGCCTGGCCAACATGGCAAAACCCCATCTCTACTAAAAAATACAAAAATTAGCTGGGCACGGTGGCAGGCAGCTGTAATCCCAGCTACTCGGGAGGCTGAGGCATGAGAATCGCTTGAACCCAGGAGGCGGAGGTTGCAGTAAGCCAAGATTGCACCATTGCACTCCAGCCTGGGAGACAGAGCAAGACTCCATCTCAAAAAAAAAAAAAAAAAAAAAAAAAAGATGAGATCATACTGAATTAGTGTATGACTGGTGTCCTTAGAAGAAGAGGAGACAAAACACAGACACAGACGCAGACACAGAGGGAAAAAGACCACATAAAGACAGAGGCAGAGATTTGAGCTGTGCTGCTACAAGCCAAGGAACACCTGAGGCTACTAAAAGCTGGAAGAGGAAAGGAAGCATCCTCCTCTAGAGCCTTTGGAGGGGGCATGGCCTTGCCAACACTTTGCTTTAAGGCTTTTGGCCTCTAGAACTGTGAGACAATACATTTCTGTTATTTTAAGCCACCTAGTTTGTGATACTTTGTTACAGAAGCCCTAAGAAATGATGTATCAACCTTTAGGAATTTATTCCTCTAGAGCACAGGGTGGCAAACTATATAGCCCATGGGCCAAATCCAGCCCACTGCCTGATTTTGTATGACCCATGAACTAGGAATTATTTTTTTCAGAATAACATTTGCAGTCAATCTGATGATAGGAAACACTAACTTTAAACATCACTTAAACAAAATATTATCCCCCGAAAAGGAATCTGTCTTCTCATTAGTAGACTTCTATTACAAAAACATTGTACTAAATTATTGTTAAAGTTTTAATTTCATCTATTTAAAATGTGCAGAAGTTTGTTTTCTCTTGTTATATGAGGACCTACATAATATCCACAATTTTGCCTCTTGGCCCACTGATTCGGTTTTTCTGTGTCCCTACCCAAATCTCTTCTTGAACTGTACTTCCCATAATCCCCACCTGTTGTGGAGGGACCCAGTGGGAGGTAATTGAATCATGGGGGCAGTTAGCCCCAGGATGTTCTCATGATAGTGAGTGAGTTCTCACAGATCTGATGGTTTTATAAGAGGCTTTTCCCCCTTTGCTCAGCACTTCTCTTTCCAGACGCCATGTGAAGAAGGATGTGTTTACTTCCCCTTCTGCCATGATTGTAAGTTTCCTGAGGCCTCTCCAGCTATGCTGAACTGTGAGTCAAGTAAGCCTCTTTCCTTTATAAATTACCCAGTCTCAGTTATGTCTTTAGAAGCAGTATGAGAACGGACTAACACACCCACAAATCCTAAAATATTTTCTTTTTTAAAAAATAGAGACAGAGTCTCTGTTGCCCAGGCTGGAGTGCAGTGGCGCTGATTATAGCTTACTATAACCTCCAATTCCTGGGTTCAAGGAATCCTCCCACTTCAGCCTCCCAAGTAGCTAGGACTACAGGCACAGGTTACCATATCCAGCTAATTTTTTAAAAATTTTTTGTAGAGATGGGGTCTTGCTATGTTGCCCAGGCTGCAAAATATTTTCTATGTGGCCTACTAGAGAAAAAGTTTGCTGAACTCTTCTCTAGAGGAATCTCAGTGTCACCTACTCATTTAGCCAGGGAATTTCTAAGCATAGGTAGAAACATTTTTATTATGATAAAAAGGATCTATTTTTAATCTGTTTTCACCTTATATAATTTTCCAGTTACTTTTTTTATAACAGCTTTGAGATATAATTCACACACCATGCAATTCATCTGTGCAGTTCATCCATTTAAAGTATACAATTTAATGGATATTAGTAAATTCAATTTTACAACCATCATTACAATTAATTTTAGAACATTTTCAGCACCCCATAAGAAATCCCTTAGTAGTCAGACGCCATGTACCCCTGGCCCCAGGCAATCACTCATCTATTTTCTGTCTATGGATTTGCCTACTCTGGACATTTCATATACATTTTCCATATCACTTTTCTGTATTTGCTTTGACTGATCTTAATTTTTATTTATGTCCTTTTAACACTTTAAAACAAGAATCAATACTGTAAGTGAGAGTCTTAGGAGTCTTTGACACCTCTAACATCCTATCTTTTCCATCATGAAATTTATCCCACAGATAGGGTCCCACTGGCTACATTTCCCTTACAGAAATGTTAAATGATTGAATATCCAAAGGCCAAGAAAGTGGTATCCAGTGCATAGGAGTCCTCAATCTCCCAGCTTGTAGCTTTTTGAGTTGCTGAGTTATGATATGTCAGGAATCAGCCCAAATATCTGTCATAGCTTATAGATACTATGAATCTCTGAGATGTGAAGAAAAAGTGGTAAAAAGAGAATTGCTTGCACAAATTGCTCTTGAGAAATATGGCATAGTATTTAAATATTTCATTTTAACTAAAGTGTTCTTTCAGAAGCGAGATTTTTTTTTAAACCACGCTTGGCCTCACCAATAATTATTTGCTTTTATTATTGCTAACAGGTCCTCCGACTGGAAACTACCACTTCATCTTGATGGTTATAGTAATTAGTTATAATGACTTTTAATGAGTCCTTGAGTTCTTTCCTTACTTATTAAAGAGCCATAGCATTTAAATCACCTCATCTACTGTTCTGGTTATCTATTGCTGCATTAACAATCCACCCCAAAGCTTACTGGCTTAAAACAACAACAATCATTTTATTATCTCATGGTTTCTGTGGGTCAGGAATTCAGGAAGAGCTCCACTGAGTGGTTCTGGCTTAATGTCTTACATGCAGTGGCAGGAGATGGAAGAGCAGGCATTGGGAGAGCTTGGGATGTCAGGGCCTCTCCATGTGATCGGTTTACACGAATTAGTTTGTGCTTCCTCGCAGCATGATGGTCTCAGGGTAGTAATGCTTCTTAGACAGTGGCTCAAGGCTCTAATGCAGGGTCCAGAGAACCAGGGAGAATCTGCACCACCTTTTTTGACTGAGTCCGGAAGGTCACAGAGAATCATTTCTGCCATACCCTACTGGTCAACTGTTAGTCACTAATGTTTGGCCCAAATTCAAAGGGAGGGCCACAAAGTTCACCTCGTCATGGCGGGGGAGATCAAGGAATTTGCAGGTATGTTTTAAAACTGAAACTAGCTGGGCCTGGTGGCGTGCACCTAATGTGGTCCCAGCTGCTTGGTGGGCTAAGGTGGGAGGACTGCTTGAGCCCGGAAGGTGGAGGCTGCAGTGAGCGGTGATTGTACCACTGCTCTCCTGCCTGGAGATAGAGCAATACCCTGCCTTGAAAATAAATTAATTAATTTAATTAAATAATGTTTTAAAACTGCTACAAGCTGTGCAGAAACATTCTTTGGTTTACGCAATAATTACTCTGGCAAGAGACATTTCTGTCTTCCGTTTACTTCCTTGTTTTCCTTCTCTTTCTTCTTTAAATGATCCCCTTTAAGTGTTTACAAATTTAAAGATTTCAGCTCTAAATATTTTGTTTGTTTTATATATGTTCTGTATATAGACCAATTCTTGTGCCAGGCCCAAATATTTCCGTCTGCTCTGTTCTGCTCTGCCTACTTCCTGTTTGGTTGACTTTGATTTCCTGTCCTCTGTCAAAGGGCTTCATTAAAGTTATAAACTTCCATTTTGACCTAGGCACTGTGTTCTATTTCTGAATCCGCCAGTGGTCTTGAGCAACAGTTACGCATACGGTAACTGTTAAGTATAATACAGGAAGTGAAAATTAAAGTACTATGTCTTAAGATTGATAGAATTAAATGCTCAGTTTACGGAAATACATGGTGGAGACCATTTTTCAGGAGCTCAGACCTCAGCCAGACTGAGTCTCTCTTTTAGGGATAGTTGGATCTCTCTTATTTTCGGCTGCAAATAACAGGAAACTCAACTGGTTTACATCATAATGGAATATTTATTATCTCATATAACAAGGAGTCTGAGGTAGGATGGTTCCAATTCAGCAGCTAATCATGTCACCAAAAACTCAGATTCCTTCCAGTTCTTTCTACTCTAACATCTTCAGCATGGTGGCTTTATTTTTATTTTTTGAGAAAGGGTCTCACTCTGTTGCCAGGCTGCAATGCAGTGGCATAATCTTGGCTCCCTGAAACCTGCACCTCCCAGGTTCAAGCGATTCTCATGCCTCAGCCTCCCAAGTAGCTGGATTACAGGCGTGCACCACCATGCCTGGCTAATTTTTGTAGTTTTAGTAGAAACAGGGTTTGGCCATGTTGACCAGGCTGGTCTTGAACTACTGGCCTCAAGTGATCTGCCTGCCTTGGCCTCCCAAAGTGCTGAGATTACAGGCATGAGCCACTGTGCCCAGCCATGGTGGCTTTATTTTTAACTCATGTCTTAAAATGGCTTCTATGGTTTACTTATCACATGCAGACACAGCATAGTCTAGTGAATTCCTGGGTGCTCCTTTTTATGAGTGGGAAAAAAAAATCCCAAAAAACTATTTCAGTTCGTTTGAGCTGCCATAACAGAATATTGGAGACTGAGTAATTTATAAAGAACAGAAATTCATTTTCTCACAGTTCTGGAGGGTGGGAAGTCCAAGATCAAGGTGCTGACATTTTGCAACGACCTTCTTGGTGTGTCATCACATGGCAGAAGGGTAAGAGTGCAAGAGAGCTCCCCCTTCAACCTTGAGTCCTTTTATAAGGGCCCTAATCCTATCCATGAAGGCACCACCCTTATGACTTAATCATCTCTTAAAGGCCCCACCTCTTAATATTATGACATTGGGAATTAGGCTTCCAACACATCAATTTTGAGGGACACATTCAAACCACAGCAAAAACCTATTCCAGGCTGCACACGGAATCCCAGAATTTTGGGATGCCAAGGCAGGTGCATCACCTGAGGTCAGGAGTTTGAGACCAGCCTGGCCAACATGGTGAAATCCCATCTCTACTAAAAATACAAAAATTAGCCAGGCGTGATGGCACATGCCTATAGTCCCAGCTACTCAGGAGGCTGACGTATTGAGAATCACTTAAACCCAGGAGGTGGAGGTTGCAGTGAGCCGAGATTGTGCCACTGCACTCCAGCCTGGACGACAGAGTGAGGCTCTGTATCAAAAAAAAAAAAAAAAGTAATGTGACCAAGATTGTTTCAAAAGTCTAAGGTAAAAAAAGTATTCAAAATACACCCAGTAATAGGAAAGTATATTATTTATAATATTGATGTATCACCTTTTTTTTTTTTTTTGAGATGGAGTCTCGCTCTGTTGCCCAGGCTGGAGGGCAGTGGCACGATCTTGGCTCACTGCAACCTCCGCCTCCCGGGTTCAAGCAATTATCCTGCCTCAGCCTCCCAAGTAGCTAGGATTACAGGTGTGCAACACCACCCCTGGCTAATTTTTTGTATTTTTGGTAGAGACAGGGTTTTACCAGGCTGGCCAGGCTGGTCTCAAACTCCTGACCTCAAGTGATCTCCCCACCTCGGCCTCCCAAAGTGCTGGGATTACAGGCATTAGCCACCACACCCGACTTGATCTATCACTTTTAATTAAGCACTAAGTAAAAATAAAGATGTATACATTTACTATGAAAATGAAAACATTTCAGCTGGGCACGGTGGCTCCCAAAGCCTGTAATCCCAGCACTTTGGGAGGTAGGGGCGGGCGGATCACAAGGTCAGGAGATTGAGACCATCCTGGCCAACACGGTGAAACCTTGTCTCTATTAAAAATACAGAAAAAAAATTAGCTGGGCATGGTGGTGCGTGCCTGTAATCCCAGCTACTTGGGAGGCTGAGGCAGAAGAATCACTTGAACCAGGGAGTCAGAGGTTGCAGCGAGCCGAGATCACGCCACAGCACTCCAGCCTGGCGACAGAGTGAGATTTTGTCTTAAAAAAAGAAAGAAAGAAAATGAAAACATTTCATCTGGAATATCCAAAATTAGGTTTAATATATTTTAAATCTCATTAGACTTTTTGATAGATTGCTGTAAATATTATGTGAAAGTTATGCTCGTCTTCAATTTCAGTGGTGTTAGATATCTAAATACAAGCCTGGCTGTTTTTTTGTTTTGTTTTGTTTTTTTGTTTCTTTGTTTTTTTTTTGTTTTTTTTTTTGAGACAGAGTCTTGCTCTGTCACCAGGCTGGAGTGCAGTGGCACGATTTTGGCTCACTGCAAGCTCTGCCTCCCAGATCCACGCCATTCTCCTGCCTCAGCCTCCCAAGTAGCTGGGACTACAGGCGCCCGCCACCACACCTGGCTAACATTTTGTATTTTTAGTAGAGACAGGGTTTCACCTTGTTAGCCAGGATGGTCTCAATCTCCTGACCTCGTGATCCACCCGCCTTGGCCTCCCACAGTGCTGGGATTACAGGCGTGAGCCACCACGCCCAGCCCAAGCCTGGTTTTTTTATGCGATAACTTAGAAAGCCCAACCTCCTGCTCACAATTTCCTACTTTTCCAATTTTTCAACTCCCTGGTTATATAAAATCTGTTCTTTAAGCTGATTAGGACCTACAAGGCTGGGAACCATTCCCAGTTTCCTAGGATATCTATTCTCTAGACAATTTCCTTCCTTATAGTGCTCATTATAAAATCCAGGTCGGGCCCGATGGCTCATGCCTATAATCTCAGCACGGTGGGAGGCCAAGGCAGGAGGACTGCTTGAACCCAGGAGTTTGAGACCAGCCTGGGCAACATAGGGAGACCCCATCTCTATAAAAATAATTTTAAAATTAGCCAGGTGTGGTGGCTTGTCCCTGTAATCCCAGCTACTCATGACGCTGAAGCAGGAGAATCACTTGAGCCCAGGAATTTGAAGCTACAGTGAGCCGTGACTGTGCCACTGCGGGGTGACAGCTGGTCTCTAAAAGAAAAAAAAAAAATCTATGGCAAATGTAATATAATGTCAAGTGAAAAAAAAAATCCAGGCTACCAAAGTTTATGTATAAATGATACATAGTGATATAAAATATATAAAAGTTACATGAGGATATACTCCAAATCACTACTCTTGGTTATTTTTTGCATAGGGGTTGGTCATTTTACTTGACTTTCATTTTCTCTGCCTTAATTTTTTTTACCATGATCAAGTAATAGCAGAAGAAATAAACCAAAGCCTGCATATGAAAAAGCTCTAGAAGACAACACATACACACATACTCACACATGCACGTAGGTGATGTCTGTATTAGTGAGGCAGAATTATAAGTGAGTTTTCTTCTTTTCTCCAATCTTTATTTAATTTTGTTTATTTGTTTTGTTTTATAGAGACAGGGTCTCACCATGTTGCCCAGGCTGGTCTTGAACTCCTAGCCTCAACTGATCCTGCCACCATGGTCTCCCAAACTGCTGGGATTACAGGTGTGAGCCACCATGCCCAGCCCTTCTTTAATGTTTTATATGTGTCTTTTTTTAGGTTGTAATTTAAAAATAAACATATTTTAGCAAAAAATTAAAGACTTTGAATGTTATTAAAGAATTTAGGTCCGGGAGTAGTGGTTCACGCCTATAATCCCAGCACTTTGGCAGGCTGAGGTGGGAGGGCTGCTTGAGCCCAGGAGTTTGAGACCAGCTCTGGGCAACAATAGTGAGATTCCATCTCAATCTAAAAATAAATAAGTAAAATATACATATGAACTTAGTAACTGGTTGGCCCAGCTTGCTTGCTTTCATGACAGTAATCCATGATTTTGATACCCGTCTTAATATAATCACTATCATACCTCTCTGCAGGCATAGTTATCACTTTGGGCAGGAGTTGAGCCTTGTGCCTCTTTTTGTTTTTCTTGATGGTATCTAACGCCCAGTGGTGATACATTGTCACTCATATCAATACTGGTGTGATTCAATGTGTAATAATTTATATTTTATTCGACATTTAATGAGCATCTACAATGCTAAAGGCACTGTACTAGCCACTCTAGGGAATAAAAGATGAACAAGACACAGTCAATGCCTTTAATTAAAGAAGTAAATGCACTGATTTTTACTTTTCCTATACAGGTATTGAATTGAGAATTTTGGGGAAAAGAACATGAAGAGTCTTAAAAGATATGGAACCTGTGAACGCTAAACCTTCATATATTTGCATTTTTATTAGTAAGAATATGGCTGCCAGTTATATTGTTTTATATGTTAGGTCATATTTTGAAATGTGATGTGACATAGTGAAAAAGAAACAAAGAGTCTGGAGGTCTGGTTTCAAGTTTCAACTCAGCAATTAACTACCTAATGAACACGGGCAAGGTACTTAAACTTCCTGTGCCTCATTTTCCTCATGTGTAAAACGAGGGAGATGAACTAAATGATCTACAGGGTTCCTTCCAACCTTAAAATTGAACTAACTCTCTCCTGTTGAGACATAAAAGAGGCACCATATGACTTGAAGGTGATGATGACTTCATTACTCGTTCTGAAAAATGTTAATTCTAAATCGGAACAAGTAATCACTGGATCTCATGGTTGTGACACATCAGACATTACTACAGTTAGAGAAACCCAAGTTAGCACACTGTGTCATACTTCTAAGCAGTGCTATATATGCAAAACTAGCATACCACAGTATAGGGCCTACACAATATAAACAAAAAGATTAAAAAGAGATTTTTTTTTTTTTTTGAGATGTAGTCTTGCTTTGTCGCCCAGGCTGGAGTGCGGTGGCACGAGATCGGCTCACTGCAACCTCTACCTCCCAGGTTCAAGCGATTCTCCTGCCTCAGCCTCCTGAGTAGCTGCGATTACAGGCGTGCACCACCATGCCCAGCTAATTTTTTGTATTTTTAGTAGAGATGGGGTTTCAGCATGATGGCCAAGCTGGTTTCAAACTCCTGACCTCAAGTGATATGCCCGCCTTGGCCTCCCAAAGTGCTAGGATTACAGGCGTGAGCCACTGCGCCCCGCCGATTTTTTTTTTTTTTTAAATAGAGACAGGGTCTCGCTATGTTGCCCAGGCTGGTTTTGAAATCCTGGGCTCAAGCAATCCTCCTGCCTCAGCCTCCCAAAATGTTGAGATTACAGGTGTGAGCCGCTGTGCCCAGCCAAGAAAATTTTTAACAATGGATATTTTACGAATGCTTTTTGGAGTTTTTATGTACTAAGATTTCATTTCTCTGGGTGTTCATTAATCTTATGTTTCAGTTCCTTAAATGAAAATAGGTGAGTGGGGCAGGTTTCCTCAGAGGTATAGTTTTTACTTTAGGGACTATCCCTTTCTCCTAAAGTGTGCTTTAAAGACGGCAGCACATGAACTTGTCTTAGATAGGAGGGACAGCAGGCAAAAGTGATGACAGGATCTGGGTCTGCTGCCACACGCCAAACTATTTATGAAATTTTTTTAAGAGACAGGGTCTTGCTCTGTCACCCAGACTGGAGTGCAGTGGTGTGTTCATAGCTCACTGCAGCCCCAAACTCCTGGGTTCAAGTGATACTCCCACCTCAGTCTCTCAAGTAGCTAATATTACAGGTGCATGCCCCCACACCTGGCTAATTTTTTTTTGTTTTTTTGTACAGATGGGGGTCTCACTATGCTGCCCAGGTTGGTCTCCAACTCCTGGTCTCCAAAGTGCTGGAATTACATGGGTGAGCCACCACACCTGGCTCTCATTCTTTATGGGTTTTTTTTTTTTTTTTTTTGCCCTTAAGTTTTGTTTTTTACAACCTTATAAATCACATAATTGAGTTTCAGAGATCTCAAACAATACTAATGCAGTAAGTAAACAGGAGAGCAGGAGTGGGGTTTGGCCAACAGTACTGGTAAAATTCACTCATAGTGGTTGAACCCAGCTGTTGCAGCTATTTGTCCTTAATAGGAAGGACACCTCCTCACTACAGAGAGTTGGGCAGTGATTTGCAGTATGCTAACTGGGACTAGGGCATACTCTCGATAAGGTTTAATTTTTTGTAAGAGAACCATGTGGCTTAAATTGATGTAAAGCATCTACATAAACTACATAACGGAAGACAGGTAACTCAGATAATGGGGGTATCAAAGACGAAATTTGGCCATTTATCTAGAATTATCTGAGGGAGAACCCCAATGAATCCAACAGATACAATCATTCTGGTTATTAGAGTAGTGTAAGAATCACAGTCATACATGCTGACTTATTCAGAGGGCAAAGTACCAGTGTCTGCAACTTACTTTGAAATACATTTTTAAAAACCAGATAGATGAATGGATAGACAGAGGGATGGAAAAATAAACAGACAGGTGATAAGGCAAGTGCAGCAAAATGTTAATGGTGGAATCTAGTTAGTGGGTATACATATGTTCCCGGAAAAAAAATCTTTCAGTTTGGCTGTATATTTGAATTTTTTTTTTTTTTTTTTTTTGAGACGGGTCTTTCTCTGTTGCCCAGGCTGGAATGCAGTGCCCGGATCATGGCTCACTATAGCCTTGACCTTCTGGGCTTAGCTGGAACCACAGGTATGTGTCACCACACCTGGCTAATTAAAAAAAAAAAATCTTTTGTAGAGATGGTGTCTCATTTTGTTGTCCAGGCTGGTCTTGAACTCCTGGATCAAGCGATCCTCCCACCTTGGCATCCCAAAGTGCTAGGCCCCAAAAATTTTTATGATAAAACAGGAAAAAAACCTGCCAACATTTCTGAGGGCTTTCCCTGTGTCAGGCACTTTGTATTAGTGATCTCAATTAGCCCTCACAAGAAGCCTGTGAGGTAGGTACCATATTACTACCCCTATTTTACAGATAAGCAAACAGGCACAGAGAGGCTAAGGGACTTGCCCAGAGTCTCACAGCTAACAATCTAAGACAAGCTAAGATTCAAATCCAGGCCTGTGTGTTTGCAAAGCCAGGGCCTTTAGCTGTGAAACACAGAGAATTCAGCAGATGTTTTTCAGAGCCTCCATTAAATACTACTGAGTATTATAAAACTTCTAGAAGAAAACATAGGAAAATATTTTCATAACCTCAGTCCAAGAAGAGTTCTCTAACATTCACAAAAAACACTATCAAAGAAAATAAATCAGACTTAATTAACATTAAGTTAAAAAGTTTCACTAAGATAATGAAAAGGCAAGCCACAGACTAGGAGAGGATACTTGCAATGCATATATTTTATAACAACTCTGTGGCATCCATAGAGGTGCTCTGCTCAGATCTCCATTCTAGAGAGGATCTGCCTCAGCTTTCAAGCCAAAGCCACATATTTCCTTGGAGCCACCTACCCAATTATTAAGTACAGAGGTAGTATAAGGGCTAACTATCTCTGTGCACAGTGTTTGTGTTAGAGCTCCCCATTGGATTTACTGAGACTTCCTCAAAGATGCACTCCCATCTCATTTTCTTTCTACCAAATTTACCTTCCTTCCCCCTTTCTTTTCACCAGTGTCAGACCTGCATCTTAAGATTTTCCCTGCCTATAACTTTTTTCTTTCCCCTTTATCTTTCATAGATGTTACCCCCAATAAATCTCTTGCACTGTTAATTTCATATTGGTACTTGCTTCCCAAAGGACCCAACTGGTATACTCATATCCAGAATACATAAAGAATGTCTACAAATCAATAAGAAAAAGATAGATAATCCAATTTTTTTTTTTTTTTTTTGAGATGTTGTCTCGCTCTGTCCCCTGGCTGGAGTGTAGTGGTGTGATCTTGGCTCACTGCAATCTCTGCCTCCCAGGTTCAAGCGATTCTCCTGCCTCAGCCTTCTGAGCAGCTGGGATTACATGTGCGTGCCATCATGCCCAGCTAATTTTTGTATTTTTAGTAGAGACGGGGTTTCACCATGTTGGTCAGACTGGTCTCGAACTACTGACCTCGTGATCTGCCCGCCTCGCCCTCCCAAAGTGCTGGGATTACAAGCTTGAGCCACCGCGTCCGGCCCCAATTTTTTTTCTAATGTGCAAAAGACTCAAACAGGTACTCTGCAAAGGAGGAGAGCCAAATGACTAGTACATTTGTAAAAAGGTGTTCAGTATCTTGGCCAGGCACAGTGGCTCACACCTGTAATCCCAGCACTTTGTTAGGCAGAGCGGGGTGGATCACGAGGTCAGGAGTTGGAGACCAGCCTAGCCAATATGGTGAAACTCCGTCTCTTCTAAAAAAAAAAAAAAAATACAACCGGGCGCAGTGGCTCACGCCTGTAAGCCC
This sequence comes from Pan paniscus, assembly GCF_029289425.2. NCBI lineage: Eukaryota > Metazoa > Chordata > Mammalia > Primates > Hominidae > Pan > Pan paniscus. The sequence goes on along the minus strand of NC_073261.2, from coordinate 65,501,834 downwards.
AGCACTTTGGGAGGCCAAGGCAGGCGGATCACCTGAGGTCGGGAGTTTGAGACTAGTCTGACCAACACGGAGAAACCCCGTCTCTATTAACAATACAAAAATAAAATAAAATAAAACAAAACAAAAATACACAAATTAGCCGTGCGCAGTGGGCTTGCCTGTAGTCCTAGTTACTTGGGAGGCTGAGGCAGAAGAATCGCTTGAACCTGAGAGGTGAAGGTTCCAGTGAGCCGAGATTGCGCCACTGTACTCCAGCCTGGGCGACAAAGCAAGACTCCGTCTCAAAAAAAAAAAAAAAAGAAAGAAAGGAAAGGAGTTCAGCATCTCTAGTTATCAGGGAAACGTATATAAAAACCACAAGAAGGTACTGCTACACCTCCATCAGAATGGCTAAAATTAAAAGGACAATACCAAGTGTTGGTGAAACAAATGGAATTATCTTAAGTTTTGTTGTTGTTGTTGTTGTTGTTTTTTAGAAGGAGTTTCACTCTTGTTGCCCACGCTGGAGTGGAGTGCAGTGGTGCAATCTCAGCTCACTGGAACCTCCGCCTCCCGGGTTCAAGAGATTCTCCTGCCTCACCCTCCCGAGTAGCTGGGATTACAGGCATGCGCCACCATGCCGGGCTAATTTTGTATCTTTAGTAGAGACAGGATTTCTCCATGTTGGTCAGGCTGGTCTCGAACTCCCGACCTCAGGTGATCCACCTGCCTCGGCCTCCCAAAGTGCTGGGATTACAGGCATGAGCCACCGTGTCCGTCCGGCCTCTTAAGTTTTTTTGTGGGAGTATAATTTGGTACAACAACCCTGGAAAACTGGCAGTGTCTACTAAAACTAACATGTATTTACCATATGATCCAGCAGTACTACTCTTGGGTGTATATCAACAGAAATAAGTGCTTATAACCACCAAAAGATGGACAACTATGTGGACACAACTCAAATATTTATCAACAGTAGACTGGATAAATAAAATGTGCTATATTCATACAATGGATTTCTCCCCAATAATGAAAAAGAATGTACTACTGTCACACAGTATGGACATGACACATAAAATTGTTAAGTGAGAAAGTCATACTTAAAAGAGTATACACTGTATGAATCCATTCATATCAAGTTCAAAAACAGATACAACTAATTATTGTCAAGGAGGTCAGAATATCGGGTGCCTTTTGGGGGTGGATATTGACTAGAAGCAGCTCCGAGGCAGCCTTCTGAGTGGCTGGCTAGAAGCGTTCTGTATCTTAATCCGGGTAGTGGGTTACAAAGACTCTCCTTGATGACACTCTGAAGAGGCTTCTCTGAGCCCTGTTCTCCACTAGGCTTCAGCCTTGGCCTGTAACTACTGCAGATTCTGAGCACACATTATTTTATCCATGCCCCACACTAACAGACCTAAACAAATACTAGCATGCCCCTAGGATGATGACTTCGGTCACCTTTAGTTACTGCCTGGGAAAGCTCAAGAATGCCAAAATAATATATGTTTGTTCCAGTTCTATGAACCTATGGTGACCACAACGTTTGATTTTATTCTGAAACTGTTGTAACTGTATCCATTCAATTTAATGATGGGTGTCTTGTTCTTTCAACAACAAAAAAATATCTTATGGAGCAATTTCACTTTTGACCCCTCACTCTTACTTTTTCATATTCTGCGATCACAGACTCAGAACACATCCATTTGCTAATCAGATTTGTTTCTTTCCTGGAGGATTGTGACTTTTTAACTGCTGCATCATTAAAAAATTTTTTTTCATATGTTTAAGGTAAGTTCTTTAGCATCAACAGTTCTAAAGGTTCTAAAGGTTCTCTGCCCTTTCAGATCAGTGCCCACTGTTTTATAACATATATTTGTAACATCTCCTTTAGTAGGTTGAAGTGAAATTCATAATCTACCTTACATGAATATTTTCAAATAAATAAAAATTATGTTCTAACAGCAATATTAAGAATTAAAAAGAAAGCAATTTCTAGGAAAATAATATCGACTTCAGTATGTAAATGCTTGGGCATAACTACATTAAAAGACATAATGGGGCCAGATGCAGTGGCTCATGCCTATAATCCCAGCACTTTGGGAGGCTGAGGCGGGAGGATCATTTGAGCCCAGGAGTTCTAGAGCAGCCTGGGCAACATAGCAAGACCCCGCCTCTTTAAAAAAAAAGACATAATGGGTTGGGTGTGGTAGCACAGGCATGTAGTCCCAGCTGTTTGGGAGGATGAGGTAGGAGGATAGCTTGAGCCCAGGAGGTGGAGGCTGCAGTGAGCTGTGTTCATGCCAGTGCATTCCAGCCTTGGTGACAGAGCAAGACCCTGTCTCCAAAAAAAAAAAAAAGACATAATGAAGTTGCCAGATGTTTGTACTTGTACCTAGAATCAGTGTGAATGCAAGTGCTGCAAATGCAGCCTGATACTACTGTGGTTTTTTGTTTGTTTGTTTTCCGAGACACAGTCTTGCTCTGTCGTCCAGGCTAGAATGCAATGGTGTGATCTCGGCTCACTGCAACCTCCACCTCCCCAGTTCTAGCGATTCTCGTGCCTCAGCCTCTCAAGTAGCTGGGATTGCAGGAGCACACCACTACGCCCAGCTAATTTTTGTATTTTTAGTAGCAACAGGGTTTCACCATGTTGCCCAGGCTGGTGTTGAACTCCTGACCTCAGGTAATCCACCCGCCTTGGCCTCCCAAAGTTCTGGGATTACAGGTGTGAGCCACCACAGCTGGCATACTGTGTTGTATTGATGAGCTGTCAGAGTTACAATTTTCCAACTTTTAAAACATTTTTTAATAAAAGTCTGCCCTCAATTTATACAATATTTGCATTCCTGGGATATTCAGTATATATTAAAAACCATACAAAAATATTTTATATCTATATATGAAAGGGAGTTGTGTTCTAACCATATATTATTAAAATAGGCATTTCAACTACATGAAAGTGAATGTTTGATGAGACGTTTGAAGGTCATGAGGATGAGGGACAATTCTTGACTGTGCTCTTTCCTATCTCAAGGACCTGCTGCCTGCTGTTCCCCCAGCTGGAATGTTCTTTCCCTGAATCTCCCTGTGAATGGCCTTTTTTTTTTTTTTTTTTTTTTTTGAGACGGAGTCTCGCTCTGTCGCCCAGGCTGGAGTGCAAGTGGCATGATCTCGGCTCACCGCAACCTCCGCCTCTCAGGTTCAAGCAGTTCTCTACTTCAGCCTCCTGAGTAGCTGGGGTTACAGGCGCCCGCCACCACGCCTGGCTAATTTTTGTATTTTTAGTAGAGACGGGGTTTCACCATCTTGGCCAGACTGGTCTTGAACTCCCAACCTCGTGATCCACTTGCCTCAGCCTCCCAAAGTGCTGGGATTACAGGCATGAGCCACTGCGCCTGGCCGGCTCTTTCTTAAACTGAGGACTCAGCTCAAATGTCACCTCCTCAGAACTTTCCTCTCCCCCAGTCACTTTTCATTTTGAAATTCCTTCAGAGAACTGAAAATGTTTTCCGTCTCTTTGAAATGTATGTACATATTTTAAAAAGCTAAATAAGCCTCTTGCTAGTTTTGCGTCCTCAGAAGGTCTTTCTTGCGGGCCTTGGAGCCATCTCTTGGAAATGTGAACATCAAGGATGGTGCTCCATGTTTCTGTCTCTAGGAGGGTTTAAGCCTTGGCTCTTGGTTCCAAGATAACTTCCCATTATTTTCCTTTGGATAAAGACAATTAACAGGTATGTAATGGACTGTACGTGCTTGACCATATGAAAGGGTGAGATCTCCCTTTTTTTTGGTCTTTGCACTCTCTTCAGTGGATTGCCTGTGATGTGCATCATGGTACGTTTTAGTACATATCCAATAATAAAACTGTTTCATTCTTTTGTTGTACATTGAGCATTTCGTGGAAAGAACAGTTTGGGGTTGGCAGGATATTTCAAATTATTTGCCCATATGGGTCCCCCAGTTTTGGGCACTTGTATGGCAGGCTGATATTCCCCATTACCTCTCCGTACTAATTTTAACTAGTAAGGGACAGGGGCAAGGGCATGGAGCTTTGGAGTCAGACAACCCTGGCTTTAAACTGTGCCTTTTATCAGCATTCTGAAGTACTGTATGTTGAAGTAACTTCTCTGAACCCCGAATACTTCATCTATAAAGTTAGGAATAATAAATACGTCATAGATTAAGTATGGACATTATCTGATGCATAGCAGGTACTATTCAAATGAAGGAAACGAAGTTATCCTAGGTCCTTTAATGCACTAAATGTTTGCTCCATTTCCCCCTTTCTTGGTATCTGTGTGAAATCTCAGGATATAGTGTCCACTAAACTTCAGTGCACTGCCTAATGAGACAACGAACTCCAAGTGCGGACCTTTTGAGTTTAAACGGGTTTCAGTAGGTAAAATACGTAAAGTTCACAGTACCCTCGCAATTTAGATGGAGGAAAAAAAATCAGTCGGGGGGGGGTCCCCGTATGCAAATACAGGAATTACAGAAGAAGACAGGACCCCCGCCGCAGCACCACTTCCCCCTACAGGGCGCAACGTCCCGCCGCTGGCGCGGGGGTGGAGATTTGCATGTGCGAAGTCGGGAAGAGGGGGAACCACCTCTCGAAAACCCCGGCCGTCGCCCTCCCAGGCCGGGAGAGTCGGCCCCGCTCGGCCGCTCGGCCGCCCGGCGCGCCCCCAAAAGCTCCCCAGCGGCCGGCCCTCTCTACGTCATCCGCACCCTCCCGCCCGCTCCTGAACTTTAAACCACACTCGGAAGAACAACCTGGAGGAGGGGGATTTCTCAGGAGCCAGCGGCCTTCTCACGCTGCTAGCCGTCACCTCCCGGCTCCCGCCGTTCCCTGCGCTCCCGAAGCCCACCCCAAGATCCCGCTCCCTCGACCCCCTCCCAAGCCAGCCGCCGCAGCAGCGCCGGGGGCGTATGCGTGGGGGCGTATGCGTGGGGGCGGGCGGGGAGCGTGCGCGGGGACAGGCAGGGGCGGGGCGCTGGGGGCGGTCGCGCGCGCGGCGGCCGCGAGGTCGCCCCGCCCACGCCTCCGGGTGAGGGTTGCTGCGTCGGGCCTACGTCAGCCGCGGGAAATTCCCCTCCCGCCAGGCTGCTCGCCTCTCGGCTGGGCCAGCACTCGGCTCTCCCCGCTCCGCCCCCTGCCCCTGGCTCCCGTACGGTGGACGGCGACGCTGGGTGACCCGGGGTGCAAGAATTCAGGGGTTGGGAAGGTGTGAGCCGCAAACCCAGCGGAGGGCGGGAAGAAGGAGGAGGCCTCTAGGGTGGTCGGGGGACTGGGGGCCCCGCCAGCAGAGGTCCCTCGGCCTCCTGACTGACTGACTGCGGCCGCCTCCGGCCAGGACGCTGGGAGCTGCCTGCGGGAAGGTGCGGGGAGCGGAGCCATGGCCTCCGGTGAGTGTTCACGGGGCGCGGGCCTGGGCCGGGGGAAAGGAGCTCTTCTGAAGGGGGTCCTGCCGCAGTGAGTTTAGGGAGCTCAGTTTTTGCTGGGGCGCGTTCTGTCTTTAAAATCTCATATGGTAAAATTGTCAGCTTTTAAAAAAGTTACCTGCTTCAGGGTTTGCGTGCAGAATCCAAGCCACGCTCTGTAATTCGATCCTGTTGTCATAGCAGGAACCTTAGAAATTCCCAACGACTTGATTTTAGGATTAGGGAAGTCATAAGCGAACCAAAGGAGGACGAAGAGTTCTCATTAAAAATGTATATGTATTGAAGATGGTGGTTTTATGTTTTAGAACAGGAATGAGGAACCTTCAGACCTCGGGCAAGCTCTCTCCCCCTTTTTAGTTTAATTTCATCAAATGCAAAGAGGTGATCCCCCTTGTACTGACAGTTGTACAAAATGTGGCACGGCTTTAAAAATCATCCGTGGTATTTTAATACGAATTACAAAATCCGTGGTATTTTAAGTGTTAATGTTGCTTCGACCAAGTGTAGGCCGGGCGTGGTGGCTCATGCCTGTAATCCCAGCACTTTGGGAGGCCGAGGCGGGTGGATCACCAGAGGTCAGGAATTTGAGACCAGCCTGGCAAACATGGTGAAACCCCATCTCTACTAAAAATACAAAAATCAGCGGGGCGTGGTGGCGCGCGCCTGTAATCCCAGCTACTCGGGAAGCTGAGGCAGGAGAATCGCTTGAACCTGGGAGGTGGAGGTTGCAGTGAGCCGAGATCGCGCCCCTGCACTCCAGCCTGGGCGACAGAGGGAGACCCTGTCTCTATTTAAAAAAAAAAAAAAAATGTAGTTTTTACTGTGAGATAAAGCTCAAGGTTCCTAATCTGACGAATAGAGACGTTGAATCCCCCTTCCTCCTCGCTGGAAATAAGGGGAAAGAGGAGTTTTAGAATATCCGAGCTTTAAAATAATGGGTAGGAATGAATACAACTTTATCACTTATGTGACTATATATTTTCCCTTAATAAATGCTCGATCTCTCCCTTTTGGCGGGGAATAAGTTTGTAAGAAACATTGCAGAGCAAGAAAGTCTCCTATATACACAGATGTGGTTTGGGGCTGCCTGGAGCTTAAGGTTGAGGGGGACGGGAGAGCCGGGGCGGGGGGATAAATCAAGTAGCCTGGGGTCGAGTTGGTCTTTTACCAGGATTTTGGCAAGGTGAGTGGGGGACACTTTCCAGACAGAGGAAGCAGCGTGAGCAAAGGCAGGGAGGGCTAAACGCATATGTTAAATGCTGTACTAAGAGAATGAAGAGGGGGCCCCGTTTATGAACTTGACTCTTATCCCCAAACTGCCTGGTCCAGTGACCCTCAGAAGTAGGCTGATGTCTAGTAGAGATGAGGAAGTAGGAAGCTTAAAGAACCTTTTTAAAAGGTTGAGCAGAACAATGCCATAGCTATTGCTGTAGGCAGAAAAGGAAATTGGGGTGTTTCACATGACATTTGATTTCAGTTTGTTTGTGGTTGTGAGAATACTAAGTGTAGTTTAAAATATTTCAACTTTCCCTTTTCCCACTTAAGTGACAGCAGACTTTCAGATAATCCTGTAAATTTATGAATTCAAAGCATGTGTAGATTAGAAGTGCTAAGATAACTTCAAATATTTTGTTAATGTATTGGTTATCAGAAAGATTTTGTTTGGAAGTAATGGAGAATGCCTAGCATTATAAGTAAGTTCAGGCTCTTGGCGATTTAATCAAACTTTATTTATATATTGCATGAATTTAATACTTCTAATTTTTTCAGTTGAGAGAGGAAACAACCATTTCTATATAGAGTATTGTAAGACCCACAGGATTTTAAAATGTGATACAATTTAAATTTGTTCATTGACACTGTATTTTGTGCTGTTGTGAGGAGGAAGGATTCCCTAAAAGTAAGGAGGAAATGTTTAAAGAAATGGAAAGTTTTAAAGGTTTAGAAGTTGAAGGGTGATTAACTTTTTGTTTTTTTTTTTTTTTTTTTTTGGTCTTTTCTAAGAGTTGCATTAAAATGGGACTATTTAAAATGTAACAAGTTATTTAAATTGTAATTCAGTTGTTAGAAAACTGCCAGGCCTGGAATAAAAAAAAAAATGTTTAGAGGAATCTGTGTACTTTTCCTTAATCTGTTATAAAGACCTTAGAGAAAGAAAAAGATTCACTAATAAAATTCTAAATTCCTATTCTGTTTTGAAACAGTAATTTAACCGGAAGAGTGACCAAAAAAAAAAAAAAAAAAAAAAAAAGAAATTGCTTAGTTTTTCATTGTCTAGTTTAGATTCTGTTTGTAGTAAGGTAGTATTAAAACCTCAGAAAGTAACTTTTATTCATTACGAAGTATTTAAGAGCATTTCTTCATTTCTTACCAGATGTCATATGTAAATAGGTATATGTAGTTGAATATGTGATAGCTATAATGTAAAAGTAACATAAATCATAATCTTATAAGCAAAATTATGTAATTTAGAATGTAGTTTAAAATCATGTATATAATATGATTCTAAATTTTGTTTAGATAAGTTAGCAGATTAATTAGGATTTCACAGCTTGTATTAAGCTGCCTTTCGTTGCTTTTTAAAAAAATTACACCTTGATCACAGTCTTTTGACATAATTAATAATAGATATAGTGAAGAAAAATGTTTCCAAACCCATCTAAGGTATGCATAGTAGGCAGTTGTTGCTTTTGTATATTTATTCTATTTAATATAAGTAAAATTAGATATTTTATGTCTGAATTTAAACCTTCTCATTGTTCCAGTAAAAAGAGCAAAATGTCTTTGTGTGGCATATAGCTCTGTTAACTAATAATTAGTGCTTTGGTAAAATGTTCTAAAATTTAGATAATTTATTTTTCTTCACATTTTTCTTAGTATGGTTCTTCTGTGTCACACAATAGGAAGTACAGAAATGAATTGTTTTTGTAAACCTCACTTCTTACCAACTATTTGTAGTGTGAATTTCAAGAGAATTGTTGTTTTTCTCGATTAAAGGGGAGAAATGGAAGTAAGTGTGAGGCAACTTAATCTTTAATAACAGAGCTGGAAGTTAGGAATGGATAGCTACAGTAAATGACTTCTTTTTTTAAGTAAAATGCCACACATGAGCATGAATGTTTCAGAAATGCAACACATGAAAAAATAGAAATAACAATGGAGTTAAATAATTAAGGTGACGTATGATAGGCACGATAAAGGGAATGAGTTAATGTAATGACTAGGGAGGAGCCAGACAATGAATCATAATTAGGAACATCTAGGTTATGCATAGTATCTTTCTCAAATACAATTTAAGGGACTCAGAATTTCATTTTGTTCCAACTTTCTCTCATATGGGTTCTCTGAAAATGATTTTGTTTGTAGGCACATGACCCAAATATTGCATGGGATAAAATTGTTTTTCTGAAATTCATATTTATCTGGGCCTCCTCTGTTTTTATTTTTAAAACAGAGGTGATTTGGTCTTGCCATTTGTTTTTAACTTTAATACCTGTATAATCTAGGACAGCTTTTAAAATTTATTTATTTTACCCTGGCACGTGCAAGAGTTTTTTCAAGACTTACCTTTTTTCCTCCTTGGTAACAGAATCCCTATTGCCAGAATCTTTTACAGTTTTTACCTTGTAGTGCATAAATCAGTTGAATACTCATCTGAAAATTTCCTTTCTTTGATTCTTAAGGCCCAGTTGAAAGTCAGCCTGATGTATTGGAGTAATAAAGTCAGCCTGATGTATTGGAGTAATAAAGTCAGCCTGATATATTGGCATAGCCTTTGGCTGATGAGAGACCTGGTTTGAGGAAAAAAATAATAGATCTTATTTTCTTTTTCTCCAAATTGAGTAGAGGTGATATTTGGAAAAATATATATTGTTAGCTCCATTGGCTCCTTTAGGTCTCAGGCAAAGTCTGTCACCCAGGACCTTTATGAGAGACATGCAGTCTAGTCAGCTATTCTCAACTGTGGTGTTGACACACTGGTGTGACAATCATTTGTGTGATGTGTTGCAAGAGTTAAAATATTTGTGTTGTAAATTATTTTCTTTTTAAATAAATGAGAGCATTTGAAGTTTATCTCTATATTGTCATTTTTCTTGCTTGCATTTGAATAAGGTTCTTTTTTAAGTGGGAGATAAACACAAGTTCAAGTTACAAGTAGCCAGAATTGCTTTGCCTAATTTACTCATGTCCCAGTCCATATTTGTACCTGAATTTTTAGATTACTTCTCTCAATATGTGCATTGTTGCTTCCACTTCATGTTTTAAGACAATTATTCTTAATCAGGAGTGTTAGAATTTCTTGGAAGGCTTTTTCAGAAACATGTATCTGGGCTTTAAAAGCTATGAAGATTTCTTTATCTTCTAAACATCTCAAGTGGGGTAAGGACATGTATGTTTTGAAAAAACTACCTAGGTGATTCTGATGTACATCCCCAGTATGAACTCTGTTCTAGGGGTTTCTTTGGATCTAAATACTCATTTGGCTATACCAGGATGCATTATCTTCTTAAATTAAGTTTCATTTATTTTAGATTGCAGATTATGTGCTGTGTCAGTTATTACCTCCAGTTGCTTTTATGCTTGTTTTTTAAATTTGGCACTGCCATATTAGCATACCATTCATAATTCATTTTTATTATAACTTCATATAATTTTCAACTTTAGTTTTATCATGTGTAAGATAGGATAATAATTTCTATTATTTTTCAAATGGAGATTAAAGTTAAGAGGATCAAATGAGAAATGTATATAAAGGGGTCTTAAAATAATGTTATAATTACAATAATTAGCTTTTTTTTCTGTATACTTGATGCTGGTTGCTAATTCTAGCAATAAAGTGTTTGTTAATAATGTGTCTATTTCCGATAATTTATGATCCATTTAAACATTTATTTCAATGTAATTTTTTTATTTTAAAAACTCATGCTTTATTAGATAGGCACTATGTTTTAAAATAGCACTCTTTCTTGCCTAAGTGCAAATAAAAACATAGATATATCTTACAAACATTTTGGCTGTATTTTAGATGTTATTCTGATGTATATTAGCCTTTTAAAATACTATTCAGAATATAGGGGTCAGTCCCAGCTTTGCATAGTATTGCTTAAAGAAAAATACAGTAATCGATTTGTTTAGAGTCAATTTTGGAGACGTTTTGGTGCTTTTCAAAACTGTGGCGATTTGAGGTTATCTTAGTTAAGAGTACTTACTTTCCCTACAATTTCCTGATTTATGTTTTACCCTCTTGCACTCCATAGATGACTACATTTCAACACATTTTATATTCAGAAAGAATGGCACTGTGCAAAGCACAGTACTGAGGAAGGAGATAACTGGTGCATTGTACTGATGCATTATATAAATGATTTATAGCTGGGAAGTTTTTTAAAAATAATAAACACAGATAAATCAAAATAGGAATGAGTATGAGGAAATACTGAGGTGTAGCAATCCTGGTACCTACAAAGCACTATTTTTTTTTCCTTAGTAGTGGAATCTAATTAAAAAATCTGACTAATCACTTATATGATTATTTAACGTTTGAATAACTTGTATAAACAAAAGACCTTAAGATTTTTTAGTCATTCATTCAATAGATGTTTAATGAATATCTCTGTACAAGGCACTGATGAGTTAAACACAATTTCTGCCTTCAAGTAGCTTGAAGAAAAACAAGTAGCTTTATCTCAAGAAGAAATAAGACGGTAAGTTTTCCCTAAATTACAGTTATTTGGAATAATTGCTATACACAGAATACTATGGTATTTTAAAGGAGGGGAGATTATTTCCAGCTGGGGGAATGTAGAGTATTACAGTATACTGTGTTACTTGGTTGTAATACTCTACATTCCCCCAGCTTGTTAATTTTTACTAATTAAGAGCTTCTGCAGTAGGAAAAATAAATTCCAAGGACTTTAAATACTCAATATTATATGATAACTGATATTTATGTAATTTTTACTATTTAAAAATATTTAATCTTTTCAACAACTACTTTTCTGTTCTTTTTATAAACAATCTAAAGAAGTGTCATGTAACCAATGAAGTTTTGGGGTTTTTTGTTGTTGTTTTTGTGTTTTGTTTTTTTTTTGAGACGGAGTCTCACTCTGTCACCCAGGCTAGAGTGCAGTGGTACAATCTTGGCTCACTGCAGCCTCCACCTCCTGGGTTCAAGCAATTCTCTTGCCTCAGTCTCCCAAGTAGCTGGGATTACAGGTGCCTGCCACCACATCCCGCTAATTTTTTGTATTTTTAGTAGAGATGGGGTTTCACCATGTTTTCCAGGCTGGTCTGGAACTCCTGACCTCAAGTGATCCACCCACTTTGGCCTCCCAAAGTGCTGGGATTACAGGTATGAGCCACCATGCCCAGCCTCAGTGAAATATTTGAATGCTCACTATGAACCTAGCAGTTTTATTCACACTCTCTCCTCCCAAAGTTAAACACTTATCATTAACGATGTCATTTTATATCAGTTTCCCACCAAGACACCTTTAAATAAGTAGTGGGCAGGGATTTATTTGGCCTTTACTTCAGCCACATAAATTATTTAAAATGTGACTTAAAAAGTAATGTTGATTTTAACAGTTTTTAAGAGGAAAATATACTTTCTTAAATACTCCTACAAGGATATATAAGGGTATGAAATATTTGAAATTGCAATGTGAATTTGAAATATTTAAAATATGCAAGGATAAAATTGTGAAATACTCATCTGCATATCTTATGTTTTTGAGTAAAACTGAAATAAGGATTATGAACTTGTTTAGGTTAAAGTCAGTTTTCTCTGGCTCTTCATCTTCTGAATAAACAAATAGGTAGTAGATTCAAACACAGGGAGTTTACACCATACAGAATAAAATTGAAAGTTACAGTAATACTTTATTCAGTAACCCAAAGTAGAAGCCATGGAATCATCAATGATTCTTTAATTTCTGAGCTATCAGTGATTCTTTAATTTCTCTTAACCCTACTGTTCAGGCACCAGGTGCTGTCAATTTTATCTTTTAAATAATCCTTCATTCATTTTATCACTGCCATATATCAGACATACCCTCATCATTGCCCACATTATTATAGTGGTCTCTAAACTGATGACGTTGCTTTCTTTTTTCTATCTGTTCACTGTGACTAAAAGTTTTACTCTAAAATGCAAATCTGATCATGTGATTTGCCTGCATCAAAATATTCATTGATTTCATCACACATAAAATGAAATCCACATTGCCAAGTGTGCTCTGACTTTTAGTTCTCTTTTTAAGAGAGAGAGTGTATTCCATTTACATTGGTGATTCTTAAATAAACCCTCCTCTGTGGACACACTGTTCCCTTTTCCCTAGAATACCTACCTTTTTCCTCTTCATTTCCTCCGCTCTTTTGCTTCATTAACCGCTCTTTTTCCACTGACACAGTTGGGCATTCCTGACTCTTTCGCTCTTATTTCCGCAGAATTTTGTTAGTGCTTTCCTTCCTTCTGTAGTCTAATAATGTATGTTGTTTGCCTTGCTCTTCTATAAGGTCCTTTAGAGTGACAGTTGGGATACCACCATAGTATCACTAAATCATTGTTTTCAAGAAAGCATCTGAAATAATAGACACCATTTTTTTTTTATTTTTTATTTTTTTACACTTTAAGTTTTAGGGTACGTGTACACATCGTGCGGCTTTGTTACATATGTATACATGTGCCATGTTGGTGTGCTGCACCCATTAACTTGTCATTTAACGTTAGGTATATCTCCTAATGCTTTCCCTCCCCCCTTCCCCCACCCCACAACAGGCCCTGGTGTGTGATGTTCCCCTTCCTGTGTCCATGTGTTCTCATTGTTCAATTCCCACCTATGAGTGAGAACATGCGGTGTTTGGTTTTTTGTCCTCGCGATAGTTTGCTGAGAATGATGGTTTCCAGCTTCATCTATGTCCCTACAAAGGACATGAGCTTATCCTTTTTTATGGCTGCATAGTATTCCATGGTGTATATGTGCCACATTTTCTTAATCCAGTCTATCATTGTTGGACATTTGGGTTGGTTCCAAGTCTTTGCTATTGTGAAGAGTACCGCAATAAACATACTTGTGCATGTGTCTTTATAGCAGCATGATTTATAATCTTTTGGGTATATACCCAGTAATGGGATGGCTGGGTCAAATGGTATTTCTAGTTCTAGATCCCTGAGGAATCGCCACACTGACTTCCACAATGGTTGAACTAGCTTACAGTCCCACCAACTGTGTAAAAGTGTTCCTATTTCTTCACATCGTCTCCAGCACCTGTTGTTTCCTGACTTTTTAATGATAGCCATTCTAACTGGTGTAAGATGGTATCTCATTGTGGTTTTGATTTGCATTTCTCTGATGGCCAGTGATGATGAGCATTTTTTCACGTAGACACCATTTATTGAATGTATATGTATATATGACACTTCGTAAGAATTTAGCATATATAATCTGTCATCTTCACAACAACCCAATGAGGTAGGTGCTATTATGATTATTCCTATTTTACAGAGGAGGAAACTAAGAGATTTTTAATTTTAATAACATTTCCTTGGTCTTACTGTTAAGAAGTAGCTGGGGTAGGATTCTAAAGGCCTCTTCTCCATAGTGTTCTGATAAGGCCCACTATGTTACCATTTCTCAGGATTGCTTGCGTTCTAACAGGATAAGCCTTAGTCAGCACTAAAGTGATTAAGGGACACATTATTATTATTTTTTAATGGAAAACATCTTCACACCCCTATTAACTCCCCTACTTGCAAGTACAGTTGAGTGTCTATTTACCTTTTCCCCCACAATTTGGATAATAAAAGTAAAGTTGCATACATTTTAAATAGCTTTATTGACATATAATTTATGTACAACAAACTGTACTTTTAAAGTATGCAATTTGACAAGTTTTGACATATGTATACAACCTTGGAATCATCATCACAAGATAATGTCCCCCCTACCTTTCCTATCCACCATATATCCCTGTTCTTAGGCAACCAGTGATCTGCTATCGTTCATTGTATATTACTTTACATATCCTAGGGTTTCATATAAATGGAATCATACAGTATGTGCTCTTCTGGTCTAACTTCTTTCACACAGCATAATCATTTTGAGAGTCGTCCATGTTATTATATGTAGCAGCAGTTCATTCTGCAGATGCATATTTTGAATTTTAGTTATTATAGAAAGTGAATACTTTTTTTTCTCTATTATGTCTCTAGAAAAGGTTTGCATGGGACTGATTGCACATTCTTTGAGCCTAAAGTCCCTCCTGGGGCTTGTTTTGATATACTGTGTGTAAGTCCTTTAATATTGGAATCGAGATATAAAAAACTTACATATGCTTCTGCAAGGATTTAAATGCATTTTCATTTTCAGTGAATGGTCTTTTCATTCAGTATTATGAATATGATGTAAAATCAAGCAGTTAAATATATTTAACTCACTTTAGGAGTGTGATATTTTACTTCTGAATACTGCCTTCTTTACCCTTCTTGGGGAATCTTGGGGGAAACCCTTCTGCTAGGTCTCACGTGGGAGGCAGATATCTCTGAAGTGGTTATCTCAGAACTTCATATTGACGTTAGCTATAGATATTAAGCTATAAAGTGCTAACCAGTCAATATGGTTTGAATGACTTGTTTTGACACTACATAGGGACTCAATTTGAATGGGAAAAAAAGGTGCCTCTCCCAGCCAATCTCCAGGATAACATTTCGGCCTTGTTATTTAATGTTAGGAGGAAAAAAATCTTTGTTTTAGTCTGCTGTTATGAAAAAAACAGAAGTGTTAAAATCCATTATTAATTGCTATGTTAATCTCACTGACCTCCTCCTTTTTAAAAACTTTTCAGGTGCGTATAACCCGTATATAGAGATAATTGAACAACCCAGGCAGAGGGGAATGCGTTTTAGATACAAATGTGAAGGGCGATCAGCAGGCAGCATTCCAGGGGAGCACAGCACAGACAACAACCGAACATACCCTTCTATCCAGGTAATAGACCCTTCTTCTGTGTCTATCTCACTATTAGTTGCTTCATATATTAGCTATAGCAATTATTTTAAAGGGCCAGTTTCTTCACAGTCATCTCCACAGGTTTATCTTTTTCTTTTTTCCTTTTTTTTTAAAAACGGATCTGTCAAAAAGACATCTATTAGATAGATGTCTAAGGACATTTCTTAAATATAAAATGGAGTCTTCCCCACTGCAGATAGTTCTATGGTGCTTGTGTATTAACCTAAGTAGAGCGACTCAGTGTTGAGAGTACACTGGCAGCTTTTGGATCATGTTCTTTTTCATGGAACACAGAGATAATAAGGAAAAACCATTCTCTGCAGAGGTGAGTGATATTCTGTAGATTAAACATGGATTTGAGAACTCAATCATAATTCTTCTTGGCTAGTCTTAGGGCTAGAACATTTTTTTCTCCTTTTTCTTAACTTTATTGCTTGTCTCTGATTCTCTGGGTCATTGACTGATTTGAAATACCACTTTATAAATACAGTTTTTTCACATTAGCATAAATTTTAAAAAGCTTTTGACCAAAAATGACTTTGGTAAACATACTAATAGTTATAAGATGTACTAAATTTATTTATTTATTTATTTTTGAGACGGAGTTTCACACTTGTCGCCCAGGCTGGAGTGCAATGTCATGATCTCAGCTCACTGCAACCTCCGCCTCCTGGGTTCAAGTGATTCTCCTGCCTCAGCCTACCGAGTAGCTGGGATTACAGACGCCCACCACCACGCCCAGCTGATTTTTGTATTTTTTAGTAGAGACGGGGTTTCACCATGTTGGCCAGGCTGGTCTCCAACTCTTGACCTCAGGTGATCCACCCATCTCGGCCTCCCAAAGCGCTGGGATTATAGGCGTGAGCCACTGCGTCCAGCCAAGATTTACTAAATTTATTTATTTTTTTATTTTTTATGTTTTTGAGACGGAGTCTCACTCTGTTGCCCAGGCTGGAGGGCAGTGGCGTGATCTCGGCTCACTGCAAGCTCCATCTCCCAGGTTCAAGCAGTTCTCCCGTCTCAGCCTCCCGAGTAGCTGGGACTACAGGCGCCCCCCACCACGCCCAGCTAATTTTTGTATTTTTAGTAGAGACAGGGTTTCACCATGTTAGCCAGGATGGTCTCAATCTCCTGACCTCGTGATCCGCCTGCCTTGGTCTCCCAAAGTGCTGAGATTACAGGTGTGAGCCAACATGCCCAGCCCAATGTACTAAATTTCTATTTTCTATTTGTAAACTATTTTTCTTTGACTTTCAATGAAGGGTTTATCCTTTAAATGCCAATTAAAAACTTTAATGGCAAAGTAGATTTTGAAAAGTGTTGCTTTTTGTTTTTGTTTTTGAAAAGTGTTACTTTTATCAACAGATCTTAATTCACTGTTTTATAACTAGATTATTTACAAAATCTATTCTGTTGATGAACTTAAAGGGAATTGCTGAATTATAGAATAAACCAATGGCAAAATTATATATATTGAATTCCAGATTTCTATTTTTATCACATTTTTGGCAGTAATACGGATTTGGGTTATCTAAGTCTTTTAAATGTTAAAATGGATGAGATGCTAATAAAAAGCAAATAAGGAAATACTATTTGTCCAGTTTTTTGAGTCATTTTTAAACTTTTCTTCATAATTCATCTTATCCTATGCATCTCTATTTCTAAGATATATATTTTTACCATTCCAGTAGGTCCTAAACACTTTACAGCTTGAGTTTTGTATTTGCCTACTTATAGTCTTGAGCAATTACCTTCTCTTTCATACAGAAAGAAATGTAATACTTCTTGGTTACTTTCAAATTCTATTTAAATTCAAAATTATGGATTTTAGTGCCCTCTACCTTGTAAGCTACCCATTCTTACTTTACCTTGCTCCTTTGTGGTATGCTGGTTTTTATAGTCCCTGCTTTGTTCTTGCAACTTTACTAGCTTTCAAACTAAGCATTAATTCCTGTCCTCCTTCCTCTTCCATGTTAAACTCTCCTTTTTACTCTGTGTTCTAGCTATACTTTCTATGTGAAATTTGATGTTGTTAAACTCAATTTGATTTATTGCCTATTCTAGAGTAAACACTTGGGGTATGCTTACTGAACAAATATTTTTGTGAAGTGAAATGTCACATATTAAGTAAAATGATCATATTTATGTGCTATCCTTTCCAATATGGCTTAAATATATTTTCAAGGAATGTTTATGGTATGACAGTACGTTAAAGAGCTGGGCATTTAGTGACTTAACATCTGTTTTCTCATGTTCTATGGATAAAATTTGGGTAGAGTTTTACTTGTTTTGAAAGGAAAATAAGCCCAGTCAAATGATATGACCAATTGAAATTAGGGCAGAAAATATGTCAAGAAACTGAGAGGTAAGTTCTTCTGTACTGGTATTCTCTGGAAAGTTTCATCTAAACTGCAGTTGTTCGTCAGTTGGATTTTATTTATCTCGTGCCAATTACATTATAATTAATGTAAATTGAATTCTCATTTCGTAGATCAGTTTATAATGCAATCTATTTGGATCATGTATTTAATTTCCCCCTTTTTTCAGATTATGAACTATTATGGAAAAGGAAAAGTGAGAATTACATTAGTAACAAAGAATGACCCATATAAACCTCATCCTCATGATTTAGTTGGAAAAGACTGCAGAGACGGCTACTATGAAGCGGAATTTGGACAAGAACGCAGACCTTTGTTGTAAGTACACAGTTACAGACATCTTCAGAAATAAGATAAGACATAGGATGTTTTGTTTCTTCTCCATGACAATCTGTTACTTTTTAGCAGAATAATTTTCTCATTCTACTTCTATTTACTATATTTTACACTTACATTTTTACTATTTGCATTAGAACTACCCTTTCATTCTTTATTAGTAGACACATCTTATGATAGTTAGGAAGACATTTTTATTGTTATTAAAAGTAAATGTAAACTGCTTGTATACTGTGATTTCCTTTCTTGGGGTGGACAGTTTTTGAAATAATTTTTCACTCTGTCTTTTTTTTTTTTTTTTGAGATGGAGTTTTACCCTTGTTGCCTAGGCTAAAGTGCAATGGCGCAATCTCGGCTCACTGCAACCTCCACCTCCTGGGTTCAAGCGATTCTTCTGCCTCAGCCTCCCGAGTAGCTGGGATTACAGGCATGCACCACCACGCCTGGCTAATTTTTTTGTATTTTTAGTAGAGATGGGGTTTCTCCATGTTGGTCAGGCTGGTCTGGAACTCCCGACCTCAGGTGATCTGCCTGCCTCGGCCTTCCAAAGTGCTGGGATTACAGGTGTGAGACACCATGCCTAGTCTCTGTCTTTTCATTTATAGTTAACTTATTATTATTATTATTATTATTTTGAGACAAGGTCTCGCTCTGTTACCCAGGCTGGAGTGCAGTGGCATGATCTCGGCCCATTGCAACCTTCACCTCCAGACTCAAGTGATCTTCAGCCTCAGCCTCCTGAGTAGCTGGGACTGCAGGCATGTACCACCATGCCTGGCTAATTTTTGTATTTTTTTGTAGAAATGGGGTTTTGCTTGTTGCCGAGGGTGGTCTTGAACTCCTGGACTCAAGCAGTCTGTCCACCTTGGCCTCCCAAAGTGCTTGGGATTACAGGCGTGAGCTGCTGTGCCACGCCCATTTACAGTTAACATAAAAATGCCTGGATGTGAGAAAAATCAACTGGAAAACTCTAGAGTTATTATTTAGAAAGTGGCAGGTTATAGAATTAACATACAACAATAGTTCTAAGATAAAAATAATCATGTAATACTTCATGATAGTGAGGCTACCAGAAGATGGGCCCATTCATCATGTTAGAATGTAAATTAATAAAGACGTCTGGTAGGCAATTTAACTACATGGCAAAAGCCTGAAAAATATTAATGCCTCTTGAGCCAGCTGTTCCACTTCTAGGAGTTTAGCCTCAGAAAATAATTAAGTGTGTTCAGACATTATGCTCTAATACCGTTCATTGCAGTTCTCTTTGTAATGGCAAAAAGCTAGAAGCAATCCAAATAGTAAGCAAAGGGGATTAATTAAACTGATACATTCATGCAATGTACTCCTGTACAGCCTTAAAAATCATATTGCCAATATGTCTATTGGTATGTAAATATAGTCACAATATATTAGATAAATAGGTTTTCTGGTTTTTTTTTTTTTTTCTTTTTGAGACAGTCTTGCTTTGTTGCCCAGGCTGCAGTGAAGTGGTGTGATTTCGGCTCACTGCAACCTCCACCTCCCTGGTTCAAGCGATTCTCCTGCCTCAGCCTCCCATGTTAGCTGATATTACAGGCATGTGCCACCATGCCCAGCTAATTTTTTGGTATTTAAACCATTAGAGACAGGGTTTCACCATGTTGACTGGGCTGGTCTCGAATTCCTGACCTCAGGTGATCCACGTGCCTTAGCCTCCCAAAGTGCTGGGATTACAAGCGTGAGCCACGGCACCTGGCCAGATAAATAGGTTTTAAAACAATATGTAAAGAATAATTTTATTTTTGTTTAAGATAAATTTATACATATACATGATGTGTATATGTTAATACTAAGGTATTAATAGTAGTTGTCTGGGTGGGTAAGATTGTAGGGTTTTATGTTTTTCTTTTAACTTATATTTTATAATTCATTTTTGTAATGAACATGTATTGGCTTTTGGGGAAAAATGAACTAATGGCAACAGAAAAGAGATTAATAGTCTCCACATATATTAGTAATAACCGTTTAGAAAAAAATACTTTAAATGCTCCTCTTACAATAATAACACAAAAGAAAATATCTAGTATTATACACACTTGGCAAATATTTGTCTATATTACTTGACCTCCCAACAACATTTTACACTGTGATCACTCCTTACTTGAAACATTTTTATTCCTTGCTTTCTGTGAAAACAAACTTCCATTTTACTTCCTGCTTTTCTGGCTGTTCTTTCTTAGTTACAGGCAGTTAAATTTTTGGACCACCTCACTTATTGTCCTAATAATGCTCTTTATGGCTGTTCCAACTCTCTCCCCAATTCAGGATCCCATTAAGGATTACACACTATAGGTAGCATTATATTTAACATGAATAACATGAATAATAATTTCATGTTAACATGAAACATTTTGGGCAAGAAATCTATAGAAGTGATGCAGTATAACTCTGAAAATATCCCTTCAGTTTTTTACATTATTGGCGATATTATCTTGGCATTCTGTTATAAAGAAGAACTTTCCCTTCCTCTCTTTCTCCATTTAAAAAGTATCACCGTGAACTCATGCATTCTTGTATTTAATATATTATAGTTATTCTGTTATTCTTTTGATTTTCAAATTGACCCAGATTTGACTAATGCAAACCTCTTCAAACTGTCTCCTGTGTTTTTTTGATATGCTGTCATCTTTCTTTGAGCACTTTTTTACTTTCTGACAAAACGAAATGTTCAAGACTTGTGCTTTTCTTTTTTCTTTTTTTTTTTCCTTTTTTTTTGAGACAGAGCCTCGCTCTGTTGCCCAGGCTGGAGTGCGGTGGTGCGATTTCACCTCACTGCAACCTTCCCCTCCCAAGTTCATGCAATTTTTGTGCCTTGGCCTCCCAAGTAGCTGGAATTACAGGCGTGCGCTACCACACCCAGGTAATTTTTGTATTTTTAGTAGATACGGGGTTTCATCATGTTGGCCAGGCTTGTCTCAAACTCGTGACCTCAGGTGATCCTCCTGCCTCAGCCTCCCAAAATGCTGAGATTACAGGCATGAGCCACCGTGCCTGGCCAACTTGTGCTTTGCTTGTCCCAGCCCTGAAGTCATCAGCGTTTTCCAGAGATTCTTGGTTCCTTCTGGTGGGGAATGGTAGTAAGTCTGATTGCCTTCTCAACATATTCCCTTAAATGTCTCAAAAGTACCTTAAGTAGCGGGGCACAGTGGCCCATGCCTGTAGTTACAGCTACTCAGGAGGCCAAAGCAGGAGGATTGCTTGAGCCCAGGAGTTTGAGTCCAGCCTGGGCAACAGAGCGAGATTGTATCTCTTTAAAAAAAAAAAAAAAAAAAAAGCACTTCAAATAGAGTATTCCCCAAACGTGATTTTACTGTGATCATATCTCTTTCCCCTCATAATTGGTCTTCTTCCAATGTGCCGTATGTTAGTGATTGCGATAAAAGACCTATAGGTGTCATCTCTGGCATTCCTCATCCAGGTGTACACATTGAATCTACTAACAGTTACCTTCTCAACTGGTTTTGAATCTATCCACTTCACTCAGTGAAATTCTTCACCGTCATACTACCACTATAGCCTAAACTGGGGCTGCTGGAATAACCTCCTGACTGGTCTTGCATTAACCATTTTGTACCTTTTCCAAACCCTCTATCTTTCCTCACTTTAGCCAGTGTGATCTTTTAAAATACAAATGAAATTGTCTTTCCCTTGCTTAAAACATTTTAATGGGTTTATTTGGCTCTTGGAATAAAGACAGCATTCCTTCTATATAGCCTATAAGGCCCACATGACCCACCTTTATTTCTAGCCTTCTATTAAACTCTGCTTTCCTTAATTTTTATACTCCACTCACAATGCCTTCCTTTAGTTTCCTCTGTTTCCACTGCTCTTTTCTAGGGGTCTTTGTGTGGCCTGTTCCTTTTGCCTGGAAGTGTCTTTCTTCTGTTCCAGCATAGGCTCCCATAACATCATGTATACCTCCTTCATAAAACTTGTTATGATTGCAGTTTAGCATTTGTGTATGTGTGATTATTTAATGTATATCTACTTGACCAGAGACTACCAGACTTTTTCTGTAAAGTACTAGATAGTAAATGTTTGGGGTTTTGCAAGCTGTATGGTCTCTGTTGCTCAGCTCTGCTGTTGTAGCATGAAAGCAGCCATAGATAATATGTAAACATCAGTTTGGTTGTGTTCCAATAAAACTTTATTTGCAAAGACAGACAAGATGTTGGATTTGGTCCATGAGTTACAGTTTGCCAATCTTTCCACTAGACTGTAAGCTTCTTGAGGAAAGGGATTGTATATCCCCATTACTTTGCAGAGTTTTTGGTGTATAGTACGAACCCCAAAGCTTGTTGAATGTCTGTGAATGAATGAATGAATAATTGATTCAAACAATCTCTTGATCCTTCATTTCAGAATTTCAAAAATTACCACCACCCCTAATATTCCGTGAATAGCAGTCAAATATGAGATTATTCAGATGAAACAAAATGAAGTAATATAAATGTATTAATATGAAGAATTCTATAAAATCTTTTACCAAAGAAAAAGAATCAAACCAAGAATCTTTCAAAGAAGTGGAATACTTTTGAGGAAGAGGATTATAGTTGCAAGATTTCAAGAAAGGATTAAGAATTCAAGATTTAGCTGACCAAGCGTAGTGGCTCATGCCTATAATCCGAGCACTCTGGGAGGCTGAGGCAGGCGGATTGCTTGAGTCCAGGAGCTTGAGACCAGCCGGGGCAACCTGGTGAAACCCTGGCTCTACAAAAATACAAAAATTAGCCAGGTAGGGTGTCATGTACCTGTAGTCCAGCTACTCAGGAGGCTGAGGTGGGAGGATCACCTGAGCCTGGGAGGCAGAGGTTGCAGTGAGCCGGTATGGTGCCACTGCACTCCAGCCTGGGTGGCAGAGTGAGATCATCTCCAAAAAAAAAAAATGTTTTTTAAGATTTATTTTTGTAGTTATTGGAGGCAGAGGAAGGAAATGTGAAAGATATTTTAGATGCTAGCAAAATTGTAGATGTGAAGAACATAAGCATAAGACAGCATGAGTATGGAGACAGGCAGACAAAGTAGCCTCCGGTTGCAAGTGCCATGTGAAGTTTGAACAATAGTAATGTTATTATAATTGAGTTTTGCTTCCTTATTCACGCCCACCCAATTTTACTGATGTCATGGTTTTTCCATGTGGGAACAAGTATGACTGGTGGTGGTGGGGGAGTTCCCCCCACCATCATCTATGCTACACATATGCAAATTAGTAGTATTTGTAGCTATTGGGAAGTTTTTCATAAATGACATTTTGAAACTTGTTAAATATTGTTAGCATTAAACTTCTTTCTAATACAAAAACATTTTAGTAATTTTTTATGATGAATGGCTATAACTTTATATAATGTGGCACAAAACATATTCTACTGCTAATAACAGTGAATTCAGGGCTCAAAAAGCAAATCTCTGTGGAGCTAGGCAAGCAGCATAAATGAGTGGTGTGGATCAAGTGTAGGAGGACTAACAGGCACTGTAGCAAACTGAAGAGCCCTGAATAAATGGGGCTCAGTCCCTAGCCTGTTGTTTCTGTGCCAACCTAGTATTGCCAGGTCTTTAAAATGTACAAGAGAAGCCGGAAATCCAGATGTTCATATGCAATTACCTGATTTCTAAATGTAGATAACCTGTGCAGATTTTTAAAAATATAGGCAACACTTTTGTGAGCCTAGCAAAACATACCTGTGGGCTTCAACCTGTGAACATCTCTTTACAGCTTTTGCTTTACATTATCAAACATACAGACTTTATTGATTTGATTCTGAATTTGTTTGGGAGGCAAATTTTACCATTTAATATTGCTTTACTGTTAATCTATATTTTGGTATGTTTGACATAGGCATATTAGTAATTGTAAAACACTGTATGTTAAAATGATATAGTATATATTATTTTTCTTTTAACAGTTCTTAGAAGTACAACCCCACTTCTTTTTTTTTTTTGAGGCAGAGTTTTGCTTTTGTTGCCCAGGCTGGAGCGCAATGGCGTGATCTCGGCTTACTGCAACCTCTGCCTCCCAGGCTCAAGCGATTCTCCTGCCTCAGCCTCCCGAGTAGCTGAGATTACAAGCATGTGCCACTATGCCTGGCTAATTTTGTATTTTTAGTAGAGACGGGATTTCTCCATGTTGATCAGGCTGGTCTCGAACTCCCGACCTCAGGTGATCCACCTGCCTTGGCTTCCCAAAGTGCTGGGATTACAGGCACAAGCCACGCGCCCAGCCATATAATCCCACTTCTTACTCTCTCATCTTTATCAGAGCAATTGGAAGCACATTCATGCTTTGGTATGTACAACTGACAGCATGATAACTTCAGTATTGCTATACGTTTGATTTTTGCAATATTCCTTGTGTTTATAATGCAGTTTTGAATATTGTTTTTTTCCTGCTAGTTTCCAAAATTTGGGTATTCGATGTGTGAAGAAAAAAGAAGTAAAAGAAGCTATTATTACAAGAATAAAGGCAGGAATCAATCCATTCAATGGTAAGTATGTTTGATAAAATCATTTCTATTTATTTGGGTGTTGATTTCTATTTCTTTTTTCTTTCCCTTTTTTTTTTTTTTTTTTTTTTTGAGACGGAGTTTCGCTCTTGTCGCCAGGCTGGAGTGCAATGGCGCGATCTCAGCTCACTGCAACCTCCGCCTCCCAGGTTCAAGCAATTCTCCTGCCTCAGCCTCAGCCTCCGGAGTAGCTGGGATTATAGGCGCCCACCATCACACCCAGCTAATTTTTGTATTTTAAGTAGAGACGGGGTTTCACCATGTTAGCCAGGCTGGTCTCGAACCCCTGACATCAGGTGATCTACCCACTTTGGCATCCCAAAGTGCTGGGATTACAGGCGTGAGCCATTGTGCCCAGCTATTTATATCTTCAACCTGTGTTTTAAGTTCTGTGTTTACTTTTCTACTTGTTGACATGTACCTGTATCTGAGGAATGACGTATACTATTTAAAATAGTTTCTTCACAGTTGTTGAAAAAAATCTTATGCACAGAGAGGTTTTTGGTATTGTTGGAGAGTGTCACTGTTTTATATAATAAAACTTCAAAATGTTGTGATCCTTTTGAACATGGCCTTCCTTATGCCACTTCCAACAGACAACATACACTCCCCCCTTTTGAGTGTTAAATAGGCACTGTGTTTATAAGGTATTGGAGTGCATTTAGCTCAAGGGTAACACTTAATCCCAATGTGGAAGAAGCAGCATAGAAATAATAGAAATCACACAAAGTATTTTCATAGCATATTTGTGTATATGACTAGATATTTACTGTTCAGTGAATTTTATTGGGGATAGCATTTATTAAGTATTTATACTTATGGTACTATCTGCCTCATGCTGTAAGTATAAATGCTTAATACTCCCTGGCTAACTGTTACTTGTAAGCACTCTGTATTGTTTGAATAGATAAGTACTACCACACTAGATGCTGTCATCCTATACTTAGAGTAGCCTCCATTCTGAAGTCTTTGCAGCTACTTAAATATGCAGAAGTCAGGAATTAAATGACTGTAATATTTTCAAAGAATATATTTCTTGGTCATATTTGAGACATCCTTATACTGTTGGTTTGTATTTTTCCTGGATGTATAAAAATAATTTAAAAGATACGTTGATAATTTAAGGAATATATTCACAGGTAATTACTGTTTTATGAACCATAAGATCTGCATCTCTTTTCTCTAGGTTTTATTTTTCATACTATTTAGTATAAAGCGGAAAGTAAAAGTCCCCTTCTTCCCTTCCAGTCTTACCAGGGGAGACTGCTATTAAGTTTGATGTATATTTTTCTAGAATTTTCTTTATACATGTGTAGTTATATGTAGACATATATATTTTATAAAAAAGGAATCATGCTATATATCCTATTCTACTCCTTCATTTTTTTCCACTCAGGAATATACCTTAAACTTTCCATGTCAATACTTACAAATCTGTTTTTTTTTTTTTTAACAGAATATTTTATTGTTTGGGTAGAACATAATTTGTTTATTTAGTCATCTTTTTTTTTTTTTTTTTTTTTTTTTGAGGTAGTCTTGCTCTGTCGCCCAGGATGGAGTGCAGTGATGTGATCACAGATCACTGCGGCGTTGACATCCTGGGCTCAAGCGGTCATCCCACCTCAGCCTCCCAAGTTGTTGGTGCACCACCATGCCCATGCCCAGTTAGTTTTTGTATTTTTTGTAGAGACGGGGTCTCGCCATGTTGCCCAGGCTGGTCTCAAAACTCCTGAGCTCAGCAATCCACTTGCCTCGGCCTTCTAAAGTGCTGGGATTATAGGCATGAGCCACTGCACCCGGTCTATTTAGTCTTCTATTAATGAACATGTATGTTGTTTTCATTTTGTTTTAAAAGCTCCACTGAATATACACTTTGAGCTCTT
Organism: Pan paniscus; assembly: GCF_029289425.2. NCBI lineage: Eukaryota > Metazoa > Chordata > Mammalia > Primates > Hominidae > Pan > Pan paniscus. Next base: position 65,475,264 of record NC_073261.2, on the reverse strand, counting down.
GTGTGATTATTTCCCTAGGATAAATTTTTGGAAGTGGAAAATTTCTGGGTCAAGAGTATGCTCATTTAAAATTGTGATTCATTGCCAAATTAATAGGCCAGACTTTTAAAGAGGCAGGTAAGTCTAGATGCAATATAAAACAAGGAAATTATAAGTGATAGCTATCATTTATTAAGCACTTCTTGTATGTCAGGGAGTAAACGTTAGTGCTTTATGCACACTACTTTATTTAATCGTTGGAACAATTCTGCTTTATGGAAGAGAATACCAAGACTTTTGTTATTTAACTGTCCCAAATCATGCTGCAAATATAAGTGGCAGACCTGGAATTCATATGCAGGTTCCTTGACTCCAGTGGTAAAGGCATTAAAAAGGAAGATGCTGTCTGTGGAATTTCTTTTTCTTAGTTTTGGCAGCTCAGAATCAGGCTTGTTTTTTGAGATGCCCGGGCTGGAGTGCAGTGATGTGATCACAGCTCACTGCAGCCTTGACCTCCCAGGCTCAGGTGATTCTCCCACCTCAGCCTCCTAAGTAGCTGGGATTACAGGTGTGCATCACCATGCCCAGCTAATTTTTTTTTTTGAGACAGAGTCTCACTCTGTCACCCAGGCTGGAGTGCAGTGTCACAATCTCGACTCACTGCAACCCTCACCTCCTGGGTTCAAGCGATTCTCGTGCCTCAGCCTCTCGAGTAGCTGGAATTGTAGATGTATACTACGCCTGGCTAATTTTTGTATTTTTAGTAGACACAGGGTTTCACCATGTCAGCCAGCCTGGTCTTGAACTCCCAACCTCAAGTGATCCTCCTGCCTCAGCCTCCCAAAGTGTTGGGATTACAGGTGTTAGCCACCACGCCTGGCCAGAGTTTCTGTATTTTTTGTAGAGATGGGTTTTGCCATATTCTCCAGGCTGATTTCAAACTCCTGGGCTCCAGTGATCCACCTGCCTTGGCCTCCCAAAGTGCTGGGATTACAGGTGTGAGCCACTGGGCCCGACTCAGGCATGATATTAATAGTGAATTCTCATAATGGCAATTAAAATAGTTGTTGGTAGATAGTAAGTGCTTTATATATTTTATTTCATTTAATCCTTATAACAGCCTACGAAATAGGTACTATTAATAACTCAATTTTAAAAATATGAAAATGGAAGCATAGAAAAGTGAACTCAGGCTTGTAATCCCAGCACTTTGGGAGGCCAAGGTGGGGGGATCACGAGATCAGGAGTTCGAGACCAGCCTGACCAACATGGTGAAACCTTGTCTCTACTAAAAATACAAAAAATTGGCCGGACGTGGTGGCACGCGCCTGTAGTCCCAGCTACTTGGGAGGCTGAAGCAGGAGATTCGCTTGAACCCAGGAGGTGGAGGTTGCAGTAAGCCAAGATTGCGCCACTGCACTCCAGCCTGGGCGACAGAACGAGACTCTGTCTCAATTAAAAAAAAAAAAAAAAATTAGCCGGGTGTGCTGGCGCACATCTGTGATCCCAGCTACTCAGGAGGCTAAGGCAGGAGAATCGCTTGAACCCAGGAGGCGGAGGTTGTGGTGAGCCGAGATCGCACCATTGGACTCCAGCCTGGGCAACAAGAGGGAAACTCCATCTCAAAAAAAATAATTAAAAAAAAAAAAAAATCAAGTAGGCCAGGCACGGTGGCTTATGCCTGTAATCCCAGCACTTTGGGAGGCCAAGGTGGAGAGGATTGCTTGAGCCCAGGAGTTTGAGATCAGCCTGGGCAACATGGTAAAACCCCATCTCTACAAAAATTTTTTTTAATTAACCAGATGCAGGGGCGCACAACTGTGGTCTTAGCTACTCAGGAGGCCGAGGTAGGAAAATTGCTTCAGCCTGGGAGGTCAAGGCTGCAGTGAACGGTGTTCTCACTATTGCACTTCAGCCTGAGCAACAGAACGAGACCCCGTCTCTAAGAAAAGAAAAGGAAAGTAATTTGTTCAAGGTTATATAGCTGATGAGTGGTAGAGCTAGGATTTGAACATAGGGAGCCCCTGACTCTAAGGTCATGGTTTTAACAACTCTACCATGCTGCCTGGATGAATATTGATTTGGGGAAGGAACAATCCTGCCAGTTAATCCTTCCCACTATTTATGTTTCCTGTTGTTGTTTACTTGTTTTTTGTTTGTTTGTTTGTGATGGAGTCTCGCTCTGTCGCCCAGGCTGGAGTGCAGTGGTACGATCTCGGCTCACTGCAAGCTCCGCCTCCCGGGTTCACACCATTCTCCTGCCTCAGCCTCCCGAGTAGCTGGGACTATAGGCACCCGCCACCGCACCCGGCTAATTTTTTGTATTTTTAGTAGAGATGGGGTTTCATCGTGTTAGCCAGGATGGTCTCAATCTCCTGACCTTGTGATCCGCCTGCCTCAGTCTCCCAAAGTGCTGGGATTACAGGCGTGAGCCACCACACCCAGCCTGTTTGCAAATTCATTCCTTCCCGAGCCCTTCAGCAGTGGTTCTCAATTTGAATGTGCATACGAATATCTTAGTACTTGTTAAAAATGTAGATTTCAGGCCACACTTCCACTAATTTGATAGGGCTGGTATGGGTCCTGGGAATCTACATTTTAAAAAATATTTTTAAAATAATAACTTATCCGAGTCACATGGCACCAAAGTGTGTTAGCAGCCAAAAGTATCTGTTCGGGTCTGCAGCAGCCCCAATTCTTGCCTCCTCAGGAGACAGAAGGAGAGACCGAGACAAGTTTTAGAGCAGGAGTGAAAGTTTATTAAAAAGCTTTAGAGCAGGAAGGAAAGGAAGAAAAGTACACTTGGAAGAGGGCCAAGCAGGTGACTTGAAAGACAGGTGTGCTGGGAATCTGCATTTTAACAAACATCTAGATCAGTATTTCTTAACTCTTTCACCATGACCCACAGTAAGAAATAGATTTTGTTTTTCAGTTCAATATATATACATACACCACACCCTTAGGACAACGATACCCTATGTATTAGTCCGTTTTCACTCTGCTGATAAAGACACACCTGAGACTGTGAAGAAAAAGAAGTTTAATTGGACTTACAGTTCCACATGGCTGGGGAGGCCTCAGAATCATGGCGGAGGTGAAAGGCACTTCTTAGATGGTGGCAGCAAGAGAAAATGAGGAAAATGCAAAAGCGGAAATCCCTGATAAAACCATCATATCTTGTGAGACTTATTCACTACCATGAGAGCAGTATGGGGGAAACCACCCCCATGATTCAAATTATCTCCCACTGGGTCCCTCCCACAACACATGAGAATTATGGGAGTACAATTCAAGATGAGATTTGGGTGGAGACACAGAGCCAAACCATATCGCCCCACTACATGCAGTGTACTCAATTCTATTCTGTACCTTTCCTTTCCCTTCTTTTTCTTTCTCTCTTGCATTGTTAGTGCTTACCCAGCCCACTAAATTAATTTTACAATCAGTGGTTCCCAAGCTACAATTTGAAAATCTCTATCTGAGATGATTCTGATGCAAGTGATCCACAGAGTATACTTTGAGAAACTTTGATCTGATCTACATGCTGAGTTCAGCTTCTCAAATATGGCCTTTAAAGCCCTTCATAATCTGGAAGCCTTCCTTTCCATTCTAGCTTTCATTCTGTACCTCAGCTTCCTACCCCTCCTTCCTCTACCACTGAGTGCACACATGCACTTACTTGTTTTTGCCGTTCTGAACTATCTGCACTGTTAGAAGAGCCATGTTCTTTCTTACCTCTGTGCTTTTATACATGCAGTTCCTTTGCATGAAATACCCTGATCTGCCTGGTGAATTTTTCTTACTCACCCTTCAAGTTTAAGGATCACATCGTCTTTAAAGCCTTCCCTGACCTTCTCTCTGTTTTCCCAAAGTACCTGTGTGTGTGTGTATATATGTGTGTGTATGTATGTGTGTGTGTGTGTGTGTGTGTATATATATATATATATATTTTTTTTTTTTTTTCTTTTCCGAGACAGAGTTTCGCTCTTGTTGCCCAGGCTGGAGTGCAATGGTGCAATCTTGGCTTACCGCAACCTCCACCTCCCAGGTTCAAGCAATTCTCCTGTCTCAGCCTTCTGAGTAGCTGGGACTACAGGCACGCGCCACCACGCCCGGCTAATTTTTTTTGTATTTTTAGTAGAGATGGGGTTTCACCATGGCCAGGCTGGTCTTGAACTCCTGACCTCAGGTGATCCGCCCACCTCGGCCTCCCAGAGTACTGGGATTACAGGCGTGAGCCACCGCACCCAGCCAGTACCTGTACATATTTCTAATATGGTTTGCTATAACTTTGATTACATGTTTTTCCTTCACTAAATCGTGAAATTCTGGAGGATGAGGACTGTCTTCCATATATCTCTGGCACATGAAAGAAGCTTAATTAAAATGTGTTGAAAGGGCCAGGCACGGTGGCTCATGCCTGTAATCCCAGCCCTTGGGGAGGCCAAGATGGGTGGATCACTTGAGTCTAGTTCGAGACCAGCCTGGGCAATGTGGTGAAACCCCGTCTGTACAAAAAATTGGCTGGGCATGGGTGCGTGCTGCAAGTCCCAGCCTGCTCCAGAGGCTGAGGTAGGAGGATCACTTGAGCCCATCAGGCTGGGTTGCAGTGAGCCCAGATTGTGCCACTGCACTTCAGCCTGGGTGACAGCGAGACCCCGTCTCAAAAAAACAAACAAACTAAAACGGTTGAAAGAATAAATGGACGAACATGTCGTATTTGTACTTTTCTTTTTTTACGGAGTCTCGCTCTGTTGCCCAGGCTGGAGTGCAGTGGCGTGATCTCGGCTCACTGCAAGCTCTGTCTCCCAGGTTCACACCATTCTCCTGCCTCAGCCTCCCGAGTAGCTGGGACTACAGGTGCCCGCCACCATGCCCAGCTAATTTTTTTGTATTTTTTAGTAGAGACAGGGTTCCACCATGTTAGCCAGGATGGCCTCGGTCTTCTGATCTCGTGTTCCGTCCACCTCGGCCTCCCAAAGTGCTGGGATTACAGGCTTGAGCCACCACGCCCCGCCTTATTTGTACTTTTCTACCAAAAATATCACAGTTGTTTTCCTTACCTGAGATGCCCTGAAAGCCTTCTCAGTTCTCTTAAGTCTGAGATAACATCTTCCTAATTATACGGTATACTCAGCAATTAATCATTGAAAGTTTTGTGTTATCTGTTAGATCATTTGATTCTTCAGGAATTTTCTTAAAATATTAATTTCATGCTACTTGTGGACAGGGTCTGTGATGGAATCTTGTTTCCATTTCACTTTGGCACCTAAACAATGTATTTGTTTTACTGTTATCTCTATCTTCTCAGCTAAGTGCCTTGAGCTATTGAGTTTCCTACCTGCACACAATAGATTCCCCAACTAGTGTGTTTTAAGGCCGGTCTTTATCTTTCTTGCCATTTGTTCTTTAAAACTAAGGAACAGTCTCTAGCAAACAGGGCATAAAGCAGTTTAATACTGTCAAATTTGAGGCTTCAAGTAAAGGATTATTCAAATTGTCTAATATATGCCAAAGTCTAAATTGGGTGAGGAATTTAATTAAGGACTCCAATATCAGATTTTAACAGTGTTTACTTAGCTAGAACAAGAGTGGCAGTTAGACTTTGTAGAGGACTCTTAACTGCAAAAGCTGAAATAAATTTGTAATTATATATCATTTTCTAGTTATGTACTTTGGTAATGAAATATTAGGATTTCTAGTATGCGGCAATTAAACTCCATAGAATATCTAAACTGTATATTAAATTTTGTGCAATAAAATTGATTTTGACAATAAATAATTTGCAATTAAGTTGTATTAGGTAGTTTACTATTTTCCCATGTAGAGAATCTTGAGTTGTTATGAGAGTAAAAGGCTGCTATACAGTTGAGTTTGGGAAAACTACATTACTTAGTAGTCTGAAAGGGAATACAGTTTAATAAGTAGTCTAACATAGACTCTTATCTCTAAAGTCTGGTCTAATACAAGAAAAAGCCTTTCCTTACAACTGAAAACTTAAAGTTTGAAAAAAATGGCTCATGTGTACTTCATTGTCCTTTCTTTATTGCAGTCAGAGTTTTCGAAGCCTTTTTTTCATTACCCTAGGCAGAACTTGTGTACTTTCTTGCTTTCAGTATTCCTTGAGCATATTTCCATTATAAAATTTTTCATGTTGTATTATATAATTTTAGTTTATGTATCTATTTCTCATCCAGATACTCATCTCACTAAGGTCAGGCATTGTCTTTTCAAATTTGTATCTAACACTTTACTATGGTAGCACATAATAGATACTCAATAAGTATGTTGAAAGGTTGAGTAAATTAATGATATACTTCTAGTATACTTCTAGCACCTTTACTGTTTGCCTGGCACATGAACACTTAAATGTCAACTTTTATTATTATACATAGAGGATACTTTATATACTTTTTAAGTAACAAAAATGTAAATTAATTATAACTAAATTTTATATTTTTCCTTAAGTGAGACTTAGTTCATTTTTTTTTTTTTCTATTATTTGTGGAGACAGGGTCTCCGTATGTTGCCCAGACTGGTCTTGAACTCCTGGGCTCAAGTGATCCTCCTGCCTCGGTTTCCAAAAGTGCTGAGATTACAGGCATGAGCCACCATGCCCGACTGAGACATAGTTCTTAAAATTGTTATTCCAGGCTGGGTGCAGTGGCTCACGCCTGTAATCCCAGCACTTTGGGAGGCCGAGATGGGTGGATCACGAGGTCAAGAGATATAGACCATCCTGGCCAACATAATGAAACCCTATCTCTACTAAAAATACAAAAATTAGCTGGGCATGGTGGCGTGCACCTCTAGTCCTAGCTACTTGGGAGGCTGAGGCAGGAGGAGAATCATTTGAACCAGGAGGCGGAGGTTGCAGTCAGCTGAGATGGCGCCACTGCACTCCAGCCTGGCGACAGAGCAAGACTCCATCTCAAAAAAAAAAAAATTATTATTCCATATGCTGTGTATTTTTGCCTTGTTATTTATTTTTATTTTAGTAGTGTTTGACAGTATTAGAATTTTAGAAATGTTACACTTCTAGAGCTAGTAGACATCATAATTGATTTTAAAAATTTAATTCCTGCTTGTGAAAGAAATATAGCATGATAATATCTTCTTGGTTAAGAATGAAATTCTCATTACACACCTACTGATTTTAGGGTTAAAGGAGTGATATTTCTTTCTAAAGGTAGATTAAACATTTAACATAAAAAGGAAGGGGCTGGGCACGGTGGCTCACACCTGTAATCCCAGCACTTTGGGAGGCTGAGATGCGCAGATCACGAGTTCAGGAGATCAAGACCATCCTGGCTAACAGGGTGAAACTCCGTCTCTACTAAAAATACAAAAAATTAGCCGGGCGTGGTGGCGGGCGCCTGTAGTCCCAGCTACTCGAGAGGCTGAGGCAGGAGAATGGCGTGAACCCGGGAGGCGGAGCTTGCAGGGAGCCAAGCTCACATCACTGCACTCCAGCCTGGGTGACAGAGTGAGACTCCATCTCAAAAAAAAAAAAAAAAAAAAAAAAACATAAAAAGGAAGGAGAACAGGAGAACAGTTATTACCTTATATTTTGACTAACTACAAAGTGAAATTTTAAACTAGTTTAAGAGGAATTTGAGAGAAGTCGATTGGTCTCATGCTTCCTTCCGTTAGTTTCTGCAAATGTTAAAACTGAGTATCAGGCCAGGCACGGCCGCTCACACCTGTAATCCCAACACTGGGGGCCCAAGGTGGGCGGATCACTTGAGGTCGGGAGTTCCAGACCACCCTGGCCAACATGGTGAAACCCCGTCTCTACTAAAAATACAAAAATTAGCCAGGCATGGTGGTGCATACCTGTAATCCTAGTTGCTTGGGAGGCTGAGGCATTAGAATCTCTTGAACCCTGGAGGCAGAGGCTGCAGTGAGCCAAGATCACAACACTGCACTCTAACCTGGGCAACAGAGTGAGACTCTGTCTCAAACAAAACAAACAAAACTGAGTATCAATTTTGACATTACAGAATAAAACACTGCATTTTGTATTATAGAATGATATGTATCTATTAAAAAGCCTACAGCAAGCATTATCCTAAATAAGAGAAATATCAGAAGCATTCGCTTTGAAGTTAAGAATGAGAAACCAAGGCACACTTTTACCACTTGTATTCAACATCGTAGTGAAGGTCATAGCCAGAGTAGTGAGCATTGTAGCCAGTGTACAGTAAGACCCCCCAAAAAGTAGAGGCATAGGATTGAAAAATGAGGAAATAAAACTATAATTATTTGAAATTATTATAGTGATAACCCAAAAGATATATAAATGGATTATTCAGATAAGTTTAAAAGAGTGAGCTTTGTGCATTGGCAGTATAGCCAAGTGAGGTTTATCTTAGGAGTGGTTATTATTAACTGAAAACTTTTTCCTAATATCCTGCTGCCATGACTTGCAGTATAGTCAGCATTGGCAATTTTTGACAGTCTTTTTGGAGACTGAATAAAAAATAAAGTTTAAAAGGGTTAGTGGATGTAAAATTAATATATAAAAGTCAGTCATATTTCCATATCTCAGCAGCAAATAACTGGAAAACATCATTAAAACAAATATTGTCAGGAAATATGAAGTATGTAGAAACAAATCAAAGAAATGATAAGATTTCTTTAGGGAAAATTATAAAATTTTATTATGAGATCTTAGAGAATACTTAAATAAATGGAGAGGTATTCTGTGTTCTCTAATAGTAATATTGTAAAAATGTCATTTTCCCAGGCCGGGCATGGTAGCTCACACCTGTAATCCCAGCACTTTGGGAGGCCGAGGCGGGCGGATCACGAGGTCAAGAGGTTGAGACCATCCTGGCCAAGATGATGAAACCCCGTCTCTACTTAAAATACAAAATTAGCTGGGCGTGGTGGCACGGGCCTGTAGTCCCAGCTACTCGGGAGGCTGAGGCAGGAGAATCACTTGAACCCGGGAGGCGGAGGTTGCAGTGAGCTGAGATCGTGCCACTGCACTCCAGCCTGGGCAAAGAGCAAGACTGTCTCAAAAAAAAAAAAAAAGTCATTTTCCCCCAATTGATAAGTAGATTCAATGCAACTCCATATTAAATGTGATAATTCTAAACAGGAACAGAATATAGAAAAAGAACAATGAGGAGAAATTGACCTCATCAGATAGAAGTATTAATACTAATTAAGGCAGTGTCATATTGGGATAAGAATAGATAGATTGACTCATTGGAGTAGAATTGAGAGCCCCGAAGAGACTCCAATCACCTGTGACCCTGAACTGGAATAATTGGGTAAATCATTATCTTAACTTGTTTTTATTAATCTTTCTTAAATGTATGTATAGCTCAGATTTATTTCAATATTTAATATTGCAAGTGTTTTGGTCTTTACTTATAAATTTAGTGATGTTTTTGTGACCCATAGTCTGCCGTAGAAACTTAACTCTTATTTATATTGATTAGCCTATGGTAAAATTGGTTTTATTATGGTGTTGTTTCACTTGAAGTTGCAATTTCCAAGAACCTATAGACATCATCCTAGAAGACATTAAGTGAAGACTTACTGTGTATATAAGCAGATTTGAAATTAAAAATATAAAAGATCTTCTGAAGTTGCCACAGTGCTCAGAAGTATTATAAAATAGAAATAAATCATTTCCAAAAGAGAGATTTCATTTTTGCCCAAAATCTTTCTTCTAAGCTATAAAAGACAAAACTGTTCAATACACAGTTTTGTCAATTTAAATCTACATTTTCACCCAATTTTTATAAGATAAAATAAAAATGTATAATTATTGAAAAAAGAAAAAAGAATTGAGAGCCCAGAAACAGAGCTAAGGAAATATGCGACTTTAGTGTATGACAGAGGTGGCATGTCATATCAAGAGGAAAGGAGGAAATGTTTGAGAAATGAAGCTTGAAAAAAAATAGTTATTTAATTAAGTCGGATTCCCTGCCTTACATCATATACAAATATCAGCTGAAGATGGATTAAAGGCTTTAAAAGTGAATCAACATTTTAAAAACTTTTGGTAGACTATGTTGGTAAACATTTTAATCCTTGAGGTATAAAAAGACAAGACACAAAGTGTTTTCTATAAAACTTTTGATAAATTTTATTATATTCTTAATTTCAATTTATTATATTTTTCAGTTCTAGAATTTGATTCCTTTTTTTCAGTTTCAAGTTCTCCAGTAAACTCTCAATCTTAATTCCTTGAATATATTAAGTATAGTTACTTTAAATTATATGTCTGAAAACTTCATTATTTGGATCCTTTGTGGTATGTTTTTATGGCCTGTTGCTTTCTTTTTTAAAAAAAAATTTTTTTTATTTTGCCTCCTCATATGTGTGGTTATTTAAGATAAAATACCAGTCATTTTCTGTGAAAAAGAGTAAAGATTTTAGGCCTACAATATTATCTCCCTGCAGAAAATTTTCTTCTGGCTAGTGGCCGGGTACACTAGCAATCCCAGGTCACCTAAAATCAGTGAATGATTTAGGTTATTTGAAGTTGGGCTTTCATCCCTGAAATCTGATATGTTTCCAGTTCACCCTTACTCCTAGGGTATAGCTCTTCCAGACCTCAAATCCCCCAAAGCCTTGGGTATTTATCAGATCCCACATCCTTGGCAAACTCTCAACTCCTTTATTTTTTCCCTATAGTTTATTGAGAGTTCATCTCAATCTTCTTAACCATCTCTTAGAAAATTGTCAGGCTATATTCAGATAAAAGTGGCCTCTCATTCTGAACTGTGGGTTTTCTTCTCTCATATCTTGGTTGCATGATTTTTCATGACCTTGTTAGCTCTCTAATGTCATTAGAGAAATTTTGTTTCATATTTTGTCCACTTTATTCTCATGGTTGAATTGGTCAGTTTACAGATTATCATCTATCATTACCAAAGTAGAACTTCTTTTTATTAACGTTTACTTTATGCTTTCTTCAGTAACTTGTAAAAGTATCTAAATGTTTGGTTGTTCAATAGGCCTTTAAGTAATTCTTCAGTCATTTATGTTAATTGAGAAAATGTATAATAAATATCACTACTAGGTTCAACACCTAGTGGAGATACATCAGACATCCCTTCTGACTTCATTTGAAACTTTGTCTAATAGGATAGAAGAGGCATACATAAATGATTATCATGTAAGATTTTAAAACTTTTAAGGGCATAAGAAAGGTATAGGTCAAGTCTTGCACTGATTTAGAGAGGAGAAATATTCCTTCCATTGCAGAGGATGAAGTTAGGCTTTATAGAAAAGAAGCTTTGAGCTGGGGTTTCAGCCTTACACTGAATCTTGCATTGGATAAAAACGGGTATCTGTCATGATTCTTGCCTGTCAGTAGTTTTTAACCATGTTGTGCAGAGATGAAAGTAATTCTGATGCAGTAGTAATTGTATTTCCACACATTGAGAAGATTCAAAGCAAAATCTCATGAACAGTGATTTTTTTTTAGAAGTTAAGTAGAATTTCTTCCCTGTAGTAGAACTATTATGTGACTAAATGTTTTTGAACTTTGGCTTATTGACCAGTTTGTTTATTTTTCTTTTATGTGCCATTTTAAAATATTTAAAATAAACTTATTGAGATACAATAAAATCTACCCGAATATATCCTGCTACATAACCACAATCAAGCTATGGAACATTTCCATCACCCCCTAAAATTTCCCTGGTCCCCTTCTAGCTCAGTTCCCTACCCTGCCTCTGCCTCAGGCAATTACTAATCTGCCTTCTGTCACTGGAGATTAATCTTTTCTAAAACTGCATGTAAATGGAAGCATACAGTATACTTTTGTATCTGGTTTCTTTTGCTCAACATGGTTTTGAGATACATTCATTTGGGAGTGTATACCCATAGCTTGTTTTTTTTTTTTTTTTTTTTTTTTTGAGATGGAGTCTTGCTCTGTCGCCCAGGCTGGAGTGCAGTGGCACGATTTCGGCTCACTGCAAGCTCTGCCTCTCGGGTTCATCATTCTCCTGCCTCAGCCTCCCAAGTAGCTGGGATTATAGGCGCCCGCCACCACGCCTGGCTAATTTTTTGTATTTTTAGTTGAGGCGGGGTTTCACCGTGTTAGCCAGGATGGTCTCGATCTCCCAACCTCATGATCCACCCACCTCGGCCTCCCAAAGTGCTGGGATTACAGGTGTGAGCCACCACGCCTGGCCAGTTTGTTCTCTTTTATTGCTGAGTTTATTCCATTGTAGGTCTATACCACACTTTGTTTATCCATTCACAGAGTTCACATAGGTTTGTTTTTAAACTTACCAGGAACATCTAGCTACAAATTTATCTTTTTTGCATATTGATTACTCATCTTTGCAATTGAGAGACACTAATATCTTGAATGCTACATTTATAATGCTGTAAAAATGGATTTTGAAGAGGTAGCTCTCATATTGCCTACACAATAGTGCCAGTAGAGTATGCTGCTGTAACACAAGTGTTGGTATCATAACATTTTGACCTTTCAGTTGTACAGAGTACAGATGTGTTTTTATGCACTGTTTCAAAGATTAAGCATAAGAATGCTAATACTGGGATGCTTATAAATGTTGTATTAGCTAAGTAGACTCTCAATGTCATTAAATAAAAACAGTACAAAATACATTATCATTTTTATTAGTTATTGCCTGTAAAATAAGGAATTTGGGCTTAACTATGTTTCTAAATTTAGTGTTTCAAAATTTAATACTTTGCAAAGTAAAATTGTTATGTAAATAATGTGCATGTCTTGCTTTTTAAAAATATGACTTATTGCTATAGCTTATGGCATTTGAAAAGGCAATATTTTCTTTTGGAACTGGATTTCTGGTTCAAATACTAATTTAACAAACTATTATACTATATTCTATCATGAGCTTTTCTAGTTTTATAGAACTGTAAAATTTTTAATTAAAACATTTTTTAAGTTTGCACATAAAATTTCTTACGGAAACTAGCTATCTTAACATTTTTTTGTTTCTTGGTATTTCATCCTTAAAATGTTGATCCACATTTAGTAGATACTCTTGTGTATGTCATTTTTATGTACAACACATGTACAATTTTCTAATAGATTTCAATTTTTAAAAGCATAGGCTCTAAATTTAATGACTTGAGTTCACATTTCCACCCTGTCACTGTGAAACTTTGGGCAAGTAATTCATCTCTTTACAGTCAGTTCCAGGCCAGGCTCAGTGGCTCACGCCCATAATCCCAACACTTTGGGAGGCCAAGGTGGGTGGATCACTTGAGCCTGGGAGTTTGAGACCACCCTGGGCAACATAGTGAAACCCCATCTCTACAAAAAAATAGAAAAATTAGCTGGGCGTGGTGGCATGTGCCTGTAGTCCCAGCTACTCAGGAGGCTGAGATGGGAAGATCACTTGAGCCTGGGAGGCGGAGGTTGAGGTGAGCCAAAATCGCATCACTGCACTCCAGCCTGGGCAACACAGTGAGACCCCCATGTCAAAAAAACGAACTAAACTCAGTTCCTCGTTTGTAAAATGGGGATGAAAGTAATTCTTGTACAGATTTAGGAGATAATTTACAGAGTCCGTAACACAACAACTGGACCAAATACATATTTGTTGAATGAATGCGTAAATGCCATTCTTTGTTGTGTACAAACCTGCAACTATTTTTTAAAACTTTGATTTGTTATTAATGTCAACTTGGGATTTTGCTTTAAATCCCAGGTGAGGGGATAGTTACTTCCTGAACATGGCTATAATTTATCAAATACTGTTAGATAGTGACTACTTGATAAGAATGATAAAAGGCATTCTTGAGATTGTATACTGTTCTATTTTTATTCATACATATTTGGATGCTATTCAAGGTTATTGGCTATAATGGGCAGGGAGGAGGACCTAGCAAGTCTTTAGGTCTATGTGACTATTACATTTTTAATTTTTTTTTTTTCTATTCAGTCCCTGAAAAACAGCTGAATGATATTGAAGATTGTGACCTCAATGTGGTGAGACTATGTTTTCAAGTTTTTCTCCCTGATGAACATGGTAATTTGACGACTGCTCTTCCTCCTGTTGTCTCGAACCCAATTTATGACAACCGTAAGTACTTCATTTTCTTATATTTGTAGTCTTTTTTGTAATAGTTTAATTCTTAAAATTATTTTCGTAATTAGGAAAACAATATATTCATGATAGGAAAACTTCCAGACATTAGAGAAATATATAACAGAAAGGAAATCTTCTCTAATCTCATCCTCCAGAGATAATCACTATCCTTAGGTGCATATTTTACCAGTTTCTTCTTCCTGTATATACACAGATACATTGTCATCATCATCATTTTTGACACAGTACAATTTTGGCAACTTAAAATCATAAGTGATGATTGTTTTAAAAACTAACTTTCTTCTTACCATATATCTTGGACATTTTCCTTTTAATCACCTTATTCTTTTCAGTAGCAGCATATTTTATTATGTAGTTATATCATAATTTTATTAATTACCCTCTTACAAGGCATTTGGTTTGTTTCTTTTCTCATTTTTTCTTTTTGCCCTAGCAAACTGTACTGCAATACATATTCTTGGATTTTTTTTTTATTATTGGTTTTTTTTTTTTTTTGGAGACAGGGTCTCACTCTGTCACCCAGGCTGGAGTGCAATGGTGCAGTCATGGCTCACTGCATGGCAAATGCTGGCTCAAAGGATATGGATATATCTCATTTTGAAAGATTATGAAACTTTCCCCCAAAATACTGTGTGTGTGTGTGTATGTGTGTGTGTGTGTGTGTGTGTGTGTATGTGTGTGTGTGTGTGTACATAGACTTATATATACGTCCACCAATGGTGTATGATATACCTGTTTTATGCGTGGAAGGATAGAGAGACTTAGGGCTATAAAGGAAGCATGAAAGTTGTATTGCCATAGGGAGATGTATTGCCATAGGGAAAATTGTATTGCCATGGGGATGTGGTCATGATTTATGAAGATTAATCTGGTGACAGTGGGTAGGATTGATTGGCGGAATCAGAATTTAGAAGCAGGGAGATGTAATTAGAGAATATGTCATTACCTAGAAATGAAGCCACAAAGTCTAAAGTAAAGCAGTTAGAAAGGAAGTGGACAGATAAATAGATGATTAATGTATTTAGTGTCATTTATCTATACACTAAAACTTTTATTCTGTGAATGCTTTTCCTCAAATTCTTCCCTGCAAAAAGAAATAAAATATTACTAAGGTAGTAACTCATTTTTTTGAAAATCCTTTATATTTAGGTGCTCCAAATACTGCAGAATTAAGGATTTGTCGTGTAAACAAGAATTGTGGAAGTGTCAGAGGAGGAGATGAAATATTTCTACTTTGTGACAAAGTTCAGAAAGGTATTTATTTATTTCATTGAATTTAGAATAAATTTTAGATTAATAGATGCAGTTACTTTGTTTTCCCATTTTTTTTTTTTTTGGTTTCTTATTGACTAGATGACATAGAAGTTCGTTTTGTGTTGAACGATTGGGAAGCAAAAGGCATCTTTTCACAAGCTGATGTACACCGTCAAGTAGCCATTGTTTTCAAAACTCCACCATATTGCAAAGCTATCACAGAACCCGTAACAGTAAAAATGCAGTTGCGGAGACCTTCTGACCAGGAAGTTAGTGAATCTATGGATTTTAGATATCTGCCAGATGAAAAAGGTATGACATTTTGCTGGTAATAATTTATATATTTCTTGAAGTGGTCCTGCTAATAACATCTTCTTGTAATATTCATTTGAGTACAGTTATGTATATTCATAATTTATGTTTCTTTTCCTGGAAGCTTTCTGTTGGTTTTTTCTTTATGCTCTTTGCATCTCTTTATTTGTTGGGTTGTTTTTTGTTTTGTTTTGTTTTGTTTTTGAGACAGAGTCTCACTGTCAACCACGCTAGAGTGCAGTGGCGCAATCTTAGCTCACTGTAACCTCCGCCTCCCGGGTTCAAGCGATTCTTCTGCCTCAGCCTCCTGAGTAGCTGGGACTATAGGCACGTGCCACCACGCTGGGCTACTACTTTTGTATTTTTAGTAGAGACAGGGTTTCACCATGTTGGCTAGGCTGGTCTCTGCATCTCTTTCTTCAAGAAGAGGTTTGATTAGTATGGAATAATTTCAAAGTATCTAAACTGCTTACTAAAATTTCTATTTTATTTTTGAAGGTCTGTTTTAGTCTTTGTGCACTTACCACTCAGAGAGTAGTCTCTATATTGGTTTCTTATCAAACCTTATTGCATTAGTTGAGATTATTGACTTGTGTGATAAGAAAACAAGATGAATATTTTAAACAGCTTGTTTTGGGTTTTTTTTGAGACAGGGTCTCACTCTGTCACTCAAGCTGGAGTACAGTGGCATGATCGTGGCTCACCAGAGCCTCAGCCTCCTGGGCTCAGGTGATCATCCCACCTCAGCCTCGTGAGTACCTGGGACTATAGGTGCGCACCACCACACTTGGCTAATTTTTGTGCGGTTTTTTTGTTTTTTTGTTTTTGAGATGGAGTCTCGCTGTGTCTTGCCCAGGCTGGAGTACAGTGGCACAATCCTGGCTCACTGCAGCTTCTGCCTCCTGGGTTCAACAAATTCTCCTGTCTCAGCCTCCCAAGTAGCTGGGACTACAGGCATGCGCCACCACACCCGACTCATTTTGTATTTTTAGTAGAGATGGGGTTTCACCATGTTGGCCAGGCTGGTCTCAAACCCCTGACCTCAGGTGATTCACCCACCTCAGCCTCCCAAAGTGCTGGGATTGCAGGTATGAGCCACTGCGCCTGGCCAATTTTTCTGTTTTTTTATGGAGACAGGGTTTTGTCATGTTGCTTAGGTTGGCCTCAAACTCCTGCGCTCAAGTGATCCACCTGCCTCAGCCTCCCAAAGTGCTGAGATTACTTTAAACAATTTTTTACTAAGAGAAAAATATCCTTTTCTACTGATACTACTGATTTGGGACATATTCTGTAATACTTATTAAATCCAACTTACATACATATTTATTGAAAACATTTTCTATATGTGAATAAAATATTTGTTTATTAAAGGAGAGGATACAATCCTATAATTTTTTATCTGCTTTCCTGGTTTCTTTCTAATCAGATACTTACGGCAATAAAGCAAAGAAACAAAAGACAACTCTGCTTTTCCAGAAACTGTGCCAGGATCACGGTAAGAATAGTTTGGATCGATTCATATTTAAATAGGTTTTGTTTTATTTACTTTATTCAGTTTTTCAAATTTTATTATTTTTGTTTTGTTTTGTTGTTTGTTTGTTTTTTGAGATAGCATCTCTCTCTGTCACCCAGGCTGGAGTGCAGTAGGGCAATCTCAACTCACTGCAACCTCTGCCCCCCACGTTCAACAATTCTCCTGCCTCAGCCTCCTGGGTAGCTGAGATTACAGGCATGTGCCACCACACCCGGCTAATTTTTGTATTTTTAGTAGAAACAGGGTTTCGCCATGTTGACCAGGATGGTCTTGAACTCCTGACATCAGGTGATCCACCCACCTTGGCCTCCCAAAGTGCTGGGATTACAGGTGGGAGCCACCACGCCCGGCCAATTTTTCAGATTTTAACTGATAATGTTATTTTTCAAATGACATTTAATAATGGAAAAACTTTATCCTAACAGTTAATTTTCCTGAGAGACCAAGACCTGGTCTCCTCGGTTCAATTGGAGAAGGAAGATACTTCAAAAAAGGTATTTTATTTCCTATAGCATATTTCTTGTGATCAGAAAGACCAGTACTTTGCACAATATATTGGAATTCTATTTTTAGGAATGAATAACTGCTTCTTTGAAAATTTTCTCTCCAGATTTTTCATGCTTTCAGTATAGAATGAATTAAGCATGGCTTCTGAAGGTTGTGTTAGAAACTGATTATGTTTTTGGGATTTATTGTTCAAGAAATTACATGTTGTTCATATGGTAGCAATTTTATTAATTACATTGCGTTATGAAAAAATGTTACTGATTTGGTTAGTTACCTGTTTTTATAAATAAAATTTTACTGGAACACGGCCATGAATATTTGATTAAATATTATCTCTAAACTGCTTTTTTTTTTTTTTAACACTATGGCAACAGGGTTGAATAGTTCCAACAGAGGCTGTATATAGCTCACAAAGCCTAAAATATTTACAATCTGACTTTTTAAAGAAAAAAAAATTGCCAATCCCTTGTTTAGGTAATTCAACCAAGGGCTAATTAGAAGTCTTTTTTCCCCCATGTACATTCTTAAATCA
The DNA here is from genome assembly GCF_029289425.2 of Pan paniscus. NCBI lineage: Eukaryota > Metazoa > Chordata > Mammalia > Primates > Hominidae > Pan > Pan paniscus. The sequence goes on along the minus strand of NC_073261.2, from coordinate 65,457,068 downwards.
TTGCTTTTTCCTGGTTTAGTTTGTAAAGCATTTGTATAATATGTAAATAGATACAGAATTAATTTTTTCTGTAATTTTTTTCTGACTGTGAATTTTATAGTCTCTTAGGGTTCTGTTGTAATATATCTTAAAAGTTATGTGTATTTTCTTATCCCTAATGAGTGTTTTCTCCATCCTTCCATTTTCTCCTAAAAGTGAAGAGTAAGAGATGATTTTGGCTATTTGGAATCCCATTAATTGTAATTCTAATATTTATCTTTTAGTTTTCAAAAATACCTTTATAGAGCCTCAGAAGCTAGATTTTCGTATTTAATTGAAGTGAAATTACATATGCCAAAGTAACTTGCCAAAATCATTTTACCTGTATTTGTAAAACGGTATATATGTTACACAATTTCATTTTGGATTCGTGTAATAATTTTAGTGCTTTTTACATTTTTTTATTTGAAATGTTACATTGGTTTCCTTGACATTTTTCTTTATATATATTTGTGTGCTTATGCAATTTTAATTTAGAAATACTTTTTATAATTTTGTTCATTTTAATTTCGTAAAATAAATTTTTCCTCCCACAGAACCAAACTTGTTTTCTCATGATGCAGTTGTGAGAGAAATGCCTACAGGGGTTTCAAGTCAAGCAGAATCCTACTATCCCTCACCTGGGCCCATCTCAAGTGGATTGTCACATCATGCCTCAATGGCACCTCTGCCTTCTTCAAGCTGGTCATCAGTGGCCCACCCCACCCCACGCTCAGGCAATACAAACCCACTGAGTAGTTTTTCAACAGGGACACTTCCTTCTAATTCGCAAGGTATCCCATCATTCCTGAGAATACCTGTTGGGAATGATTTAAATGCTTCTAATGCTTGCATTTACAACAATGCCGATGACATAGTCGGAATGGAAGCGTCATCCATGCCATCAGCAGATTTATATGGTATTTCTGATCCCAACATGCTGTCTAATTGTTCTGTGAATATGATGACAACCAGCAGTGACAGCATGGGAGAGACTGATAATCCAAGACTTCTGAGCATGAATCTTGAAAACCCCTCATGTAATTCAGTGTTAGACCCAAGAGACTTGAGACAGCTCCATCAGATGTCCTCTTCCAGTATGTCAGCAGGCGCCAATTCCAGTACTACTGTTTTTGTTTCACAATCAGATGCATTTGAGGGATCTGACTTCAGTTGTGCAGATAACAGCATGATAAATGAGTCGGGACCATCAAACAGTACTAATCCAAACAGTCATGGTTTTGTTCAAGGTAGTCAGTATTCAGGTATTGGCAGTATGCAAAATGAGCAATTGAGTGACTCCTTTCCATATGAATTTTTTCAAGTATAACTTGCACTTGATACCACCTTTTAAATCTTGATACCACCTATATAGATGCAGCATTTTGTATTTGTCTAACTGAGGATATAATACTATATTTATACTGTATATATAATACTGACTGAGAATATAATACTGTATTTGAGAATATAAAAAACTTTTTTCAGGGAAGAAGCATACAACTTTGGACATAGCGAATACAAAATTGGAAGCTGTCATAAAAAGACAACTCAGAGGCCAGGCGCAGGGCCTCACACCTGTAATCCTAGCACTTTGGGAGGCCAAGGCGGGTGGATCACTTGAGACCAGGAATTCGAGACCAGCCTGGCCAACATGGTGAAACCCCGTCTCTACTAAAAATACAAAAATTAGCTGAGCATGGTGGTATGTGCCTGTACTGTCAGCTACTTGGGAGGCTGAGGCACAATAATTGTTTGAACCCAGGAAGCGGAGGTTGCAGTGAGCTGAGATCACACCACCGCACTCCAGCCTGGGTGACAGAGTGAGACTCTGTCTCAAAAAAAAAAAAAAAAACAAAAAACACGCTTTTTTATATTTCTTTTTATAATGTTTTAATGTATTCTTAAATTTCAAGCAAATTTAAGATAAAACTTGTAATGGCTATGCCATTGAAAAACTTAATTTTTTATTTTTGAGGCCCATGGGCCAAGGTAACCCCTAAGGGGTTTTCTTAGGCTTCTTGGAGCTTAGATTTGTATGTATATCAAAATGTCTTTAAAATGTTAAGTTGGGCAGAAGGCAGTTGAAGTGAGCTTTCAAGGTATGGGAGGTTTTCTACATTTTATACTATTTCAATCTATGCCTTTAAAGTTGCTTATGATTTTAGCTTTACACTCATTTTTTAAGGGGAAGAAGTTTCCTTGGACCATTCACCTTTCTTAGATGTCCTCACTCCCTGTGATCTCATAAAACTGCCTATTTGACATCTCTATCTAGAAATCTAATTAAAGCTCACACTCAGCATATCCAAAACTGAATTCTTGGTCTTCCCTCCCAAACTTGCTTCTCCTTCAGTCTTCTCCAACTCAGTAAATGGCAATGCCATACTTCTAGTTGCTCAGGCCAAAAACCCTGAAGTCATCCTTGATTCTTCTTTTAGCACCCATATCCAATCCATTAGCAAATCTGGTAGACCCTACCTTCACAATATATCTAAAGTTGACCACCTCTTTTGACCTCTACTATTAACGCCCTATTCCAAGCCACCATCATCTCTTCCCTGGATTGAAGCTGTCATCTACAAAAATTCTTCTTATATCCTTGCATTCCTACAGTCTGTTCCCCATAAAGTAGCCAGAATGATTATTTTTAAAACAAGTCAACTCATACCATTCATCTGCTCAAAACCATTCAATGGCTTCTCATCTCACTCAGAGCAGTCAAAGTCCTTAAAAGTTGCAGGCCTAGACTCCCTGTCCTACCTCAGGTACCACCATATCCCACTTCCTCATGCAACTCCAGGCACCTTGGCCTCAGTGCTCCTCAAAGCATCAAGTATGCACTTGCCTTGGACAGTCTGTACTTGGTATTCCCTCTGCCTTGAATGTTGTTCTCCCAGAAAAATGCATAGTTCACTCTTACATCCTTCAGGTGTCACTCCACTGTTACCTGAGCAGGTCGTCCTTGAATATATACATCAGCATTCCCTTTCCCCCCTGCTTTATGTATGTCCATAGCACTCACCACGATCTGACTTTACTAAGTATTTATTCATTTACTGTTTGTTTTCCCATACCGAAATATAAACTTTCTAAGGACAGAAATTTTTGTGCTTTATTGTTGAATCTCCAATTTGTAGAAAAATGCCTACCTTATATTAAACACTCAGTAAATGTTTATTGAACATTAAAAGTATTACTAATAGAACTTTGGTTTTTGAAAGAAATAATAACTTTAATTATAAGACATATATGATTTTTGCAGTTTTACTTAGTGTGACATTGGGTTTATGAGAATCGTGTACATTCAAGTCCAGGAATAATAATGGTCATCCAAATTGTTTGAAAGGAAAACAATCCCAGTGGCAAAATGATGGTAGAATTTGGGTAATCTTTTTTTTCCTTTTATGAAAAGAGATTTTATTGAAGGTAAAACATTAGAGGTTCATTGAGAATCTCTAAATCCATGTTTTGACATTGTCAAGCTCATTGCAACTTCCAGATTGAGTAACACTTATAACACATTTCCTTTTCAAAGTGCAAGATTTTTAAAAGAGACTTGTCACATATTCATTTGGCTGGTTTCAAATGGTGAGCTGAATGCTGGGTAATCTCTACTAGCTCCTTAATCAGATTTAAAATTCTCAGTGTTTCCTAGTTGTTTCTGCATACTTTATGTGAGTTGTTATAGCTGTAACATTACACTTTATTTGCTGTTTGTGTTTCGTGACTTTTGGTAATTCTGGCATTTAGAAACCTTTCACTTTGCTTCAAAACGTAGTTATATTTTGGAGTTTTCATTTGATATATAATTATTTATTTTGCCCTTTTATTTCCCAAAGACATTGTAAGGGTTAATTAGATCATTATATTTTATTATTACAGATTAAAGTTGGGCAGTAATCTTAATTGTGATGGAATTATCATTATGCTAAGTAATTAACTTTACCTAGTTTGTTTTACAACTAGAACCTGTCCTAAATGTTGAATATCTTCCTAGCAAGAAACAGTCTGTCATTTTACTTACGCGATGTCTAACCAAACCATAACTTTACATAAACTAGTCGTTTCGGTCAAATTGAAAAATGTGTGAATGCCATAAAAACAAAAATTCTCAGTTAAATGATACTGGGAAATAGGGAAGACAGCAAAGTGAGACTTGGGCTCAGGATGGTTCAGGAAGAAAAAAAAAGAATTAAAGACCCCTGAGTACCATTAATATTCCTCAGAAATTATTATTTCAAAAGGAAATATTTCTGTATTATAAATTTTTCACGAGCAGCCATTATGAAATCTCACAAGAATCGTAGAATTCAATAAAAAAGGTAGAAAGTAATTTTTTTATTTAAAAATATAAATTAAAATAAATTTTTAAAATCATAAGCACATAAATAGAACTTACCAGGGAGAAAGAAAAACCTGAAGGCACAATTTCTTTTCTGTTCAAAATGTGAACCCAGGATGTCTCTAGATGATGATGGATGATAGGTGGGGAGATTTTTTTTGTTTTTAATACAGAATCTCATAGTTTTGGATTAATTAGCACCAATCAGTTTAAACACTGACTGTTAGAATAGCTGCATGGGTTTTTTTCTTTAAACTAATTAAGCGTTGGCTACTTAGTATAAGTAAGTATAAGCCGAATTAAGGTTCTGCTACATCTGTGTTTAGAATATTTTTTTAAAACTAAATAAGTGTTGGCTAGTTTTGCAGTGTAAGCAGAATTAAGGTTCTGCTACCTCTGTGTTTAGAATATTCCCAATGGATTTTTCATTTTTCAGGTGCTATTTTTTGACCCTACATAGACTTTAATTTAAAATGAATTTGGTAACGTTTCTCCTCTATCTCTACATATATTCATGCTTTTCACCTGCTCTTTTAACACCTGCCTTTAGTTTCTGAGGCACTTTTTCTGAACTCTACTTGTGCACTGGATCCCTCCTCCTTTCTCTGCCAGGCTGTGTTTACTTTATCCTTACATCGCCACTTAGTGATTCCTTTCTTTGTATAAACATGGTAAATGTCTTCATTAGCCTAAAAGGAAAGACCAAATAAAACCTTTCCTACCACTTGGATGCGTTTGCATCCTGACTTCTGAAATGCCTCCAGCCTCCATTTTCTCCCTTTCCAGTTATTCCTTAGCCCAGCCATCTCTATCTTTAGCTCCTACAATTTTCTTAGGATATTCTGGGAAAGATGAGCGGAGACTGCCTGCCTTGTCAAATCTAGTGTCTTTTTTTCAGTCCTCACACTGCTTGACCTATGTATAACCTCCTATACTTCCCTCTTTGGATACTCCTCTGGGTTTTCTGTGGTAGTCAAGATTCCTCCCTGAGATTTATTTCCCATGAGTCTTGACCCCTCCCCTCAGTTGGTGCTATTTCCCCCTACCCGCCCTCCGATGATCTTATCAGAGCCCACAGGTTCAGTTTTCTTTCATGCTACCTGAATGTCCTGATAAACTGGCTCGCTCTCTTCTTTACCTTCCATAATGGCATTACCATTTACCACGCCACCCAAGATACTTACTAGGAACCTCAAAGTATTGTATTCTTTTTCTCCATCACACTCATACTTAATCATCAAGTCCTTTTGAGCTTGTCTCCTCTTGAATGTGTCCCTTCTTAATTCCTGCTGCCTTCTTAGTAAAGGCCTTCATTCTTTTTTCCCTAGTAATAATCTTTTCCATATGTTCCGGTTAAAATACCATGTTCTCCCTATTCCTTATTACATAGTTAGCATTCCTTGAAAAAAAACAATTCTCTCAGGCCTCCATACCTTTAACATGTTACCCACTCTGCCTCTGCTCTTCTGGAACTAGAACACTCATCCTTGATTGAAGGCTGGGCTTCTCTATGAAGGTTGGTCCTGCCTCCTTACTTGAGGTGAAGCTTTGTACATGCCTGTATTACGGACATCCTCTTATTTAAGTGTTTGTCTCTTTCATCATTGGGACTCCAGCACCCAGCATAGTCCCTAGTATACTAGTTGGTGCCTAATAAATAGTAGCTATTATTAGAAAAGGAAGGGTGAAATTGACATGGGAATTACTAAAATGTATATGGAAATGATTTTTAAAGGGAAAGGTAATGATTTTCTGGCAGGAAAAGCAGCAATGACAAGATTACTTAAGTCTTGTGAAATAACACTTCTCTTCCTTGACCTGCTGCTTCCCTTTTTTACCACACACACACGCACACATACCACAGCCCTTTGAGACTGAAAGCAGCTCTATTGAGAATAGTAGTGTCAACTGTATTATGTAGAAATTCTAAAGTTTTTGGGATTATTTCATAGCCCTGACCTTGCTACTTCTCTCCACTTTATGTGGCAGGTTTAATCTCAGGTCTCCCTCATACACTTCTCAGCCTCAGCACCTAACCCTCACACAACACTCCAGTATTGATGCAGTCAATCTTGTATAACATTTTTTGAATGTCCAATGTGCAAAGCACCATGTTGGAAATTATACAGAGGTGAATAAGACAAAAACTCTTGCTCTCAAAGATGTCAGTCTTTTTCTTTGCAAGGATAACACATGTAGAGTAAAATGCATAAAGGGGACTAATTTTAAATGTACAGCTTAATTAATTTTTATGTATGTTAACACCCATGTCACCACCATGTTTAGGACATTTCCAGCACCCCTGAAATTTCCTTCATGCCCCTTCCCAGTCTGTACCTACACCTCTAAATCTATTTTCAATCCTAATGGCCTTTTAAATAACTGGGCTTCTCACAACCATAGTGAACAGAAACAGCTGGGTTGTCAACATGTAACCTAATACTTCGGGAAAACTCGTGATAGTTTCCATGTTAAGAGAGACATGGAGCAGGGCATTGGCATGGTGGATGGATCACGCCTGTAATCCCAGCACTTTGGGAGGCCGAGGTAGGGGGATTGCTTGAGCCCAGGAGTTCAAGACTAGCCTGGGTAATATAAGGAAAACCTGTCTCTGCAAAAAAAAAAAAAAAAGAGGATACAAACAAATGGAAGAACATTCCATGCTCATGGGTAGGAAGAATCAATATCGTGAAAATGGCCATACTGCCCAACGTAATTTACAGATTCAATGCCATCCCCATCAAGCTACCAATGCCTTTCTTCACAGAATTGGAAAAAACTACTTTAAAGTTCATATGGAACCAAAAAAGAGCCCGCATCGCCAAGTCAATCCTAAGCCAAAAGAACAAAGCTGGAGGCATCACACTACCTGACTTCAAACTATACTACAAGGCTACAGTAACCAAAACAGCATGGTACTGGTACCAAAACAGAGATACAGATCAATGGAACAGAACAGAGCCCTCAGAAATAACGCCGCATATCTACAACTATCTGATCTTTGACAAACCTGAGGAAAACAAGCAATGGGGAAAGGATTCCCTATTTAATAAATGGTGCTGGGAAAACTGGCTAGCCATATGTAGAAAGCTGAAACTGGATCCCTTCCTTACACCTTATACAAAAATCAATTCAAGATGGATTAAAGACTTAAACGTTAGACCTAAAACCATAAAAACCCTAGAAGAAAACCTAGACGTTACCATTCAGGACATAGGCATGGGCAAGGACTTCATGTCTAAAACACCAAAAGCAATGGCAACAAAAGCCAAAATTGACAAATGGGGTCTAATTAAACTAAAGAGCTTCTGCACAGCAAAAGAAACTACCATCAGAGTGAACAGGCAGCCTACAAAATGGGAGAAAATTTTCGCAACCTACTTATCTGACAAAGGGCTAATATCCAGAATCTACAATGAACTCAAACAAATTTACAAGAAAAAAACAAACAACCCCATCAAAAAGTGGGCGAAGGACATGAACAGACACTTCTCGAAAGAAGACATTTATGCAGCCAAAAAACACATGAAAAAATGCTCATCATCACTGGCCATCAGAGAAATGCAAATCAAAACCACAATGAGATACCATCTCACACCAGTTAGAATGGCAGTCATTAAAAAGTCAGGAGACAACAGGTGCTGGAGAGGATGTGGAGAAATAGGAACACTTTTACACTGTTGGTGGGACTGTAAACTAGTTCAACCATTGTGGAAGTCAGTGTGGCGATTCCTCAGGGATCTAGAACTAGAAATACCATTTGACCCAGCCATCCCATTACTGGGTATATACCCAAAGGACTATAAATCATGCTGCTATAAAGACACATGCACACGTATGTTTATTGCGGCATTATTCACAATAGCAAAGACTTGGAACCAACCCAAATGTCCAACAATGATAGACTGGATTAAGAAAATGTGGCACATATACACCATGGAATGCTATGCAGCCATAAAAAATGATGAATTCATGTCCTTTGTAGGGACATGGATGAAATTGGAAAACATCATTCTCAGTAAACTATTGCAAGAACAAAAAACCAAACACCACATATTCTCACTCATAGGTGGGAATTGAACAATGAGAACACATGGACACAGGAAGGGGAATATCACACTGGGGACTGTTGGGTGGGGGGAGGGGGGAGGGATAGCATTGGGAGATATACCTAATGCTAGATGACGAGTTAGTGGGTGCAGTGCACCAGCATGGCACATGTATACATATGTAACTAACCTGCACAATGTGCACATGTACCCTAAAACTTAAAGTATAATACAAAATAAAAAATAAATAAAAAGAAAGCCAGGTATGGTGACATGTGCCTGTGGTCCCAGCTATTAGGGAGGCTGAGGTGGGAGGATCCCTTGAGCCCAGGAGGTTGAGTCTGTAGTGAGCAGTGATTACGCCACTGCACTCCAGCCTGGGCAAGACCCTGTCTCAAAAAAAAAAAAGACTTAGAATTGGTGATCCAGGCCGCCTAATGGCATCAAATAATTTGTTATATCTTTAATTTATTGAAGGATCACCACATGCTTTTAAATAGCATGGAGAAATGGAAAGAATAGGGACTTTTTACTCAGGTAATACCCAGCCTGCTACCTAACAGGTTGTGTTGTACTAAATAAAATGGTACATAAGAAGAAACACTGTAAATTATATAGTGCGAATCAAATATTGTTAATAAACCAGTATCTGTATATCCTATGTCCCTGATTAATCTTTAATTTAGATACTCCTTCTAGTTATCTAATACACAGCAGAGTGAGAAAAATCATTATGGATTAGGTTCTTTAGTAAGAAACCTGAGATGGACTTCTCATTAGCATTAACTAGTTATTGCCCAGCTTTGGAGAGCCTTCTTTTGGCCTTGTTTTTCCAGAAACATTTCCTATTGATTAATGAAGGTAAGGCCAATTTTAATGACTTCAATTCTGAAATTTTGTGACTCTTAATTTATTTGTAAAAGTTGATTATGAATTGGGAGTGGTTTGACTTTTCCTAAAAATGAATCTCATAGCTAATGAAGTTGCCACTGAAAGGTTTCTCATCTGTTTTGTTTTCAGACGTTGACTATAAAAGGGGAAAAATTGGAATGCTTTTTGTATCATATGTAACAGAAAATATAATGCCATTTATCATTTATTATAAGCCCAGAAATAGGTAACTAATCAGAGATAAATGTATGGGTTGTCTGTATCTAGTTTTATGCCTTTTTTTGCCTAAGACGTAGTCAAATTAATATTTTAACTAATACATCTTAGCAGAGTTTAGTTAAGCACAAAGTTAACAGTGGGTAGGATTGAATCTTGAAAGTAATCATGTCTGTAATGTTTTTCATGCATGCAAAAAGCACAGACAAAACCACTCATGCCCTATTAATAAACAAAATACAGATCAAAGTTTTCAAAAGTAATCACTCTATTTATTCTAAATGTCTGTGGCTTTAGGAAAATACCACCAGCTAGTACTTACCTATTTAAAGATGTAGAATTTATTATCCTCTAATATTCTTATCAGTTGTTTCCACAACTTTAGTTTACTATTGGACTTTCAAAAATTTAAAGAATTACAAGTAAAATTCATTAAACACTTGTGTGTGAATAGTAATACACAGTAATTAGTACAGAATGTTGCTTCTTCAACGAATTGAGTTTTCAGGGAAATCAGCAAGTAAATGAAATATAAATTTTTGGTAAAAGTATCAAACATTCATCTTGCCCATTTTTCCTCTTAAACTTTATTATCTAATCAAACATAGTTTTCCATAAGACGTAATAAAATATAGATAAGGTTGGAATATTTGAGGATCCATTTGTGGAACTGAATTTAATGAGACTTCATTGGTGATACACTCAATTTTTACCGGGTAATTAGCTAATAATGTTGGTCACTGTCTCACAGTTCAAGTAGCTTTAAGATGATGTGGCAAGGAAAACAAAGCTTTTGGGTAACCAGCGTTCTTAAATGTATGGTTTTTGACCAGGTGAACCCTTTAGAAGTGATTTCTGTTTTAAAAGTATGTACTTAAAATACCTTTGGCTGTGATGAATGTAGATCCCAGCAGAATACCAAAATCCTATTTTTTTTGACTGAGTATTTGTAGATGCTTAATGACTGAAATGAATTTGGAGGCACTGATGAAAGTGATTTTTTTAAAGTTCTCAGGTACTGTTCAATTATTTAATGTTAAGTTTAGTATCAAGATACAGTTGTTTTTAAAATGCCAAAATGCTGTTTATTATACAGAATATTTTATTACATTTGCAATATCTTTGTATACAGTGATTTTTTTCTTGATAATATAATAAATGGAAAAATTCTAAAACACTTGCTGAAATTTTGTTGCTATTTAACTTTTAAAATATCAGATTTTCTTCATATTTATAGCATCTTCCTAACAGGAAAAGGTAGTTTTAGTTGCTTAGAAACATTAGACTTTTTTTATGGAATGCTGTTGCTGAATATGGTTGCATTTGTAACTGTCCTTTGAAATAATTTTGTAGAGTACTGAAGTGCCTTTTTACAAGATTTTTTTCCTTTTTCCTTTTTTGGCTTAACCAACAAAAATCTGTTTTCAGAGTCCTGCAGGCTGAAAGTCCGAGATCAGGGGTACTAGGACGGTTTCTGCTGAGGCTCTCCTCCTGGCTTGCAGAGGGCTGCCTTCCCATCATCCTCACATGGTAGAGAGAGAGAAGGATGGAGATCTAGGGTGTCTCTTCTCTTTTTTGAGACAGAGTATCACTCTGTCATCAAGGCTGGAGTGCAGTGGCACAATCACAACTCACTGCAACTTCTGCCTCCTGGGCTCAAGAGATCCTCCCGCCTCAGCCTCCCAAGTAGCTGGGACTACAGGCGCATGCCACCATGCCTGGCCAATTTTTGTATTTTTTGTAGAGACAGAGTTTCATCATGTTACCCAGGCTGGTCTCAAACTCTTGGGCTCAAGTGATTCACCCGCCTTGGCCTCCCAAAGTGCTGGGATTACAAGCGTGAGTCACCATAGCTGGCCTGGCCTCCTCTTTTCTTAAATCCTTTTTTTTTAATTGACAAAACTGTATATATTAATATTTATCTTATTCAACATGATGTTTTGAAATATGCATACGTTGTGGAATGGCTAAACTGAGCTAATGAACATGTATTACTTCACTTAGTTATTTTGTAGTAAGAACACTTAAGATCTACTCTTAGCAACTTTGAAGAATATATTTGTTATTAACTATAGTCACCATGTTGTACAGTAGATCTCTTAAACTTATTCCTATCAAGCTGAAATTTTAAATCCTTTGACCAACATCTCCCCAACTCCGCAACCCCTATCCCACTCTCACCTCCGCAGTTCTAGTAACAACCGTTCTACCCTACTTCTATGAGTTCAGCTATTTTAGATTCCACATATAAGTGAGATCATGCAGTAGTTGTCTTTCTGTGCCTGACTTATTTCACTTAACATAATGTTCTTCAGGTTCATCCACGTTGTTTCAAATGACAGAATTTCCTTTCTTATGGGTGAATAATATTTCATTGTACATATATACCACGTTTTCTTCATTTATCTATTGATTGATAGATGCATAGGTTGATGCCATATTTTGGCTATTATGAATAATGCTGCAGAGACCATGGGAGTCAGATATCTCTTCAACATACTGATTTTATTTCCTTGGGATACATATACCTAAATAGTAGGATTGCTGGATCATGTGGTAGTTCTATTTAAAATTTTGTTTTCTGTTTATATTCCCACCAACAGTGTGCCAGAGGTTCTCTTTACTCTGTATCCTTGCCAACACTTGTTGTCTTTCATCTTTTTTGGTAATAGCCATTCTAATAGTTTTGAGGCGGTGCCTCACTGTGGTTTTAAATTTGCATTTTCCTGGTAAGTGATAGTAAGCATTTGTATGTCTTAAACCTGTTGGCCATTTGTATGTCTTCTTTTGAGAAATGTCTACTCAGGTCCTTTCCCCATCTTTTAATCAGGCTGTTTTCTTGGTATTGAGTTGTTGGAGTTCGTTGTATATTTTGGATATTAACCCCTCATTAGATGTATGGCTTATAAATATTTTATTCCATTCCGTAAGTTGTCTCTTCACTCTGTTGATAGTTTCCTTTGCAGTGCAGAAGCTTTTGTTTGATATAGTCCCATTTGATTTGTCTTTTTTGTTGTTGTTGTTACCTGTGCTTTTAGGGTCATATTCAAATAATTGCCCAGACCAGTGTCATGGAGCTTTTTCTCTACGTTTTCTTCTAATAGTTTACAGTTTTGGGTCTTAGATTTAGGTCACTGTGAGTTGAGTTTTTAATATGGTGTGAGATAAGGGTCTAACTTCATTCTTCTGCATGTGGATATCCAGTTGTCCCAGCACAATTTATTAAAGGGACTGTCTTTTCCCATTAAGTTTCTTCACACGTTTGTAAAAAATCAGCTGGCTGTAAATATATGGATTTATTCCTGGGCTCTCTTTCCTATTCTTTTGGTTTAAGTGTCTGTTTTTATGCCAGTACAAAAATGTTTTGATTACTATGGCTTTGTAGTAATTTTGAAATCAGGTATTGTGATATCTCTAGCTTTGTTCTTTTTGCTCAAGATTGCTTTGGCTATTCAGGGTCTTTAGTGGTTCCATATGAATTTTAGGATTGTTTTTTCGATTTCTGTGGAAAATATCATTGGAATTTTGATAGGGATTGCACTGAATCTTTAGATCACTTTGGTTAGTATGGACATTTTAGCAATATTAAGTCTTCCAATCTATGAATGTGGGATATCTTTGCATTTATTTGTGACTTTAATTTCTTATATCAATGTTTTACAGTTTTCAGTGTAGAGATCTTTTACCTTCTTGGTTAAATTTATTCCTAAGTATTTTATTTTTTGTAACACTACTGCTTGTTGTATATTGATATGCCTGCAACTTTACTGAATTTGTTTATTAGTTCTAACAGTCTTTTTGGTGGATTCTTTCAGCTTTTCTATATATAAAATCATCACTTGCAAACAGGGACAGTCTCCTTCCTTTCCAATTTGGATGCCTTTTACTTCTTTCTCTTGCCTAATCGCTCTGGCTAGGACTTCCAGTTCCAGTACTATGTTAAACAGAAATGAAAGTGGAAGTCCTTGGATTATTCCTGATCTTAGAGGAAAAGCTTTCAGTTTTTCACTGTTGAGTATGGTGTTAGCTGTGGGTTTGTCACATATGGCCTTTACTTTTGAAGTACACTCCTTCTACTCCTAATTCATTGAGCGCTTTTATCATGAAAGGATGTTAAATTTTGTCAAATACTTGATCGTGTGGTTTTTGTCCTTCATTCTGTTAATGTGGTGTATTATATTTATAGATTGGCATATGTTGAACCATCTGTGAATCTCATAAATCTCACTTGGTCATGGTGATTAATCTTTTCAGCATGCTGTTGAATCTGTTTATTAGTATTTTGTTGAAAATTTTTGCATCTTGACCAGGCACCATGGCTCACGCTTGTAATCCCAGCACTTCAGGAGGTCAAGGCCTGAGGATGGTTTGACCCAGGAGTTCAAGACCAGCCTGGGCAACATAATGGGACCCTGCCTATATAAATATATATATTTTTTTAATTAGCTGGGCATGATGGTGTGCACCTGAAGTCCCAGGGGTGGAAGGATCACCTGAGTCTGAAAGGTCAAGGTGCAGTGAGCCATGATTGTACCACTGCACTCCATCCTGGGTAACAGAGGGAGACCCTGTCTCAAAAAAAAGAAAAGAAAAAAGAATTTTTGCATCTATGGTCATCAGAAATATTGGCCTGTAGCTTTCTTTTTGCTTTTTCTTTTCTTTCTTTTTTTTTTTTTCCATATCTGCCACAGTCTAATTGACAAGTTTTCTTCTTTAATAGTGTCTTTGTCTGGCTTTGGTGTCAGGGTAATGCTGGCCTTGTAAAATGAGTTTGGAAGCATTCCTTCCTCTTCAATTTTTTGGAAGCGTTTGAGAAGGGCTGGTATTAGTTTTTCTTCTTTTTTTGAGATGGGGGTCTTGCCCTGTTGCCCAGGCTGGAGTGCAGTGGCACTATCACGGCTCACTGCAGCCTTCACCGCCTGGGCTGAATTAATTCTGCCACCTTAGCCTCCCGAGTAGTTTGGACTGCCGACATGCATCACCACACCCAGCTAATTTTTTATTTTTTGTAGAGACAGGTTATCCCTATATTGCCCAGGCTGGTCTCGAACTCCTGCACTTAAGCAATCCTCCCACCTAAACCTCCCAAAGTGCTGGGATTACAGATGTGAGCCACCGTGTCTGGCCGTAGTTCTTTAAATGTTCGATAGCATTCAGCAGTGAAGCCATCTGGTTCTGGTCTTTTCTTTGATGAGGGAATTTTTTTTTTTTTTTTTTTTTTTTTTTTTTTTTTTTTTTTTGAGACTGAGTCTCGCTCTCTCACCAGGCTGGAGTGCAGTGGCGCGATCTCTGCTCACTGCAACCTCTGTCTTCTGGGTTCAAGTGATTCTCTTGCCTCAGCCTCCCGAGTAGCTGGGACTACAGGCACGTGCCACAATGCCCAGCTAATTTTTGTATTTTTAGTAGAGACGGGGTTTCAACATGTTGGCCAGGATGGTTTCGATCTCTTGACCTCGTGATCTGCCTGCCTCAGCCTCCCAATGTGCTGGGATTACTGATGTGATCTCCTTTTTTTTTCAAGGCTTAACATGTAATTTAACAAGTTGATGCTGCATTGCTGCTCCATTTCTCAGAAAAACTTTAAAGTATCAGCAACAAATCAAACATAGTACATCAATTAAATATGCACAGCATAACTACTACCTAAGATAGGCAAGGCTAAGAGCTACTCTCAGACCTTCAGCATGCAGCAACTCTGTTTCCAAGATTGTACTAGGCCTATCAAGAAAAGTTGTGAACAGCAACATCATAGACACAAAACGGCCATTCCTGGTTGTCCTTATCCAAGAAAAAGATTGAGGCAAGTTAACACAAGATTTTTAAAAAAGATACACTGAAATGAAAGTCTCTAAGAGAAAATGTCTTCCTTAGGACATGAAGGGATAATATATCAGATATAAAAGAACTATACGTACATTGTTTGTGACCTCTGTGGACATTTGCCTGAATTCTCACCTGGGAGTGAATGGAGCAGTGGGGTGAAGGTCATTGGAGGAGGTTGTGTTTTGTGGTGTATGTGGCAGTGTCTCTGGGGTTGGGGAGTGTATGGATAAGAAAGCAAATGAAACAGGATGGAGAAAAAAAAAACAATCAAGATTAATGGGTCTCTAACTGGATTCATTTCACTGTGGTTCCCCCACGTCTTCAACAGTCACATTTGAGACCACAGTAATGCACCACAGAGAACTGATCAGTTAAACAATATACCACACAGAACTGGTTTGTTAAATACCACTCCTCCCTTGCCCTCTTCCTCCAAAATACTCCCTACAGTAGTATAGGTAGGGTAGACCTAACTATTGGGAGGAATCTCTTAACATTTTTCTAGGGTAGAATTCTGGCTAGTCCAAAAAGGGCCCTTTTAAAGGTTTTGAGAAACTAGACATTGCAGCTTTATTAGTATCAGCAACGTGTGTTTGGAGTAAATTCAGCTCCAGGAGTTGCACAATTCAATGCAGGAGGAGTTCTGCCAATTGCCCCAATTCCTTCCGTTGCAGCAGCTTGGCCAAAGCATTCCGTTGTTGGTGGGGTCAATCTAGCATCATAGGTTCAGGTTCTGGAGGAGCTGGGTTGCCAGCTGGCACAGAAGCAGGGGGCATGGTGCCTCCATTATGCCTATAGCACCTCCCACAGCCATCTGGCCCATCTGTATCTCCTGCTGTCTCATATCAGAGAAGGTTCCAGTGAATCTTTCCTGCCATTACCAGTGCATTGCTTCCTCCTAGTGCCTGCACTCCTCTCGCATGGGCTCTAGTTGCTGTCGTTTTTGCATCTCTTGGTTGTTCAGCTTTTCCATCCTCCACAGCTCTTCTTGACACCTCATCAAATCCTGCCTCATTAGCATGACCTGGCATTGATGAAGGCGAGCAACCTCCATCTCCATCTCCAGCTTCTCATGAGCCTCCTTGATATTGCAGTCCACTTCGTCCTGCTGCTGCTTCTCCATCTCAATGAGTACCCTCTAGTGCATGGCATACTTATATTCAAAAGCCATGCTGTGCACACTGGGGTGGCTGTTCTCACTCCTTGTGAAATTGCTGGTTCTTTACAACCAGCTTCTCTGGAAGTCCTTCTTTGTCACCTAATTAGCCTATGGGCTACACAGTAACAGGATGAGGAAACGTGATTAACAGGAAGAAGCCCTCACTGCATCTGTCCTGAGCTTTCTGAGCAACTGGCTGTCCTGAGAACTCAACAATGCCTTTCCCTAAGGGCCTTCCTTGATCATCCACAATGACTACAGCCCTCTCCACCTGGCCAAAGAAAAGTCTTCTTCCAAAAGTTTGTTAGAAGGTTTCAGACTGTAAGGGATGCACGATGGCAGGCAGAGTGCGCACAGCTGCATACTGTCCTGACCCACTTTGGCAATCTCCACTAGGGTTCGTGCTTCCAAGTGCATAAAGCCAAAGCCTTCATCCTTATGAAGACCTCACCTGCCTTCCCATATTTCTTTTTTGTTGTTGTTTTTAATTTTTTCATTTTTCCTTTTTGTTAATTTATTTAAACTCTCTTTCTGTGAAATTGCCTTCCCATATTTCTCACAGTTTCCTCATTTCCTCCTCAGTGATGTCAGAAGGAACACTGCCCACAAAGAAATATTTGGCCTCGTTTGGTGAAGGGCTTCTTTCCTGGTTTCCTTAAAATGCTTCAGGTCAATAGTCAAGCCTTCATTTTGGCTGCTGGCCTTTTTCCCATTTGCAGGTATTGGCAGCAGCCATGGCTGCTGCTGTTGCTGGTGATGCTAATAATGTTTCCCTAGAGTATGGTTTTGCTCCAAGTTAAAAGTTTTACTGCTTCTCTACCTACTGGCCTCTCCTCAGAGTAACAGTGACCCTTATTTGCTATTGGCCTGTTTACATTTTCTGTTTATGATTCATTCTTGGTAGGTTGTATGCATCTGGAAATCTGTCCACTTCTAGAGTAATCCGATTTGTTGGCATATAATTGTTCCTAATAGTCTCTTTTGATCCTTTGTATTTCTGTGGTATCAAAAGATTTTTATTTTCTGCCTTACTGACTTCTTTCCCGCCTGTCTCCCTCCCTTCCTGAATAATTCAGGACAAAAGCCATTTGCTTGTTCTGTACAAAGTGCAGGAAGATGTTACCACAGGGGGCAGTGGTAGTGGCCAAGTGTAGGGCTGCAGTGTGGAGCCTGAGGAGAATGTCTGAGGGCAGCAGGGAGGGGACTGTGAATTGAGGCAGCAATAGATTGGTTATTTTTGAGGAGGACTGAGCCAAATTTCTTTTTTCTTTCTTTTGTGTGTGTGTGTGTGTGTGTGTGTGTGTGTGTGTGCCAAAGATTTACTTGTTCATTTCTTGCATTTGAAGTACTCTTCAATGACATCCTTGTCCTGAGACTCCTTGCCATAGTTCGTAACTACTATACAACTTCAACCAACCACTTTACACGGTTTCCCCTCTCTGTCAGTTTTACAGAGGCCTACCGATTCCCCTAGTTTCTGGTCATCAACCTTAATTAGGTTGATTTGGTGTTCAGCACAAAGGGCCTCCACCAACTTGACATACATAGGCTCATCACAGTTGGATGCAAGCACACACAGCACACAAAGATGGGCTTGGCACTTGTCTGAGGCTTTGGCAGCTTTGCAAATTTCATATGCTAGGCCATCATGGATGAGGGCGGTCTTCAGCACCTCCTGTAAAACAGTATTAATGTCCATTACACCTCCAGCAGCACTGCCTTCCTCGGCCATGGCAGTGGGTTACAAGTGAAGCCGAATCTTGAATGCACCCGAGACTCCGCCTCTATACAACTCAGTGGCAGCAGGGAAAGAGCAGGAGCCAGATTTCTTATAGTCAGAGAAGAGAATTACAAATTTGGAAAGGGTGAAAACTAGAATAAGGTTGGAATTGGAAGTACTGGTATAAACTCTTACAGCTTTCAGTATGTGTAGATACAGAGATGTATAGGTGTGTGTGTATGAGTGGGGTGTGTGTGTATGTGCATGCACATGCATTCATGTTTGCTCCCTAGCTCTGTTCCATGAGAGGGCTTGGGAACAGCAATGGCACCAAACAATGAGCATACCTACTGCCCAGATCTTGGTTTCTAAATACCATTTTCTGCTAAAAGAGACCAGATCTTAGAGAAAAAGCCCCTTGCAGAGTTAGTGCAGAGGAAATACAAAGATGAGCATGGAATGTCTTTTTGTATTAGAAAGTAAGAACATGCTCCAAGAATGATGGGGACATACCAAAGGACACAGAAGCCAGCTTGAAGGGGCCACCACTGGCCAAACGAACAAATTACAACTTCTCAAATAAAATAAGCCACAAGTCCACATGATATAAATCAATGAATAAATTGGAGAGAAGGGAAAGCTCTACCTTTTAGGGTAATGCCAACCAACAAATGTAAAAGGAATGATGGAATTAGAAAATCTGTATTTGGCAATCATTGTGGTACTGATTGATTCAGGTGAACATCTTCAATGGATGCTAAAACTAGTGAGTGAAAGTTGGATGATCTCTCTACAAGATGCTTATTAACTACAAGGGGAAAAAAGAATAACCATAAAAGTGGAGAAGCCTAGTGATAATACCTAATCAATTGACCAAAGCCCCAGCCAGCAACTGGACAAATCAAAACTGTGTGACACCTGATAAGATGCAAGAAGACAATCTCTCTTTTGTGGTGTTCTTGCCAAAAAGGTACAATCTGAATCTAATAAAAAGGAAACATCAGGCAAACCCAAATTGAGGAACAGTCTACAAAATAACTGACCTGAAGTGTTCAAAAATGTTAAAGTAATTAAAGTCAAGAAAGACAAACTTTTAAGAGTGGTGGAGACTAAAGAGACGTAACAAAATGCAATGTGAGCACTTGACTATGAAGGACACTGATGGGACAACTGGCAACTTGAACGGGGTCTGTGGGTTAGCTGGTAATATATCAGTGTTGATTTCCTGGTTTTGATCACTGTGTTGTGGTTAAGTAAAAGAATGTCCTTGTTTGTAGAAATTACACACTGAAGCCTTTAAGATCATGAGGCAGCACTGGCTCCATGGTTCAGGGAAAAAGGTTCTTTGTACTTTTCCTTTAACTTTTCCTGTAAGTTTGGAATTATTTCAAAATTTAAAAATTCAAAATAGAATCATAAAAGTAATATTTTTCATAATAAACAAGGGTAGCCTTTGTTAAAAAATCAGAAAAGCTGATATCAAAGTTCATTCTCTTATGTGGACTTAAAAATCAAAGAATAATTAGCTCCAAAAGAAAAGATTTGCCAAGTAAGATGTTTTTCTCTTACAAAATGGAAATTTAACTTCTAAATTTACTTCACATAACTTGCAAATGTAACCGGTTATCTTACTTGGACATTTTTCATTTTACCAACTTTTATTTTCTCTTGACTTTTTCAGGTATTCAGAGTTGATGTTTTTCCTAAAATAAACCACAGACTATATTTGGGACAAAGAGATACTAAGAAGTACAAAGGGCTCTTTCTCTTAAGTGTTATGAAAAAGACTTTGAATTTAAATAAAGTTTACAAAGAAATCAAAACTAATTTTAAAATGCTTTTATGTAGGCAAAAGGGAAACTATAGTACTCTCACTACTTAATATTTCCAGTTCTGCCTAAAACAAAGACATACATTAATTTTTAACAATCTTTGTCTCAAAATTCTAGGAACATTTGGAAGAAGTATTTAAAGCTAATGCTTACTCTTTGCGTGAAATTTTATATAATCTCAGGAATAGAAATTTAAGAAATAGAAGTCTTCTCATTTCAGTTTGCTAAGCACATTCTTCATTCTTACATATTACAGGTCCACTAGATTCAAAGGTAAGCCAAAAATACCATGCAAAAGACTGCCTCCTAAATTATTTAAATCTCTTTTGTAGCAAAATTTTCCCAGAAACTGAGGAACATCCACACAGAAATTCTTACCTTTTTATCAAAAGTTTGTTATCCTTTTCTCATTTTCTGGGCCTTTCAATGCATTGGCATTGACAATAGTGAAAAAATTATTTGCTGTTATTTGCATATCAAACACATGGTTTCAACGTGGTATGAAACTATGTTGGTTCCAACGTGGCTGACTCCTTTGTGTCCATTAAAACCATTTTCCTCATATCTAAAGTGAATCTTGGTATCTGTGATTTATGTTTAATATAGAGATGGGAAACGGTGAGTAATCTAATACTAGTCAAGTCACATGTATTCTTAAAAAAAGCTCAAATAGTTGAATTAGGGTGATGGAAATTATACTCAAATCTGAAATTGTAATGAGGCTCCTTTCTGAAACTTAAATGACCCATTCATTTTTTTTAGGTTTAGCTTAATGTTTTTCCTCTTCATAATACCAACTGAGGTTTAACTTAATAACAAATGGTAACTATATAAGATTGTATTAAATAGTCTTGGGCTATTTTTTGGTAAGCTCTTTGATTTGGTAACTACATTCCAAAAGTTAATTATCAGTTACATGAGTTTAAATGGCATCCATAGCTGCCCCTTCACACAAACAGGTGCTCAGTAATAGGGCTTATTAGAAAGACCCTAGAAACCAAGAAACTTCAGTTCTAGTCCTCAATATAGAAGTAGCTAACAATTTTCGATAAGTCATTTAACTTCTAGTCTTTGGTTTCCATATTTATAAAATGGAGACAATATCCTATCTACTTTAATAAGGTATTATTAAAATGTTTATAATTGGATAATATATTGAAGCATTCTGAAATAATATCAGTTTGTCTTTGTTTACCAAGCTCAATTTTTCAAATTCTTAACCCTGGGATTAAAGTTATTAAAGGCACTTGTTTCTCCTTATTTAAAAGATTTATGAAAGGCTCCTACCATGGCATGCCTTGGCTCCTACGGTTTTACTTCCCCTCCACAGGAAACCTATATTGACAATTTTAGATTGTCAAAATTCTTTCTTAATGAAAGTATTAATGAGAATTATTTCATTATTCATAGTTTGGTTAAGATTTATGACAAATCACAGCCAAAAGAACTTCATTGGTAATAGCTTGTTTGAGGCTTCCTGGGAAAAATAATGATGTCAGATTTGCATTTGCAATCTTAGACTATTATAGGATATTATGCTGCATAAATCTAGATATAACTTTTATTCAGATAATTTAAAAAAATTAGAACATGATTTTAAAGGTGGTATATCTCTTGTGGAGGGAAATCTTGCTGAAATTACAGCTTCTTAGGTTAACAGAGAATGTGTCCTGTTTGTGCACCTCTCTAAATGAAAGAATTAAGGAGAATTATTTCATTATTCATAGTTTGGTTTGTGGGGGTGAAAGAGGGAATGAGAAAAATCCTAAGACATCCTTGGAACAATTTAACACAAAATATACACATATATAGATCCTGAGATGTTACAACTAATTAACAATTATAAAGATCAACATGATCCAAATAGTTTTCAAGACACCGTTATGGTGGGTAAACAGCCATTTTACGGCATGTGCTCCATGGATGTCCACATTCATGCCAGGAAAACCATACTCTTTGTCTCCAAATTTGAAAGCTAGTCATCCAGAGCAGGTGGCCAGTCAACATCTACAGACTAGAAGGGAGAAAAGAAGTCATTAAAACAGATATTACTGTTGTGGTAAGCATTTGCTGGTAATGCTGTATAAATTTAATAGTTTTAATATAGTGCAACAGAAGAAACTGCATTTGAAGAAAAGAGCTATTGAATACCATAAATTAACCCTCAAGTCTGTTCTAGGGATTCTTGGGCCTGAGGTCTTCTGAATTAATTGAGTAGCAGTATTTGGCTACTCAGTTGGTTATTAACTGTGCTTTTTGACTGATAAGAGAATACATTTAAATTTTTTAAATGGTATTTATGGGGCCAGGTGTGGTGGCTCACACCTTTAATCCCAGCACTTTGGGAGGCCGATCAATTATATTGGGAGGCCGATCAATTATATAGATCAACATGATCAAGGTGGGCAGAGCACTCAAGGTCAAGAGTTCAAGACCAGCCTGGCCAACATGGCAAAACCCCGTCTCCACTAAAAATGCAAAATTTAGCCAAGCATGGTGGCACACGCCTGTAGTCCTAGCTACTCCGGAAGCTGAGGCAGGAGAACAGCTTAAGCCCAGGAGGCAGAGGTTGCAGTGAGCCAAAATCACGCCACAGCACTCCAGCCTGGGTGACAGAATGAGACCCTATCTCAGAAAAAAAAAAAAAAAAAAAAAAAGGGTATTTATGGGTAAAAGTAGCAAACAAATTCAAGTGACCACCAATTTTCCCTCAGAAGTCTCAGAAACTTTTATTCTTCTGATCATTTTTATTCTCTCATCTTGCATTTAACAAATATTCAAGTAGTCTATAAGCCTATAGTCTTGTTGTAACACAGCAACAAAATGTGAAATAAATGATTATGAAAGATGACCTGGAACTAGAAAAGGATTAAGGATCTTTGTGCTTCAGTTCTGTAGAATTTCTGTTTCTTTAAAATCCAGTTCATCTATCTCTACTTACCTTTATTTTGTTCTTCTAGGACAAAACCTTGATCTTTGAGTCAGAATGAAATTACAGTAAACAGACTATTTGTCTCCACATAAACACATACCAGGTCTATCAAAGGCTAGGGGATCTACTTTAAGAGAAAGTTAAAAAAAAAAAAAAAAACCCACCGTATCTGTGGCTTTTTTTGACATTTAAATTTTAAAACATAAAATTATTTACTGAAAATTTTTTCATTAATCCATAAGTCACTTCACGTACTGGCTTCAAAAAAAATTTATTAGAAAAGCCTAAATAGCTATGTGTGTGTGTGTCTTTTACAAATCTCAAGAAGATATTTTTGTTCTGTTTCAGAATATAGCCATATACCAAACACCCAAATGTAAATTAATGAGTGTTTTCTCAAGCTGAAAATAAAACATGACTGATGACAATCGTGTGTGTGTGTGTGTGTGTGTGTGTGTGTGTGTGTGTGTGTGTGGAGGGGAGGCAAGTTGTAGTGCTTAAAAAGCTCCACAAGTGAGTCCAGTGGGCAGTCAGCGTTGAGAAACACTGGCCTGTGAGTCTTTGACACTCCTAACTGTTCTGAGAATTAAGGTAAAAAAAGATTAATGCAAGCCTGGGCAACAAGGTGAGACCCCATCTCAACAACAACAACAAAAAAAAATGCCAGGCATAGTGGCTCATGCCTGTGGTCCCAGCTACTCGGGAGACTGAGGCAGGGGATCGCTTGAGCCCGAGAGGTCAGCGTTGCAGTGACCCATGATCGCACCACTGCACTCCAGCCTGGGTGACAGTGCAAGACCCTGTCTCAAAAAAAAAAAAAAGATGAGTAGAGAGTTTCTTTAACAGAAGGTTTTCTTTCTCCAAATGATAGTTTCACTGAAGAGGCTCCCTGCAACCTTGAGGGCACGATCACTGGCTGTACTGCAGGAGCTCATCTAATCCCAGAGCACTTGAGAGAATTGCTGGTAAGGAAATAATACTCCAGTGATCATTTGATTACCATAGATGTTTTCACATTGGGCAACTATGCCCACTTCTTTCTATAACTTTGATATTATTCCCAAGTACAAATCCCCAAGTCCTAAGATTCTGGGGAGAGGAGCCGGGGAGGTACTCTATTCCTAGTCAGATTTTCATGAAGAAACACCACTCGTGACTCAACACCTATTGATACACAAAGGAAATATTTATGGAGACTTGCCCGACAGAACCATTCTTACAATTACTTTAGAATTTAACCTTGTTTCAATTCAGACTGTAAGAGCAGAGAACTTGGACCACATCACAGGGGTCCTTATAGAACTGCTTTTATGAAGAACCATTGGCTCACCTCACTTTCTACCCTTGTGAATCCATGTTTCTGAATACGCTGCTTTAAAGTCTTTATAAAACGCAACAGGTATGGAAATGACTATTTCCTTGCTTGGTTTAAGGGTTTAGGTTTGATACTACATGTAAAGCACAGTTAATAAATTAGCTATATATTTTCAAGGAACATAAATGAGACCTCGTATTAAAAAAAAATATCCGAAGACAGTCCCTCCCTTCAATACAATGTTACTGTGAGATTTTCACCATTCTCAAATACCTATGGAGGTGGGTGGTACTAAAATGGCTTAATGCCAAAGAGCATAACTTTGGTTGAATTCAATTTGCCAATGTGCATTCCACAACAAAATGGTTTACCTCAACATCCAGCTCAAGAATGTCTGCAGTCACATTCATCAGGGACCCAATGTTTGGCTTGGTTCTCCCGAAGTCTCCATGTACAAACTCTTTAATGTAGCTGGGGTTTGTTTAAGGAAAAAATGAAGACAGCATGCTGTACCAACTATTTGGTAAGATTTGACAGGCAAAAATAATAATAAGAGCAGAAATGTTACAAAAGAAAGGTTACTTCTGAGCTCTGACTTGTGTGTCTTAAAAAATAAGCTTTGGCAATGTGGTCCCTAGTAGCCTGGCAGCCAACATCAGAGCCTGGGAAATGTGTTTACATCAAACTTACCAAAAATCATTACTTTCTTTTTTCTTTATAGCTCATCTCCAAGTGCCAAGGTTTGGATGTGGATTTTAAAAATTAACCATAGCTCAATGCTTTTATTAAAAAACAACTTTGCCACAATTTCTATGTTATTATCTTGTTAGTCCCATTTTTTAATAAT
Source organism: Pan paniscus (assembly GCF_029289425.2). NCBI lineage: Eukaryota > Metazoa > Chordata > Mammalia > Primates > Hominidae > Pan > Pan paniscus. The sequence goes on along the minus strand of NC_073261.2, from coordinate 65,431,921 downwards.
GGCAACTGTCACCTGCCAGATGGTAGGTTTCCACAGAGCCACACAGAGAGTGATCTCAATGATGGCATTCCTTGTAACATGACCCAGAGGCAATAGGATGGAAGGAATAATGAGACTATTAGTTTAGTCTTAATGATGGCTCTTCGGAAGGATTACCAAAGACCTACTGTCTAGTTTGCTAACATGGTTAGCAAAAGAACTAAGTTAATTCTCTCTCTCTTTCTTAAAGGGGCAACTTTGTATTTCCCTCAAAATTGTATTTCAAATTTTGAAATCAATAACTAATTCTAGAATTTGTTTTTAAGATTAACATTCCTTACATAGGACTGTACTGCAGCTTTGACAATATTTATCTAAAAGATTTGTTTTTGCCAGAATTTGGTAAAAATGAAGCATTATGTTTTGTTCTACAAACCAGCATTTAGTAGAAAATAATTAATGGAACTTGAATAGAGAAATAAATTTGTTTCCAGATGATGAAAAATCTATATTATAATATGCTGATATTATGTCCTCACTTTCTGAACGTTTTACTCACTCTACCTTTGCCAAATGTTTTGACTAAAGCATAAGACATATAATTGTCTAGTAACTGTGTTTTTTGGTAAACTCACAACTACCCAGCAATTGTTATCCATTTTCTCTCATTTTCTTTAAAGAATCCCCTTCTGCGTAGCAATGATGAGGAGAGAAAACCAAATAGCCCCAGAATAACCAGTTAAAACGTCCAGAGAGGTTCTTATTCCTAACCAGAGGGACAAGGTTTAAGTCAAATGAGCTAGCTCAGTGCAGTGATCAATGTAAATATATAAGGCATATATAAAGTAAATTTAGTAAGTGAAAAATTAATATACTTCTGTGTATAACCATGTGGCATCTAAAGCTTTAACACATAGTCTTTCTTGGCTAATACCTTAAGTACATGTACATGGCTTGTCCTAAAAATGTTTTAATAGGATTGAAAAGACATCAAATTCTACAAAAGACATTTCTCCTTGGCCCACCAGAACTAAAGGCCAGGATTAGGTAAGAAGACTTTTAAAAATATATACATGATTTGAAATTCCATCCATGATAGGCAAATATGCTCCAAACAACAAAGATACAAAGATCTGTCCACTGGAGTCTAAATTGATCATCCTTTGATCCAAATTACAAAATTTAGAAGATTTTAAGAGTAGGTAACCTATACTTGGCTTAGCTGAGTAAATCCAGGTCGTGGGGTGGGGCAGGGGAAGAAGTGAATGCAGGCTGGTGGGGAAGGACAGGCAGACTAGTTACAGCAATATAGTAAGAATGGTATTTGGTGATTAAAACTTGCTTTTTCCCCATATATATATATCGTGTGTGTGTGTGTAATATATATATACACACACACACATACAATAGTACATTAGTTCTATACCAGTTAGAAGGTATTTTGTCACTTCATGCTATTGGATCACAGAATAATATAAAACCAAGAAACAAACAAAAACTAGGAAGACCTTCAAAAAGTAAACTAAAGCTAAGCCTATTGGAGCTCCCTGATATATTTTAATCAGCGACTCAGTTCTGATACAAAAATCATACAAGTCAGGTTAGATTACGAACAAATTATCAGCCTTGGACTATAGATATTTTAACTCTGAATCTCAACCTTTCTGTAACACAGTCAAAGCTCTTTGCAGTCTGAAAATGGTGCTAACTAATGATATGTCATCTGAATCGTTTTGTTTTTGTTTTTTTCACAAGGCATGTAGACAAAGATATTCTCTGTTGTACTAGGTCAGTGGCCAAGTAAAGATCCTGATGTAAAGTAGTGCTATTCCCATCTACTACCTGTGTTTAATCATCTGAGGCAAATACTTGAAATGTTGAAAAGACCCAAATATGGTCATAAATACGTGACTTGCAAAAAATGTCAAGACAGCAAATGAATCCATCAAAAGTATTTTCTGAGTACTATGTGCTCAGCATTGTGTAAGACACTACAATTATAGGAAACATAACTTTAAAGCTGACATTGAACTGACTGCTACCTCAGGGTTTAGAATCATTTTGAAAAACAAATTTAGGCCAGGCGCGGTGGCTCACGCCTGTAATCACAGCACTTCGGAAGGCCGAAGTGGACGGATCACGAGGTCAGGAGATAGAGACCATCCTGGCTAACACGGTGAAACCCCGTCTTTACTAAAAATACAAAAAATTAGTCAGGCGTGGTGGCAGGCGCCTGTAGTCCCAGCTACTCGGGAGGCTGAGGCAGGAGAATGGCATGAACCCAGGAGGCGGAGCTTGCAGTGAGCCGAGATGGCGCCACCGCACTCCAGCCTGGGCGACAGAGCGAGACTCTGCCTCAAAAAAAAAAAAAAAAAAAAGAAAAAGAAAATTAAGTGGGAAAAAACCACATCCAACAAAGAAACAAACAAAAATATTCTTCTTCAGTATAATCCTTTCCCGAATCCCTCCCAGACCAAGCTGACCCTGTTTTCTAGGGGACCATGAACTTTTCCAACAGGGTTCTGGTTCGATGGCGGCAGTGCGGCAGGTGGAAGGATACGTGCCAGCCTGAGTTTTCAAGTGGAGGCGGAAGTGGTGCTCATCCACATACTGTGTCTCCATGGAGTGAATGACGCGAGCTCGCACAGCCAGGGGCCTTCGGTGAAGGACGCGCAAAGGTGTTTTCTGGTCGATCTTTAAGTCCTAGGGGAGAATATGACACACAGTCCCAGAGTCAGAGCTTTGCCACCCAGTGAATCCTGTCTTAGCCCTTCCCTCACCATCCATAGCTCACCACAGATGTTTCCTTGAGAGAACTAAAATGAATTGTGTCCCCTTAGGTTCAAACTCTGTGGGACTTCTCATAACCCAGTCTATCATTACTCATTTCACACCGCCATGCCCGGCTGATTTTTGTATTTTTTTGATAGAGATGCGGTTTCACCATATCGGCCAGGCTAATCTCCAACTCTTGACCTCAGGTGATCTGCCCTCCTCAGCCTCCAAAGTGCTGGGATTACAGGTGTGCTTGCTCCACCGCGCCCCGTCGAGTTTGCGTGTTTTAGGGAGAACCACATACCTACTGTCAGGGGTGGGTTGTTTTGGGTTTTTTTTGGTGAAGGAAAAGGGTTATACAAAAGGATATGTCTGGAAAAGTTATGAATACATCTTGTTTAGGGTGACATTTCAATATAATAATTACAAATCGATATGCATAATAAACCGGGACCTTTCAATGTTTGTTAGCCCAGCTTGCAACTAATAATACCGCATGTCTTTTTACATTTCAGATTTTTTAGGGACACAGGCTTGTTTTTCTCACAATTCGTTCAAGTTAGAGATTTTCTTTTATGTCACAAGATAAAAATTAAGAAATAGAGGTTAACGCTGTAAAAGGTCAACTAATTCCAAGTTTTAAAAATTGGGCATAATCAGAAATTCAGATTCATAAGAACTGAATCCTCTGCATTTTCTTGTCGGAACAACTCTTCCTAATTTCCATGGTTCTTGAGTGCCAGAAGGCCTGCTAAGAAAGAAAGGTTTCTGTCTGGTCTCTCCTCTATCAAGTTCTCCACCAAGAAAAAAAGAGCAAGTTCTGACAAAGACCGCATTTGAAAGGGTGTGACTGCTTTTACCAAAGTGGTGAGTCAATGGCTCCTCCTAACTCTGTGGTTTTTGATTCTTTGATTTTATTATAGAAACACTTCGTCCTGATGAGATAAGCTGTCTCCATAAGATCTGATTTTTCTCTGGTCAAAGAGACAAAAAAAAATACATAAATAAAGGATAAGGCTGAACTGTGAAGGAATCTATAAAGACATGGCTTCCACTTTAGAGAAACAGCGGGCCTTTAAATTAACAACTATCTATGGAGTCCTTTCCCCTGCTTCCTTTACCTTTAGAGTTATTCCCAGTACTTTGACCATGAGACAGTTGGTCAATGGAAATACCACGAGCCACATGTCTTTTTTGGTTTGTTTGTTTTTAGTTGACAAAAGGAAACCACTTCATTTATTCTAACATTGCACTCTGCTGCTCCCATACTGCTGAGCTTTCAGAAACACACAAACATACACATACGCTTGTTTTTGTTTTTTTTTTTTAGAAATAAGGTGCTCCTGAAGAGGGGATAAGTAGTAAATTTGAAATGACTTTTTCTCAGAATGGGGAATTTAGTCAGTTTTTATAATTTTTATGCCAACTGGAAAACTAAAAACATTATTTGAAATCAACTAGTTGCATCAGTCTACTTAGGCTATGGACCATTAAAAAAGACCCTTTCACCACTTAGTCTGTACCTATGAAAATCATCTTTCAGCCCAGGCTGGAGTGCAATGGTGCAATGATGGCTCACTGTGGCCTCGACCTCCTGGGCTCAAGCAATCCTCCTGCCTTGGCTTCCCAAAGTGTTGGGATTACAGGCGTGAGCCACTGCCCCTGGCCTCAGCATTGTTTCTGAATTATCTCTATGGCTACCCTCAAACTATGAACCTATTTTTTTAATGAGTTTATTTTTCCCATGGCATTCTCAATGACTTGTACGACCCATGTGAAAGGCATAAAGAAATTTAAAAATTCATTTTGCAATCTTAAAGATATCTGTCTATATTATAACTACCATCCAAAGAACCTTACATAGTATGGCCAAAAGCCAAAGGGTCTTAGCTATAGAATCACAGATCTAAGAACTGGAGAGGCCATTGGAGATGATCTAGTCCATCTCCTCATTTTATAAATGACTTTCTTTAAGCAGGTGAATGATTTGTGTGTTTTTACCAAAATATTCACACTATAAACATTATTCTGCACTTTGCTTTTTTTCTCATGTCATAAGTGCTCCTATGAGTCATAGACATACCTCTATCTTTTTTCCCAGCATTTTTAGGTACATATGTACATACTAACATGTAAATTAAATAGGGTCATATGCTGGGTTTTGTTTTTGCTTTTGTTTTGAGACAGAGTCTCACTCTGTTCCCCAGGCTGGAGTGCTGTGGCGCGATCTCAGCTCACTGCAACCTCTGACCTCTGGGTTCAAGTTATTCTCATGCCTCATCCTCCCAAGTAGCTGGGACTACAGGCATGCGCCACTACACCTGGCTAATTTTTTGTATTTTCAGTAGATACGGGGTTTCGCCATGTAGGCCAGGCTGGTCTCAAACTCCTGGCCTCAAGTGATCCACCCACCTCAGCCTCCTAAAGTGCTGGGATTACAGGTGTAAGCCACCATGCCCGGCCTGATTTTTTTTTTTAATAGCTGTATAATATCCCAGTTTACTCTACCATTTCCTTATTGAGGGACGCTGATTTTGTTCCCAGTCTTTTTGCTGTTGATTTTGCCACTTAAAGCCCTTAAACACCATGTACATATTCTTATGCACTGGAGTTTTATTTCTACAGGACAGTTCAGTATATTTTAAATTTTTGCAGTCATTACCATGTTGTTTTTGAAAAAGGCTGAAATACTACATTTCTACTGAGAACTCTCCTCCACTCCAACCCACTGATAGGTATTATTAGTCTAAGGGGAATAAAGTGATGTCTTATTGTTACATCAACCTTTTCAAATGATTCTTGGCCACTGTTCTTTTTGCAGCTAACTGGTTCATATCCTTTGTCTATTTTTATTTGTTCTGTGTTCATATTTTTCATGATAAGTATAAATCCTATTTATAGTATCTTTTGCCATACAATTTGTTTTCTACACAATCTTCTATATGTGTATACATATACATATATATGCGTTTGTGTGTGCTTAAATCAGCAGTCCCCAACCTTTTTGGCACCAGGGACCAGTTTCTGGGAAGACAATTTTTCCATGAACTGAGGAAGGAGGGGATGGTTTTGGGATGATTCAAGCTCATTACATTTATTGTGCACTTTATTTCTATCATTATTACATTGTAATATATAATGAAATAATTTTACAGCTCACCATAATGTAGATTCAGTGGGAGCCCTGAGCTTGTTTTCCTGCAACTAGAGGGTCCAATCTGGGGATGATGAGAGACCCAGTGACAGATCATCAGGCATTAGATTTTCATAAGGAGCATGCAACCTAGATCCCTCGCACGTGTCATTTCCAAGAGGGTTCGTCTTTTATAAGAATCTAATGCCACCACTGATGGAACAGAAGACAGAGCTCAGGTGGTAATGTGAGTGATAGGGAGCAGCTGTAAATATAGATGAAGCTTTGCTGTCTCATCTGCTGCTCATTTTCTGCTATGTGGCTAGATTCCTAACAGGTCACCAGCTGGTACCACCAGGGGGTTGGGAACCCCTGGCTTAAATCAAAACATATCATCCTCTATAGAGTCTATACTTTTATTTTTTTCCTTAGCACTTACCAGAAACCTTTTCCTGTGTCAATAAATATTTATCTACCACATAATTTTCAATGGCTGAATAGTAGTAGTCCATTATACAGATAAGCCATTAATATTAAACCAGTTCCTTCTAGTAAGTCATCTAGGTTGTTGCAAAATATTGCCTATTTAAACAATGTGGTAACTATATGCATCTCTGTGCCCATGTATGCTCATTCCTTGCATTTGAAAGTAAACTATTTTTGGCCGGGCACGGTGGCTCATGCCTGTAGTCCCAGCACTCTGGGAGGCTGGGGCAGGCGGATGACAAGGTCAGGAGTTCAAGACCAGCCAGGCCAACATGGCAAAACCCCATATCTACTAAAAATACAAAAATTAACCAGGTGTGGTGGTGGGTGCCTATAATCTCAGCTACCCAGGAGGCTGAGGCAGGAGAATCGCTTGAACCCAGGAGGCGGAGGTTACAGTGAGCTGAGATTGTGCCATTGCACTCCAGCTTGGGCAACAAGAGCAAGACTCTGTCTCAAAAAAAAAAAAAAGAAAAAGAAAAAAAGAAAGTAAACTATTTTTATAAGAAGAGGTGGGGGCAGATGGGAAGAAGTATGCACATGAACAGGCACTCTACCATGACATGCTCAGGTATAGGAAAATGTCACATGTGGCAAAATGCATGTGCTTTACATATATTGTCATGTGTTTTATTCATGTACTTAGTCTCAGCATCAGTTCTATAAGTGCTATTTTATATTTATTTTTGACAAATGACCAAAGATAATAATAGCATTGCCAAGTGTTTCCTATGTGCCAGGTACTGTTCTAAGTGCTTTATCTAATTAAACTCATTTAATTATTTTAACTAATTTTATAGATGAAGAAATTGAAGCAGAAAGAGGTTAAGTAACTTGTCCAAAGTCACACAGCTCAGAAATGCAGATCCAGCATTTGCATCCAGGCAAACTGTCTTCAGAGTGGGGCTCTTCCCCACTGGCCACGCTGCCGCTCCAGGGGGTTAGATGAACTGCCCAGTCCTTCAGCTAGTCAGTGGCAGAACCAGGCTTGGAACCCAGGTCTTGTTGACCCCAAAGCCCATGGCCCTGTGACTTGCTAGTAATAAATTAGAAGACAATGGGATCTTTGATAGGCAACAGAAAAATGAAATAAAAAGAATAAGCAATTTAAACTACCTTTATGTCATTTAGGAATTCAATGTCTTTCTTCTGTATCGCTTTATTTGTCCAAATTAAGGCACTGTAGGTCTTTGTCTTTTCTTCTTCACCTTCTTTCATATGTCCTATTGCCTCTCTAAACAAAAACAATTTTTAAAAGTTTGTCCGAATAAATAAAATACAAAAAAACCTTGCCCTGAATTAGCCTTTAAAAACAGTTCCAATGAGATATAATTTACATATAATTTCCCAGTTTTAACTGTACAATTCAATGATTTTTAGTATGTTTTCAGAGTTGTGCAGCTATTACCACAATCTAGTTTTAGAATACTTTCATCACCCTGAAAAAGAAACTTTGTACCCATTAGGGCCACTTCTCATTATTATTCTCCCCTAGCCCTAGACAACCATTAAGTGACTTTGTATCTCTATAAATTTACCTATTCTGAACATTTCATATAATGAAGTCATACAGTACGTGGTGCTTGGTGACTGGCTCCTTTCATTTCATAATGTTTTCAAGGCTCACCCAGCTTGCAGCATGTGTCAGTACTTCATTCCTTTTCATTACCAAATAATATTCCATTGTATGGATATATCACATTTTGTTTATTCATAGACACTTGGGTAGTTTTCTACTTCTTTGCTATTGTGAATAATGCTACTATGAATATTCATGTACAAGTCTTTGTGTGGATGTTTGTTTTCATTTCTCTTGCATATATAATATCTAGAAGTGGTTAAGATTTGCATTTCCCCAATGACTAATTATGTTGAGCATTTTTTCATATGTTAGTTGGCTATTCCTATATCCTCCTTGGAGAAATGTCTACTTAATCATTTCCCCATTTGTAGTTATGTTGTTAAGAGTTCTTTATATATTCTGGATGCAATTCCCTTATCAAGATATGTGACCTGCAACTAAAACGTCCCTTTTGAAATCATCTCCAATGAGCCTACTCTTACCTTGTGACAAGCTGCAAGTCACGTACTTGGATTTTGTTAGATGAGTTATTAATTTTCTGTAGTAGCAGAAAAAGAAAAACAATTAGCAAGTCTAGCTCAGTTACAGAATTGCAGAAACATGACGATTTCCATGTCATGAAGTGGTTTACCTGCTGAAGTTCCTTAATTTCTTGTGAAGTGAAATGTACTCTATGAGGATTCACCAGCTCAATTGCAAAGGGCCTTCCTGGCAGCACACACCCCGTCATGAAACAGAAACGTGTTGATGGAGTTAACATTTGGGCTAATGCAAGAGGGTTAGGAGGTGTGAAAAATGGGTTGAGCTCTAGAGGACTGAAAGTTTAGTGACATGACTACATCTGAGGGAGGGAAGAATGTGTGAGAAGAATCAAGGGGCTTTTTGCAGGGCTGCTAAACCCCAGCACAGGCAATATGTGAAAATGACTGCTTCCCCAAAGGCCCATGAACAAGCCTGTGTTAATTACAAAACACAGTTTAAATAACCACTAATTAACTTAGTTACACTAATGTAAAGTTGTCACATGCAGCAATGCCCTGTTGAAATCCATCCTTCTAGCCTGATCCACTAGTGAAATGGAAAAGCTTTGGTTCCATGAGAGGAAGGAACTATAAGCCTCAAACAGTTCAGGATTAAATGTCATCATCTTTCTGGTAATGCAATAGGGTAAAATGAGAGACATGAAGGTTAAGACAGCAGAATCACTTTTTAAATGAAGATGTACATTTTGAAAACTGTACTGGTCCTTCTGAAATGTTATTAAATGAAAAAATTAATAATCAAACTTTTGGAAAAAAAATCAAGCACCTCTTTGTTAATGCACATACAAGTCCCTTGTAACCTATAGGTATGCAATCAGGATGGCCTCTGAAGAAATGATTCCTGTTAAGGTGTATTTCATATAATTCATAAAGGGGCCTCCATAATCCACAAAGCTTCCTCCCTTGGAGAAGCTCCGGGCCTTGCTCACTTTGTTTTTCACTGAGTGACTATGCTAAGCCTGCTGTCTAGAAAGGATGATAATCAGAAAGTTAGTTCTAATCAGGTGATGCTGTTGCAGTCTTACCATTTCCTAATGTTCTCACATCTACATCTTCTCTTCCAGAGGATGAAAAATTAAAACCTTTGAAAAGCAGATAAAGAAAAAAAAATTAGAGACATCATAGCTCTAAGATATTCATTCCCAACCTTTGCTAGAAACCCAATTGAAGGTCTTGAACAATCTATAGGAGAATCCCCAGGGAGAGTCATCATCCCACCTCTAATGTCAATCTCTACTAAAAATAGTAATGCTAATAGTAAACACCATTTATTGAGAACTTATTATATGCCAGGCATTGGACTAAAAATTTTATATATATAATTTAAATTTTATTTATTTATTTATTTATTTTTAGAAATGAGATCTTACTCTGTCACCCAGGCTGGAGTGCAGCAGCGTGATCATGGCCCACTACAGCCTCAAACTCCTGGGCCCAATCAATCCTCTTGTCTCAGCCTCCCAAGTAGCTGGGATCACAAGTGCACACCAGCACACCTGGCTAATTTTTAAATTTTTGTAGAGATGAGGTCTTGCTTTGTTGCCCAGACTGGTCTTTAACTCCTGAATTCAAGCTGTTCTCCTGCTTTGGCCTACCAAAGCACTGGGATTATAGGTGTGAGCCACTGCACCTAGACCATGTACTATTTAATCCTTATTATAACCTTATAAAGTAGGTATAAAATAAAAGAACACCAAGCTTCAGAAAAGTTAGGTAATGTTCCCAAGGTCACACAAGTAAATGGCAGAGCTAGGTGTTTCTGACATTAAAATCCAACCTTAACTACCATCCCATGGGAAAGCCAAGGCTGAGTCCTGTTTGGAAGAAGAGCCCACCACCCCTCTGGCCATAAGCGTATGGTGAAAACTCTATAATCTTTCTTTCTTTCCTTAGAACAAAGCAAAAACATTCATTATTTAAGAATTAAACACCATGAAAGGAAAAGGAGGGAAAAAAAGGTTTGACTCTAAAAAGCAAATTCATTATATATGTCATCAAACCAAAGCTGGAACCATGATAAAACCAGTGTGTGCTCTACGATAAGTTGATCATCACAGACTAAAAGCTGCAAATATTGGAAGGAGAAAATTAAAAAAAAAAATGCAAGGGGCTTACACAACAACTTTTTTAGATATAGAACTAGGCCAGGCAGGATGTAGGAGTCTGTGAACCACTAAGTCCCAAAAAACTCTCCCTTCTGTGTTTACACTCCAGTGTGAAGTTACTAATAAATCCATAGCAATATCGGTATCTTCTAATCAGAGTCAACAGACTTAACCTGTAGTGCTAACAACAGATGGATGGCCATAGTTCAATGGTGAATTCAAAAAGGGCATCTGGGAAGCTGAAGATGCAGACTCCTTGGGGCTAGGATTTGTCTTACACCTGCCCACCCCTGTCTCCCAGTCAGCCCTGTCAGGAAAACAGGGTGTCCACAGTGACTGAACAAGAACCTGTGACTGGCAGGGGTGAAGGGAATGAACAGGCCTCAAAGAAATAAGTCTACTAGTTACTGAAGGAGCAGAAATCTTAAATTCATAAGTCAGCCATAAAACTTCCCACAAATTCCAGCCCATCAGTAAGAAAGAGGTGTAGAAAGCTAGGCCCTTGAGAAGGCCACAAAAGCATTTGATTCAGTCTAAAGGAGAAGGCATATTTACTGATCTTTTAGAAAAATGTTTCAAACCAGGCTGGGTGCGGTGGCTCACGCCTGTAATCCCAGCACTTTGGGAAGCTGAGGCGGGTGGATCACGAAGTCAGGAGATCGAGACCATCCTGGCTAACTTGGTGAAACCCTGTCTCTACTAAAAATACAAAAAAATTAGCTGGGTGTGGTGGCGTGTGCCTGTAGTCCCAGCTACTTGGGAGGCTGAGGCAGGAGAATGGCGTGAACCTGGGATGCTGAGCTTGCAGTGAGTCGAGATCACACCACTGCACTCCAGCCTGGGTGACAGAGCGAGACTCCATCTCAAAAAAAAAAAAAAAAAAAAAGAACAATGTTTCAAACCTGAAAATTAAGGAAACATCCTTGGACTCCAGAGTGAGAGAAACCTGGGGGGTAAACCTGAAAACTTATTAGTGTGCAATTATAAATAGCAGCTGACAAAAAAGGAAAAGAAGCCACTCCCTTAAGTATTAGAAAATACATGCTTAAAACTTGGTTGAGTTTTTTAAACTCCCATTATGCCTTGTCTCATCCCCCTAAGAAACAGTATGAAGGGCAAGAATGATCAGGAACTATAAGGGGTTCAGCTAATCTGCAGTGGTCCTCGTGTGCTGATGCCTGGAACACAATGCACAAGCCTTGGACAAAGGATGCTGCAAGACCCATGGCACACTTGCCCCCTGGCTGGCTCATAGCATTTATGATGGGTGGAGCTGGCTAGTGGGGGAACATGTAGTACCCCCAGCCCAGGCACTGTGGTGCCCAGAGCAACACTGGGGTAACACCACTGGGATGGCTACTTGTCACGGCCTGTGTAAACATAACACAGTGCTGTATCTTTATCCCAGATAATCGGCAGAATGTAAAAGCAGCCCTGCAAGGGGTCTCACGGGAGATTAAGACAGTCAAGGGCTTTACTGATGACCCCCTGCAGAGATGGTGGGCATCCCTAGGCTCTAGCCTACGCTGTGCCCTAGTAGACATAAGTAGCATAGCTGGGATCCTAGTGGTGATCTGTTGCTCTCTGTATTGTTGTTGTGAGTTATGGATTCAGGGCTCTGCCCTATGGCCGTGTGTCCCTGCCCAGAGGACACCCTCAGCCCAGGGGGTGGAGTATAAGGGAAATGGCTGTGTTTTAGCCAGGAGTAGACTGAGGCAGGCTTCCAGCACAGCATGACTCAGTAGGTTTGGTGCACAGGTGCACAACCCCACACATTATGTAACCATGCCACGTGAGGCACATTAGGTGATCACTCACATGAACTTGTGCTTGGCTCAGAGCCACTATTGTCTGTAAAAGATATAACTACCCTGCTGATGCTGTACATATGTCTCGTGCCTGGGCTTTTGCCCAGAGAGAGAGAATAAAGCCATGTCCAAAACTCCCTAAGATTCCTTAAGTGTTCTTTCAGCTGCCCACCACTCATCCGCCCACTCCTCTTGGTCTTCAGCTTGGGCTGGAACCTGACACTTGGCATGACAGGTGGCCCCAAAAAGAATCCAAATGAAACTTTTTGTGCTGATGCTTTATTTTCATCCCTTCATAACCTGCATAAGTCTTATGTGATAATCCATTTGTAAATACCAAATTAAGCGGGTAAAAGCTCATGGCAAAGCCCAGGGTCTTTACTGCTAAGATTTTGGAAAATATTAGGGTGCTGGAATACTCTTTTTTCCATTCAGTAAACAATTCTTAAAGACCCTTAAAGAAGGGCCACTTCTGTGATAGGCAACAAATTATAAGAGGGATGTGGTTTGAAGTGTTTCTCTTTCCTCCTTGCAAGTCAGGGAGCTGGAAGGGTCAGCCATGTCTCATCTAGACCATGTGTTTGTCATTATCAAAGCATGCTTATCTTAAGGTCTTTCAGAGAGAAGGATGGATTTCTAGCTGGTCTGTCAAAAAAAGGTTTTCTGGCTGAGTGTGGTGGTTCATGCCTGTAATCTCAGCACTTTGAGAGGCCAAGGCAGATGGATTGCTTGAGCTCGGGAGTTTGAGACTAGCCTTGGCAACATGGCAAAACTCCATCTCCACAAAAAATACAAAAAAATTAGCCAGGCATGGTGGCACATGCCGGTAGTCCCAGCTACTTGGGAGGCTGAGGCAGGAGGATTGCTTAAGCCCAGGAGCTAAAGGCTGCAGTGAGCTGTGATCACACTACTACACTAGAGCCTGGGCAACAAAGTAAGACTCTGTCTCAAAAAAAAAAAAGGTTTTGTAATTATACTAGGAGCCTCATTCCAAAGAGTAATATCATTCATGCCCTGCAGTTTTTCCTGACGTGTAACACAATTTCCTGCAATTGAAATCACAAGACATTATGCTGCCTTTGACCTGACAGGCCTGTTGAGACAAGGAAAACATAAACCTGATGGAACCTGACTCATCCCATGAACCTGGGCTCGTTAATACCTAAATTCAAAAACATTACAGCTGCCATTCAGTCTTTGTAAAATGGCTGCTGTTGATTTACTTTCTCTAGGCCTGAACTTTATTCCAGGACACTTTACAGGTTAAGAGAGAAGCCAAACACTTGCCAGTGATTACTCTTGAAGAAGCACTGGATGTGGAAGATGTGTTTTAATTTCCTCATATTCCCCCAAAGAGGCCAAGGCTGAGGTGTACCAAGGTCAGGGCTTAGGTGCATTCATTTAAAGTAGTTTCAGTTGTTTTGAATTTCCCCAGGAGAGAACAGTCATTTTTTAAATTTATTTTTTATTTTTTTAGGCAGAGTCTCACTCTTTCGCCCAGGCTGGAGTGCAGTAGTGCGATCTCAGCTCACTGCAACCTCTGCCTCCTGGGTTCAAGCGATTTGTGCCTCAGCCTTCCAAGTAGCTGGGACTATAGGTGCGCACCACCATGCCCAGCTAATTTTTGTATTTTTAGTAGACACAGGGGCTCACCATGTTGCCCAGGCTGGTCTTGAATTCCTGGCTGCAAGTGATTTGCCCGCCTCAGCCTCCCAGAGTGCTGGAATTGCAGGTGCGCACCACTGCACCCGGCAGAGCAGTCATCTTGAGAGAGGACAGGCAGATATTCTCGAGTGCCTTGGCTGAAATCCAGCCCAGGCCAGCGGCACCCAGAACATGATGCCATAGGCACAGGAAGCCTATGGCCAAGAGGCCCAGACTTGGTAGTGATTAACAAAATATAGAAATCTTTCCTGCCACCCCCAAGAAATCTATTCATGAATGTCAGTGTATTAAATATATGGCCAAGTGCAGTGGCTCATGCCTGTAATCCCAGCACTTTGGGAAGCCCAGGCAGGAGGATCACTTGAGCCCAGGAGTTCGAGACCAGCCTGGGCAACATAGTGAGACCCCCCAATCTCTAAAAATATGTTAAAAAATCACCGAGCATGGTGGTGCATACCTGTGGTCCCAGCTACTCAGGAGACTGAAATGGGAGGGTTGCTTGAGCCTGGGAGGTTGAGGCTGCACTCCAGCCTGGGTGACAGGCTCTCTCAAAAAAAAAAAAAGAGAGAGAGAGAGAATAAAATATGAAGATTAGGTCAGGTGGGGTGGTTCATGCCTATAATCCCAGGACTTTAGGAGGCCAAGGTGGGCAGATTGTTTGAGCCCAGGAAGTCAAGACTGCCATAAGCTGTGATCGTGCTACTGCAATCTAGCCTAGTTGACAAAGCAAGCCTCTATCTCAAAAAAAAAAAGAAAGAAAAGTATGAACATCATAACACTCACTCTCTGCTTTAAATACTGCCAACAGATGATCTGAAATTAATTCTTCCACTGAAGATTCCAGCTTCCTTTCTCCATCAATTATCCAAGGAGTTTGTGGTAGATTCCTGGAGTATTTATTATATCTCCCTGAGAAAGAAATAATCAGATAGCCTGGATGGAATGGAGTAATTAACATAGTAGGATAAAAAGAGAAGCAACAACTATAAGGGCCAATATCCTAAGTGCTACGATAGAAAACAAGGCCTATCCTTTACCTAACTAACAATCCAATTTGGAGACCTGGGACATATACATGTAGATAATTAAATAAAAAGGTTTAAAGTAACAATAAAATAGATGGGTAAATATATGATATGAATGGTACATCAAATGAGTTTGAAAGGAATGCTCAATATATTTAATTTGATTGGCTGACTAAACAAGTTATATAATATTATGAATGTACCAAGGATAAAAAAAAAACAAAAAAACACAACCAAACTTGCTTTTACACCTGATGAGTAAAGCTACAGTAAGGCAGGTAGCTTTCATTGCCCTAGGATAGGATATTATAGTCAAGGCTGAAGAGCAATTTCACTTCAGCTATTACTATAAAACAGTTGTAACTTTCAAACAAAAACTTGTCTGCCAGATTACCTTTTAGGAAAGTCAATGAACAATTTCTTTCCAGTGGAAGCCAAGTGTTTAGTCATTTTGGGGATAATAAGTTATTTTTTCAAGTTTGCTTTTATGTTATAAAATAGCCTCTGTCCTGCTGTTTTTCTCCAAACCAGTTTTGGGTCTCTGCATCTACCCATATTTCTACTTGGCCATCTCTGATGAGAACTATTAAAACCTAGGAAGTGTCATTTCCCTTTGGTATGGCATTTAAAATAACTGATCTCCTAAGTGATCCTTTAGAATGCCCACAAAACCTAAAATAAGTTTGGCTATTGATCCTACTTCTCAAGAGGGTAAACTTATTAGAATCTAATAACAGCAATAAGAATAAAATAGAACAGGAGTCAGCTGAGTTTTTAGAAAGGAGAGTACGTTCACAGTGTATGTATATTCTAGACTAAATATTTTACCAGCCACAAAAACAGCACCATGAGCACATTCAATTTCAAGAACAGCGCATACAGCCTTTGGTGAGTTTGGAGGACAAGGAAACTGCCTGCAAAACAAAATAAATTTTATAGCTATTTTCCAGACATAATATTGAATCACAAAACTTAGATGAATCAGCATTGTCTGAGACATACACAGAGCCCAAGTCTCTCTCTAACTTTTAGTTTCGCAACAATACAGGTCTTGCAGGCCTGTGGAGTAACAATTTTAACATATGAGAGTGGCACTAAGTAAATAAGGGCTCTGCTGCTACCTTTCACCTTCGGGAGGACTTATCTTCCGAGGCAAAAACTGCAATTACTTTTGCACCAACCTAATACTTTCCAATAGCCTCAAGATTTGAGGGAAAAATCCATACATAGGAAGTGGAAGCCCCTTCAGGCTCTTTAACCATTTTGCTGTCCATGGTCATGTGCAGTTTACTGCTGACTCTACCCCCCTTATCACATCATCGTTTGAAATGTATTGAAGGATCTTCTGGAAAGAAAACTTACAGTAATATTTTATTTAATAAAATGAATGTACCAAGAATTAAAATGTAAGGTTTATTGCATTTATTTTATTTTAGCATATTTTAACAAGTGAGGAAACTCATGAGCCTTCCTCTCCCTTTTCTGGAGATGAACGATACTAGGAAATACAGGACTAAGGATGTAATAGGCATAGCACTGGGCTAGAATTTCAGGACATCTGGCTCCAGGTCTACTCTATTACTAGCTTAGGCAAGTCAACTCCCTCTTTGGACACACTACCCTCTTCTAAAAGATCAAGAAGTTAGACTTGATTCGGCCGGGCACAGTGGCTCACGCCTGTAATCCCAGCACTTTGGGAGGCCGAGGCGGGTGGATCACCTGAGGTCAGGAGTTCAAGACCAGCCTGGCCAACATGGCGAAACCCTTTCTCTACTAAAAATACAAAAAATTAGCCGGGCAGTGGTGGTGCATGCCTATAATCCCAGCTACTTGGGAGGCTGAGGTAGGAGAATCACTAGAACCCGAGAGGCAGAGGTTGCAGTGAGCCGAGACTGCTCCACTGCACTCCAGCCTGGGCAACAAAGTGAAACTCCGTCTCAAAAAAATAAATAAATAAATAAGTATTTTTTTTTAAAAAGACATTAGACTTGATATTAATTTGACAAACATTTACTGAACACCACATATGCCAGGTACTGCACCATGGGTTGGAGAGATAACAATGACTAAGACACAATCCTGGCCCCTGAAATACATCATCTTGTTTCAGAGATAATCCAGCTTATCTCTAACATTCCCTTTATTCTAAAATTTCACGATGCTTCTTTGTTTCTAAACTTCTACTTACTTAAGGAAATCCTCTTCCTTTATCTTATTCAAGGCTTTCATAACTGCCATTCTAGTGAATACAGACTATATAGGGTAAAATGAGAAGAAAAGACATTTTATTATCCAGACAAGAAAACATCAGATGTGAAACACAGAACATGGCTGGAGAAATTGTATCATTTCATTATATCATTTCATATACTTAACATGGAGAAATACTTAAGCATTTCAAGAAAATAAATAAAACTTAAGCATTCATGTCAGTTCTGCAACTGGCATACCTCTGTAACCCTTCTCTTCAATCTGGTCTTTGTCTATAATAACAGGCAGATCTAGCAGAACAGGTCTTCTTCACCACACTGTCCCACCTCTCTCAAATTATGGTATAATTCAAATACAAAACATGATGACACTGTAGGAAGTGTGATTTAATTTTTTTTCCCTTGACTTCAACAGGAATTTAGATTGATTCAGCTACCTTTTCTTTCCTACATCCCTTCAGAGGCCACAGTATGTAATTTAGGAGTTGGCTGCCAGGGTAAGGGATAAAGCAGAGCCAACCTGCCGGCCCTGGCATCTAGCAACTCAGTCTCACTCACCAGCCACAGAGTAAGCAAATCCACTGTACTGAACAGAAGGGCATCTACAACAAATGTTCCACTTGGATTTTTTAAGATAAGAAAAGCCAAACTGCACAGTAGACACACTAGAACTAATTAGTGCATATATACATGGCTTACCATGATAAATCACAATTAGTTCTTCTGTTAGGAGAAATCACATTTGACTGAAAAGGATTACAGTGTAGGCAGCTCAACAGTATATCACCAAAGGAATATTTTTTTCAAAACCATATTCTAGGGAACACTATGGCATTCTATAAGATACCATAGGGTTACAACTGAAAATTAAGTGCCTGTTTGATAAGATATGAAATCTTAGGCTTGAAAAAAATCTCAAAAAGTCATTCAATTTGCTCCCAGCCATGAGGCAAGAAAACTATACTTCAGACTCTACAACTCCCACTGGCCAATGGTGTGGTGTCTATGATGCTTTAACAAAAATCTCCTTATCCTATTACTTGATGCCTATTATTATATTTCCTTAAGGGTAAATAAAATAAAACTAGGTCTTCAATGTAGATACATCTTACAGGTTATTTGGGCAGAGCTTCCCAACTGGCGTAGCAAAGCAGTGGACTATGGTTGTGCCAAGATGTTGATCTCTTTAGTTCAGAAGGGTTGCTGGGCAGGGCCTCAGACAGTGGAAACCCCAGGCCTGTTGCTACCAATCTGAAGCAACTCCATCCTGTTAAGCTCAGGGTGCTGAACAAACATGGAATGTTTTAGATGTGCCATGATATAAGAAAAGTAGGGAGGTGCTGCTTTCGGCTTGGTCTGCATTTCTAATTATTTCTGCACAGGGCATTAGGCAAATGTTACAAACTTCTTTCCCCCAGTTCTAAAAAGCCCAGCAATTAGTCAAAGCAAGAGGCAAAACCAACAGATGTACATTTGACAATGAGCTTATGTTCTTCTTAACAATCACAACAACAAAATGAATGTCAGTAAAACTGTAGGAATGCCTAAGTCTATGTACCAAACCACCTACGAAACTGATGCATGAAAGATGACCAATATAGCACCACATCATTCTATCCTGACATGATACGAGCTAAGAGTGTATGTTAACTAACTTGTCCGTTAACATGAAGATTAGCTAACATTAAGATGATAAAGAAGAGTTTGAATAAAAATGCCCTTTTTGCAAATGTAGCCAGAAAGAGGACATGTTAATTCAGGACTGTCCTAAATAAAACAACTTACTTTGAATTATATATTCTAAACATTGATTTCTGGAAAATGGATATTAGCTGAAAGTTTGGAATGCTACTGATACTTACCATTGATTTTCTCAGATGATGTAATTTGAGGGATTAAAATCTAAACGTCGAATTTAATGAGTAATAGTAACATCACTGAAACACTGATTCTAAATTTAACATCATCAGGGGAACAATCTAGACACTACACAAACATGAGGATGTTTGTGTGCTACAACTTCCTAGCCAGAGGTGAAGGTTGAAAAAGTTGAAAAACAAAAATTAATGTAGCAAATGGAAATATTTAAAAGCTGATTCTTAGTATAATAGAGTTGCCATGTTTCTGATGCATATCCTTTTTGTTGGAAATTTGAATATTCAGCTCAGACAAAACTCACTCAAGAGTAAGAAGCGGGAACCTTTCCTTACCTGTTTGTTTTTGGCTGGCTTAAAACAATCTGGGCATATTGCAGCTCTAAAATAAAATTCAAGTTAATATAAAAGGTTAATGAGTTTATTTTGGGGTAGATATAATTCAAATATATTTCATACAAAATGGCTGCTAAACTCAGGACATCAGGAGCAGACAAAATGAGTCCCTGTATGAGCTATATCGGTTTGCCCAGGAACTATGTTCAAGGACACATTTTATTTTTTTGAGGGCACATTTTAAACCTACTAAGACATAACAAGTTCTTCTCTTTCTTATTAGGAAGAGAAGCAATACTATTTTCATGAAAACCAAACAGCATTAACAATTTTACACCATTGACATTGTTGTTTACATGGCAACTTACAGGAAGTGGCAATCCTCAACTGTTTCTGGGTGAGCAAAGACCACACTCACTTCAAACAAGCTCTAAAAATTATAAAGACAGTTTAAAAATGAGCAAAAGGAAACTAACATCTAACAACTTATTAATGGAAATAGAAATTCATTCTCAAAGATTGGCTCAGAAAAGAATGACCAGAAAAACTGGAAATACTACTGCTCTCAAATCAACTTGTTATCAGGGCAGCTGTAAAGGAAATAGTTTTGTTTTTTTTTTAACTTCTAAAACTCAGTCATTAGTGATCCTACCAAAAAAGTTTTAAAATAAATGTGTATACTTTTTGGACAAATGTGTAAATTAGGTATAAAGATGAATGAGAATTTACAGAATTGAAAATAAATAATAACAGAGAGAAATGAAGAATTATTCTGCCAATACTATGATTTGAATTATTAGCAAGGCAAAAAACATACTATTCAGATCCCTAAAAACCATATGAAGCTTCTTTTTAAAGTGCTCAAACATCTTAATGGATTTGAGTTTTAAAACCAAATCTTAATTTTTTTTGTTTTATTACAAAAATTATACACATAAATTATAAAATGATCAAATACAAGACAGTTTTTCAATCCCACGCCACTGAAGCAGAACCATTAACAATTTGATGTTTCTTTCTAGGCATTTTTGTGAATATAAATGTATATGTGTTATTTTTTAAGACATGCTTTTGGAAAATTGCTTTAATATTATATCATGGAAATCTTTTCAACTCTAGGGACTGTCAGACATTTAAGCTGTAGAAAATTTTTCTGTAACAAAAAAAATGCTATAATGAACATCCTTGTACAACAAAAAAAGCATGATTTTATACTTTTACCTCCATGGAGAATATACAAAATTCCATATGGGGGAGGGGTCGGGGGAGGAATAGCTAAAAACGCCATACTATGTTGCAATTTTGTCTTTATATTTACTGAGTTCATTGGATAGTTAGTAGACCTATTAGCTACTCTAGAATCACAATAATGAATAGCTTTTTTTTTTTTTTGCTCCTTATTCTAATCTATACAATAATTAAAATGAACAACGCATTCCTTTCATTCAGGGAAACTTCACTCAACCCACATCTTTTGTTTTCTATTTTCTGTTCTCACTGATACAACATGTAAAATTATTTGTGCTTCAAAACTGAAATTTGAGGTAAAAATATTTTGCATTAATGACTTCTCTAACTTCCAAAATACTTTCATTACCTCATTTCCTCTTCATGCTATCTGTGAAGTGGTTTTATTCTCTATTCTCTCAATACTCGGTTTACAGAACAGAGCATATTCTTACAGAAGGAAATATTACTGCATAATTCAGAATGGTTTTGAAAAACTGTTTAGCTTTAGTAGATGGTTTTGTGATTTTATTTGAATAGGGGTGTATCTGATATTCAGGGAATTTCCTTCTAGCAAAATGATGAAGCAATGAGGCCATAATATTAAAATCTAATTTAAGATGACCTTCCTGTTTTCACACCCGGAAGCCTGTTGAGTCTTCCCTGAAAGTCAACCCATTTCAGAGACTGAGGTAAGGTCTGCTCTGGAAAAGGGAAATGTTCTGTTTTCAAAGGCAGTTACTGCCTAAAAGTAAACAGGGGGATTTGAGATACCAACAAGGTAGGATTGAGCCCATACTCATTGTAATTGAATAGGTTCTGTCCACGCATTTGAAAACAAGATTAGCCACAGATAAACCAAAATTAAATAGTCCAGAGTTGACTCTATATTTGCTTGCAGTTATTTATATGTTGCTTTGCATCAAGTCTGTTCCTCCAACTGAACTATAAATACATTAAAGGCAAAGATTCATTTCTAACCTTTTAAGGTCAATTAGGGTACCTTCATAAGTGTCTTAGATCATAAAGAAGTCTTAGGGAAAAAAAAAAAAAAGAAATGCTTTGACTTCAATTTAAGACTATCAGAATTTAACATTTTAAAAGCTTAAAAAATCCTTCACTGGATTATTTAAAAAGAAGTTTTTTTGGCTAACCAAAACCCTGCCATATAATTAAGTAAAACTAGTAAAATCAGAGAATAAAATTAACAATGCTGTTGACCCAATACCTTTCCATCAATGGGAACACCCAGTTCCTCTGAAAACAGGGGGTGAGTTATCCATTTGTAGGCTTCTTTTAGCTGAACTATATCATCTCTTCCCAGCGACAGACTCTGCTTTCTGAATAACATAAAAATTAATTCACTGACATGAAAAACTTTACTTTTTCTATTAAAGGCAAGAATTTATGCAATTATTTTTAAAATACTGATTGAGTGTCTAGTATGTACCAGGCACTATTCTACACATTAAATAGAAAGCAGAGAACAAAGCAGACAAAAATTCCTCACCTCATGGACCTTATACTCTAGTGGAATCATGGACTTACTTTTTTAAATGGCATATAACACAATTTTTAAAGCTTCAAAGTCAAAAGCACACTATGGGTTTTTCTGAGCTAGAATTGCCAGATTCCAGGATTTATACATCAGAAGACAGAAAGATGGGATAGAGATGATTGTTTACTGCTCTCAAACTATAAAACTGTGTATTACAATAATCACATCCACATTTTAATGCTTGCTTTTCCCCTCTTGTTGAAAATGGGGCTTACTTTTGGGAAATCAACAAAGAAGTTGTACTTTTTAAAAAACTTTACTGCTGAAGAAGAAATATGAAATCCTAAAGTATCAATGTTCTGAAATGCTCATCAATGTATTATCAGATAAATAGCTGAATAAAAATTTGACATTCCCCCAAAATATACTCATGAGACAATAAATAGGTTTTGGGAAGTCCCTTTTATAAATTATAGCTTTAGTTTGTAACCTAAAATTGTGATAGAAAGGAACTTGAGATAAAAGGGATGAAAAACATGGTGTGGTATTATTAAAACTCCTCTACTCTGCTGAGAACACTGGGATATTACTAACAAACTAACAAGCCCACGTCATTCAAATAATTAAAACTTCAAACCAGCCTTATGGCGATTTATAGGGCTGCTTTTAATGAAAGAGATGTAAGGGCCAACTTATGCATCATCCCTTTTAATGCCCAATTTTCACTGATAGAAATTACTCCTTATAGGCAACATCCATTGTAATTTAAGACCAAAAGACACTACTAACCACAGGTTAAAAACAAAAAGTAATTAAGCTAATGGCTGAATTTAGTTGATCAGAAAAAACAAAGAATATGCAGATCACTATTCCTCTAAAAATGCAAAATAAGAAATAGTTGATCCAAAAAAAATAAAAAAAAGAAAGAAGTAGTTGATCTACCCATTCTGTATCCAGCTGAGAATATAACTTGTTACAGAGAGAGCTTTCATATGCTTTGGGATTGTGATTTAACAATGAAATACCCAGATAAACTCTACATCTGATAAATAATCAAATTATTTCTCTACATCCAAGAACTTATTCAAATACTAACTGTGTGAGCTTCATAAACTGTTCCTAATTCTCTGAATATTAGAAAGATTTTAGGTATTTTAAAAGACTATCCTGATACTCTGTCAACAGTTCAACTATTTAATATTTGCACAAAATAGCATCACAGTTGAAAGTAAATAATATATGAAAATACATTTTAAAGAATAAACGTTGAAACAGAAAACACAAGAATGGAAACAATTTTTAAAATTGTTTAGATTCTGGAAAGTCCAAAGGCTTGTTACAAAAGCGAATCCCAAAAATGAGTTAAAACATTATTTAAGAAAACCAGTGTTTTAAATCCTTCACAGTCTTTGAAATATATTTAGTGCATTTGAGTCCAGTTTAAAAACTTCAACCATAGGTATTTTTTCCCTCCAGATTATAGAGCCAGAGGAAAAGGTTAACAGACAGCTTGGAAACCTCATCCTTATATATAAAGCAAATATACTACTTAAAATGCCAGATTTCCAATCCTGAAAGTTAAATGCAGCTAATAAGTTTCCTAATACAATTTGGGCTAAATATCTTCACAGAGGTCCCTAGCATATACCTGATTGTCCTTTAGAGGGACTAGTACTCATTAAAGTAAATTCAGTCCCCATTTCATACTTAGTAACTACACTTCTCTTTCTCTTCTCTGTCAGGTAAGTGCTTATGAGGGTGTCAGTTGCAATCACTTTTGCTGTAGATACAACACAACAACCATTCTAAAGAAAAGATGAACCAGAATATGCAAGGCAATTAATTTTTTTTGTAAGTTCCCTAAATCAATTCTTTAACAGCAATTCCTCCACAATCTTTTCAACCCAGAATGAACTAGGGACACTGAGGGAAAAAAACCAATGACCTGTGTTTTTTTCTGTTCCATTATCCCTATATCAGTCAGAATCTTTTGGAAGAACTAAACTTAGTTTAAAATCCTTTGATAAGAAATAAAAAGCCGGGAGCAGTGGCTCATGCCTGTAATCCCAGCACTTTGGGAGGCCGAGGCATGTGGATCACCTGAGGTCAGGAGTTAAGAGACCAGCGTGGCCAACATGGTGAAACCCTGTGTCTACTAAAAATACAAAAAAATTAACCAGGCATGGTGGTGCATGCCTGTAATCCCAAGCTAGTTGGGAGGCTGAGGCAGGAGAATCACTTGAACCTGGGAGGCAGAGGTTGCAATTAGCCGAGATTGCACCACTGCCTGGGCAACAGGGGTGAAACTACGTTTTAAAAAAAAAACAAAACCCGAAATAAAAACAGCAACTCATTAGCAACATAGATATAAATTGAAAACATTTAGAAAAAAGCATGCTCTGACTATGCTAGCAAATTTCTAAAAACATAGGATCAAGTTTTATTACACCAGAATCTAAACCATTTGAGACTAATTTAATAATATCTAACGAAACCCCCAAACCTTATGTAGTTATTACCCTTTTGAAAATGCAGATATATAACACAACACAAACAAAAAAGCCAAATTAATTCTTTTTCTATAAGTCACTTAACCAAGTATGAGATTCTAAAACAGAAATTTATGCTTCTTCCTGGATTTTTCTCTCCAGAGTACATAGGTACTGCCAACAGTCATATGGCCCTTTTTTTACTGGTATGTTTTAGTTTCAAATGACAAAATATTCTGGAGAATTAAAAAAAAAATTTTAAATTCAGTTGGGAATCAAATGCTGATTTGAAGGAGGCGATTTAGAGACTTTATCAAACTTACTATGAATATTCATATGTTTTGTTGCAGAAATATTAATATGTTTGATTATGTAGTACCACCCCAGAGCCTGGGGGGGGCGGGGGACGGAAATGATATACATGATCTCTAACATCATATCACATTTTAAAAATCCAAAAATTTTATATTTCAAAACACTTTTGGCCTCCAAGTGTTTCAGATAAAGGATTGTGAATCTATGTTTTCTATGTCTTACCTGTGTGTAAACTCACTGTTGTTCCACCAGTTATTTACTTTTTATCTTTTATGACATAGTTTTATAGTTTAGTCTCTAAGACCAATATAAAATTTATTTTTAGGCTGCATGCTGTGGCTTGTGCCTGTAATCCCACCACTTTGGGAGGCCGAGGCGGGTGAATCACCTGAGGTCAGGAGTTCAAGACCAGCCTGGACAACATGGTGAAACCCCATCTCTACTAAAAATACAAAAATTAGCCAGGCATAGTGGCAGGCTCCTGTAATCCCAGTTACTTGGGAGGCTGAGGCAGGAGAATCGCTTGAACCAGCGAGGTGGAGGTTGCAGTGAGCTGAGATCACACCACTGCACTCCAGCCTGGGTGACAGAACAAGACTCCACCTCAAAAAATGATAATAATAATAATAAACAAAATTTATTTTTTAAAAATAACTGCCCAAACTACATTACATAAGTGCCTAATGCATATAAAACATGTATTTACATTCATATTAAAACACACAAAAAATGAATCTGCTTTAATAAACTACTAATATGCTATGCAAATAAACTAATGAAACAAGATTGATACCCTAAGTGTATACAATAAAAATTGGTTCTTTGTGCTAATTTCTCTAGTAGCTAGTGAATGCACTATAAAAATAGAGATTGTAGTAGTAAAAGTGCTTTAAGAACCAGGTAGCTTGTATTTGAATGGTAGTAAAAATTCCCTACCTAAATTACTTACCCCATTTCCTGTTTTACCAGCAACCATGCAGCATGCTGTAGGCAATTTAGTCACACCCAGAAAGAGAAAAGGGGGAAACATGTTCAGTGAAATTAAGTCTCAATATCATTACTGAAGTGCTTAACTATTTGCTAATCAAACTCCCCTTTTTAGGTGACGAGTTAGTATTCAAAAATTTACCAGTGACCTCAGTCTCATTTAAAATCAGAAATGAGGTAAGATTTTATTTTGCAGTGCTGGTTTACTGTGGCCTAGGAATTCAGCCGGGGTATCCCCCTCCTCCTTACAGATTTCTATTTCTCATTAATGAGGTATGAGTGTTTCTTTTTCTTTCTTTCTTCTCTTTTTTTTTTTTTTTTTTTTTTTTTTTTTTGAGACGGAGTCTCGCTCTGTCACCCAAGCTGGAGTGTACTGGCAGGATCTCAGCTCACTGCAACCTCTGCTTCCTAGGTTCAAGATATTCTTCTGCCTCAGTCTTCTGAGTAGCTGGTATTACAAATGCCTGCCACCACACTCGGCTAACTTGTGTTTTTAGTAGAGACGGGTTTTCACCATGTTGGCCAGGCTGGTCTCGAACTCCTGACATCAAGTGATCCGCCCACCTCGGCCTCCCAAAGTGCTGGGATTACAGGCGTGAGCCACCGCGCCCAGCCCGCATTTAATCTGGGCCGGGCGCGCCGGCTCACGCCTGTAATCCCAGCACTTTGGGAGGCCGAGGTGGGCGGATCACGATGTCAGGAGATCGAGACCATCCTGGCTAACACGGTGAAACCCCGTCTCTACTGAAAAAAAAAGTACAAAAAAATTAGCCGGGCGTGGAGGGGGGCGCCCGTAGTCCCAGCTACTTGAGAGGCTGAGGCAGGATAATGGCGTGAACCCGGGAGGCGGAGCTTGCAGTGAGCCGAGATCGCGCCACTGCCCTCCAGCCTGGGCAACAGAGCGAGACACCGTTTCAAGAAAAAAAAAAGAAATGTATGCCAAATGCTTTGCATAGTAAGTGACTGACACTGAGATTTCTGTTTCCTGTTAGACTCCCACAGCTTTCACCTTAAAGAAAGGTAACGATATGTCCCCCACAGCACACAGCATTTTGTAAACATGACGGAAACATTGTATAAGTCAATAAATACCACATGTAGTCTGCTTCTACGTGTCACAAAAAAAGGCCAACGATTATCATTCACATCCACTTCAAGACACGGCTTAATTTATGGATATGCTGTGGTTCATATGTAGACCTGTCCTTCTAAACTAACAGGACTTCCTTCGGATGACCAGTAGGGTACTCTATGAACTCCTAAAGACTGATGATCACTTGGAAAGATGAGCTGCATTAATTCTTTCAGACGTCAGCCAAGTAGAATAAATTAACCGCTAACTGGGCACAACCTGTTCCCAGTGATGGCAGTGTGGACCGTCCGGAGTAGCCGCTGCCATCAAGCCTGCTGCAGCCGGGAGGTGTGGGCGGTGGCGGCAGGAGGGGTTGTGGGAGCAGCAGTGGCGGCGGTGGGACCCCTGTGCTCCACATCCCCGAGGCAGCCAACTGTGCCACCTCTGCTCTCGCATGGCCGGCCAGGACCTGTTCTCAGGCCCAAAGCCTCCGTCCCGGCCTCAACCTCGCTCCCCGTCACCATTTCAGGGGTCCACAAGCACCCGGCCAAAGGCACAGCCGGGACTCGTGGGGCCAGCCCTGAAAGTGTCGGGTTAATTTGCACGGGGTTGGCTGGGGCGGCCTCTGCTGTGGGGAAAACGCAAAGAGGCAGGCAGTCCCTGGAGTCTCACCCAACTTGCGGCTGTGGACCTAAGCATCTCTGCACTTTCAGGGACCCGGGAAGGCCCCCCCCCCCCCGTTGTCCCCACAGGCCTGGAGGTGTCTGCTCCCGCTGCCTGACCTCTCCCTGCTCCCAGTGCCTGCACCAATCTCGGAGAAGGGTTGGAGCCGAGCCTGGGCACTGTCGCAGCCCAGCCAGGTGTGTGCACACTCATGGCAGTGCTGACACGCCAGCCCCATGCTGCCTCAGCCCCCTGTAGACTTTGGGCACCAACAAGTACGGGAGGGAGGCCAAGGAGGGGCTGAGGGCAGTTTGGTGCTGGCCTGCAGGCGCCCCTTGGCAAGAACAGCCAGGGCGCCATGAACAGCAGCAGGAGGCAGAGAGGTTCCTGGGCAGAAAGCGGCAGGTCCACAGTGAAGCCCTACCTTCAAGCCAGGGAGGGCCTGAAGCCTGGGGGCTGGGCTGCCAGTCCCCGGGACAGGAGTAGGAACTTGTGGTCCTTTTTCCAGGCCCACCCATGGCTGCCCATGGACCAACTGGCACACACTTCCTCCCCTCTGAGGCCCATATAAAGCCCTGGACTCAGCCAGACCCAAAGAGATGAGGGGACAACCAGCAGCAGAGAGGAGCTATCCACCCCAGAGTCTCTCTGCTGAGAGCTGAAGAAACGATAGGACGACCTGCCTGCAGAGAGGAGTTTTCCTCTCTGCTCAGAGCTGAAGAAATGACAGACGACCTGCCTGCAGAGAAGAGCTACCCTCTCTGCTGAGAGCTGAAGAATTACAGGACGACCTGCCTGCACAGAGGAGCTACTCTCTCTGCTGAGAGCTGAACACTTATCGGGACACCCTGGCTATGCAGAGGAGCTACCCTACCCACTGTGGGTCTTCTCTGAACTGTTCTACCACTTGATAAAGCTCCTTTTTTTTTTTTTTTTTTTTTTTTTGGAGATGGAGTCTTGCTCTGTCACCAGGCTGGAGTGCAGTGGTGCGATACCAGCTCACTGCAACCTCCGCCTCCCGAGTTCAATTGTTTCTCCTGCCTCAGCCTCTCAAGTAGCTGGGACTACAGGCGCGTGCCACCACGCCCATAAAGCTCCTTTTCATCTTGCTCATCCTCCACTTGTTTGCATACCTCATTCTTCCTGGACGCAAGACAAGAACTCAGGACCTGACAAATGGTGGGGCTAAAAGAGCTGTAAAACAAACAGGGCTGAAACACGCCCCTTGCTCACCACGGGGGACGAGAAGGAGAGAAGAGAGAGGAAGAGAAGAGCTGTGGCCGGGAACCCAGACCTAGGAGCTCCCTGAGCCAGGGCTGTGACACCCTCTTTAGGGCTCTGCGGTTTCTAGCGTCTCCAAATTTCCAGGTGCCACCATATTCCCCGGGGTCAGCTGTGGAAGCTGTTTATGGTATTTCTGGTCCAGCCTCAGCTTCACAGGGAGCCATGACTGCGCGTGGAGCTGCCTGCGCCCCTGCAGCCAGCGTGCCTGCTGTGTGCGATGGCTGGACCCCATGCTCACTCACACACCTCTCGCTGCTCCACGCCTGGCTTGCCCTTGGCAGGCATCAGACCCAGGCGTAGCCTGCCAGGCCGAGTGGACAGAACGAGCCTAGCGGGCTAGAGAAAAACTCGGGCAAAGACGCCACTGTCCACAGAGGTTTCCAGCTGGCGAAGCAACACCCCAAGGATCCCGTAACACCAGTGCCTGAATGTCTCACCAGTACCTTCTGATGTGTTAGTTTACTCTGCTAGCTCAACCTAATACATTTATAGTAGTAGTATTACAAGACCCCTTCCTTTTTTCCTTTCATTTATTCGAGCCTTATTTCAAAATGCATGGGCATAGTACCATGGTTTTGTTTGTTTGTTTGTTTGAGACGGAGCCTCACTCTGTCGCCCAGGCTGGAGTGCTATGGCGTGATCTTGGGTCACTGCAACCTCCACCTCCTGGGTTCAAGCAATCCTCCTGCCTCTGCCTCCCGAGTAGCTGGGACTACAGGTGCACACCACCACGCCCAGCTAATTTTTGTATTTTTAGTAGAGACAGGGTTTCACCATGTTGGCCAGGATGGTCTCAGTATCTTGACCTCGTGATCCGCCCGCCTTGGCCTCCCAAAGTGCTAGGATTATAGGCATGAGCCACTGCACCCAGACAGTATCATAGTATTATAACACACAAATTACTATGAGTCAGAAAACCTAACTTTAGGTTTTACTTAATTTCTGGGACTCAACTTTCTAATGTG
Organism: Pan paniscus; assembly: GCF_029289425.2. NCBI lineage: Eukaryota > Metazoa > Chordata > Mammalia > Primates > Hominidae > Pan > Pan paniscus. The sequence goes on along the minus strand of NC_073261.2, from coordinate 65,401,901 downwards.
TAAAATGAGAGAATTACTAAGATGATTGTAATTTAAACTTTTCTGGATGCCTAAAGAAATCGTTTATAGGCACTGTTATTAAACTGTTTTATAATAGACGACTGAGACCTATGGGACTTAGGGAGCATTCAAAAAAAAAAAAAAAAAAAGAATAATGGTCTCCTAAAACTGAAACCTTGTAGTTAATTTTGTCCCGCCCTTCCTTCAGCCTCATTCTTTTTCTTTGTTTTTTTTTCTTTTATTTTGAGACAGAGTCTCACTCTGTCACCCAGGCTGGAGTGCTGTGGCACGATCTCGGCTCACTGCACCCTCCTCCTCCCCATTTCAAACGATTCTCCTGCCTCAGCCTCCTAAGTACCTGGGAGTACAGGCACCCGCCACCACATCCAGCTAATTTTTATATTTTTAGTAGAGACCGGGTTTCATCATGTTGGCCAGGCTGGTCTGAAACTCCTGACCTTAAGTGATCTGCCTACCTCGGCCTCTCAAAGTGCTGGGATTACAGGCATGAGCCACCTCTCCTGGCCCAGCCTCCTTCTTTAAGAGATCAATAAACACATGTCCTTATATATACAAAAATATTAATACTTCCCTTGCAGGACTATTGTGATGATTTAATGTGTTTGTAAGACATATTGGGTTTGTAAAGACCCAAGTCATATTCCTGGCAAATACTGAATAAATGGTAATTAATACTGTTGTTGAACTGAAACCTTATCTGTACTTTACAAATAATAAAATTCAGATTTATACCTTAAAAGATTTATAGGACTTGATCTCATTCCGTCATATTTCCAAACTGCTTTGCTATAGCTAGTTCTGAAACCTCCCTCTTCAATGAAATCTGAGCTATAGAGAGCTATCTGTCTCTTCTTTAAGGAACCTCAGACTCTTCCGTCTTTTCTTAGTGACCTTTGTGTCTCTTCTTTTGAAGCAAACTCTGTTCTCTACAAGTCACTTCCAGGTGATGTCATCAAGTCTGCAATGTATCCCACCATCCTCTAATTATAAAGTAGGGCGGAACTGGAGGTTGCCAAGGGAAACCAGGTAACCATGTGTAACACATGAAATTAAATCAAATGTCTTTAGTATCTGAGACTTGTTAAATGGTTTTTCCTTCCAAAGCCTCTGCAGGCTCCCTGCTCCAGCATGCCAGCAGATTGGACAGAACTAACCACACAGCAGGGGCTTAAAGGCTGAATCTCAAATAAGTCAGTATTGCTGGATTATTCAATTGTTACCACAAGCTAATAATGCCCTGGACCTGCTTCTGGCAAGGAAAAAGAAGTATATTTCTCCCTTTCAAATCACCAAGATAATTTTGATAAATGTTCTGTCCCTTAGTGAATAGAAAAAAATCTATTCTCTAGAGTAAACAAATAAATTTTTCCTCCCCAACAGAACCAAATGGCATTAAAGTTATCAGGTTTAATCAAATTTGATACCAGAGGCAGTATGTCACCTCTGGAAAATTAAGAAAACACAATTTAATCCTGGACTATGTTTAACTTTATTGGAGAATGTTAGGCAAGTCCTAAATGGGGCAGTTGAATAAGTGCTTGCTAAAGTGCTTGTGTACTCTGCTAACACTAACACACACACCATAGACCAGAAGGTCTATGCCTGGGAATGGTGTTTGAGCTTTCTGAGTTAGAGGTTCATCTAGTACCAAATAATGAGAGTAGGTGACAGTAGGAACAGGGATTGAAGTTGATTCAAGCAGAGGTGATGGAGAAAGGATAGAGACAGAGAGAGGTGTTAAAAATGGTGTGTTGCAAAACTACAATTCAGTAAAGTTGGACACTTTGGGGTATGTTATGTGTGTTCATAAGTGAGGTTAGGGGTTCAGCGATTAAAGATGAAACTGGAAGGTTCAGAAGGTTTTGATTGCCAAGCTAGGTCATGAACCCAAAGGCTGAAACCATAACATGAGATGTGATTCATTTATGTATAGGCCAAGACTCGCGGCAGCACAAAGAAACATTTGATCTTTGAATCGTCTATAATTCATCAAGTTGCAATATAACCATCATTTTCGTACTATTGTTTTTCTTGTGTGGTAGTTTAAGAGGAAAATATGTCTTGCGCTAAAATATTTCTTTATCATACATGGGAAAGTATAGTGTGAGAAAGTCATATTTTCCAGAAAAATGAGAGAATGTGTCCAGCCCACTTTTCTCATTTTTGTTGTCTATCTGGCTCTTACAGACATCTGAGTCTGTAATTCCTGATGGAGGGAAACAAACACTAGATCAAAAGGCAGGCTCTGCTTCTCTTATGTGATCACTAGCAAGGTGGCTTCTCTCTCTGGGTTTCTCAAACCGTAAGAGGAAGGTATTCAATTTATTTAGGGGGTACTGCCTATGTGGTGAGATTGCAATTGAGAATGCAGAGATAAAAAAACAGTCTCTGCCCATGAGCAAACCCATGAACTAAGACAAAATGATAATAAACATTAAGCTATTAATAGTAACAGTAATGAAAATAATTAAAATACAGAGTGGTGGGGGCTGAGACAGAGATACACTTAGGAGGGGCATGTAAAGGATCCTCGGCTCAGTCTTGCAGGAGAAGTGACACCTAATCTGAGCTTCGAAGGATCAGCTACTTACAATTCACAGGGCAGGCCGGCTTGGGGCTCACGCCTATAATCCCAGCACTTTGGGAGGCTGAGGAGGGTGGATCACCTGAGGCCAGGAGTTCAAGACCACCCTGGCCAACATGGTGAAACCCCATCTCTACTAAAAATACAAAAATTAGCCGGGTGTGGTGGTGTGCACCTGTAATCCCAGCTACTAGGGAGACTGAGGCAGGAGAATCACTTGAACCTGGGAGGCGGAAGTTGCAGTGAGCTGAGATTGCACCACTGTACTCCAGCCTGGGCAACAGAGTGAGACTCCATCTTAAAAAACAAAACAAAACAAAAAGAATTCACAGGGTGAAAAACGTGGAAAGTATGTTCCAAACAGAGGAAACCCAAAGGTGCAAATGCCAGAGAGCACTGGGAAGGTTCTGGGGACTATGTCAGTGGTCCCTAAAGAACCCAGGATGTGTGGCTGGGAAATGCAAAGGAGGAAGCAGGACTTAGATCACAGAACTACTGGACCCATACTAAGGGGTTTAGATATTCCCCTTAAGGCAATATGGTCCCACAGAAGGATTTTAAGGAATGAAGTAGCATGATCATATTTGTCTTCAGGAATGCCCACTCTGGTTGCATTGTGAATTAGAAGAAAAAGATGGGAATTAAAGAAAAGGAAGATTTGTCGTAAACTAAAGCAGTAATTCAAGCAAGAAATAATATATTACAGCAATGCTAGTGATGATAAAGTGTAGGCAACTTTAAGAACTATTGAGAACACAGATTGGCAGGACTTGCTGATTGGCAGTGATGTTGAGGTTTCTAAATCACCACCAATGCCCTTCAAACTATATTCTTTTGAATCTTACACATCTCTTGGACTCATTTATAATAACAAAGATAAAATAAATATAGACTGAGAATAATGACAATAGAAAAATGACAATAGTTGTGTGGGCAGCTGGAGGCATTTAGCAGTACCCCCTGCTCCAAACTCTTCTCCCAACACATACACATACACATACACATATGCATACATACATACAAACATTTATGTAATTTTTTCTTGCACTGTAATAGCCATTTGGAAACTGGGCTCAATAAGGAGGTTAGTGACAAGAGAAATTCTTCTTCCTTCTCTCTATCCAGACCACTGCCTAAGATTTCCTCCTTCTCCTCCTCCCCATCCCCAGCATGCTAGTGCCTTAAACTTCTGCTACATCAGGGCCTGTGCCTCACCGTGTGTCAGGGTTGTGGCAGCATGCTATAACCTTGAACATCTGCCTCTCCAGGGCCTGCCCCTCACCTTGTGTCTCAGGCGTGGTGGCAAAAAGAGGAAGGTAAGAGAGGAAGGGGGAATATTTTCCTATAACCACTGTTTGATCTACCACTTAGTTGACTCTTGCACCACCACCATCTCCTCACCCCCGCCACCTCCCCATCTCAAAACTTTCTTCTTTTCCCCAAAGCCTTGGATGTCAGAACTGTGATTAAATGAATGTAACAGACTGAATCTAGGTGTCTCCTCTAATAAATAAAACCTATGTTGGCCATGTTTAAAAACCCATCAAAATCCTCTTTTCTTTCCCTACATGGTTGAGAAAAAAGAAAATGAAGTGAGACATAAGAAGAGACCATTTAACTCTAGGTTTTCTCTCTACTTTGGCAATAAGAACTTTTAGATAGCATTGAAAAGGTTGAAGATCTTCTTTTTGGACAAGTCAAGAGGGGAAAAGCAAGGACAGATCAGCATAGAATGAATCTGTGGGGCCAAATTAGGTTTTACAGCTCTATTACTCCAGTTCCTGGAATTGCTATTTTTATGTTGTGAGTTTTAAGGAAATTGTATTGCATCTTCCAACACTGTAGGTGCTGATGTTTGTTTAGAAATGAAGGATTTGATTGGAAATAACAAGAGGAAATTCTGCAAGTGGGGTGGGGTAGGAGTAGAAGCAGGGAGGGGGATCAGAAAAGACACAACAGTTACAATAAAGGAAAGGCTCTGGGATAGATAAATGAAGACAGATATGGCTCAGTACTGTTCTTTAGTGTCATATGAAAATGAGAGAGAACACACATAGCAACTGAGTTTCAGGTAACTCTAGAGTTAATAACCTCAGTGAAGCAAGGATCTCAAACATCTGTTGGCAGCCGGGTGTGGCTGAGAAGTGCAAATGTACTCCCTCTTTGAATTTGGTTTTAGAGAGCCAGCATCTTCTCTGAAACATTTATAGTGGCCAGGACTTTGTACAGTGAAGCCCCATTCTAAGGATACCTCTGAGTTCCTGCCTTGAGCACAATACAGGTTGCAAGAAATCCAGCACAACCATCAGAGGATAAGGCTGACCTGTGATGGCAGCTTCCCTGGAGGACCACCCATCTCCCACCAACTGTTCCTGCCTGTGGCTACGGAACTCTTTGCCTTTCATCCAAGACTATCATCAGAAATCCACTAGCTCACATACCTAAATCACTTATAGAAACTTGGCCTGTGGACAAAATCAGCCACAAGAAAGAACCAAAACACCAAGTAGGTCAGTGCTTCCATTCAAGTTGCAGTTCTGCTGACAAACACACATGAACACACAATAAATGTGTAAAAACAAAAATGCATGTAAAATGTAATTATATATATAGATGAAGATATATACACATGTACAGTAGACTATTCTATTCAAAGAAGATTTAAAGAATTATAGAAGATGAGTACAGGCACCTTCAAAAAAATTAAATTGTTATATGTAGATCAGTGGTTCTCTAACAGTTTGGTTAAGGACCCATTACATTCTTTTTTTTATGAGACAGAGTCTCACTCTGTTGCCCAGGCTGGAGTGCAATGACACGATCTCGTCTCACTGCAACCTCTGCCTCCTGGGCTCAAGCGATTCTCCTGCCTCAGCCTCCCGAGTAGCTGGGACTACAGGCACGCGCCACCATGCCTGGCTAATTTTTGTATTTTTTTAGTAGAGATGGGGTTTCGCCATGTTGGCCAGGCTCGTCTCAAACTCCTGACCTCAGGTGATCCACCTGCCTTGGCCTCGCAAAGTGCTGGGATTACAGGTGTGAGCCACCACGCCAAGCCTACATTCTTAAGTTTTTGAGAACCTCAAGTAGCTTTTGTTTATGTTGGTTATAGCTATCAATATTTACCATATTAGCAATTAAAACCATAAATTAAATTATTTTTTTTGAGACTGAGTCTTGCTCTGTCACCCAGGCTGGAGTGCAACGGCAAGATTTCGGCTCACTGCAACTTTTGCCTCCCAGGTTCAAGCGATTCTCCTGCCTCAGCCTCCCAAGTAGCTGGGATTACAGGTGCCCGCCACCACATCTGGCTAATTTTTGTATTTTAGTGGAGATGGGGTTTCACCATGTTGGCCAGGCTAGTCTTGAACTCCTGACCTCAGGTGATCTGCCTGCCTTGGCCTCCCAAAGTGCTGGGATTATTGGCGTGAGCCACCATGCCTGGCCTAAAAAATATTTATTAATTCATTAAAAATTAATGACAAAGTAATAAATCCATTATGTGTTAACATAAATAACTTTTCTTGAAAAATATATTTTTCAAACAAAATAATTTAGTGAGAAAACTGATGCTGTGGTACATTTTTGCAAATCTCTTTAATATACATCTTAATAGGAGATACCTGGATTTTCATTCTGCCTCTACATTCAATTTGCTGTAATCACATAGCCTCTGGAAAACTCCACTGTATACTCTTAAAAGAATGAGAGTGAAAAAAGCAAATTATTATAAACTATAAAAATACTTTTGACCTCATGAACCCCTTGCAAGGACTTCTAGGGGTTGCTAGACCACACTTTGAAACAAACAATTTTGAAGGAAAGGAAAGTAACAAATTAATTATTTGGTAATTAAATAGCTAATATTTAATTAATCAAAATTTGACTCAAGAAGAGGGAAAAAACAGATTGACCAATAACTTTTCTTTTTCCATCTCAATTAAAAAAATAAAAATAATAAAAAAATAAAGAGGCCCCTAACTTCCTCCTAGTCACAATGCAGGCATTTGGTCCCAGGACTACAGGACTGCCTGACTCCAGCAGGAACTCCGTATACTTACTTCTCTCCTCTCTCCAGAAAATCTGTCTTTATCTTGATCCCTGGATTTATTTATTTATTTTATTTATTTATTTATTTATTTTTTGGAGACAGAGTCTTGCTCTGTCACCCAGGCTGGAGTGCAGTGGCACGATCTTGGCTTACTGAAACTTCCACCTCCTGGGTTCATGCAATGCTTGTGTCTCAGCCTCCCGAGTAGCTGGGATTACAGGTGTGCACCACCACACCCAGCTAATTTTTGTATTTTTAGTAGAGGCAGGGTTTTGCAATGTTGGCCAGTCTGGTCTCAAACTCCTGACCTCAAATGATCCATCTGCCTCAGCCTCCCAAAGTGCTGGGATTACAGGCATGAGCCACCATGCCCAGCCAGATAGAACAATAACTTTTAATAGAAGAAATTGAAAAAGTAATAAAGACCTACCTTTATAACCATCTAATATCATTTTATAAGTGAATTTAACAACATTTCAAGAAACAAAAACAGATAATTTCTTTGTTGTTAAAATTTTCGAAGCGTAAGAAAACCTCACAGTTCATTCCAAAAGGTTTACATAATCTAATATAAAATCTAATTGCATGATTTAATACCTAAACCAAATATCTATGTATGTAAATGTCCTAAATAAAATATTAAGTCGAATTTTTTTTTTTTTTTTGAGACAGGGTCTCTTTCTGACACCCAGGCTGGAGCTCAGTGGCGCGATCATGACTCACTGCAGCCTCTAACTCCTAGGCTCAAGTGATCCTCCACCTCAGCCAGCTGAATTGTATTCCCTTCAATTCAGCATTTCCAATTCTAAGAATTTATCAGACAAAAATATAGTCTCGAGTAGCTGGGACTACAGGCATGCACCACCATACCTAGCTAATTTTTTGTCTTGGTAGAGATGGGGGTCTCACTACGTTGACCATGCTGGTTTCAAAATCCTGGCCTTAAGCAATCCTCCTGCCTTGGTCTCCCAAAGTACTGGGATTACAGGCATAAGCCACCACACCCAGCCCTTAAGTCTAATTGTTACTATAATCAGAATGAAAAATGCTTATTTCAAGAAAACAACACAAATTCAACACAAGGAAATTATTAGTTTACTTGACTACAAAATAGATAAAAGGAGAAAAATATAAGTATTACAAATATCTATTTATTATTTTTAACACAACATACTATACTTGGAATACAAGCAAATTTCATTAAATAAAGGATAGGCTGGGCGCGGTGGCTCACGCCTGTAATCCCAGCACTTTGGGAGGCTGAGGCAGGTGGATCACCTGAGGTCAGGAGTTTGAGACCAGCCTGACCAACATGGTGAAACCCCTCTCTACTAAAAAATACAAAAAAATTAGCTGAGCATGGTAGCGCATGTAATCCCAGCTACTCAGGAAGCTGAGGCAGGAGAATCGCTTGAACCAGGGAGGCGGAGGTTGCAGTGAGCCGAGATCGCATCATTGCACTTCAGCCTTGGCAACAAGAGCAAAATTGCATCTCAAAAAAAAAAAAAAAATTAGATAAAGTGTACCTATCAGAATAGAGCTAACAATATACTTAGTATTAAAATATACACATATGATACACCTAAATATACTGTATATATTTTTAAAATAGTAAAAAAGAAATGACAAAACTATCATTATTTGCAAATAAGGTAACTGCATACCTAGATAATAACTGAAAAACCACTAGGATTAATAATAGAGACCTGCAAGTTAGTCAGTTCCAAGACAAACATTAAACACACACACCTACAAACATGCATACATTACTTTCCTAATAGCCAAAGAAAAAAAATTATGGGAAAAAGAGATTCCACTCAAATTTCAACTAAAATCAAAAATAAAAAACATTTAAAAACACATAGGAATAAATAAATGTGTGAGGAAAAACTATAATATAATTGAAAGATCAAAACAAATATTGAAAAAGTACAGATAAATTTGTTCCTAGATGAAAAGTTCCATAAAATTAGAAATTTATGTTTGTTAAATGACCACAAACAAAGGTAAATGGCAAATGTCAGGCTGGGTGAGAGAAACAGAATTGATGAAAGATTAATAGTCACTATGTCCAAAGAGCACTTACTAATCAATTTTAAAAAGCCAAATAACCAGAAAATAGAAACCCAGATGGCTAGTAAACATATAAAAAGATGTAAAAGTTCACTTGAAAATCAAATAGTACAAGTGTGAACTAAAACAAGAAAACTTTTGCATATAGGTTAGAAAATACCGAAGAGTATAACTTCAGGTTTGAAAAAGACATGGGGTTGTAATACACTGCTGTAAACTGGTACCACCTTTTAGGAGGGCAATTTGGAAATACCTATCACAATTCTAAATCTGTATTCCCATCAATTCAGCAGTTCCAATTCTAAGAATTTATCAGACCAAAATATAGAAATACTAGACTCCATGTACAAGTATGTTCGTTGCAAATTCCATTTATAATAACAAAAACTGAAAACTGAAGGTGATCTGAATATTCTTCAACTGGATAAATGAATTAATTTAAGAAATTCTGATTTAACCATCTGTACGGGAAAGCTCATATATGCATATGTGAGCTCTGTAAGTTCTAACACAGTTGAAGGTTGTCAATGGTTGTTGCAAGGTAAAAAGTTTGCAGGACATGTATGTTTCACTAAAGCAAACAAACCCAAACTATGTGCAGTACATGCAGGTATACGTTAATATGTATATAGCAAAAGGTCTTAGAAAGAGATTACCAAAATGTTACTCCAGAAAATGGGAAGTAGAAAAGAGGAAGAGAAAGAGAGAGACTAATGTTAACTTTACATACTTCTGAGTTGTTTGGCACTTTCAGTAAGCATGTGCTGTTTTTATAATTTAAAAAAGAAAAAAATTAAATGTAATACTTGTGAATCCTTTTCAGAAATTTAAAGGTTATTTTAAAAACTCACAACCAATTATCTAAGTTATCTTTTGTATAACAGTAAGTTGGCTAAAATGAATCATATCTCAATTTATTATCAAATCAATTTACTAAAAATAAATTAAAAGTAATATTAGATCACAAAATTTTAAAGTGTTACATAGTATATTTGCTTGGGTACTATTAGTTTGAGGAATCCTCATTTAAATATTATCTAATAGGTTGAGGTCTATTTTATTTTAAAATGCACTATATTTTTAGGATCCTTGCTGCTTCACTATCACCTCTCAGCAATGAAAATCAGAGGAACAGTACAAAACAGTTTCTATTTTTGGGCTGAGAATAAATTTTTACTTTTGAAAAATTTATAGGTTTTTTGAAATTTATTATTTCTATGAGGACTTTGTGCTAAAGATGAAATATTTTTTTCTCTCTTTTTTATTGAAACAGGATCTCACTGTGTTGCTCAAGCTGGAGTGCAGTGGCATGATCTCAGCTCACTACAACCTCTGATTCCTGGGTTCAAGCGATTCTAACACCTCAGCCTCCCGAGTAGCGGGAATTACAGGCATGTGCCACCACAGCCAGCTAATTTTTGTATTTTTAGTAGAGATGGGGTTTCGCCATGTTGGCCAGGTTAGTCTTGAACTCCTGGCCTCAAGCAATCCACCCATCTAGCTTCCTAAAGTTCTGGGACTACAGAGGTGTTAGCCACTGCACCCGGCCTTTTCTCTTTTTTATTCCTCAGTGTCTTATTTGGATGGGGCCGTATCTAATGGGTTTACTCTAGGTTGGGTCTGCAATCCTTCAGAAATATGCTCGTAAGATTAGAACACTTGTTATAGGAGAAACCAGACTTCACCAAAAAAAAAAAAAAAAAAAAAAAAAAAAACACGTTACTTCTACTTTTGCATCAGGGAAATCAAAGGAAAATGCATTAAAAGTACCTACTAATTCAGAATGTGTGATGTTTTTGAATGGGTTGGGGAGGATTTACCTTTCTTTAGCAAGTACTTCCTTCATTGATAGATCAATAACACAAACCAGATTTTCAGGGACAATGCTTTAAATGTTTTTAAAAAAAGTTTTAAAGTGCTCTCACATACATTTTTAAAGACCATATAATTAACATGCTAATTACAAATTTGGTTTTATCTATTCATTAAAAGATAACTCCAAGGATTCTTTCAAGCTGAAATTTAATGAATGGACTATGTTGACCTAGTTTAAGTTACCACATGCATTTGAATGTAATAAAACTACCTGTTTTAAAATTTTCTATATTTTATTTTCATTTCAAAGAGAAGAGTTACCCATTTATTTGAAGGTAAACCTCATTCCCCATAAATGCAACAGCTAAATTTTAGAGGTATTATGATATAGAATGAATGCTTTGTAAACTGTGAAATGCACACAAGCCCCATATATCATAATTTTATTTTTAAAGAAACATCTTCCTAAACTTAGTGAATTTTGCACTTTTCTTAAAATTATATGAATTTTGTGAAAAATAGGTTTGGTTATATGTCAAGCTGTTGATATTTAAGTCTTTCTAAATTTATTAAAGCAATACACCAAAAACTTCAAACAAAATCTTTCCAATATAAACAGTTAACTCTTCAGTCTGCTAGTTTAGTGTGCCTGCCATCTCCTTTTCTTTCCAGGGACTTGCCTAAGTAGTATCAGAACAGCATAGGAAGGAGGTCATAAAGAATCCCAAACAAAGCAAGGGATTCGGAGACAGAAAGAACTGGGTTCAAGCTCTCTCTCCTACTTAGCCAGCAAGTGATTTAGAGCAAGTTCTGTGCCCTTTGGGTGCTTCTTTCCCCATCTAGAAGACAGGAAAAAAGAGGTTTCTTGTAAAATTGGAAGTTTAAATGAGATAGTTTATGAGAATGTTAATTGTTGTTTTTATAATACAGGTCTTCTGACTCTGTTCAGTAATTCGAAAAATAAATTAAGTTGCTTCTTAAAATCCATTAAATTAAAAAGGATCTCCTCAATCTTTGATCTTTCCAAATTTTCTAGTTTTAGTCTAAAAGTTTAAAGTAGATGATATGATATTTATCAAAATTTGCCATGAATCTGAGAATGGAACAGTATCTGCAGTGGGTTAGTTTCTAGCTATGAATGCTTGTTAACAGGTGTGCAAGACGTAATGAATGACCAAGGCAGATTTAACCACACACCCAGTGACAAAATGCAATAAGACACTGGGGAAAGGAGAAAGGCAGGGGTCCCTGGACCTTAATTCCTGTCCAATTTAAATCCTGCCACTATCTTTATTAGGACACCTTGATGTAATATTTGCAAGGAAGAGAGGAAGGGAGGGAGGAAGAAAGAGAAGGAGACAAATATAGAAAGTGAGAGAGAGAGAAAAAAAAGGGAGAAGAAAAAAGGAACCACAGATTCCTGAAAATAATTTGGTGACAACCTGTCTAAAGGCAAGGTCTAATGACAAAGCTTTGGTGTGTGGGAAATTTCAAGCAAATTTTTGGAGAATGGCAATGTGATGAGCTATTCATATATCACCACTAATTGTGTACAGTATGATATAAAAATAGAAGCTAAAATAGCTAAACAGGTCAGTGCAGTGGCTCGTGCCGCACTTTGGGAGGCTGAAGCGGGCAGACCACTTGAGGTCAGGAGTTCGAGACAAGCTTGGCCGACATCACGAAACCCCATCTCTACTAAAAACACAAAAATTAGCTGGGCCTGCCTGTAATCTCTGCTGCTCATAAGGCTGAGGTAGGAGAAAAGCTTGAGCCCAGGACGTGGAGGCATACTAAACTGGCAGTGAGCCTAGATCATGCGACTGCACTCCAGCCTGGCGACACAGAGAGCCTCTGTCTCAAAAAAAAAAAAATTAGCCAGGCATGGTGGCACACGCCTGTAGTCCCAGCTATTTGGGAGGCTGAGGCAGGAGAATCTCTTGAACCTGGGAGGAGGAGGGTGCAGTGAGCTGAGATCGTACCACTGCACTCCAGCCTGGGTGAGAGAGCAAGACTCTGTCTAAAATAAATAAATAAATAAATAAATAAATAAATAAATAAATAAATAAATAAATTTAATTAAATAACTAAACAAACTTTAAAAGGCCTAGGCTCATGAGATGTCAAAAATGATTATTAAATACATTATGAGAATAACCAGTAATGAATTTTTTCTACCTTTCTCTTTAGCCAACTACTCCTCCATTACATAACCTTAAAATCTGCAAACATTCTAAGGGTCACTGTTAGGTGTAAATTCTAATATTAATTGCCAAAAAGAATATAAACTACTATAAATAAAATTTTGACATGTTTTCTCCTCATAGTCCTCCCTCTAATTAGTTTGTAAAATAAAAACTAGATTGGTAGATTTCCATTAGGGTTGCTTTAGTGTAAGAAAGTATTTCTGACCTTACAGATGAAAAAAAAACAAGATAGTACACTTTGGTCTTAGTAATTTGCTTAATGCAGTAAATACAAATAATGTAACTATAATACAAATTAAAATTAGACAAATGCAAAAATTTTATCTTAAAAGTAAACAAATATAACTGGCCTTCTTGGTAAAACGGGAAGATCAAATTTGAGGATGCGGTTTTTGTTTGTTTGTTTTTTAAGATGGAGTCTTGCTCTGTAGCCCAGGCTGGAGTGCAACGGTGCAATCTCGGCTCACTGCAACCTCCACCTCCTGGGTTCAGGCGATTTTTTTTTTTTTTTTAGTAGAGACGGGGTTTTGCCAGGTTGGCCAGGCTGGTCTCAAACTCCTGACCTCAGGTGATCCACCTGCCTTGGCTTCCCAAAGTGCTGGGATTACAGGCATGAGCCCCACCACCTGGCCAGGCATGCGCTTTTGTTAAGCCCCTAAAACAGCAGTACAGAGGTTTGTTAAAACTGCATAAAATCCACTAGGATGGGGACAGTAGGAGTGCAGGGAATAGCAACAATTTGGAAGCTAGAAAGCAGATTGAACAGTGGTAAAGGACTTAGCAGACATCCAAAAAGTTGAATCCTAAATTGGCAGCAGAAGAAATGAATACTCCACAATAAAAACAGGAGTTAAGCAGCACCAAGGAATTCTGGAAATAAGCAGCACCAAGGAATTCTGGAAGTGGTGGTGGAAGGTAAAGGGTAGGAATAGAGAAAATTGACTGTTTGCAAAAGAGGCAGATTCTCAGATCCCCTACCCCACTCCATGCAGCCAGGTGAATGTCCCTCTCTAACCCTAGTAAAAGAACAGAGTTTTATTTCCTGGAGATGGTAAAATGAAGGTCTTTTGATTGAGTCTTTTGAGTCACACTTAAGGGCATTAATACTTCACTGAGTAAACATAGGCAGAAAGATGATGACATACACACATAACCCCAGGCCCCACCCATTTTTGGACCTTGGCAGATTGCTAGATAGGAGACTGCATCTCTATAAAGAAATGTCACCTGCCCAAGACCTAAATGAAGACAGATAGCTCAGTATTCGGTAAAGCTCACAGTGAATCTTCCCTCTTTATTCACATATCTAGCTTCCAACTGCTTATTCTTTTTTTTTTTTCTGAGACAGAGTTTCACTCTTGTTGCCCAAGTGCAATCTCAGCTCACTGCAACCTCCTCCTCCTGAGCTCAAGCTGTTCTCCTGCCTCAGCCTCCCAAGTAGCTGGGACTACAGGCACCCACCACCATGCCCGGCTAATTTTTAAAAATATATTTTTAGTAGAGATGGGCTTTCACCATGTTGGCCAGGCTGGTCTCGAACTCCTGACTTAAAGTGATCCATCCACCTCGGCCTCCCAAAGTGCTAAGATTACAGGCATGAGCCACCACGCCCAGGCTCAACTGCTTCTTATTCTGTACTCTTCAATATGACCAACTCACCAACGATAAGCAGGCAACTTGACATAGAAGGTACCAAGATAAACTGAAAAAAGTAACTTTAAGAAACTAGAGACAAAAAAAATTACACAATAGCAACACATATTGATATTCTCAGAAAGATAAAATATTGTGTTTAACAAGAATAGGATCCTATTTTTCTAAAACACCCATACACATACTCACACGCACGCACGGGAAAAAAAACCTAGAAAACAGAAAAGGTCTTGGAATTAAAAACATAGTATTACTATTTATGAAAAGCTAAACAAGACTGGAAAACAAAGTTGAGAAAATTTGTTAATAGTGGATCAACCCTCCTGAGGACAACTAGAAAAGCTGGACAACTAAAAAAAAATTGCATAAAGACATCAGAAAGTTAACAAGGTAGTGAAGAGTTACAGGGCCAAAATTCAGAAGAAGGAAACCAAAGATGAGCCAGGCGTTTTGAGCAGCTTTTCCCCAAGGGGCATCTGTTGTCAGAAGAGAGAGAGGGAATCCTGATAAGCCCTATGTTTTGGCTGAAACCATGAAGCACGACACCCTAGAAGCAGGGGTAAATGGGGACGAGAACAGTCCTTAAAGGTGTTAAAGATCAACTTCAAATCACTGCAATCCCTGTAGCTGGATTAAGGTAATTGCAATCCCTGTGGCTGGATTAAGGTAATTCAGAATTGCTAATGCCCCTAGCTAGAACTCAGAAGAAAACAAAAATCCTCTCTGGAGGAGAACATTATTTTAGTTTCAAATTATATTTTTCATAATCAATGTCCAAATTTTCTTTTCTTTTCTTTTCTTTTTGAGACAGGGTCTCACTCTGTTGTCCAGGCTGGAGTGCAGTGGCATAATCTCAGCTCACTGCAGCCTCCACCTCTGGGTTCAAGCAATCCTCCCACCTCAGCCTCCTGAGTAGCTGGGACTGCAGGTGCACACCACCAAGCCCAGATAACTTTCTTCATTTTTTGTTGACATGAGGTCTTGTTATGCTGCCCAGGCTGGTCTTGAACTCCTGGGCTCAAATGATCCTGAGTTGGCCCCCTAAAGTGCTGAAATTACAGGTGTGAACAACCATGCCTGGCCTAACATTTTATTTTTTTGTAGAGACGGAGTCTCCCTATGTTGCCCAGGCTGGTCTCAAACTCCTGGGCTCAGGCAATCCTCCTGCCTCAGTCTCCTAAAATGCTGGGATTACAGGCATGAGTCCCTGCACCTGGCCTGACCTATACTTTAAAAAACAAAAACTAAACTAAAGGATATTCTTCATGCAGAAGAATATAATCCCAGATGACAGCTGAAATAAAGGGTAATACACAAGATGAATATGTAGGTAAATCTGTGAATATTGACTGATTGTATAGAATATTACTTGTATAAAATAATGTCACATGAGATTTAAATATGTGTCAAATTAAAACACACACAATGAAATGTAAATTAAGAGATACAAGGAATCCAAGTATTCCAAGGTCTTTGCATTCTCTGGGAAAGATAAAAGTATTTATTTTTATTTGAGAGAGAGAGTCTCACTCTGTCATCCAGGATGGAGTGCAATGGCTCAATCTTGGCTCACTGCAGCCTCAACTTCCTGGGCTCAAACAATCCTCCTATCTCAGCCTCTTGAATAGCTGGGACTACAGGCATGCACCACCATGTCCAGCTAATTTTTTATTTTTTGTAGAAATGGGAGTACCAATTTAATTACTACTTTTAAGAGTAAAGGAAAAACTGTAAATGCATAACTTCTAAGATAATGATATGTGTGAGGGGGTAGAATTCAAACAGAAAAATAATCCAAAAGAATTCTCATTATCCCTAATTCTGTTTAACAATGTACTAGAGATCTTAGCCAATGCAACAAAGCAAGAAAAAGAAATAAATATTACGAAAATTGGAGGGGAAAAGTCATTGTGCACAGACCATATGACCTCCAATTTAACGTGGTAGGGGACACCTCCCTGGGGCCAGACCAATAAAGCAGTAACTGAAATATCAGTTGCTGCATGCCACCTAAGAAACAAGTTGCAGATTGAACGTTACTCAACAGAAGTACTTTTTTTTTTTTTTTTGAGACAGGGTTTCGCTCTGTCACCCAGGCTGGAGTATAGTGGTGCGATCTCAGCTAACTGCAACCTCCACTTCCTGGGTTCAAGCGATTCTCCTGCCTCAGCTTCCAAGTAGCTGGGACTACAGGTGCCTGCCACCACACCCAGCTAATTTTTAAATTACATTTTTAGTAGAGACGGGTTTTTGCCATGTTTACCAAGCTGGTCGTGAACTTCTAGCCTCAAGTGATTCCCCTGTCTTAGCCTCCCAAAGTGCTGGGATTATAGGCATAAGCCACTATATGAAGCCAGAAGTACCTTAATACATGCCTACATTAAAAAAAAAAATGTTTTGGAATACAAATTTAGCATTCATGACTAGCTACTGATTTACTCAATAGGGCATGAGTGCACATGCCCACTCCACAACAGGTCATGAATTTCTGTGATGCTTTCAGAATATGAAAGTCTCACTAAAATCACCAACTCACGATTTCTAATATGAATTTCTAGTGATAATACTAAAGGAATATCAGATAATCAATACACATCATAACACCCCAGCCTCACAGAAAATTTAAATCCTGGATGTGAACTAAATTCTAAATAGAAATCACTTCATATTATGCTTCTTAATATAAGACTAAAAGGGCTATTTGTGTTAATACCTTTGCATCTATTTTATTATTTCATTTCCTTTTATATGGCTCATGACCACATTTAAATAAAATCCATTTTATTTTTTCCCCACACAAGTTAGTTCCCCTCACATTATCTTTACTCAGCTACTGGCAATAACATTTTAACAACCAGTTTAGAGAGAAACTTAGATTCCACCAGAAAAAAGAATCAAAGGTTTTGATCATACTCGATACCACAACATTTACTTACACAAGTAGCTTTCAAATTATAATTTAATGAATACGATATATGGCTCTTTAATTTGCCATGTATATAATTTTTAAAGATAAAAAACTAGCCCTCTGCAAGTACGTGCTGAGCACTCTTGCCCTGGCTCTGGAGACTGCCATATATCCAGCTGATCTCTGACGCACTAATTGTGAAACCAAAAGCTACACACAATAAAAAGGAAGTAGCCCTGTGAAATGTCAATCCAGTGCTCAACTAGGGTTTTTTACATCAGAGTTTTATAAATTATGAAAGTGTCCAGGCCAGGCGCAGTGGCTCACACCTGTAATCCAAGGACTTTGGAAGGCTGAGGCAGGCAGACCACAAGGTCAGGAGATTGACACCATCCTGGCCAACATGGTGAAACCCCGTCTCTACTAAGAATACAAAAAAATTAGCCAGGTGTGGCGGCACATGGCTGCAGTCCCCGCTACTTGACAGGCTGAGGCAGAAGAATCACTTGAACCCATGAGGTGGACGTTGCAGTGAGCCGAGATCATGCCACTGCACTCCAGCCTGGGAGACAGGGTGAGACTCTGTCTCAAAAAAAAAAAGAAAAAAAGAAAGGTCCAAATTGACTGGAAAATATGTATTACATTAAGAAAAACTGGATAACTTTGCATAATAAACATAATGGCAAGGAGAAAGATACTCAGTTTTTTTAAGACAAAATTCCCAGCTAAACATTTCCACCTGGGGCCTTGAATGGTATCTAGTCTAGAAAACAGATTCCACTAGTATTGATCCTGTATTAATATCAGTGAGGAAAAATATATTCAGTTTTATTTAAAAGGGAAGATTTGTAAAAATAACTTTCAATATTTGGAGCAGTAAAACCTAATTTTAAAAAGGAGGAGCAGCTGTAGCACTGCAATTGATTGACACTTTTTTTTTTTGAGATGGAGTCTTGCTCTGTTGCCCAGTCTGGAGTGCAGTGGTGCGATCTCGGCTCACTGCAAGTTCCGCCTCCCATGTTCACGCCATTCTCCTTTCTCAGTCTCCCGAGTAGCTGGGACTACAGGCGCCTGCCACCAAGCCTGGCAAATTTTTTGTATTTTTAGTAGAGATGGGGTTTCACCCTGTTAGCCAGGATGGTCTCGATCTCCTGACTTCATGATCTGCCTGCCTCGGCCTCCCAAAGTGCTGGGATTACAGGCGTAAGCCACCGCGCCCGGCCAGATCGACACTTCGTAACTGACAAACCTGGCCAAAGACTATTTTGCTGGTCCTTCCTTCTGCTTGGAGGGAAGAAAGTAGTAGTACTATTCCTTAAGAAAGAGGTTTCTGACAATGAGTTTGGATGTGTCTGACTTCAAGGTAGCACTTGCCACCTAGCCCCCTCTTCTTGGACATTTGGACATATCCATGACAAAGGATGTGGCTAAAAACTTCATTGGGACTTCCACCTCCAATTAAGGGACTTCACCATCATAATTCATCATCACACATATATGCATCAATCTTCCTCAGAGCAAAAAAAAAAAAGGAAGTCAAAAATAGCTCCTCACAAAAATGACTTGAAATTCCTGAATTTTAAGATAGGTGCTGTAATAAAATATTTGACTCAAAACATCTTTGCACCTATTCCAGTCATCTGATAACAAAACCTGAACATAAATGTGATGGGAAAGTGCTAAAATTGTAATTTAAATTTTATTTCCAGAGTTATCATTTTAGAGAATCACAAAATAAACTGGTGGTTTACCATTACTCTTTTTAAATGATCACACTTGTTAAATAATTATGAGAGTTCTGGTTTCATATTTTTACCAAGAATCCTTTCCCTAACCTTGAAGATACTGGACCATTTGGAGAAAGAAAATACTAAAGTCAAAACCTAGGCTAAGTCCCACTTATAACACAGAAAGACAATAACCCTTTTGAAATCTGACCAAGGCCAGGTGCAGTGGCTCAAGCCTATAATCCCAGCATTTTGGGAGGCTGAAGCGGGCGGATCACCTGAGGTCAGGAGTTTGAGACCAGCCTGGCCAACAAGGCAAAACCCTGTCTCTACTAAAAATACAAAAAATCAGCCGGGCAAGGTGACGAGCGTCTGTAGTCCCAGCTACTTGGGAGCCTGAGGCAGGAGAATCGCTTGAACCCGGGAGGTGGAAATTGCAGTGAGCCAAGATCGCACCACTGCACTCCAGCCTGGGTGACAGAGTGAAACTCTGTCTCAAAAAAAAAGCGTAAACTTTGGAGTTTAATAGATCAGAGTTCAAATCCTAGCTCTGCTATTTATCAGCAATGTGACCTTCAGCTTCAATTTCATCATCTGTAAAATGGAGATGATAACACCACCTACTTTAAGGGGTTGTGATTATTAAATGAAAGAGCACATGCAACACACTCTGCCATGAAGATATTCAATAACTGTTGGTGGCTTGTTTTCCTAAGAAAGGGGTTTTATCTTGCTGCTCCTAAAAAATAACTACACATTATGGTGGTGTGGCTGTTTTACATATAAATGATTGCTTTATATACATATGCATACATACATATGTATTTGTTATTATTATGAATAATTTTTCAAAAACAATCATATCTTAGTAAGCTAGAATTATTAGGTCTAAAACACAGTGGTGGTATCAGAAAAAAGGACAGTTCTATGCAACAAGAAAAACCTAGACCTGAAATAGGCAAGAGTCTGAATTAGAAGTTCCCCTTTTCAGCAACTTAACTAAGCCACACGGTCCTAAAAATTAATGGAGGAAAAATAGTTTAATAAAGATCTCTACAGTTAGAAGGTAGCAATGTGCTAATACGTTCAATTTCACAGGGAAATCATTTTAAAGAAAAAGGATGTGTTTCATCTTGTATTCTTTTTTATTCTGTTACATTACCATTTCTTATTGTAAATTTTAAAGAGGCCAAATGTGACAATTCACAAGAATAAGACCATACACATTTTTAAAAGAAACTTCAAATCTTTGAGGCTACCTCATGTTCTGAATGTACCTGATCTCCCTCAATTACCTACACTGCTAGATGAGCCACAGCAACTTCTTTTCTTCCTTGCTTCCTCCTCCATTATACTTAGCTGGGTTCAGGCCAAGGAAAAGGCAATGCCATAAAGAGATGCATCTTTAAGCATTTAAATATGTGTCTGAATAACCTGCCAACTGCTATCCTGAATCCAATATACATTATAGTATTGTGGTGGTCTTTAGAATTAGGCTTGCTTCTAGTCCTGCTTGACTGTGGCTTCCTCCTCACAGGAATGTGATTTGTTCCTCCTTGCTGCATGCCACAGTGACCTCGGGGACTGGGTGCTTTATCTGTTGGGCTTCTTGTGCCAGCACCCCAATAACGAGTTATTAGATCTCTTCAATATCTGCTTTGACTCTTTGATAGTTGGACTTCTGATTGCACATGCCAACCAGGGCTTGGGTTCTATATAGAACTTGACTAATCACATGTCACTCACTCTTTCTCCCTTGGAACACATCCTAGTAGTGTATCACGTAACAGAGTCCTAAACCTGCACCCATGTCTAGTCTTATGTTCTCCTTAACACAGCAGCTCTGCCTGGATTCATCACTCTGGTGATCTTCTGACCTTTAGTGATGTTCATGAGTGTATGGATTAATAAGGGGAGTAGTTAAGAAAAGGTAATACCCACGGAGCCAAGGTAGTCAGGTAAATAAAACATATGAAAATACACAAGATGTAGAGATGGTATGGTTTAAAAAAAAAAAAACTTAAAAAGCAACAGCAGCATGAAGCAGGGAGGCATATCCAGATTCCAATAAACGGGACGCATGGGCAAATCACATACCCCTACGAGACTTGGAGCCTTGGTTTTCTCCTCTTTAAGTGAGCATGAGTGTGATGACTACTGAAGTGGTCTCAATCTGTGAAGCTGAAAAAAATTGCCCATAGCATATCTTCTTTCCAATCTACAGATACTACCCATTAACTGTCAGAGATTAAAAGGGGATGCCTTATACACAAGGGTTGGAAACTCCTGGACTCTCAATCAGACATTCCCAATAGGTATCAATGGGTTTACACTTGGGTGGTGGCCTGGATAAGACTCTGACAAATCACAACCATATACACATTGATGTTTTTCAATAAGTGCCATAAAAAGCTGGGGAGTCCTGTTCTAGCTGATCACCAAGGTCTCATATAGATATATGATTCCATGATTCTAACAACACAGCATTTCATACACCAATGTTACATTCACAGAAGCAAGTTCTTGGAGTTACCTTTGATAAAATAGAGTGGATTGCTGCATGAACACACTCATTTCCTGTGAATGGTTATAAAAATGGCAGCCTGTGTGCCTAAAACTAGCAAGGTTACTATACACTCGCCAACCCACTCATGAAAAGTCTATTGAAAGATCCTTAAGGGGTAGTCCCTAAAAGAACTAAGACTCAAAAGCATTTAACTTTTAAAAGGACTTAGTGGGGCCAGGCACGGTGGCTCACGCCTGTACTCCCAGCACTTTGAGAGGCCGAGGTGGGTGGATCACGAGGTCAGGAGATCGAGACCATCCTGGCTAACACAGTGAAACCCTGTCTGTACTAAAAATACAAAAAATTAGCCAGGCCGGGTGGCAGGCACCTGTAGTCCCAGCTACTCGGGAGGCTGAGGCAGGAGAATGGCGTGAACCCGGGAGGCGGGGCTTGCAGTGACCTGAGATCGCATCACTGCACTCCAGCCTGGGCGACAGAGCAAGACTCCATCTCAAAAAAAAAAAAAAAAAAAGGACTTAGTGGAATGTTCTTTTCCCATAAATGGAAGTTTAGCCTAATATTAGCATATGTCTGGGACATTCATTCTATAATAGTTTTGTGTGGCATTATGCTGTAGAAGTTTAGAGGAATCAAACTTGCTTTGCATGGATAAGTGGACCATATAGGAACTGAAGGGAGTTCTAAACTAATCTAACCAAAAATAGGGCTATAAATTCTGAAAACTCCTTAGTAAGCTCAGAAAAGGCTTATTGAATGAAGTGGACCTTGGGTTGGTCTTACATGGTGGGTGAGAGAGAACACACACAGATTTAGGAAGAGTGCCTGTCATACAAAATAAAAATCGAGAAGCCATGCACAAATGGACAAAAAGCAGAAAATACACATGCTAAATCAGAAAGCGGAGTTAATGAACAAAGATGCCAGCTCATGCCTGCACACACAATATATATATAGCTCTCTATACTTAAAGTTGAGAATTTTGACACATTCTATTTATGAGCTAAACATAATTAGAAAAAATATAGTCCTTTAGAAAAAGAACATCAATCAATAACAGAAGGGAAATTACCAATTAAAAAAGATTCTAGGACTAATGGCCTGAGAGTTTAAGAGGCCTCTGTAAACGCATACAAAATTTTTAGTATGTGCATTTTTAGGACAAAGGAATTCACTGCTTTCTTCAGATTCTGAATGAGATCAATAATCCTAAATTAGTTATGAATCCACAGATTTAAGTAAAAATCCAAAGCCATTTGAATATCCATTTTCCAGAATTTAAAAAGACAATTTCAGGCTGGGTGCAGTGGTTCATGCCTGTAATCCTAGCACTTTGGGAGGCCGAGGCGGATGCATCACCTGTCAGGAGTTCAAGACCAGCCTGGCCAACATGGCGAAACCCCGTCTCTACTAAAAATACAAAAATTAGCCGGACGTGGTGGCATGCACCTGTAGTCCCAGCTACTCAGGGAGGCTGAAGCAGGAGAATCGCTTGAACCTGGGAGGCAGAGGTTGCAGTGAGCCCAGATCACGCCACTGCACTCCAATCTGGGTGACAGAGTGAGACTTCATCTTAAAAAAAAAAAAAAGAAGACAATTTCTTAAATAAAAAAATGCTGCTACAGAAATTGTACTGCTGTCTGTGGCCACACCACCCTGAATGTGCCTGATCTCACATGATCTCAAAAGCTAAGCAGGGTCAGGCCTGGTTAGCACTTGGATGGGTAGAAATGGTACTGCTTTTATTCTTAGCTAATTTTCTAGGGTCATGTATAATTTGTAGTACTTACTGCAAAGTATGCAGATATAAAGTATAATAAATGATAGGAAAAAAGTTTTGATTTGACAAAACTCCAACCATATCAAGTTGCAAATTGATAAGCAGGTGTTTCATCCAAAGTAACACTTAAAAGACAATATATACATTTAAAGTCAATGGACTAAGCAAACTGTTTCCCATATACTACCCATGAAAAGAGACCAATAAGCCAAACTGATAGTACAATATTGCCCTCTACTGGACTCAACTAGTAAAGATGAACCTAAAAACAAACTGAAAAGCATTTAGCTTTTAAAAGGGCTTAATGGAATACTCTTTTCCCATAAATACAAATTTAGCCTAATATTAGCATATGTCTGGGACATTCATTCTATAGTTTTTGTGTGGCATTATGATGTACAAGTTTAGAGGAATCAATCATGAATATAAAATAACCACTATAGGGTCGGGTGCAGTAGCCTGTAATACCAGCACTTTGGGAGGCCACACTAGGAGGATCACTTGAACCCAGGAGTTCGAGACCAGCCTTGGCAACATAGGGAAACCTCATTGCTACAAAAAAATAAAAAATAAGTTATCTGGGCATAGTGGCATGCACCTGTGGTCCCAGTTACTCAGGAAGGTGAGGCGGGAGGATCACTTGAGCCTAAGAGGTCAAGTGCTGCAGTGAGCTGTGATCACATCACTGCACTCTGGCCTGGGTGACAGAGAGAGACCCCATCTCAAATAAATAAACACTATAATAAGTATTTTTCTTAAAATTATATAGAATCTTAGAGTTGAAAAGGCTTAAGATCTCTAGTCTAACCAACTATATAGTGCACATTTTCTTTCTGTGTATCTTGGCCAAGTACATTGGCACTCTGTATCTGTGGATCTTGCATCTATGGATTCAATCAACCCTGGATAGAAAACATTTGGGGGGAAAAAGGATCTGTACTGAGCAGGTACAGGCTTTTTCCTGTGATTATTCCCCAAATAATGTAGCATAACAACTATTTACATAGCACCCACATTGTAGTATATAAGTAATCTTGAGATGATTTAAAGTATACAAGAGGATGTGTGTAAGTTATATGCAAATAGTATACCATTTTATATGAGAAACTTAAGCATCTGTGGATTTTGGTATCTGTGAGGGGCTCGGGGGTCCTAGAACCAACCCCCCACAGATATCAAGGGACAATTGTATTTTCCAGCCTTGGCTTAAACACCCTAATGACGTGAAATCTCTGGAAACAATCTATCCTGTTCTGGATAATTCTCAATTCTTCATAGCTCTTGATTCTATCCTTGCAGCAATCTAATTCCTCTTTTATAAGGAAGCCCCTCAAATATTTAAGGAAAGCAAACTCATCCCACTGAATCATCTATTCTCAAAATTAAATAACCCAAGCTCCTTCAGCAGTGGCTCCTGTGACCAGGTTTCAGATGGCTCCACCATTCTGAATGCACTTAATCCTCTAAATGTGTATTCATTTTCTATTGCTTCTATAACAAATTATCACAAATTTAGTGGTTTAAAACAACACCAATTTATTATCTTTAGGTCCCAGGTCTGACACAGGTCTCACTGGCTTAAAATCAAGGTGCCAGCAGGGCTGTGTTCCCTTCTGGAGGCTGTAAGTAGTAAATCTGTTTCCTTGCCTTTTCTAGCTTCAGAAGAACATCTGCATTCCTTGGCTCATGGCTCCCTTCCTCCATCTTCAGAATAAACATTACATCTCTCTTACCATTATGTTATAATCACATCTCCCTCTTACCCTGACCTCTGTGGCCAACTTTCTTCCCCTTTGGAAAATTGCAACTGCCTTTATCTGTCTCCAGTCATTTGTAAAATCTGCTATTTTTAACCCATTTTCCTAGTGTTCCATTATTAGAACGCTAAGCTTGTGGGAGATATTTATATCCTACTGCTCTAGGTCATCGCCAAGGTCTGATTTTTCACCAAAAAAATTTGCAATCTCCAGCATAAATGGGTTAAAAGCCCTCAAAAATCAAGAATAGCTGCAAGTTCTTTCTGAAGCTATACTGAAATGTAATGCACCCAGGTCTAAACACCTGAACCCATCTTGAAAACCTTCACCATGTGGAGCATTCGTTCTCCCTTACCAATGACCAGTCTACCTCTTTTCGGCAGGAAGATCATTTTCCTCGACATAAAGGACAGAAGCAAAACAGGATTTTTCAGAGCCCTGCTTTCTCTATATCATGCATCAGCAGTATACTATCAGTTCCAAATAGCAGATCTATCCATGCTTTTCATCTATTTCTTGCTCTAAACATAACTTTAAGTACACAAATCTTCCTTAGCAATTCTTGAAAGCTTCTATTCATTAGTAGCTTTAGTTTTCTGGCTGCTGTTCTTATAGACATAAGCCATAAGCCACCTCTTCTTTTTTTTTTTAGATGTAGTCTCCCCAGGCTGGAGTGCAGTGGCACAACCTTGCCTCACTGCAGCCTCCCCCTCCCGGGTTCAAATGATTCTCCTGCCTCAGCCTCCCAAATAGCTGGGACTACAGGTGCACACCACCACACCCGTCTAATTTTTGTATTTTTAGTAGAGACAGGATTTTACTATGTTGGCTAGGCTGGTCTCGAACTCCTGGCCTCAGGTGATCCACCCACCTCAGCCCCCCAAAGTGCTGGGATTATAGGCATGAGCCAACACCCAGCCAAGCCATCCTCTTTCATTTGCATTAATTTGACTTCACCTTTCCTGTATTTCTTCTGAAACTGATCCCAGGTTGGCAAAAAATTTAACTGCTGAAGTCGGATGACAGGTACACAGGAGTTCATAAGCCAAACTAAAAAGTCAAATAAATATATCTAAATACAAGCCTTTGTGTAAAAACAGACGCAGAGATAGAAAGAGATCCCTACTTCTTCATTCAGATGTATTTTCCCCCACCCTTTTTTTTATTCATTGAGATAGTTTGGTTTGAATTAAAATGTGAATTGCACTTTCTCTGATGCTCTCAATCCTTTTAATTTATCTTCCAGCACAGAATCCTATGCCATTTTTCTTTGCCTTTTCTTTGTAGTGTTTGAAATCCACTTATCAAAAGTTTAGGATATATTCTACTTATGCCTCTTCCTCCCATCCTTCAGGAATACACATTTAAAAGGCTATCAATTTTTCATTTAGGACTAGATTAGTTCCCCCACCATCCTTTAGGAAAATGGTTCTCAAAGTTTTGTCATTGTAATAGCACAAGCATTACCTATGAGCTTGTTAGAAATGCAAATTCATGAGTCTCACCTGACCTACTGTATTAGCATCTCTGGGAATGGGACCTGGGAAACTCTCCAAGTGAGTCTCATGCCTGTTAGAGAACCACTACTTTAGGAAAAGAAACAGTTCCAATCTAAAAGTTGTCAGATAACACACTTTTAGTTAAACATGATTTCCATCATGTGCCGAAACACTGGGAGTCCCTCACACTACTGTATTCATTAGCCTTTGTGATTATTTTGTATCTGTAATTAATCAACCCTTCCCTTGGCCAGATATTATACAGTATACTTCTACTACTCTATCTATCCTGTTTTGTTTTGTTTTTTGAGACAGGATCTTACTTTGTTCCAGGCTGGAGTGGGAGCGCAGTGGTGCAATCTCAGCTCACCGCAACCTCCGCCTCCTGGGCTACAGTGATCCTCCCACCTCAGTCTCCTAAGGAGCTGGGACCACAGGTACCACCATGAGATCACTCTCAGGATCTCAAATCTCAGTGCAGGTACATAATTTCTTGCCATATCACACTACTACATCTTTCCTCTTAACAAATCTGAGCCTTATAAGAAGGAATTATCCTTCCATTATTACATTCAAATGATAAGACCAAACCCAGAAAGTCACCATGACAGTCGTAAGGTATTTATTACTCTCTTATAATCTCAGATTTATTATTAAAATGTTGTATGCCATTATAGACTTTGGAGACTCTAAGCATTATGTCCCACAACTTTCCATATTGTTCTCTTGTGAAACCCTGAATACTGCCTTTATTTATTCTACTTACTACGTCTTACTGTAACACTGTTTCACCAGTTAATCTGCTTATGCTTCTCTTCTTTAGCAGTATTAAGTTTAAAGCTGTTCTGATTGATTAGCTAGTTCCTTCTAAGAAAACACATTTAGGAGATATACTCCATCCTGCTTCCATATTCTCCCGAACTCAGTGGAATATGATTATTATACTAACTATGAACAAAAATATAGACTTTTCTTTCTAAGCTTTTAAATTAATGCTTTTATAATGATGATAAATAAAAACTATTGGGGCCGGGAGCGGTGGCTCACACCTGTAATCCCAGAAGTTTGGGAGGCCGAGGCGGGCAGATCACTTGCGATCAGGAGTTTGAGACCAGCCTGACCAACATGGTGAAACCGCGTCTCTACTAAAAATACAAAAATTAGGTGGGTGTGGTGGCATATGCCTGTAATCCCAGCTACTCGTGAGGCTGAGACAGGAAAATTGCTTGAACTCAGGAGGCGGAGGCTGCAGTGAGTAGAGACTGCGCCACTGCACTCCAGCCTGGCTGACAGAACAAGACCCTGTCTCAAAAAAAAAAAAAAAATTGATGTCATCAGAAAGGGATTGGTAGAACCAGTAATATAGATGCGTTAATGCAAATTTTATTGCTTAATTTTTTTTTTTTTTTGAGACAGGGTCTCGCCCTGTCACCCAGGCTAGAGTACAGTGGTGTGATCATGGCTCACTGCAGCTTCAACCCCCCAGGCCCAAGCAATCCTCCCACCTTGGCCTCCAGGGTAGCTGGGACTACAGATACGCATCACCACACCCAGCTAATTTTTTAATTTTTTTGTAGAGACAGAGTCTCACTGTGTTGCCCAGGCTGGTCTTGAACTGACTCAAGAGATCCTCCCACCTCAGCCTCCCAAAGTGCTGGGATTACAGGCATGAGCTACTGTGACTAGCCATTTAATTTTTAAAAAAACTTTACTTGAGGCCACCCTTTGTTTCTTTTGTAAGCAGGAATATAATAAATACTACCATATTGATAAAGTGTTGTTTGCTTTAAATAGATCTGTGATAATCTACTTCTTAGAAGTGGAAAAAATCAAATCATTCAAATGGACTCAATTATATATTCTGGTGTGAATTATGAGATAATTGACATCAATCAATTTTATGGATAGTATATTGACGTTCGTTCTACAAACAGACAAAGAAGTTCTAAGGTAGAGATATTTACAAGGTCTAAGTTGAAAGCCACAATGTAGAACATGGCACTAGAGAAATCACAGAATTTAATTTATATTCAAAATGCAGAATATTCTGAAGATACACGTAACTAGCTTAAACTGAGATGTGTAACAAATAAGTGGTTTAAAAACCAATTTCTATCCAACCTGGCTTGCACAGCATATCTCAACTCCAAAGAAGTAATAAAAGATGGCAATAAAAGAAAGTAACATATGGCCAAGCATGGTGGCTCACGCCTGTAATTCCAGCACTTTGGGAGGCCAAGGCGGGCAGATCATGAGGTCAGAAGACAGATCAAGACCATCCTGGCTAACATGGTGAAACCCCATCTCTACTAAAAACTACAAAAAATTAGCCGGGCATGGTGGCGGGCACCTGTAGTCCCTGCTACTTGAAATGCTGAGGCAGGAGAATGGCATGAACCTGGGAGGCGGAGCTTGCAGTGAGCTGAGATCGTGCCACTGCACTCCAGCCTGGGTGACAGAGACAGACTCCATCTCAAAAAAAAAAAAAAAAAAAAAAAAGAGAAAGTAACATAACAGCAAATCACGAAGTGAACCATAAACATAATTTTCTGAAGAAACCTGAGATGTGAAAAGAGTATACTGCATATAAAACTGTACTTTCTTGTATTTTTATTCTTAGGAAATGAATAGGTTAAAATATATTAGTCATTACTACAAATAAAACAATAAAACATAGCACACTAAACTATGGAAACATATTAATTCTTCAATAATCAGAACAGTCACATATTTCTGCTAAATAGTTTTCTGGCTAAAATTAGTTATAAAAAGTAGAGTTTAAGCAGAATAATTCTATTTTTAAAAACAGTATCTTCTGGCCGGGCACAGTGGCTCATGCCTGTAATCCCAGCACTTTGGGAGGCCGAGGTGGGCGGATCACCTGAGGTCGGGTGTCGGAGACCAGCCTGACCAACGTGGAGAAACCCCGTCTCTACTAAAAATACAAAAACAAAAATTAGCCAGGCGTGGTGACGCATGCCTGTAAGCCCAGCTACTTGGGAGACTGAGGCAGGAGAATCGCTTGAACCCGGGAGGCAGAGGTTGCAGTGAGCCGAGATGGCGCCATTGTACTCCAGCCTGGGCAACAAGAACGAAATTCCGTCTCAAAACAAACAAACAAACAAACAAATCTTCTGTTTCTAATATGGAATATAAATACCTTATAAATAATAACATTAAGCTAATATTGTTAAAATCATCAAATAAGTGATAAAATGGATAATATGAATCTTAATGTAAAAATATAAACTTTGATTCACAGGCTCTGAGGGTTAGGGAAATATATAAACATAAGCTTTGAGAGGAAGGGTTTGGTGGTAAGATATATAACCACATTCAGAAAATATACTTCTTATTCCTATTTGTTTCTCAAAACTTTCACTAAAGTGACAGTCACTCAGCTTTCGGAAGTCTGTTTCTCTCTACCAAAATTGGACCAGAAGATGACACATCAGTGAGAAATGCTTTGATGATTGACTAGAAAATGACTCTAAGTGTTTATAAGCCCAGTTATATCATCATCATCATCCCCTTTATTTTTCCATTTGCTCAGTTATCTTGTCAGCAACACAGATACTATATAAAATCATTCTACCCTTTTTCATTTCCTGGCTCTTCTGTATCATTCTATCCAGCTTCAACAATCTTCAGCTTATTTGGAGCTAATAAACATGCTCACCCAAAGAAAGTGAGGGTTTATGATGTAATGTTCTGGTGATACTGTAGGCTTCTTAGGGGAAAGACATCTCATAAATATAAACGAATATGCTAGAACCCATGGTTGTAATTTGAGATTACAGAAGTTTCTCACTATGCTTCATTTAACAGTATTAGCAAAGCTTTATGTTTTCATGTCAGTTTTGACACATAAGAATATTACAGCAGTGACTTTTTTTTTCACTTAACAAAGAAAACAGTTTTAAAAAAATGAGGCCATTTCTCTCCCTTTTATCATTGACTGGAAGATATGCCATCTTTTTATATTTTACTCCAGAGGGAAGAAGGCTCATCATAATTGAAATGACCCTATTCTAGGACTATTCTAAAATGCACATATCCACCTCAAAAGATCTCTGGAAACCTAGTCAAATCTCTTTCTCTGACCATCATGCCTCACATGGAGCTAATAATGAATGTCTGCAACTGATTGAGGGACTTTAAAAAAGATGGCAGTCCTAGGACAAACTAACTTGCTTTGTTAGGACACAACTAATTCCTTTTGTCATTCACTCACTCAACAAGTATTTATTAAGCAGCTATAAATTGCTTCAATCATTCAATAAGTAGACAAAATGTAAAAAATATAATAGAGTAAGGAATATTTCTACATTCCCATTTTTTGAGAAATTCCTAGCATGCACTTCACATATAGTTTTATGCATGCAAATGACCTTACCTCTCTTACAGATAGTTGTGGTGGGAAGGAGACTGAAAATACCAGGCTGGTGAATTCAAACCCAGAGGCCTCAACCTTTTGGCACACCTGAAAAAGCATTACAATTATGTAAATTCCCAGGAATTGCTGAAAATATTACTTACCCTAATCTTAATAACATGAATTTCTGGTCCAGGAGATGACATGGCAAAACTTCCAAACTTTCACATTTGACAGTGGAACACTCACAAATATCTTGAGATTAAATATTGCCTAACTATGACCCTGAAGACTAATACCACAAGGAACCAAAACAGCCAGGAGTAACAGCTTCAGAATAAACTGTTAAGTGTCAAAGTAGCTTTCTATTAGGTCACCCCTAACTTTCAAACAAAATAAACCCAAATATAGCACTCTTGACAGAAAAAACAAACAAAAGGCAATCCCACATTCAATCATTTACCTTCTACAAGGCTGTACCACTAGTCTTTTCAGGACAATAATAAGGACGACTAGAAATGAACTTTTCTGTAACTTAGCTATGTTAAACAGCAAAATGAAAAGAAACTGCTATATTTTTCTTCAATTAAATAGCACTTATGACTGAAATACATGAATACACATTTTATTAATTTTCAGATATGTCAATTAAAAAGTAATTTGAGAAGAGTAGGCTTTTGTTTTTTTTTTAAAAAAAAGAAAATATTTTAATGATCCAATTGTGTGAAACAAGTTGAAATGAACGGCAGTGTTCCTTTCAATATAAAAATTCTTGGACCTGGGCATGGTGGCGTGCGCCTGTAGTCCCAGCTACTTGGGAGGCTAAGGCGTGAGGATCACTTGAGCCCAGAGGTGGAGGTTGCAATGAGCCAATATCATGCCACTGCACTCCAGCCTGGGTGACAGAGTGGGACCCTGTCTCAAAAAAGACAAAAACAGAAACCAGAAGGTCGGGCGTGGTGGCTCACGCCTATAATCCCAACACTTTGGGAGGCCAAGTCAGGCGGATCACCTGAGGTCAGGAGTTCGAGACCAGACTGGCCAACATGGTGAAACCCCGTCTCTACTAAAAATACAAAAATTAGCTGGGCGTGGTGGCACGTGCCTGTAATCCCAGCTATTCAGGAGGCTGAGGCAAGAGAATCATTTGAACCTGGGAGGCGGAGGTTGTAGTGAGCTGAGATCTCACCACTGCACTACAGCCTGGGTGACAAGAGCCAAACTCTGTCTCAAAAAAAAAAAAAACCAGAAAAAAAAAAAAAGAATTTGGCCGGGCACGGTGGCTCACGCCTGTAATCCCGGCACTTTGGGCCAAGGCGGGCGGATCACGAGGTCAAGAGATTAAGACCATCCTGGCTAACACGGTGAAACCCCGTCTCTACTGAAAATACAGAAAATTAGCTGGGTGGCGGGTGCCTGTAGTCCCAGCTACTCGGGAGGCTGAGGTAGGAGAATGGCATGAACCTGGGAGGCGGAGCTTACAGTGAGCCGAGATTGCGCCACTGTGCTCCGGCCTGGGCAACAGAGCGAGACTCTGTCTCCAAAAAAAAAAAAAGAATTCTTGGCCTTGGCCGGGTACAGTGACTCACACCTCTAATCCCAGTACTTTGGAGGCCAAGGCAGGAGGATGACTTGAGGCCAGGAGTTCAAGACCAGCACAGTAACATAGGGAGATCCTGCTTCTACAAAAAGATTAAAAAATTAGGGCTGGGCACAGTGGCTCATGTCTGTAATCCCAGCACTTTGGGAGGCCAAGGCAGGTGAATCATCTGAGATCGGGAGTTCGAGACCAACCTGACCAACATGGAGAAACCCTGTCTCTACTAAAAATACAAAATTAGCCAGGCATGGTGGCACATGCCTGTAATCCCAGCTACTCCGGAGGCTGAGGCAGGACAATTGCTTGAACCTGGGAGGCGGAGGCTGCGATGAGCCAAGATCGCACCATTGCACTACAGCCTGGACAACAAGAGCAAAACTCCGTCTCAAAAAAAAGAAAAAAAATTAGGTGGGCATGGTGGTGCATGCCTGTAGTCCTAGCTACTCAGAAGGCTGATGTAGGAGGATTGCTTGAGCCCCAGGAGTTGGAGGCTGCAGTCAGCTGTGATTGTACCACTGCACTTCAGCCTAGGCAACAGAATGAGACCCAAAAAAGAATTGTCTTGTCTTGAAAAAAGGAAAGAAAAAAGAATTCTTGGTTTTAAGACTGAAAATCTCTACATAATTGCACCTATAATGAAAAACAGGTTATTTACCTTTTTAATGAAATCTTTCTCACAGAATTCTTGAAGAATTCCTAGGCATACATTACATACATTTAAATTTGAGTTCTTGGAAGCAGTGCTTCCAACTTGACTAACAGAGATCCTTCCCTCTCCATTTTGACTTAGATTATCAATACTATCTTCCAGTTCTTGCAGTCGAATTTTCTTGGGAGGTGGGTTCATAACTTCCAAAATTAATTCATCTTTTTCAGTTTCCAGAAATTTCTGTAGTTCATTGAGCAACTCCTGGAAAGTTAATGAAAGAAAAAGTAATGACCCACTGACAATGTCCTTAAGGCTTTCTAGGTAAGATGAAACAAGAAAATATGAGTGAAAATTAGGACATATCACAAATTTTACAATGTTGACATATCAATTCTGAAGCAATCCAGTTATTTTATTAGCCAGCACTGGCTTTTATGGAATTTAAAAGAGAATTACCTATCTCTATTATATATGTGTGAATACTTTTTCAAAAGAGTTCCATATATCAGTGAAGCAAAAGTCATAAATCTG
This sequence comes from Pan paniscus, assembly GCF_029289425.2. Classification (NCBI taxonomy): domain Eukaryota; kingdom Metazoa; phylum Chordata; class Mammalia; order Primates; family Hominidae; genus Pan; species Pan paniscus. The sequence goes on along the minus strand of NC_073261.2, from coordinate 65,368,147 downwards.
AGGAGAAAGGCTCCAATACAAATTTATTAATTTGTAGTTCTGTTGTGAGAGTCATTCATTGCTAATCTCAGTAAAAACAAACTTTAGTTCTAATGATTAACATATAAAAAGTACAAACTGAATTTCCATCCTTGCTAGGTTATTTAATAACCTCACAATCACTAAAAGCTCACAAGTACAATATTTATTTAATATGAAATCTGATCATTAGGGTAGTCTAATAAGTAAAAATAATTTGGAGAAAATTTACTAAGAAATGTACACAAATGCTGACAATGCTGAAAGTTAGCATATGATTACAAACCATTTCCATATATTAATTGAAAGCCATGCTCTACTATATTCCAGTTTGCCTAATTTGTCTTGTATTAGAATTTAAAAACCTGCATTTCTTTGAAACCATTCTCATATTTCTCTCATTCAGATATTCCTCTCATCAAAATACTCAGAGGATTTTCCTCTGTTTTGTTTAGACATGTTTTATTATGCCATTGTTGAAAAAGTATATTTTTCAAATTCATTCAGATGACAATTTACTGACTGTAAAGGGAAAAAATCTTTCACTCAAACAAATTTAAATCCATTTTATTGAGAAATTAGCTCTCCTGCTTTAACAGAGAAATATACATACATACATATACAGGTACATTTTGACTCACACAAATATGTTTGTTGTTACCTAAGATCTATAATATAGATATAACATAGTGCATATACAGATGTGCATGTACATACATAGTTACATGAATAGAACAGATCAAAATTTATGAACATTTCCAAAAAGCTGTCCAAATATTCTTGTATATTTCCTTACATAAAATGAAACAAACGAAAGTTGATAACACTCAGTCTCTTAATATAAATTTAAAATCTAATAACATATAATAGATAATAGGTTACAGTGTGTCTGAAAAAAATGTGTAAGCAGGGTTACACAAAACCAGTCTTATTACTTTACAGTCATATTGTGTATAAATGAATATACACATATTTAAATCATCATAGCACAAGTACCATTTCTGGTTTTTTGTTTTTGTTTTTTTAATTTTCAGATGGAGTCTCACACTGTCGCCCAGGCTAGAGTGCAGTGGCACGATCTCGGCTCACTGCAACCTCCGCACCCCCCACCCCTGGGTTCAAGCAATTCTCCTGCCTCAGCTTCCCAAGTAGCTGGGATCACAGGCGCCTGCCATGGCGCCCAGCTAATTTTTGTATTTTTAGTAGAGACAGGGTTTCATCATCTTGGCCAGGCTGGTCTTGAACCCCTGACCTCGTGATCCACCTGCCTCGGCCTCCCAAAGTGCTAGGATTACAGGCGTGAGCCACCGCACCCAGCCAATTTCTGGTTTTCAAAGTGTTTCCACGTACTTTATTAGGTATTGTCCCTTAAAGTCCTGTGAGGTGGGTATTATCATCATTCCCATTTACAGAGGAGTAAACTGAAGCTGGAAAGTGGTGGAACTGGGATTCAAATCCATGTCTTCTAGTTCCAAATCCTAGGTTTTGAATTCAGTCAGACTGTTCAAATCCTAGCTTGCTCACTTAATAGCTGTGTAACTTTGGGCAGGTTGCTTAACCTCTCTGTATCTCAGTTTCTTCATCTGAAAATAGAGACAATCATAGTATGTACTTACCTAATCAGTTATTATGAGAATTATATAAGACCTTGACATATAGTAATGATAATTGAATATTGTGTACTATTATTGCCAAAATAATAGAAACAACTAATAACATTTTAAAAATAACTGATACTACTAACTCCTGGACAATTTTTTAAATTACAAGAAACTGTGTGTGTATATGTTGTATACATACTGTTTATAATGTATATATTTACATATGTATTACTACTATCTGCCTCTAAAAAGAATATCACTTTTAGAATCAAACATTTCATAAAGATGTTACATATCTTATGCAAAAAAGTGTTATATTAAACCTCAAAGCTCTCTGTATATTACCATAAATGTCAAAGATCTCTGTATATTACTTTTGTCATTAATAACAGTAATAATGATGATAAGCATTTATTTCTAGAGGATTCCAAATACCTATTTATAAATACAACTGGTAATATAGAAAATGGGAAAAACAGAAAAAGGCAACCATACCCACAATGCTTCCACATAGTAGGACATGTAAGGAATATTAGTCCCTCCTGGGAGGAAGCAATATTTTGTGATATTCTGTTTAGATATCCTTTAGGAAACATCTATACAAGTGTTAAAACGCACCAGGGAGTTCCTCCACAAAGATCCCATTACACTAAATGTTAGAAAGCTAGATATAATCACTTAAGAAAGAACTTACATTTCTGAGACTATTCCAAAATTATGAATATCACTAATTTTATTATAGTTTTTTAATCTAGAAAAGAGTTATGAATAGATACCTGCCCTCAAAAGTACAAGCATTCATTGTAAAATACAGAGAACCTTCTCTTAATTTGAAAAAAAAAAAAAAAAGAAAAGAAAATACCTTGTATGGAAGTTTGTAAGGTGCATGAAAATCCACACCACAGAATCTGAAGATACATCTTGGACAAGTACCAGTATTGAGCAACAACCGGGCCACATGCTTGTTTTCCTCAGTCAGTGGGAACATATTGAATAATTATAACTAGAAAGAAAAGAAGTAAAACTAATGAGCAGCTTTTGCATTTTACTGTCACAGACAAGTCATCATGTTTAGGGATAAAAACTAGCTTTCATTTGAAAAACACTATTGTGTACTCTCCAACCAAGCCCCTTTCATTACACACATATTATAAAATACAAACTTTAAGGAAGTTCATAAGATGGATCCGGTAAAGGTTTCTAATTGCTAAGGAATTTAGTGTAGCATTTTGGATTATGATAAAATACATCAATATAACTAAGTTGATCAAAAGAAATAAAAATAATCAAGAATGGTTGCTTCTGAGGAGGGTAATGAAAACAGAGGTACAGGGTGAAATTTTGCTTTTTGTTTTGTACCATTCAGTATTGTACAAAGTTAATTCATTAAACTTTTCCTGTAAGAAATTAAAAATGAGTTTGCTGGTAGTGGGGCTCAGAAAGCCATACCCCAAAATGAAGGCCTCAGCAGCAGCCTCAGAAGCAAAAGTTTTTCTCTGACCTTCTGCCCTCCTGTCTCTCTGTCTCATTCTTCCCCAGACTAGCCATAGAAAAACTACAGTCTCTCTTCCTCAAAGTGAGTCATAGAAACCAGAACCCCCTTTCCCCAAAGCCAGCCATAAAATCTAAAAATATTACTCAAATTTGGTCAGGCACAGTGACTCATGCCTGTAATCCCAGCATTTTGGGAGGCCAAGGGTGGATCACCTGGGGTCAGGAGTTTGAGACCAGCCTAGCTAACATGGTGAAACCTTGTCTCTATTAAAAATACAAAAAAAAAAAAAAAAATTTGCCGGGCATGGTGGCAAGCAACTGTAATCCCGGCTACTTGGGAGGCTGAGGCAGGAGAATCACTTGAACCTGGGAGGTGGAGGTTGCAGTGAGCCGAGATCGCGCCATTGCACTCCAGCCTGGGCAACAAGGGAGAAACTCCGTCTCAAAAAAAAAAAAAAAAAAGTATATATATATATATGTATATATATATATATATATACATATATATATACATATATATATATGTATATATATATACATATATATATACATATATATATATATATATATACACATACACACACACACACATATGCCTATTACTCAAATTTTCCCTCCACCTTTCTGAGTAAAAACTGACCATGAAAAACTAGGCAAGGTGCAGTGGCTCACATCTATAGTCTCACCACTTTGTGGTTGTGGGGCCCAAGTAGGAGGTTCGCTTGAGGCCAGGAGTTTGAGATCAGCCTGGGCAACAACCCACAAGACCCTGTCTCTACAAAAAAATTGAAAAATTAGCTGGGCATGGTGGTACACACCTGTATTCCCAGCTACTCAGAAGACCGAGGTGGGAGGATCGCTTGAGCCCAAGAGGTAGAGGTTGTAGTGAATCAAGATCATGCCACTGTACCCCAACCTGGGTGACAGAGCAAGACCTTGTCTCTAAAAAGAAACAGAAAAAAAAAAAAAAGACGAAGAAATGATCTAACCTCTCTTGTCTGACTGTAGGTCATAAGACTCCCCATTCCATGGCAGGTCCTGCCCCACACCCAGAAGGAAGGAATGCATGCTCTGAGAGGCCAAGAACCTAGACAGGCTTGCTGGGTTTCCCCACTGAGTTGATTACCTTTTTGTTCAATCATATTTCTATGTGCCGTCCATACTTTGATGAACCTAAGCATAAAAATGGACAATTTCCCCTGTTATCATTATGTCTTCATTCTGAAGGCTCCTGTGTATACACATTACATAAACGTGTATGCCTTTTCTCCCATTAATCAATTTGCCTCATGTCAGTGATTTTCGGAGAACCTCTAGGTGGCTAAGGGCCTTGGCATTCAGACTAGACAAAAAAATCTGATCAGTCTACCTTATATAATACTGGAGTACCCTTAATGATAGCTTAGCGGCCAACTATTTAAAACAAATTGAGGCCGGGTGCAGTGGCTCACATCTGTAATCCCAGCACTTTGGGAGGCTGAGGTGGGCAGATCACTTGAGGTCAGGAGTTCAAGACCAGCCTGACCAACATGGTGAAACCTTGTCTCTACTAAAAATACAAAAATTAGTTGGGTGTGGTGGCTGGTGCCTGCACTCCAGCGTGGGCAACAGAGTGAGATGCTGTCTCAAAAATACAAACAACAACAACAACAACAAAGTTGATCAGCAGGTCTAAAGACATCAACTTTACTTTGATTATATGACTAAATGGCAACCACCTGTTAACAAAATAAAAATCTGCCCCTTTCATGAGTAAAACCTCCAACAAAAGGCCAGGTGCAGTGGCTCACACCTGTAATCCCAGCACTTTGGGAAGCCGAGGCGGGCGGATCACCTGACAACAGGAGTTTGAGACCAGCCTGGCCAACATGGTAAAACCCCATCTCTACTAAAAATACAAAAAACTATTAGCCAGGTGTGTTGGCGTGTGCCTATAATCCCAGCCACTCAGGAGGCTGAGACAAGAGAATCACTTGAACCCCAGGAGGCGGAGGTTGCAGTGAGCCGAGATCATGCCACTTCACTCCAGCCTGGGCAATAAGAGCGAAATTCCATCTCAAACAAACAAGCAAACAAACAAACAAAAAAACCTTCAACAAAAACAAATTAAGTACAAAATATTTGAGAGCAACTGTTTGCTTAAATTGCCAATTTTTGCAATTTAAATAAACTCACAAAAAAATACTATATAGAGAATGAAGGCAAATCTGTCTCCTGTTACCAGGAAGGAGGGGGTACTAAAAATTCAAACAACCTAATTTGTTCAGCAAAACAAGATCTTCTAATTAGTGAAACAGTTCATATTACCTTAAAATGATCAACTGCCCATATTTTAGAAAATAATCATTGCATGGCAATCTTATGGCATGCTGTAACTGTGGTCATACAGATGAACGACAGTGGCATCTTTTAATTTGTGCAGTTTCATAATTCAAATGAACTTGCTTAAAATTTGTGGAAGGGTGAAGCTCCTCCCAACAGCTTAGTATAAAGACGTGATTCTTCTAGTCTGCATTTTCCAAACCTCTAAAACTTCCTACTTACTTGCAAGTTGCTAAATGTTTGGGGCCACTTACCAAGATTCTTGCACAAAATAATGAGGAAGACAGGCATATAGTTACATAGAACTCTTCACCATAAAAATCAGTTCAGCAGCCAGGACTACTAAAAACAGATTGCTTCTGGCTGAATTCTAATTCAGGGGAATATGTGAGTCAGCAGGGGGAAGAAAATCAGGCTTGTATGGACACACCATACAAGCTGACAAGGTGACAACTTTGAAACACCAGAATTGAGAAACGCATAGTTAGGGTTGCCTAAGTAAATTTGGGCTCCAGGGTATTTTCAAGAAAGAAAACAGAATATGTGGAAAACAGCCTCTAAATAATGAAGATCTGGCCAGGCCCGGTGGCTCACGCCTGTAATCCCAGCACTTTGGGAGGCCGAGGCAGGCGTTATCACTTGAGGTCTGGAGTTCAAGACCAGCCTGGCCAACACGGTAAAACTCCATCTCTACTAAAATAGAAAAATTAGCCAGGTGTGGAGGTGTGCACCTGTAATCCCTGCTACTCGGGAGGTTGAGGCAGGAGAATCACTTGAACCCAGTAGGTGGAGGTTGCAGTAAGCCCAGCACCTTGGGAGGCTGAGGCAGGAGGATCATGAGGTTAGGAGAGCGAGACCATCCTGGCTAACACAATGAAATCCCATCTCTACTAAAAATACAAAAAATCAGCCAGGCGTGGTGGCACGCACCTGTAGTCCCAGCTACTCAGGAGGCTGAGGCAGGAGAATCGCCCGAACCCAGGAGGCAGAGGTTGCAGAGAGCCAAGATCGTGCCACTGTACTCCAGTCTGGGCAACAGAGCGAGACTCCATCTCAATAAATAAATAAATAAGATCTGTGTGGTCAAGGTCAAGTCATTACTATTTACTAGTGATCTGGATCCCTTTTCCCAACCCATTTAATCTACTTTGATGCAGAGAAGAGATCGGATGCTGTGAGGGGCTGAATATAAGCATTTACAGTGCATCTCTGACTACATACACAGAGAAACTGTTTCTGTTTCACCTCTTATTCTAAGTTATTTTTTCTCCATTAGTTAAGGTCAAGAATTTTACTTAATTCAGAAGTAACATTTAACTCAAAAAGAGACAGAAATACACCCTCTTCCAATAAATCAATAAGCACTTTAAAAGGACACTTAATGAAGATTTCCCTCGATACTTAAATAGCTATATTAAAATTTATTTTATTTTTCATGGCTAGAAGACAATGTTTATTTTTCCAATAAGTTCACAAGAACAAAGGTATCATGCAAAGTAAATAAATGACACATTACAATCTCCTGGCTCTGAGAAGTTCCCAAACCTGATTGATGAGAATTACAAAACTTCCAGTCCTGAGTAATTTGAAGAGGTCTAAAAATAGACCCCAAAAAAGACCTCTTTTGAATGTGTGTTAATAAACGAGCTATGAATTTACAAACCTCTCAACATCATTTTCACCTACCAACAATCTATCAACTTCTCAAGAATGTTAACATTAAAAGGAGAAAATACGTTACGTCTTAAATTTGGTTTTTTCATCGTGAGGTAATTAAATGCCAGGATTTCATAAGATATTAGAAATCGGTTGTCCATATTAGATTTATTATGTTTGAAAGCAAGCCCTGAGAAAGGTATTCCACAATGTAAGTTTTCCAGTGTTGGTTACCCTCAAGATGTTTGCTTTTCGTTTATTTGTTTGTTTTATAGAAATAACTCTGTAACAAGTTGCTACAAAGCCGCCTTTCATGTGTCAGGCTCCCTAGGAGGACTGAATCCCTCCTCCCCAAATCAAGGATAACTAGCCCAGTCTCTGGCTTACTGGAGGAGAGGAAGGACTTTATTTTCACCTCTTGGACGATTACAAAAACCAGTCATCGAAAATGAGAAAAGGGGCAGGGTATAAGAAAAACTAGCGAAATGACCAGACTGAGTCTCATATCCTAAGATCTTTTAAAACTCATTTCCCTACCGAAGGGTATCATTCGTAACGCGGCGTGGGGCTGGGGGTGTGGATTTACGGAGAAAGAGGTGATCACACTTCACTGGGCTTCTGAAACATTCAGCTCTGGAATCTACTGTGGACTCTTGAAAAGTTCATCCCGAGATCTAACCTCAAGCCTCAGTTTTCGCCAAGCAAGCCCTTCCCCCTTCGGTCAGGTGCAACAAACTTCCCACTCACCCCTCCTTTGCTAACAAAGCCGCTCCAGCAGGAGAGAAACGAACTCTCTCCCGCCACACCTCTTTTGCACCCAGTCTGCACTCCTTCACCTCTTACCTACCCGCCTCACCTTCTCCCCAGACGCCGGAGCCTGAGATTTAACCCCTTCCGGCCCTCGAAGGGAACAGGGAAGACTAAAGACAACGCACCTATTGCGTCTAGCAATTCTGTTCCCCGAGGAAACGTGGGCTTTAGAACAAAAGTACCAGCCCGCTCTCGCTAGGACTAAGTGAGCTTCTCCCTTCTTGTTTGTAAAGGAAATCCGAAAAACTGCCTGGTTTGCCACCTCACCCCACCTCCCCAACAAGCGAAGGAGTGCGTGCGGCTTTACTCCTAGCCCGACTGGTCCACTCCCAGAAAAGCCTCGGTGGGACTCCGACGTCTAGGGAGTTGTAGCCGCTACCAGAAATATCGATGAGCCTTTACCCTGAGGTTTAGAACGGCAGCTCTTTCTGGGGCAAATACAAAGAGCGTGTTTCTTCCCACAAATTAGTGGCATAACCTCCCGCTGTATGGATTCAGCTGGCAAAGTAACTCAAGCCTTGTCCTGACTGCAAGGGTGGGCGGGGTGGACGGCTCGGTGTTCTGCCCGTTGTGCCTTACGCTCCAGGTGCTGGTCTACGCGGGCCTGGACAGTCAGGGGTAGGAGCGGGAGCCGAGAGGAGGCGGAGGAGATGGCGTCCCAGCCGCCACCTCCCCCCAAACCCTGGGAGACCCGCCGAATTCCGGGAGCCGGACCGGGACCAGGACCGGGCCCCACTTTCCAGTGAGTGTGGGATTCTTCAGGCTGTGAGTTTGGTGGGCCCAAGCGGGGACTTGGCAGGAGGCGGTTGTAGCGGTTAGTGGAGGTATTCCCTTCCCCCCTTTAACCAATACCCAACCTTGGGGATAGGGGCCGAGGTGGAGCTGGGGCGCTTACAAGTGGGGACTTCAGTGTCTCACAGCTGTTTCTGACCTGGCAGCTCTAATCAGCAACGTTTTTTTCGGGAGCTCCTGGGCGTCTCTCTGGGTCTCTGTGCTTGAAAGAAAGGGGGGCGGCTTCCTACCTACCGCTTGTTTTCACTTTGACAGAATGGCTTCTCTATCTTTAAAGCGTAGACTTTGGTCTGTAGCAGTTGAGAGCGGCATTTGTCCAGCCACGGCATCGACAGGGAGCAAAGTCTCTCCTTAAAGGTGTTAATCTCTCGAGAAGTTGCTGAAAGCCGGAAAGGTTTTACGCAACTGGAACTCAAGCCCCGTACACTTTGCATTCTTTTCCAGCATAACTCAGCCAGCGTTTCGGATCGAGATTGGAGAAGCAACTTTAAAGCAGGAGTTCTAGATCTGAGGCCTATGGATGGCCTTTGTGTGCAAAATAGTGTATTTTTCTGAGGCCTGTATTTTTTTTTTGTTTGGTTTTTAATCAGTATCAGTTGGTTTCTAGGACTTTAAAAAGGCTAAAACGTGCAGAGTTGGGAGTGTTTCGTGGCCTCGTGTGGCTTTTGTTTGGTAGTGCTGGACATCTTAATTCAGATAGGTGTGATTCAAATGTCAAATCGCCTACTATTGTAGGTTTTCCTAAGCGTAAAAACCCCAACATATTGGAATGTATTTCTGCTGTATTCTGAAATCTTTTATTTAAACACTAAAATGCTTTAACACAGTAACGACTTAGTTTAATAAGGATATATACATAACAAGTAATAAGTTTGATTAGGCTGGTAAGCCACGGTGACATTATCTGCTACCTTTTTTTTGAGTGGGTTCTTTTTTCCCCATTTAGGCTGCTTGTCGAATGAGAGGTTTTATTTTTTGCATCTGTTAAAGTTCTTTTTATGTAAAATTAAGCATTTTCCCACTTTATCGTGAAATATTTTAAACACAGAGACCAGTAGAGAGTAAGATAATACCTATATATTCACTACTCAACTTTAAACAATGTTAACATTTGCCAGACTTATGTCGAATTTTTCAAAATAAAAGACGGTTAAACTCTCCCATTCTTCTTTATAGTGGTGACTATTGTCCTTATTTGGTGTTTCGCATACCCAGTAATGTTTTTATATTTTAGTACTTAGGTTTGTGCTATTTATATGCATTTTATATCTAAAACTTAACAATGTAACAATAATATATATTTTATATCTAATTACATGTTACTATTTATATATTATTTTTTGTATCTGTTTTTGTTTTTTCTGTTGCCCAATTTTCTATTGGCTTTATCTTTGCTTACCAATTTGTAAGAGTATTGTTAAACTAATCCTTTTTTGTTACTACATTTTGCTAATATTTTTCACTGTGTGGCTTCTTTTCTTTATATTTATGTTTAATTTTTTGTACAGATGTTTTTGATTTTAATACAGCCAAAATTGTCATATTTTATTGTTTATGCTTTTTGTCTTGGTTAAGAAATCCTGTCTACCTAGATCAGGACAGTTTTTCTGTATGTTTTCTTTTAAATCTTCTGGTTTTCTCATTTGCATTTAATCCACATGGAACTGACTTTGTATAAAAATCTATTTTTTTTTCCATATAGGTAACTAATTGTCGCAGCACCATTTATTGAGTAGTCTATTCTTAGTTTATAATGCCATCTATGTCATATCAAGGTTTCCTAAATATGTAGTTCTGTTTTGGGCATTTTCTGACTTTCTACTAGCACCACACTATCTTAATTACAGAATTTTATAAGTCTTGATATGTAGTATGTCAAGAGTTTCCACACATTGCTGCTCTTTGTAATTGCGCTCGTTACACTTAGTCCTTTATAAAAAGACTTACTGGGATTTTTATTGGAACTGAGCTGAATTTATGGATCAAGTAAGTTTTTATTCCATGAATATTGTATAAGCTACAATTGGTGGGAATTTATCTTTTTGCCTTAAATATCTTATAATTATCCACTTTGGGAGACTGGGCGGGCAGATCACGAGGTCAGGAGATCGAGACCATCCTGGCTAACTCGGTGAAACCCTGTCTCTACTAAAAATACAAAAAAACATTAGCTGGGTGCGGTGGCGGGCGCCTGTAGTCCCAGCTAATCAGGAGGCTGAGGCAGGAGAATGGCGTGAACCCACGAGGCGGAGCTTGCAGTGAGCCAAGATCACGCCACTGCACTGCAGCCTGGGCAACAGAGGGAGACTCCATCTCAAACAACAACAACAACAAAAAACCTATAATTACCTCCATGAAATTTTTTTCCATATTTTATTTTTTATTCCTAGATTATTTTTGCTGTAGTAGTTGCAAATGGGCTTTCTTTTTTCCTTTTACATTTTCCAGTTGGTTATTAACTGGTATGGCAGAATGCTATTGATTTTTTTTAATGTAAATATTATGTACAGCATAATCTCAAACTCTTAATTAGTTCTGATGGTTTGGTTGAAATTCTCTTTAGTTTTGTGTAGCCAGTTCTGTCATTTACAGATAAGCTAGCATCCTTGTATTGGTCCTGACTTCCACTGGAGTGCTTCTGAAGTTTTACTGTTAAATGTGAAGTTTGCTTTTTGTTTTTGATAGATATCTTGTCAAAATTCTCTCTCTCTACCTTGCTCAGATTTATTTTATTTTATTTTTATTTCATTTTTATTTTTGTTTGAGATGGAGTCTCACTGTGTCTCCCAGGCTGGAGTGCAGAGAGGCAATCTTGGCTCATGGCAACCTCTACCTCCTGGGTTCAAGTGATTCTCCTGCCTCAGTCTCCCGGACAGTTGAGACTACAGGCGCGTGCCACTCCGCCCAGCTAATTTTTGTATTTTTAATAGAGATGGGGTTTCACTATGTTGGCCAGGCTGGTCTTGAACTCCTGACCTCAGGTGATCTGCCCACCTAGGCCTCCCAAAGTGCTGAGATTACAGGTGTGAGCCACTACGCCCAGCCCTTACCTTGCTCAGATTTTTATCGTGAAGAAATATTAAATTTTATGAATGGCTTTTCTGCATCTGTTGAGACCATTGTATGTATTTTCGCTTTAGTATGAAAATGTGGGAATAGGAACAGCTCTGGTCTGCAGCTCCCAGTGTGATTGACACACAGGACGGGTGATTTCTGCATTTCCAACTGAGGTACCTGGTTCATCTCACTGGGACTGGTTGAACACTGGGTGCACCCCATGGAGGGTGAGCCGAATCGAGGCGGGGCATCGCCTCACCCAGGAAGCGCAAGGGATTGGGGGATTTCCCTTTCCTAACCAAGGGATGCCGTGACAGACTATACCTGGAAAAATGGGACACTTCTGCCCAAATAGTGGGCTTTTTCCACAGTCTTAGCAACTAGCAGACCAGGAGATTCTCTCCCATGCCTGGCTTGACGGGTCCTATACCCATGGAGCCTTGCTCAGTGCTAGCACAGCAGTCTGAGATCAACCTGCGAGTCAGCAGCCTGGCAGGGGGAGGGGAATCCACCATTGCTGAGGCTTGAGTAGGTAAACAGAGCGCCAAGGAAGCTTGAACTGGGAGGAGCCCACTGCAGCTCAGCAAGGCCTACTGCCTCCATAGACTTCAGCTCTGTGGGCAGGGCATAGCTGAACAAAAGGCAGCAGAAACTTCTGTGGACTTAAACTTCCCTGTCTGATAGCTCTGAAGAGAGCAGTGGTTCTCCCAGCACGGTGTTTGAGCTCTGAGAACGGACAGACGGCCTCCTCAAGTGGGTCCCTGACCCCCGTGTAGCCTGACTGGGAAACACCTCCCAGTAGGGGCTGACAGACACCTCAAACAGGCAGGTGTCCCTCTGGGACAAAGCTTCCAGAGGAAGGATCAGGCAGCAATATTTGCTGTTCTGTAGCCTCTGCTGGTGATACCCAGGCAAACAGGGTCTGCAGTGGACCTCCAGCAAACTCCAACAGACCTGCAGCTGAGGGACGTGACCATTAGAAGGAAAACTAGTAGACAGAAAGGAATAGCTTCAACATCAACAAAAAGGACATCCACACCAAAACCCCATTTGTTGGTTACCAACATCAAAGACCAAAGGTAGATAAAACCACAAAGATGGGGAGAAACCAGAGCAGAAAAGCTGAAAATTCTAAAAATCAGAGCACCTCATCTCCTCCAAAGGATTGCAGCTCCTTGCCAGCAACGGAACAAAGCTGGACAGAGAATGACTTTGATGAGTTGACAGAAGTAGGCTTCAGAAGGTCGGCAATAACAAACTTCTCCGAGCTAAAGGAGCATGTTCTAACCCGTAGCAAAGAAGCTAAAAACCTTGAAAAAAGGTTAGATGAATGGCTTACTAGAATAAACAGTGTAGAGAAGACCTTAAATGACCTGATGGAGCTGAAAACCATGGCACAAGAACTTCGTGATGCACGCACAAGCTTCAATAGCTGATTCAATGAAGTGGAAAAAAGGATATCAGTAATTGAAGATCAAATTGATGAAATAAAGTGAGAAGACAAGATTAGAGAAAATGTTGTTTATTGTATCAACCTTCTATTGTTGAACCATCCTTGCATTTCTCAATGAACTTTGATTAGTCTTGATTTTTTTCTGATATGCAATTCTAAATTCTATTCTAAGCCAGTTGGAGTGGTTCACATTTGTAATCCCAGCATTTTGGAAGGCCGGGGCAGGAGGATTGCTTGAGGCCGGAAGTTCAAGACTAGTCTGAGCAACATAGCAAGACTCTGTCTATAAAAAATTTTAAAATTGGCCAGGTGTAGTGGTGTGTGCCTGTAGTCCTAGCCACTAGGGAGGCTGAGGTGGGAGGATCCCTTTGAGTCCAGGAGTTCAAGGCTGCAGTGAGCTGTCATCATACCACTGCACTCCAGCCTGGGTGACATAGCAAGACCCTGTCTCCAAAAAGAAAAAGAACTCTATTCTAATATTGTGAGACTGTTGCATACATGTTCCTAGGTGAAATTGAATTTTTTTTCTTTGTACTATTCTGGTTTTGTATCAAAGTTTTATAGCTAGATAGATTTTTCTGTTGAGTCTAATTTCTTTTTTTTTTTTAGACAGTGTCTCACTCTGCCACCCGGGCTGGAGTGCAGTGGTGCAGTCATGGCTCACTGCAGCTTCTACATCCTGGGATTAAGTGGTCCTCCTGCCTCAGCCTCCTGAGTAGCTGGGACTACAGGTGCATGCCACCATGCCCAACTAATTTTTATATTTTTAGTAGAGATGGAGTTTTGCCTTGTTTCCCAGGCTGGTCTCGAACTCCTGGGCTCAAGCAATCCTCTCACCTCAGCCTCCCAAAATGCTGGGATTACAGGCGTGAGCCATCTCACCTGGCCTAATTCATTTCTTTATAGGCAGACTGCCTTCTCCTTAGTAGCCTTGATACGTTTGGTCCTCTAGCTTTATTATATTGTAACCAGGTAGGAATATACAGACAGACACACACACACACACACACACACATATTTTTTTTTTCTTCCTGCTTAGTATCCACAGTATTCAGTCTGAGGATTCATTTCTTTTTTTAATTCAGGAAAATGCTCATCAATTATACCTTTAAATATTATTTTAAGTTTTGTTTGAACACTAGTCTTTACTGTCTCTTCTTCTGTTAAGCATTATATCGGGAATAGTGTCTGCTATAAGTAACAGTATCTGACTCACTGTGATTTGGACTATTAAGACATTTATTGTTTAGTTAGCAAGAAGTCTAGAGATCTGCCTTCTCAACATTGTCATCAAGGGACCTAAGTTTTTCCTGACTTCTTTTTTTTTTTTTTTTTGTCAGCTCTCTTGACTTTTTGGCCATCTCTGTCTTTTGTTTTGTTTGTTTGTTTGTTTGTTTTGAAATAAGTTTCACTCTGTCACCAGGCTGGAGTGTGGTGACGCAATCACACCTCACTGCAGCTTCCACCTCCCAGGGCTCAAGCAGTCCTCCCACCTCAGCCTCCCGAGTGGCTGGGACCACAGGTAAGTGCCACAACGCCCAGCTAATTTTTGTATTTTTTGTAGAGATGGGTTTTTGCCATGTTGCCAAGGCCGATCTTAAATTCCTAGGCTCAAGTGATCTTCCCACCTAGGTCTCCCAAAATGCTGGGATTACAGGCATGAGCCACCACTCCCTCACCATCTCTGTCTTATTCTTTGCTCCTTTAAAAAGAATCTTACCCCACCCCCGATCTGGTTGCTTTCAATATTTTTTCTCTGTTTTAGTTTTCAGCAGTTTGCTTTGTTAGGCCTCAGTGTGGTCTTCTTTGTATTATCCTGGGTGGAATTCACAGGGATACTTGAATCTGACTTTGATGCCTCTTATTAATTCCAGAAAACTTTAAGCCATTATTTCTTTAAATATGGTTTCTATCTATTGTCACTTTACTCCTTTAACTCAACTTGCATATTACCCCATATGTCACTATACTCCCTGTATCTTACTCTCTTTTCTGTATTTATCCTTCTGTTTCTTATGCTTCATTCTGGGTATTTTCTTCCCATCTCTTTCCTAGTTCACTGATATTTTTCTTTCACTGTGTCTAATCTGGTATTAAACCAGTCATTGAGGCCGGGTGCAGTGGCTCATGCCTGTAATCCCAGCACTTTGGGAGGCCGAGGCGGGTGGATCATGAGGTCAGGAGATCGAGACCATCCTGGCTAACATGGTGAAGCCCCGTCTCTACTGAAAATACAAAAAATTAGCTGGGCGTGGTGGTGGGCGCCTGTAGTCCCAGCTACTCAGGAGGCTGAGGCCGGAGAATGGTATGAACCCTGGAGGCTGAGCTTGCAGTGAGCCGAGATCACGCCACTGCAGTCCAGCCTGGGCAACAGAGTGAGACTCCATCTAAGAACAAAAACAAAAACAAAAAAAACAGTCATTGAGTTCATAATTTCAGGTTTGGTTTGGTTTGGTTTGGTTTTTAGTTGTAGAATCTTCATTTGGTCCTGCTTTATATTATAGTTCCTATTTTCTTTTGGAAAATCCCAGTCTTGCCTTTTTTATTTGAATATATTCAACACAGTTGTTTAAAGTTTCTGCCTAATAAGTCTATAATAACTCTATTATCTAGATCCCCTTTGGAGCTCTTTGTATTATCTGAAGTTTCTTTTTTTGTTTGTTTGTTTTGTTTTTGAGACAGTCTCACTCTGTTACCCAGGCTGGAGTGCAGTGGCGCGATCTCGGCTCATTGCAACCTCTGCCACCCAGGTTCAAGCATTTCTCCTGCCTGAGCCTCCCCCGTAGCTGGGATTACAGGCACCTGCCACTGCACCCAGCTAATTTTTTATAGTTTTTAATAGAGTCGGGGTTTCACCATCTTGGCCAGGCTGGTCTTGAACTCCTAACCTCATGATCCACCCATAATTTTGTTATGTAAGCCCTATCATTATTATTATTATCATTATTATTAAGACAGAGTCTTGCTCTGTTGCCCAGGCTGGAGTGCAGTGGTACAATCTCGGCTCACTACAACCCCTGTCACCCAGGTTCGAGTGATTCTTGTGCTTCAGCCACCTGAGTAGCTGGGATTACAGGCATTCGCCACCACACCTGGCTAATTTTTGTATTTTTAGTAGAGACAGGGTTTCGCCATGCTGGACAGGCTGGTCTCGAACTCTTGGATTCAAGTGACCCACCTACCTCGGCCTCCCAAAGTGCTGGGATTATAGGAGTGAGCCACCATGCCCAGCCAAGCCCGTTTATTTTTTAATGAGAGCTGCACATTGTATATAGACAGTTTAATGTGATTTGAGGCCTAAGGATATCTTTCTCTAAAGACTTTTCCTTTTGACCAGAATGTTAGGCCACTAACAATCTAGAATCACTTTAATCCAATAAAGGATTGAGCTGATTTAAAACTTGGTTTTCATTCCTGCCAGTTAGTCCATTTCCTGTTAACCTTTTCACCCTTTCTACTAGCATATTTCCCTTTTTAAGGTCCCAATCTGAAGTGTGAGGGTTCCCTATGGCCTTCCTCTTTAGGGTTCTGAACTCCAGTTTATGGCTCCTTAGCCCAGGGAGTCTTAAAATCTCTGCCCAGCTTCTCATCCTGTCAACCATCTCTTCTGGAATTGGCCCTGGTTTCTAGAGAAACGCCTGAAAAGATCTGGCTCTCTGGGTTTTTTTTTCCTCCTTGATTTTGTCTCCAGAATTCTTCGGTGCCTCGTTCTCTAATGCTTTAAACAGAATTCCTTCCTATTTCCTTCCCTTCTAGTTCATTGGGAGGGTTAATCTAATTACCTCGACAACCATTACTTAAAATAGAATTCCCAAGTTCTGTATTTCCACTCTGCTCCTTAGTGTACAGCAGCTAATTTTCTTCTTGACCGGTAGTTGAAAAACGGTTCCAGTGGCTGTGGCCACCTTTTCTTTTTTTTTTTTTTTTTTTTTTTTTTTGAGACGGAGTCTCACTCTGTCGCCCAGGCTGGAGTGCAGTGGTGCTATCTCGGCTCACCTCAACCTCCGTCCGCTTCCCAGGTTCAAGCAATTCTCTGCTTTAGCCACCTGAGGAGCTGGGATTACAGGCGCCCACCACCACGCGTGGCTAATTTTTGTATTTTTAGTAGAGACAGTATTTCACCATCTTGGCCAGGCTGGTCTTGAACTCCTGACATCGTGATCCACCCACCTCAGCCTCCCAAAGTGCTGGGATTGCAAACATGAGCCACCACACCTGGCCTGTGGCCACCTTTTCTAAGATTTCTAATGGAATTTTTAAAATATTTAAATGTTTTTATTTAATTTCAATTTTTATTTCACAGATATTATTTCATTTCTCTCTCTCATAATTTTTAACATATCTAAAATCATTCCTGAGCTGTTATATGAAATTAGTTTTTTTAAATTGGGTTTTATACTTGCTGATTTTTGTTGGCTTTGTTTCTTAGTGTTTTTATTTCTTCATGTGTGTGGCATTTTTGAGATGGTCATTTTGAGTAGTAATTTTGGAGTTCTATTTTCTCTCCTTTCCCTCTTCCATGTTCCCCTCTCTCTATCTAATAGGTGTCCTGTTGCCTCTCCCTGTTCCCTCTACCTACCACTTAGGTAAGAATCAGGTGTAAAAACAGTGGGTCAGACTGGGCATGGTGGCTCACACCTGTAATCTTAGCTCTTTGGGAGGCCAAGGCAGGAGGATTGCTTGAGCCCAGGAGTTGGAAACCAGCCTCTCAAGATGTAGCGAGAACCCATTTCTACAAAAAATATCAAAAAAAAAAAAAAAAAAAAAAAAAAGGCAGGCATGGTGGTGCACGCCTGTAGTCCCAGCTACTTGGGAAGCTGAGGTGGGAGGGATCGCTTGAGCCTAGGAGTTTGAGGTTGCAGTGAGCCATGATTGCACCACTGAACTCCAGCTTGGGTGACAGAGTGAGACTCTGTCTCAAAAAAAAAAAAAAAAAACACACACACACACACACACACAAAAACAGCGAGTTAGATTAAGGATATCACACATCAAGTCGGTCAGTTGTTTCATTTCCTGGGCTGGAGGCCTTATCACAGTCCTCTCCCTCTCTTAGTTCTGTAACTTTCAAAATATTAAACTGTCATCAGCAAATTTTATAATCTCTTTGTAGGAGCCAAGGTGGCACATCCTCACTCCCGGCCTCAAGCATTGAACTGGTTCCATTTTAATTGAGCACTTTTCGTTTTTGTTACTTCATTGAAGCCTGCATCTTGGCTGTCACTGCCTGATTACAGAACCAGAATTGAGTAGGCCTGTAGCTTCAGCCCTCCTTACCATTTTACATTTCTGTTTAGTTTCTCTTCCATAAGTCTGTCTTGTGTTAAATCTAGATAATGTCTGTTTGTTTGTCTCTCTGTTTTCTCTATTATTGCTTATACTTGGGAGCAGAACTGTTTCATCAAAGCCTGAATGCACTGCACTATCTGGCCGTTCACTGGCTCCTTTTAAGTTTTGTTCCATTTTTAAATATCAGATCCAATAAAAGAAAAAAAAATAGAGTTCTAGTAGCTTGTTTATAATATTACGATACAAGTCTAAATTAAAACTTTAGCCTGGATTAGAAAATTACCATTTTGCAGTTCTACATCTAATATTTGTTTCAGGCAAGGATGATGAATGGATGCTAAACTATCAAATGAACAGTTGCTGAGGAATAGAATATTTGTGGTACAAAACTGTCATCCCATAGATTATATACTAATTACAAAGGGAAAGATACATTTTAATGGAAAGATCTAATAGTCACCTCCTTAACCAACTAATCAAATTTAGCTTCACAAATGCGCCTCCTAAAGTAATACTGTGTGAAGTAAACAATATCACTTATGAATTATTCTTGCCAAAAAATATTGAACCTGATTGCAATCAAACCGTTAAATGCAATCTTAATTTAATAGGAGGTGAAATAAGAGTACAAGTTAAACAACACTTGGGGGAAACACAAATCTGGGGGCAGGACATTTCTTTCTTTTCTTTTCTTTTTTTTTTTTTGAAACAGAGTCTCACTGTGTCACCCAGACTGGAGGGCAGTGGTATGATCTCAGCTCACTGGAACATCCGCCTCCGGGGTTCAAGCGATTCTCCCTCAGCCTCCCGGGTAGCTGGGACTACAGGCACCCACCACCACGTCCGGCTAATTTTTGTATTTTTAGTAGAGACGGGGTTTCACCATGTTGGCCAGGCTGGTCTCGAACTCCTAACCTGAGGGGATCCGCCTGCCTCAGCCTCCCAAAGTGCTGGGATTACAGGCATGAGCCACCATGCCTGGGCTGGGGGTAGGACATTTCTAGAAAAAAACTGGGTTGACTCTTTAGAAGGTCAGGGATATTTGAAAAAATGGGATTGTTCTCATTTAGAAAAGAAAGGAAACAAAACAACCAAATGCAGTGTGTGAGCCTTAATTGAATTTTTGTTCAAAAAAATTTTTTAAGATATTTTTGACTCATGTAGCACAATAATTTAAAAAGCAGTGATAAAAAGGCTAAGCCAAGTACAATGGCTCATGCCTGTAATCCCAGCACTTTGAGAGGCAGAAGTAGAAGGATTGCTTGAACCCAGGTATTTGAGACCAGCCTGGGCAACAAAGTGGGACCCTCATCTCTACCAAAAAGTTAGCCGGGAGTGGTGGTCTCACCTACATAGGAAGCTGAGGCAGAAGGACTACTTGAGCCGTGTTTGCGCCTCTGCACTCCAACCTCAATGACAGAGGGAGACCCTGTCTCCAAAAAAAAAAAAAAAAAGGCGAACTTAAAAGTGGGCAAAGTATCTGAATACATATTTTTCCAAATAAGATTGTAAAACGACCAATAAGCACATGAAAATATGCTCAACATCATTAGCCGTCAAGAAAATGCAAATTAAAACCACAGTGAAATACCACCTCACGCCCACTAGGATAGCTATAATGAAAAATATAAGAGCAGATGTGGCCAAGGATGTGGAGAAATTGGAAACCCTCATACATTGGCGAGAATGTAAAATGATACAGTTGCTTTGGAACACAATCTGGCAGTTCCTCAAAAGGCTAAATGTAGAGTTTCCATATAACCCAGCAAACATGTCCGTACAAAAACTTGTACATAAGTGGTCATTGCAGCATTATTTGTAATAGCCAAGAAGTAAAAACAGCCCCAATATACATAAGCTGATGTGTGAATAAATATAATTTGGCAATAAAAATGAATGAAATACAGTTGGCCTTCCACATCTGATCAACCAACTGTGGATCAAAAATATTCAGAAAATAGGCCAGACGTGTTGGCTAACACCTGTAATTTGGGGAGGCTGAGGTGGGAGGATCACTTGAGGCCAGGAGTTGGAGGCTGCGGTGAGCTATGATCATGCCACAACACTCTAGCCTGGACAATAGAGTGAGACCCTGTCTCTTAAAAAAAAAAAAAGTATTCAGAAAAAAAAAAACTGCATCTGTACTGAACATGTACAGACTTTATTCCTTGTCATTATTTCCTAAACACTACAGTATAAGTAATTACATACATTTACAGTGTATTAGATACTATAAGCTAGAGATGATTTTAAGTATACAGGAGGATGTGCATAGGTTATATGCAAATGCTATACTATTTTATATTAAGGACTTGAGCATTCATGGATTTTGGTATCTGAAGGAGATTTTGAAACCACTCCCCCACAGATACCAAGGGCTGCCTGTGCTGATACATGCTATAAAATGGATAAACTCTGGAAACATTATGCTAAGTGAAAGAAGCCAGTCACAAAATACTACGTATTGTATGAGTCCATTTACCATAGATCCTCATTATTTGTGGATTCTGTATTTTCAAATTGGTCTGCTCACTAAAATTTATTTGTAATCTGAAAATCAATATTCCTGGCACTATCACAGTCATTTGAGGACAAACGTACATCAGGTAAAAATCTGAGTTGTCCCTCAGCTGACAACTGAGGGGCAACTGAGAGACAAAAAAGCAACACTCTGGTTTCTTATTTCAGCTCTCATGCTGTAAACAGTTGTCCTTATCAAAGTCTGTTTAGTGCCAGGTTTTTTCACACTTTTTTTATGGTGATTTTGCTGTCTAAAATGGCCCCCAAGCATAGTGCTGAAGTGATCTCTAGTGTTCCTAAGCACAAGAAGGCTGTAGTGTGCCTTACAGAGAAAATACAGGTGTTAGATAAGCTTCATTCAGGCATGGGCTATTGTGCTGTTGGCCATGAGTTGTTAATGAGTTAACAATATACCTGGAATAAAGTGACTTTAAACAGAAACATATAAAATAAGTATATGTATTGATTGGTTGATGAAAGAAGCAGTGATTTGGTATCTGCTGATTCAGAGTTCACAGCAACTTTACAGGATATAACTATCTTAAATAACAAGAATTAACTATATATGAAATGTCCAGAATAGACAAACCGAGGGACAGAAGGTAGATTCATGGTTGCCAAAGATGGGTGGAGGGGTGGGCAGGAAATGGGGAATAGCTGCTAATGAATATGGGGTTTCTTTTTTGAGGTGATGAAAATCTTCTGAATTAGACATGGTGATAGTTACACACCTCTGTGAGTGTACTAAAACCTATTAAATTTTAAACTTTAAAGTGATGCCTGGGCACAGTGGCTCACACCTGTAATCCCAGCACTTTAGGAAACCAAGGCAGGTGGATCGTTTGAGCCCAGGAGTTTGAGACCAGCCTGGGCAACATGGTGAAACCCCATCTCTACAAAAAATATAAAAAATTAGCCAGGTGTGGTGGCATGCACCTGTAGTCCCAACTGCTCAGGAGGCTGAGGTGGGAGGATCACTTGAGCCTGGGAGGTTGAGGCTACAGTGAGCTTTTGATTGTGCTACTACACTCCAGCTTGGGCAACAGAGTGAGACCCTGTCTCTAAATCAATTAATCAGTCTTCAGTAGAATTTGTCATAGCACCAGGTATATAGGAGATGTTTAATACTTACTTTGAATTGAATTTATTGTATGCTTAAATAACTGTTTTGAATCTTTTTTGGTTTTAGATCTGCTGATTTGGGTCCTACTTTAATGACAAGACCTGGACAACCAGCACTTACCAGAGTGCCCCCACCTATTCTTCCAAGGCCATCACAGCAGACAGGAAGTAGCAGTGTGAACACTTTTAGACCTGCTTACAGTTCATTTTCTTCTGGATATGGTGCCTATGGAAATTCATTTTATGGAGGCTATAGTCCTTATAGTTATGGATATAATGGGCTGGGCTACAACCGCCTCCGTGTAGATGATCTTCCACCCAGTAGATTTGTTCAGCAAGCTGAAGAAAGCAGCAGGGGTGCATTTCAGTCCATTGAAAGTATTGTGCATGCATTTGCCTCTGTCAGTATGATGATGGATGCTACCTTTTCAGCTGTCTATAACAGTTTCAGGGCTGTATTGGATGTAGCAAATCACTTTTCCCGATTGAAAATACACTTTACAAAAGTGTTTTCAGCTTTTGCGTTAGTTAGGACTATACGGTATCTTTACAGACGGCTACAGCGGATGTTAGGTTTAAGAAGAGACTCTGAGAATGAAGACCTCTGGGCAGAGAGTGAAGGAACTGTGGCATGCCTTGGTGCTGAGGACCGAGCAGCTACCTCAGCAAAATCTTGGCCAATATTCTTGTTCTTTGCTGTTATCCTTGGTGGTCCTTACCTCATTTGGAAACTATTGTCTACTCACAGTGATGAAGTAACAGGTAAGAGAACTGTAAGGGAACAGGTTCAGATACCATATAACAATCTCAAATTTCAAGAATAGATTTGTTAGTTTTCTTTATATTGATTTGTATTTACTGTTTCCAGTTATATTTTCAGTTAAGAGCTTCAAAACTGGCAGAGGAATATATAGCAAAAATAGGCTTGCTGATTAGTTTATTGTTCAGTTAAATAGTGCACATTACCTGTTTACAAGGTACTGAAATTGGTGCTGTGGAGGATACAAAGATACATAGGGCATAATTCCTATCTTTCTAAAATTTATTGGAAGGGAGGTGGTTTAAGACACATATACAGGTAATGAGGCAGAAAGTGTGATAAGAAATATAACAATTGGGGAGAGACATAAGGTTTCTTGAACCTTTTTTAATATGCAAGACACTGTGCTAGGTATTTTGTGTGTTTTATCTCATTTAATTATTTCAACAATCCAAAGAGATAGGAATTATCCTCATTTTGCAAGTGATAAAACTGAGATCCAGAGAACTCACTTACCTAGGGTCACATCTTTAATAAGGCAGAACTATAAACAAAACCAGGACTGGTTGAATGTTAAGCTATATTCTCTCAACTAGTAGAGAGTATTAGCTCACTTTAGAAAAGAGAAGCTAACATTTTTTACTGTGGTATCCAGGAAGAAATGGCATCTAAGTTAGATTTTTGAAAGCTAGGCAACCTTTCAAAAGTTAGATAAAGAAACAAAAACTATCAAGCTGATAGACCAGCTTGAACAAAAGTATATAGGCAGAAAATATGAGATTTATTTGGTAGTTGTCCTATAGTATTGCATTGGATAGTAAGAAATAATGCTGAGAAATTAGGTTGAAAGCTAATAGTAGAAGCTCTTAATTGGCATTATGAGACTTAATCTTTACATAAGGAATGGATGGTTTTTTGGTAGTTTATGTTTGTTTTTGTTTTTAAGCAGACTGACATACATGTAAATGAAAAAGTCAGTCTGAAGGGTTTAAGATAAATCAGTAGAAGTCAGCACGTTGTAATTAGATGGTAAAGTTCATAAAGGATTTGGGTTGTATTCACCTTTGTATTCCTACTGTCTAACCTGCTTGACACATAGAAGGTACTTAATAGATATTTATTAATTTGGGGGCATCAGTAATGATACTTTTGCATTAGACTGTTTGAGAGATAATGAAGACCCAAAATAGAGTGTGTGAGAAGCAGGATTCATATAATAGATTCAGAGGATGTAGTTACTGACTAAATGAGGTATATAAAGGCAAAGTAGAAATCAAAATGTCCTAGACCTTTAAATTTGGGTTATTAGAAGGATAATGTTTTATTAACTCAATAAATATTTGTTGGGTGCCAACTACATACCAAAGAATTCTCAGAGCTAGGGATATAGCAATGAATAAAATATATTCTAAAAATCTCTGCCTTTGTGGCAGTCTAATAGGGAGAAACAGTAAATAAATAAGTAAAATATATAGTAAGCCAGAAGGTACTGGTAAGTGCTATAGGGGAAAAAACAAAACCGGGAAGAATTTTGGGAGTGTCAGGAGGAGGAACAGGGGTTGCAGTGCTACATATAGTCAGGGAACGCCTCCCTGAAGGAGTTAAGGGAGTAAGTCCTGCAGCTCTTTGAAGGAAGAGTGTTTTCAGTCATAGGGAACAGCAAAAATGTAGAGGTATGTAAGTGGCATATCATGGGAACGGGAAGGCCAGTGTGATTGGAGCAAAGTGTTAGTGGCAGGAGATGAAGGGAGTAGATGGTATAAGTTGTAGACATGTGTAAGAACATTGGCCTTTATTCCAAAATGGGAAGCCACTGGAGATTTGTGAGCAAAGGAGTAATATGACCTGACTTAGGTGTTTTTTTTGTTTTGTTTTTTGTTTTTTGTTTTTCTTCGGGAGACAGAGTCTTGCTCTGTCACCCAGGCTGGAGTGCAGTGGCGCGATCTCAGCTCACTGCAACCTCCACCTCCTGGGTTAAAGCAATTCTCCTGCCTCAGCTTTCTGAGTAGCTGGGACTACAGGTGTAGGCCACCACACCCGGTTAATTTTTTGTATTTTAGTAGAGACGGGGTTTCACCGTGTTGCCCAGGCTGGTCTCAAACTCCTGAGCTCAGGCAGTCTGCCCACCTCAGCCTCCCAAAGTGCTAGGATTACAGGCATGAGCCACCACGCCCAGCCGACTTAGGTTTTAAAAAGAATACCTTTTTGCGGGCAGTCGCTTCCAAGATAGCCAAATAGGAACAGCTCCGGTCTGCAGCTCCCAGCAAGATCGACGCAGAAGGTGGGTGCATCTCCAACTGAGGTACCTAGTTCATCTCACTGGGACTGGTTGGACAGTGGGTACAGCCCACAGAGGGCGAGCTGAAGCAGGGCAGGGCATCGCTTCACCCAGGAAGCGCAAGGGGTCAGGGGGTTTCCCTTTCCTAGCCGAGGGAAGCCATGAGTGACTGTACCTGGAGGAATGGTACACTCCTGCCCAAATACAGCCCTTTTCCTATGGTCCTCGCAACTGGCAGACCAGGAGATTCCCTCCTGTGCCTGGCTCGGCAGGTCCCATGCCCACGGAGCCTTGCTCACTACTAGTGCAGCAGTCTGAGATCAACCAGCAATGCTGCAGCTTGATGGGGCAGGGCCAGCATCTGCCATTGCTGAGGCTTGAGTAGCTCACAGTGTAAACAAAGCAGCCCAGAAGCTCGAACTGGGCGGACCCCACCACAGCTCAGCAAGGACTATTGCCTCTCTAGATTCCACCTCTGTGGGCAGGGCGTAGCTGAACAAAAGGCAGCAGACAGCTTCTGCAAACTTAAACGTCCCTGTCTGACAGCTCTGAAGAGAGTAGTGGTTCTCTGAGCACAGTGTGCGAGCTCCAAGAATGCAGACTGCTTCCTCAAGCAGGTCCCTGACCCCTGTGTAGCCTGACTGGGAGACACCTCACAGTAGGGGCCAACAGACACCTTCAACAGGCGGGTGCCCTTCTGGGACAAAGCTTGCAGAGGAAGGATCAGGCAGCAATATTTGCTGTTCTACAGCCTCTGCTGGTGATACCCAGGCAAACAGGGTCTGGAGTGGACCTCCAAGCAAACTCCAACAGACCTGCAGCTGAGGGGCCTGACTGTTAGAAGGAAAACTAACAACAGAAAGGAATAGCATCAACATCAGCAAAAAGGACATCCACACCAAAACCCCATTTGTAGGTTGCCAACATCAAAGACCAAAGGTAGATAAAACTACAAAGATGGGGAGAAACCAGAGCAGAAAACCTGAAAATTCCAAAAAACCAGAGCGCCTCTTCGCCAAAGGATCGCAGCTGCTCGCCAGCAAGGGGACAAAGCTGGATGGAGAATGAGTTTGACAAGTTGACAGAAGTAGGCTTCCAAAGGTTGGTAATAACAAACGTCTCCGAACTAAAGGAGCATGTTCTAACCCGTCGCAAGGAAGCTAAAAACCTTGAAAAAAGGTTAGATGAATGGCTAACTAGAATAAAGAGTGTACAGAAGACCTTAAATGACCTGATGGAGCTAAAAGCCACAGCACAAGAACTTCATGATGCACACACAAGCTTCAATAGCTGATTCAGTGGCCAGGCACGGTGGCACACGCCTGTAATCCCAGCACTTTGTGAGGCCAAGGCGGGCGGATCACCTGAGGTCGAGAGTTCGAGACCAGCCTGACCAACATGGAGAAACCCCATCTCTACTAAAAATACAAAATTAGCCGGGCGTGTTGGCACATGCCTGTAATCCCAGCTACTAGGGAGGCTGAGACAGGAGAATTGCTTGAATCCAGCAGGCGGAGGTTGCAGGGAGCCAAGATCACACCATTGCACTCCAGCCTGGGCAACAAGAGCGAAACTCCATCTAAAAAAAAAAAAAAAAAAAAGCCGATTCAATCAAGTGGAAGAAAGGATATCAGTGATTGAAGATCAAATTAATGAAATAAAACAAGAATACAAGATTAGAGAAAAAAGAGTGAAAAGAAATGAACAAAGCCTCCAAGAAATACGGGACTATGTGAAAAGACCAAATCTACGTTTGATTGATGTACCGGAAAGTGATAGGGAGAATGAAACCAAGTTAGAAAACACTCTTCAGGATATTATCCAGGAGAACTTCCCTAACTAGCAAGGCAGGCCAACATTCAAATTCAGGAAATACAGAGAACACCACGAAGATACTCCTCGAGAAGAGCAACCCCAAGACACATAATTGTCAGATTCACCAAGGTTGAAATGAAGGAAAAAATGTTAAGAGCAGCCAGAGAGAAAGGCCGGATTACCCACAAAGGGAAGCCCATCAGACTAACAGCAGCTCTCAGCAGAAACCCTACAAGCCAGAAGACAGTGGGAGCCAATATTCAACATTCTTAAAAGAATTTTCAACCCAGAATCTCATATCCAGCCAAACTGAGCTTCATAAGCGAAGGAGAAATAAATTCCTTTACAGACAAGCAAATGCTGAGAGATTTTTTCACCAGCAGGCCTGCCTTACAAAAGCTCCTGAAGGAAGCACTAAACATGGAAAGGAACAACTGGTACCAGCCACTGCAAAAACATGCCAAATTGTAAAGACCATCAACGCTATGAAGAAACTGCATCAATTAACAGGCAAAATAACCAGTTAACATCATAATGAATGACAGGATCGGATTCACACATAACAATGTTAACCTTAAATGTAAATGGGCTAAATGCCCCAATTAAAAGACACAGACTGGCAAATTGGATAAAGAGTCAAGACCCATGGGTGTGCTGTATTCAGGAGACCCATCTCTTGTTCAAAGACACACATAGGCTCAAAATAAAGGGATGGAGGAAGATCTACCAAGCAAATGGAAAGCAAAAAAAAAAGCAGGAGTTGCAATCCTAGTCTCTGATAAAACAGACTTTAAACAAAGATCAAAAGAGACAAGGCCATTACATAATGGTAAAGGGATCAATTCAACAAGAAGAGCTAACTATCCTAAATATATATGCATCCAATACAGGAGCACCCAGATTCATAAAGTAAGTCCTTAGAGACTTACAAAGAGACTTAGACTCGCACACAATCATAATGGGAGACTTTAACACCCCACTGTCAATATTAGATCAATGAGACAAAAGGTTAACAAGGATATCCAGGACTTGAACTCACCTCTGGACCCAGCGGACCTAATAGACATCTACAGAACTCTACACCCCAAATCAACAGAGTATACATTCTTCTCAGCACCACATCACACATATTCTAAAATTGACCACACAATTGGAAGTAAAACACTCCTCAGCAAATTTAAAAGAACAGAAATCACAACAAACTGTCTCTCAGACCACAGTGCAATCAAACTAGAACTCAGGATTAATAAACACTCAAAACCACACAACTACATAGAGACTGAACAACCTGTTACTGAATGACTACTGGGTAAATAACGAAATGAAGGCAGAAATATGTTCTTTCAAACCAAGGAAAACAAAGACAGAACATACCAGAATCTCTGGGACACATTTAAAGCAGTGTGTAAAGGAAAATTTATAGCACTAAATGCCCACAAGAAGCAGGAAAGATCTAAAATCAACACCCTAACATCACAATTAAAAGAACTAGAGAAGCAAGAGCAAACAAATTCAAAAGCTAGCAGAAGGCAAGAAATAACTAAGATCGGAGCAAAACTGAAGGAGATAGAGACATAAAAAACCCTTCAAAAAATCAGTGAATCCAGGAGCTGGTTTTTTGAAAAGATCAACAAAATAGACTGCTAGCAAGACTAATAAAGAAAAGAGAGAAGAATCAAATAGATGTAATAAAAAATGATAAAAGGGGTATCACCACCCATCCCACAGAAATACAAACTACCATCAGAGAATACTGTAAACACCTCTACATAAGTAAACTAGAAAATCTAGAAGAAATGGATAAATTCCTGGACACATACACCCTCCCAAGACTAAACCAAGAAGAAGTTGAATCTCTGAATAGACCAATAACAGGTTCTGAAATTGAGGCAGTAATTAATAACCTACCAACCAAAAAAAGTCCAGGACCAGACAGATTCACAGCCAAATTCTGCCAGAGGTAGAAAGAGGAGCTGGTACCATTCCTTCTGAAACTATTCCAATTAATAGAAAAAGAGGGAATCCTCCCTAACTCATTTTATGAGGCCAGCATCATCCTGATACCAAAGCCTGGCAGAGAAACACACACACAAAAGAATTGTAGGCCAGTATCCCTGATGAACATCAATGTAAAAATCCTCAATAAAATATTGGCCAACCGAATCCAGCAACACATCAAAAAGCTTATCCACCATGATCAAGTTGGCTTCATCCTTGAGATGCAAGGCTGGTTCAACATTCGCAAATCAATAAATGTAATCCATCACATAAACAGAACCAAAGACAAAAACCAAACGATTATCTCAATAGATGTAGAAAAGGCCTTCAACAAAATTCAACAGTCCTTCATGCTAAAAGCTCTCAATAAACTAGGTATTGATGGAATGTATCTCAAAATAATAAAAGGTATTTATGACAAATCCACACCTAATATCATACTGAATGGGCAAAAACTGGAAGCATTCCCTTTGAAAACCAGCACAAGACAAGGATGCCCTCTGTCACCACTCCTATTCAACATGGTGTTAGAAGTTCTGGCTAGGGCAGTCAGGCAAGAGAAAGAAATAAAGGGTATTCAGTTAGGAAAAGAGGAACTCAAATTGTCTCCATTTGCAGATGACATGGTTGTATATTTAGAAAACCCCATTGTGTCAGCCCAAAATCTCCTTAAGCTGATAAGCAACCTCAGCAAAGTATCAGGATACAAAATCAGTGTGCAAAAATCACAAGCATTCCTATACACCAGTAATAGCCAAATCATGAGTGAACTCCCATTCACAATTACTACAAAGAGAATAAAATATCTAGGAATCCAACTTACAAGGGATGTGAAGGACCTCTTCAAGGAGAACTACAAACCACTGCTCAATGAAATAAAAAATGACACAAACAAATGGAAGAACATTCCATGCCCATAGATAGGAAGAATCAATATCATGAAAATGGCAGTACTGCCCAAGGTAATTTATAGATGCAATGCTATCCCCGTCAAGCTACCACTGACTTTCTTCACAGAATTGGAAAAAACTACTTTAAAGTTCATATGGAACCAAAAAAGAGCCCACATAACCAAGACAATCCTAAGCAAAAAGAACAAAGCTGGAGGCATCACACTACCTGACTTCAAACTATACTACAAGGCTACAGTAACCAAAACAGCATGGTGCTTGTACCAACACAGATATATAGACCAATGGAACAGAACAGAGGCCTCAGAAATAATACCACATCTACAACCATCTGATCTTTGACAAACCTGACAAAAACAAGAAATAGGGAAAGGATTCCCTATTTAATAAATGGTGCTGGCCGGGCGTGGTGGCTCACGCCTGTAATCCCAGCACTTTGGGAGGCCGAGGCGGGCGGATCACGAGGTCAGGAGATCGAGACCATCCTGGCTAACACGGTGAAACCCCGTCTCTACTAAAAATACAAAAAATTAGCCGGGCGTGGTAGCGGGCGCCTGTAGTCCCAGCTACTCGGGAGGCTGAGGCAGGAGAATGGTGTGAACCCGGGAGGCGGAGCTTGCAGTGAGCCGAGATCGCGCCACTGCACTCCAGCCTGGGCGACAGAGCGAGACTCCGTCTCAAAAAATAAATAAATAAATAAATGGTGCTGGAAAAACTGGCTAGCCATATGTAGAAAGCTGAAACTGGATTCCTTCCTTACACCATATACAAAAATTAACTCAAGATGGATTAAAAACTTAAATGTAAGACTTAACACCATAAAAACCCAAGAAGAAAGCCTAAGCAACACCTTCAGGACATAGGCATGGGCAAAGACTTCATGACTAAAACACCAAAAACAATGACAACAAAAGCCGGAATAGACAGATGGGATCTAATTAAACTAAAGAGCTTCTGCACAGCAAAAGAACCTATCATCAGAGTGAACAGGCAACCTACAGAATGGGAGAAAATGTTTGCAATCTACCCATCTGACAAAGGGCTAATGTCTAGAATCTATAAAGAACTTAAACAAATTTACAAGAAAAAAAAAACCCCATCAAAAAGTAGGCAAAAGATATGAACAGATACTTCTCAAAAGAAGACATTTATGCAGCCAACAAACATATGAAAAAATGCTCATCATCACTGGTCATCAGAGAAATGCAAATCAAAACCACAATGAGATACCATCTCATGCCAGTTAGAATGATCATTAAAAAGTCAGGAAACAACAGATGCTGGAGAGGATGTGGAGAAATAGGAATGCTTTTACACTGTTGGTGGGAGTGTAAATTAGTTCAACCATTGTGGAAGACAGTGTGGCAATTCCTCAAGGATCTAGAACTAGAAATACCGTTTGACCCAGTGATCCCTTACTGGGTATATATCCAAAGGATTATAAATCGTGCTACTATAAAGACACATGCACACGTATGTTTATTGTGGCACTGTTCACAATAGCAAAGACTTGGAACCAACCCACATGTCCATCAATGATAGACTGGATTAAGAAAATGTGGCACATATACACCATGAAATACTATGCAGCCATAAAAAAAGATGAGTTCATGTCCTTTGCAGGGACGTGGATGAAGCTGGAAACCATCATTCCCAGCAAACTATCACAAGGACAGAAAACCAAACACCGCATGTTCTCACTCATAGGTGGGAGTTGAACAATGAGAACACATGGATACAGGGCAGGGAGCATCACACACTGGGGCCTGTCGGGGTGGAGGGGCTTGGAGATGGGTAGCATTAGGAGAAATACCTAATGTAAACGACAAGTTGATGGGTGCAGCAAACCAACATGACACATATATACCTCTGTAACAAACCGGCACATTGTGCACACGTACCCTAGAACTTAAAGTATTAAATGTAAATATATATATATGTATATATATATACACACACACATATATATTAAAGTATATGTAGTATATATAAGTATATACGTATATATATAATATATGTGTATATATAAAAAAGTATATATATGTGTATATATATAAAAAAGGTATATATATATACACCTTTTTACTAAGAATGGTTTTTAGGTAGAGCTAGGGCAGAAGAGACCAATCAGGAGAGTCAAGCAGCCATTACCTTAATTCACCTGAGAAGTGATGGTGGCTTGGCTCAGCATGGCAGTGACATGGGTCCTGAGATAGAGTCAGATTGGGATTACTCACCCCTGTAATCCCAACACTGGGAGGATGAGGCCTGCAGATCGCTTAAGCCTGGCAAATCGCTTGAGCCCAGAAGTTTAAGGCCAGCCTGTGCGGCATAGGGAAAACCTGTCTCTACAACAGTTACAAAAAGTATCCGGGTGTGGTGGTGCATGCCTATAGTCCCAGTTACTTGGGAGGCTGAGATGGGAGGGTGATTTGAGCCTTGGAGGTTGAGCCTGAAGTGAGCTGAGATTGTACCACTGTACTCCAGTTTGGGTGACACAGCAAGACCCCGTCTCAAAATAAATGGAAGAACTAATATAAGTGAATGATACTACTATCATACATAGAAAGACAGAAAAGAAGACAGACTAAGATGGAAATCAGGAAGAACAGAAGTAGAACCATATTATTGCTACATTATGGAGGAAGAGTGGAAGGATGATGAATGATGTAAGGTTCTACAATAAGATCAAGAACTGAGAAAAGATTATTAGATCTGGCAACTGGAAGTCATCAAGCTCCAGCAAGTAGTTTTGGTAAAGTGGAGAAGACAGAAACTGTAGCAGAGGATAAAGGGTAAATAAAGTCAGAAGATGTGGAAAAAGAAACGATTAGCAGTGAATGGAAGGAGGGAGGAAAAGAATGGCCAAATTGAGTGATCAAGTTGTTGTGGGAGATTGTCAGTTTTTTGTTTTGCTTTGTCTTTTCAGAAGTGAGGAGATCTGAGAATGTTTTTAGGCTAAAAGAAAGGAGTCAGTAGAGAAGGAGCAGTTATAAATAAGGGAAAGATAGGAGTTAAATGATGAAGAAGCTACTATAGGAAGTAAGAGAGGGTGTGATCTTACGGAACCTGGCAGGTAAAAAGGAAGGACGGTTTTTTATCTGAGTCAAAAGGAGAGGAAATCGGTAATGATACAAAGAGATTTTTGAGGAGAAGCAAAATTGAGGTCCTATTACTTTAGCTCTTAGAGCAGGGGTTGGCAAACCGTGGCCTGTGGGCCAAATCTGGCCTGCTCCTATTTTTGTACAGCTCACAAGCTAAAAATGGTTTTTATACTTTTCAGTTGTTGGAAAATTAAAAGAATGTTTTAAAAATTGAAATAATCTGTGATGTGAAAATTATATAGAATTCAAATTTCATTAATAAAGTTGTATTGGAGCACAGCCACACTTATTTCCATACATATTGTTATGGCTGCTTTTCCACTGTAACAGTGGAATTGAATAGTTTGCACAGAGACTATATGTGAAATTCCGATGGCTTCACTTTTGCTCTGCCCACTACAAATTTCAGTAACTTAGTTATAACTTGATAGCATGATGAGTAATATATACATTGTTATACTACAGTGGGTTTTTTTTGAAATTATGAATTCATATATGACACACAAGAAAAAAGTGTACTTTGAGTGTCATATTTTCAAGGCACAGTATAGTATGAATTATTTCGTTATTGAATTAGATGGTAAAAAAACTATTTATTATACAATGACACTATAGCTATGTTAAATGGCTATACTACATATCAGCATTACCAGATTGAGCACTCATCACAGAAAATCAACAGTCAAAAAAATTAGAAAATTTAAAATGGAATTCTCATCACAGCAGAATTTCCGCATCAAAATAAAAATAAAATAAAATGAGGCTGCAACCAAAATAAGTTCCTGAGAGGTTCATATGTTACCCAAGCAAGGAAACCTGTTTACCCATGGTCATTGCAACAGCCAAAAAAAATATGTTCAGAGAAAGTAAACTTGTTTAAGATTATTAGCTTCTCAGTGAGAACAGTTCCTTGAAGAGTTGATGGCATTTTGAACAACATGGCCAACTTAAAATAAGACAAATGATTTGAATGTTTTTCCTTGGCTCATCATGACCCAATGGATATTAATACTTGCTAAATCTGTTGGCTAAATGTTGTCATCATGGGAGTGAGTTCATTATCTCGAGAGTGAGTTTGTTATACAAGCTAGTTTGGCCCTCTTACTCTCTCGCATGCACTCTCTTGCCATGTGATGCCTCCTGCCATGTTATGACACAACAAGAAGGCCCTTACTAAATGCCCCTTGATCTCGGATTTCCTAGCCCCCAGAACTGTGAGCAAATAAACTTTCATTGTTTACAAATTACCCAGTCTGTAGTATTCTGTTAAAGTAGCATAAAACAAAGACAGGCTGGGTTCGGTGGCTCATGCCTGTAATCCTGGCACTTTGGGAGGCCGAGGTGGGCGGATCATGAGGTCAGGAGATCAAGACCATCCTGGCTAACGTGGTGAAACCCTGTCTCTACTAAAAAAAAAAAAAAAAAAAAAAAAAATTTCAAAAGACAGTACTGCTTAGTTGTTTATTTGAGAAATCAATGATGAATTGGAAATGACTGAAGAATTAGCCTCTATGAATAGTCATGGTTCAACTACAGACAAGAACATTTTCAAAGAAGGTGAAAACACTGATTCTGTACAACCTGAATCTGCTAAGATGTGTTGCACCTGATAATGGTGAAAATTCTAGGTGGAGCAGGAAAAGGCCTAGTTGGACAAAAGTTACAAAGGTTTTGAAAATACAGTTTTTTTTGTTTATAGTTATTCATTGTATTAGCAGCCACATTGCAGAAAATATTTGAATTTATCATGTGTTATTGAACTAGTAGTGTCAAGGTAAAGTTTATTCACTCTTGTGACATAATCATTGTCAGTTTTGTAAATTTTTGTCAGATACAGAAGCTGAAGATCCCGACTTGCCCTACCGCATGGCAATTCAATGGCAGAACAAGGTTTAAGTTTTATTTTATTTTTTTTGAGATTGAGGCCAAGAATGAAATTTTTCTGAACAGAACTCCTTTTCAGCTATTGTTATTAAACCCATTCAGCTTTGGAAATCACCTTTTACTGCAGACTTAGTTAAATTCTGAGTTCTTTTTGGAGACAGGGTCTTGCTTTGTCAGCCAGGCTGGAGTGCAGTAGCATGATCATAGCTTACTGCAACCTCACACTCTTGGGCTCACATGATTCTCCTACCTCAGCTTCCCAAGTAGCTAGTACTAGAAGTACGCACCACCACACCTGGCCAATTTATTTATTTATTGTGGAGACGAGATTCCACTGTGTTGCTCAGGCTGGTCTTGAACTCCTGGCCTCAAGCAATCCTGCCTTAGCGTCCCAAAGTGCTGAGTGAGATTACAGGCATGAACCACCATGTCCAGCCCAGACTTAGTTATATTCTTTGTTGTTGTTGTTTTCTTTTTGAGACAGGGCCTCGCTCAGTTGCCCAGGCTGGAGTGCAGTAGTGCAGTCTCGGCTCACTGCGACCTCTGCCTCCCAGGTTCAAGCGATTCAAGCTGAGACTATAGGCACGTGCCACCACATCTGCCTAATTTTGTTTATTTTTTTGTAGAAACAAGGTTTCCCTATGTTGCCCAGGTTGGTCTTGAACTGCTGGACTCATGCAATTTCCCCTGTCTCAGCCTCTCAAAGTACTGGGATTATAGGCATGTGCCACCATGCCCGGCTAGTTTTGTATTTTTAGTAGTAATGGAGTTTCTCCATGTTGGTCAGGCTGGTCTCAAACTCCCGACCTCAGGAGATCCACCCGCCTCGGCCTCCCAAAGTGGTGAGATTACAGGTGTGAACCACCACGCCTGGCCTATATTCTTAAGTAATTCAAACGGAAACCACAAAGCAGAACAGTGCTTATATGCAAAACTTATGCTGGAGTAAAGTTTTGACAACACCTAATACAGTTTGACTCACAAGTAATGTCACACTGCTTTATAGACCTCTCAGACTGTCAGAAGTTAACACAAGCAGTATCTCCATTCCCACGCAAGTTGGCAGCAGATACATTTTCCAAGCTTAAGCTATTAATACAATGCCAGAGCATTTTTTGGACCTCCATGCAAGCACAAAGGAAATTTCCATATTTCAAAATCCATTTAACTATGCAATTGAGGAACTTCCACTTAATCTTCATTTGGAAGTGATTAATCTGCAATGTAATAACATGGTAAAAGGCAAATATCGAGAAGAATTTAACAGAATTATATTCTGGCCTATTACTCTCCCAACTAATAAATATGCTCAATTAAAACCACATACTCATAGACTCATATTAGGATTTGACATTACCTATCTGTGTGAAAAGGCATTTTCAAAAATGCAGTACCTCAAATTTTATTACAAATTAGAATTAGCAAGTGAATATTTATAATTGATTTCCAATTAAGTGAAATATCCTTCCCCCAAAATATTTCATTCTTCTAAGTAACTTCCAAATAGACCTGTATTACCAAAAAGAAACATGGTTATTATATTTTTAATCTTGTCAATAAATTTATGGAAATTTTGTTTCCTCTTTTTATAAAAGTAATTGCCCAATATCCTGTTTTGCCTCTTGACTTTCAAAGTCTAAAATATTAACTATCTGACCCTTTTCCGAAAAAATTTGCCAACCCCTGGCTCACGGTAAGAGAGCGGCAAGTTGGAGCTTAAAGAAAGGAAAAAGTTCATAATAGATATCTTTAGTGGATCTATTGTTGATTTAACATAGTATTCATTATAGTTTTTACTTGGGAGGGGAGGACTTTTCTCTTGGCAAATTTATGCAGTTTGCAAGCCATAGCCAGTGAAATATCTGCATTTTTCTTTTGTAAATTTTATTAACCTAATTTTAATTTGGCTTATAGACAGCATCAACTGGGCAAGTGGTGAGGATGACCATGTAGTTGCCAGAGCAGAATATGATTTTGCTGCCGTATCTGAAGAAGAAATTTCTTTCCGGGCTGGTGATATGCTGAACTTAGCTCTCAAAGGTAATAAATTATGAATAAGTTGGAATTATCTGTAAATTTTGTTATTCATAAATGCAGTATTAAAAACTACAACAAAGGATCTTGTTCATTGTTAGTTAACTTAGAGATAGTTACTAGAACTTTTTCATGTCAATTTACAGCTTCCAAATCTGGAGGAGTCAGGAAGAAATGCCCCAGCAGAGTTATTCGAATACTATTTCACTGAGATAAGGAAAGGCTTTGTTTATATAGGCTTTTCTAAACTCAAAATACTTGAATTTCAAACTGTTAATCCCCACACAAAAACGTGATGTCAGTAACTAAACATAACAAATCTAATAAAGCAAAGGAATTATGTAACATCATCTAAGCATTGCTGTTAGTCCTTGATTACTGGGACTGGTGTTGCTTCTTTATTACTTCAGTAGTGTTTACCTCAGAAATTTCATCGTAAGTATTTTAGGAAATAGTGTCATGAAGTATTATAGAACCCCAGCAAGAGATTTATATGTATCTCAGGTTTATTTTTGGACCAAGTCACTGATACTTTTTAATGACGCTAGGCAAAATGACCTTTTCCTTCACCCTTCCTGAGTAATGATTATCAGGATTTTTATGGATTTTTTTTAATATGTGTATTTATGGGGATTCAAGTTTATTGCAAAAAGTGATGTTTTGTTGATAAAGGTACTAATAACAATAACATGTTATTTATTGAGTACTTACTATGTACAAGGTACTGTATTTTACATATTTCATTTAAGCCTTACAATAATACGGTGAAGTGGTACTATTATTATCCTGTCATTGTTTTACCCTTGAAGAAACTGAGACTCAGAGTAAGTAAATTGTCCAGTATCACAAAGCAAAGGTGCAATAGAACTGGACAATGAATCTAGGTTTGTCTAACTTGAGACCTTGTGCTTTTAACAACTCTGGCTGTTTTTTCATGGAAGGATCTATTTATGGAAACTTCACCCTTTTTTTGGTTTTAGTCATTTTTTGCGGGGAAGAAATACTTTCAATGTTCAAATCATTACTATGTAAATAATTGAAAATTTTGGATGAGATTACTAAATCTTTGCCTCATCCCTTTTACAAAAAACCTAGACTTAAGCGAGGTGCAGTGTGTGCACCTATAGTCCCACCTACTCAAGGGGCTGAGGCAGAAGGATCACTTGAGGCCAGGAGTTTGAGGCTGTAGTATATTGTAATCACACCTGTGGAACAGCACCACTGCACTCCAGCCTGGGCAACGTAGTGTAACCTTGTCTCAAGAAAAAAAAAAACAAACCTCTAGACTTTTAGGTATTCTATTCGTATTTTTCTTTCTTTCTTTTTTTTTTTTTGAGACAGAGTCTAGCTCTGTTGCTCAGGCTGGAGTGCAGTGGCACGATCTCGGCTCACTGCAACCTCCGCCTCCCGGGTTGAAGTGATTCTCCTGCCTCAGCCTCCTGAGTTGCTGGGACTACAGGCACATGCCACCACGCCCAGCTAGTTTTTGTATTTTTAGTAGAGACAGGCGTTCACCATGTTGGTCAGGCTGATCTCGAACTCCTGACCTTGTGATCCGCCCGACTTGGCCTCCCAAGGTGCTGGAATTACAGATGTGTACCACCACGCTGGGCCTATTCATATTTTTCTTATAGGGAAAATAGCAATTTACTATTTTGGATTTCAAACGAATGATTTTTTAAAGATTTGTTGTTAGAGACAGGAACAACACAGATAATTTTAATTAGAGGTCATGTGGTTTCTTTCAGTTACATAACACTTCAGAAAAATTTTATATTTCATTATTCTTCAATGAATAGTGCCTCTTAACACTAGCTTGCTTCTTGGCTTTCCTCCATTGCTCAAGAAAAGTATATTTGGGCCTTTGGAACAAAATCAGTCGTAGACATGGTAAATTTGTTTTT
Source organism: Pan paniscus (assembly GCF_029289425.2). Taxonomy (NCBI): domain Eukaryota; kingdom Metazoa; phylum Chordata; class Mammalia; order Primates; family Hominidae; genus Pan; species Pan paniscus. The sequence goes on along the minus strand of NC_073261.2, from coordinate 65,329,325 downwards.
TCCTGTTATTATAGAGCATTAAACATTAAAAAGTCTTATATTGTGCCTAAATTATAATGTTGAACTAAAATTGTAACAGTTAAGCAGCTTTTTAAAGATATAGATAAAATAGGAAAATACAATAGAAAATTGAGTACATTAAATAATCTTTCTTTAAGCTTAGAGTATTGCCTTTATTTATCATATGGCTAGAAATAACAGAGGTCTTCAATTTTTTGCCCATCTTGGATTGAAATTAATATTTACTGTCTTCAGGATTGTTTATCACAATCACATGAAACGAATTTTATATTTTTGCCAAAAGTAGGCTAAGAAAGCTGAGTGCATTAAAGGTATATCTTTTCTATACTTATTCCTAACTTACCCAGTTGAGAAGGAATAAGATATTCATTTTTTAGACTCCAGTTTAAAATATGAAAGACATTGATGTTAGTTTTCAGTTTTGAGAGAACTAAATCTCCCTACTCCCAACTGATAATAAACTTTATGTTCTTCAAGGTGGAAGGAAATATTTAGTAAGTATAAAATAAAAATAGAAGAATGGACCCTAGAACTGTTAAGCCTACTCAGCATTTGATTTTGAATATATATGCATGTACTATTTGTTATCTACTATGTAAGCATAACAGATTTTCCTGAATGTGATATTTTACCATTAATATTCTGTTGGACCTCCAAAGTATATTGTAATTACAAGACTGTCTTTTTTTTCCATCAGAACAACAACCCAAAGTGCGTGGTTGGCTTCTGGCTAGCCTTGATGGCCAAACAACAGGACTTATACCTGCGAATTATGTCAAAATTCTTGGTAAAAGAAAAGGTAGGAAAACGGTGGAATCAAGTAAAGTTTCCAAGCAGCAACAATCTTTTACCAACCCAACACTAACTAAAGGAGCCACGGTTGCTGATTCTTTGGATGAACAGGAAGCTGCCTTTGAATCTGTTTTTGTTGAAACTAATAAGGTTCCAGTTGCACCTGATTCCATTGGGAAAGATGGAGAAAAGCAAGATCTTTGATATCTTTCATGTTTGCCTGCATTGAACAATACTTTAGAGTACTTTTTAAAATTATTTCTCACAAAGAAATGAATGTACAATCCAATGAAAACATTTGTTATTGGCTATTCCAGGTGTTTTGCTGCTAGAAATTATTAAAGTTACACACTAGTATGTTGGTCTGGTGACCTGGTTACATTTTATTATACACATCATTGGACCATAAGGACATTTGTTTCACCTAGATTTTAAGATTATGGAGACTGCTGTCATTTTTATCTTATTTAAATCTCTAGGTTTATTGGAAGAGTAAGATTGATGAACTATAGCATGCACAGTTTGGTACAGTAGGGATCATTAATACTTTTAAAAGTTCTACATTAATTGACTTGGAATCCTTAGAAATGGAGTGGTAACATGTCAGTAGGAGAACAGGCAAAAGGTAAATTTTTTTTTTTTTTTACAACCTTAAGTAATCTCAATAATAAAATTTTCTGATCTGTATTATATCCAGTGTTGGGTTTATATTTTCACCCACAAACAACTGACACTGCTATCTTTTACTGTATTTTTAAAAATTTAATTTGAAAAGGTCACCCAGAAGCATTCTGAAGGAAATGGTTCTAGAATTATAGAGTATGTAGCCCTAATAGTTTTCCCTCCTAGCAAAAAGTCTGAAATTTATCTTTCTTACAAACTGTTCCATTTCTTCTAAGGATCCCTTAATTATTTATCTCTTTAAGCCAGGCGTGGTGGCTCACGCCTGTAATCCCAGCACTTTGGGAGGCTGAGGCGGGCGGATCACCTGAGGTTGGGAGTTCAAGACCACCCTGACCAACATGGAGAAACCCCATCTTTACGAAAAATACAAAATTAGCTAGGTGTGGTGGCACATGCCTGTAATCCCAGCTACTCGGGAGGCTGAGGCAGGAGAATTGCTTGAACCCCAGGAGGCGGAGGTTACGCTGAGCCGGAGATCTCGCCATTGCACTTCAGCCTGGGCAACAAAAGTGAAACTCCATCTCAAAAAATAAAATTATTTATTTCTTTAAAATATGACTAGTTTTCATACTGGGTGAATCAGAAGTATATGAAAGGTATACTTTCTTTTCCTACAACAAATACTTGAGTTCTTTTGAGTTTGCACTTAATGATATAATCAGTTATAATAGTAATTTTTAATATTTTCATAGATTGTTTGCTTCTACCTTGTGTAATTTTTTAAATTCCATATTTAGGATGCTCTGTAAATATTGAAAATGTGTCACATTGGATACATTTTTCTTTTAGGTTTAGTTTTTACTACTGAGACTTATTTATAGTCTTGGTGCTCTATTGCCATTTAGAATATGATAATCCTCATGCCTTTAATCTCAGCACTTTGGGAGGCCAAGGCGGGCGGATCACCTGCGGTCAGGAGTTTGAGACCAGCCTGGCCAACACGGTGAAACCCTGTCTCTACTAAAAATACGAAAATTAGCTGGGTGCACTGGCGTGCACCTGTAGTCCCAGCTACTCAGGAGGCTGAGGCAGGAGAATCACTTGAACCCGGGAGGCAGAGGTTGCAGGGAGCTGAGATCATGCCACTGCACTCCAGCCTAGGGGACAGAGCAAGACTCTGTCTCAAAACAAACAAACAAAAAATAATAATACGATAATGCTATTTGACGTGTTTTTTGGTTTATAATGATTTTAAATGCAGTTAACTTTCAGTACACTGAATATTTCCCCAGAAAATTGGAAACTTCATATACTTGCTATGAACATACTACAGAGTAATACTATCAGGAATACAGGTGTATAAGAATACATTTATAGATATTGTTGAAAACTTTGAACTGTTTGATAAAAATTGTGATTTAGTATTTTTTCTTTTGTCTTTTTTTGAAACGGAGTCTCGCTCTGTCGCCCAGGCTGGAGTCCAGTGGCGCGATCTCGGCTCACTGCAAGCTCCGCCTCCCGGGTTCACGCCTTTCTCCTGCCTCAGCCTCCCGAGTAGCTGGGACTACAGGCGCCTGCCACCAGGCCCGGCTAATTTTTTTTGTATTTTTAGTAGAGACGGGGTTTCACCGTGTTACCCAGGATGGTCTCCATCTCCTGACCTCGTGATGAGCCCGCTTCGGTCTCCCAAAGTGTTGGGATTACAGGCGTGAGCCACCGCACCCGGCGATTTAGTATTTTTTTCTAATACACTATGTTCAACAAATAAGTAATTCTCGAATAGTTCAGATTAAAACATACAGGAACCAAGTACATACCCAGCATAGAAGAACTTTACTAAAGGCTTCTTGGAAAGCCCTTTTTTGAAACGACAGTATCGTAAGTAACATATCATTTATAATAGAAATCTTGACCCAGTGCAGAAAAATAAATACTTTATAGTAAAATTTATTTATCTTTGGCCAGTTTTCCAACACCCAGGTATTAGCCTTGAAGTTCAAGAGATAAGGTTTCTTGTATATTATTTTTCATTTGTGTTCTACAATTAAAGGTTCTGCTTTGATTTGTCAGATAATTTATAGAAATTTTGTTCTCAAAACAAATGTTTGATAAAACAGATTATTAAATTTGGCGTTGAGATGTCTAAATTGAATGCTAGAAGTAAAGTAGAAGTGACCACTATTAAAGATGTATAGGGAGAAGAGTACAGCACAAAGTGATAAAATAGTGACACTTTTGTAAGGGTGTTTATTGTTTGGTTAAGTCTGCTAAATTATGGTATGCATTATCTGGTGACTATTTGTGCCTGAAAATTCGTTTTGTATTAAAATTCTGGAGAAGGAATTCAGGACTAGAATAAAGAGAAATTTTGTAACCTTTTTTATCATGACAGTTTTAGAATAATTTTTTTAGCTGAGATTAAATGTTCAAGGCTCCAATATTATTTTTAGGAACTTATTTAAGGAGTGCTACTTTACAGAAATTACTAACACACCAAAACATTATTAATTAAATAAAATATAAGTTTACAATAATAAAACATGTTTCTTTTAATTTTTCTGATTATATTTTATGAGTTCAGAAAGGAAATGGTAAAAGAACTATACATTTTCATGTTTTAACATTTTATGTACGTACTTGATTCTGTCTGTGTGTCATAATTACACATTTACTTGAACACAGCTATCCTTTATCTTGTGCTTTCTTTAATAGAAAAATGAACAGAAACTGAATGCAGTTAAATTTTTATTTTTAGTAGGTTGTGAAGTTACTTTTACTGGAGAAATAAAAATATGTTAAACTTGATTGACTTTTTAAGATAAATTGTTAACACTTTTGCAGGATTAGAATTAATATGAAGTATCTCTTTAACATTATTGTATATATTACCTACCGCAAACCTATCTGTTCTGTTTCTTTGTGATTTAAAGAAAAATAGGCCAGGCGTGGTGGCTCACACCTATAATCCCAGCACTTCGGGAGGCCAAGGCAGGCGGATCACAAGGTCAGGAGTTCGAGACCAGCCTGACCAATATGATGAAACCCCGTCTCTACTAAAAATACAAAAATTAGCCAGGTGTGGCGGTGGGTGCCTGTAGTCCCAGCTACTTGGGAGGCTGAGGCAGGAGAATTGCTTGAACCCGGGAGGCAGAGATTGCAGTGAGCCAAGATCGCGCCACTGCACTCCAGTCTGTGCGACAGAGCGAGACTCCATCTAAAAAGAAAAAAACAAAAAAAAAGAAAAATAATACATTTATATAGAATTACCTACAGGTGTGTTAAATAAAAACACTTCATACCTAGATTTTGGGGGATCTAGATTCTAGTTTAGACATCACTGCTTACTGTAAGATTTAAGTCCCATTATTTATTTTTCAGTTTCCTAAATTATAACAATAGGCATAGCTGCTACACATGCCTCACATGAAAGTGCTTTTTTTTAATGTTAATTTTAATTTTCTTTTTGAGACAGGGTTTTGCTCTTGTCACCCAGGCTGGAGTGCAATGGCGAGATCTCGGCTCACTGCAACCCCCAACTCCTGGTTTCAAGCGATTCTCCTGCTTCAGCTTACCTGGTAGCTGGGATTACAGACACCCGCTACCATGCCCAGCTAATTTTTGTATTTTTAGTAGAGTCGGGGTTTCACCACATTGGCCAGGCTGGTCTTGAACTTCTGACCTCAGGTGATCCACCCGCCTCAGCCTCCCCAAGTGCCGGGATTACCGTCATGAACCACCACGCCGGGCCTGAAAATGCTTTTTAAAAAATACAGGGGCCGGGTGCGATGGCTCACGCCTGTAATCCTAGCACTTTGGGAGGCCGAGGCAGGCAGATCACCTGAGATCAGGAGTTCAAGACCAGCCTGGGCAACACGGTGTGATCCTGTCTCTACTAAAAATACAAAAAATTAGCCAGGCATGGTGGCACACACCTCTAGTCCCAGCTACTCGGGAGGCTGAGGCAGGAGAATTGCTTGAACCCGGGAGCCGAGATTGCATCACTGCACTCCAGTGTGGGCAACACAGCGAGACTCTATCTCCAAAAAAAAAAAATTTATATATATGTATATATATAGAGAGAGAGAGAGGTGGGTGTGGTGGCTCACCCTGTAACCCCAGCACTTTGGGAGGCTGAGGTGGCCGGATCACCTGAGGTCAGAAGTTCAAGACCAGCCTGACCAACATGGTGAAACCCCATCTCTCCTAAAAATACAAAAATTAGCCGGGCATAGTGGCGAGCACCTGTAATCCCAGCTACTCTGGAGGCTGAGGCAGGAGGATCACTTAAACCTGGGAGGCAGAGGTTGCAGTGAGCCAAGATCATGCCATTGCACTCCAGCCTGGGTGATGAGCGAAACTCCATCTCAAAAAATAGAACTATACTTGTGTTCTGTTTTACCTTAAGAGTTTTTATTCATCTCCCTCCTGCAATTTCATACTCTACGCTCCCTATTTAATATTTGTCCTTCCAAGCCATCTCTCATGTTTTGGATATAGTTTCTTGAAAACCATATAATATTTATATGTTTAGATTTTTTACATAAATGATATTGTGGCATAAATTTTATTCTCCTAACTTTCATGAAGTATTAGGTTTTTAAGACCTACCCACGTTACTTATATAATGTGCTTTTTTTTTTTTTTTTTGAGACAGCATCTCGCTCTGTCACCCAGGCTGGAGTGCAGTGACGCAATTTCAGCTCATTGCAAGCTCCGTCTCCCGGGTTCACGCCATTCTCCTGCCTCAGCCTCCCGAGTAGCTGGGACTACAGGCGCCCACCACCACGCCCGGCTAATTTTTTGTATTTTTAGTAGAGATGGGGTTTCACCGTGTTAGCCAGGATGGCCTCAATCTCCTGACCTCGTGATCCACCTGCCTCGGCCTCCCAAAGTGCTGCAATTACAAGCATGAGCCACCACGCCTGGCCTATAATGTGCTTTTGACCGGTGCATATTATTCTGTTGTATTCATATGCCAAAGCTTATCTTTTCCTCTAGTCACAAATACTTATATTTTTCCTAGCTATTTCCACTTCTGCAAGCTTGTACATGTCTTCCTATGAAGGAAGAATGCCCTTTCAGGAAACCTGCCCTTTCATTTCTTTGCTATATATGTCCTAGAGTAGAAAGGCTGGAGTTTGAGGTATATGCATATTTAATTTAAGTCATGCTGGATCGTTCTCAGGAATGGTTGTCACAGTTTTCCTTTCCACAAGCAAGACCTGAGGGTTTCATTTTCTCTTCATTTTCAGTAGCACTTGATATTTTCTGATTTTTGCTAATCTGATGTGTATAAAATTGTATTTTTTCTTAATCTGCATTATCTGATTACTGATGAAGGTATTTGCTTTTTAGTCATTCCGATTTTCCATTCTGTGGATGGTCTGTACTTATAATTTGTCTCTTTTCTATTAAGTTTTTCTTTCTTGCTGATTACAGTATAGTATATACAGTGTGTGCATGTGTGTGTATATATATGTGTGTGTATATATATGTGTATATATATGTGTGTGTGTATATATATGTGTATATGTGTGTGTGTGTGTGTGTATATATATATATATTTTTTTTTTTTTTTTTTTTTTTGACTCAAGGTCTGGCTCTGTCACCCAGACTGGAGTGCAGTGGTGTGATCTCACCTCACTGCAACCTCTACCTCCTGAGCTCAAACCATCCTCCCACCTCAGCCTCCCAAGTTGCTGGGACTAAAGGCGCGTACCACCACGCTTGGCTAATTTTTGTGTTTTTTTGTAGAGATGGGGTTTCTCCATGTTGCCTAAGCTGGTCTCGAACTCGTGAGCTCAGGAGATCTGCCTGCCTCTCTGTCCCCAAAGTGGTGGGATTACAGGTGTGAGCCACTGCTCCCAGCCAAGAAATTCTTTATATGTAGATACTATTTTCTTGTCAAGTTCAGATGTTAGAAATAACTTGCCATTTGTTCATTCTTGTCTTTGTTGTTTTTCATATAATAGAAATCCCCCCAATGTTTTATATCTTTTATGTCTTTATTTTGTTTTGTTTTGTTTTTGAGATGGAGTTTCCCTCTTGTTGCCCAGGCTGGAGTGCAGTGGCACAGTCTTAGCTCACTGTAACCTCCGCCTCCCGGGTTCAAGCGATTCTCCTGCCTCAGCCTCCTGAGTACCTGGAACTACAGGCATGTGCCACCACACCCAGCTAATTTTTTTTGTATTTTTAGTAGAGACAGGATTTCGCCATGTTGGCCAGGCTGGTCTCGAACTCCTGACCTCAGGTGATCTGCCCACCTCGGCTTCCCAAAGTGCTGGGATTACAGGTGTGAGCCACCACGCCCAGCCATAGGTCTTGTTCTTCTATCAGTTTTATAGTTTTACCATTTACATTTAGGTCTTAAATTTAATTGGAATTAATTTTTGGATATAGTATGAGGTATGAATTCAACTTTTTCTCCATCTAGTCATTAAAAGGAAAGGGTTAACAAAACCCCTTCTCTTGCTCTGGGGAAAAATGATCTTGGGTTTACTTTCTTTTTAGCACTGTTTCCTTGGTAACCTACAAAGTTAAGATAAATATGGAAAGTCAACTCTTTACCAGGCAGCCTTTGTTGTTTGTTTTAACTGTAAAAAGACAAAACACAGATGTTGATTTATCTGAGTAAGATATGAAACCGGTAACCAAGCTTGTTCCTAGTTGTAGGGACCTGGAACCTGCCTTGAGGGTTTTTTACAAGATAGCGCTCCCTATCACACATGAGGCTTACCTAAAGAGGATGCCTCCTCTACATGCCAGTTGTTTACTGTGCTATATCTTTCTGCCAACCTAAGTGACCTTGGTGCCAAGTTATATTCTTCTGGGTTTTCCGAGTGAATGTCTGCAGAACATGCCAAGGAGGATTGCAGTCAGTTTTTCTAACACCATCTACTACATAATCCGTATCATCTCATTTCATTACATTCCAAGTTCTATAAGCATGAAACTGGGGCTCTCTGTTTTGTTGGTATGTGTCAGTTTCTTTCCCAGTACAACATTGTCTTTTTTTTTTTTTTTTTTTTTTTGAGACAGAATCTCGCTCTGTCTCCCAGGCTGGGGTGCAGTGGTGTGATCTTGGCTTACTGCAACCTCTGCCTCACAGGTTCAAGCGATTCTCCTGCTTCAGCCTCCCAAGTAGCTGGGACTACAAGCGAGCGCCACCATGTCTGGCTAAGTTTTGTATTTTTTTAGTAGAGATGGGGTTTCACCATGTTGGCCAGGCTGGTCTCGAACTCCTGACCTCAAATGATCTTCCCACCTCAGCTTCCCAAAGTGCTGAGATTACAGGTGTGAGCCATTGCGCCTGGCATGTCCTTCCCTCACAGTCCTTATACTTCTCTTTTGTTGATTTGGCCAAGTTGTCAGTCTATATTTAACACTAACTGTGGTAGCAGGGTTTTTTTTTTATCTTATTTCTGCTTTAGATTCTAAAGTTGCTCTATTAACTCATGATATTTGCTGTGAGTTTTATGCTAGTCTTTATCGAAAGCTTTTCTCTTTTTTTCTCTCTCTCTTTTTTTTTTTTTGAGACGAGTCTCGCACTGTCACCCAGGCTGGAGTGCAGTGGCACAATCTCGGCTCACCACAAACTCCGCCTCCCAGGTTCACGCCATTCTCCTGCCTCAGCCTCCCGAGTAGCTGGGACTATAGGCGCCTGCCACCACATCTGGCTAATTTTTTGTATTTTTTAGTAGAGACAGAGTTTCACAGTGTTAGCCAGGATGGTCTCAATCTCCTGACCTTGTGATCCACCCACCTCGGCCTCTCAAAGTGCTGGGATTACAGCCATGAACCACCGTGCCCGGCCGAAAGCTTTTCTCTTTTATAGCTAATTTAAATCTGCATTAGCGGGGCCAGGTGCAATGGCTCACACATGTAATCCCAGAACTTTGGGAGGCTAAGGCAGGCAGATAATTTCAGCTCAGGAGTTCCAGACCCACCTGGGCAATGTGATGAAACCCCATCTCTACAAAAAAATAAAATTAACCAGACGTGGTGGCACGTACCTGTGTGGCACGTGCCTGTAGTCCCAGCTACTTGGGAGGCTGAGGAGAGGTTTACTTGAGCCCAGGAAGTTGAGGATGCAGTGAACCATGATCGCGCCACTGCACTTCAGCCTGGATGACAGAACAAGACCCTGTCTCAAAAAAATAAAATATAAAAGAAATATTCATTTGTCTAGATGGTTTTTAGTTTCTCACCTTTAGTAATATGGTAGATGACATTGATTTTTCTGATATTAAACCTTTGTATTCTTACTTGATATAATTTTTAAGGAAATTATTTTATCAAATATTAAAATAAAAAGGGTAACATGCAGAAACCTAGCTGTATACAGAAAAGGCAATATTACCACTATTTGGTGAGGTGTGCTGGGTGACGATAACCTGAAAAGAAGCACTAGGTCATAAGACTGGCTTCAGTTCCTCTGAGAATTTACAAGAGCCTTTTCTGGGGAGATCACTGGGCAAGACCCTGAGCAAATTCTGAGAAACATTGGGTTATCCATAATTAGTGTATTTTGAAAGGTGTACTGGCTACTGGAGCACACCTGTCTAGGATTAACTCCACAGAGGACTTGCTTCTGCCTCTGCTGGCAGTGTGGGAGTACCACCATTCTGGAATCACTTCAGTCCTCCCTTGAAGGTTGTGTGTAAGGATGGGAAATCATGAACAGCTTTTGCCCACTCTACTTAATGGCCCAGTGCTCAATGTTCTGACAGCTAGGCCATTATGGGCATCCACCCTCAGGGCACCCAAACCCCCTCTCTTCTCCCTACACTTTCCCAGATCACTGGTTTTGATTGATTTGGGGTCCCCTCTCTCCACTTCTATGAGACCAGCAGTGCTTTAATGTATCCCAGCCAGGATCTTCCTTGTTCACCAAGAAAGTTTCCCATGTAGCCCACCACACCAGAAGTAGAAGTTCCTCCAGATTCCAGACTCTAATAGCCAGTTATTACAAAGGAAATCAATAATACCTATTGGCTTTGTTTCTTTGGGATGTTTGGTTTTTTAACTATTAAGAATATTTACTTTAGGCTGGGTACGGTGGCTCACGCCTGTAATCCCAGCACTTTGGGAGGCCGAGGTGGGCGGATCGCGAGGTCAGGAAATTGAGACCATCCTGGCTAACATGGTGAAACCCAGTCTCTACTAAAAACACACACACACACAAAAATTAGCCGGGCGTGGTGGTGGGCGCCTGTAGTCCCACCTACTCGGGAGGCTGAGGCAGGAGAATGGCGTGAACCCGGGAGGCGGAGCTGGCAGTGAGCTGAGATCGCGCCACTGCACTCCAGCCTGGGTGACAGAGCGAGACTCCGTCTCAAAAAAAAAAAAAAAAAGAATATTTACTTTATACAAATTAATCGGTAGTTTGAAATTAACTGGGAAATATGTCTTAATGGGATATGAGCAAGGAATGGAGGATATTACAAAATAGAAGAGCCATAATTTCAGGAAGAAAAATGTTAGCAAACTTAATAACAAGCATGTATATTTCAACAAGTCTGTGTATTTCATCTTATTTTTCTCATTTTGCCACAGATCCTCATAGGGCCTTAAATTGAGATGGGCATTTGGAAACTTCTGCTTTAAAACTTAGGAAGATTCCTAAGTGTCTTCTGACAAAAGCTGATAGATTTATAATAGTGTAGTTTTATGTATTTTTTGTAGTCTATGGTACTCTTATTTGAAATTCTTTGAAAATTGGTCATTCATGTATGATATACATGGCAACTAAACTCATTAATTGGAAAAGCCCACTCTTTAACCATTGTCTTAATGATTAAATGTGTTTTTCCATTTGTATGTGGAAATATACAAACTTTTAAAACAATGAAAATGAGTTTCTTAATATGAATGGTAAACATTAAAACTTGTTAATATTCATTAAGTTCAAAATGGATCAAAATTTTTCATATATTTCTGAGACTTGAAAATGAAAAGATTAAGATGACTGGTAAACTAATAAAGGTTATTGTGAACACCAAATTAAGGAATCTCTGTATTTTCCCTTTTCTAACGGTATTTTCCAGGGCAGAACATTTCACTTCTTACAACATTGTTAAATGTGGGGTGAGACCCCTGTTTGAATTCCAGTTCTGTCACTTTCCAGTTTTTTTTTTCTTTTTTTAAATTGAGATGGGGTCTGACTGTGTCGTCTAGGCTGGACTGCAGTGGTTCACTGCAACCTCTGCCTCCTGAGCTCAAGCCATCCTCCCACCTCAGCCTCTGAAGTAGCTGGGACTACAGACACACACCACCACATCTGGATAATTTTTTTGCGTGTGTGTGTATTTTTTGTAGAGATATGGTTTTGCCATGTTGCCAGGCTGGTCTCAAACTCCTGAGCTCAAGCAGTCCACCCACCTCAGCCTCCTGAAGTGCTGGGATTACAGGTTTGAGCCACCCTGCCCAGCCTGTAGTTTCCTTAGAGAATTTAACCTGTGTATCTCAGTTTCTTCATCTGTAAAATGGGGATAATAATCATACCTACTTGATTAAGTTGTTGAGAGGAGTAAACAATGCTGTGTATTGTGCATTTAGAGCACTTGGCATATAGTAAGGGCTCAATATAAACTCTTGTTAAAAGTGATAAGCACTTTTTAATAACCATGTTAACAAGATGCAGTTTTCAATCAGGAACTATCTTTAAAGACTAAAGCCCTGCTAAGGGGATCAGGTGGAACAGTGTCTAGGAATAGGGATATTCTTGAATAGCAGCCTGTTAGAAGAATAGGAAAGTCTCTTTGGGAGGCCGAGGCAGGTGGATCACAAGGTCAGGAGATCGAGACCATCCTGGCTAACACAGTGAAACCCCGTCTCTACTAAAAATACAAAAAATTAGCCAGGCATGGTGGCACGCGCCTGTAGTCTCAGCTACTCAGGAGGCTGAGGCAGGAGAATGGCGTGAACCCGGGAGGTGGAGCTTGCAGTGAGCCGAGATTGCGTCACTGCACTCCAGCCTGGGCAAGAGAGCGAGACTCCATCTCAAAAATAAGTAAATAAATAAAATAAGAAAGTTTCTGTTTCTAGCACAGGTACTGAGAGACAAAGGGGAAAAATATTGTTCAACATTAAGCAGTCAGTAGAAGCTTGATAGGCTTGGGGAAAAAAGTCAACAGTCAAGATATTGCGGTGTTAGGTATGGAACTGCCACACACATATTCACATAAGGGATGACACCATGTAGGACTTGTAGTCTCAACACTTGGCATCTCAATTTAGGAGAATATTATAAACAGGGGCCTCTACTTTTGGTAGTAAAAAGCTCCATGCTGGAACATAACTATCGGAGACACTTGGAACATGAACATGGCCTCTAACACATACCCTTTTAATTTCTTACAGACCTTGAAATAGACAAAAAAAGTTTATTGATACCTCTTACTTTTCCACATTTTGTTGTTTTGTACAACCCTATGCCTTGTCATGGAGAAAGAGATGTTTAATTTTAAATCTCGTTCTCAGGTAATATTTGGTAGTAGCTGGAGTCTCAAAGGCATTTAAATTTCTTTTTATTGCCTTTTATTCATAAACATTTAACCGTATTTTTTTAGTATGAATGGGGTTCCTTTTTAGTTTCACATTTCACTGTAATTTAAAATGTTTCAAAAATGTATTCTAATGAAGTAAATAATAGAAATCTGGGTAGCATATAATCCTTGAAATTAAGCTGTTGTGTAGAGACTGCTAATTGACCACCAGTATTCACTCCCATAATTTAAAAGTGAAACTCTCGCACATTTTGTTTGGCTACACAGCTGCTCAGAGTCTACATCTTCTTTTTCTTTTTTTTTTTGAGATGGAGTTTCACTCTTGTTGCCCAGGCTGGAGCTCAATGGCACGATCTCGGCTCACTGCAACCTCCGCCTCCCGGGTTCAAGCGATTCTACCGCCTCAGCTTCCCAAGTAGCTGGGATTACAGGCATGCACCACCACGCCCAGCTAATTTTGTATTTTTAGTAGAGACGGGGTTTCTCCATGTTGGTCAGGCTGGTGTCGAACTCCTGACCTCAGGTGATCTGCCCGCCTCGGCCTCCCAAAGTGCTAGGATTACAGGCATGAACGACCACGCCCAGCCAGAGTCTGCATTTTCTAGCCACCTCATTTGTAGTTAAGTTCTAGCCAATGGGATGTAAGTGAAAGTGATGCATGTGACTTTGAGATCATGTCCTTAAAAGTACTGGGGCTTGCAACAGGTATATGAAAAAATGCTCAACATCACTAATCATCAGGGAAATGCAAATTAAAGCCACAACGAGACATCATCTCATACCTGTTAAAGTGGCCATAATAAAGACAAAAGATAAGAGTTGGCGAGGGTATGGAGAAAAGGGAAGTCTTGCACATTGTTGGTGGGAATGTAAATCAGTTCGGCCATCATGGAAAACAGTTATGGAGATTCCTAAAGAAAATAAAAAATAGAACAACCATATCATCCAGCAGTCCCATTACTGGGTATAAATACAAGGGAAATGAAATCAGTAATCAAAGAGATAGCTACATTCTTGTGTTCATTGCAGGATTATTCACAATAGCCAAGATAAGGAATCAATCTAAGTGTCCATCAATTGGTGAATGGATTAAGAAAATGTGATATATATACATAAGGGAATACTATTCAGCCTTCAAAAAAGAAGGAAATCTTGTCATTTTTGGCTACATGAATGAACCTGGAGGATATTATGTTAAGTGAAATAAGCCAGGCACAGAAAGACAAATACCACATGATCTCATATGTGGAATCTAAAAAGTTAAAGTCAGAGAGTAGAATGGCAGCTACCAGGAGATGGGGGGTGGGGAGAATTGGGAGTTATTGGTCACGGCATACAAAATTTTAGGAATAAAGTTCAACACATCTATTGTAGAACATGGAGACTATAGTTAATAACAATGCAGTGCCTGTAGTCCCAGCTATTAGGAAGGCTGAGGCAGGAGGATCACTTGAGCCCAGGAGTTCCAGGCTGCAGTGACCCCTGGTCACACCACTGCACTCCAGCCTGGCTACAGAGTGAGACCCTGACTCCAAAAACAAACAACAATGTGTACTTGAAAATTGCTAAGAGAGATTTTAAGTGTTTTCACAAGTATGTGAGGTCATGCATGTTAATCAACTTGATTTAGCCATTTCACTATACATATTTTGAACAGTATGTTGTACGCCATAAATATATACAATTTTTGTCAATTTTAAAAATAGATTTTTAAAAACTACTGGAGCATGCATTTCCCTTGCCCTGCCTCTCCTTCTGTTGAGGTAGGAGTGAGAATTCTGCAGCCATTTCAGACACTGAGAGACAAGTTGTCTGTCAAGTTTGACAAAGCAGCTGTATCGGCTGTGGACCACTCACCTCTGTAATTTGAGAAATAAACTTTTATTGTGTTTAAGCCACTGTGTTTTGGGTCTTTTTATTAAAACAACTTAGACTGTACTGAAACTAATAGAGGAATAGATGAGCTTCTGAACACAAATGGTTAGACTTGGTGAAAAGGGGGAATTGGATGAAAGCCTTAGGTGAAATTGCCCATTCTGCATAAAGGGCCTCAAGGAGGAACATCTGTACAATGGGGAAGAAAGATTTTTTCCTTGGCCAAAAGTCACTGAACCTAATGAGTTGGCCATTTGGCCTTGGACAAGTCACTTAAACTTTCTCTGTATTTGAGACTTAAATTGGAAAAAATTGAAGAAGTTGGCCTCTCAAGGATCCTTTCTAGCTATCATTTCATAAATGTATGTTGTTCTAGAAAAGGGAATAATGAGAAAGCTTGAGACAGTAAGTATCCAAATTGATCCTGAGATGCTTACTAGTAAATAGGTCAACAGGAGTAGAGCAGATGTTATGGAGTGGGTCCAGTACAGTTTTATTATCTTCAATCTCTGTTTACAAACTAGTGTTTGTTTGTTGAAACAGGGTCTTGCTCTGTCACTCAGGCTAGATTGCAGTGGCATAATTGCAGCTCATTGCAGCTCACTGCAGCCCCAGCCTCCCAGGCTCAAATGATTCTCCTGCTTCAGCCTCCCGAGTAACTGGGACTACAGGCACACACCACCACACCTGGTTAATTTTTGTATTTTCTGTAGCAACAGGGTTTCACCACGTTGTCCAGGCTAGCAAACTGGTTAACTGACTTAGTGTCTTTTTGTTGAACCTTGCTAAAAGCAAGGAATGGTAGCCAACACAAACTCACATTCTGGCCTTTTCTAGATGCTTTCCTCAGAGCTATATATGGGCTTGATGATCTGCCTTCCAAGTTAATATGGGTGACATTTTTCCCTAATACATTTGGGAACAGTCACTAGCCTTCTGGCCTGCAATATGTTTCCACCTGCTAACCAATGCCATATATATCTTAGATCTTTGTTATGGTAGGTGGCACACCACTTTCAGGGACCAACTTTCTCTTCTAGGGAACACACTAAGCCACTGTAACAAAGAGACTAAAAAATACAGTAGTTAAGATAAACATTTTTCTCTCATGGAACAGACCAGAGGTACTCTGCTTCAGAAGGTAATTCAGGGCCCGGGTTCCTGCTATATTGTGTTCTACAGTCCCTTATGTGTTATTCTTTGTTTGTCGTTTTTGAGATGGAGTCTCACTCTGTAGCCCAGGCTGGAGTGCAGTGGCACCATCTCGGCTCACTGCAACCTCTGCCTCTCAGGTTCAAGTGATTTTCCCCCATCAGCCTCGGAGTAGCTGGTATTACAGGCACCCGCCACCACGCCTGACTAATATTTGTATTTTTAGTAGACATGAGGTTTCACCAGTCTGGTCTCGAACTCCTAACCTCAAGTGATCCTCCTGCCTCAGCCTCCCAAAGTTCTGGGATTACAGCGTGAGCTAACTATGCCCAGCCCCTTATGCATTATTCTTGTTTTCATGGTTGTAAAGTACCACCATCACAACTAAGTACCAGCCTATATGAAAGAAGAAAGAGGGGAAGTAGAGGGCAAGCAGTTTCTGTTTAAGAATTTACCTGGCTGGGGCTGGGTGTGGTGGCTCACACCTGTAATCCCAGCACTTTGGGAGGCTGAGGCGGGCAGATCACCTGAGGTCAGGAGTTCAAGACCAGCCTGGCTAACATGGTGAAACCCCATTTCTACTAAAAACACAAAAATTAGCCGGGTGTGGTGGCACACGCCTGCAATCCCAGCTACTCGGGAGGCTGAGGCAGGAGAATCACTTGAACCAGGGAGGCGGAGGTTGCAGTGAGCCAAGATCGCGCCATTGCACTCCAGCCTGGGTGACAAGACCGAAACTCTGTCTCCAAAAAAAAAATAATAATAATTTACCTGGCTGGGCGTGGTGGCTCACGCCTGTAATCCCAGCACTTTGGGAGGCCGAGGCGGGCAGATCACCTGAGGTCAGGAGTTCAAGACCAACATGGTGAAACCCCATCTCTACTAAAAATACAAAAAATTAGCTGGACGTGGTGGCATGCGCCTGTAATCCCAGTTACTCAGGAGGCTGTGGTAGGAGAATCGCTTGAAGGGAGGTGGAGGTTGCAGTGAGACCAGACGGTGCCACTGCACTCCAGCCTGGGCAACAGAGCAAGACTCCATCTCAAAAAAATAAAAAAAGAATTTACCTGACTTAACCTAACATCTTATGATACGACACTTGCCTAATTTTATTTTTATTTTTGACAGGGTCTCACTCTGTTGCCCAGCTTGGAGTGCAGTGGTGCAAACATAGCTCATTGGGGCCACCACGCCCAGCTAACTTAAAAAAAAAAAAAACTTTTTTTTTTTTTTGTAGAGACAGGGTTTCACTTTGTTGTTCAGGCTGTGCTCAAGCAATCCTCTCGTCTTGGTCTCCCTAAATGCTGGGATTATGGGATTACAGGTGTGAGCCACCGCACCCAGCCACTTTAATGTCTTTGTGGAACAAAAATCGTAAAAGATCTGCAGAAAGTCACAGGATGATACAATTGGTAAAAACTCCTGACATTCTGTACAGTGAACCACTTAATCTCTACTTAATCATCAGATCTCATAGTAATTATTCATTTGGTTAAGGCTTTACTTTTTCTGTTCTTTCTAATCCTAACATTTAATTTTGGTTCTCAGAATAGACCAAGTGGAAACTAGATAGAAATGTTGACATGTAGCAGTTACCCTACAATATTGAGCCATTTGCATTTTACTAGATGCCCAATAGTAGTGTTCCTCACAATAACACACACACACACACACACACCCTATTAATGTATGAAAACCGAATTTGTAATCCAGAGCTATTTACATTTTTAAAGAGCTACCTCCTGGTAAAGACACTTCAGGTCCTTACCCAAAGACCTTGGTCTAAAAGATACTTTCGGTGTCCCTCATCATGCGATCTTTCCGCTCTACCTAAGCGGTGTACCAAATGATCTGCACCAAGAACAATTTCATCCATTCTTTAATCACGGTTCTTTTATCTCCTGTATATCCCCCTTTCTTCTGGACTCAGGGTTGGTCACCTAAGATCAGGCTCCTAGGATCTGGTTGCTAAGAGACAAGACGCTGGGAGGGTGGGGACGCTGCACTGCGACAAGCCTGGGAGTGTATGCCAGAGGAGGAAGGAGAAGCAGCAGGCAAGGAAAGGCGACAGTCAGCCGCCGCCGCCCCTCCGGCGCCCTCCCGCCCGGCAGGGGCTCGGCGCTCATTGGCTCCGCCGCTGCGGCGCTGGCCCGCGATTGGCCGGGTGGCGTCGGCTCGGCGGCTCCCCCACCCCTCGGCGCTAGTCTCCGCAGCCGCCTGCAAGCGGGCGGGGGCGGGGTGTGAGGCGCAGCGGACGGGGTTGCGGGCTCGGTAGCGGCAGCTTCAGGGCGCGAGCGCGGGCGGTGCCGGCCACTGCAGGTAACAGAGGCGCTGCGAGGGCAGCCGCGGCCTTGTGGAGGTGAGCGAGACGCCGAGGGGGCTCGGGTGCCCACCGAGGGGCGGGAAGTGCGGCATGGGGCGGTACCGCTCACAGCCAGCCGGCTCCCGCCGCGGCTTCCCACCCTGGGCGGGGTCCCACTTGCCCAAACGCCCCCGAACGCCCCCGTGCACAGCCTCAGCCGGCCGCGCCTCGAGCAGCCAGCCGGCCCGCGTCCCGTCGCCGGCCCGCGTCCCGTCACCCGCCCGGTCCATGTCCCTGCTGACCGTCCCGCCCGCGCACAGCGGCGGGAACCCCAGCTTCTGCGCGCCCAGCCGCGCCCCGGGCCTCTGCCCCGCCTCGCCCCGCTGCCCCGCCTCGCCCCCGCTGCCCGGCGCCTTTGTCCGCTCTGCGCCCCTGGAGTTTCTGTGCCTCCACGGGCGGGAGCGGGGCGCGAAGGTCTGGGGGTGCCCCGAGGACGCGCCGCGTAGTGAGCCTCCGGGCCCAAGGTTTGACTGGCTTTGACCTCATGCCGGTTCTGGGATGTGATTTTACTTTCTCCTCCAGCTGACTCCGATCTCCTGTGTGTGCAGAAGTCAGGAAGCCTGGGTACAAGGCTTCTTCCCGGTCCGGGATGACTCGGTGTTACCGCCGCCCTCTGTTAGGCCAGAGGCCTTTGACCTGCCTGCCTGCCTGCCCCACGGGGCCCCCTCTCTTCCCATCTTTCCACTGGCTAAGGGAAAACGTCTCTGTCTCCAAGAGCTTTTTTTTCTATTTGAAATAAGAAAAAAATATATCAGATTCCTGTTGTAGACCTCTATCTGGTGTGGAAGTGACTTAGACTAGTCTTCTTAATTAATACATTTGTATTAAATACATAAACCAAGAGAAGGGGGTCGGGGAGGGGAGGGGAAGTATGTTCTTAAAAAATGAAGTCTGTTAAACATACTGGATTTTTATTTTTGGTAAATAACGTATTTTACCTTAAATATTGTCAAGATTTTGATATTTTATGAATGGGAGTGGATTTCATAGTAATTTGAACTTTGAGCTTTTTCTTGTCACCGTTTTTGATAAATTTATACTTTCCAGAATGAGGTGCACTGTAACAGCTATTTCGAGATAATTTATGTTTTATTAAGGATTATCCATCAATGCTATGCCTTTTATACTTAAATTCAGACTCTGATTTCTTGGATATTCATTTAACTAGAATTAATGCTGGGGGGTCTTCCCTTGCCTAGTACAGTTGTATAAAGAGAAGGTCAACAGAAAAACTTTTTTCTCATTTGGATGATTTAAAGTACTCTTAAACATGTATAGCATAAATTAGTATCACATTTGAAATGTAAGCTTTTAAGTGTTTGACGTGGGTAATATTTTTGAACTTTTAAATGAATCTTTTTGGAAGTGAAGAGAAATGAGCTCTCAGGGAACATCCTTGCCCTGAATTCCATTTTAGCTTGCTTTCTACCAAGGCCGAAACAAATTGTAATAAAACGCCCTGGCCGGGTGCAGTGGCTCACGCCTGTAATCCCAGCACTTTGGGAGGCCGAGACGGGCGGATCACGAGGTCAGGAGATCGAGACTATCCTGGCCAACATGGTGAAACCCTGTCTCTACTAAAAATACAAAAATTAGCTGGGCGTGGTGGTGCGTGCCTGTAGTCCCAGCTACTCGGGAGGCTGAGGCAGGAGAATCGCTTGAACCCGGGAGGAGGAGGTTGCAGTGAGCCGAGATCGCGCCACTGCACTCCAGCCTGGGCGACAGAGCGAGACTCCGTCTCAAAAAAAAAAAAAAAAAAAAGAGAGAAATAAACAGAAATTTCTCAGGGCCCTTCCAAGGTTCTTCCAAGACTTTTTTCAAGTCTTCTTTCCCCATGTTTTCATCAAACTCAGCCTGGGACATGCAAAAGGGCATTACTTTTCAGATTCACTCACTTTTTTCATCTGACTTTGAGATGACCAACTCTTTAAAAAACAATGAAGTTCTGTAAAATATGTTTCCAACTGGGCACAAGGCAGTGCTTTACAGTTATTAAACTAATTCTTGGAAATTTTTGTGCCAATAATGGCCAAAGTGGAGAGGAGAAAAATAATAGTAATAAGTTATTTATTTTATGAGCACCTTTTGTATGCCAGACAGTGTGCAGGTGCTTTATACATAGTATTATTTAATCCTCACCGTAACTCCAAAGGTTAGGTATTGTTTTCCTTACAGTATAGCTGAGACCATTGGAGCGATAGGTTGCACACTGCTAGAAGTGGTAAAGCTGGGTAAGAATCTGTAGCTGACTCTTTCTAGTCATTTTGTTGGTGGCATACTTCATTGGAATGTTACTGTCTCTCCTTTTATCTGTCACATTAATCTTTTTGAATCTGTTTAATCTGAGGATCTCTGGAGTGGTAGTGCTGCTACACACATTATGTAGTCCTCACTCTTTGCCAGGTAGCACTTTCCATATATCCTCAGAAGTATGTAAGCTAGCTACTATTATTATCTTTGTTTTACAGATGAGGAAATTGA
Organism: Pan paniscus; assembly: GCF_029289425.2. Taxonomy (NCBI): domain Eukaryota; kingdom Metazoa; phylum Chordata; class Mammalia; order Primates; family Hominidae; genus Pan; species Pan paniscus. The sequence continues at coordinate 65,308,511 of NC_073261.2, read as the reverse complement.
GGCACAGAGATTAATTAATCTGAACCAGATAATGCCATAAGTAGTAGAACTGCGATGCAAACTTGGACAGTCTGACTCCAGAGTCTGCACACTTAACCACTCCACTATTCTGGCCTTCTACAAGGTACATCTTTGGTTGGTAGGAAGCTGTGATTTTAGTGTGCTAAATGTTTTTCTGTTTTTGTTTCCTTTTAATGTTCATTAAAGTACATGTAGGATAACTTTATGTTGTCTACCAGCTGATGTCCTCTACCAGTGTCTTATGTAAACAATGACATAGTACTAATTATAATTAACATTTATTGAGAGCGTACCACATTCACGACCCCTGTGCTGTGTTTTAAATATTCCACATAACCCTCAGCACAATCTAAATACTATTATTTATGCAGCATCTCATTTGTGAGATACTTATATCATCTTCAAAGTGCTTTCACAAAATAATCCCTTTATTTCTTTCCACGCTGTCAGTCAGAGGTATTACCATCACCTACTTTTGTTGCTGCATTTCAGCAAGGTTCGATGACTTGCCTTGGCTATCAGGTAGTAGAGCCAAAACTCAAATCAGAGATTCAAACTCCTGTGTATGCTGCCTTTTCCATTGTACTGATCTGTCAGCGAATCTCTGCTTTGTACTCTCGTCCTAAAATAGATCATTTTTGTCCATAGGAGCAGTTTATATTTGGAGATTGTATTCCCAACCCAGAATCAAGTGTCAGCTGAATCATAGATATAACTAGTCAAAACTTTTGTCATTATTTTCATCTGTAAATTAATGTTCCCACTTTAGATGCAGTGCCTGGCACACAGTGATGGCTCAGTAAATGTTTGAATAAAGTAAGAAGTATCTCGTACACATTGATATAAAAAAGTTCCTCAAATGTTTTATGTTTGAATGCATAGTTTCTTTTCTATTTGATATCATAAACCTCTCCCCACACCTCACAAACAGAAGCTTTCAAAATTACTTAATTGAATCATAACTAACTTCAAAATATATTAGGCTCTGTCCCTACTGACCCTAAACCATTATTTTCAATCTGCTGTCCTAGCCCATACTATACGTCTTGTGTGGAATGGAAAGAGCATGGATTTGAGAATCATTTTTACTTGGTTTGAATCCCTGCTCTGCCTCTTCTTAGCGCTGTGATCTTGTAAAAATTACTTAACATCTCTGAACCTCATCTTGTAAAATTGGGGACTCTGTCTCTAAAGAAAAAAAGATAAAAAATATTTTAGGCTTTTTATCGTATATTTATTCATCTCTTCATCTTTTTATACATCCATTTATCAATGCATAATATTCAAATCCTTTTTTGTGAAGAGATTTAGGCTATACTATGTTTACTTTAGGTCAGTTTTATTTTTCCTTTACATGGTAGCAGATAATTATTAGGAATGAATTATAACTGATCTGTAATGTTCTGAAAACATTTGGATTTCGGGTTTAAATAAAGCTTTTTGTCTTCCCTATCCCTAGTTCCAAAAGATGAGTCGTGGATATTCAGAAAACAACAATTTCCTGTACAATAATAACCAAATGGTATTGGACATGATCCTTTATCCATTAATTGGAATCCCTCAGACTATCAACTGGGAAACTATAGCAAGGCTCGTGCCTGGATTAACACCAAAAGAGGTAAATAACAGTCCCCCCAGAATATCTCCTGAAAATGTTCAGAAAAGGTCATCAATTTAAAGAAACACCAAGAGAGAGAAAAATATTTGAGTTTTACATATTCAAATGCATGTATTAACACTGAATAGACATTTATATAATTTGACTAGATGCAAATTACATAAATTTTATATATTATATATAGTATATATATTTTATATGTAATATTTTATATATAATATATATTTTATATTATATATATATTTGTTGTTGTTTTTGTTTTTTTGAGGCAGGATCTCTCACTCTATCATCCCAGGCTGGAGTGCAGTGGTGCCATCATGGCTCACTGCAGCCTCGACCTTTGAAGCTTAAGTGATCTTCCCACCTCAGCATCTCACAGTCTCTCTCAGAGTCTCACTACGTTGCCCAGGCTGGTCTTGAACTCCTGACCTCAAGCGATCTTTCTGCCACTTCCTCCCAAAGTGCTGAGATTACAGGCATGATCCACCATACCCAGCCTGGTCTTCCTTGTTTTACAAGAGCGTAAATATATATGCCTTTGAGTTAAAGCACATTAAAACTCTACTCTGAATTTTAAAATATAAAAATAGAAGTTAGAGGCTTTTGCATAGTGAAATGTATACAAATATTCTAGATGTTACTCTGCAGGTTAATATTTGCTTACAAAAAGTAATTGTTGAAAAATATCTTCAAATAGAAGGCAAGAAAATATCTTCTCAATTTTTTATTTAAAAAATTCCCAAACCGCTGGGCACGGTGGCTCACGCCTGTAATCCCAGCACTTTGGGAAGCCAAGGCAGGCAGATCACGAGGTCAGGAGTTCAAGACCAGCCTGACCAATATAGTGAAACCCCATCTCTAGTAAAAATCCAAAAAATTTGCCGGGCATGGTGGCAGGCACCTGTAATCCCAGCTACTCAGGAGGCTGAGGCAGGAGAATTGCTTGAACCCGGGAGGCGGAGGTTGCAGTGAGCCAAGATCACGCCACTGCACTCCAGCCTGGGCGACAATGTGAGACTCTGTCTCAAAAAAAAAAAAAAAAAAAAATTCCCAAACCTCTGTTTCTTTCATTTTATATTATGACAGTGTGCAAAAAGGTTTGATGAATTAAAGAGCAGTGGAAGCTCACCTGTTGACAACCAGTATAATTCCCTAATGGCTGCTGGAGAGAGTCCTGTTGAAACTTTAGCCACATATATCAAATCCTCACTTCTTGACATACATGGAGAATTTCAGGAGACTCCAGTTGGACATGATGCAGTTTCCAAAACTGGTAAGGTTTTAAACTAAAATGTAGTACTTGTCCTTATGAAAATTCTGCAGAATATTATATATTCCAATCAACTTTTCTTTCTTTGTTTAAAGGCTAATATAAACATTAATAGAGAAATGTATTCATATTTGTATCTTCCTGAATTTTGTTGTTTTTTCTTTTTGAGACAAGGTCTTGTTCTGTTGCCCAGGCTGGAGTACAGTGGCACCATCTCAGCTCACTGCAACCTCCATCTCCCAGGCTCAAGAGATCCTCCAGCCTCAGCCTCCCAAGTAGCTGGGACTAGAGACATGCACCACCGTGCTTGGCTAATTTTTGTATTTTTTTGTAGAGACGAGGTTTTGCTGTGTTGCCCAGGCTGGTCTGGAACTCCTGAGCTCAGGCCATACGTCCGCCTCAGCTTCCCAAAGTGTTGGGATTACAGACGTGAGCTACTGCACCTGGCCTGAATTTTTAAAATCATGTTTATCTTTGCTATTTTTTAAAAAAAGTTTTAGGGCCAGATGCAGTGGATCACATCCACTTTAGGAGGTCAAGGTGGAAGGATCACTTGAGGCCAGGAGTTCAAGACCAACCTGGGCAACATAGCAAGACCCTGTCTCTTCAAAAAAATAAAAAATAAAAATTAGCTTGGTGTGATGGTGCACACCTGTGATCCTAGCTACTTGGAAGGCTGAGGTAAGAGGCTTGCTTAAGCCCAGGAGGTGAAGGTTACAGTCAGCTTTGATCAAGCCACTGCTCTTCAGCCTAGGTGTCTGAGCAAGACACTGTCTGTAAAAAAATTTAAACATTTTTAAAAATAAATTTTTAAATGCTAAAATATAGGTCAAATACAATCACCAAAAAAACCCACTTTACTGTATCAAAATGTTCTACTCTAATCTACTGGCCTAGTTAATTTCATGTATTTTTTTTTAACTATGAATATTCTTTTACTTTATTTTAGAGGGGTTTGCCCTGTGCCCTTTACTTAATATTCCTTTTTCCTGAGAGACTCTTGCTTGTCTCTCATGTTACTTTTTTTTTTTTTTTTTTTTTTTTTTATACAGGTACTCTTTTTGTTTTTGGAGATGGTGGTTGCGCTGTGTTGCTCAGGCTGGTCTTGAACTCCTGAGCTCAAGCAATCCTCCTGCCGCAGCCTCCTGAGCAGCTGGAACTACACGTACATGCTACTGTGCTGAGCCTACAGCCACTCTTTATTATAGTCAACAAGAGCTTCAACTGACACAGTAGTGGGGTAAAAGATGTTTTCTGCAATTACATTGGAAATAATAACTGGTTTTAGAAATCCTCTGAGTGTAGCGAGTTATTTTAATCTCAGCAGCGGCAGAGTATTGATGTAAAAATTTGCTTCAGAAAGAGAAAACTATGCTGTTGGCATTTGAACATTTGATCCCTGTTTGTACACACCACATTAGTATTTTTTGAAATCCTTATTCTAACATTAGCAATTTATGATTCATTTTTGTACTGTTTCTTCCATATATCTTTAGAAATACTAAAGGAAAATGCCACCCTGATAAGTACCATCTTTAGCCTTGGAAACCATGCATTTACAGTATTACCATTCAATAAATAAAAACCCATTCTCAGCTAGAAACACTAACCCCCACCTTTTTTTTTTTTGTATGTGTTTGTTTCTGTATTTAAGGAAGACATAGTATAGCTTCCACAAGGAATTGTTCTTCAGAAAGTGAAAATTGTACTACTCATAATGGTGGAGAAATGACTGAAGAATCTGAAGGGTAGGCGGCTGGTTGTTTGCTAGATAAGATTAAATATTAATATCAACTTCATAAAATATATGATTGGTGGTTACCATAAGGTAGGAATTTCATATTGCATAATTGCTGAAACTACTGGAATCAGCTTAGTTCATGTGTTGAACTGACCTAAACATGACTTATTCATGTTATTATTTATAAATTGGATTACAGTTTTCTATTTAAAGATTTTTATTTTTATATATTTATAAATATTAAAAGTAATATCTCAACACAAAACTTTTAAAAGTGAATTTTAATACCTAAGGAAAAAAACTGTATGCCATTAATTCTCCGACTTTACTAAAGAAATTGGATGTGTATTTTAGGACTATTTGAACATAATAACTCATTATAGAAAATTTTAGAATTAAAATGTCTTTCAGTGTATTGCAAGTTTTGATAGTTTTGTATTGTTTTGCCTATTTTTACAATAAACTGAATATTGTTAAGTGTTCACTTTGATGAGTTTTGAAAAATGGATGTACCATATAACCATCACCCAAATCAAGACACAGAATATTTTTATTATTTCTGAAAGTTCCTTTGTATACTTACTTTTCATGGATTTTTATGAAAATCTTACTTTTTATAGATTTTCAAGAACAGCTTGCTTTATATATAATTCATATATCATAAAATGAACCCTTTGAAAAAGCTCTGGAGGTTGATGATTGTGCTGATTGCACAACAGTGTGAATATACTTAATGCCACTGAACTTAAAAGTGGTTAAAGTGGTAAATTTTACTTTATGTATATTTAACCACAGTTTTAAAAATTCACCCTTTTAAAGTGTGTAGTTCAGTTATTTTTAGTTTATTGACACAGTCTTGGAGGTTTTCTTTTGAGACAAAGTCTCACGCTGTCACCCAAGCTGGAGGGCAGTGGCTCCATCTCAGCTCTCTGCAACTTCTGCCTCCTAGGCTCAGGCAATTCTCATGCCTCAGCCACCTGATTAACTGGGACTACATGTGTGTGCCACCGTGCCCATTTTTGTATTTTTAGTAGAGATAGACTTTCGCCATGGTGGCCGGCCTGGTCTTGAACTCCTGGCCTCAGGTGATCCTCCTGCCTCGGCCTCCCAAAGTGCTGGGATTACAGGTGTGATCCACCGCATCTGGCCATATTCACACAGATTTTTAACTGATTGGTTGGTTTGTGTGACACAAAAATTTGCCAAAAATTTTTTACTGAAATAATCTAATATTTTATCCTGTAGTCTAAAAAACTATGGAAACTCTGTTTCATTAGTTCAATTATTACCTGTTTATATTTTGACCATAATTTCTTTGGAAGAGCAATTTTGTGAAAATTTGTTTAAATTCTTTTGACTTTGATAGAGCATTGATTATAATCCTTTTTCTGGTAGCCCAATTTTATTTAATTCTTTTTTTTTTTTAGAGACGTGGTCTCACTGTGTTGCCCAGTCTGGTCCTGAACTCCTGGGCTCAAGCAGTCCTCCCACTTCAGACTCCCAAGGTGCTGGGATTACAGTTGTGAGCCACCGTGCCTGGACCTCCAATAATGTACTTTTTTTTGTATCAGGAATGTGTGAATTAAACACACAATTCAATTAAATTCATGTTGTAGGACAGTGTGTCTCTCTCTGTTCTCTTCCTTTTGTAATGACATGAAGACAGATGTAGATCACACTGATGTTTCTTTTTGAGGTGATACAATTTGTTGTTGTTGTTTTTGAGGCGGAGTCTCACTCTGTTGCCCAGGATGGTGTGCAGTGATGTTATCACGACTCACTGCAGCTTGACCTCCCTGGGTTCAGGTGATCCTCCCACTTGAGCCTCCTGAGTAGCTGGGACCACGGGCATGCACCACCATGCCGGCTAATTTTTAAAATTTTTCTGTAGAGATAGGGTTTCACCAGGTTACCCAGGCTGATCTGAAACTCCTGGGCTCAAGCAATCCTCCTGCCTTGGCCTCCCAAAGTGCTGGGATTGCAGGCGTCAGCCACCTTGCCCAGCCGACGTAATTTTCAAAGAAAGTAAATTCAAGGAGATTATAATTTTTGAAGCAGACTCTCTGATGTGTCATTTAAACTTGTGCTTAAATTATGTTTAAATATGGAAATAAGTACATTGTAGTCTTAGGAATGCTTTTAACTACATTTATTAATTTATATTTAATATATTTATATTTTATGTATGTGAATGCCTAGAAGCAAACTTTTTTGCTGTTAAAAGTAACAAAGCCATGCTAGTTATTCATTTGATTCTTTAGTGAAGAATTATAGCTATTTTTCCTTTTTAAAAAAATCTGAAAATTTTAGTATTTAATGATAATCTCTCTCCCACACCCATAACTGTGTAAAAGTGCTGTTTTATGTTCCCCACAGGAATTAGAGTGTGTTGCTTAATTTTTCTTTGTGAAATGGCATTATTTTTATAAACTTTATTTATTTATTTATTTATTTAGAGACGGAGTCTTGCTCTTTCGCCCAGTCTGGAGTGCAGTGGAACCATCTGGGCTCACTGCAACCTCCGCCTCCCGAGTTCACACCATTCTCCTGCCTCAGCCTCCTAGGTAGCTGGGACTGCAGGTGCATGCCACCATGGCCAGCTAATTTTTTGTATTTTCAGTAGAGACGGGGTTTCACCATGTTAGCCAAGATGGTCTCGATCTCCTGACCTCGTGATCCACCCGCCTCGGCCTCCCAAAGTGCTGGGATTACAGGTGTGAGCCACCGTGTGTGGCCATAAACTTTATTTTTAATGTATAACTTGAAAAATAAATTTCAAGCCTGGGCGCGGTGGCTCATGCCTGTAATCCCAGCACTTTGGGAGGCCAAGGCAGGCGGATCACGAGGTCAGAAGATTGAGACCATCCTGGCTAACACGGTGAAACCCCCTCTCTACTAAAAATACAAAAAAAAAAAAAAAATTTGCTGGGCGCCATGGTGGGTGCCTGTAGTCCCAGCTACTCAGGAGGCTGAGGCAGGAGAATGGCATGAACCCGGGAGGCGGAGCTTACAGTAAGCCGAGATCACGTCACTGCAGTCCAGCCTCGGTGACAGAGAGAGACTCCGTCTAAAAAAAAAAAAGAAAGAAAGAAAAAGAAATTAGAAATTTCAAACTGTGTAAATTATTTGTCCTGTAGTAACCATATTTTGTTTTATTACATCAATAATTTGCTAAAATTAGTCATAATCTAAGATATGATCAGGCTAGCAAGACACTTGAAAAATGTCAAGACCCTATAAAACTGATTTGTGGTCAGAATTTTCAAAAACATCTTGTTCTCTTCCCTTCACTAAATGTCAGTATTCTTGGCTCCTTTTCTAAAACTCTAATAATTTCATTTTTGTGTAACATTTTTATGAAGGCCAAACATGGTGATCCATGTGTGTGATGAAGCAAAAAACTTGAAAGAAGATTTTACTTGCCCGCGAGATCTTTTGATATCAGAAATGAAGTACTTTGCTGAATATTTATCTATGGATGCCCAGCGCTGGGAAGAGGTGGACATTTCAGTTCATTGCGACGTTCACATTTTCAACTGGTTGATAAAATACGTTAAAAGGAACACTAAGGAGAATAAAGATTGTGAGATGCCCACTTTAGGTAAAAAACAATCTGTTGCTTAATTTGTAGTGAAATTTGTGTGTCACCTGGTAGTTTCTTCAGGCCAAAAGTGAAATGTGGAAAATTGTTTGGACACCGGTGTTTATGCTCATATTAGTAACAGCCTTTTAGGAAACTGATAACCTCATCTTTTTTAGTAAATTATAGTAAATTTATGGCAAATGAACAGATCTCTAGATCAGCAGTTGCCAATGTATGGTGTATGGACCAGTGGGATACTAGGGACCCTTTTAGAGGGTCTACAAGGTCAAAACAGTTTGCCTAATAATGCCAAGATGTCACTTGACTTTCTCACTGTGTTGCTCAGATGGTACAAAAGCAATAGTGGGTAAAACTGTTGAAGCTTTAGACAAGATCAAGGCAGGGGCACCAAACTGTACTAGCAGTACATAGTTACATAATAAGAAAAAAAAAAAGAAAAGAAAAAAATCTAGTTTCACTTAAGAATGTCCTTGGTAAAGCAGTAAAAATTACTAATTTTATTAAATCTTGACCATTGAATATACATATTTTTACTGTGATGAAATGGAAAGTCCACTCCTACTGCACAGCAACACATGATTCTCTTGAGGAAAAGCACTTGTGCGATTGTTTTCAGTCCTGAGGTAAATTAGCTGCTCTTTTAAAAATTGAAGACCATTTTTACTTGAGAGAACAACTGACAGAGAAATAATGGTAATTCAGACTTAGGTGTTTGGCAGACATTTTCTTGAAAATGAGCTGCTCAGTTAAAGCTGAAAGCATTTGTCACCTGCTGTCAGTGACAAAATTCAAGGTTTCCAGTGAGAATTACAGTTTTGGAAAACTTAACTTGCTTCCATGTGCTTGACAGAAGGCTTCTCAATACCTGACTTTTCTGATGAGATTGGTGGTCATATTAATGAATGTGATTTTTAAATATATTGTACAATGAAGTATTTCAACATTTGGAATATCTGTATAACTCATTGAGCCAGCATTTTCCAAATGACCAATACATTTTATTTTCAAAAAGTCATGCATGAGTGAAAGATTCATGCAAAGTGCAAGATAAATTAGAGAATTCTGTTATTAACGGAGTCAGAAAAGTTCACTGATACAGTTTAGATACATTGCAATTAACCTTTAAGAAACTACCATTTGTCAAGTTTGGTGTAGGCTACCCACAAATTGAATGCAGAAACAGATATGGGAATCCAGTTGTCTTCTATTAAGTCAGACATTGAAGAGATTTGCAAAAAATATCAAACAGTGCTACTCTTTACTCTTTTTTTTTTGAGACAGAGTCCGCTCTTGTCACCCAGGCTGGAGTGCAACGGCGCGATCTCAGCTCACTGCAACCTCCGCCTCCCGGGTTCAAGTGGTTCTCCTGCCTCAGCCTCCCAAGTAGCTGGGATTACAGGTGCATGCCACCACGCCCTGCTAATTTTTGTATTTTTAGTAGAGACAGGGTTTTGCCTTGTTTGTCAGGCTGGTCTCGAACTCCTGACCTGAGGTGATCTGCCCGCCTCAGCCTCCTGAAGTGCTGAGATAACAGGCATGAACCACGGCGCCCGACCTAATATTTTTCATTTTAGAAAAGGTAGTTATTTTAGGCAGGGCATGGTGGCTCACACTGGTAGTCCCAGCACTTTGACAGGCTGAGGTGGGTGGATCACTTGAGGCCAGGAGTTGGAGACCAGCCTGGCCAACATGGCAAAACCCCGTCTCTACTGAAAATACAAAAATTAGCTGGGCATGGTGGCACCCACCTGTAATCCCAGCTACTTGGGAGGGTGAGGCATGAGAATTGCATGAGCCCATGAGGCAGAGGCTGCAGTGAGCCAAAATTGCACCACCGCATTCCAGCCTGGGTGACAGAGTGAGACCCTTTCTAAAAAAAAAAGAAAAGAAAACATAGTTATTTTAATAAAAATATGTTAATATGTAAATAGGTTTTTTGTTCTTTGTAAATGAATTCATATTTTTTGATTTCCTCTATTTTAATTTCTAATGTGATAAATACTGGCAGATACAACCCACGTAAAGAAAAACCCTTTAGGATTCTCAGTTTTTAAGATTGTAAAGGGGTCCTGAGATCAAAAGTTCAAGAGCCAGTGTTCTAAATGGTAGCATACTACTAGTATTACTAGTAGAATTACTGTAATAAGAATAATTACTGAGTAATATTTCAATGGGCATATACTTGTATGATCACACTTGTGGTTTAATAGTCACACAATAGTGCAATTCTATGCACTAGAATTGCTATTTACAGTAGTATTAAAATAGAACTCTTATGGAAAATAAATCTATGCTGACAGTGTAAAAGTTTTTTTAAAAACTTAATAATTTATTGTATTCTTTAGTGATCAAATTAATAGGAGAGGTTTCTAGTGGTCCTTAAATAAAAATTACAAGATTGCTAAATCAAAAATTTCAGCCAGAATCCAGAGATTCCAGACTAACCAGCTATAATATGTATGTGTGAAATAAAAATCAAAACATGTAGAGAGAGAAAAAAAATTATTCGATTCATCATATTTATGTGTGTAGTAAAGGTAAAAGAAATGCAGTAAGCCTGGCCAACTTGGTGAAACCCTGTCACTATTAAAAATTCAAAAAAAGTTAGCCTGGTGGCGTGTGCCTGTAGTCCCAGCTACTCAGGAGGCTGAGGAGGAGAATCTCTTGAACCCGGGAGGCAGAGGTTGCAGTGAGCAGAGATTGCGCCACTGCACTCCAGCCTGGCAACAGAGCGAGACTCCATCTCAATTAAAAAAAAAAAAAAGCCCGGCACTCTGGCTTACGCCTGTAATCCTAGCACACTGGGAGGCCGAGGCGGACGGATCACCTGAGGTCAGGAGGCAAGACTAGCCTGGCCAACATGTTGAAACCCCGTCTCTACTAAAAGTACAAAAACAAGCCAGGCGTGGTGGCAGGTGCCTGTAGTCCCAGCTACTCGGGAGGCTGAGGCAGGAGAATCGCTTGAAACCGGAAGGCGGAGGTTGCAGTGAGCCAAGATCATGCCACTGCACTCCAGTCTGGGCGAAGGAGTGAAACTTTGTCTCAAAAAAAAAAAAAAAAAAAAAGCAGCAAAGCTAGTCATTCTGTTATCTTTGACCTTAAATCAGTGTTTATAAATGTAAACATTTACCAAAAAAAGTCTTTATTCTAACCGGGAAAACTACCAAAATGCTTAATTAAATTTCTAATAACCTGCCACTGGTTCCTAACTGGAATGGGGTACATTACCATTTCCTGAGGTGCTTTTTCACCAGCTTTTTCCTCCCTTCACCATTTGTGTTTAAGAGCCTTCACTGGGCGTGGTGGCTCACGCCTGTAATCCCAGCACTTTGGGAGGCCAAGGCGGGCGGATCACGAGGTGAAGAGATGGAGACCATCCTGGCCAACATGGTGAAACCCTGTCTCTACTAAAAATACAAAAATTAGCTGCGTGTGGTGGTGAACGCCTGTAGTCCCAGCTACTCGGGAGGCTAATGCAGGAGACTGTCATTAACCCGGGAGGCGGAGGTTTCAGTAAGCAGAGATTGCCCCACTGCACTCCAGCCTGGCAACAGAGTGAGACTCCATCTCAAAAAAAAAAAGAGCCTTGAATCTAGAGTTGTTATTTAGAGACAGATTGGGATTACTTATTTTAACCATTGTCTGCTTAGTCGTTTATTTAGAATTGTGTTAGTACTGTAATGATGCGAAACAGAGTTTTCTTTCCTTAAACATACCTCATGGGAGATGACAGGTTTGCTAAACTATAGCATCAGGTGGCATCCCCCTTTCTTTCTGTATGTCTGAAAGCTCACTCATTATGCCTTTAGGAAGTAAGTTTAGGACTCTGCAGTAGTAAATTTTTTATCTTTCAGAATCTTTTAAAATTAAATATTTGTTCATAACAAGCATTGAACTCTTTTTAAATTAGCTTTTCTAATAACAAATGCTCTCATTAATTTAAAAAGTTTTCTATTACTTGTATATGCAATGAATTATAGTCTCAATTATCTTTTTCCCTGATTTAGTCAAGGAGAAGATTACATATGTGATATCTTTAGCTGGAGTCTTTTTACTTTATATGAATCTAACGCCAGGGTAAATTTATTGTACATTTTCTCCATACCCTAAGTTTTAACATTGAATTTTCTTTATTTTATGTATCTAACCCATAAGCTATAATAAGATTGTATTAAATTATTCTTATTCCAGTAATGTCCTTTTTTAAGGTGAGAAGGAGCCTGTTCAGAGGAGATTGGGGTACCCATCAAAAGGGTAATCTAATTTTTTTTTTTTTTTTAGAGCCAGGAAATGTCATTTCAATTCTTATTTCTTCGGAGTTTTTAAAAATGGATTCACTAGTAAGTATTGACTTAAAAAAAATCAAAGTGCTTCTGTTCACTTATGCTTTCTTTTCCTTCAAGTATCTAGAAAATTCTGAGACTTTATTAAAATTATTGTTAATTGAAAAAACAATTTAAAAAATTGTTAATTCAAGAATATAATTTCTTTTTCTTGAGACAGAGTCTCGCGCTGTCACCCAGGCTGGAGTGCAGTGGCATGATCTCAGCTCACTGCAACCTCTGCTTCCCCAGCTCAAGTGATCCTCCCACCTCAGCCTCCCGAGTAGCTGGGACTACAGGCGCATGGCACTACGCCCAGCTAATTTTTCTATTTTTTATAGAGACGGGGTTTTGCTTTGTTGCCTAGGCTGGTCTCGAACTCCTAATCTCAAGCAATCCACCTGCCTTGGCCTCCCAAAGTGCTGGAATTACAAGTGTGAGCCACCGCACCCAGCCAGAATACTCCTTTTCTATGTTAGCAAATGTGAAGTTGTTTATTTGACTCTTTGGGGTTTGTACTAGTCCCCTGTATTCTTTTATTTCTAAAATTAAATGGAGATGGGGTGGGGTGGTCTTGCTATGTTACCCAGGCTGGTCTCAAACTCCTGGGCTCAAGTGATCCTCCTGCCTCGGCCACCCAAAGTGCTGGGATTATAGGTGTGAGCCACCTATATTCCTGTATTCTTTCTGCTCCTTAGCTCTTCCCCATTTAGCCCAGCTGGTATCAGGGAAGGGTTACAGAAAAAAAGCAGAGACTAAATGAGTTTTTGAGTTTTGAAATTTTTGAAACCTTTGAATTTTGAAATCTAAGCCCTAAAGGATAATTTTTATGCCATAAGCATAAATATTTGGAAGAATACATGATTATCCTCTCTTTACTTTTAAAGTAAATAAACATACCACAGGTTGTAGAGGTATGTTGTAGAGGATGGAAGGAAGAGAGCAAACCCAGCACAACTGAGAAAATTCTGAATTGACTGAAATTTTCTGCCACCCAGGGAAAAGGAGGCTTAAAGTTCTAACTAAGTTTAATTATAAGAAGTTACAGACCAGGCGCGGTGGCTCACGCCTGTAATCCTAGCACTTGGGAGGCCAAGGCAGGCGGATCACGAGGTCAGGAGTTCAAGACCAGCCTAGCCAACATGGTGAAACTCTGTATCTACTAAAAATACAAAAATTAGCCAGGTGTGGTGGCGGGCACCTGTAGGCCCAGCTACTAGGGATGCTGAGGCAGGAGAATCGCTTGAACCCAGGAGGCAGAGGTTGCAGTGAGCTGAGATCGTGCCACAGCACTCCAGCCTGGATGACAGAGCAAGACTCCATCTCAGAAAAAAAAAGAAGTTTACATGTTCTGTATACTTGAGTTTATAGACTAAGATTTATACCTGCCACAATTTTAAAAGATGCATTATTATTATTTGAAATATTCTAAAGAAGGTTGAAAATTATTTTTTAGGTATGTATATATGTTGTTACAAATTTGACCTGCTAGATTGCCTTTGGAACAGTATAGATTAAGTCAAAAACTGGGTGGCAAAACCCAGTTAGTGCCTAGCAATATATGGATTAGACTTTTAATGAATTTTATCTTTGAAAGGTATTGCTATGACATTGTCCTTCATGCTACTATTTTCAACATTTATTTTCTATGATTTTTTAGGTTGAACAGTGTATTCAGTATTGCCACAAAAATATGAATGCCATAGTAGCTACCCCATGCAACATGAACTGTATTAATGCAAATCTTCTCACACGTATAGCTGATCTGTTCACACACAATGAAGTTGATGATTTAAAGGACAAAAAAGATAAATTTAAAAGGTAATTTCAAAAGTTTAATTTTAAACCTAATACTCCTGTTAAAAGAAATATATTTCTATTTCACGTGAGTGAAATATTCTTTCTTTTTTTTTTTTTTTTTCTTTTTTCTTTTTTCTTTGAGAAAGGTTCTCACTCTGTTGTTCAGGCTGGAGTGCAGTGGTGCAATCTTGGCTCACTGCAGCCTCAACCTCCTGAGCTCTGGTGATCCTCCCACCTCAGCCTCCCAAGTAGCTGGGACTACAGGAATGCACCACCATGCCCAGCTAAATTAAAAAAAAAAAAAAATTTTGACCAGGCACAGTGGCTCACGCTTGTAATCCCAGCACTTTGGGAGGCCGAGGCGGGCAGATCACGAGGTCAAGAGATCAAGGCCATCCTGGCTAACATGGTGAAACCCCGTCTCTACTAAAAATACAAAAAATTAGCCAGGTGTGGTGGCAGGCGCCTGTAGTCCCAGCTACTTGGGCGGCTGAGGCAGGAGAATGGCATGAACCTGGGAGGCGGAGCTTGCAGTGAGCCGAGATCGCGCTACTGCACTCCAGCCTGGGTGACAGAGCGAGACTCCGTCTCAAAAAAAAAAAAAAAAAACTTTTTGTAGAGACAGGGTCTCACTTTGTTGCCCAGTTTTTGAAATTAATTTTTACTCTCTCTTTTCATTTATAGTTAGCTTATTATTATTATTTTGAGACGGTCTCTCTCTGTCGCCCAGGCTGGAGTGCAGTAGCAAGATACCAGCCACAACCTGTACCTTCAGGCTCAAGCGATCCTTCCACCTCAGCCTTCCAAGTAGCTGGAACCACAGGCGCACGCCACCATGCGCAGCTAATTTTTGTATTTTTTGTAGAGATGGGGGTTTGCTGCATTGCCCAGCCTGGTCTTGAACTCCTGGGCTCAAGCAGTCCACCCGCCTTGGCCTCCCAAAGTGCTGGGATTACAGGTGTGAGCCACCATGCCTGGCCAAAATACTCTATTTTTATAATATATTTAGAAATATATTTCTATTTTTAAATGAAGTAAGTAAAGTGAAGTAAAATTTATCCAGAGCCAATGGCTCAAGATAAAAATTAGTAATTAGTTACTTTGTATAATGGCCATATGAACATATAGTGATAGTGAATTATGTTAAAAATTATGAAGATATTACTCAAGAGGCTGAGGTGGGATGATTGCTTGAGGCCAGGTGTTGAAAGCTGTAGGGCACTACTATTATCCCTCTGAAAAGCCGCTGTACTCCAGCCTGGGCAACATAGTAAGACCCATTTCTAAACAAATAAAAATTATTAAAACAGACCTTAGATAAAGGGAAAAGTGGTATGAAACGAGGTCAGCAGTGGTTATATCATTTAAGGGTTGTTTAGGTCATAGCAAGGAGGATATACTTTAGGTGTGAATGCAAGCAGGGGAGTGACGTGATCTGATTTGTTTTTAAGAGACCATTTTTGGTTGCTATGTGGAGAATAGACATTAGAGATTTAAGAAGCAAGGAGACCTGTTAAGAGGCTGGTGCAGTAGTCTGTTGAGAAATGAAAGGGTTTGCACTAGGGTAGAAACAGTAGAGCTGGAAAGAAGTAGATGGACTCAGTTGTTAGATTTGACAGATTTATGAATGTAATGATGTGGGAAGAGAGAGAGGATTCCAGGATAATTATTAGGTTTTCAGTTTGAGTAACTAAGTGGATGGTAGTGCTATTAATGGAGAAAGGAAAGATTGGGAGAGGAAGGAATAGGGTAAGGGAAATCAAGAGATAGCTTTAGTTCTTTTTGAGATTATTTAACATGCTTCTTGGACATTCAAGTGGGATGGCAAGTAGATACCTGGATATATTAGTCTGGAGTTTAGGTCAAAGGTCAGGACTTAAAATAGAAATTTAAGAGTAGATGAGATTTGAAACCATGGAACTGGATGAGACCATACTTTTTTTGTATGTCCTGTTCAATAAATCTTTGCCTCCCTAAAAGTGGTGAAGACATTGTCCTATGTTTTTCTGTTATTCATCTTGAATTAATTTTTTTGTGTGGTATGAGGTAGGGGTCAAGGTTCATTTTTTTTTCCCCAAATAGATATCTAGTTGACACAATACCATATGTAGAAAAGACCATCCTTTCCCCCACTGAATTGCACTAGTACATTTACTATATGTGAAGTCTGTTTCCGAATTGTCCTTTTTGTTCTGTTGATTTGTCTATCCTTGTATCAGTAGCACACTGTCACACTGTCTTTTTTTTTTTTTGAGACAGAATTTCACTCTTGTCACCCAGGCTGGAGTGCAATCATGAGATCTCGGCTCTCTGCAACCTCCGCCTCCCAGATTCAAGCAATTCTCCTGCCTCAGCCTCCCAAGTAGCTGGGATTATAGGCACCCACCACCACACCCAGCCAATTTTTATATTTTTAGTAGAGACGGGGTTTCACCATGCTGGCCAGGCTGGTCTTGAACTCCTGACCTCAGGTGATCCGCCCGCCTCGGCCTCCCAACGTGCTGAGATTACAGACATGAGCCACCACACCCAGCCAACACACTGTCTTAATTTTGATAGCTTTGTAATCATTTTTGGTATCTGGTAATTTAAATTCTCAAGTTTTGCCTATCTTCAAGATTGTAGTGTTGTCTATTAAGTTCTTGGCATTTCTATATAAATTTGATAATCAGCTTACCCATTTTCTCTTTCTCACAATCACATAAACCTGCTAGAATTTGGGATTCATGTAATCTGTAGATCAATTTAGGAAGATTTAACCTTTTAATAATAGTGTGTCTTTCAATCCATGATTATGGTATAACCTTCCATTAATTTGAATCCTCCTTAATTTATTTCACCAATGTCTTGTAGTTTTCAATGTAGAGATATTTTTCCTTTTTATTTATTTTATTTTATTTTTTGAGACAGGGTCTTGCTCAGTCACCCAAGCTGGAGGGTAGTGGTACAGCCATGGCTTACTGCGGCCTCAAACTCCTGGGCTCAAGCATCCTCCCACCTTGATCTCCCAAAGTTTTGGAATTAACAGGTGTGAGCCACCATACCCAACCTCTTTTTTAAATTAAATTTATTCCTAAAATAAATTAAATAAATAAATTTATTTAATAAATTAAATTGTTGGTGCTATTGTAAATGCTACTGTATTTCATTTTTTAATTGTTAGCAAAATAGTATTGATAAAGGCTACCCAATATTTAGAGATGCAGCAGAGGAGAAGTAGCCAGTTAAGAACCTGAGAAGGAGGAGCCAGTGAAGTAGAAAGAAAGGCAGAAAGAAAAAAGGTTTCCAAAGAAAGATAATGCTTAAGTGACCAAATGTGTGGAATGCTGCCATCACATAGAGTAAGATGGGGACAGAAATGTGACCAAGTGGATTTAGAAAACTTTTTTCCAGATGTTTTACTTTGAATGATTGCTGAAAAAATTAGCAGTAGCTATTAGGGATAGGTAGGCTCAAGAGAGGATTTTTTGTTTTTTTAGGAAGGGAGATACTAGATTATGTTTATATGCTGATCAGAATGATCCATTAGGAATAAATTAATAATGCAGGGGATTATTCAAGAATTTAATCCTTAAGGGGAACAAGATAGAGAGGAATTATCCAAGAGCTAAATAATTGAAAACAGAAATGGAATTCTAAATCCAGATTTGGCTTTTAATAGCAGAAGACATTACACAAGGAAAGATGGAGACAGGTAGGATATACATTTAGAATTAAAGACATACTTAGAAGACTCAAGTTCAGTTATATTATGCATAATAATTAACGTTTATTGAATGCTTAACGTTATAGCTAGTACTCTTTAAAAACATCACTTAACCCTCGTAAAACTTTATGAGATTGGACATACTAACCACACTTTATACTTGAGAAAACAAGGTTCAAAGAGGTTAAGTAAGCGGCTAAAGATCATATACCTAGTTATTGGCAGGCCTCGGTTGTTAAATTCTCAAAATCTTTAATGTTGCATATTCCAGTAACAAAGGACTAAAAGAGGCCAGGCAAGGTGGCTCAAGCCTGTAATCTCAGCACTTCGGGAGGCCAAAGCAGGAGGATTACTTGAAGGCCAGGAGTCTGAGGCCAGCCTGGGCAACATAGCCAGCCCCAATCTCTACAGATTTTTTTTTTTTTAATTAACTGAATGTGGTGGCACACAGTAGTCCTAGCTACTTGGGAGGCTGATGTGGGAGATCACCTGAGCCCAGGAGTTTGAGGCCCAGGAGTCTGAGGTGCCACTGCACTCCAGCGTGGGTGATGGAGCAAGACCCTGTCTCTAAAAAAATAAAATAAGGCCGGGCGCAGTGGCTCACGCCTGTAATCCCAGTACTTTGGGAGGCTGAGGTGGGCGGATCATGAGGTCAAGAGATCGAGACCATCCTGGCCAATATGGTGAAACCCCATCTCTACTAAAAATACAAAAAATTTGCTGGGCATGGTCATGCACGCCTGTAGTCCCAGCTACTCGGGATGCTCAGGCAGGATAATCGCTTGAACCCGGAAGGCAGAGGTTGCAGTGAGCAGAGATCGTGCTGTTGAACTCCAGCCTGGGCGACAGAGTGAGACTCTGTCTCAAAAAAAAAAAGTAAAAATAAAAAATGAAGTTTAAAAATGACTGAAAGATAGCTATTTATCAATCTTATTTTTTATGGGAAAATAGATGATTGATCAAGCAGTTCTCATCAGAACTGCTTTATTTTATTTACTTAATAATAAACTGTTAAGTTTATTTACTTAGAACACTAAAAATGTATTATAAACTCCCAAGAGAGCCACTAAGGATTTATTAATCTTATTTTACAAATGCACAGATTGGTTTGTTTATTTTCATCACTATAAAGTAGCGTAGAAAATTAATATTTTGGTCATTTGTTGTTAATAGCAAACTTTTTTGTAAGAAGATTGAAAGACTGTTTGATCCTGAGTACTTGAATCCAGATTCTCGGAGTAATGCAGCAACATTGTATAGGTATGCTAACATGTTTTTTTCTTTGGTGTACTTTATAATGCAGCTATATTCTTTAATTTACTACATTTACATTCTTCTTCCTGGATGTTTTTTGTATCTTCTTTGTTTATAGATGCTGTTTGTGTAAGAAGCTTTTAACAAAAGAAACAGAAAGAAGAATTCCTTGCATTCCTGGAAAAATCAATGTGGATCGACATGGAAATATTGTCTATATTCACATAAGGTGTCGTGAAGATAAAATACATACATGTATTTTTGTATATATATATATAGTTGTTGTTGTTGTTTTGGAGACGGAGTCTTACTCTGTCACCCAGGCTGGCGTGCAGTGATGTGGTCTTGGCTGACTGCAACCTTCCGCCTCCCAGGTTCAAGCGATTCTCCTGCCTCAGCTTCCTGAGAAGCTGGGACTACAGGCGTGTGCCACCACACCCAGCTAGTTTTTGTATTTTTAGTAGAGATGGAGTTTCACTGTGTTGGCCAGGCTGGTCTCGAACTCCTGACCTCATGATTTGCCCGCCTTGGCCTCCCAAAGTACTGGGATTATAGGTGTGAGCCACCGCTCCCAGCCCAGATTCTTTTTAAACGTGAGTTTCTAGCATATTTATAAAAATATAACTACTTTTATAAGGAATGGGATAACATCTTTTCTGCATGTTATCCAACTTTCATTTAGAAAAATACTTTCTAAACAAGGTAGTTGTTAGTACATTTTATTTACTGGGTAAATGTCATAATGTTTTAAACATTAAAATGATAAAAATTATTGTATATTAATCTTGAAAGGTATTCTGGTTAGTGCTTTTAAAATGCTCTCTTTTCACTAACAGATTTTAGTTATCTGTACAAATGTTATATTGAATTTTACAAGAGAACCAAATTTACTTTCAGGTAAATTTTGGTGAGGAAAATTGTCTTTAGCATTGGATTTTCTGTCATCTATTTGTTCTTCATACTTTGTCAGTATTTCATTAATATGTAGGCCGGGCGCGGTGGCTCACACCTATAATCCCAGCACTTTGGGAGGCCAAGTCAGGTGGATCACCTGAGGTGAGGAGTTTGAGACCAGCCTGACCAACATGGTGAGACCCCGTCTCTACTACAAAAAACTAGTTGAGCATGGTGGCGGGCGCCTGTAGTCTCAGCTACTTGGGAGGCTAAAGCAGGGGACTCACTTGAACCCAGGAGGCAGAGGTTGCAGTGAGCCGAGATAGTGCCACTGCACTCCAGCCTGGTGACAGAGCAAGACTCCATCTGAAAAAAATAAATAAAATAAAAATTAGCTGGGAATGGTGGTGCACACCTGTAACCCAGCTACTTGGGAGGCCAAGGCAGGAGAATCACTTGAACCCGGGTGGTGGAGGTTGCAGTGAGCCGAGAGCACACCATTGCACTCCAGCCTGGACAACAAGAGTGAAACTCCGTCTCAAATAAATAAAATAAATAAATACATAATACATATTTCTCTTTATGTTCAAAACAAGTTCTCATTCTGAGTTGAGGGTGGGTGTTGTAACTTGGTATAATGTCTCAGGAGGCAGAAACCTCAAAATGTGTATTCTTTGACATCCTTCATCCAGTATCATTCAGGCTGAAATGCAGTGGTGCGATCATAGCTCACTGCAGCCTTGAACTCCTGGGCTCAAGAGATCTTCTTGCCTGTATTCTCAGCATTTTGGGAGGCTGAGGTGAGAGGATTACTTGAGACCAGGAGTTTGAGACCAGCCTGGGCAACATAGCCAGATCCCATCTCTACAAAAAAATTAAAAATTAGCTGAGCATGGCAATCCTAGCTAGGAGTCTGAGGCAGGAGGATCATTTGATCCCAGGAGTTTGAGGTTGCAGTGAGCTAGGAGCATGCCACTGAACTGCAGTCTGGACAACAGAGCAAAACAAAGTTATGAAAAAGTACATAGATACATAAAAGTTGTTAGTGGTTAAAAAAATAGGATGTTCACTAAAACAATTGTGGTGTTACCTTTCAGTGATAGTATTACAGATGATTTTAATTTTCTTTTTGTTGTTCTTTTTTCTATATTACAAATTTATAGCACACACTGTTATGAAAGAAACCCTATGAATGTTAAATTTCATATATTATATATATATATACACCTATTAGTAGTATGTGAAAAAAGTAATTGATACTAACTTCAACATCCATTTTTGTTGTTTTATTCAAAGTATTTTCCTACATGTCAGCAGTTGATGTATACCTTTTTTTTTTTTATTTTAGAGACAGTCTTTGTTGCTCAGGCTGGAATGCAGTGGTACAATCATAGCTCACAGTCTCTCTCTGTTGCTGAGGCTGGAATGCAGTGGCAGAATGCAGTGGTGCGATCATAGCTCACTGCAGCCTTGAACTCCTGGACTTTCAAGCAGTCCTCCCACATCAGCCTCCTGAGCTAGGACCATGGGTGTGCATCACCATGCCTGGCAACCTGGCAATTGTGTATGTGTGTGTGGGCACAGGGTTTGTGTGTGTGTGTGTGTGTGTGTGTGTGTAGGCACAGGGTTTCACTGTGTTGCCAAGGCTGGTCTTCAACTCCTGGCCTCAGGCCTCAAGCGATCTTCCCACTTCAGCCTCTCAAAGCGCTAGGATTACAGGTGTGAGCCGCCATTCCTGGCAGATGTATACATTTAAAAAATTGTTTTAAAATTCCTTTTTTTTTTTTTTTGAGTTGGAGTCTCACTCTGTCACCCAGGCTGGAGTGCAATGGCACAATCTTGGATCACTGCAACCTCCACCTCCTGGGTTCAAGCAATTCTTCTGCCTCACACTCAGCCTCCCGAGTAAGCCTCTCTGGCCTAAAATTACTTTTAAGACAAATGTGCCTGTGTAATTTGTAATAACATCATGACATTTTATTTTTGAGCTAAGCACAAAACCAGCAAAATTAGAAAAGATTGAAATAAAAACTTAAAAGAATCAGGCCTATAATCCCAGCAGTTTGCGAGGCTGAGTCAGGAGGATTGCTTAAGGGCAGGAGTTTAAGACCAGCCTGGGCAACATAGTGAGGCCCCCTTCTCTACAAAAATTGTTTTATATTAGCCAGGTGTAGGTTTGGCATGGTGGCTCATGCTTGTAATCCTAGCACTTTGGGAGACTGAGGCGGGTGGATCACCTGAGGTCAAGAGTTCGGGAAAAGCCTGGCCAATGTGGTAAAACCCCGTCTCTACTAAAAATACAAAGATTAGCCAGGCATGGTGGCATGCACCTGTAATTCCAGCTCCTCGGGAGGCTGAGGCAGGAGAATCGCTTGAACCCAGTAGGGCAGAGGTTGCAGTGAGCCAGGATCACGCCACTTCACTCCAGCCTGGGCGAAAGAGTGAAACTCCGTCCAAAAAAAAAAAAAAAAAAATTAGCCAGGTGTGATGACACATACCTGTAATCCCAGGTACTCAGGAGGCTGAGGCAAGAGGATTACTTGAACCAAGGAGTTTGAAGTTGCAATAAGCTGTGATGATTGCACCACTGCACTCCAGGCTGGGTAACAGAGTATGACCCTGTCTCAAAAACAAAACAAAAACAAAAACAAAAAACAAACTTGAGTTGCATATGACCATAGCAAATATGGTTTTGAGGCTTTGCTATTTTTTAACTTTATATTATTTAATCTAAAAATCTATATTACCAAGACCTGATTGTATATTCTGTATCACTCAATTACTAAAAGATACTTAAAAATAGTGTAAAATACTAATACATTAATGAAATGTTATTAGTGATATAAAGTACTAATACATTAATGATTCTAATGTTTAGAATCACCAGTAACTAATAACAACTTGTCATATAACATATGCAATTAGAATAAAGCTTCCATTTAACATTTGCCTAATTCCCAACTCTTGGCCTGTTCAAACTATATTTAATTTGTAATCCTTTATCTAGCTTAGCAAAATTATTTGGTATTCAAATCATTCATACCTTTTCCTGTTGTCCACCAAATATACAAACCCTGCCTCTACTAAAAATACAAAATTAGCTGGGTGTGGTGGCACATGCCTATAATCCCAGCTACTTGGGAAGCCAAGGCAAGAGAATTGCTTGCATCCTGGAGGTGGTGGTTACAGTGAGCCAAGATCATGCCATTGCACTCCAGCCTGGGCAACAAGAGTGAAACTCCATCTCAAAGAAGATAATAATTAAATAAATAAATAAAACAAATTGTTTATATCACTTGCTTGTAAAATTGAGGCTCTTTCCCCAGAGATAAGACATGGGATGTTCATGAGTATTTGAATAGTCTTTTCGAAGAATTAAAATCTTGGAGAGATGTATACTG
Source organism: Pan paniscus (assembly GCF_029289425.2). Classification (NCBI taxonomy): domain Eukaryota; kingdom Metazoa; phylum Chordata; class Mammalia; order Primates; family Hominidae; genus Pan; species Pan paniscus. The sequence continues at coordinate 65,284,880 of NC_073261.2, read as the reverse complement.
GCGATTGTGGGGAACAATCAATTGGCTGACTTGTTCAAGATGTTATCAGGTAAGATTTTTTTTTTTAAATATCCTGCTCTGCAAATATTGAGAGCAAGATTATTTTGATATCTGCTGTTTAATTGATATGTTTAAATGTGTTTGGACAATATCCAACATCTTTTTAAAGAAACTAGTGGCAGCTGGGCATGGTGGCTCGTGCCTGTAATCTCAGCACATTTAGAGACCAAGGCAGGTGGATCGTTTTAGCCCAGGAGTTCAATACCAGCCTGGGTGACATAGTGAGACTCCATCTCTTAAAAAAATGAAACTAGTCCCGGTATGGTGGCTCATGCCTCTAATTCCAGCACTTTGGGAGGCCGAGGTGGGCGGATCACGAGGTCAGGAGATCAAGACCATCCTATGTAACATGGTGAAACCCCATCTCTAGTAAAAATACGAAAAATTACCCGGTTGTGGTGGCACACGCCTGTAATCCCAGCTATTCGGGAGGCTGAGGCAGGAGAATCACTTGAACCCGGGAGGCAGAGATTGCAGTGAGCTGAGATCGTGCCACTGCACTCCAGCCTGGGTGACAGAGCAAGACTCCATCTCAAAAATAAAATAAAATAAAATATAAAAATAAAATAAAACTAGTGGCAAAAGCAATGGTGCTGTTAAACATTTTTTGCATCTGGTTTCATTTCTCTTGACATTGTTTCTTCTTTCTCTTTTTTTATTTCCATTCCTGAAACAATCAAAGACTTGTTGAATTTTTAGAAAAGCAACAGGTTTTGGCCAGGCACGGTGGCTCATGCCTGTAATCCCAGCACTTTGGGAGGTTGAGGCAGGTGGATCACCTGAGGTCAGGAATTCCAGACCAGCCTGACCAACATGGAGAAACCTCATCTCTACTAAAAACGCAAAATTAGCCAGGCGTGGTGGCGCATGCCTGTAATCCCAGCTACTCAGTGGGCTGAAGTGGGAGAATCACTTGAACCCCGGAGGCAGAGGTTGCAGTGAGCTGAGATTGCGCCATTGCACTCCAGTCTGGGAAAGGAGGGAAACTCTGTCTCAAAAGAGAAAAAAAAAAAAAAGTCACTGGTTTTAAGTGATCAAATCCAGTTTTTCAACGAAAACAATTATTAAAAAATCCTTATTGCCTTCACTTGTTTCCAGCCAAACTATTTTCTCTGTTGTTCTATACACTTCTATAGAAATTCAGAAGCACCTTTGCAGACAGGATGCTATTGATATGTGCCTTTATTGTTACAACAATTTTGTTCCCAAAAAGTTTTTGTTTTTTAATTAATGTTTATAATAAAAGCATAAGAAAACTTGCTATTTGTAGGAACCTATAATAAACCCTTTTGTGGAATAAATAGGTTTTTCTAAGTCACAGTCATTCCTAATTAATCTTATGTATAAATGCAGAGTTTTCGACATATAATTTCTTTCGAATCCCTAAAGTTTTCCTCTCCCCAGTAATTTTCCTCTGTCACTTGCGTAATGATTTTCAATAGAGGGAAGGAAGAACAGCTTGTCAAAATCTTCAGATTGGGATTTTAAACTGTTCAAGTTCCCACTCAATGGGTTCTGTGTTCCCACAATTTTAAAAAGGTTTGTTGAAGTATTATATACAGTAAAATGCATCCTTTTTGTGAGTTTCGACAGTGCTTACAATTGTATAACTACCTCCGCAATCAAAGCATGTAACACTTCCATCACCCTAAAAGAAATTTCTTTGTGCCGCTCTTTAGTCAATTAATTCCCCCACCCTAGCCTCTGGTAACCACTCATCTGTTTTCTCTATATATAGTTTTGCCTTTTCCAGAACGTCATATAAATAGGATCATATAGCATTTAGCTTTTTGAATCTAGCTTCCTTCACTTCGAAAAATGGATGTAAAATCTATCCATGTTGTTTCATAAATTAGTTCTTTTTTATGGCTAAGTAGTAGTCTGTTGTATGACTATATCACAGTATGTTCAGACATTCACCAGTTGGAGGATGTTTGTGGTCTAGTGTGGGGCCATTATGAAGAAAGCTGCTATAAACAATACAGGTTTTCCTGTGAACATAGGTTTTTATTTCTCTTGCATGTATTTATTTCTCTCTCTTTTTTTTTTTTTTTGAGATGGAGTTTCACTCTTGTTGCCCAGCCTGGAGTGCGCTGGCGCCATCTTGGCTCACTGCAACCTCCACCTCCCAGGTTCAAGCGATTCTCCTGTCTCAGCCTCCTGAGTAGCTGGGATTACTGGCATGCGCCACAACACCCGCCTAATTTTTTGTATTTTTAGTAGAAATGGGGTTTCACCAGGTTAGCCAGGCTGGTCTCAAACTCCTGACCTCAGGTGATCCGCCTGCCTTGGCCTCCCAAAGTGCTGGGATTATAGGCCTGAGCCACTGCGCCCGGCCTCTCTTCTTTCTTATTACCTAGGAGTAGGATTGCTGGTTTGTGTGGTAGTTTAACACTTGCCATGCCTAATAGTTTTCCAAAGTCCCAGAACCATTTTGCATTTCTACCAGCTACATATGAGAGTTCTAGTTGCCCCCCATCTCAGTAGCAATTGATATAGTCAGGTTTGGGTTTTTTGTTAATCTAATAGGTGTGTAAAGGTCCTCCTCACAATCAGAGTGTGACATAATCAAGGATATCAAGCTTCTAAAATCTGAGTTGCTTAACATGTCAGAATGCAGAAACTTTGAGAGATTATTTTCCTCTCCTTTACACCAAATTGAATATTGATTGATGATATTGACTATTTATTATAGAGCTCATAAACTCATAAAATGGTTTGTATGCAGAATATTGTATGTAAGAGAACGTGCACCTTATAGTTTTTATACGTTCTCAAATTTTTAAAATTAAAAACCATTATGTGAACATCACAATTGAAACTAACAACCAAAAATTCTGAATTATAGGCAGCTGAAAATTCTGAATTATAAACTATTCTTTAATGCATTTATGTTAAAGATCATTGCTTATCAAATAGCAACTTCAGTACATCATAATATAAATAGAAAAAAAAGATCAGTGCTTAGATTGTTAATGTTGTGTTTTTATTTGAATTATTTTACTAACTTGTTTTTGTTTTTAACCTGTTCTCGCTCAGAGTCCCTCTCCTCCCCGACAGGACCCTATTCAGGTTTCCCCTTCTTAAAGTCTCCCCCAGTGAGGAACTCTCTCAACAAGGGCCCACTCCTGGTGCAGTACTATAGCTTTTCATCCCACCTCAGAGTCCCCCGCAAAAAGAAACAAGTGATCAGAGTACCAGTCAGGGTACCTCCTAAAAGCCCAGTGATGTCCCCTCCATCCAGTCCAAGGTTTCACTTTTTCACCTTTTCTGGTCCTTTCCCCAATGGCTATTAATGGTATTACCCATTCAGGTCTTTCTTCACCCCAGGCCTTGTGGGACCACCCTTAATCATCCAGTGGTACTGCCCCCTCTTAGGATACACCACCACCGCTCACACAGGATCTCCACCCAGAAACAATGACATCTGGGGTCTTTCTCCAGTCCCCTGGCATGGTATTTCTTACAAACTTTCTACCTCCCACTGGCTAATGGAATTGCCCTCCCAATGGCTCCCGCAACCATGACACAAAAACCCAACACCCACTTCCTTCCTTTCTAGATAAAATGGTTTTACCTTCTCAAGATCTCCTGCCTTCAAAGCCCAACATTATCATCACCCACCAATGGTGCCCCCTGCACAGGCCCAAAAGTCTTGTCCCCTCTAGATCTGAGTAAGATATCACCTACTCAAGGATGCTCTCCCTAGCCCACAAGGCTAACAGAATCCAACCTTCAGAGCCCCCATAGTATCTCTGAATCCAATAATTTTACCACTCAGAGCCTCAGTTTCCCTTCTCCAAACCAACTCCTGGGACTCAGGGTCCATCCCAACCAACCTTTTCTCAGAACTGGTGGCACAACCTCTGTCTACCCACCAGCCCCCAGCTGCCTAGCCCAGTGGTCTTCCCCATCGCAAGCAGCACCTGTGTCCACTGAAACTCCTTAGACAGTGCTTGCACCATGTTCTTTTTTTCTTTTTCTTTTTTCCTGAGATGGGATCTTGCTACATTGCCCAGGCTGGCCTCGAATTCCTAGGTTTAAGCAGTCCTTCTGCCTCAGCCTCCCTAGTAGCTGGAGTGACAGGTGTGTACCATCGCACCTGGTCCTATTTTACTAACTTATAAACAATTGAAACCTGATGTTTAATTTGACAATTAAACCTTGATAAGCTTTTATCAAAGTTTTCAAAGCCAATGATTCAAAGTTATGTCATAATTTTTATTAATAGTGATGCTAAATATTTACCTTAAAAATGCATCAAGGGGCCAGGCATGGTGGCTCACGCCTGTAATCCCAGCACTTTGGGAGGCTGAAGCAGGCGGATAACCTGAGGTCAGAAGTTCAAGACCAGCCTGACCAACATGGCAAAACCCTGTCTCTACTAAAAATAGAAAAACTAGCCGGGTGTGTTTGTGCACGCCTGTAATCCCAGCTACTCGGGAGGCTGAGGCAGGAGAATTGCTTGAATCTGGGAGGCGGAGGTAGCAGTGAGGCTAGATGGCACCACTTCACTCCATCCTGGGCAACAGAGCGAGATTCCATCTCCAAAAAAGAAAGCATCAAGGAATAACCAAATGAAGCAAAATTTTATTTTTCTTTGGAAAACATTTGAGGTGATTGGCCAGTTGTAAAATTGAGTGTATATCAAGATCAGTTTAATTCATCTGAATTTTGCTTAAGTTGATTTCATTTTTTGCTGTCTAATAGCTTTATTCAAGTAGAATTACATGCCATAAAATTTACTCATTTTATTTTTTTATTTTTATTGTTAGGTTGTGTCCAGAATTTACTCTTTTTAAGTCTGCAATTCACTTTTTTTTTTTGCTAAATTTAGAGTTGTACAGTCATCACCATCATCCAATTTTAGCACATTTCCATCACCTCAAAAAGATCCCTCATGCCCATTTGCTGCTATTCCACATTATAACCTTCCACCCCTGGCAACCACTAATCTACTTTGTGTCTGTATAGATTGGCTTTTTCTGCATATTTAATATAAAAATGGAGCATATAATATTTGGTCTTAAGTATTTTTGAAACGTATAATTTTGTTGTGGAAATAGTAGTTGATTTTATCTATGTCTTTATCAGGCCTTTCTCTGTATTGAATTTTCACATTGTCAATACCACTCAGAAACAGTGGTTTATCCTACTGCAGCAAGTTCATTGAATACTGTTGGCACTGGAATTTATCCCTGCTGTAACCAAAAGGTTCTTCGGTTTGATCCTACTCAGCTTACAAAGGTGAATTTTGAATATTGCCCTTAGTAGCTACAGTTTTTAAAGTATAACAGTAATACATTAATGTATAAAAGACTTCAAACAATACATAAATATAGTAAGAAGCCGTTCCTCTTTATAACACTCCCCCATTTTCCATCTCTTCTTAGAGATAATCACTGTTAATGGTTTCCTTTTAGACCTTCTTTTGTACCTTTCAGGCACAAATTATATATATATATATATATTTTTGGAGGTTTTTGTTTTTTGTTTTTTTGCTTTTTTTTTGAGATGGGGTCTCGCTCTGTTGCCCAGGGTGGAGTGCAGTGGCGCCATCTAGGCTCACTCCAGCCTCTGCCTCCCAGGCTCAAACAATCCTCCCACCTCAGCCTTCTGAGTAGCTGGGACTACAGGCACACGCCATCACAACCGGTAATTTTTTGTATTTTTGTTAGAGACAGGGTTTCGCCATGTTGCCCAGGCTGGTCTCGAACTCATGAGCTGAAGCGATCTGCCTGCTTTGGCCTCCCAGAGTGCCGGGATTACAGGTGTGAGCCACCACACCCAGCCTTATATATGGCTTTTTATATTGGAAACAAGATCATACTAATAATATTCTGTAATTTGCCTTTTTTACTCAACAACATAACTAGGGTATCTTTCTGTGCCATTTTATTTAACTGCTGTATAATATTCCAAGCTATGTATATATCACAATTTAACCATTCTCCTATTAATGAACATGTAGGTGGTTTCTAGACTGATGATATTACTGTGTTGCAGTGAATATCCTTGCACATATATATTGGTGCAATGTGTGAGTATTGCTGTAGGTTAGATTCTCTGATCACAAACACTTTTGAAAATGTTATGTAATTAAATGTCACGTGTGAATGAAAGGAACCTAAAGCTCTTTATCATCATCCATACAAAAAATGTTTATAAAGCACCAAAGATGTGCAATACACTGTGCAAGGCAGAGGATAGCCTGTAAACTTGGATCATTTATGCCTTTATGGAACTTACAGCTGGGGCAGTAATAACAAAAGGGAAAAAAGCACCCAAAGAAATGTTTGAAGACATATACAGGGCCATAAATGTCTGTAATAGGCTGGTATGATTCAGCCATAGATGTCAAGGAAATCCTCAAAGGAGCTGGCATTAGGTTGAGATCTGAAGGATTCGTAGGAGTATGTGAGGTGAAGAGGAAAGGAAAGAGCATTCTAGTCAGAACAGCAAGGTCAGAAGGAACATAGTGAGTAAAAGAGACCGAAAGAGCCTGAGGCTGTTGTAGAAAACATGCATAGTTCAAGACAAGGCTGGAGAGTTAGGTAGGTGTCAGTCCATGCAGGAGCAGGACCTCATAAGCCATGTTCAAGTTTTTCTTTTATCTCCATTTGGAAAATATCAGTTGCAGTGTGGAAAATGCACACTTGAGGGGTAGTCAGTGGAATCACGTACAAAGGGAAGTTATCGTAGAGAGAGCTGATGTTAGCTTGCACCAGAGCAGTGAAGATGAAGAGAAGTGGATGAATTTAATATTTAAGAGATAAAACTGAAATTACCTGACAGATTGTATTACAGAGGGAGAGGGGGAAGGATGACTCAGTTTCTTGTTGGTGCTACTGGATAGCTGGTGGTGCCATTCACTGAAGAGGAAGCAGCAGATGGAAATCAGGTTTCGAGGGAGACTCGTGAGTTCTGTTTTGGACATTTTGAGTTTGAGATGCTTTCTGAGATAACCAGGCAGAGGCTGTTAGATATATGAGTTTGGGAGCTCAGAGAAGTGGCTAGGCTGGAGATAATAACTCATAAGTTTTCTTGCAATAGATGATAGTTAAAGCCAGCAGGTATAGGTGAGTGTATGAAGAGCAGAGGGAAACTACAGCTATGGCTGGGTGAAGCAGCATGAGCCTGCAAAGGAGAATGGTCAGGGGCAGCCAGAATAATGGGAGGAAAATTGAGAATGTTGCCATGAAAGTTGAGGGAGTAATATTAAAGAAAGAGTGGACTGTGGTGCCTAATACTGCTAAGAGGTCAAATAAAAGAATGAAAGAACTGTGTCCTTTGGCCTTAGTGACAGGGAATTCATAGGTGTGAAGAGCTATTTTGGTGGAGTGCTAGATCCAGAAGCCAGGTTTTTATGGGTTGAGAAGTGAGTGAGAGATAAACAAATGGGAACAGTATAAATGACATCTCTTTTGGGAAATTTGAGAAAGGGAGGAGATAGATTAGTAATTTAGGTTATGAATATTTGTTTAGTGTTTTGGGGGTTTTTCGTTTGTTTGTTTGAGAAGGAGTCTCGCTGTTGCCCAGGCTGGAATGCAATGGCACGATCTCAGCTCACTGCAACCTCTGCCTCCCGGGCTCAAGCGATTCTCCTGCGTCAGCCTCCCAAGTAGCTGGGATTACAGGCACGTGCCACCATGCCTGGCTAATTTTTGTATTCTTAGTAGAGATGGAGTCTCACCATATTGGCCAGGCTGGTCTTGAACTCCTGACCTCAAATGACCTGCCCATCTGGGCCTCCCAAAGTGCTGGAATACAGGTGTGAGCCACCGTGCCTGGCCTTGTTTCTGTTTTGATACCAGAGAACGTTTTAAAAGTCAGTGGGAAGGATCCAGTTGAGAAGGAGAGGTTGATGGTATAAGGTGAGAAGGCACGGTAGGGTGGGATCTTAAGCACATTTAGTGGTATTAATTTCGACAAGAGGGAGGACAGCTCCTCTATTATAACAGGAGAGAAGAGTAGAATGGTTGTAGATATTAGTAAAATTCTGTTTTTGTCATTTAGATGATAACTTAATTCCAATCCAATGCTTTTTCTGTTCTCTAAAAAGTAGATTAAGCCATCCACTAAGAATAAGGGGGAAGACGGAAGGTTCCAAGGTTTGAGGGGAGTATGGAAGGTTTGAAATAGTATTTTGAAAAACAGGAGAGTGAATTTTCCAGAGAAAATGTATACTCCTGGGAAGTTTGAGAGCTCACTGGAGATTGGCAGTCATAAATTCACAACATAATTCAACATGCCTGTTTATATCACTCTCTCCAGTAACCCTTGTCTGCGTGAGTACAGGCAGGGAGAAGATGGGTAGTTGAGTTTATCTAGAGTTAGGATTTTGCCAGATGGGGATGATGAAATTTAGGGGCAAGGAATTTGGGATATTGGCGTGAATGTTACTGAATGATGGGTCATGGAATTTTAACTGCATTAGTTTTCTTATATTTGCAATCGGTCACCAACTTTGATTACTTAGAAGTTTTATTGGTGAGGTAATAGATTACTTACATAACATTCATACTTAAAGTTTTAGTTATATATTTTACATACAAAGATACTTAAATTGGGCATGAGACGTTAAGCAAAATTAGATTAGCTTTGCTAGACCCAAGATATTTCGTTAATTCATCATTGCTATTATGTTTGTTTCAGTAACATGATTTTTTAGTCTTTACAGTTCTTTCTAACCACATTAATTTCTAACCACATTAATTTCTACATTAATTTGTAACCACAAATTTACATTTGTGGTTAGTTTGTTTCCATTTTAGCTATCATATTTCTACATTGTTTCGAGCAAAATATATTTCTTTGTAGGCATCTTTAAAAGAATATATTGGCTGGGCGCTGTGGCTCACGCCTGTAATCCCAGCACTTTGGGAGGCTGAGGCGGGTGGATCACGAGGTCAGGAGATCGAGACCATCCTGGCTAACACGGTGAAACGCCTTCTCTACTAAAAATACAAAAAATTAGCCGGGCTTGGTGGCGGGCGCCTATAGTTCCAGCTACTCGGGAGGCTGAGGCAGGAGAATGGTGTGAACCTGGGAGGTGGAGCTTACAGTGAGCTGAGATCACTGCACAGCAGCCTGGGCAACAGAGCGAGACTCCGTCTGAAGAAAAAAAAAATTGTATATATTAATAGGCCAGGCACAGTGGCTCACGCCTGTAATCCCAGCACTTTGGGAGACTGAGATGGGCGGATCACCTGAGGTCAGGAGTTCAAGACCAGCCTGGCCAACATGGCGAAAACACTGTCTCTACTAAAAATACAAAAGTTAGCTGGGCATGGTGGTGGGTGCCTGTAATCCCAGCTACTCGGGAGGCAGGAGAATCGCTTGAATCCAGGAGGCGGAGGTTGCAGTGAGCCAGGATTGGACCATTGCACTCCAGCCTGGGTGACAGAGCAAGACTCCATCTCAAAAAAACCAAAATAGATATATAATGAATCTTTTGTCGATATATATGTTGCTCATATCCCGACTGGGCATGGTGGCTCACACCTGTAATCCCAGCACTTTGGGAGGCCGAGGCGGTCAGATCATGAGGTCAAGAGATCGAGACCACCCTGACTGACCAACATGGTGAAACCCCGGCTCTACTAAGAATACAAAAATTAGCTGGGCGTGGTGGTGTGCGCCTGTAGTCCCAGCTACTTGGGAGGCTGAGGCAGGAGAATTGCTTGAACCTGGGAGGCGGAGATTGCAGTGACCCGCGATCGTACCACTGCACTCCGGCCTAGCAACAGAGCAAGACTGTGTCTCAAAAAAAAAAAAAAAAAAAAATTGGAGAAAGACAACCGGCACTTCAGACAAAAAAACAGTTGTCCTGTAAACATGAAAAGGACAGCCTCATTTGTAACTGGAGAAATCCCAGCACAAATTAAAGCCAGAATGAATGCCAATACATATTTACCACAATGACTAAATTTTTTTTTTTTTTGAGGTGGAGTCTTGCTCTTGCTCTGTTGCCCAGACTGGAGTGTAGTGGCACCATGTTGGCTCACTGCAACCTCCGCCTCCTGGGCTTAAGCAATTCTCATGCCTCAGCCTCCTGAGTAGCTGGATTACAGGTGCGTGCCACCATGCCTGGCTAAATTTTTGTATTTTTATCAGAGACAGGGTTTCACCATGTTGGCCAGGCTGGTCTCGAACTCTTAGCCTCAAGTGATCTGCTTGCCTCAGCCTCCCAAAGTGCTGTGATTACAGGCATGAGCCACCACGCCGAGCCAGAATGACTAAAATTTAAATGTCTGACCAAGTGTTAGCAAGCATTTGGAGTAACAGGAATCCTCATATACTGCTGATGGTAATATAATTTGGTACACATGAGCACTTGTGTACTGAGAAACAGATAAAAGAATGTTCATAGCAATATTATTTTTAGTAGCCCCAAACTAGAAACAAGCCATCAGTGGTAGAAGAGTAAATAAATGGTGTATATTCATGCAGTGAAACACTATACATTAAAGCAAATGTTATTATTACATGAAATAACATCGTTGAATCATAAAAACATAATTTTTCTTTCTTTTTTTTTTTTTTTTTTTGAGACAGGGTTTCACTCTATCGCCCAAGCTGGAGTGCAGTGGCCTGATCATGGCTAAAGGCAATCTCGACCTCCCTGAGCTGAAGTGATCCTCCCACCTCAGCTTCCTGAGGTAGCTGGGACTGGAGGCATGCATCACCACACCCAGCTAATTTTTTTCTTCCTTTTTAGAGACAGGGTTTTGCCATGTCGTCCAGGCTGATCTCAAACTCCTGGGCTCAAGCAATCCACACACTTTGGCCTCCCAAAGTGCTGGGATTATAGGCTTGAGCCACCTCACCCAGTAGAAACATAATGTCAAACAAAACAAGTGAGACTAAACTATAGTGTTTAGGAATGCATCCTTAAGTGGCAGAGGGATAAAGAAAAGCAAGGAAGTAATTACCACAAGCCAGGGTAGAGGTTACCTGTTGGGAGGAGGGAAACCGTTATGATCAGAATTGGGCCTGTGGGCACTCCTGGAGTGCTCGTAATGTTCTAATTCTTAATGTGGATTGTGATTATATGGGTATTCTTGGGTATTTGTTAAGCCATACAGTTATGATTGAATCTCTTTTCTGTATGAGGAATGTTTTTCTTGAGAAAACGTTGTAAAATATGTATATGACAATATGACTTGGCAAAGAAAAGAAAAACAGTGATCTTTGAAGGAGTGTTCTATAACAAACTAACCTCTAATTTATTGTCTCTTATGTGACAGGGCTGTAAAGTGAGGGACCACATGGTTACACTTCGTGATCAAGGTGAAGGCGGAGATTTGCCGTCCTGTCCCACTGCTAGAATGTTGGACGATTTGCACAAGTACAGAGATGTCATTGTTGTGCCTTTTTCAAAAGATACAGTTAGGTGAGGGGTGGAAAAACCCAACACTGTATTATAGCTTTATTCAGCAGTTCCCATTTCAGAATCCCTTATCCCCAAATCAGCAACGTCAGTCCTCAAGTAGTTTTCATTATTTCAGAAAACTTAACTGAAATTATATGTTAGCTTACAGTAAGAGCAGACAGATATTTATATGATAGGCAGCACACTTAAAAATACTGGAGGTGGCTGGGCGCGGTGGCTCACACCTGTAATCCCAGCACTTTCGGAGGCCAAGGCGGGCGGATCACGAGGTCAGGAGATCGAGAGCATCCTGGCTAACACAGTGAAACCCCATCTCTACTAAAAATACAAAAAATTAGCCGGGCGTGGTGGTGGGTGCCTGTAGTCCCAGCTACTTGGGAGGCTGAGGCAGGAGAATGGCGTGAACCCGGGAGGTGGAGCTGGCAGTGAGCCAAGATCGTGCCACCGCACTCCAGCCTGGGTGGCAGAGCAAAAAAAAAAGAGCAAAAAAAAAAAAGAAAAGAGCCCTTGGTGATTAAAAAGGTTAAGACCTTAAATCCAATGTGTGGTGGTGATGAATGAGGGTTCCCAAGTTGCTTGAGGCCCTCTCAACCAATTGATCAACCAGTTGATTGTATCAATCAATGCATGATTGATACAACTAGAAAAAAATATTGATGGCTGAGTTCATCTCTCCATGAGTATGAACTTCTCAAATTCAGTAATTTCTGAAGTCGCGTTCATCATTTTGCAATGGCAGCAGGTTGTAAGGTTAGAGGCTGGAGGACTCTTTAAAAGAGGCTGTTCTTAGCCAGGCACAGTGGCTCATGCCTTTAATCCCAGCACTTTGGGAGGCCGAGGCAGGCGGATCACTTGAGGTCAGGGGTTTGAGACCAGTCTGGCCAACATGGTGAAACCCCATGATCATTGATCAACCAATTGATTGTATCAATCAATGCATGATTGATCCAACTAGAAAAAAATGTTGATGGTTGAGTTCATCTCTCCATGAGTTTGAACTCCTCGAATTCGGTAATTTCTGAAGTCACTTTCATCATTTTGCAGTGGCAGCAGGTTGTAAGGTTAGAGGCTGGAGGACACTTTAAAAGAGGCTGTTCTTAGCCAGGCGTGGTGGCTCACACCTTTAATCCCAGCACTTTGAGAGGCCGAGGCAGGCCGATCACTTGAGGTCAGGAGTTTGAGACCAGCCTGGCCAACATGGTGAAACCCCGTCTGTACTAACCAGGCATGGTGGCAGGTGCCTGTAATCCTAGCTATTTGAGAGGCTGAGGCAGGAGAAGTGCTTGAACCTGGGAGGCATAGGCTACAGTGAGCTGAGATTGTGCCACTGCATTCCAGCCTGGGCGACAGAGGGAGACTCCGTCTCAAAAAGAAAAAAAGCATTTCAGTTGGAGTTTCGCTCTTGTTGCCCAGGCTGGAGTGCGGTGGCACGATCTTGGCTCACTGCAACCTCTGCCTCCCGGGTTCACGCCATTCTCCTGCCTCAGCCTCCCAAGTAGCTGGAATTACAGCCACCCGCCACAACACCCAGCTAATTTTTGTATTTTTAGTAGAGACAGGGTTTCACCATGTTGACTAGGTTGGTCTCGAACTCGTGACCTCGTGAACCACCCGCCTCTGCCTCCCGAAGTGCTGGGATTACAGGCGTGAGCCACTGCGCCTGGCCGCCCCCCTCCTCCTTTCTTTTTTTTGAGATGGAGTCTCGCTCTGTCACCAGGCTGGAGTGCAGTGGTGCGATCTCAGCTCATTGCAACCTCCGCCTCCCGGGTTCAAGCAATTGCCCTGCCTCAGCCTTTCAAGTAGCTAGGATTACAGGCATGTGCTACCATGCCTGGCTAATTTTTTGTATTTTAGTAGAGACAGGGTTTCGCCATGTTGGCCAATATGGTCTCAATCTCCTGACCTCGTGATCCGCCCGCCTCGGCCTCGCAAAGTGCTGGGATTAGAGGCGTGACCCACTGTGCCCAGCCAAGGCTGTTCTTAAAGCAGTACCAGTTATAGCAGCCCATTCCACCACCTCATAGGTATGATGCGTCAAGTATAATGGTGCTTGCTGAATGGGGTGTCTTTTGCTAGAGGAATCACTGGACGAATTAAGAAATGTCATCGTTGGCTGGGCGCAGTGGCTCACACCTGTAATCCCAGCATTTTGGGAGCCAAGGCGGGTGGATCACCTGATGTCAAGAGTTCAGGACCAGCCTGGCCAACATGGTGAAACCCCGTCTCTACAAAAATACAAAAATTAGCCAGGCATGATGGTGGGTGCCTGTAATCCCAGCTACTCGGGAGGCTGAGGCAGGAGAATCGCTTGTACCCAGGAGGCAGAGGTTGCAGTGAGCCAAGATCATGCCATTGCCCTCCAGCCTGGGTGACAGAGCGAGACTCCATCTCAAAAAAAAAAAAAAAAAAAGGAAATGTCATTGTTGACGTGATATCCTTATACTCAGGAACTGTATTTCTAAAAAGCGATTTTTGAAACATTTGTAATAAAAAGATGTTCACATTTAAATTTTTAAGAAAGTAAACTCTTCTCCATAAAAATGTCTTTTTCTTTCAAGTGATGTTGGGGTTGGCCTCTGTGATGAAAAGGGTATAGAATGTGATGTTTTACTGGAGCCAAATACACCATGGGGTCCCAAAACTGGGGAGCTCAATGCTGTGAGTAGTTTTTTTTCACTTATTCTTTATTTACATAAATAATTAATGACATTTAATCTTTGACAGGAACCTGATCAGTTTAAGTTGAAATTGAACTGACTACCTAATCATAAGAAGGTATTATGCCTAGTAATAGGACTCTAAGGGCAATAGGACACATTTCTTGCCCTCAAAGAATTAATAATGAATACATTTAAATTTAGGGAAAAAAACAACATGGGGCCAGCCACGGTGACTCACACCTGTAATCCCAGCACTTTGGGAGGTTGAGGCAGGAAGATGGCTTGAGCCCAGGAGTTTGAGACCAGCCTGGGCAATATAGTGAGACCTCATCTCTACAAAAAAGGTTCAAAACTTAGCCAAGTGTGGTGCCTTGTGCCTGTAGTCCAAGTTTTGCTGGGAGGCTGAGGTGGGAAGATTGCTTAAGCCCAGGAGGCAGAGGTTGCAGTGAGCCGAGATCACACTATTGCACTCCACCCTGGGTGACAGAGGGAGACTTTGTCTCAAAAAAAAAAAAAAGAAAAACCCAAAACATAACATGGTCTTTAAGGTTTTTATTATGGACAAATGATTTGAGGAATGAAGTTAACATGAATGGATATTTTGTTTCCTTCTGCTTCTGTAAACTTTTTTTGGCATAAAATTATCCTTTTATTGTAATTAGGAATATATTTAGATTCTTCCAAAGTTCCAGCCTAGAGTCTGGGTGACAGAGTGAGACCCTGTCTCAAAAAACAAACACACAAAAGTTTCAAAACTGAAATATTTTTAAAGTGACCAGAAAACTTGATTCCTTTGACTCCTTTTTATTCCTTTGCCTTTGTTACTAAGGACCAGGGAATATATTTGCCTATAAATGTTCTGTCTTTGTGTTGGTTAAGATAGCTTTCACTTGAGAAAGTGAAATATTCCCTGTGAAGTGCTTTATAAACTTCAGACAGCTATACAAATATTCAGTCATGCCGGGCATGGTGGTTCATGCTTGTAATCCCCGCACTTTGGGAGGCTGAGATCAGGAGTCCAAGACCAGTCTGGTCAAGATGGCGAAACCCTGTCTTTACTAAAAATACAAAATTTAGCTGGGCGCAGTGGCATGTGCCTGTAATCCCAGCTACTCAGGAGGCTAAAGCAGGAGAATCGCTTAAACCCAGAAGGCGGAGGTTGCAGTGAGTGGAGATCGTGTCACTGCACTCCAGCCTGGGTGACAGAGTGAGACTCTGTCTCAAAAAAAAAAAAAAAAATTCACACATTAACATTTATTTATTAATTATATGTCAAACAACAAACTAGATTTATTGAATGTCCATATGTAGTCTGCTTCCTTAATTTATATTAAAATATAAACACTAAAAAGTGATTGAAATAGTTCTA
This sequence comes from Pan paniscus, assembly GCF_029289425.2. Classification (NCBI taxonomy): domain Eukaryota; kingdom Metazoa; phylum Chordata; class Mammalia; order Primates; family Hominidae; genus Pan; species Pan paniscus. The sequence goes on along the minus strand of NC_073261.2, from coordinate 65,269,396 downwards.
AAAATAACTAAAATTATTTTAGTAATTTTCTTGTACGTGATTTACTTGTCCTTTGGAAATAATACTGGGAAAGTGTCTTTCTTTTAGAAAACATCCATATCCTCCTCTAGCAGAGGATATTAAAGACTGTAACATATCACTTTCAGCCTGAGTTTTAAATTATGTTTCAGCCTGGAAGGGAACTATATTTGTAACTTTTTTCAACTCTTCTGCAGTATCTATATCAAAATAAGAAGCTGCAATCTAGGTAAATGCAGATTTATTAATCTCTTATTCCTGTCTTATAGTTCTTGTCGTTGAAAAACTGGACTCTACAACTGGTAAGTGAGCAATTACAGTTAGCATTCATGGATCTCTTTCTTCCTAAATTAAAGTTTAGTTTAACAGAATCTTATCAGTATCTTATTTTACAAATTTTAGTTAAATGTACATCTTCCTTTTCAGATTCTCCTATTTTGCACTTAAGTAAAAATGCCATTAAATTATTTAAGACAGACTCATATTCCATATCTGGCTGCATAATCCATAGATCTAGTTAAACGATTTTTTAAAGTCACTCTTATGTCATATTTAGGACATTGAACAAAGCAACAAACTTGTTAAGTTCCAGTTATTTGATTGTTTGAGTGATGGGTTGACTTTTTTTTTTTTTACCTGTTTGCCAGTACTATGCTGTCTGCCATCAATATTCACAAGAATGGAACAGGAATTTGGATTAGTGATAACAGACAGTAGGGCACAGAGATGCAGGAAAGTAATGCAGATATGGTTAAATAATCCAGGACCACATTCACCCAGAGAATGTGCATATGTGCTTGTTTATAAGACTACTTTAATATTGGTGGTTACTATATTGTAATTTAATCTTAATATCAAGGAATATACATTTACTTGAGTGATAGAGGTACAATTCAACAAATACTGAGTACTTATGTGCCTACTACTGTTCTAGGTTCTGTGAAGGAATTAAAAAATATATGAAGTAATGTAAGCCTGCTCCAAATATAAAAATTCTTATGTCTATTTCCTGGATATTGTGCTAGCCAGAGGTTATTTTATCAGCTCTTGATTGACTGATTCATTCAAAAGAAATTTAGGTAAATATGTTTGAAAGAATTCAATAAAAAATCATAATATTACATTTATAATAGATTTTTTTTTAACTTAGAAACAACAGTCACTGTTTTCAGAAGAAGAAGAATATACCACTGGATCTGAGGTCACTGAAGATGAAGTTGGAGATGAAGAAGAAGTATCCAAGAAACAAAGTATTGGTTTATAAGTTAAAATCAAATCTCCCTGTTTATGAAGGGGTTACATTCTGAAGCCTTTAATGCAAGGGATGGGGAATTGGTTTTATATAGAGAGTAGGTTGCAACATAGAAAAAAAATTGAAAGGAGACACCATCAAGATTTCCTAACCCGGGCATGAACACAAAATACTCAAAGCTATAAAGAAAGGGCAGTACACTGAGAAAGAACTCTCCAGGTTTTCACTTCAGGTGCAACTAAATGTGTGACTCATTTCAGATGAAATGTGATCTGAGACGTGTACCTGAGATGATTTGGAGCGATACTCAAATAAACCATTAAATAACATTCATCAATGTATGATTTTTTTTTAGTGGAAAGCATTTTTTTTTGTGTTTTTTTTTTTTTTTTTTTTGAGGCAGAGTCTCACTCTGTCACAGTGGCGCAATCTTGGCTCACTGCAACCTCTACTTCCTGGGTTCAAGCAATTCTCCTGCCTCAGTCTCCTGAGTAGCTCGGACTACTCAGCTAATTTTTCTGTATTTTTAATAGAGACGGGGTTTCACAATGTTGGTCAGGCTGGTCTTGAACTCCTGACCTCAGATGATCCACCTGCCTCGGCCTCCCAAAGTGCTGGGATTACAGGCGTGAGCCACTGTGCCCGGCCGAGAGCATGGCTATTGTACAACTATAAAATTAACTTGTGTCAAAATTTCTGAACTCATTAGTTCCGAGAAACAGCAAGGAAAATTGGTTCAAAGAGACTTTGAAGACTCAAGTATTTATAGGCAATTATGAATCTGTTTTGTCACAATAATTTACCTCTTTTAGGATTTCATATGAATAGAATCATGAGTAATCTTTTGTCTCTGGCTTCTTTCTCTTAGTATAAGGTTTTTGAGATTCATTCATATTGCTTATTCCTTTTTATTGCAGAGTGGTATTCCATTATACTACTTTTGAAAAAAGAATGTTGGTCTGTGTGCAGTGGCTCATCCCTGTAATCCCAGCACTTTGGGAAGCCGAGGCGGGCAGATCACCTGAGGTCAGGAGTTCGAGAGCAGCCTGGCCAACATGGTGAAACCCTGTCGCTTCTAAAAATACAAAAATTAGGCCGGGCACGATGGCTCATGCCTGTAATCTCAGCACTTTAGGAGGCCGAGGCAGGCGGATCACCTGAGGTCAGGAGTTCAAGAGCAGCCTGGCCAACATGGTGAAACCCGGTCTCTACAAAAATACAAAAATTAGCTGGGCATAATGACGGGTTCCTGTAATCCCAGCTACTTGGGAGGCTGAGGTGGGAGAACTGCTTGAACCCACAAGGCGGAGGTTGCAGTGAGCCAAGATTGTGCCATTGCACTCCAGCCTGGGCGACACAGCGAGACTCTGTCTCAAAAAAAAAAAATACAAAACTTAGCTGGGCATGGTGGCAGGTGCGTGTAATCACAGCTACTCAGGAGGCTGAGGCAGGAGAATCACTTGAACCCAGAAAGGGGAGGTTGCAGTGAGCCGAGACCATCCCATTGCACTCCAGCCTGGGCAATCAGAGTGAAACTCCATCTAAAAAAAAAAAAAGAAGATTGTAAGTTAGATACAAAATTGATCGGTGTCATACAACTTAGTGAACCCGTAACTCTTAGGTTATCTTTTTAGAAATAATTTGCATTTTTATTAGACACAAAAACCTGAAAGTTAACATGTAATTTTCAGATGCCATCAGTAGATGGTAGTCAGACATGGGACATTCTCTTAGAGAATTAAATGATTCTTGAGTAGGCATGTTAAACAACCCTCCAATGACATTGAAAAAACATGCTGCAGCCAGGCGCAGTGGCTCACACCTGTAATCCCAGCACTTTGGGAGGCCGAGGCGGGCAGATCACGAGGTCAGAAGATCGAGACCATCCTGGCTAACACAGTGAAACCCCTTCTCTACTAAAAATACAAAAAATTAGCCGGGCGTGGTGGCGGGCACCTGTAGTCCCAGCTACTCGGGAGGCTGAGGCAGGAAAATGGTGTGAACCTGGGAGGCGGAGCTTGCAGTGAGCCGAGATTGTGCCACTGCACTCCAGCCTGTGCGACAGAGCGAGACTCCGTCTCAAAAAAAAGAAAAGAAAAAACATGCTGCCTTCCCTTTATCTTCTCTCCAAGTTTTACGTAATTTTTCTTAACATCTCGAATCCTCCAATGAAAAAGCTGGTTCTTTAGCAATTTTGTGTCCATTTTAATTAGTAAAGGAGAAAATTCTACAATATTTCTTTTCAACAGTTTGATTGAGGTATAAGTTATATGTTACAAAATTCACCCATTTTAAGTGTACATGTAGATGAGTTTTGGCACACAGATGTGTAACCACCACCAAAATAAAAATCTAGAACATCATTTCAAAAAGTTCCTTCGTCCCCCTTTGTACTCAGTTCCCTTTCTCCAGTTCTGCTCTCAGGCAACCATGAATCTGTTTTGTCAAAACAATTTACCTTTCTTAGGGTTTCATATGAATGGAATCATGAGTAATTTTTTGCTCCTGGCTTCTTTCACTTAGTATGAGGTTTTTGAGATTCATCCATATTATTGCATGTGTCAGTAGTTTATTCCTTTTTATTGCAGAGTAGTATTCCATTGTATGGCTGTACCATACTTTGTTTATCCATTCCCAATTTCATGGGCATATGGGTGCTTTCCTCTTGTTGGCTGTTGTGAATAATGCTGCTGTGAACATTTGCATACAAGTCTGTGTGGACATGTGTTTTCATTTTTCTTGAGTAGATACTTAGGAGTGAAATTACTAGATCATATGGTAAGTGTATGTTTCACTTTATAAGAAACTGCCAAATTGTTTTGCAAAGTGGCCGTTTTGCATCTCTACAAGCAGTGGAGCAGTCCCACCACTGTGCATTCCCACCAGTAGTGTATGAGAGTTCCAGTTGCTGCACATTCACATCAATACTTGGTATTATTGGTCTTTTTAATTTTAGCCATTCTAGTGGGTAGATAGTGTTAAGCAACTTTTCATGTTTTTACTGACCATTTATATATCTTTTTTATGAAGTGTTTGTTTAAATCTTTGGCCCATTTTTATTGGCTCATTTGCCTTATTATTGAATTGTAAGATTTCTTCTAAGTCTTTTTTGTCAGTCATATGTTTCTCAATATTTCCCCTAGTCTATGCCTTGCCTTTTAATTTTCTTTTTTTTTTTTCTTTTTTTTTGAGATAGAGTCTTGTTCTGTCATCCAGGCTGGAGTGTAGAGGTGCGATCTCTCACTGCAACCTCTGCCTCCTGGGTTCCAGCGATTCTTCTGCCTCAGCCTCCCGAGTAGCTGGGATTACAGGTGTGCACCACCACACTGGGCTACTTTTTGTATTTTTAGTAGAGATGGGGTTTTGCCATGTTGGCCGAGCTGGTCTCGAACTCCTGACCTCAGGTGATCCGCCTGCCTCGGCCTCCCAACTGCTGGGATTACAGGCATGAGCCACCTCACCAGGCCTAATTTTCTTAATGATGTATTTTGAAGAGCTAAAGTTTTAAATTTTGTGAATTCTAATTTTTTAGTTTTTCCTTTTTATGTTCCATTATTTAATAGCTAAGAAGTATTTGCCTACCTCAAAGTCACAAAGATTTTCTGCTGTGTTTTCTTCTAGAAGTTGTATGATTTTAGCTTTTTATTTAAGATTATGATCCCATTCAGGTTAATTTTTGTTTATTGTATGAGTTAAGGGTCAAGCTTCCTTTTTTTCCATAGGCATAGCCGGTTGTTCCAGCACCGTTTATTGAAAAGACTATTCTTTTCTAACATATTGGATTACCTTGGCATGTTAAAAATCGGTTGACCATTTATATGTGGCCCCATTTCCAAACTGTGTTTTCTTCCATTGATTCTTATGTCTTTCTTTACATCAGCATATCAATACCACACTGTTAATTTTTGTAGATTTTAGTGAGTCTTGAAACCTGGTGGTGTGAGTCCTCCAAAATTATTCTTTAATTTTAAATTATTTTGGCCTTTCAAGGTACTTTGCATTTTCTACAAATTTTAGAGTCTGTGTGGATATTTCTACAAATATCTTTTTGGGATTTTTGTTGGGATTGTGTTGAACCCATATACCAATTTGGGGTGAATTCCTTTTTTTTCCAATGGCAGTTCTTCCCATCCATGAACATGGAATATCTCTCCATTTATATAGGACTTCTTTAATGTCTCTCAACAATGTTTTGTAGTTTCAGTGTACAGGTGTTGAACATCTTTTGTTAAATTTATTCCTCTGTGTTTTTATGCTATTATAAATGGAGTTGTTTTTCTGGTTGCTCATTGATGGTAATACTAATGATGGTCAAAATACAATTGATGTTTGTATATTGACTTTGTGTCCTATGACCTTGCTAAATTCAGTTATTTGCTCTTCATTTATTAGATTTCATTCCAATCTGTATACCTTTTATTTATATGTCTTACCTTTTGTGCTGGTTAGGACCTGATATTGAATAGAAGTGGTGAAAACAGACAGACATCCTTACCTTGTCTGATGGGGAAAACATCCAGTCTTTAACCGTTAAGTATGTAATGTCAGTTGTCAGCTTCCCATAAATGTCCTTTCTCAGTTGAGAAAGTTCCTTTCTGTTTCTATTTTGCTGAGTTTTTATAGCGAATAGGTGTTGCATTTTATCACATGCTTTTTCTCCATCTATTGAGAAGATCATATAGATGTTCTCCTTTATTGTATCAATTAGGTACATTGATTGATTTTTCACGTTATACCAGTATTCTGGTGTAAACTCCACTTGGTCATTTGTTACTCTTTTTATATATCACTGCAGGAGTCTGATCCGCAGATCCTGACCCAACGACGGATGAATAACTTACGCTGACACAGATATTATGCTTGTCTGTCTGGCTGAGAGTCTGGGCCGCTTACAGACTCCTAGGAGAGTGCTGTAAAGAGTTGCAGCCGCGACCCAGACTTGCTGGCCTTCCCAGCATTTATTCAGCACACATTAAACGACAAAAGTCTCAAGTAAATGCCACTAGAATGTAATTACCGTTGCCGACCCACTTAGTAGAGAGCAATCATGCACCCACAGATTGTCAACGGTTAGTCTTAGAACCACATGAGTAAACAAGCTATTTAGATAGACTGCTCTACATTCCTATGTTAATTACCCTTGCTATAGCTCAAAGAGGATTAGGCTGCCTTCAGCCATAACTCTATCCTGAGGCTTCTGCAAAAACCTTCTGGCCTTCTAAGAAAGTTTATTTTACAGTTTTTCCCACCATCCTGACTGAACTCCTACATCTCACTGCATTGGACTTGCATATATATATGTGTGTATCTATGTATATATACATGCATGTGTATATACACATACATATATTTTTGAGACAGGGGCTCTCTGTTGCCCAGGCTTCAATGCCGTGTCGTGATCACAGCTCACTGCAGCCTCAACCTCCCAAGGCTCAAGCAGTTCTCCCACCCAAGCCTCCTGAGCAGCTGGGACCACAGGTGTGCACCACCATGCCCAGCTAATCTTTAAGATTTTTTGTAGAGACAAGGTCTCCTTATATTGCCCAGGATGTTCTTGAACTCCTAGCCACAAGCAATCCTCCTACCTCGGCCTCCCAAAGTGGTAGGATTACAGGTGTGAGCCACCATGCCTGGGCTTACTTGCTAATATTTTGTTAAGGATTTTTTATTTCTGTTCATGAGAGATATTTGTAGTTTTCTTGTTATGTATTTTTCAAGTTTTGATATCAGAGTCATGATGACATCAGAAAATGAGTGACATCACCCCCTTTTCTGAAAGAGTTTGTGTAGGATTTGTATTGTTTCTCCCTTAAAAGAATAATAAAATTCAGTGAAGCCATATGGGCCTGGAGCTTTTGTTATAGGAAGGCTTTAAATTATGAATTCACTTTCATTAGTTAATAGGTGCTATTCAAGTTTTCTATTGCCTCTTCAATTTGTTTTGATAATTTCCGTCTTTCAAGGAATTTTGTCCAGTTTGTCAGATTTATTGGCATAAAGTCACTCATCGTATTTTTTTTTTTTTTTTTTGAGACAGTCTCGCTCTATCACCAGGCTGAAATGGCACAATCTCGGCTCACTGCAACCTCTACCTCCTGGGTTCAAGTGATTCTTGTGCCTCAGTCTCCTGAGTAGCTGGGATTACAGGCATGCACCACCATACTTGGCTAATTTTTGTACTTTTAGTATAAATGTAAATGTGCCTAACTATAAAGCCCTAAAATATACAAAGCAAAAACAGACAAATCTATAAGGAAAAATACACAGATTACCACTTATAGCTAGAGATTTCAATACTTCTTTCTTACAGCTACTTGGGAGGCCGAGGCACGAGAATCGCTTAAACCCTTGAAGCAGAGATTGCAGTGAGCCGAGATCATGCCACTGCACTCCAGCATGGGTGACAGAACAAGACTCTGTCTCAAAAAAAAAAAAGAAAAAGAAAATGAACCCCTGTAAAGCAATTTCAGCTTATGAACCCCTGTAAAGCAATTTCAGCTTTGCTTCATGGTATATTTGCTTTTTATCCAGAGGTTAATTTGTTAGTTTTCTTAAAACAATGTTTTTCTTAATGGTCTTATTGTTTAGAAGTAACAAGTGGACTGGAAAAGTATATGGGGCCTAAGTTTATAACATTGTCTTCTCATTATCAGGGAAAAAGGAGAAGCCAAAGAAGTTCACTAGACAACCAAAAAAGCAGGTATCTTCACCCTGTGCCCAGAGGAAAGAAAAGGCATTGGAGAAGGTAACTCTGAATTATCTGTTGTTAAAGTTCATATGGAAAAATAAGCACGTGAGTATAGCCAGAAAAAAATAAAAAGAGTAATGAAGACACATGGAATGCTAGCAATGTAAAAATGAAGTTTTTTATAGACTGAGATTAAAGATCTCTAAGATATATTGACAAATGAGAAAAGGAAGGTGCGGAAACGTATAGTGGTATAGTATGCTACCATTTGTGTAAAGTAGATGGGGGAAATATATAAATAACTTCCTTGTATATGCATAAAATGTTTCTGGAAGGCTACATAAGAACTCGATAAAATTGGTTGCCTCTCAGGAAGGGAACTGAACGTGTAAGGGACAGAAGTGAGAGTCTTTTCATTATATGTGCCATTATACCTTTTGAATTTTAAACCAATATTATTTATTCAAAAATTTAAAAATAGTCTTTTAAATTAAAAATAAATTATATTTTATGATATTTAAAAATAATTCTTATTTCTCCATGCCTTTGAAGGAAGGGGTAAAAAAGCCAGGTAGGAATAAGAGAATAGTAATAACCACCATTGGCTAAAAGAAAAACTGTGAATTTCAAAAATGTGTGATAGGTTGAGTCTGGGTTAAGATCCACAGAATTACATTGGACACATTGTACGTTCATCTTTGTGTTAAGTAGCACAGGCATATGAGTGGGTTAATTCTAAAAAAAAATTGTATCAGCTGGCTGGGCATGATCACTCATGCCTGTAATCCTAGCACTTTGGGAGGTCAAAGTGGGTGGGTTGCTTGAGCCCAAGAGTTTGAGACCAGCCTGGGCAACATGGCAAAACCCCATTTCTACTAAAAAAAAATACAAAAATTAGCCAGGCATGGTGGCACACACCTGTAGTCCCAGCTACTCAGGAGGCTGAGGTGCGAGGATCACTTGAGACCAGAAAGTCGAGGCTGCAGTGAGCTATAATCATGCCACTGCACCCCAGCCTGGGCAACAGAGTGAGACCCTGTCTTCAAAAAAAAAAAAAAAATTGCATAAGCTGGGATTCCAAGGTTAACAAATGAAGCTGGATTCAAATTCTAGGTCTGTATCTCTTTGGAGAAGTTTCTTAACTTATCTGAACCTGTTTTATTATGAAGATATTAACAGTGCCTGTCTCATGTGGTTGGTGCAAGGTTTAAATGAAATAGCACTTGTAATGCTCTTGGTACAGTGTCTTCACACTCAGTAAGAGTGAACTCTTTTTATTACTAACTATAGCACTAATCAGTAAACATGTTCTAATTGGGCCTTAATGTTGTCTACTTTTTTTTAGTCAGCTTCTAGAGATGTGTCTCCTTTCGTGTGAGTATTGCTCCTTAATCCAGTCGGATATCCACTCTTAAAGAAGCATCAATGCTGATTTTTGTTCAATTTTTTCAATAGTGTGAGTATGCAGAAGAATAAGTGGGATGCCACAAGATCCTTAAGATTCAACCAGGATGCACAAAGAGAAGACGGTAAATTTTATTATTTGGGTAATGTACAAATTGGATGTAAATAGCAATGATTGGTGTGTGTTTCATTTTATACAGTATGCTGAATAGCTCTAGAGTTTCTAGCTAAAGTAAGGCCCCAAATTTGCATATTCCCTTAGGCAACAACCAGAGTTTCATTACTAGACAACCCCACTGAATAATGTATTATTTTATGCATCTGTGGTTTTGAGATCCTTCACATTGACCTTTGCCCATTATTTTCACCATAAAGATGACTGAATATGTTTTAGGCTGTTTTATGGTAATCTAAAAAGCAGCACAATTATCCACAGATGAGTCATCTGCCACTTGCTAACTTAAATTCTTCACAGATATATAGATGTATGTGTCTGTAAAATAGTATCAAAGGATATTTTCATAAACCCTAGGTGATTACAGTCTTTTTGAGAAATAAAAAGTTATATATCATCCTTATGAAAAGTAAAGTTTACTGTTTTTTTCCCTTCAGATCAACGGCGAATGACTGAAATTACAGGGCACCTAATAAAAATGAGATTGGGGGATCTGGACCGAGTCAAGTCAAAGGAAGCAAAAGAAGTAAGAATTGTGTACTAGTGTATTGTACTTGTGTAAAATATGCCTTCCTACTTTTATTTTCAGCTTAGGATTATAAAGATGTCTAAGGCAGAATTTTAAAAGAGTAATTTATGTGTTTGTTTGTTTGTTTGTTTGTTTCTTTGAGATGGAGTTTCGCTCTTGTTGCCCAGGCTGGAATGCAGTGGTGCAATCTCGGCTCACTGCAACCTTCGCCTCATGGGTTCAAGCAATTCTCCTCCCTCAGCCTCCCAAATAGCTGGGTTACAGGCATGCACCACCATGCGCAGCTGATTTTTTTGTATTTAGTAGAGATGGGGTTTCACCATGTTGGTCAGGCTGGTCTCGAACTCCTGACCTCAGGTGATCCACCCACTTTGGCCTCCCAAAGTGCTGGGATTACAGGCGTGAGCCACCACACCTGGCCAAATATATGTGGGGGTTTTTTGTTGGTTTTTTTTTTTTTTTTTTTTTTTTTGAGATGGAGTCTCACTCACTGAGACTTGCAGTGGTGCCATCTCGGCTCACTGCAACCTCCACCTCCCAGGTTCAAGTGATTCTCCTGCCTCAGCCTCCCAAGTAGCTGGGACTACAGGCGTGCACCACCATGCCCGGCTAATTTTTTCATTTTTAGTAGAGACGGGGTTTCACCATGTTGGCCAGGCTGGTCTTGAGCTTTTGACCTCGTGATCTGCCCGCCTCAGCCTCCTAAAGTACTGGGATTATAGGCGTGAGCCACAATGCCTGGCCACATTTATGTATTTTTTTATATTCTGTATCAGTTAGCCTGTTTATTCACGTAAAAGTTTTCCACCATGTCTTATTATCCATGGTCCATAGGTCATCTATAACACATATAATAAAGTACATCATTGCTGAAAATGTGTCATCACACCAAGAGTAGGTTAACTGTGCGTTGTTGACCAAATGCTAACTATCCAGCGGGCGACTGTCTGAAAGTACCAATTTTCATCAACTCTGCATGTAGTGCTTAGATGTCATCTCTAAAATAAGATGTCATCTTGCTGAAAATGGTGACAAGAAACACCTATATTCTTGCTAGAATTACATTTTAGTCATGACATTATGTATTATCATTAGTATTGGTATTATGTAAGTACCATACTCTTGCCCTAATTCTTTTATTTAAAAATTTACTTCCTTATAAAACTTCTAAAAGGAAACATAGGAGAAAATATTTGTGACCTTAGGAAAATATTTCTTAGCCTACAACACCAAAAGCATGATCCATAAATGAAAAATTGGACTTCATCAGCATTTAAAATTTCTACTTTTCAAAAGACACTATTTAGACAATGAAAAGACAAGCCATAAACTATGAGAAAATATGTGTAAAACACCTGATAAGGAATGTGTATCCAGAATCTATAAAGAACTCTCAAAACTCAATAATAAAATTTAAAAACCTAATAAAAATAAATGGGCAAAAGAGTAAACAGACACCATGAAAAAAAGGATTTCCATGCCAGATAAGCATATATCATTAGATGTGCTAAGATACAACATCATTAGTCCTTAGGGAAATGTAAATTAAAACCTAAATGAGGCCGGATACAGTGGCTCACACCTGTAATCCCAGCACGTTGGGAGGCCAAGGTGGAAGGATCACTTGAACCCAGGAGTTTGAGACCAGCCTGGGCAACATGATGAAACCCTATCTCTACAAAAAATGTAACAAAAATTAGCCGGGTATGGTGGTGGATGCCTGTAGTCCCAGCTACTTGCGAGACTGAAGTAGGAGGATCGCTTGAGCCTGGGAGGCAGAAGTTGCAATGAGCCAAGAGCACGCCACTACACTCCTGCCTGGGCAACAGAACGAGACCCTGTCTCCAAAGGGAAAAACCCATACCAAGTGCTGATGAGGATGTGGAGCAACTGGAACTCTCATATATAGCTAGTAGAAATGCAAAAAGGAATGGTCACTTTGGAAAATAGTTTGGCAATTTCTTATAGACATTCCCTCACCATACAGATCAATTCACACATTTTTATAATAGCTTTATTCATAATTGCTAAAAACTAGAAATACTATAAATGATGTCCTTTACCTGGTAAATGGGAAAACAAACTGCATATAAAAAGAACATTGGACCGGGTGCAGTGGCTCACACCTGTAATCCCAGCACTTTGGGAGGCCAAGGCGGGCGGATCACAAAGTCAAGAGATCAAGACCATCTGGCCAACATGGTGAAACCCCGTCTCCACTAAAAATACAAAAATTAGCTGGGCGTGGTGGTGCAGGCCTGTAATCCCATCTACTCAGGAGGCTGAGGCAGGAGAATCACTTGAACCCGGAAGGTTGAGGTTGCAGTAAGCCAAGATCGTGCCACTGCACTCTAGCCTGGGCAACACAGAGCGAGACTCCATCTCAAAAAGAACATTGAGCCCAGGAATTCAAGACCAGCCTGGGCAACATAGGGAGATTCTGTTTCTACAAAAAATAAGAAATTAATTGGGCATGGTGGTGCACACCTGTGAGGTCTCAGCTCCTCTGGAGGCTGAGGTAGGAGGATCACCCAGGAGGTCAGGGCTGCAGTAAGCCTTGATCGCACCACTGCACTCCAGCCTGGCTGACAGAGTGAGATGCTGTCTCCAAAAAAAAGGAACAAACTTCTGATGTATGCATCAATATGGATGAATCTCCTATATGTGAAAGAAGCTAGATTCAATTGGCTACATGTTATATGATTCTACTTATATAATGTTCTGGAAAATGCAAAACTATGGGGATAGAAAACAGACAAATAGTTGCCAGAAATTGGTAGTGGTAAGTAGATCGACTTGACAGGGGAACAAGGGAATTTTCTTGGGGGCGATAGGACTATTTTCTGTGTCTTCATTGTGACAGTAGTTATAAAACTGTATGCATTTGTCAAAACCCACACCTGTACACTAAAATGGTACATTTTTCTTTATGTAAATTAAACCTCAAAAAGACTGGATTTAAAAAATCAAAATAAAATTACTTCTAAATTAAAAAGTAATCCCATTTTAATAAAGCAGAGCTTCTATTGATTCTGTGAAGATAACAGTATTGCTTCTTTATTCTGCAGTTTGCAGGAGGTATTTATTCCAGGCTGGAAGCACAAATCAAGGCCTCAGTGCCAGTTAGTGCACGCCAAAGCAGCTCAGAGAAAAACACAAGGTAAATCAGCATAAACTAAACCAGAGTGTCAGTGGCTTTGAAGTGAATTTTTTTTTTAAGATAAATCATATGAACACTAGAAACATATCATTTGAGTTTGGTTTTATGTTTTGTTTCAATGATTATATTATCAAGGCACTAATTAGAAACAGATTTTAACTTAAAAGATAAAATCTAATGAAAATATAGCTTTGTGGATTTTTTAAAGTTTTCTGCTTGTTGGACTAGCTTCATTCTGAGCCAACTCCTGATAAAAATGTAAGCTATAGTGCTACTGGAAGTAGCAGAATTTTTGTACTGTTTGTAGATCACATATTAATACTTTATATAAATCACTGTAATCTTTACCACTCCTTGCTTTATATTTTATTTCTCTTAATAAAATCTAACTGGTGGGTCTTATGTCATTTTACATCACAAATTTTCTGTTAGAGATTAACAGTTACTGAGATTTGAACATTAATATTACAGATTCTAATTCCTTATTTATAATTCTGAAATCCAGAAAGTTCAAAAAGCTGAAAGTGTTTTCATACATTTGTAGCAATTCAAACTTGCACTGAGCTGCTGTGATACCATTTATATTTTTTATTCATCCCACTTATATTTGATTATGGGGCACTGCTCCAGATCCATTATATACAATGTACATAACGTATTATCTCTGAGAAGTAACAAGTCTCAATTCCAAAAATACATCTCCTGTTAAGAGTTTTAGAAAATGGATTACAGAGCTGCAAGAAGATTTATTAAACCTTGATGTTGCCAAGCCAACATAATCTAAAGGAACACCAACTTCCTATTGTTTTAGAAGCAATTCTGACCTCCTTTTCTGTTTAAAAAATCTAGGTCTAAAAGTCGTTTTGGTCAAGGGCGTCCTGCATAAAGTACCTTAAAATATAAGTAAAAAGAGAGAAGGCACTCTTCTGGACATCTGAAATTGCTCACTTCTTGAAGATCTTCAGAACAATGACTTCCAACTGTTTTATGTTATTATTATTTTAATCCACATAAATCATAATTCTAAAAGAAATACATAGTTAGGTTTTATGAAAATTAATTGTAAATATGAAACTTTTTAAATCTGATTTTCTTCTAATATGATTCTAGGCTATGTAGAAAGCAATTATTTACAAATTTGCATAGTTGAGACTCCCAGTGTTTTCCTTTATTTATTTGAAAAAGAAGAGGCCTAAACTGTCAGGTAGCCAAGTTTTTTTAAGACCTTAAAAGTTAGGGGAACACAACCGGTAGTGTTACCATGCATGGCACTGATTGTAGTATGTCTTTGGAGCTGTAAATCTTGAGATAGCACTGAGAACTGCAGGTTGTGTGATGAAATTCCCAATGATGCTAATTTTAAGTCTGCATGAATATTAAAGAGTGACAGGTCTCAAGTTTCAGGGTAAGATATTTCAGTACTGTGTTGGGCAGAAGGGTTAATTTTTTTCAGCATTATATCATGGAAGGTACAATGTTAATCCAACTTTTTTTCTTTCAGTTTTTAATGCTTATCTATTGATCATCTGAGCTGGAATTACTGATTATTACTCTGTCCTCTGTGAAACTAGTGGCATTCTGAATTTGGTAAAATAACCATTGATAGTTTTAGGATAGTAAATCATTTCTGTTATATGAGACACCCACTGTACAGTTCTCAGGGCTCTAAAACCCAACCATATTTCTATAACAATTCAAATAACTCCTTAAAACAGTTATACTTGCTAGTTTGGTCTAAAATTTTCCAAATACATTAGATAGGTGAAAATTTGCATATATTCAAGAAAAATCAAAATAAAATTCTATTTTATAAATCATGTTTAAATTTTTCTAACCAGGCAGAAAGAGTGCTCAGGGAAAATTTGTTCCAAACTATAACCATATAATAAATTATGTGTTTGTAAATTATATGTAGGTCTCTGAAAAACTTTAAGATGCACTGTTTCTATTTTTTTGTCTTAATTTGCCTTATAACTGACATTTCTTCAAATTATTCAGAGAACAGACTTTAATAATGTGTGACAAAAGAGCAATTTCCATTGAAATATTGAAGTGTTACACTCAGTTTACACGTACAGAAATCATTCTTTTTAGTGAGTCTTTTAGTTGATAAATGAAGCTAGATGTTATTTGATAACTGGCTTTGCCAAGGTTTTTGAACTGCTGTTTAGAAATTTTGTTCCCATTTATATTTGTTTCAATTGTTTGATACTGTGGAAATAGACTTTTATTTTCAAAAGAAAATGTCTTATAGTACATATTATATGTAAGTACTCTGTTAAATACCAGAGTTTTTTTTGTAGTTTACTGTGTTTTCTGATTAAAGGATTTGGATTTGTACATGTAAACAGTGCTGTAATGGTCACGACTAGATAAGGAAAAAATATATATGCTCCTTTGATTTTTAACTGATGGTAAAAAGGCAAACTGCTTCTCCCCTGGGAGGACTGTACCACTGAATTGATTTTTACAAACCAGAGTTTATCAGAATTTGATTCTCTTCAGAATGCTTTTGGCCAGGTGTAGTGGCTCACGCCAGTAATCCCAGCACTTTGGCGGGCAGATCACCTGAGGTCAGGAGTTTGAGACCAGCCTGGCCAACGTGGTGAAACCCTATCTCTACTAAAAATACAAAAAGATTAGCCAGGCATGGTGGCACCCACTTGTAGTCCCAGCTACTCGGGAGGCTGAGGCACAAGAATTGTTTGAACCCGGGTGGCAGAGGTTGCAGTGAGCTGAGATCATGCCACTGCACTCCTAGCCTGGGTGACAGAGCGAGACTCCATCTCAATTTAAAACAAAAAAAGAATGTGTTTTTAATTTTGTTAATGTTTGTCTGTTATACATAGCACTGGTACTGCAAACATTTTACTTAAACTCTTAATAGCATTTCTTTTGCCAGATACTTTAATATTTCACCTTACATTAATCCTGGATTCACATTTCTTTAATTGAAATAAATGTTAATGACAAAAGTTGTTTGGAAAGTCTCTTTATCTGAATTATTCCATCTTCTCAGAAAAAAAGTCTGGAGTAGCTCTAGATTCCACAGGTTTTCATGGAAAATTATCTCTGCTACAAGGTGAAATTTTTGAGTTTTAAGATTATTTTAGGCCAGGCACAGTGGCTTACGTCTGCAATCCCAGCACTTTTGGAGGCCAAGGCAGGAGGATTGCTTGAGCCCAGGAGTTCAAGATCAGCCTGGGCAACATAGTGAGACCTCGTCTCTATAAAAATAAAAATTAAAAAAATTAACCTGGCATGGTGGCACACACCTGTGGTCCCAACTATTAGGGAGGCTGAGGTGGAAGAATTGCTTGAGCCTGAGAGTGCAAGGCTTCAGTGAGCCGTGATTGTGCCACTGCACTCCAGCCTGTGCAGCAGAACAAGACCCTGTCAAAAAAAAAAAAAAAAGATTATTTTAAATGAGGTTATGCTGGTAAAGATTTACTAAACATTTAAGGGTTAAAATATTTCAGAAAAGATGATCTGATAACAATGCCGATTGTACACAATTGCATTTATTTGTTACTTTCCTTCTTCACAATACTCAGCCAGGTACTGTGAGATGTGCTTATTGCTTTGGAAGCTGAGGCTGAAGCTCTGTCAAGCTTGTCTACTAAAGGCACGTTATAATATAAAAACAAACCAAAAAAAATGTATTTTGTCTTTAATTCCTGGAATTAATTCTGCAGCCAACCTTCAGCTATTCACTGAGCAACTATGTCACACCTCTTAGGACTGGGATAGCTAGCCAGTTTAATTCTAATAGGCTAACTCTCTTTCTCCTATTTAAAGCTGATCTATTGGGGAAGACGGTACAAGAATAATATTATTCCACCCTTATAAGATTTTGGGGCAATTAAATAAGTTAATAGATCTAAAACAACTAGCACAGTACTTTCTGGCCTATAGTAAGCCCTCCATAAATGTTTGCTATTATTGTTGCATTGTTATGTTAACATGTGGAAGGTAGCCTAAATTCTTTGAGAGTTTCATATCCCTTTTCCTGTAACTTGAGTTAAGACTGTGTATGTGTGTGCGTATATGTATTTAGTGCAAGAAAGGAGGCACCTAATACTTTTCGTGGTTTCTATGGCATCATTTGAAACTTACAAGCAAATCATATCAAATGTCTTATTTAGGCAAAGTAAGTGGCATTTGTAGAAAGAGCTAGGTAAAGAATACTGTTTCCTGATACGTGGTAGGGAACTATGTGGTAGGGAGCTCTGCTGTTTTCAAAGAGGCTTCAACTGAAGGACAGTAAGTGAAGGCCATAGCAAAGTCTAACAGCAGCTCTCTTTCTAAGATGTATGTTTCCTTGAGAAAATATAGCCAGTTTGCTTCTTTTTTTTTTTTTTTTTTTTTGAGACG
This sequence comes from Pan paniscus, assembly GCF_029289425.2. NCBI lineage: Eukaryota > Metazoa > Chordata > Mammalia > Primates > Hominidae > Pan > Pan paniscus. Next base: position 65,251,796 of record NC_073261.2, on the reverse strand, counting down.
GAGTCTCGCTCTGTCGCCCAGGCTGGAGTGCAGTGGCGCGATCTCGGCTCACTGCAAGCTCCGCCTCCCGGGTTCACGCCATTCTCCTGCCTCAGCCTCCCGAGTAGCTGGGACTACAGGCGCCCGCTACCACGCCCGGCTAATTTTTTTTTGTATTTTTAGTAGAGACGGGGTTTCACCGTGTTAGCCAGGATGGTCTTGATCTCCTGACCTCGTGATCCGCCCGCCTCGGCCTCCCAAAGTGCTGGGATTACAGGCGTGAGCCACCGCGCCCGGCCGCCAGTTTGCTTCTTACTATTTGTTCATGAACACAGCCAATTCTTACCAAACTGAAGGTGATGGTCCTAGTAGTTGCTATTTGTTGAATGCTTTGGTTATGCTAAAGATCATGCTCCTGATACATTCCTTATCTCCTTTAGCCTCACAACGCCCGCCCCCGCCGCCAAATTGGGCATTATCCTCATTTTACAGGTGGAAGAGAACATTCAGCGAGGCATAGTAAACTACATACTGGGGTTGGAATCTGTGTCTATCAATACATTCCAACACCTTCTTGAAATAGTTTTCCCTTGGGTTGCCTGAAAATTTTCTCTTAGAGGCCTCCTGCCTCACTGGCAGCTTCTTCAGACTGAAAGCAGGCAACTCGAGTGCACTTTCGGTAGTTTCAGGCTTGTTTACTCAACTGCTTAACATTTGTACTTGGAGTACCAGTAGGTATCTCCAACTTAATTAACATAATCAAAACAGAACTTGTGATATCCCTTCCCATTCCTGCCCCCAAACTCCCTGCTTATTCAAACCCATTCTTTTCCAATTCAGTAAATGGCATTATTGCCTACCAAAGTGCACAAGGCAAATATCTAGAAAGTATTCCTTATTCTTCTCTTTTCTTCACATCTGACATTCAATTTGTCAGCAAGTCCCATACGTACTCCACATCCATTTGCTTCTATCTCCACTATCACCACCCCCAGTTATTAACATCTTTTGCATGAAGTACTACAAATGCCTCATAAGTAATTCCCCAGCTTCCATTTCAACTTCTGTATAACTTGTGCTCAAAGCGACGTTCGTGATTTTTCGATGTGGCTCAGATCACATCACTCCCCTGCTTAACAGTAATAGCATCCCATCAAACCTAGAATAAAATCCAACCTTCAGGCCGGACGCGGTGGCTCACGCCTGTAATCCCAGCACTTTGGGAGGCCAAGGTGGCCAGATCACGAGGTCAGGAGTTTGAGACCAGCCTGACAAACATGGCAAAACCCCATCTCTATTAAAAAATAGAAAAATTAGCTGGACGTGGTGGCGGGTGCTTGCAATCCCAGCTACTTGGGAGGCTGCAGCAGGAGAATCACTTGAACCCGGAAGGTGGAGGTTGCTGTGACCTAAGATCGTGCCACTGTCTCAAAAAAAAAAAAAAAAAAAAAAATTCCAACCTACACTAGTCCTACATGGCCTACCCCCTGGCTGCCTCTCAGACTTCATTTTCCATCTTATTTACTACGTTGAAATGTAGTAAGTCATTCCCACTTTTCTGTTCCTTGACATTAGCCATTCCCGCTGTCTAGAAGGCTGTTATAATTCAGGTTTTAATTTAGATCTTACTTCCTCACAGGAGGTATTTCCTATGTGCTTAGTATAAAATATTCATCCAAGTCACTCTCATCACATCCTCATAGTTTATTTCTGTGCATAACTGACATTATTACTCTGATACTTTCTTTCCTTTATTTGTTGGTTTGCAATCTGTATCCCGTGATAAAATGTGAACGCCAGAGCAGAGACCTGGTCTTCTTGACTACTGCTGTGTCCCCAGTGCCTAGAACAGTGACTGGAGCAGCTGACACTAAAAACCTTCCTCTGGAGTTCATATTTTTGGATGGTATCTCCAATATCTGGACTGTCCCCAGCCCGGCATCATTTTAATCTGCACCTGTTGGAGTTTCAGCAGATAGAGGCCTTGTCACAAATACCTTGTCATGGGTTCTCAAGATCAGTTTGTCTGTCACCCTATGGAAAGATACACTAGATTAGTTTGATGTAGACATGAGTCCAGGTGAATTCTGCAGAAATCTGGGTAGCTTCAAGTTCTGAGCAGAATAGAAAGTTAAATAAGCTGACCTGATGGCCACCCTTTTATCTCAACAGTATATTAAACATGAACACTTGGATAAGTAACCACTGCAGCGTTTTATGGGGAAGATGCTATGGAATTATGAGCATCTCATAAGCTCACCAAAGTGATTAGGTAACTGTTTTCCATCTTTATATTTTTCCCACCTTTTCCCCACTTTTTTCTTTGTCTAAAAATAACATTATAAACAGAAAAAAAGAATGAAGAAAAATGAACAGAGCCTCAGAAAAATATGAGACATCATTAAGCTCGCTAACATACATCTAATGGAAGTTCCAAAAGGAGAGGAGAGAGAGAAAGGAAGAGAAAAAAATGTTTAAAGAAATAGGGGCTGAAGACTTTCCAAATCTGATGAAAAACTTTACACATCCAAGAAGCTCAACAAACTCTAAGAGGTTAAATGCAAAGAAATCCACAAACACACATTATAGTAAAAAATGTGCAAGGACAAGGAGAAAAGCTTGAAGAAGCAAGAGAAAAATCCTTACTTATGGCCCAGCACAGTGGCTCACGCCTGTAATCCCAGCACTTTGGGAGGCTGAGGTGGGTGGATCATGAGGTCAGGAGATTGAGACCATCCTGGCTAACACGGTGAAACCCTGTCTCTACTAAAAATACAAAAGATTAGCCGGGCATGGTGGCATGCACCTGTAGTCCCAGCTACTTGGGAGGTTGAGGCAGGAGAATCGCTTGAACCCGGGAGGCAGAGGTTGCAGTGAGCCGAGATCACACCACTGCACCCCAGCCTGGGTGACACAGTGAGACTCTGTCTCAAAAAAAAAAAAAAAAGAATCCTTACAAGAGAACCCCAGTAAGATCAACAGCTGACTTCTCATCAGACGCAGTGGAGAACAGAAGGCAGTGGATAACAGCCCAGGCACAGTGGCTCATGCCTATAATCCAGGCACTTTGCGAGGCCAGGGAGGGAGGATTGCTTGAGGCTAAGAGTTCAAGACCAGCCTGGCCAACATAGGGAGACCTCATCTCTACAAATAATTTTTTTTTTTGGAGATGGAGTTTTGCTCTTCTTGCCCAGGCTGGAGTGCAGTGGCGCGATCTCAGCTCACTGCAACCTTCACCTCCCAGGTTCAAGCGATTCTTCTGCCTCAGCCTCCCAAGTAGCTGGGATTACAGGCACCTGCCACTATGCCCAGCTAATTTTTTGTATTTTTAGTAGAGACGGGGTTTCGCCATGTTGGTCAGGCTCATCTCGAACTCCTGACCTTAGGTGATCCGTCTGCCTCGGCCCCCCAGAGTGCTGAGATTACTAGCATGAGCCACCGTGCCTGGCCTTACAAATAAATTTTTTAAATAGCCAGACATAGTGGCACACACCTGTAATTCCAGCTACTTGGGAGGCTTAGGTGGGAGGATCACTTGAGCCCAGGAGTTGGAGGCTGCAGTGAGCCATAATCACACCGCTGCACTCCAGTGTGGGAGACAGAGGGAGATCCTGTTCCAAAATGAAGGAGGAGAAGGCAGTGGGATAACATTCAAAGTGCTCAAAGAAAATCTGTCAACCAAGAATCCTACATTCAGCAAAAATTGTCTTTCAAATATGAAGGCAAAATGAAGAGATTCCCAGATAAACAAAAATTGAGATAATTCATTGCTAGCAGACCCAGCTTACAAAAAATACTAAAAGAAAGTTATTGAGGCATCCGGGCACGGTGGCTCACACCTGTAATCCCAGCACTTTGGGAAGCCAAGGCAGGTGGGTCACCTGAGGTCAGGAGTTTGAGACCAGCCTGGCCAACGTGGTGAAACCCCATCTCTACTAAAAATACAAAAATTATCCAGGTGTGGTGGCAGGCACCTGTAATCCCAGCTACTCGGGAGGTTGAGGCAAGAGAATCACTTGAACCTGGGAGGCAGAGGTTGCCATGAGCCGAGATCATGACACTGCACTCCAACGTGAGCAACAACAGCGAAACTCCATCTCAAAAAAAAAAAAAAAAGAAAAAAAGTTATTGAGGCTGAAACAAATGACTCTAGACAGTAATACACACACAAAGCATTAGTAAAGACGACATGCATATTTCTTTTCTTAACTAATTTAAAAAAGCAATTGAATATGTATATAATTTTATTGTTGGGACTATACCAAAGAAATGTAATATATTTGCCAATAACAGAACAAAGGAGGTGGATGGGAGCAAAGCTATATTGGACTAAGGAAATGACTCCCAGTGGTAATACAGGAACAAATGAAGAGAACCAGAAATGAGAAATAAATTTGATGCAATAAAAGCTATAAATATGTATTTATAGGCTAATGCAATAAAAGCTATAAATATATATTTATAGGCTAATGCAATAAAAGCTATAAATATATTTTTTCTCCGTTTTCTTCCCTCAGCTTTTTAAAAAAGTATAAAAGTAAAATTGTAACAATGTATTACTGGGTTTGTAACATATGTATGTATAACAATACCACAAGAGGAAACAGGGAATGGAGCTATATAGGAATAATATTTCTATATCTCTTTGGAATTTATTATAAATGTGAAGCAGACTCTGATGTTAAGATGTATATATGGTAATACATACAATTTTTGCTTTCTCCATGCTTCCTATCTTTTCTGTTTCTTTATTCCTCTTTTACTTTCTTTTGCATTAAGTAAATATTTTCTGATGTAACATTAATTTTTAAATGATTTTTTACTATATATTTTTAAATTATTTCCTCAGTTGTTGCTCCAGGCAACAACTGGGATTACAGTTTATAAAGGTGTACTGTGAACAATTGTGTGCCAATAAATTGGATAACTTAGATTAAATGAGCAAATTATTAGAAGGACACAAACTACTGAAACTGACTCAGAAAGAGAAAATATGAATAGTTCTATAACAACTAAAGACATTTAACTAACTGTCCAACACTACCTACAAAGAAAAGCCCAGACATCACTAGACAAAGGTATCACAAGAAAAAGAAAACTACAGACCAGTATCTCTTATGAATATAGATGCAAAAATCCTCAACATACGCTAGCACAATCCAGCAACATACAAAAATAATTATACTCTGTGACCAAGGGAGATTTATTCCAGGAATGGAAAGTTGACTTAATATCTGAAAATTAATGTAATACACTGTATCAATATAATTTTTTTTTAAGTTTCACAATCAGCTGGGCGTGGTGGCTCATGCCTGTAATCCCAGCACTTTGGGAGGCCGAGGCGGGCAGATCATGAGGTCAGGAGTTCGACACCAGCCTGGACAACATGGTGAAACCCTGTCTCTACTAAAAATACAAAAATTAGGAGTGGTGGCATATGCTTGTAATCCCAGCTACTCAGGAGAATTGCCTGAACTTGGGAAGTGGAGGTTGCAGTGAGCCGAGATCACACCATTGCACTCCAGTCTGGGTGACAGAGCGAGACTCTGTCTCAAAAAAAAGGAAAAAAAAAAAAAAAGTCTCACAATCATCTCAATAGATGCATAAAAAGCAATCGACAAGCCCAATATTCTTTCATGGTAAAAAACATTAACAACATAGAAGGGAACTTGCTCAACTTGATAAAGGACATCTACAAAAACCCCACAGCTAACATTACACTTAATGGTGAAGAACTGGATACTTTCCCACTAAGATCAGGAACAAGACAAGCCCATTCTCAACATTTCTATTCAACATTGTACTGGAGGATCTAGCCAGAGCAGTTGGGCCCAAAAAATGACATAAAATGCATCTAAATTGGAAAAGAAGTAAAACTGTATCTATTTAGAGATGACCTGATCCTGTATGCAGGAAATTCTATGAAATCACTAAAAAAAATTAGGACAGATAATTGAGTTCAGCAATACTTCAGGATATAGGATCAATATGAAAAAATCAACTTATTTCTGTATAGTAGCAATGAAAAATCTAAAATTGAAATTAAGAAAACAACTTTTAACATCAAAAAATTAAAAGCTTAACGATAAATTTAACAAAAGAAACAGAAAACATTCTGAAAACATTCAAATAAAATATTGTTGAAAGAAATTAACATCTAAATAAATGGAAAGACATTCTATGTTCATGGATCATAAGACTTAATGTTATTATGTTGGGAGTATTCCTCAACTTAATCTACAGATTCACCACAGTCTCTAGCAGAGAGACTTGTGAGAGACTCTCTTCCTTGTAGAAATTAACAAGCTGATTCTAAAATTTATGTGAAAACTCAAGGGATTCAGAATAGCCAAAACAATTTTGGAAGACAACAAAGTTAGAAGATTTACACTTTCCCATTTCCAATCTTACTACAAAGCTACAATAGTCAAGACAGTGCAGTACTGGTATAAGGATAGACATACAGATCAATGGAACAGGATTGGGAGTCCAGAAATAAACCCACATTTCTATGGTCAACTGATTTTCATCAAGGGTGAAAAAGAATAGTCTTTTCTACAAATGGCACTAGGATAGCTAGACAGGCTAATGCAAAATAATCAAGTTGGATCCTTACATCACACCATATGTAAAAATTGACGCAAAATGGATCAAAGACCTAAATGTAAGAGTCAAAACTGTAAAACTCTTATAAGAAAGCATAGGGGTAAATCTTCGTGACCTTGGATTTGGCAAGGATTCTTAGATAAGACAATAAAAGCACAAGCAACAAGCAAACAAATAAATAAATTGGACACCAAAATTAAAAACTTTTATGCTTCAAAGAACATCAAGAAAGTGAAAAGATAGCTTACAGAATGTGAGAAAATGTTTACAAAGTATGTATCTGATAAGGAAACTTGTATCCAGAATGTATAAAGAATGCCTACAACTCAACATTTGAAAGAAAAATAACCCAATTTTTAAAATGGTGAAAGACTTGAATAGACGTTTTTCCAAAGAAGATATACAAATGGTCAGTAAGCGCATGAAAAGTTGCTCAACATCATTGGCCATCAGGGAAATGCAAATCAAAACCACAGTGAGATATCACTTTAACGCTCAGTAGAATGGCTATAAGCAAAAAGCTACATAACAACAAATGTTGCCAAGGATGTGGAGAAATTGGAACCCTCTACACTGCTGATGGGAATGTAAAATAATGCAGCCACTTTGAAAAGCCACCTGTCAGTTCTTCAAAAAGTTAAACACATAGAGTTACCATATGACCCAGATATATACGCAAAAGAATTGAAAACAGGTACTCAAACCAATACTTGTACACAAATGTTCATAGCAACACTATTCACAATAGCCAAAATGTGGAAACAACCCAAATGTCTATTGACTGATAAATGGAGAAAGAAAATGTCGTATGTCTATACAGTGGAATATTAATCAGTCACAAAAAGGATGAACCTTGTAAATATTTTGCTAAGTGAAAGAAGCCAGACACAAAAGATCACACGCTGCATGACTCTATTTATATAAAATATCCAGAATGGGTAAATCCATAGCAACAGAAAGCAAATTATAAATTGTTAGGGACTGGCCAGGTGCAGTGGCTCATGCCTGTAATCCCAGCACTTTGGGAGGCCAAGGCGGGTGGATCACTTGAGGTCGGGAGGTCAAGACCAGCCTGGTCAACATGATGAAAACCAGTCTCTACTAAAAGTACAAAAGTTAGCCGGGCATGGTGGTGCATTCCTGTAATCCCAGCTACTGGGGAGGCTGAGGCACGAGAATCGCTTGAACCTAGGAGGTGGAGGTTGCAGTGAGCTGAGAACACACTACTGCACTGCACTCCAGCCTGGGCAACAGAGCAAGACTCTGTCTCAAAAAAAAAAAAATTCTTCAGGACTGGAGAGAAGAAAATGTGACTGCATAATGGATGTGTGCATAATGGATGTGTGGTTTTTGTTTGGGGTAATGAAAATGTTTTGGAGCTTGATGAAGGTGGTGGTTGCACAACATTGTGAATGCACTAAATGTCATTAAATTGTACATTTTTGTTAATTTTCTTATGTGAATTTCACTTTCAATAAAAAATGAAGGCTGGTCATGGTGGCTCATGCCTGTAATCCCAGCACTTTGGGAGGCCAAGGAAGGAGGATTGCTTGAGCCCAGGAGTTCAAGACCGGCCTGGGCAACATACCGAGACCCTATCTCTACAAAAAAAAATAATAAAAATTTTAAAAAGGAATGAAGTAGATATGTGCTACAACATGGATAAACCTTGAAAACATGCTATGTGAAAGAAGACAATCACAAAAAGTCACATATGATTCCATTTTTATAAAATGTCCAGAATGGTCAAATATATAGAGACAGACAAAATTAGTGGTTGCTTAGGGAAGGAGAGAGAAGAATGATATGGGCACCTGGGATGATAGCTAAAGGTTACAGAGTTTCTCTTTGAGGTGATGAAAATGTTCAAAACTGATTGTGGTAATGGTTGCATAAGTCTGAGAGTATACTTAAAACCACTGGATTGTACCATTTAAATGGGCAAATTGTATGATATGTGGATTATATTGCAAGAAAACTGTTTCAAAAAGGCCAGTATTGCATCAAATTGCATTTGGGTAATAGAAATATAACCCACAATCTCACCAATTTATCCTAACAGCTACATCATTTTGTTTAATCTCTTCTTGTGTTTGCCTGGGTGTGTATATCCATCATGCATAGGGTAGTGTTATTATCTGCTTTTTTACAGACAGACAAACTGAGACCCAGAGACGGCACTGTGTCTAAGAGCAACAGAAAAAGTGGTTTGAGCAGTGTGCTCTTGATGCCAGTGTTGCTGTGTGAAACGAATTAATACATGAAAGGACTTGGAATACTGCTTGACATATCGTAAGTGCTCAAAAATGTTAGCTATTATTAGTAGACCACATGAAAGACTTTTAGAAATAACTGTATTGTGCTTATTCCCATTTTTGGCTTGGCTCACATTATTCCCCCACCTAGATGGTTGCCTTTTGTTTGCTGCCTATTGAAATTGTTCCCTTGTTCAAGGCCCTGCTCAAATCTCCTCTTTCATGAAGCTGCTGACCTCTTCTTTCTATGTGGTATTGTGCTCACAACATTGGCACACTTTAGCAGTCTCATGTTCTCATTGTTTTGTTGTTATTGGTCTTGTTTCTGTGACCAGCTCTTCTGCTCTATTAGAAATATATTGTTGGCCAGGCGCGGTGGCTCACGCCTGTAGTCCCAGCATTTTGGGAGGCCAAGGTGGGCGGATCACAACGTCAGGATTGAGACCATCCTGGCCAACATGGTGAAACCCCCGTCTCTACTAAAAATACAAAAATTAGCTGGTGGTGTGGTGGCACGTGCCTGTAGTCCCAGCTACTTGGGAGGCTGAGGCAGAATTGCTTGAACCTGGGAGGTGGAGGTTGCAGTGAGCTGAGATCGCGCCACTGCACTCCAGCCTTGCAACAGAGCGAGACTCAAAAATAAATATTTTTTTGGCTGGGAGTGGTGGCTCACACCTGTAATCCCAGCACTTTGGGAGGCCGAGAAGGTGGGCAGATCACCTGAGGTCAGGAGTTCGAGACCAGCCTGGCCAACATGGTGAAACTCCGTCTCTACTAAAAATACAAAAATTAGCTAGGTGTGGTGGCACGCGCCTGTAATCCCAGCTACTCAGGAAGCTGAAGCACGAAAATCTCTTGAACTCGGGAAGGCGGAGGTTGCAGACTTTAGTTCATTTTTGAATGGCAGATACAACTGTTGGTTGTTTTAATCATGGCACTTTTATGTGTTTAATATATTTGCCCAAATTTAAAAAAATTAAGAGAAAGAAATGTAGGCAACTGTCAGAATTAGTATATATCACGAACAAGTACTTGAAGGGATCTCTCAAGTGTATTCATTTTTAGCCATGATTAGTCATATAATACCATAAGTATATGTAGTTATATACCAAGGGAAGAAAGCTGACTCTTCCCAGTAAGTGATGGAACTGAGTACTTTTAAATGACATCTAGTTTTGTCCAATGAATAAGAGTTAATGCCTCTCTGACAGTGGCTCTGGATTTGGGCCTAATGACAGCATTTTTTAGAGGTAACCAGGTGACTCTGTTGTGCAGACAGGTTGAAAACTATACTGTTATGTGACATGATAATCGTTAAAAGACCAACACTGTAAGCCACAGCTAGAAATGTGTTCAGGAGCATAAAAAAATCAGGAAAGCATAGATTCTTTATACCAGAGCACTATCATTAGGTGGTGCTAAAAGTGCAGGAAAACCACATTAAGCTCTAAGTTTGCCCTGCCTCAGCCCACGTGTATATCATTTGTAGAAGGAAACAGAATACTGGGAAATAGCTGATAAGAGAAATTATAGCTAAAATACATAGGGAATTATAGAAAGCAAATATGAAAAGGGAAAGAAAGCAGAAAAAGAACAAAGAAAACCACTTACAAGATGAAGTTTAAATCTGATGCTCTTCAGTGCCAGAATTGCCTGTTTTCAGAGTCATGCTTTTGTATATTAATAACACAGGTTCTCTAAGCATTTAGAAGTCTCTTATAGTTCTGAAAATTGAGAAAGGAAAAAAGTTTAAAGAGTCTAAAAAAATCAAGGTTGGGCGCATTGCCTCAGGCCTGTAATCCCAGCACTTTGGGAGGCCGAGGCGGGCGGATCACCTGAGGTCAGGAGTTCGAGACCAGCCTGGCCAACATGGTGAAACCCGTCTCTACCAAAACTACAAAAATTAGCTGGGCATGGTGGCACATGCCTGTAGTCCCAGCTACTCGGGAGACTATGGCAGGAGAATCACTTGAACCTGGAAGGTGGAGGTTGCAGTGAGCCAAGATCGCACCACTGTACTCCAGCCTGGGCAACAGAGCGAGACTCGTCTGAAAAAAAAAAAAAAAAAAGAAAAAAGAATCTAAACAAATCAATATAAGTGATGGCAGCCAAGCGCAGTGGCTCACGCCTGTAATCCTAGCAGTTTGGGAGGCCGAGGTGGGTGGACCACGAGGTCAGGAGTTCAAGACCAGCCTAACATGGTGAAACCCTGTCTCTACTAAAAATACAAAAATTAGTTGGGCATGGTGGCATGCGCCTGTAATCCCAGCTACTCAGGAGTCTGAGGCAGGAGAATCACTTGAACCCGGGAGGCAGAGGTTGCAGTGAGCCGAGATGGCGCCACTGCACTCCAGCCTGGGCGACAGAGCGAGACTATGTCTCAAAAAAAAAAAAAAAAAAAAAAAAAAAAGATGATGGCAAGCAAACTGATGCAAACTCTTAAAGAATACTGAGGCTAGGCTGGGCGTGGGGGCTCATGCCTGTAATCCCAGCACTTTGGGAGGCCGAGGTGGGTGGATCACGAGGTCAGGAGTTCAAGACCAGCCTGGCCAAGATGGTGAAACCCTGCACCTACTAAAAATAAAAAAAAATTAGCCGGGCGTGATGGCAGGTGCCTGTAATCCCAGCTACTTGGGAGGCTGAGGCAGAGAATTGCTTGAACTCGGGAGGCGAAGGTTGCAGTGAGCCGAGATCACGCCACTGCACTCCAGCCTGTGTGACAGAATGAGACTGTCTCAAAAACAACAACAACAACAACAATAATAATAATGAGGCTCACACCTGTAATCCCAACACTTTGGGAGACCAAGGTAGGAAGATCGCTTGAGAATGTGAGACAAGCCTAGGAAAACATAGTGAGACTCCATTTCTACAAAAAAAAAAATTAGCGGGGCATGGTGGTGTATGCCTGTAGTCCCAGCTACTCAGGAGGCTGAGGTGGGAGGCTCACTTAAGCCCAAGAGGTCAAGGCTGTAGTGAGTGATAATCATGCCACTGTACTCCAGTCTCCAGTCTGGGCAACAGAACGAGACCCTGTCTAAATAATAATAATAATAATAATGAAATGTTTCTCCTTTTAGTAAATATTTTTAAGTTGGCAAAACAACATCTCCTAAATATGTAAATTAAGGTATAGAGTACATAGCCTGCTAAACTCTGCACACTGTCTTTACTGTAGTTATTTGAAGAACTACCACCCTTTTTCTTCCTATCCAGGTGAGGCAGAGACACAAAGATATGGAAGAACATTGGACAGATTTACAGCGATATATTAATTAAGGTGATTTCAGAGTTGGAGCAGGAGAGGAAGCCTTATAGATATTTTTTCTTTTTCTTTTTGCTTGCTTGTATTTTCTTTTTAATTATTATTCAGTATTTCAAGTAGACAGAAAAGTACAGAGGATAATACAACAAATATCCAGGTACCCACCACCCAGCATTTTTACATAGTAGCATTTGAAGTTTTGAAATAAGACATAAAACATTCCAAATACCCTATCACCGAGGATCCTGCATCCTCTTCTTTTCCCAGAAGTGAACATTTCTCTGAATTTGATGCTTATTATGCCCATGCATGTTGTTATACTTTTACTACATATTTTATGTAGCTACAGCATAATATGCTATGTATACTTTATATAGTGACCTCATACTATACATATCCTCATGCAATTTTTTAGACTCTGTTTGAGAATTATATATTTTGATTCAGGTAGCTTAAGTTTATTTTAGCTACTCAGTAGTAATGTATTCTATTAATCTACTAATATATATTTCTTGTCTATGGACATTGAGGTTATTTTCAGTTTTTTCTTTAATGTTGTAGCAAAAACTTTCACTCATTTTTCTTGTGCCTACATGGGTATACACATTGTGAACTTGACTAAACATTTGCAAAAAGTTTTCTCCGGCGTTGTACCAGCTTAGGCTCACAAGCAGCATATGAAAGTCCCAGTTGTTCTGTTTCCTCACCAACAATCGGGGTTATATCAGTCAGAATAACTAAATTATGCTACAGTAACACAATCACAAAAATCTCAGTGTCTTAATTCAACGGTCTATTTCTTCTTCATGAAGTTTTGTTATCATAGTCACTCGGACCAGGGCTGATGGATCTTCCATCCTGACACCTGCTTCAATGAAGTAGGGGAAAAAACTGACTAAAGGGCTCAAATTTGGCTCTTCTCAATTTCTGCACACAAGTGACGATATCAATTCTGCTCACAATAAGTTGGCTCACACTTGTTTTAACAAGTCTTGTGACCACATCTAACTTCAAAGAGTTCCCACTCCTACCTTTAGGATCTGAATGTCTGTGAATGATGACTGCAGGTACTGATAAACAATACTTTTTCTAGTGCAGTGAGTATAAATAGTCTGTTTATTTTTATTTATATGTCCTGATTATTTATGAGGTTGAACATACATTCATTAAGTTTGTTGGTCACTTATGTTTTCTTTTTTGAAAATTACCTGCTTATATCCTTTGCCCATTGTCTTAGTCCATTTATGCTGCTATAACAGAATACCCCAGAGTGGGTAACTTATAAAGAACAGAAATGTATTTCTCACAGCTCTGGAGGCTGAGAAGTCTAAGCTCAAGTAACTGGCATTTGGTCTGGTGAGGGCCTTCCTGCTGTGTCCTCACAGGGCAAAAGATGGAAAGGCAAGCTAGGTAAATGCTGCATGGAGCCCTTTTCCTTCTTTCCTTCTTTCCTTCCTTCCTTCCTTTTTCTTTCTCTTTCTCTCCCTCTTTCCTTCCTTCTCTCCTTCCTTCCTTCCTTCGTTCCTTCCTTCCTCCTTCCCTCCCTCCTCCCTCCCTTCCTTCTCTTTTTTTTTCTTTCTCTTTTTCTTTCTCTCTTTTTCTTTCTTTTCTTCTTTCCTCTCTTTCTTTCCCTTTCCTTTCCCTTCCTTTCCTTTTCCCTTTCCTTTTCTTTCGTTTTTGACAGAGTCGTACTCTGTCGCCCAGGCTGGAGTGCAGTGATGTGATCATGGCTCACTGCAGCCTTGATCTTATCTGGCTCAGGTGATCCTCCCACCTCAGCCTCCCAAATAGTTGGGACTACAGGTGCACACCACCACATTCAGCTGATTATTTTTTTCTATTTTTTATTTTTTATTTTTTTGTAGAGATAAGGTTTTGCAATGTTGTCCAGGCTGGTCTCAAACTCCCGGGCTCAAGTGATCAGCTCACCTCAGCCACTCAAAGTATTGGGATTACAGGTGTGAGCCACCACAGCTAGCCCTTTTGCCCTTTTTTTTTTTGAGATGGAGTCTCGCTCTGTCACCCAGGCTGGAGTGCAGTGGTGCGATCTTGGATCACTGCAAGCTCCGCCTCCTGGGTTCACGCCATTCTCCTGCCTCAGCCTCCTGAGTAGCTGGGACTACAGGCACCCGCCAGCACGCCCAGCTAATATTTTGTATTTTTAGTAGAGACGGGGTTTCACCGTGTTAGCCAGGATGGTCTCGATCTCCTGACCTCGTGATCCACCCGCCTCGACCTCCCAAAGTGCTGGGATTACAGGCGTGAGCCACCACGCCCAGCCTAATGCTCATATATTATTTATCTTTTGGCCCAGTAATGCAACTTCTAGGAATTTACTATGAAGATACAACTTGACAAATATAAAACAATACAAGCATAAGACTACTCATTGTAGAGTTATTTATACACAATAGCAATAATGTGGAAACAACTCAAATGTCCATCAGCAAGAGACTGGGTTGAATAATAGGACATCAGCACTCTGGAGTATTGCACAGCTATTAAAAAAACAAGGACAGGCTTTGCACAGTGGCTCACTCCTGTCATGCCAGCACTTTGGGAGGCTGAGGTGGGAGGAAAGCTTGAGCCCAGGAGTTCAAGACCAGCCTGGGCAACATAGTGAGATGTCATCTCTACAAAAAATAAAATTACCTGGGTATGGTGGCACATCCTGTGGTCCAGCTACTTAGGAGGCTGAGGTGGGAGGACTGCTTGAGCCCAGGAGGTTGAGGCTGTAGTGAGGTGAGATCATGCCACTCAACCTAGGTGACAGAACAAGACCCTCAAAAAAAAAACAAAAAAAAAAAAACAGAGCAAGGACAATGATGATTTCTGTGAATTGATATGGAAAGAAAGAACTATATAGAGCAAGATAATTTTGTTCAAGAAATACAAACAAGACTCTAATAGATTCTCTTTAACAGTACAGTACATTTACTATTTCAGTTAACAGTATGTTTACATTAGTCCAAAAACAAATATATGTATTTATTTTTGCAAAAAGAAACAGAGATGTAGCTGGGCATGATGGCTCACGCCTGTAATCCCAGCATTTTGGGAGGCCGAGGTGGGCGAATCACGAGGTCAGGAGTTCAAGACCAGCCTGGCCAACATGGTGAAACCCCGTCTCTACTAACAATACAAAAAATTAGCTGGGCATAGTGGTGGATGACTGTAATCCCAGCTACTCAGGAAGTTGAGGCAGGAGAATTGCTTGAACCTGGGAGGCGGAGGTTGCAGTAAGCTGAGATTGCTCCACTGCACTCCAGCCCAGGCGACAGAGTGAGACTGCATCTAAAAAAAAAAAAAAAAAAAGAAACAGAGATGTACCAAAAATAATGAACTAGGTTATCTCTGGGGGACAGAGGAAGGAATAGGTGGAAGGGATAGAACTGAGGAAGCTAGACTTTTCTAAGCATAACTTTTTACATAGTTTTGACTTAAAAAAATTTTAACTTTGAAATTATAGATTAAAACCAGGTGTGGTGGCTCATGCCCGTAATCCCAGCACCTTGGGAGGCCGAGGTGGGCAGATAGCTTAACTCAGGAGTTCAAGACCAGCCTAGGCAACATGGCAAAATCCCATCTCTACAAAAAATACAAAAATTAGCCAGGCGTGGTGTTGTATGCCTGTAGTCTCAGCTACTTAGAGGGCTGAGGCAGAAGGATCCCTTGAAACAGGGAGGTCAAGGCTGCAATGAGCAGAGATCGTACCACTGCACTCCAGGCTGGGCAACAGAGTGAGATCCTGTCTCAAAACAAACAAAAACAAAAAAATGTGACTTGCAAAATAATGCATTGGAGTTACTGCTCTCTTAATACAAATGCTTTGAATTGTGTCTCTGCTTGTCACCCCTGGCCTTTTTTACACCCTGGGGCAATGTGCCATTGTTAGACAAGGAGGAGATGTATACCTTCCTTTTGGAAAAAGGATGACTGTAAAAGCAGAAATAAGAAAAGAGAAGCTGTGCCCACAACACTAACATGCTTTTAGGCAAGTCAATTTTAGGAAAGAGTTTATATGAAACTGAAGATCTGGGAATTGATCCCTTAAGAACAAAGTCTGAGTACCCTTTGAAGACCACTGGTATACCCGTGCCTTTTTGCCTACTCCTTTTTATTCTTACAACCTACTCCAATTGCACCTCTGTCTCCACAACTCAATTGAACATACTTTACAAAGGCCATCAATGACATGCACATTGCTAAACATACACAAAAAATCATGAGCAAGTAGTTACAAGCTTTAGGACAGATATAAAAAGAAATTCTAATGCAGAAATTTTATCCAAAGTTTCATCCATTTTATAATCAATATTAGTAAAAAAGACCAAGACACATGGGCTGGGTGCGGTGGCTCATGCCTGTAATTACAGCACTTTGGGAGGCCGAGGTGGGTGGATCACCTGAGGTCAGGAGTTTGAGACCAGCCTGGCCAACAGGGTGAGACCCCATCTCTACTTAAAATACAAAAATTAGCAGGGCGTGGTGGTGCACACCTGTTGTCCCAGCTACTTGGGAGGCTGAGACAGGAGAATCTCTTGAACCTGGGAGGTGGAGGTTGCAGCGAGCCAAGATCACGCCACTGCACTCCAGCCTGGGTGACAGACTGAGACTCTGTCAAAAACAAAAACAAAACAAAACAAAAAGACTTAAGACATGGAGTACATTAGTTTAGGGACAGGACTCCTGATCTAGCTGGCTCCAAGCAGGAGTGAGATAGTTGTGCAGGGGTGCATTTAAGCAAACCTGGCTGGTCCATTTTCTGAACTAGCCAGTCCACTAGAATTTTGATGAAGCATCTCCTCAGGTATGGGTATGTTGACTAAGAGTCAACTCTGTAAAATGTTTGAAGAGATTTATTCTGAGCCATATATGAGTGATTATGACCCGTGACACAGCCCTCAGGAGGTCCTGAGAACATGTGCCCAAGGTGGTCGGGGCACAGCTTGGTTTTATACATTTTAGGGAGGCATGAGACATCAATGAAATATGTTTAAGAAATAACATTGGTTTGGTTCAGAAAGATGGAGCAACTCAAAGCAGGGACTTCCAGGCTATAGGTAAACATTTTCTTTTTTTTTTTTCTGTGACGGAGTCTCACTTTGTTGCCCAAGCTGGAGTGCAGTGGCACGATCTCTGCTTACTGCAACCTCCGCCCGCCGGGTTCAAGCAATTCTCCTTCCTCAGCTTCCCAAGTAGCTGGGACTACAGGTGCATGCCACTACACCCGGCTAAATTTTTGTATTTTAGTAGAGACGGGGTTTCACCATGTTGCCCAGGCTGGTCTCGAACTCCTGAGGTCAGGCAATCTGCCCGCCTTGGTCTTCCAAAGTGCTGGGATTAGAGGCATGAGACACTGTGCCCAGCCAATTTAAACATTTTCTAATTGACAAATGGTTGAGTTCACAATTGTCTGAAGACCTGGGATCAATAGGAAGCACATGTTCAGGTTAAGATAAAAGATTATAATACTTCAAAAGGTTCTTTTGAAGTCTTATAATGGCTACCCTTAGAGATGATAGATGACAAATGTTTCCTATTCAGACCTTTAAAACAATGCTAGACTCTCAGTCTCTTCAGGATTGGGAGGGCCTGGAAGAAAAAGATCTAGCTGTGTTAATAGAGATTATTTACAGATGCATATTTTACCCCACAAAGCACAGCTTTGCAGGACCATTTCAAAATATGGCAAAGAAACATGTTTTGGGGTAAAATATTTTGACTTTCTTCTTTGTCACATGTCGTGCCAGAGTCAGACTGGAAAGCAAGTCACCATATATAGGGTTAAATAAAACTCATCTGATGAGAATTTATGGTTTGTTGGGCATGACTCCCCAGGCCCCTTAGATAGGAATTTGGGCCAGATTAAAAAAAAAAAAAAAAATCAAAGCTTAGTCGTGAGGCAGCTTCTGAAATGGTGGGAAAAAATGTGAGTTTTGAGGAAACATTTGGTTCAGCCATTGTTCTTAAGAGATACTGACATTTCAACCTACTATAAAGAGGGAAATTTAAAGTATTAAAGTATTAATGAGTTGGTAGGACCTGCTTTTCTTTTTCTTTTTTTTTTTTTTAAATTCACTGGCCCCGAAAGAAACTTCTCTGTCAGGCCACAATATAACCAGATACCAGACACACGAGATGTTTTGGAGGGAGGGTGGTGGAGCCAAGATTGCAGCTCCTTATTGAGGAAAACAGTCCTCAGAGATCCAGAGTCATTTCTCCTGTGTCAGCTTGAAAACCTTGGGCATCTTCTGGAGATTTCAGCGTCTCACAAAGTGCGGAAACGTGACTGGCGCAGCATCCTTTCCGGAATTGGTGATGTCCTTCCTGTAAGGGTTGATTTGCCATCTCATCAACCAAATCGGGAAAGCCGCAGCATCCTTTTCTCCAAGAATGATAGGTGGTTTATCTCAGGCTTTTCTGTCCCGGCGCCTTTCTCTCCAATGCAGTCTATGGAATATATATAGAGAGAGAGAGCGTGAGAGAGAGAGAGACGGAGTCTCGCTCTGTCGCCCAGGCTGAAGTGCAGTGGCGCGATCTTGGCTCACTGCAAGCTCCGCCTCCCGGGTTCACGCCGTTCTCCTGCCTCAGCCTCTCGAGTAGCTGAGACTACAGGCGCCCGCCACCATGCCCAGGTAATTTTTTTTGTATTTTTAGTAGAGATGGGGTTTCACCGTGTTAGCCAGCATGGTCTCGATCTGCTGACCTCGTGATCCGCCCGTCTCGGCCTCCCACAGTGCTGGGATTACAGGCATGAACCACCGCGTCCGGCCTGGAATATTTTAAAATATGCAGATTACTAACCCCTGACACTTTTGAAAGTCCTTTGTAACCAACTTCCTCCTCAATATAAAATATTAATGTAATTTGGCCGGGTGCGGTGGCTCACGCCTGTAATTCTAGCACTTTGGGAGGCCGAGGCGGGTGGACTGCCTGAGCTCAGGAGTTTGAGACCAGCCTGGGCAACACGGTGAAACTCCGTTACTACTAAAATACAAAAAATTAGCCGGGTGTGGTGGCGCGCGCCTGTAATCCTAGCTACTCAGGAGGCTGAGGCAGGAGAATTGCTGGAATCTGGGAGGCGGAGGTGCAGTGAGCCGAGATCGCGCCACTGCACTGCAGCCTGGGGGACAGGGCGAGAATCTGACTCTTTAAAAAAAGAGAAAAAAATTAATGTAATTTAATTTTTTATTTTTTTCCGCCCCCGCCGTCCCGCCCCTAGCATTAATTTTTAAAACTCGCTTTAGACACCGTTTGGAGGGGGCCAGGTGCTGAATACCTGCTGATGTAATGCAGTGATTTTTTGTTTGAGGGCCACAGGAAGACCCCTTGTGGCTGTTGTACTGGCATTCCCTCTTCATAGCAGGGATGGTGCCTCTGGACATTTTCCGACAGCAGGGATCTTTGGGTGAGGTTAGCAGCGCCAGCCCGGGTTAGCGGAAGCAGCCTTCAGGTCTCCTAGGAGAGCAGGTTTATGAGCATGCGCAGCGGATTTTCCGTTAGGGAAGCCGATGGGGCGCGGCTCCTTGGAGCATGCGCACACAAACTTTCCGCTAGGAATCAAGCGAGCATGCGCACACAGATGTTAGGGTTCGGGGGAGCTATTTGGAGCCTGCGCAGTCAGATCCGAGGACATGTTGACGTCGTCCGAGAGTCTTAAAATCCTGCTCTGGCCGGATTCCAGACTCGTGGGGGAAAGGCTGGTATGTTCGTTTTATAACAGGAGTTTTAGCGTCATCTTTTGTCCTTGGATAAGTTTTGACAAATATAAATATATTAAATATTCATTTAAAATCTCTAAGAATTAACAGGCAGCAGTGCATTAGACAAATGGGCGAAGTACTGGGGTACCAAGTTCACAGAAAAATAGTAGTTAAAAATAGACTTTAAATATATGAAAAGATGCTTAGCTGCATGTTTTTGTGTTTTTTATTTATTTATTTTTTTGAGATGGAGTCCTGTGTTGCCCAAGCTGGAGTGCAGTAATGCAATCTCGGCTCACTGCAACCTCCGCTGCCCGGGTTCAAGTGATTCTCCCACCTCAGCCTCCCGAGTAGCTGGAATTACAGGCAGGTGCCACCACGCCAGGCTAATTTTTATATTTTTAGTAGAGATGGGGTTCACCATGTTGGCCAGGCTGGTCTCGAACTCCTGACCTCAGGTTATCGGCCTGCCTCAGACTCCCAAAGTGCTGGGATTACAGGCGTGAGCCACCGCGCCCGGCCTGTTTCGTATTTTATTTTTTCTGAGACAGGTGGCACGATCACAGCTCACTACAGCCTCCACTTCCCAAGCCCAAGCAATCCTCCCACCTCAGTTTCACCAAGTGCTAGGATTACAGGCCAGCTTCAGTTTTAATAAAAATGCAAATCATCATGATTGGTGAACATTGAAACGTTTGGTAATATACTCAATACAGGAGGGTGTCAGGGAAACAGGTGCAGTGTTACAGTGCTAGTAGGAGCAGAATGCAGCAATCCTTAGTGGTTATCAAAACCATACAGAATAATATTTGCATTTTGATCCAACAATCCCACTTTGGGGAATTTTGCCTCCAAATACACTTGCATACATGTAAAGTAATATGTGTATGAGATTATTGATTGTAATAGCAAAAGGTTGTAAACTACGTGAGTATCCATCAGAAGACTGATATTATAAACTACAGTACATACACACAATGGAGCATTATGCAGCTATGAAAAAGAGTGAGGAATCAGTTCCCAACATACTAATGTGGAACCATCTCTAGCATATCTTACTAAGCGAAAAAAGCCCAGGTGCCAAACAGTGTATAAATTATGCTTTTTGTGTAGAAAAGGATAAATGAGAGTCATATGATCCTTATTTCCACATAAATTCTGGCAATATACTCAAGAAACTAATAATCATGGTTTCTTATGAGATGGAGGGTAGGTCTGAGATAGGGTGAGAGACTTCTCAATGTATTCCTCATTATAATATATTGAATTATCTGAATGCTGTTCATTAAAAACAAAAATAACACTACAGTAACTTTTTTTTAAAAAGCTAGAAACATATAATATTAAAAAAGGGGCCAGGTGCGGTGGCTCATGCTTGTAATCCCAGCATTTTGGGAGGCCGAGACGGGCAGATCACGAGGTCAGGAGATGGAGACCGTCGTGGCCAATGTGGTGAAACCCCGTCTCTACTAAAAATACAAAAATTAGACTGGCGTGGTGGCGCATGCCTGTGGTCCCAGCTACTCAGGAGGCTGAGGCAGGAGAATTGAATCGCTTGAACCAGGGAGTCGGAGGTTGCAGTGAGCCAAGATGGCGCCACTGCACTCCAGCCTGGCGACAGAGCAAGACTTCGTCTCAAAACAAAAGCAAAAAACAAAAAAACTGGAGGCTGGGTGTGTGGCTCACACCTCTAATCCCACCACTTTGGAAGACTGAGACAGGAGGATTGCTTGAGCACAGGAGTTTTGAGACCAACCTGGGCAGCATGGTGAAAACCCACATCTACAAAAAGAACATCAACAACAAAAAACCCCCAAATTAGATGGGAGTGGTGGTGGGCGCCTGTAGGCCCAACTACCCGGGAGGCTGAGGTGGGGGGATCGGTTGAGCCCAGGAGACAGAGGTTACAGTGAGCTGAGATCCTGCCACTGCACTCCAGCCTAGGTGACAGAGGAAGACTCTCAAAAAAAGAGAAAGAAAGAAAAAAAGGTGAAATTATGGGAGATTTTTCCTTTCCTTTCCTTTTTTTTTTTTTTTTTTTTTTGACAAGGTTTTCTCTGTTGCCGAGACTGCACAATGGCGCCATCACAACTCACTGCCCAGGCTCAAGCGATCTGCGGGCCTCGGCCTCCCAAAGTGTTGGGATTACAGGGGTGAGCCACTTTTCCCAGACAAGAATATTATTTTACATGTTTTTACACACAAAAGAGTTTTCTTGGAATAACAAGAGTTCATCCAAAGTGTTTTACCAATTTACATTTCCATCTGCAGTATCGAAAACCTTCCCCTTGCTGCATGTCCTCACCAGTTCTTAGAATTGACAGACTACTTTTTTTTGTCAATCTTGTGGTATAAAATATTACCTGATTTTGTTTTCACTTTGCATTTCTGTGATAATTAGCGAGGTGAGCCTCTTATATTTATTGCCCATTCGTGCTTTCTCCTTTGAGAAGTACCTTTTTTCTATTTTGCCTTTCCCTTTTTTATAGGCGTTTTAAAAATACTCTATACGTTGATCCTTTAAAGATTATTTGTGTGGCAAATATTTTCTACCAGTCTGTGGGTTGCCTTTTTGTTTGTTTTTTGTTTGTTTTGAGACTGAATCTTGCTCTGTCGCCCAGGCTGGAGTGCAGTGGTGTGATCTTGGCTCACTGCAACCTCCGCCTCCTGGGTTGGAGCAATTCTCCTGCCTCACCCTCCCGAGTAGCTGGGACTACAGGCACATGCCACCACGCCCGGCTAATTTTTTGTATTTTTAGTAGAGATGGGGTTTTGCCATGTTGCCCAGGCTGGTCTCAAACTCCTGACCTCAGCTGATGCTCCCGCCTTGGCTTCACAAAGTGCTGGGATTACAGTGTGGGTTGCCTTTTAACATAATTTCTGTTTTGTTTTTAACTTTGGAAAGGAATATATATGGAATATATATATTTAAATATATGTATTATATATAATATATAAAAATGTATATGTATTATATATAATATATAAAAATGTATATGTATTATATATAATATATAAAAATGTATATGTATTATATATAATATATAAAAATGTATATGTATTATATATAATATATAAAAATATATATGTATATATTTTTTAGATGGAGTTTCGCTCTTGTTGCCCAAGCTGGAGTGCAATGGTGCCATCTCGGCTTACTGCAACCTCCGCCCCTTGGCTTCAAGCAATTCTCCTGCCTCAGCCTCCTGAGTAGCTGGGATTACAGGTGCCTGCCACCATGTCCAGCAAATTTTTATATTTTTGGTAGAGATGGGGTTTCACCATGTTGGCCAGGCTGGTCTCGAAATCCTGACCTCAGGTGATCTACCTGCCTCAGCCTCCCAAAATGCTGGGATAACAGGCATCAGCCATGCACCTGGCCTGGAAAGGAATATTTTAATAAAATTATTTTTATTGTTTTACTTGTTTTGGAGATAGAGGATAGTTTTTTAACTAATTTTAAAATCTGACACTAATGTTTATTACTCATTTGGATATCCTCTTGCGTGAAATGCCTGTTCAAGACTTTTGCCCATTTTCTATTGTCTTATTGATTTACAAGTGTTCTTTATATATTCTGAGTACATGTCCTTTGTATATGAATAGTGTTTAGCTTGTCTTTTTTTTGAGACGGAGCCTCGCCTTGTCACCCAGGCTGGAGTGCAATGGCACAATCTCGGCTCACTGCAACCTCCGTCTTCCAGGTTTAAGCGATTCTCCTGCCTCAGCCTCCTGAGTATCTGGGATTACAGGTGCACAACACCACACCCCGCTAAGTTTTGTATTTTCAGTAGAGACGGGGATGTTGATAATAGGGAGGCTATGCCTGTGTCGGGGCAGGAGGTCTATGGGAAAACTCTGTATCTTCTGCTATATTTTGCTCCGAACCTAAAACTACTCTAGAGAAATAAGGTTTTCAAAACAAACAAGAAGTCCTCCACAATCTGTCTAACCTCCTGGTACAAACATGAGCGCAGATGAGCTTCAAGGGCAAGGTGAAATTCACAAACATTGCTTCAGATATGAAGCCTAACTACGGAGACCAAAAAATATCTCCCCTCTGACTTCAAGCATGGCTTGTGTATCTGTATTCAACAAGAATAACGTTTTTGTGGGGGATTAGAGTCGGGAGAGTGAGTGTGGTTTTCTCCAGAGTGGGAGTTAACCAGTATGTAGGAGGAAGGGTGTTTCAGGGCCATAGATGTGTCCTGCTATAACTTCATAGTCCTGGATGCTGTAATACGGCCTCCTGCAGACCTTCGTTCTATTCCACAGCTGCCCGGGGTGTTTATAAAAGTGCAACTTCAAGGTTTATTCCAGAGCTAAAGTCAGAAAAACTTTTGGCCCTTCTCTGTATCTCAGCACTTGCAAGGCTGTCCTGGTCCAAGGTAGAGAGTGTGCAACTGAAAATAGGGATGCTGTGGACTTTCTGGGCCAAGTTCCCCGTCTAGATGTTGGGCGCCTTTTTTTTTTTTTTTTTTGAGACAGTTTCGCTCTGTTGCCCAGGCTGGAATGCAGTGGCACAATCTTGGCTCACTGCAACCTCCGCCTCCCAGGTTCAAGCAATTCTCCTGCCTCAGCCTCACAAGTAGCTGGGATTACAGGCATGCACCACCACGCCTGACTAATTTTGTATTTTTTTAGTAAAGATGGGGTTCTCCATGTTGGTCAGGCTGGTCTCGAACTCCTGACCTCAGGCGATCCGCCTGCCTTGGCCTCCCAAAGTGCTGGGATTACAGGCATGAGCCACCGCACGTAGATGATACCGGGTTTCTTGATGGGGGAGCCCAAAAGAGGCATCTCAAAGGTAATTTTCATGAAGGCAGATTTGAGTCAACAGAGGAAGTGGCTTAGTCTACTTCTTGTCCCTGTTTGGAGATGGCCTTTCCCGGGACTAGGTAGGTGTTATGGTCATGTTGCATAATACTGGGTCTGCAAAGATCGCCGAATGGTTGATGGAAGAATACTATAGCAAGTCATGGATATTCTCTGTAGGGCCAGGTGCTGAGGGTTGGTGAAGTTGTCCTTTGGGGTTAGATCTCAGTTCTCCCTTAGGCCAAGAGTCAGTAAACTAAAACTCAGCCACATTCCTCTGATCCAAGTTCTGTGCCCCAGGGATCTAGGACTCCTGGGATGGAGGTGCACCTGGCCTTACGTTTTCTTTTAGATTCTAGTGAGGTCTTGGCTATCCAGGATTGCTCCTAACACTAAGAGCACCTCCAGCAAGAGTATAGCTGGCATTACTGTATAAACTCCCCTTCATGGGAAGCCTAGCTCTTGAAGGTACCTTCTTGATCTTTATAAAAGAGGAGTGAGAGCCACAGTGAGTCCTGCACTAAGAGGATCATCCTGCGATGTTGAGAGGGAAAATGGGCCTCCTGGACAGAAACACTGACACCTTGGGGCCTGCTGTAAGATCCACATCGGTCCCCCTCCACATGTTCCTTTATGCCCACATATAGTCAGTCAGATGCAGCTACAAGAGGAGACATGAGAGGCTCAGGAAAACAAAGCTGACTGTCCTCACAGGCTCTAGAAACAGGAGGCCCTGCACACCACATAGGGCCAGTAGGAAAGCCCCACAGCATGGAGCAGGAGGTAGAGGGGGCAAGAAGTACAGGAGAGAATAGCTCATCACTTTTGTTGGAGTTTATGAGGAAAAGGCAAGGGAGGGCAAGCTAAACGGCTACTTTGAATAGTTTCAGGGCTCTACTTGGCCTAGGGATGCTGGAGGCAGAGGAGTGTTGTCTCCTGGGGTGTGCTGGCCAGATGGAGGAGACTTGGCTCTGGATTGGTTAGTTTCATATCAAAGGGATGCCACAGGCTGCACCCTTTGCTTTCACTAAGAATTGTCTCGTCCCAGGAGGGGCAGCCTCAGCTAGAAAGGTTTTTAAGATGTCAAAACAGGCTGGGTGCAGTGGCTCATGCCTGTAATCCCAGCAGTTTGGGAGGCCGAGGCGGGAGGATCACAAGGTCAGGAGTTCAAGACCAGCCTGGCCAAGATGGTGAAACCCTGTCTCTACTAAAAATACAATAATTAGCCGGGTGTGATGGCAGGTGCCTGTAATCCCAGCTACTTGGGAGGCTGAGGCAGGCGAATCGCTTGAACCCGGGAGATGGAGGTTGCAGTGAGCTGAGATTGCACCACTGCACTCTAGCCTGGGTGACAGAGCAAGACTCCGTCTCAAAAAAAAAAAAAAAAGATGTCAAAACATTATAATATACAGAAAATCAAAATATATAAATACAGGCTATACTAGATGCCTATTGCTGCATAACAAGTGACTCCAAAACTTAGCAGCTTAATTCAAACATTTATTAACTCTTAGCTTCTGTGAGCTTGGTGATCCTGGCTCAGGGTCTTTCTAGAGGTTGCAGTCAAGATGTTAGTCTACAGTAATCTGAAGACTCATTTGGGGGAGAATCCATTTCCAAGCTTCTTCACATGGTTATTGGCAAGAAGCCCTAGTTCCTCCCTGGCTGTTGGAAGGAGGGAGGGCTCAGTTCTTCAGCATGTGAGTCATTCCATGGGCTGCTTGAGTGTCCTTACAACATGGCAACTGGCTTCTCCCAGAGCAGGTGACCTGAGAGAAAAGGCAAGGAGGAAGCCACATTCGTTTTATGACCCACTCTCGGAACTCACAGACCCTCACTTTTGCTTCATTTTAGTCATTAGAAGTGATTTACTACTATAAATCCAGTCCACACTCAAGGGAAGGGAGGAATATTAAATAATTAAGACCATCACAAAGTCCAACACCAAATTGATCTCCACAAATTCAGTCCAGGTACATTGTGGCAAAGGCCACACTGCCCTGGTTTGCCACAGATCCAGTGATTTCAGTCTCTTGGAGACAATGGTATTTAAACCATGAAGCTTCTCCCTTTTGTGGATTAGAGGTGTGAGATTTCTGACGCATCATGGTGAGTCTCATTTGGAGTCTGCACAAAGTTGAGGTTCCCAGGTCTCCCAGGGTCAGGTTTTCAGAAGGCCATACTTCAAAGGCTGGCGGTAGAACAACGAGTGGGTTAGGAAATGCAGGACGGGGATCCTGCCAACACCGGTTTTTGGAGTGGACTCTCTCCTTAAAGCTACCTGGTAACCTGACTGTGCTGTTTACTAAACATTACCAAGCATGTCGGGCGCGGTGGTTCATGCCTGTAATCCCAGCACTTTGGGAGGCCGAGGCGGGCAGATCACGAGGTCAGGAGATTGAGACCATCCTGGCTAATATGGTGAAACCCCATCTCTACTAAAAATACAAAAAATTAGCCGGGCGTGGTGGTGGGCACCTGTAGTCCCAGCTACTCAGCAGGCTGAGGCAGGAGAATGGCGTCAACCCGGGAGGCGGAGCTTGCAGTGAGCCGAGATCATGCCATTGCACTCCAGCCTGGGCGACAGAGTGAGACTCCATCTCAAAAAAAAATTTAAAAAAAAGCTGGGGCCGGGCGCAGTGGCTCACGCCTGTAATCCCAGCATTTTGGGAGGCTGAGGCGGGCGGATTACCTGAGGTCAGGAGTTCGAGATCAGCCTGGGCAACATGGTGAAACCCCATCTCTACTAAAAATACAAAATTAGCTGGGCGTGGTGACACATGCCTGTAATCCCAGCTACTCGGTAGGCTGAGGCAGGAGAATCGCTTGAACCTGGGAGGAGGAGGATGCGGTGAGCCGAGATTGCGCCATTGCACTCCAGCCTGGGCAACAAGAGTAAATCTCCATCTCACCAAAAAAAAAAAAAAAAAAAAAAGCCAGGCGCGGTGGCTCACGCCTGTAATCCCAGTACTTTGGGAGGCCGAGGTGGGCGGATCACCTGAGGTCAGGAGTTCGAGACCAGCCTCAACATGGAGAAACCCCGTCTCTACTAAAAATACAAAATTAGCTGGGCGTTGTAGTGCATGCCTGCAATCCCAGCTACTCGGGAGGCTGAGGCAGGAGAATTGCTTGAACCTGGGAGGCAGAGGTTGGGGTGAGCCGAGATGGTGCCATTGCACTCCTGGGCAACAAGAGCAAAACTCCGTCTCCAAAAAAAAAAAAAAAAAAAAAAAAACATTACCAAGCATCATTATAAATGAAGGGAAAATAGAAGTGAGGACAGAGAGGAGGAAGACAATTTAAAATGTTTCAGTAAATCAATAGTAGAAGGATAAAGATGTGAAATTTATTTATTTATTTTTTGAGATGGAGTCTCGCTCAGTCACCCAGTCTGGAGTGCAGTGGTGCGATCTCAGCTCACTGCAAGCTGCTCCTCCCGTGTTCATGCCATTCTCCTGCCTCAGCCTCCTGAGTAGCTGGGACTACAGGCGCCCACCACTACGCCTAGCTAATTTTTTTTGTATTTTTAGTAGAGATTGGGTTTCACCATGTTAGCCAGGATGGTCTCAATCTCCTGACCTCGTGATTCACCCGCCTTGGCCTCCCAAAGTGCTGGGATTACAGGTGTGAGCCACCGCGCCTGGCCAAAGATGTGAAATTTAAAATGTATAAACTGGGCGCGGTGGCTCACGCCTGTAATCCCAACACTTTGGGAGGCCGAGGTGGGCAGATCACCTGAGGTCAGGAGTTCAAGACCAGCCAGGCCAACATGGTGAAACCCCGTCTCCACTAAAAATATAAAAATTAGCTGGGCATGGTGGTGCACACCTGTAATCCCAGCTACTCAGGAGGCTGAGGCAGGAGAATCTCTTGAACCTGGGAGGCAGAGGTTGCAGTGAGCTGAGATTGTGCCACTACATTCCAGCCTGGGTGACAGAGCAACACTCCGTCTCAAAAAAAAAAAAAAAAGAAAGAAAGAAAAAAAGAAAATATATGTCTTCCTTTACTTCAGATAAAATTTAGTATTTGGCTAGGCGCGATGGCTCACGCCTGTAATCCCAGCACTTTAAGAGGCCGAGGTGGGTGGATCACTTGAGGTCAGGAGTTCAAGACCATCCTGGCTAACATGGTGAAATCCCGTCTCTACTAATAATACAAAAATTAGCTGGGCGTGGTGGTGGATGCCTGTAATCCACTCAGGAGGCTGAGGCAGGAGAATTGCTTGAACCTGGGAGGTGGAGGTTGCAGTGAGCCAAGATCATGCCATTGCACTTCAGCCTGGGCAAAAAGAGCGAAATTCTGTCTCAAAAAAAAAAAAAAAATTAGAATTCAAAAGTTCAAATTCCAGTAGTGGATCATCCTACAGTATACTTGATCAGTGCTTTACAAAGCTGTCAAGGTCATCAAAAACAGGGAAAGTTTGAGAAATTGTCACAGCCAAGAGGAGCCTAAGGAGACATGATTTAATTGTAATATAGTGTCCTGAATGGGGTCTTGGACCCAAAAAAGACATTAGGTAAAAACTAAGAGAATCTGAATCAACCATGGGCTTTAGTTAATAATAATTTATCAGTATTGGTTCATAAATCATAACAAATAGATCACACTGATTTAAGATATTAATAATAGGGGAAACTGGGTGTGAGGTATATGAGAACCCTCTGTACTGTCTTCTCAGCTTTCCTGTAAATCCGAAAACATCCTAAAAAATTGTTTTAAGTCTGCTTTTGCCCAACAGTTACCAAAATCTTTACAGAGAGGAAAACATCTCCTTGAGCACTAGGTTACCAATCATGGGCCATGAACATTTTTACTGTGTGCTTAAAAAGAAACAGAAAAGGCTGGGCTAGGTGGCTCATGCCTATGATCCCAGTACTTTGGGAGGCCAAGGTAGGCGGATCGCTTGAGGTCAGGAGTTCAAGACCAGTCTGACCAACATGGTGAAACCCCATCTCTACTAAAAAAAAAAACAAAAAACAAAAATTAGCTGGGTGTGGTGGTGCACGCCTGTAATCCCAGCTACTTGGGAGGCTGAGGCAGGAGAATTGCTTGAACCTGGGAGGCAGAGGTTGCAGTGAGCTGAGATCACACCACTGCACTCCAGCCTGGGCAACACATTGAGACTCTGTCTCAAAAAAAGAAAAAAGAAACAGAAAAGTTTAAAGTGTTTGACTAATCATATTTAAGCAAGTTCCCAATAAAAATAAGTTGCTCAAATGACAAATTTGTGATTCAGGGGTTTCTTTTAATTGAACAAAGAGAAATAAAGACTCCTGTGATTAAGAAAGACTTTGACATCCACAAGAGAAACTAATTTCTAGGCTTGAGAAAATTGCTTTGAGTCAGAAAATATGCTTTATTTCCCATTAATTGTTTATGAAATGTTTCTACTATTTTAACAATTTCTGTCTCATCACCAATGAATTTTTATTTCTCTTTTGATTTTTTTAATCCTCACCTCCACATCCCCCCAAAAAGCCAGAATAGTTGTTGGGGTCTTCAAATGAATGCAATTTATTATATTATCTCCCTTTTGCAAGCTAATGAGATGGATTATAAAGAAACCAAGGTTTTTTGTTTGTTTGTTTGTTTGTTTGTTTTTGAGACGGAGTCTGGCTCTGTCCCCCAGGCTGGAGTGCAGTGGCGCGATCTCGGCTCACTGCAAGCTCCGCCTCCTGCGTTCACGCCATTCTCCTGACTCAGCCTCCCGAGTAGCTGGGACTATAGGCGCCCGCCACCACGCCCGGCTGATTTTTTGTATTTTTAGTAGAGATGGGGTTTCACCGTGTTAGCCAGGATGGTCTCAATCTCCTGACCACGTTATCCACCCGCCTCGGCCTCCCAAAATGCTGGGATTACAGGCGTGAGCCACCGTGCCCGGCCCCAGAAATCAAGGTGTTTTTTTAAACAGTTTTTAGACCTAAAGCAGAACATTGTTTTTTTCTTAAAGGTTAAGAGGAGACAGAATCTCAAGAATTAGAAATAAGGCTGGGCGTGGTGGTTCATGCCTGTAATCCCAGCACTTTAGGAGGCCAAGTGGAAGGACTGCTTGAGCCCAGGAGTTTGAGACCAGCCAGGGCAACATAACCAGACCGTGTCTGTACAAAAAAATTTAAAAATTAGCCAGGCATGTTGGCATGTGCCTGTAGTTCCAGCTACTCGGGAGGCCGAGGTGGGAGGATCACTTGACCCTGGAAGGTTAAGGCTGCAGTGAGCTATGATTGCACTACTGCACTATAGTCCAGGCAACAGAGCAAGACCCAGTGTCAAGAAATTAAGTAAAAACATATTGAAGAAAAGGGAATGAATAGAAGTTAAAATAATCAGCTGGGTTCTGTGGCTCATGCCTATAATCTTGGCACTTTGGGAGGGTGAGGCAGGCGGATCACTTGAGCCCAGGAGTTCAAGACCACCCTGGGCAACATGGCAAAACTCTGTCTCTTTTAAAAAAGAAAACAAAAATCAAAACATAACCTATTTGGAGCCAAAAAAAAAACAATGAAACAAAATGGATGAGATTTAGAATAAAAGATAAAGAGCTAGAGGCCAATAAACTTTGAAAATAAAACATTAATATTTTAATATCAGAGTTGTAGTCACATGTATATGTACAAATATGTCCATCAATGCTATTAATAAAAGCAGTAAGTTGTCCAACAATAAGAAAATAATTGGCCGGGCGTGGTGGCTCATGCCTGTAATCCTAGCACTTTCAGAGGCCAAGGCAGGCAGATCGCTTGAGCTCAGGGGTTTGAGACCAGCATGGGCAACATGGTGAGACCTCGTCTCTGCAAAAAAATACAAAAAGTTAGCGGTCATGGTGGCGTGCACCTGTAATTCTAACTACTTGGGGAGCTAAGGCAGGAGGATTGCTTGAGCCCAGGAGGTGGAGGCTGCAGTGAACCAAGATCATGCCACTACAACCTGGGTGACAAAGTGAGACCCTGTCTCAAAAACAACCACAACAACAAAAAGATTCTAGGTATTTAGTCTCCATTTCTCTGTTTTGTTGCAGACCAATGACAATTTAGGGACCACACCAGTCTATAGATAACACTTAGAGTAGCACCAGTTGACCAGATCCCTCAAATATTTGATTGATTGATTGACTGATCGATTGATTTGAGATGAAGTCTCACTCTGTCGCCCAGGCTGGAGTGCAGTGGCGTGATCTCGGCTCACTGCAACCTCCCCTCCGCCTCCTGGGTTCAAGCGAGTCTCCTGCCTCAGCCTCCCGAGTATCTGGGTTTACAGGCCCACGCCACCACGCCTGGCTAATTTTTGTATTTTTAATAGAGATGGGGTTTTACCATGTTGGCCAGGCTGGTCTCGAACTCCTGGACTCAAGTGATCCACCTGCCTCAGCCTCCCAAAGTGCTGGGATTAACAGGTATGAGCCACTGTGCCTGGCCTGGAGGGAACCTATTTAATGCTCAAGAAGTCAGATCAGGAAATGGCAGATGGGTGCTATGCCTCTTGTATCAAGGCTCAGAAAAGGAGGCAGTGTGATGCTCGTTGCAATGCTGTGTTGGTCAGGAATCTTGGGGTGCAACATCCATGAACCCCAATTAAACCAGCTTAAGCCAAAAAGGAAAGGCATGGACTCACACAGCTGAAAGTCCAGCTTCCTGTCCACACTGTAAGTCAAGCCTTCAGGCATAGCTAGATCAAGCAGAGCCCTTTTTAATCTGTCTTTCTCCATACTCTCAGCCCTGCTTTCTTCCATGCTGGAAGTTCCTGCAAATATCTTAACACTGAGGTTAATTAAGCTGATTTAGATCACATGTTGACCCTTGAACTGTGGACTATCCTGATCAGCCAGGCCTGAGTCCTGTGTCCACTGCCCCTAGTTTCCAAATTCAGGCAGCTGTGACGGAGTCCTTTGAGTGTCCTCACTCATCCTGTAATTCCTGGATCATGTTTTTGTCACAGGATTTCAACAGATCACATGGATCAAGGCCTTAGGGAGGTGGTTGGGGATTCACATATGCCCTGGACCATCTGGAGCCCAAGTTGCTGCAGATCCTGTCACCACGAGTGCACACCCTCTGGCCACCATAGCAAAGAAGTCTGCAGGCAGGAGGTAGGCAGTAGGGCAGGACTGCTTATTCTGTATGGAAGAGGCAATATCTGACCCAACATGGCAGATGCCAGGAGCACAAGAAAAGCCCCCCTTGCTCCAAAGAGAACCCCTGCTCCCCCCATCTTCTGGATAGTGCCTGAAATTCTACCCAGACTGTCTTACTTTAACCTTAGGCCCACATTAAGGTCCAGATACCCATGAGAGTTACTATCAGGCATTCCTGTTGTGAAGAGTTAGAAAACAGGTTTTGTTAACAAGAGGGAATAAAAATTAGTGTAGTGTAGGAGGTGAGAAATTACAAAGACTATGAAAGACCTTGGGGGTAGGAGGTGAGAAATTACAAAGACTACGAAAGACCCTGTCACTTCCCAGCATGCCTGGGACTGGAGCTGGGTAGGGCAAGGGGTTGGGATATACATAAGTGACAAGGTGTTTTCTATATCAAGTGAGAACTCAGAAAAAGCACGATTGGAAGTGTCACTGAAACACCAGGGGTTCTGTCTAGGTCTTGCTGCTGGCTGCTCAGAAAGCCAATCACTGAGACAACGAGTATTGCCAGGGAAGAAGGCTTAGGCTTTAATCTGGTGGTGCAGCTGAGGTGAACAGGAGATGAAGGCTCAAATCTGTCTCCCCAGTCGATTAAGATTGAGGGATTTACATAGTGGGGAAGGCGGAAAATCAGGAAGTAGGAAGGGGTAAGGAAGCAGTCAGGATGGGGAGTCTGGTGTCTCATTGTCTGGAGGTAGTGATCTGATGGGTTTCAGTTCCTTGCCTGAGGGTCAGTTTCCTGAGGAAGAAACTCTGATGAGATAGTTTCAAGTTTTAAGACCAGGGGAGAGTCCATTTCTGTGTTTATTCAGCAAACTATACATATTAGTTTTATGGGACAATTGGGCTGATTTCAAAAGGAAGCCCAATGGATGGTGATTGCATAATGGAAGAGAATCCAAGAACCAAGTTCTTTTTTTTTTTTTTTTTTTTTGAGACGGGTCTCACTCTGTCACCAGGCTGGAGTGCAGTGGTGCAATCTCAGCTCACTGCAACCTCCACCTCCTGGGTTCAAGCAGTTCTCCTGCCTCAGCCTCCCAAGTAGCTGGGACTACAGACGCGTGCCACCACACCCGGCTAATTTTTTGTATTTTTAGTAGAGATGGGGTTTCACCATGTTAGCCAGGATGGCCTCAATCTCCTGACCTTGTGATCCTCCTGCCTTGGCCTCCCAAAGTGCTGGGATTACAGGCGTGAGCCACCACACCCAGCCTTTTTTTTTTTTCTTTTTTCAAGATGGAGTCTCGCTCTGTTGCCTAGGCTGGAGTGCAGTGGCATGATCTCAGCTCTCTGCAACCTCTGCCTTCCCAGTTCAAGCAATTCTCCTGCCTCAGCCTCCCAGGTAGCTGGGATTACAGGTACGCACCACCACCCTGGCTAATTTTTGTATTTTTAGTTGAGACGGGGTTTCGCCATGATGGCCAGGCTGGTCTCAAACTCCTGACCTCAAATGATGCGCCCACCTTGGCCTCCCAAAGTGCTGGGATTACAGGCATGAGCCGCCACACCAGGCCAAGAACTAAGTCTTAAAAGGATTGAGAGGTGGGACAGGTAGAGGGCTGAGGTAGGGGTAGAACATTCACAGTGGGGAAACAAATTGAACAAAGGGTGGAGATTGAAATAAAATCTGTATGTGCTGGTGGTTTTGGTTTTGCAATGCCTGCTGTATACCTGGCCACTTTACAGACAAATTCCCTTTTCTTTGTTCCATAAATAATTTTTAAAATTGTGATAAAATATACATAACATAAAATTTACCATTTTAACCATTTTTAAGTGTGCAGTTCAGTGGTATTAAGTATGTTCACATTATTGTGCTACCATCACCACTGTCTGCCTCCAGAACTTTTTCATAATTCTAAATTGAAACTCTACAGCCATTAAACACTGATTTCCCATTTCTTCCTCCCTGCAGTACCTGCTAACCATGATTCTGCTTTCTGTGTCTATGAATTTGACTATTTCAGGTACCTCATATAAGTGGAATCATACAACATGTGACCTATTGTGTCTGGCTTACTTTACTTAGCATAATGCCTTCAAAATTCTTCCAAGTTGTAACATGTATCAGAATGTCATTCCTTTTTTTTTTTTTTTGAGATGAAGTCCTGCTCTTGTTCTCCAGGCTGGAGAGTGCTATGGTGCAATTTTGGCTGACTGCGACCTCCGCCTCCCGGGTTCAAGCAATTCTCCTGCCTTGGCCCCCCAAGTAGCTGGGATTACAGGCACCTGCCCCCACGCCTGGCTAATTTTTGTATTTTTAGTAGAGATGGGGTTTCACCATGTTGGCCAGGCTGGTCTAGAACTCCCCTCAGGTGATCCACCCGCCTCAGCCTCCCAAAGTGCTGGGATTAAATAGGCATGAGCTACTGTGCCCAGCCTGGAATTTCATTCCTTTTAAAGCTGAATAGTATTCCACTGAGTGTATATACCACTTTTTTTTTTTTTTTTTCAGATGGAGTCCTACTCTGTCACCCAGGCTGGAGTGCAATGGCACGATCTTGGCTCACTGTAACCTCTGCCTCCCAGGTTCAAGCGATTTTCCTGCCTCAGCCTCCCAAGTAGCTAGGATTACAGGCGTCCGCCACCACGCCCAGCTAGTTTTTGTATTTTTAGTAGAGACCAGGCTGGTCTTGAACTCCTGACCTCAGGTGATCCACCCGCCTCGGCCTCCCAAAGTGCTGGCATTACAGGCGTGAGCCACCATGCCCAGCCACCACATTTTATCTATCCATCCTTTGATGGACATTTTGGGTTTTTCCACCTTTTGGCTATTTTGAGTAATTCTGCCATGAGCAAGGGTGTACAAATATCTGTTTGAATCCCTGCTTGCAGTTCTTTGTGTATACACCCAGAAATGGAGTTACTGCATCATATAGTAATTCTTTACTTAATTTTCTGAGGAACTGCTATACTGTTTTCTACAGTGACTGTACCATTTTACATTCCCACCAACAGTGCACAAGGTTCCAATTTCTCCATATCCTCACCAATACTTTTTTTTCTTTCTAAAATAATAACCCCCCTATTGGGTATGAGGTGGTAACACATTGTGGTTTTGATTTGCACTTCCCTAATGATTAGTGATGTTGATCATTTTTTTCATGTGCTTATTGATCATTTGTATATCTTCTTTGGAGAAATGTCTTGAAATCCTTTGCCTGTTTCAAAATTGGGTTTGTTGTTGTTGAGTTGTAGGAGTTCTTCATATATTCTGGTATCAGTCCATTAACAGATTATGTGATTTACAAATATTTTCTCACCATTGAATATGATGATAGTTGTAGGATTCTCACATATGGCTTTTATTATGTTGAGGTAGTTTACTTCTATTTCTCATTTGTTGAGTGGTTTTAGCATGAAAGTGTGTTAAATTTTGTCAAGTGCTTTTTCTGCATCAGTAGAGATGATAATATGTTTATTTTTAACCTTCATTCTGTTAATGTGATGTTTTACATTGGTTGATTTTTGTGTACTAAACTATCTTTGCATTCCAGGAATAAGTCCCTCTTGGTCATGGTGTGTAATCCTTTTAATATGTTGCTGAATTTGGTATCCTAGTACTTTGTTGAAGACTTGTGCATCAATATTCATAAAGGATATTGGTCTATAGCTTTCTTTTTTTGTAGTGGCTTTGGTATCAGGGTAATGCCAGCTCCATAGAATGACTAGTAAGTGTTCCCTCTTCAATTTTTGAAAGGTTTGAGAAAGATTGGTGTTAGTTCTTTGTTAAATGTTTGGTAGAATTCCACAGTGAAGCCTTGAGCTCAGGGCTATAGAGAGGGATTTCATAAGAAGGAAGTAGACCAATTGTTCATGGTCTGTGAAAGAAGCAATAAAAGAAACAGGCTCAGATTAGGAAAGGAAAGGTGGTGTTTGGAGAGTAGGGAGAAAATCCTTGCTCAAAGAATGGTCAAGACAGTTTCAAATGGCCTCTAACCTGGACCTCTCAGAAGAGGGGGACGAACAGGCAACAGCCTCGTGGTTCTCCAGCCTCCAGGTGATGGACTGGGTTGGACTGGCTCTCTGGTCTCTCTAACTCAAGGGCTCCATGATTCTATGATGTCACTGACGAGAGAAGAATGGGGAGCTGGGCTCAGCTCCAGCTGTTCCGATTCCTCTCTCCTCTGGGTCCTGATAGTTTTTGGGGTGAGGGAGGTGAGCTGCGTGATCACACATGTCCCAGCTCAGTCTCCCCTCTGGCCACCTCAGCCCCCACCACAGTTATGGAGAGAAATTAGCCAGTGTGAGTCAACTCTGCAACAAGCAGAGCATCTTTCATGAAGCTGAACTGACCAAAAGAACAACAAAGAAAACAGCTTTTTATTCCTCTGTTTCTAGAAAACTTAAAGAACAAGAGAACTGCATTCAAATTGAGCTGGAAAAGAATATTTGGACAGTCTGTGATTGTGAGAGTGGATGAGTCTTCTAGCTAAACCTATGAGCTTTGAAACCACAGCAATCACTTTCTTCATCATCCTTCTAATTTGCCTCATTTGCATCCTCCTTTTATTGGTGGTTTTTTTATATAAATGGTATAAATCCATGCTGATAATTGGGATCAGATTTCAAGTCACATTAGCAAATGTATATAGAAATAATGTAAAACAATTTAAAACAGAACAAGTAATGATACCATAATTATCTACTTTTCCATTTCAGCATTTTAGAAATGCTGATATCCTGTTTAAAAGTGAAGTTTCTATACCACACCTTAAAATCAGGGCCATTCTTCCTTTTCTGAATTTGTGGCTTGTTTGTTTTCAGTTTCCAAGGCAGGAAAGGTAAAGAGACAAAGAAAGTGCCTTGTACAGATGCAAACGGAGGTGTAGACTGTGCAGCTGCCAAAGTGGTGACAAGCAATCCAGAGGACCATGAAAGGCGAGTGTGGTGCAGGATGTGGCAGAGGCCATTTTGTGTTTGATAGTGGGGATGAGGATGCATGAATGTTTAAAACTCTACCGATTAATTTTCTAGGATCTTAATGCAAGTCATGAACTTGAATGTGCCGATGAGGCCTGGCATTCTTGTCCAGAGACAGAGTAAGGAAGTGTTGGCCACACCCTTAGAAAACAGAAGGGACATGGAGGCAGAGGAGGAGAACCAAATAAATGAGAAGCAAGAGCCTGAGAATGCTGGAGAAACTGGTCAAGAAGAGGTGATGTGTTTTTCTACTCTCAAAGAGCAGTTTAGAATTTGTTTGATTGAAAAGAAGGTACATTCCTCAGCTAGGTATAATAATAGGAGATGGAGGACCGGGCGGGTGGCTCACGCCTGTAATCCCAGCATTTTGGGAGGCCAAGGAGGGCGGATCACGAGGGCACATCGAGACCAGCCTGGCCAACATGGTGAAACCCCGTCTCTACTAAAAATACAAAAATTAGCCGGGCGTGGTGGCACCCGCCTGTAATCCCAGCTACTTGGGAGGCTGAGGCAGGAGAATCGCTTGAACCCGGGAGTCAGAGGTTGCAGTGAGCCAAGATCGCCACTGCACTCCAGCCTGGTGACAGAGCGAGACTCCATCTCAAATAATAATAATAATAATAATAATAAATAATAATAATAATAATAGGAGATGGAGTTGCATATAACTTAGGTTTGTAAGTAGAATGAGTCCAATGCCCACAGTCATTTAAGCCATTCTGGTTGCTTATCAGTTCGTGTTACTAAACCATTACATATGCCAAGTCTAGAAACTTGCTTAGTCTTCATTCTTACATTTATGTTTTTCTTAATAATTCCCCTTCAGTTTGTTTTTCTCAAAATCCTAGAATCTTAGAGCTGTTAAGAGACTATCTAGGGATCCAGCCCTCTCCTGTTTCCAATGAGAAAACGAGATGAATTGTTTACCTCTCCACTACGGCCAAGCTCAGGCCCAGACTGCAGCCCCCTGTGCTAGCTCCAGGGTCCTACAACAGCACACAACACAGCTGGGTCCTTCTTGAGCTCTGTGTCTGCGATTCCCTGACAGGAACAACTCACATACCCTCCCACCCCATGGCCATGCCCGGTTGACGACAGAATGATGGTCCTGGTGGCTCTTGGGTTTGACCACTTCATGGAGAGAATTACATGTCACCAAATGTTATTTGAATATGTCAATGTGTGCTTTTATAACCATAAAAATGTGAAAATGTGATCATGATGGATTATTGCTACTTTCCTATATCATTTAGAAATGCTTTTTCTGTTTCTCGTTAACAGTGTACATATAACCTGTAATTTTAAAAGCAGGGCTTGTCATAAATTGATTATTTGTTTATATTGTTTGTCCCATTCTCTTGCAGGATGATGGTTTGCAGAAAATACACACATCTGTCACTAGAACTCCTTCAGTTGTTGAAAGCCAAAAAAGACCTTTAAAAGGAGTGACATTTTCTAGGGAGGTAATTGTTGTGGATCTTGGGAATGAATACCCTACACCTCGAAGCTATACTCGAGAACATAAAGAGAGGAAATGAAGCTCAAAAAAGGGTAAGAGTGAAAGAAAATGTAACGTTTGACTAACGTTGAAAGACTGAGGGTACAAAATCATGTTGAAACAACAAAACAATGGGGAATTAAGCAAATAAAGATATTATTTTACCTTTGTGCAGAAAGGAGTGGGCCATGTGCAAAATTCTGTAAGTAAAATACTTAGAGCTTGAATATAATTTTTTAAAAATTCAAATCTGAGTTCAAGAAATTGATTGTATTGCCCTTAAAACTGTCTACTCAAACACTGTTCTGGCATGTGAATAAAGTGATTTTTGTTTGTACAAATACCTATTAGGTACATCATATTCAAGGGGGATTTTTTGAAATAATACATGTTCTGCATGCTCTGATCATAGGCATTCATGACCAAATAACACTACAGCTGTCATCACGGAAGCTTCCATAACTGTCGTCTTCTACTACATAATCCCCATTGAACTCAGTCCTGAAACCTTTCTTGTACTGACCACTGCTTTTTAAAAATTGGTACAGGCTGGGCACGGTGGCTCACGCCTGTAATCCCAGCACTTTGGGAGGCTGAGGTGGGTGGATCACCTGAGGTCAGGAGTTCGAGACCAGCCTGGTCAACGTGGTGAAACCCCGTCTCTACTGAAAATACAAAAATTAGTCCGGCGTGGTGGCGTGCCTCTGTAATCCCAGCTACTCGGGAGGCTGAGGTGGGAGAATTGCTTGAACCAGGGAGGCAGAGGCTGCAGTAAGCTGAGATTGTGCCACTGCACCCCAGCCTGGGCAACAGAGCAAGACCCCATCTCAAAAAAAAAATTGGTACAAAAAACAAACTACAACAGCCTGGGCAATATAGGGAACTCTGTCTCGACAAAAAATAAAAATAAAATAAGCCTGACATGGTGGTGCATGCCTTTAGTCCCAGCTACTAGGGAAAAACAGGCCTGACGTGGTGGCTCACACCTGTAATCCCAGCACTTTGGGTGGCTGAGGCGGGCAGATCACCTGAGGCCAGGAGTTCGAGACCCAGCCTGGCCAAAATGGTGAAACCCCATCTCTACTAAAAATACAAAAAAATTAGTGGGGTGTGGTGTTGCACTCCTGTAATCCTAGCTACTCAGGAGGCTGAGGCAGGGGAATTGCTTGAACCTGGGAGGCAGAGGTTGCAATGAGCTGAGATTGCGCTACTGCACTCCAGCCTGGGTGACAGAGGGAGACTCCATCTCAAAAAAAACAAAAACACAAACTACTACCAACAACAAAACATCCTATTACTTTATGCAAGTTCTGAGATTATACTATTCTTGATTTCAGTGGTTTAAAACTTGCTGTCCATGTGTGGAATATGACAGTACAGACTGCTACAACATCATCCACACAGCTGCAGTATACATTTGTGACATGTCTAAGGGGCTCTGAGAGAAAAAGCAGATTCATTTGATTCAGAGGCCTCGCCCATTGTCATGTGGATGTTCCATAAATGTCTGTGGAATGATTGGGAGTATAAGTGATAAAATATTTTAGAATGTGGAACTATTGCCAAATGGGGTGTACGGACACCCTCTGCTGGGAGGCATGTCGCTGTGGGCTGGGACCATCCCACTGAGAGGAGGAAAAGGAACTTAGACAAATGGAAGGATTAGATAGATAAGACAAGCAGCTGGGGAAGAACATGAGTCAAGGCAAAGAGGTGAGGATGTGTATTGGGTTTGGTTCACACCAGTTGGCTGTCGCTGAATGTGGGTGTAGAGGAGAGTTGAGAGGCAACAGTGAAGTGTGGTGAGAAGTCAAAGTGAGGTTCACTTAGGATCCCAGGCTAAGGGTATAAAGTGGGAAATGGATCCAAGCTATGTGGACTGTTGGGGGAAGGTGCCTACGGATATA
Source organism: Pan paniscus (assembly GCF_029289425.2). Classification (NCBI taxonomy): domain Eukaryota; kingdom Metazoa; phylum Chordata; class Mammalia; order Primates; family Hominidae; genus Pan; species Pan paniscus. The sequence continues at coordinate 65,210,711 of NC_073261.2, read as the reverse complement.
TTCAGAGTCTCTAAATTTTTTATCTTTCACCTGATAATACTAAATTTAAAAAAAATTTCATTTTGGTAAAAGATATATGACATAAAACTTGCCACCTTAACCATTTATTTTATTTTATTTTTTGAGACAGGGTCTCACTCTGTTGCCTAGGCTGGAGCGCAGTGGTGCGATCAGGGCTCATTGCAGCCTTGACCTCCGGGGCTTAAGCAATCCTCCCACCTCAGTCACCAGAGGAACTAGGACTACAGGCACATGCCACCATGCCCAGCTAACTTTCGTATTTTTTGTTGAGACGGGATTTCACCATGTTGCCCAGGCTGGTCTCGAACTCCTGAGCTCAAGAAATCCACCCACCTTGGCCTCCCAAAGTGCTGGGATTACAGGTGTGAGCCACCATGCCAGGCTTCATCTTAGCCATTTTTAAGTGTACAGTTCAATAGTGTTTTAAGTACATTCACATTGCAGTACAATTGTCACCACAGTTTTGTAGAAGTTCCAATAGAGGAAAATGATGGGAAAATTGGCCATCAATACCTATAATCATATAGGCACATGGAATTCCAGAAAGCCATCCGGATCACGACTGTAACGTGAACAGCAGCACAGTCAACAAAGAGCATCTGGCACTAAACGTCCATTTGACTTTTATTGGTTCTGTGCTTTTTTGTATTTGATTTGTAAATTTCTTTTCTTTCTTTTTTTTTTTTTTTTTTTTTTTTTTGAGACGGAGTCTCGCTGTCACCCAGGCTGGAGTGCAGCGGCGCGATCTCGGCACACTGCAAGCTCCGCCTGCCGGGTTCACACCATTCTCCTGCCTAAGCCTCCCGAGTAGCTGGGACTACAGGCGCCCGCCACCATGACCAGCTAATTTTTTGTATTTTTAGTAGCGATGGGGTTTCACTGTGTTAGCCAGGATGGTCTCGATCTCCTGACCTCGTGATCTGCCAGCCTTGGCCTCCCAAAGTGCTGGGATTACAGGCGTGAGCCACCGCACCTGGCCTGTAAATTTCTTTTAGTTTTAAAGTTAGATGAAAGCTTTTAGGTTAGGGAGTTGATATCCGTCTTTGCGTTTCTACATGTTTTTAAGTGACACTATAATATACATAATCTTAGGCAATAATGGAAGAAGTCCATGAGAGCTTTCCTCCAGGAGTAAGTTATTGAGGATTAGCAACTAGGAGGTGGTAAATGGAGATGGCTCCAGTGATGATTCAGATTTGAAGGATGTGGACCTGGAATAGAAGGTGGCAGAATGTAATGAGAAGATGAAGAAAGATTAAGGCACATCACTTCCTGGTTAGATGTGGGAGGAGCGAGAGGAGGGCGCAAAGATGGCTCCTGAGTTTGGATACCTGCCAGACAGTCAGGAATAGGAGAGTCCAGGGAAGTAACTAGTTAGGGCAAAAAGATTAGGCAGGTTGGCCGGGCGCGGTGACTCACGCTTGTAATCCTAACACTTTGGGAGGCCGAGGTGGGCGGATCACGAGGTCAGGAGTTTGAGACCAGCCTGGCCAACATGTTGAAACCCCGTCTCAACTAAAGATACAAAAAAATTTAGCCAGGCGTGGTGGCATGTGCCTGTAATCCCAGCTACTCGGGAGGCTGAGGCAGGAGAATCACTTGAACCTGGGAGGTGGAGGTTGCAGTGAGCTGAGATCGTGCCATTGCACTCCAGCCTGGGTGACAGGGCGAGACTCTGTCTCAAAAAAAAAAAAAAAAAAAAGAGATTAGGCAGCTTTTAGCTCTGTTAAATTTGAAGTACTGACTACAGATTCAACTGAAGATGCTCCACGGACAGTGAAGCTGTAGGGCTCCATGTGTCTATCTCCTAAGCTATGGCTCCAGAGAAAAAGTTGAGCAGTTTTTTCTCAATGCCTGTTGGTGTTTCACTTGCAAAGGTGGGATCAAACTTGCCACTTTACCTCTTTAATTAGCTGTTGGTCCAGGGACTTTCTTCAAATGACTACCTCAAACAGGACACATCACCCAAAAGCCAAAAGGGAAAAGCTTGATAAAGCTTGGACTACTTAAAAAATTTTTTTTGTTGTTTAGGAAAAAAATATATATATACACACACACACACACACACACACACACACAAAGTCCAAACCCCAACAGTAAACTAGGAAGGCCTTCTTTTTTTTTTTTTTTTTTTTTGAGACGGAGTCTCGCTCTTTCGCCCAGGCTGGACATGCGTTTGCAATCACATTCTTTCGTTCTCTCTAAAGGATTATTACGTGAATAAAATGGAAATACTCCTGCAGTAACATGGAACTAGTTGGAAAGGTGCCGGGAAGGCGAGAGGGCGAGAGACTGCGTCGCGGAAAAAACCGCAGCGCGGCAACTGGGCGCAGACTCGCTCTTAGGCGAAATCCGCAAACGGTGTGACGTGTGCGCGCTGTGGCCCCAAAGGCCGGTCTTACAGCGACCTGGGCGTTCGAGGTCGTGTCCTCGAGGGCTATAGGGAGCCTGCCGAGGCCACCTGACGGCCGTGTCGCGTCTGCACTGCCGGTTGGACTCTCAGGCACCCGCTACTCAGCGCCCTGCTTCCCGGCGCCGGGAACCACGAGCCCGCCAGCACCGCGGAACCTGCAGCGCCCTCCGCCCTTCGCAGGCGGCCCAGGCAGCCCCGTCCCGCCCTAGCGTTAGGAGACGCGCAGGGGAACCCCGGCGGCCGCAGCCCCTCCCCGCCCGCGCGTCCCCGCGCGTCCCCGCGCGACCCGCCTCCCAGATCCCGGCTGGGGCTCCCGGGCGCGCAGCGGCGGGGCGGGGCGGGGCGGGGCGGGGCCGGGGGCGGGGCCTTCTGGCAGTTTCTGGGAGCTGCGAACGCGCCGCCCCGGGGCTCGGCGGCCGGAAACGCTGGCTTCGGAGCCTTAGGCGCCGCGGCCTTTCCTTGTTTTCCGCCCAGTCCGCGCCGCCATGGCCAAGTGGGGCCAGGGGAACCCCCACTGGATCGTGGAGGAGCGGGAGGACGGGACCAACGTGAACAACTGGCGCTGGCGCAGCCGGCGGCGGCCTCCTTCCGGGATCTGGGGAGGGCCGGGCCGCGGGAGCCGGGGCTGCCCTGGGGTCTGTGCGGGGCCGCGGGGCCAGGGGGTCAGGGGGCCGCCCCCCCTCCTCAGCTGCTGGACGCAGGGTTCGGCCTTCGCCTCTCGGCTCGGGAGAGTCCTTGAGTACGGAGACCGGTGAGGAGGGTTGCAGCTGCCTCTCTTTGAAAGTTGGGTTGGGCCCCAAGAGTGACTTCCGACAGACCTTTCCACTCCCACCGTCTGTGGCCTGAGGGCCTTCCCTTCTCCTCCCGCCCACTCCTCTGGATGTTTCGGGGAGTTAGAAGGGAGCTGGATTGAGAGACTGTGTTAGGGGCAGGGGTATGAAACGTAGTGGAAAGGGCAGAAATTTGGATCTCAGTTCGCGCCCACCCCGCAGGCGCCTCCCGCGAGCCGGGCCCTCTGTGAGTGAGACAAGCTCCCCTTCCTTTACGCGCCTCACCTGGCGCGTGGGGAGAGGTCGGCAGCCCTCCGCCGCAGAACCTCCGGAAGGTATGTCCTCTGCCCTGCGCCTCTGGCCGGGGCTGTGGTCCCTCCAGGCCGTCGAGGGGATGCCGAGGCCGGTCCCCAGAGGAGCATGACTTGGTTGGTCCGGAGGAGCTCTGAGGGCATGGGCAATCTTGGCTCGCTGCAACCTCAGCTTCCAGAGTTCAAGCGAGTCTCCTGCTTCAGCCTCATGAGTAGCTGGGACTACAGGTGCGTGCCACTACGTCCGTCTGATGTTTGTATTTTTAGTAGAGACAGGGTTTCACCGTGTTGGTCAGGCTGCTCTCGAACTCCAGATCTCGTGATCCGCCCACCTGGGCCTACTAAAGTGCTGGGATTACAGGCGTGAGCTAGATCTGACTTTCTAGTGTCTTAGCCTTGGCCCGATGGACATGTCATTTCTCTCAGCTCGTTTCTGTACCCTAAAGTGAGAATATTACCTGGGAAGATTACATTAGACGATGTATATGCGAAGACACTTGATAGCTGGTATTGTCATGATTCTGATTATTTCACTACTGCTACTTTCCATGTGGCCTAGGCTTTGCCTATTTCCAGTGGGCGAGCTAGCTAGATCCTCCTCCCTTAAATAAGCCAGTGTTTTTAAGACAGAATACTACTTGCATAGTGGACAATAATATCTTAAAGAACTGAGCAGGATGAAAAGAATTTGGTAGAAAGCAGGTTTGAGGAGCACATTGGAGGTTGGCAGGTTTCGAGGCTGCTTGAGAGGACTTGGGCCGATCTGGGCTGGGCTTGGACGTGACCCTGGCACCCAGGCAGGTGGATCCCAGCTGGGGCTTCCATTCACGACTTTCTGGTCCCTGGCAGGACAGAGCGGGATGCCACCAGCTGGTCCAAAGGGAAGTTCCAGGAGCTCCTGGTGGGCATCGCTGTGGAGAATGACTCTGGCCGCGGCGAGATCAACGAGTTGAAGCAGGTGGAAGGGGCGGCTTCGTGCAGCAGCCGCAAAGGAAAGCTGATTTTCTTCTATCAGTGGAACATCAAACTGGGCTGGAAAGGTAACAGGGGCCTCAGGGTACTAGTGGGGCTGGGGACAAAGTGCGTTCATCATTCAGCGAATGTTTTTACAGCCCCTGCTATGGGCCTGGCACACTGACTGGCTCCTGAATCAGCGTTAGTAGATCCTGACACTCTGGCCACACTTGAGTTCCGTGGGCCAAGAAGGATGGGGGTTTCCCTTCTCGCAGCACTCGCAGCTGCTTAGAGCTCATTGCTGTCAGCTGGGCCCTCTTCTACCAGGCCCTTGTGAACACGAGTCTCCCGGCATTGCTGCCTGGAGCACTCTTCCCCCAGGTAGCTGCCTGCCTCCTTCAGGTCTTTGTCCTGAGTAAATCCATCTCTGTGCATCCTTGGAGACTCCTGCCTTGTGCCATCTTTCTTCCCTACTTTATTTTTCCCCAAGGCACTGAAACTTGCTTTACAAAACTAGCTTACTGTCCTGCTCCCTCTTTCTGTCATTCAGTAGGGTAGGGATTTTTTTTTAAAACGGCTTTTTTGAGACATAATTCACTCATTTAGTGTGTATAATTTATTGGTTTTCGGTATAGTCACAGAGTTGTGCAGCCATCACTACAATCAATTTAGGAACATTTCACCACCCCAAAACAAAACCCTGGACCCATGAGCAGTCACTCTTGTTGCCCTCCTCTTCCCCAGTCCCTGGTGTCTGCTCACCCGTTTTCTCTGGATTGGCCTCTGAACATTTCACATAGATGAATCATTTAGGATGTGTTTTTTGGTGTCTGCCTTCTTTTACTTCATAATGTGTTCAATGGTCATCCGTGTTGTGTCAGGTAGCAGCACTTTATTCTTTTTTATAGCTGATGAATATTCCACGGGTGCATATACTGCATTCTGTTTCTCCATTTATCAGTTGCCGGGCATTTTGGGTGTGTCCACTTTTGGGGTCTGTGGGTTCAGTTCTCCAATGGTGCCTCGATCCTGGCTGAGCAGACAGCGTGTGCGCACTCAGTCCTTGTTGAGGGAGCCAAGTCTGTGGCGATGCAGGGAAGGGGAAGAGGAGGAGTTAGGGTTTGAGCCTCAGCCCAGGAGTCAGCTCCTATCTGGAGTGTGTGCCCCAGAGCAGTCCAGTGAGTTGGCCTCGAGCCTCTGCCCTGCTGGCTGCCTTTCTCACAGACGAGGGTGTTCAGCCCTTCCCCCTTCGCCTCAGAACAGGCTCAGAACTCCTCTGGCTGGGAGTTTGCCTCTCTTGCAGCCCCCTGTGTCTGCTGCTGTCTGGATCATAGCAGTCTGGCTCCCTGCCCACTCCCCCAGCACCGAGCCCTAAGGCCTGAGGAACCTTGTGGGCCTTGTGTCTTTTCCATCTCCCTTGGCTCCTTTGCAAGGATAAGACCCAGCCACTGCCAGGCAGCAGCCAGAGGACGGGCTGTTAGGGCTTGTCCTAACACCTCCCAGCTGCTCTCCTCCAGCAGCAAGTCTCTAGGGTGGCAGCTGGGACCCACTGGGGAGGAGGCAACACTCTAGTCCTGAGAGAAGTCTACCTGCCTGGTATCCCCCACACAATGTCCCCAAGCCAGAGCCTCCCTCCCCTCCGTGGTCAGAACGTACTGTCCCTTTCTGTCCTTCTATCGCTTTTGTGACTGCTTCTCCCCTTCAGGGTACTCCTTTGTCCTGCTTTGCCCAGGCAAAGAGTACCCTGGGACAAGAAGAGGAATATGGGTGCACTTGCCCCACACTCCTCTCAGGACGGCGGGCTGCTGACTCCTCATGCCCTCTCCTTGGCCATGGCCTGCCTGACCTTTCTTCCGTGGCTGCTCAGGGGGCCCTGGAGTGGTGGAACCCTGTGAGGGCAGCTGAGCTATTCAGTGAGGTAGGGCAGTTTTTCATAAAATCAATTTTTTTTTCGTTTTTGAGGCAAGGCTCACTGCAGCCTTGACCTCCCAGCAATCCTCCCACCTCAGCCTTCCAAGTAACTGGGACCTCAGGTGTGCGCCACCATGCCCAGATAATTTTATTTTGTAGAGACAGTGTCTCCCTGTGTTGCCCAGGATGGTCTTTAAACTCCTGGGCTCAATCCATCCTCACCACAGCCTTTCAAAGTGCTGAGATTATAGGCATGTGCCACAGTGCCTGGCCCAGTTGTTACTTTGTATTATAATTGAAGAACCCATTTTGCTCATTTTAGGCATCGTTAAAGAATCTGGAGTGAAGCACAAGGGATTGATTGAAATACCCAATCTTTCTGAGGAAAATGAAGTAGATGACACTGAGGTATGTGATCAAGTTTCTATTTCTTTTGTTCTTTTTTCAGTCAAGCTTCTGCTACAGACATTGGGCATTTCGAATAGTGTTGATCAGACTGTGTGGTTCCTGTGTGGTAGTTCGGGTGCCTTGTGGAGGGCCTGTTTGCCGAGAAGGATTGCCGTACTGTGGGGGCAGCGTGTTGTGTGGAGCTGGAGTGGTACAGGAAAGAGAGTAAGCCCCAGGAAGCCCTGAGCTCCCCCGAGGACCAGGCAAGGGGCCTGGGCAGCTGGCTGCACCCTCCTTAGCCTCCTCATCTGTGAAAAGGGGTTAATTTCTCTTCCAGGGGTGTTGTCACGTTAGATGTGACAGTGTGTGCACTGTAAACTGCTCAGGCAGCTTGCATGGCTTTTTTTTTTTTTTTTTTTAATTGATCATTCTTGGGTGTTTCTCGCAGAGGGGGATTTGGCAGGGTCACAGGACAATAGTGGAGGGAAGGTCAGCAGATAAACAAGTGAACAAAGGTCTCTGGTTTTCCTAGGCAGAGGACCCTGCGGCCTTCCGCAGTGTTTGTGTCCCTGGGTGCTTGAGATTAGGGAGTGGTGATGACTCTTAAGGAGCATACTGCCTTCAAGCATCTGTTTAACAAAGCACATCTTGCACCGCCCTTAATCCATTCAACCCTGAGTGGATACAGCACATGTTTCAGAGAGCACAGGGTTGGGGGTAAGGTCACAGATCAACAGGATCCCAAGGCAGAAGAATTTTTCTTAGTACAGAACAAAATGAAAAGTTTCCCATGTCTACCTCTTTCTACACAGACACGGCAACCATCCGATTTCTCAATCTTTTCCCCACCTTTCCCCCCTTTCTATTCCACAAAACAGCCATTGTCATCATGGCCCGTTCTCAATGAGCTGTTGGGTACACCTCCCAGACGGGGTGGTGGCCGGGCAGAGGAGCTCCTCACTTCCCAGTAGGGGCGGCCGGGCAGAGGCACCCCTCACCTCCCGGATGGGGCGGCTGGCCGGGTGGGGGGCTGACCCCCCCACCTCCCTCCCGGATGGGGCGGCTGGCCGGGCGGGGGGGCTGACCCCCCCCACCTCCCTCCCGGACGTGGTGGCTGCCGGGTGGAGACGGTCCTCACTTCCCAGACGGGGTGGCTGCTGGGCGAAGGGGCTCCTCACTTCTCAGACGGGGCGGTTGCCAGGCAGAGGGTCTCCTCACTTTTCAGACGGGGCGGCCGGGCAGAGACGCTCCTCACATCACGGACGGGGCGGCAGGGCAGAGGTGCTCCCCACATCTCAGACGATGGGCGGCTGGGCAGAGACGCTCCTCACTTCCCAGATGGGATGGCGGCCGGGAAGTGGCGCTCCTCACTTCCTAGATGAGATGGCGGCCGGGCAGAGACGCTCCTCACTTTCCAGACTGGGCAGCCAGGCAGAGGGGCTCCTCACATCCCAGACGATGGGCGGCTGGGCAGAGACGCTCCTCACTTCCCAGACGGGGTGGCGGCGGCTGGGCAGAGGCTGCAATCTCAGCACTTTGGGAGGCCAAGGCAGGCTGCTGGGAGGTGGAGGTTGTAGCGAGCCGAGTTCACGCCACTGCACTCCAGCCTGGGCACCATTGAGCACTGAGTGAACGAGACTCCGTCTGCAATCCTGGCACCTCGGGAGGCCGAGGCTGGCGGATCACTCGCGGTTAGGAGCTGGAGACCAGCCCGGCCAACACAGCGAAACCCCGTCTCCACCAAAAAAATACGAAAACCAGTCAGGCGTGGTGGTGCACGCCTGCAATCGCAATCGCAGGCACTCGGCAGGCTGAGGCAGGAGAATCAGGCAGGGAGGTTGCAGTGAGCCGAGATGGCAGCAGTACCGTCCAGCTTCGGCTCGGCATCAGAGGGAGACCGTGGAAAGAGAGGGAGAGGGAGACCGTGGAAAGAGGGGAGAGGGAGAGGGAGAGCGCATGGCTTGATGAATGTGACTCTCTCTCTTCTCCTGCACCTTTGCCGTTTCCCTTTAATGGTGAAAAGTCTCAGCCTTTAGCTGCTCTCTCTCCCTTGGTTATGCCTCACGGTTTTTTGTAAACTACCCAGTTAGTACGTGTTGCTTTTGTGGCTCTCTTGGTTCTCTTGGGAGACAGAGCCTTGTGTAACTCCCATGCTTGGCTTCAAGTTAGTGCCCTCTTTTGGCTGAAAGCTGGGTTTTGGGGGTGAGACCATTTGTACAGCCGCTATATTTTTCAAACGAGGATAGTCTGACAAGGATTTTTTTTTATTTGTGAACGTATTTAACATGAAGGCTTTCCAAGATAGGCTGACTCCTGCCCAGCAGTATGTCTTATGGCACGAAGATTATGCAGTGCCACAGGCTGGGGGCTGTCCCAGACCTCTGTCTTCAGTTATGTGGTTCCTCTGCTCAGGGCCTGAGATTCCACTTTGTTATATTCAGATCCATCAGCTGAGAAATTTTTCAACAGAATGTTTAACTGGTTTTTAAGATTTAATCTCTCAGTAGCATTACGGAACAAACTTTAGATTCAAACTGGGGCCCAAGATCAGGCCCACCTCAACTGAAGCATCGGGACACTAAATTTTTTCAAATCGACACCTTTTTCTTCTGGGAATACTAGAGACATCCCCAAAGCCCTCTGTTGCTTCCTTCTCCCTTGGTCTCCCCCTTCTTCCCTCTCTTCTTCCTTCCCTCTGCCTGTCTTCTACCCTTCTCCCTTTCCCAATTTTCCTCTCTGCCAAAAAAGTATATAATCCAAGGCTGGGTTGTATGGGAACTTGATTTCCCTAATTAACGGTGGCTTTTGGGTTCTGTACCAGCACTGTTCCATGTAAATATAATGCAAGCCACATGTGCAGTGTAAGTTTTACTAGTAGCCGTACTTAAAAAGTTAAAGCAGTGGCTGGGCATGGTGGCTCACACTTGTGATTCCAGCACTTTGGGAGGCCAAGGTACGAGGCTCACTTGAGCCCAGGAGTTCGAGGCTGCAGTGAGCCATGGTCATGCTACTGAACTCCAGTCTAGGCAACAGGGAGACCCTTAAAAAAAAGTTAAAGCCAGGTGTAGTGGCATATGCCTATAATCCCAGCTGCTTGGGAGGTTGAGGGGAAGGATTGTTTGAGCCCAGGAGTTTGGGTCTAGCCTCTGCAACATAAGGAGATGCAAGCTCTTAAAAAAAAAAAAAAAAAAAAAAAGATAAACAGGTGAAATTAATTTTAATAATATATTTTATTTAACCCAGTATATATAAAAAAGATTTTAGCATGTAATTAATATAAAAATTATGAGGTATTTTACATTCATTTTTGGTAGTAAGTCTTTGGAGTCTGGCACGTATTATTTCACACAGCACATCTTGATTCAGGCCAGCCATATTTCAGGTTCTCAGTAGCCACATGTGACTAGTGGCTACCATACTGGACAGTGCATTTCTAGACCCCATGAAAGCCATGGACCACATCAGCAATAGGATTTATATACATACACATGCACAACTTAGTATGCAAATTAAGGAGTTTACATTCTATGAAGTCCATGCAAGATTTGGCCCCCAACCCTGTCATGGACCCTGGATTAAAAACCCTTAAAATCCTGCCCTATCACCTCTCTTATATCCACTTCTTTCCTTCCTCCACTGCCATAGTTCTCTCATCCATACAGCCCAATGTTGTAAGAATACATCAAACCAGATCTTTCTTTGGTTTCTATTTTTCTGATTTGTAGGTCAATGTGAGTAAAAAGAAAGGAGATGGGGTTATACTGAAGGATCTTATGAAAACTGCAGGCACTGCCAAGGTCAGGGAGGCCCTTGGAGATTACCTGAAGGCACTTAAGACGGGTAAAGAAGGCATCCCTTGTGAACCAGAGGGTCCCTTTTCTATTTACCCAAGTTATACTCTACATTGTGGTCAGAGGCTCCAGAAGCAAGTTTATACTTCAGAATAAATTGTAGTCTGGAAGTTGAGAGCTAGTCATTGTTAAGACCATAATTAGTGATCATTAGTATTGTACACAGCATGAACCATTTTGCGTACAGAACTGTTAATTGTAGTTTTCTGGAATGAAAATCAGTTGTTCGTGTAATTACTTGTTTAATGTCTGACTTCCTTGCTAGACTATAAGCTCCATGAGGGCATGGAAGGTGTCTGTCTTGTTCACTGCTGTATCTCCAGCATCTAGCACAATGCCTGGCACATAGTAGGTGCTTAATAAATCTTTGTTGGATGAATGAATGAATGGATGAAAGTGACTGCAGGTATTACAGGTGTAATTGAGAAATACCTAGATAATATCCGCATTGCATGGAAGTGAGGTTATTGTCGTCTTCCCTAAATTAGAGAAGTGAGGCAGGCAAGATGGCCAGCAGTGCCTTATCTCTGTACCTCGTTCTTGGACCCTACCACCTGAGTATCTAGGTGTTGGCATAGATGGGTTTGGGGTTGTCACTTTTCCCATGAGAGCGCACATATAGCTGGCTCACAGGCTTTTGAATACTGTGAAGACAAGCTTTGTGAGGCAGTGGTCACCCTCACGTGAGAAATTGTCTGTTTTGACAGTAGGTTAGAGCCACAAAGCTATTAGTAGTTAATCATATAAAACTTAGCTGTTTGGAAAAGAACTTTGGAAAATTTTGCTGCTTTAGCAAAAACTTGATAAAAGTGAGGCATTTGAAAAAGCATTTGTTGCTGTGGAACTCACATTGTTAATCATCAGTAGTTTTATATGTAAAAACTTGGAATGGTCTTGAAATTCTCAAAATGTTATAGGAATTATTTTTATAAATGTTTTATTTTCTTACATGCTGTTTTGGGTTTTCTACCTTACTCTTTGTGCTTAAAAGGAGAAAGGTCCTTATTAAAACCACTTCCCTTGTTTCTTTATAGAATTTACAACGGGAATGATTTTACCAACGAAAGCTATGGCAACCCAGGAATTGACTGTCAAAAGAAAACTGAGTGGGAATACCCTGCAGGTATGAGCTCTGTTGGCCAAAATGTAGGGAAGGGGTAAAGGAAGTGTTTGAGTCAGGGCTCCGAATGGCTGTGTTGATGGAGAACTGAGGACAGCGAGGGCCTTCTTCCCCCTTTGAGTCTCCCGTGAGTCCTCTAAGATCTCCCATTTTGTTGTGCAAATGATAAAATGAGACTTTGATTCTTGATGGAAGGGATTGTTACAGACACGCCTTTCTATGGGATAAATACCTGACTCAAGAGTGTCCTAAGGGCAGTGTTCTTTGGTAGGCCACAGAACCAGATGACTTTCAAGATTCACATAGCATAATAAAAGAAACTTCTTTGCTCACTTTTGGATTGGGAGTTTAGATCCGTTCTTGGAATGGGTGTTCTGTGTGTAATGGACACCCTTTAGCTTTAGGTGCAGTTGTCTTTCACCTGCTCACAGCTGTATCTGGAAGTCCAGCTAGGATGGAGGGGTATTCAGTCATAACCTGGGAACAGAGCTGAAGAGCTGTAGGAACAGTGAGCTCTGGTTCCAAAGTAAAGACCAAGACTGGTGGTGCTAAAAAGGCTTTTCATGCTGCTTTTATGTGTGTCTGGAATAGGCAGTATGGAATTTGGGACATTTGATGTTTTATTGAGAAGACTATTATAATCCAAGCAGCTTTCTCTCTTGTTATGCTAATCATTCCCTGGAACCTCTTCCCTTCTCCAGGTTCAGGCCTCATCTCCAGTGGCACTGGGTGTAAGGATTCCCACTGTGGCTCTTCACATGATGGAACTGTTTGACACAACTGTAGAGCAGCTGTATAGCATCTTCACTGTAAAGGATGTAAGTAACTCCCTAAGCTAGCATGTTAAGTGCTGACATTGGGAGAAAATACATTACAAAGAACAGGAGCTGGTTTTTGGTTTTCCTTGTGGCTGTGTTTTTGATTGAAGGGATGTGGGATGGTGGTGACAGAAGTCTGAGCATAGTTTCTGAATAATTGGAGGGGAGATGGGCATTCTTTGGGACTATGTCCGCATTACATTGAGTTTTCTCCCTCTAGGAAGAGAGAGTTTGTGTTTTATTTTCTGTAAGTAAAAGCTACATGTTTAGGATTTTTAAACCATAGTAATTGTTATATTTTGTATTTCATAATTATATTATGTGTTAGTGTGTACTGGAATAACATGTTTTATTTGGTTAGTTGGTGCAAAAGTTTTCTAAATCTACTGCTGTATTAGAAACTGAAAAGGGAGGGAAATTCCAGATGTTTGATGGGAACATCACTGGTGAATATCTAGGATTGGTAAGTAGACTCAAGGTTGAAGAAGTAAGGTGGGATTAACTCTTAATATTACTTTTTGTATATGCTGTTTTTAGCACCGAAATCATGAGGGTCTGTGTTGCCTCAACCTTAACAGCAGCCCTCTGTTCTGGTTACTATTACTGTACTTAAAACATTATTATATATTCCTGCTGTCCTTGATGTTACTGCTGTTCTGAGACATTTTGGCAATAAAGACAATTATCAGTGGTGCTGATGTATAAACTGGAAGAAGGACTGTATGTTGTTCATTGATTCTTCTAGTACTTAGGAGTTTCAATGAAAGGATTTTTCTGTGTTGTATTATGGGAAGTCTTAAAAGATTTTCAGTGGAATTTCCCCTCTCTTTTCAGTTAACAAAGAAGAAGATCATCATGAAATGGAGATGTAGGAACTGGCCAGAAGGTATGTTACTAATTACTGCCCTTCATATTAAAGGTCCCAAAACACTACGGCTAGGTTTTTCGTATGGATAAATTTTCCTTTTCATAATGCGGTAATAAGGTTCCTATTTTTTTTCTTAGAACACTATGCCATGGTTGCACTGAATTTTGTGCCTACTCTAGGGCAAACAGAATTACAATTGAAGGAGTTCCTATCTGTAAAGAAGAGAACATGAAATTCTGTTGGCAGAAGCAGCATTTTGAAGAAATAAAAGGTTTACTGCAGCTGACCCCCCTAAATGGTTGAATTAAAATTTATTATAAGGCATTACTTTTTGTAAGCGGAAAAAGTGTGACATTTACCTCTTCCCTATCTTTTGTTTAAAAGGACTGTCTTTATTTTATATTGGATGAAATCTATGAACATATATACAATGTAAAGCATTGTTTGACTGTTTATTATAACTAGACACTGCATTGATTTAAAAGTAGCAAACAACCTGAAATTAAGTATTAACCTGACCTTCCATCGATATTCCTCTGGAAATAGGTAAGTCCTGAGTGCAGATAGTTGATGTTTCCCAAGCTGAAGCTTGTCCTATAGCAAGCTTGCTTGCAGCTGTACTTTTAGTTCAAGATGACAAAAAATAAATGGCATGTTGACACTATTCCTTTATTTTACTTTAGGGTTTTTAAGGTGTGTAGATCTTAGGTCGTAAAACAGTGGTATATTGCATTCAAAAGCATGTTGAGGTGAGGGCAAATTGGCTGTGTTTTGCTCCACATCTCCCTGCTGTGGTTTTGCACTTCGGTGTGGAGAGGATTGAGAAGTCTGTGGGGACACATTAGTTCTGTGGACTGCTGGTAACACTTCCAGTGAAACAGCATATAATGGATAAATGTTTGTTTCCCCCTCTTTCACGGTTTTCTCACTACTTTCACCTGAGAAGACTGAAGCAACGTATGTAAACAAATGAAAAGTCATCACAATCAGTTTAATTAAGTGCACAGAATAGCAATCAGTCATGTCAATAAAAATAAAACAATTATTTTTACATCAAGTGTGCTTTATTTCCTCCACAGGTATTCTGTTAAATAAAGCACCATTTATATACTGCCAGGCCACAGCTAAAGAGGATTCTTTACAGAATCAAATTTCTTGTGGTTGTTCCGTATACAAGTAAACTTAATTTTGATAATAAGAACCACAGCGATCGGAGGCAATCTGCCTCTATAAGGTACAAAACTGGCACAGAGGACACCATATCATACACAGTAAAAATGCTGTAAGTTTAAATTACATTGTACAGGGCTAGGCAACCCTGTTCTTCCCAGACAGCCATATTAAATGAAAGCCACTAAAGTGAACTCTTAATTACATAAAACATATCCATTATCTGATTGCCCTTTAGGAAGTATACTGAAGATGCAAGTTTTTTTCATCTGGAGTTCTGCCTGACCAAGAATTAAGCCTATAAATCTATCTTGCCATTCAAGCAGAGAGCACTGGACAAACTGAAGCACAAAAACAAATAAGCAAAACTTATACAAACAGCATGGGGGTTGGGGGTGAGGGACTTAAAAGTAGACATGCTACACCTAATGTCAAGAAGCAGCTTGGTTTCCTTTGCCAGATATCCTTGTGACGACATGGATTGTAGATTCAATGGTCCTACACAGGGTATCTAAAATGTCATGTTGCTGCATATGACTAAAGAGTCCTCTGGAATGGCCACAACTGAGAGATAAAGCAACCTCAGGGTCCTGGGAGGGCAAAGCTTGGCCATCACAGCTTCTCAAGTCAGCTAAGTCAGACAGAACTGCAGAGATAGAAGTAGAAGGGAACTCAGATTCTTCCTCAGCTAGGGTAGAATCCTTGGAACAGTGGAGGTCTTTAAATTCTTTACAATCGTCATATCTACCATTGTTGGACTGTTCTTCTGCATGCTGTGACCTGATACTTGACATGTCTTCTGAAAACGAAGATGGAACTTCCATTCGGTATTCTTTAACGGAACTATTTTCAGGGGAAGGAAGATCTTGCTCAGTTCCTGGATCAATAATTGAGGAGTCTCTGGTCTCATTGTCAGAAGTGCTCGTTGGGGTCAGGACCTCCCTGGTTTCTGTTTTCATGTCACTGATGCAGCTGTCTACAGTGTGCTCCTCATCACTGCTAACACGCCGCCTTTTAATGGGAGTTGCTCCTTCATCATCTGTGAAAACACATGCCAAAAGGGAAACTTCTCTGAAAGTCATTAAGATCACGTTAGGGTTAGGGGGGGATGTGGGAAGTTAATTTTGTTTCTAGCATTTATATTTAGGAGGTTCAGCTGAACACACAACTATTAAACCAGTTACACCAAGTGTATTACTCCCTCCGCCCACCCTAAAGGTAATGATAGTAGTCCATAAAGCTAACCTTTAGTTTTTCTTTCTTTGGCTTCTTGCTCTTGGAGTGAGTTTCTCTGTTGCAGACAAGTCCTGCATTTGCTTAAAAGCTCTTGCAGAGTTGGAATTAGAGCTGGGTTTAACTGTTTGGGAGTGTGTACTGACAGGAGCAAAGCGAGTGCCCTCAGGTCCTACAAAAACCCAGATAGGAACATTTCAAATTCTAAAGCCAACACTTTGATGCAGTTGTTTACAGTTAATTGCAGATGTTTATTTTCCCAGGAATCCATTCTTTCCTAAGAATACCCTGGTTTCTCTGGGATTCTTAGAATGATAAAACCAGAAAGCCAGTGTTAAGATACTACAGCATTTCATTAGTTGTTTTTTTTTTTTTTTTGAGATGGAGTCTTGTTCTTTGGCAAGGCTGGAGTGCAGTGGTGTAATCTCGGCTCGCTGCAACCTCCACCACCCGGGTTCAAGCGATTCCCCTCCCTCAGCCTCCCAGGGAGCTGGGACTACAGGCACCTGCCACCACGCCTGGCTTAATTTTTTCTATTTTAGTAGAGACAGGGTTTCACCATGTTGGCCAGAATGGTCTCAATCTCCTGACCTCGTTATCCACCGGCCTCGACCTCCCAAAATGCTGGGATTGCAGGCATGAGCCACTGTGCCCAGCCTCATTAGTTCTTAAAGTCACTAATAGCATTATTTTATGCCCACGAACCAGTAAGTCAGACCAAAGCCTGAAATAGTGTTTTCTGAAAAATGGAAAAGGAAATATAAGAATTTTAAAAACAAACCTTGAAATCAGTTTCTCAAGTTAAATTCTGATGGATGTCACAAATAGTAAGGTCTTCCTTACTGAGCTCTGTCATCTGTTCTGGCTTTTATGCATACTGTGATTTGGGAGGCTGCTGCTCAACATTCTAGCCCATTTCCAGAGTGTTCCATTATTCTAGGACATGGCTGTGATGGGAGTCTGCACAAGGCAACTAATGCTCTAGATTTAACTGCCTTTTTAAATCAGTAGATCATTAATTGTTTCAGTTACATAGGAGCCATAGGCAGTAATAGAAACATCACAAGTAATGTTTCCAAAAATATACCCAAGTAGAGATAAGACCACTAAGATGTTCCCTTTATTACCTTTCAGCATTTAATGATACCAGCTTGTAGCTTCCAAGGTGATAAGGCATAGTGAACGTGTATTTAAAATTTGTTTTTTTGTCGTACATGGCTTAAGAGTTTGAATCAGTAAGTTAAAGTTACGAGAGTAAAATCATATGAAGGCCACACAGTTAACTGAAGGACAGCTTAAAAGTGTGTGCCGCCGCCTCTGCATAGTTCTTACCCCATTTAAAGAAGCACTTGCTTTGGAAATTTCAACTCGGTTGGAGAAATCAGACTGTAGGTTCTGATACTGGCTTATCAAGTTTGTAATAAGAGTGCTGATCAAATTGGCACAGTTTGCTTCAGAAAACACTTGACTTTGAACCTGAAAAAGAAGATTTAAAAAAATCTCCAAAAGACCAGCATAATGAAACCACAAGCATTAACTAATTGGAAATGACACACTGAGTTTCCAAAGTACTACGTACCTTTAGAAGGAAATGTGTCATGAACGTGTAGACAATGTTGTTGTTTAAAAAAGTTCTTTCATCCATTAGGATACATTTAATATATTCTGCGAAAACAGGATCTTCACACAAAAGCTTGATGCAGTTTTTTGACATAGCAGACTAAAGTGGGGAGAAGATGGTTGAGCACTTACAGTTGAGCACGGAAAAAACTTACACGGAAAAAACTTACACAGAAAAAACATACACTTGTGTATGATGGAATCTGAAGCCACTGAAAATCCTACTTGAAAAGCCATGTCTAACTCACCTATTGAATTTAGTTAACAGCAACTATTTTTCATACAGTAAAATGTTACTAATTTAGATTATGGGAGTGCTGGGGGAAGACACTGATGCCGAAACTGAACAAATGTTTTAAAAGAAATGCAGGTTTATTATCCAGCACTGAGAGAGTTAACAAGGACTGGAAAAATAAGGCTAACAAAGAATAGGATGTGAATGTTTTCAAGGGCCAAATTAATGTATTTATAGGTAACCAGAGCATATGTTGCAAAAAGACACATTTTAAGAATCAAAATCAATTCTCCAAAAATTTTTAAACTTTACTGTATATTCTCGCTAGCAACAGTAATTCTGTAAATACCTTTTCCCCCCATAAACACTGCAAAGGTAAACAATAAATCTTCTTTCCTAATTATCTCACACAGAATCGGTGGTCTCAATATTTGGAAATTTTACTAAAATTTGGTTTTCCTGTTTTCAAATAGTCATGGCTCTTACACACAAGTAGTATGTCTTTAAGCAGATACACTCCATAGATTTAAATGTGCATTTTAATAATTTATATGGAAAAAAGCAATATATTTTTTAAATAGGACAAAATTTAGATTATATATATATGCATATGTGTGTATCTTATTAGAGTAAGCAGCTGTCATAAGTAAATTACTCAAGGTCAGTCAAGAAATTAGGATTCATGTAGGACCAAGACCCAGGTCTTGAGATCCTTAACACTAGGAAAAACCTGCCTTGGTCTACCAGTCACAGCCTGTGCCTCTGCCTCTGTTTCTTGCTCAGGATGGCTGCTTCTATAGCACTGGAAGCTTTGGAGGCCTTATATGGTTAGGCTTTGTTTTAAGGGAAATTTGGGGGCACAGTGAGTTCTGTCTGTGAAAGAAGTCAAGCGAAGGGAGTCCTGCGATGCAGAAGTAGAGAAGGCAATAGGGAGCAATAGGTAGTGGGAGAGTACAGAAACCAAGAAACTACCCAAATCAGGAAGAATGAAAAAGAACAGCAGTAGCGGTGGAGAGGGAAAACGAGATCTCCAATTGACTGAACAGAACACTCAGCTCAAAAATCAACTCATAAAGTCATTTTCTGAATGCCTACTGTATGCTAAGCCAAGTGAGCTAAGATCAGTGTATACTAGCCTCTGAAAGATTTCTACTGTAGAGAACAAAGTGGCATTTCTTGAGGGGATGGAGATGACTCTGGTAAGGTCTCTACACTTGAGTTCTGTTTTGGAAAAGTAGAGAAACCACCAGTAGAGTACAGGATGGCAAACATCTAGGAGAATCCAGAGCACACTACAGCCTGGTAGGAGGCTGAACCAGACTCAAAATACTTCAGGAAAGCATGATGTGGGTCAAGGGTTGCACCTAAGGAAGGTGAATAAATTCATCTCTTCCAATGGGGTAGAGCAGATGCAACCAGGCAGTACAATCAACAGTTTTTTCAGGGACTGAAAGGTAGTGGGGATCCTTTATGCCTGATCCAAGGAATGAGCCAAACATTAGTACCTCCTCCTCTTCCCAATTCTGCCTTTGTAACTTAACAAGCATTATTTATGCAGCCACTTAATTTTAAGGAGTTGGCTCTTAGACACTTAAGGTAGGAACAGTAATCTTTCCTGTTTTCAAGGAGATCGCTGTAAGAAAACAAGTGCATCAGACCCCTGAAAAACTACACATTATGAAAAGCTAAAGGACAGACTGCTGACAGGGTTTCTGCTAGAGGTTTTGGAATGGTGGAAAAGAGGTAGAGACAGGGAGGTGAAGGAGAGGAAGAAGTGGCAAGTGCCTTTTCCCCCACTATCTCCCTGTTTTGGATTTTCCCCACAACTGTTGATACACATCTATAAATGAGAAATTCAATTATAACCAGCTTATTTAAAATATCCTCTATGATAGAAATCTACTTAAGTTAAAAAATGAAAGGGAAACTAGATGCCTAATATGTAATAGCTAGTATTTTCATTCATTCATATTTTACCTATCAAGATTCTAAAATGTCCCCACTTTTCAGCAAGTCTTCAACCCATTGTTCCTAAAATTATTGACCACTTGGTCAGATAAGATTAAAGACCAATCATCTAAAACTCATTTTCTTTACCTGAGTCTGGCATAGCTCAGTCCAAAGTTTGGGGAACAGTGCAAGATGAAGTGGCAAACCTTCATAGGCAACTAGGACACCTAATATTTGAAAAGAAATCAGAATAGGTTATAATTATAAATTATACTAGTGAGATACTCAACTCTGCAGGTACAATATTACAGCTATTTCTAGTCATAACTGCATATTTTCTATATTTTAAAGTACATAAAGGGGAAAAATTCATTCCAATGTTTAGTGAAATATCTTAGAATGTGGTACTTTGAATTTATTTATATCCTATACCTCATTCCTGAAGGATATGGGACTTAAATCAACTCTTCTTTTTTGAGTATTAGAACTTTATCTGGGAAAAGAAAAAGTTATTGCAAGTGGCTCCAAATCTTTCTTGGATTAAGGTACCACTCTGCCTATTAAATAATTTTCATAGGGTGGCTAGACTGCAGGAGGGAGGAGGGGAAAGGTTAAAAAAAAAAAAAAAGATGTGGAGAATTAAACATATCTTTCCTCTTTTACCTTCTTTCTTCAAAGATAGAATGACCTTTGTGGTACATTTAAGTAAATGCGGCCCTTAACACCAGTTTCTTGGCTTGTTCCCAGGATCTTCTGAGTGGACCGCATCTGGCACTATGTCAGAGAGTGCTATTTGGAACCTCTATGAATTTACTTCTCCACTTCTTGACTATTCCAGATGTAAAATATGTCACTAAGATGTGTGCCCCTATCCTCTGTCATCCTATCTCTGAAAGTACAGAAGCTTCATTACCACAGTCCTAAATGAATTTCCCATCTTCCACATCCCCTAGGGTCCCCAGGGCAAGTATAATCATGGAGAAGAAGAAATATAACACAGACCATCCTCTTCCAGTTAAGAAAAGACTGAGTTAGACAAGGAGTCAGCAAACTTGTTCTGGGAAGGGCCAAATAGTGTTTGAGGCTTTGTGGCCATGCTCTGTTAACACAGCTCAACCCTGCTGAGGCAGTGTGAAGGCAGCCTTAGACAAGAGTAAGGAAATGGGTGTGGCTGTCTTTCAGTAAAACTTTACAAACACTGAAATGGGAATCTCATAATTTTCATGTCAGAAAATATTCTATATTTTAAAAAAATTAAAAAATATGAAAACTATTCTTAGCTAGCAGGTAGCCATGGTTATACAAAAACAGGCAGCATGTGGGTTGTAATTTGCCAAACCGTGGGTTAGACCAAGGACTTGAGAACATCCTACACAGGCAATTCAGGTCACTCACTCAGAACTTACCAAGAATGCCTAGGATCCCTTCCACAGGTAAGCCAATTTATTTTCCTGTCAAGATGAGTCCCTTTAGACGCAAGAGGCAAGGAAACGCTACTTCCCCTTTATCCTAACCTAATCTGGTTGGTGTTTGATACCCACCACGGTATCACCACACACATAGGTAAACAAGGACATGTCATCACATCTGTGGCTATAGGGAAGAGAGTTCCTACGTTCCCATGTTCCTGTATCCTAATTACTCATCAAAGTAGAGGAAGGGTTAGCAAACTATGGCCCTCAGGCCAAATCTGACCAATGGCCTGTTTTTATATGGACTTGTGAGCTAAGAATGGTTTTTTCTTTGAGACAGACAGTGTCTTCACTCTGTTGCCCAGGTTGGAGTGCAGTGGCGTGATCACAGATCAGGGGCAGCCTCGAACCGCTGTGCTCAAGTGATCCTTACACCTTAGCCTCCGTAGTAGCTAAGACTGCAGGCCGGGACAATTTTCTTAAAAAAATATTTTGGGGCCAGGCGCAGTGGCTCATGCCTGTAATCCCAACACTTTGGGAGGCCAAGGTGGGCGGATCACCTGAGGTCAGGAATTCGCAACCAGCCTGACCAACATGGAGAAACCGTCTCTAGTAAAAATACAAAACTAGCAGGGCGTGGTGGCACATCCCTGTAATCCCAGCTACTTGGGAGGCTGACGCAGGAGAATTGCTTGAACGCGGCAGGTGGAGGTTGCGGTGAGCCGAGATCGTGCCATTGCACTCCAGCCTGGACAACAAGAGTGAAACTCTGTCTCAAAAAAAAAAAAAAAAAAAAAAAAAAAGTTTTGGGCCAGGTATGGTGACTCACGCTGGTAATCCCGGCACTTTGGGAGGCCGAGGCAGGAGAATAATGAAACCCTGTCTCTACTAAAAATACAAAAATTGGCCGGGTGTGGTGGCACACACCTGTAATCCCAGCTATTCAGGAGGCTGAGGCAGGAGAACTGCTTGAACCTGTAAGGCAGAGGTTGCAGTAAGCCGAGATTGTGCAACTGTACTCCAGTCTGGGTGACAGAGCAAACTCTCTCAAAAAGTTTTGTAGAAATGGGGTCTTGCCATGTTGCCCAGGCTGGTCTCAAACTCCTGGCATAATTGATCCTCTTGCATTGGCTTTTGAAAGTGCTGGGAGTACAGGCATGAGCCATCATATCTGGCTGGCTTTTACATTTTTAAAGGATTGTTAAAAAAAAAAAAAAAATCAGCCAGGCTGGGCATGGTGGCTCATGCCTGTAACCCCAGCACTTTGGGAGGCCAAGGCAGGCAGATCATGAGGTCAGGAGTTCGAGACCAATCTGACCAACATGGTGAAACCCTGTTTCTACTAAAAATACAAAAATTAGCCAGGCGTGGTGGCACACACCTGTAATCCCAGCTACTCAGGAGGCTGAGGCAGGATAATCACTTGAACCCAGGAGGCAGAAGTTGCAATGAGACGAGATTGTGCCACTGCACTCCAGCCTGGGTGACAGAGCCAGACTCTGTCTCAAACAAAACAAAAAAACCATTAGCCAAACAAAGTATGTTACAGAGACCTTGTGGCCTGTGGAGTCTAAAATATATAGTGTCCCCTCTTTGCAAAAAGAGTCTGCTAACCCGCTAACCTCTGAACTAGAGGCTGCTCTGACATTAACCCTCTTATGGGCAAGCAGACTGTATACTGCAATTTCTCTAGTCATTTCTCCCCTACTATCCCCCCAAAGTAAAATAATCTTCAATTTTTTTTTCTTTTTTTGAGACAAGGTCTGGCTCTTATCACCCAGGCTGGAGGACAGTGGCACGATCTCAGCACTGCAACCTCCGCCTCCTGGGCTCAAGCCGTTCTCCCAGCTCAGTCTCCTGAGTAGCTGGGACTACAGGTATGCACCACCATGCACGATTTTTTTTTTTTTTTTGAGATGGAGTCTCGCTTTGTCGCACAGGCTGGAGTGCAGTGGCGCGATCTCGGCTCACTGCAGCCTCCACCTCCCGGGTTCATGCCATTCTCCTGCCCCAGCATCCCAAGTAGCTGGGACTACAGGTGCCCGCCACCATGCCTGGCTAATTTTTTTTTTTTTTTTTTGTATTTTTAGTAGAGACGGGGTTTCACTGTGTTAGCCAGGATAGTCTCGATCTCCTGACCTCGTGATCCACCCACCTTGGCCTCCCAAAGTGCTGGGATTACAGGCGTGAGCCACCGCCGGCCAATTTTTGTATTTTTTGTAGAGACGAGATTTCACCATGTTGCCCGAGCTGATCTCCCATTCGCGAGCTCAAGTGATCCGCCTGCCTTGGCCTCCCAAAGTGCTAGGATTATGGGCATGAGCCATGGCACCCAGCCCTAAACAATCTTTTTTTTTTTTTTCCTTTCTAGACAGTCTCACTCTGTTGCCCAAAGCATGTTGCAGTGGCATCGTCTTGGCTCACTGCAGCCTCGACTTTCCCAGGCTCAGATGATTCTCCCACCTCAGCCTCTCGAGTAGCCGGGACTACTGGTGTGTGCTTCCAACGCCCAGCTAATTTTTCTATTTTTTGTAGAGACAGGGTTCTGCCGTGTTGCCCAGTCTGGTCTTGAGCTCCTGGGCTCAAGTGATCCAGCTGCCTCGGTTTTACGGAGTGCTGGGATTACAGGTGTGAGTCATCACATCCAGCTAAATACAAAGCAATCTCTGTATCTATTTTCCACAACTACCAAGAAGCCAGCACTACCACGACAAACAAAAAATACCATGGAGGCCTTTTATGATCTCTAATCACTTTGAAGTGGTATTCTGTTATAAGTATCTCTATTTTACAAGTAAAGATGGAAATAGGCCAGGCGTGGTGGCTCACGCCTATAATCCCAGGACTTCGGGAGGCCAAGGTTGGTGGATCACTTGAAGTTAGGAGTTCAAGACCAGCCTGGCCAACATAGTGAAACCCCGACTCTATTTAAAAAAAAACAAAATACAAGAATTAGTTGGGCATGTAATCCCAGCTACTCAGGAGGCTGAGGCAGGAGAAATCACTTGAACCCTGGAGGCAGAGGTTGCAGTGAGCCGAAACTGTGCCACTGTACTCCAGCCTGGGGGACAGAGTGAGACTTTGTCTCAAAACAACAACAATTAAAGAAGGAAATGAACATTTTCTAGGTATGTCAGATCATTATATTAAATTTTCTCATCAATTTTGAGAGCCATCGTTTTATCCTAATTTTGCACTTCTTTTGGATGAGGAAATTAGGCTCACAGAGATTATATAATCCTCTCAAATTCATTCCAAAGTCAGTATTGATATAGTTAAGACTATAGTATACCCCAGATTTATCTGATTCCAAAGCCCATAAGCTTTTCAATGTTTTCCGCCAACTTCAGTCCATTTGTTAGCATTTTCATGATTTTCTTCACATCTGCCATCACCTGTACTATTGTTTACTTAATACTTACTTTCTCTCTTTTGAGACAGGATTTTGCTCTGTTGCCCAGACTGTAGTGCAGTGGCCCAATCACAGCTCACTGTAACCTTGAACTCCTGGGCTCAAGTGATCCTCCTGCCTCAGCCTCCTGAGTAGCTGGGACTACATGTACATGTCACCAAGCCCGCCTTCTATTTTGGTGGGGGGAACAGAGTCTCACTCTGTTGCTCAGGCTGGAGTGCAGTGGCTCCATCTCAGCTCACTGCAACCTCCACCTCCCAGGTTCAAATGGTTCTCCTGCCTCAGCCTCCCAAGCAGCTGAGACTACAGGCACGCGCCACCACGCCCAGCTAGATTTCTGTATTTTTAGTAGAGACAAAGTTTCACCATGTTGGCCAGGATGGTCTCGATCTCTTGACCTGGTGAGATCTGCCTGCCTCAGCCTCCCAAAGTGCTGGGATTACAGGTGTGAGCCACTGTGCCGGGCCGGCAGTACCAGTTTTCCATAATATTAAAATAACTTATTAAAATTACAAAACCAATGCATAATCATTACAATTAATTTAAACCTTACAGATATATTTAACCTAGAAAATGAAAGCATTCTATAATTTCATCCTTATAGAGTAAAATTCCTCTACTTTTTTCTGTACATGTACTAAGAGCGATTTTCCCCTTGTTTATAAGAATGTTTATATTCTGCATATTATTTTTACATTTTTATGTAATTCAATGAACATTCCTGTCTTATTTGTTTTCATGTCTCAATATAGGTGAACTATGGTTTACTTAACCAAGCTCCTACTGATAGACATTTGGGTTGTTTCCAGTTTTTACCCATTACAACCAAAGTGAAAATAAATATCCTCTGTATATTGGGAGGCCAAATTGCCTCCCAAATGGACTCTTGACTAGCACTCCATTATAAGATCTCTTCTTTCCCCAAACCATATGGGTATCATCTGAGCTTCACCCTATCTGATAGACTTTTTTTTTTTTTTTTAAGAGAGAGAAATAGGCTGGGTGCAGTGGTTCATGCCTGTAATCCCAGCACTTTGGGAGGCAGAGGCACATGGATCACGAGGTCAGGAGTTCGAGACCAGCCTGCCCAATATGGTGAAACCTCATCTCTAATAAAAATACAAAAATTAGCCGGGTGTGGTGGTGGGCACCTGTAGTCCCAGCTACTTGGGAGGCTGAGACAGGAGAATTGCTTGAACCCGGGAGGTGGAGGATGCAGTGAGCCAAGGTCACACCACTGCACTCCAGCCTGGGCAACAGGGTGACACTCTGTCTCAAATTGTTTGCTTTATTAGTAAGTCTGGGCAACTTCTCATGTGGTTACCAAACACTTTTTTGTGTGTAAACTGCCTATTCATGTCCTTTGCTGATTTTACTTAACGTTCTTCATCATCTTACCAAATCCTAAAAATTTGGTATATATTGGCAGTGTTGGCTGTTTATCTGTTAAGTATGCAAACATTTTCCCAATTAGCTGTTTGTGTTTTAATTCAGTTTATGGCATTTTCGCCATGTAGTATTTTCAATTTTTATGTAGTCCAAACTTTCAACTTCTTATTGTTTCTGGGTTTTGTGTCCTAGGTAGCATGGTCTTTCAAATCTCATGGTGGTATTCATGTGATGTTATGTTTTCCTTTAATATTTCAATGATTTTTTCCACAATTAAGTCCTTTTTGTTTTTTGAGACGGAGTTTCACTCTTGTCGCCCAGACTGGAGTGCAATGGCGCCATCTCGGCTCACTGCAACCTCCGCCTCCCAGGTTCAAGCGATTCTCCTGCCTCAGCCACCCGAGTAGCTGGGATTTCAAGTGCCCGCCACCACGCCCAGCTAATTTTTGTATTTTTAGTAGAGACAGGGTTTCGCCATGTAGGCTAGGCTGGTCTCGAACTCCTAACCTCAGGTGATCCACCCACCTCGGCCTCCCAAAGTGCTGGGATTATAGGCGCAAGCCACTGTGCCCTGCCCCCAATGAAGTCTTTAATCCTCCTGGTATTAATTTTGGTCTAAAGAGTGACATATTAAAGATTTGCCCCATAGACAGCTAACCAGTTATGTCACTACCACCTATTTCCCACCAATTTGAGATGTCATCTTTATCATCTACCAAGTCCTCATGTATCTTTATGTTTGTTGAGGCTATTTACCCACTGCTTTGCCTATGTATTTCTGAACCTATACTACATGGTTTTAATCATTATAGTTTACTGTTGTGAAATAAGGGAGAAAAACATCTACATTTGAAAAAAGGACAAATAAAAAATAAAAATGGTGAGAAAAGGTCTGTGATATCTTGATATTTATCTTTCTGATATTTTGAACTGTGAAGTATCTATTAAATTCTAAAAAATAAAATAAAAACTACCGTAACTTTACTAAGTATTTTACAAATCAGCAGTGCCAGTCCCTCTTACCATTGCTCTTTTTCGAGAGCTTTTTTAGGCTAAACCTGTGTGTGTGCACATGCAGAGAGACAGGGTCTCTCTCTGTTGCCCTGGCTGGAGTATAGTGGTGTGATCACAGCTCACTGCAGCTTTGACTTCCTGGGCTAAAGTGATCCTTCCACCTCAGCCTCCTGAATAGCTGGGACCATAGGTGTGTGACACCACATGTGGCTAATTAAAAAAAATGTTTTTGTAGAGAAGGGGTCTCCCCATGTTGCCCAGGCTTCTGCTGTTTTTAAGTATCAAAATACTTGCCGACACAGTTTTTTTCAGATGGCAGTTGGCAGCTTTGTTCACCCGTCCTGAATTCTCTTTCCCTTTCTTTCCGTTTCCTCCAACCCCATCCCCTCACCATCCTCACTTCAAAAATACTCCAACCCTCTTGCTTATTATTTAGTATCTGCAACTCTACTGTTCTCTGCAATTCAAATCTGTAATTATTATATATTTCTCTTTATCCTCTAACCAATCTTAAGATCTGCTCAGTTGCCCATATAAAAATTACCACAAAGACTTTTCCTCATAACTGGAAATGACTTGCAATCCATTATAGGTCTTGAGATGTTCTCACCAATGGTCACAATATTTTAATATTGTGGCCCTTGGACATGTAACCTCAACGTTCAAATGATTAAAGATATAACCAATTTAAACTTACCCTTTTCATTTCTTGTTGCCAAATATAATTTCTTGAAGAAATTATACAAATTAAAATTCTCTACCAACTCTGTGTGGTCATTAATGTGGACTTTCTTTTCTCAAGCCCTTTCCTGGGCCTCTCCTTGGAAACAGTCATTCGGTCAGCTCAAACTGTGGGACACAACTCTTTCCATTTATAGGAGGCATTAATGATAGGACTGTTTTTAGGAAACAATAGGAAAGTTCTTAGGTCTTTGTCTAAGACCTAAGAACTTTGTATCTAAGACAATGTCCAATTTTCTGTATTAACCAAGAAAAATTTTTTTCTTGCTCAATTTGTGGAGGTTTTGATTTATATTTAATGCTGTGCCACCAGTCACATTTGGCTATTTAAATTTATTTTGGTTAAAATTAAAGTAAAAATTCAGTTCCTTAGTCACATTTCAAGTTCTCAACACTCACAAATGATGGGCTATTGACTACTGTGCATGGTGGTACAGTCAAAGAATATTTCCATCCTCATAGAAAGTTCTTTTTTTTTTTTTTTTTTTTGAGACTGGGTCTCGCTCTGTCACCAGGCTGGAGTGCAGTGGCTTGATCTCGGCTCACGGCAACCTCCGCCTCCCAGGTTCAAGCAATTCTCTGGCCTCTCAGTCTCCCAAGTAGCTGAAACTACAGGCGCGTACCACCATGCCTAATTTTTTTATTTTTAGTAGAGACATTTCACCATGTTGGCCAGGATGGTCTCGATCTCTTGACCTCGTGATCCGCCCGCCTTGGCCTCCCAAAGTGCTGGGATTACAAGCGTGAGCCACCACGTCCGGCCCTTATAGAAAGTTCTATAAAATAGTGCTTATAGAGAACTAAACCCTATGAGGCAACATTGATAGTGCTTCATGGTTATAAAAGTGATAAGACTATAAACATCACAAAAGTTGATTCAGCTGATGTGACGGCAAGTATTCTTTCCTTTCTTCCATTTCTCCACCATGTTTAATTCCCCTGAAAGTGTGCACTTGGGTTGACAAGACAACCCAAAACAGGGTAGAACATTCAATATTTGGTTAAAGCTGTCCGAGTAGCTAGAATAGTTCCTCACGTAACTTTTAGTATAAATTATATGAACACAATTACCAAAAATTTTTTAAAAAGTGTTTTTATAATTCCCCTTCTTTATATGGGAGCAAGGCTGTACTACTAGAACTCCTGGATATTTTCTTACACCTGATTACTGCCAATGATGGGTTTTGGCCTTTTACCAAGTACCATGACCCAGGTGCATAATCCTGAAACGGCCAATCTGAATATATTCTCATCCCCCTACATCTTGGCATTCCAGCCATCCATATATAAAACCAGCTAATAATACCAGGTTACCAGGAACCAGCTTTCAAATCTAAAAATGCTCTAATCACTTGCCAATAAGTTGGTTTTGCTGAAGTGGAATTATCCCTGACAGCTGTTACCACTTTCTTCTTCTTGGATAATGAATTCTAAGGTAGGGTCACATCTTCTGCCCTACCTGGAATGTATCAAAACCTTTTCCATAGGAAGGAGAGGGCTACGACTGATGAGGGGCACAAAGAAGGACTTGCAGGGTATGGCAATATTTTATTTCTTGATCTGGGTAGTAGTTCCGCAAGTATTTCACGTCCCACTCTGAAAACTATAGAACATTGGAGAGGATCCTGGCCCATCCCTAATGAAGTCAAGAGGGAGGACACAGACGCCTAGAACTCTGGAAGTCCTGAGATAGAGGACCTCTGGAGGAGAGCTGCATGTCTCCGAAAAACTTATCAGCTATAGGAATGTTACCCAAAGGGAGCAGTTCTCTAACAGCTCTTAGGCACATTACTGCAGAGACAATATTACTAAAGATATTCGAGACCCCCCGCCACATAATTCACTGATGGTTTTGTTTTCTATTTCTCATCATCTCCGTTTTCAAGTTTCTCTTCTTCTCACTCACCTATTTTATGAGACTTACCTCCTAATTACTCATATATGCACCTCTGCTTCACACTGGCAAGCCCACTGCTCTTGCCATTGCCAGCTCCAAAGCACAGCTGGCACTATAGATCTCGTCGCACCCTCAAGAGCAGGGCTGGGGAGTCCACCTCTACGCCTGCCTCCCTAAGCAGAGCAGTTTTGTTTTTTGTTTTCAGAATCTGCTGGGCAGATGGTGGAGGATGTGGGCTTCTATGTACAGAAGTGATCAGCCCTACTCCACACTCCTTTATAGGCCAGCTGAAACTCTGGGCAGAACTTTTCAATGGAAACCAGTAAGTTGGTGTTTTCTTAATGAAAATTAAAATGTTCCCAAGAATATTAATATTTTTAAACATTCACTTTAAAAAAAGAAAAAAAGGATTGTCTCATAATTTTTCTCCCCTTCCTGAATGACTAGGGGCTTAAAATAATTCAGTGGAATTTACTGCTCATCTTTTATACTTACTCAGCTTAACTAATGTTTCAGTAAATTTTTCACAGTTGATTGCAACTCGGCATAATAGATGGATGAACTGATGATAAGAAAAGAAGTAGTCTAGCAGCATACGATCATAAACGTCATCTTTGCCCTGAAGGTTAAAGATGATAAAATGGTTGCACTTAAATTGTATAATAAAGAGCATATTTTGTGCAAATGTAATAAGTTTAACTAAAAAGCTGATTCAATATTTATATTCTATAAGAACCTAGTTTTAAAATCCAAATTTCTAGTAATGTTATGATCTTAATTGTCGTAAGTTTATTTTCAGTGTGCAAATGCTATGAATTAAAATTACCCATTATTTCTATATACTTTAATAAAGTAAAATTACTGTAGGATTTTAAAATGTGACACTTTAGCTCTACAGACATATCAAGAAAAATGAATTAAGTTTGACTTTTGAAATAGATTCCAAGTTATTCCTGTAATGTTAATTATTTTAAATATTTTATCTTATAAGAACTTCTCAAGTATACTGAAAATCCGAAGATGGCAAGCAAGGCAGAGTGTGAATGAAGTGTGGGTAAAGAAAGATAAAGGGAAAAATTGTTTTTAAAAAAGTTGAAACTAAGATAAATTATCCTGTATCAATGTACCTTGTCTCTATAATTTAGAATTGGCATTGTTTTAGAATATGAGTTAGAAGAAAGGAACCAGACTAAAAATGATGACAAATCTATCAATCAATATTATGCTTAGGTCAAAGGAATATAATTTAAGGGAAGTAGAAGTCGTCATTGATTATATGGCCAAATTAAAAAAAAAAACAGTACCTAATGACTTTTCAAATTTAGATATATGACCCAGTTATAATTTAGCCTAGTGACAAATATTAAGACTTACTATTAAGGTAATTTTTGAGGGGGAAAAAAACCTTACTACTTGTGCTTATTGTTGATTTTTGCAAATGTTCAACCAACATTTCAGAGCACTAAAAGGAAAAAGTCCAAATGAATCTAATCTTCTTAGGATCCACAAAATTGGTCACTTAAGTCTAACCTATTCATAACTGCCAGGGGAAAAATTTCAAATTACTTTGTACTATAGCAACAGGGATTTTCCTGGCAT
This sequence comes from Pan paniscus, assembly GCF_029289425.2. NCBI lineage: Eukaryota > Metazoa > Chordata > Mammalia > Primates > Hominidae > Pan > Pan paniscus. The sequence continues at coordinate 65,179,615 of NC_073261.2, read as the reverse complement.
CCCAACATACCTTACTGGTTTCCACCATTGTGGGCAAGAGGCACATATTGAGTTCAGGGCGCGGAGGCCGAATATTGCTTTTCCCTCCTATTAGCTTGATATTTTCTCGACAAGGGAAATAAGGTCCAAGAGACACTAAGATATTAAAAGTGTACAGTAAGAATAAATGGAAAAAATAAATCTCCATGCTTCAGTGTGCAGAACGATTAAATGCGAACCATATTGAAGTACTGTGCTAGATAAATACGTACTTGGTATATTACTGTGATGGTAAGTACAATGGTTGTGTTGTAGAAAGGGAACCAGAGTATGAAGAAAATCATGGGGACTCAAAAGTACAAGTTCCTTGAGGACATCTGAAAATAAAAACAAAGTTTGGGTAGCAAAAAATTAGAGTTATATCTGCCTGCTACTTTCCATCTTACAAATCCTATGATTGCCTCACTACAACCAGTTTAATGAGTCTAAAACTAAGCTCATGACATGAGTAGAAATTCTGTCTTATGCTCAATCAAGTTTAGATCAACAGAGTTATTAACGACAATAGGGCATCATTTGGAAACAAAAGATTAAAACACTATTTATTGGTATTTTGTTTAAGTATGAGATATTTTCTGGCAACATACAGTGAGGGATTTTTTTTTGGTCTCCCAGGCTGGAGTGCAGTGGTGCAATCAGCTCACTACAGCCTTGAGCTCCTGGGTGCAAGTGATCCTCCTGCCTCAGGCTCCCAAGTAGCTGAAACTACAGGCACGCACCACCACACCCAGCTATTTTTTTTGTTTGTTTTTGTAGAGATGAGGTCTTGCTATGTTGCCCAGACTGCTTTTGAATTCCTGGTCTCGAGCAATCCCCTCCTGCCTAGACCTCCCGAATTGCATGGATTACAGCCATGAGCCAGCCCAGATTATTTAATGTACGTTGATTATGTGTCTCATAAAATCAACCAAAACAGCTTAGAAAGAAAACTAAGGTTCAAAGTTCTTTTGCTTTGAGGGATAATCCTTAATCTACTTTTAATGTTTTACGATGCTGGCTGGACTGATTCTCAATCTCCAATCACACAGGAAGGAATAAATCTCACAATGACAGGCTATAGGCAGTTTCTGGTGATCATAGGTTACTGCTTGCGTGCCCTTCCCCTCTTGCTAGAGAAGTAATTACACAGAACGTCAAGACGGACTGCTTATATATGACAGCCAGTTAGTTATCCATGCTATTTTGAGAAAGTGTAAAATAGTTACGGTCTCTCGAGAAGTTTCTAATGTAGTGAAAAAAAAATCACTATAAATTTATAATGGGTGTCTTTTAAAAGCCACAAATTAGCATTTTATTATAAATATGCAATCAGTAAAAAGATGCAATACTCAGAGCCTAAGGACAGCTACTGAGAAGTATCTTTAGGCAAAAGAACTCACAGTGAAATAAGTACTCTTATCCTTTAGAATGTCAGTTCTACCTTGTAAACATTTATATGGTTCAACCTTGCTTACATAGGATCAGAAGATTTTAGAGCTGGAGGAAGCTAGAGATGAACTAAGGTCGGGGAGACTGTATACATTAAGTAATCTGCCCATTATCATGTGGGTAATGTAATTATGAGCCAGTTAAGAAATTTTCTTTATTTTCTTAGGACCTGCTAGCTAGTGTGAGTTACACATAAAAAGCACAAGTATCTTTCAAACACTACAGGCTTAACATCATGGAAAAACTCACAACAATGTTCTTCCACTAGGTTATTACAAGGGTGAATTTTTCAAGTAACTTACCTATACAGGCATTTCTAAGTTCTGGAGGACTATAGGAATTAAGAAGAGTTAACAGTTTATGGGCAAATTCAATTCGCTCCTGCCACTGGATTAATGCTTGTTTCACATCTGCAAATATAAAAGCACATATAAATATGCCATCTGAGATCAAACTTCCTCACAAATGTTTTCTACTGTAAACTACAGAATGCTAATGCTAGAAATTCAGATTAATTACAAAAACATCTTCAGTGAAAGCTAAGTCATTTTCATGAGATGATTACTACTAATGTTAAACCTGCTAGATTTCTTAAAGAACATATTTCATTGATAATATGTCCCACTTTCTAGGAATGTATATGAAGAAGTTCAGAGTTCACAGTATCTTATAGGGACATAAGACAGGTAGGTTTTATAGTAATCTCGCATGAAACTGCAAATGATCTGATCTAAGCCAAAGAAGTTTCCAGCTGGAGAATCTTTACAAAGTGCCCAGCTTGTTACTGTGTTTGGAAATGTTTTCCAATCTCTGAAATCTTGATACCTGCTTGCGTATTTTTCAGGCAGGTACAAAAACATAAAAGAGCCTTCCAGCTTTACATCAGGAGTTCATGACAAACATTTCCTGATGGTTAGCTAGCTTCAGCCTCATCTTCTGTGCATAAACTAGGATAAAAACAATTTCTCTGGGGCACATGATTTTAAAACCTTCTCTCTCTTTACTAGTAGCACTAACAAAAAATAAGAAGTAGGAATGAGCAAACCTTTTCTCTGAAGATAAGGGCGTGTAGACTTCAAAACCGAAAGAAATATTGACAGAAGTTCTACTAAATCTCCAGTCACATGGCAAGCTGTAGCTTCGTGATACATCATGTGCAAAGTGTTGAAAGACTACAAATGATTTGAAAAAATTGAAAACTTAATTTCATTTTTACTTACTGAGCCACAAAATGGTAGTACTCGTCCTCTACGATAGATGTTTTCAGACTCAGACTGTGTGTGCACATGTGTGCAAAGCAAATGTATTTGCTTTCTATCCTGAAGTTAAACTCTCTCATTAAGCTCTTTTAAACATTCCTCACCTTCAGAGCTCTGCTATTTTGTGTGTATATTCTAGTCTGAAGAAATAGTTTAATCACATTTTTTTAAAAAAGTACTTGCTCTAATAAGTCTTCAAAATTACAAAGCAGTAGGTCACAAAAGATTAGGGAGAATAGGCAACTGCTTTAACCAACTTTCCAGGGTCTCTGTCCAAAGACAATGGTAAAGTGACTGTCAGCCATACTCAAAAGAGTAGGCCTGAAAGAGGTAAAAAGAGCTGCAAAAGGTAGGAATTCATTTCCTTTATATTGGCTTGTTAAATCTTTTAATTCCTTTAACTGTATTAGCTTAATTAAGCCCTTAGTTTTTTTCCTATTTTACTATACAGCACCCTTCTTTGAATCCTCTTCGACCAGTTCACTACAGCTTACACACTGTAATACCCACAGTTCAAATGTTAAAATTCTTAGCCCAGAACCTGCAGCAGTACCTAATATGAACAATGTACTTGTACAGTATGTAACTTGTAAGCTGTGGGGACAGAAACCAGTATGTCTTGTTCACTGCTGTGTCCCTAGTACCTACCACAGTGCTTGGCACAGAGGTAGACATTTAAACATCTGTTGCATAAAAAAAATTTTTTTTTTTCTAAAAACACAACCAAAGCAGCATAAACATCTGTTGCATTTTAAAGAATGAAATTCTTACTACTCCTCTTCACCTACCTTTTTTTTTAATACTTAGCCTTCCTCAAACATAACCAATATTTCTTTGCCTCAGTGCTTATTGTCATTTATCTAAATGTTTTCCCCCTTACCTTTGCAAATCCACATTCTTCAAAGTGCAAACCTGTGCTCTTATTTTTTATTATCATTAACTGAAAAAACATCCTACCTTTGAATTCTTATGGTACTCTTGGCATGTTTATCAGACTAAAGGGCTCACGTACCTCTGGTGACTCTGCAGCCATCTCATACTTGTGGATGTTCAAGAATTATAGGAAGCATAAACAGCTGATTTTAACCCTGTAATAGTCCTTCTGGTTTCCTCTGAGGATGGTGTGAAAGGAAAATATCTTGGGCCCCTTCAAGCTGGGAACCGCTCAGGGCAAATCGGCCTCTCATACTATTCAAAGTCATCCCTCTGCTCACCCAGATAGATGCATATTCTGACTGCCTCCTTTGGAAAGACTTATCAGAAACTCAAAAGAATGCAACCATCTGTATCTCACATACCTGTGACCAGGAAGGCCCCAGAGGAAGGAGAGGCCTTGCTTTGGGTTGTCTCTGCCTTTCTGGACAGAGCTAATGTACTTCCTACATACAGACTGATGTCTCATGTCTCCCTAAAATGTATAAAATCAAGCTGTGTCCCGACCACCTTGGGCACGTGTCATCAGGACTTCCTGAGGCTGTGTCACGGGCGCGTCCTCAACCTTGGCAAAATAAACTTTCTAAATTAACTGAGACCTGTCTCAGATTTTCCGGGTTCACAATGGTAACCTCAGTTTCTATACTCTGTCAAATAAGTAGGCTTTTGGGAAATTATGTGTGCCCTTAATGAAATCACATGTATTTCATTTTTGTCCCTACAAATGAATAAAACCAGTCTATTTCAAATGGCTGTTCTAAATACAAAATGATGGGAAAAGTATGGAATTACTATGGAAAAAGAAACAGCACCCTAAAAATTATGACCTAATTATTCTTGGGATATAAATTCAGGTTTACTGATCTATATAATTAAAACCTTGCCACCTGTAAAACAGTTTACCATAAACTCTAAATGTCTATAAAATAAGTCTTGGTGAGAACATTAAAATGAGATAATATCCACAGTAAAATGCAATAGAATATTTACCTCTGTCATTAGAATCAACCCTCGATTAAATACAACAAGAAGTCTGTCTTCATCAGATTCTAATAGTATTCTGAAGGCACTAGAAGAAAACATAAAGTTCAGTTTGAGAACTCTGAATAAGAACACAACACTTAGGTGATGAAAAAATAAAAAGAAATAAAATCGTCATTTAAGCTCTCTGCTTTCCTACCTACACAAAAGAGACTGCTTCATCTGTTTCCTGGAAATGCAGCATAAGGAAATAATATTAAATAAACTCTAACAAAAAAAAGTCTATTAATATCTAATCAACTGCTAATTATCTACAATGGCAGAAGATATGGGAATATTTTTAAAGTTTCCACATAAACAATGTTGATTTTTATAATAGGCTCATCCTCTGATTGTTAAATTCTGGATAATCATAAAATTCACCCATATTATCTAAACACTCATCAGCTGGTAATTAAAAAAGAGTAATATGAAGGAAAAAAATACTAAAAATGTGTCAGCCTTGAAAATAGTTTATAAAATACAGTCATGTGCCACAAAATGAAATTGTGGTAAATGATGGATCACAAACACAATGGTGGTCCCATAAGATTATAATGGAGCTGATAAATTCCTATTAGCCTAGTGACTTCATAGCCATGGTAACATTCACAATGCATTACCCACATGTCTCTGATGACGCTGGTATAAACAAACCTGTTGTACTGCCAGTCTTGTAAGTATACCACAATTACGTACAGTATATAATACTTGATAATGTTAATAAATGACTATGTTACTGGTTTATGTATTTACTATATTATCATTATTTTACTACTTATTTCAAAAAAAGTTAAATGTAAAACAGCCTTAGACAGGCCCTACAGGAGGGATTCCAGAAGAAGGCATAATTGTCAGAGGAGATGACAGCTCTAAGCTAGTTACTGCCTCTGAAGACCTTCCAAGTGGGACAAGATGTGGAGGTGGGAGACAGAGATACTGATGATCCCAACCCTGCTAGGCCTAGCCTAATTGTGTGTGTTTATGTCTTAGTTTTTAACGAAAACATTTAAAAAGAAAAAAAATTTAAATATGAAAAGCTTATAAAGATATACTTTTGTTCAGCTATAAAATGTGTGTTTTAAGTGTTATGATAGTGTGTTTTAAGTGCTACGATAGAAGAATCAAGAAGTTAAAAAAACTTATAAAGTAAAAAAAGTTCAGTACATTAATAATGAAGAAAAAATATTTTAAAATAAATTTAGTGTAGCTTAAGTGTACAGTGTTTATAAAGTCTATAGTAGGGTTCAATAATGTCCCAGGCCTTCACATTCCCTCACCACTCATCCACTGGCTTACCTAGGGCAATTTCCAGTCTTGCAAGCACCATTCATGGTAAGTGCCCTATACAAGTGTACCATTTTCTGTCTTTTATTCCATATTTTTACTGTACCTTTTCTATGTTTAAATACGTTTAGATACACAAATACTTACCTTTCTGTTATAATTGCCTACAGTATTCAGTGTAGTAACATGCTATACAGATTTAGAGCCTAGGAACAGTTGGCTATACCATATATCCTAGGGGTGTAGCAGGCGCTACTATCTAGTTGTGTGTGAGTAGTCACTCTGATGTTTGCACAATGATGAAATAGGCTAAAAATTTATTTCTCAGAATGTAACCCTGTTGTTATGCAACACATGACTGTAATTACTCACACAGCTATATTACTGTTAACAGGTCTTCTTTCATTAGATACCAGAAAAATGTTGTTATAGACTACAACTGGAAATCCTTCTACTTTATTCCTTTCCTTTTTCAAGAAGAGTTAAGAAAGCTCCAAATCTTTTTTTTCTTTTTTTGAGACTCGCTCTGTCACCCAGGCTGGAGTACAATGGCACAATCATGGCTCACTGCAGCTTCCACCTTTTGGGCTCAAGGATCTTCCCCACCTCAGCCCCCCGAGGAGCTGGGACTACAGGTGCATGCCGTCACACCCTAATTTATTTGCTAATTTATTTATTTATATAGAGATGGGGTTTTACTATGTTGCCCAGGCTGCTCTAAATCTTTTTTGAAATAAAGCTTTAAGTAGTAAACTTTGGGAAAACAATTGTATTCAAAATTAATCCAAAATTTAAAAACAATCCCTTTAAGAAATCCGGCAAAGGCGTAGTTAATTTCCCTGTTTACTAATGAAGACTCACATTTGAAAGCTTTCCAAAGAAGACAATCTGAAATAACCTCATCTTAGATTGAGTAGCTTAAGATATTACAGTGAAGTCTTCAGTAAAGTACCATTAAAAAAAATGTGCCTAATAAAAAACAACACTTCCAAGTCTTAGATGTAATACATAGAAGAATTTAAGAAATTAGCCTGAACTTTATTTCTCGGGGAATTAAGGGTAATTTGTAGTAGTTCCTGTAACCATTCAATAACTTCTGTAGCTCTGAAAATTAGTTATAAAGACTATGTTTTATAATTTTGGCCAAGTCATATAGATCAGAAAGCCAGATAGATATATTTGGGCTAAACAGAATGCAAAATATTAACAGACTCATCCAAAGGTGCAGAAAACTTCCTGGAGGCCTCTAGAACTGAACTATCAAGCCTGAGTTAGGATAAATTGCCATAAACAAGACAATTCAAGCTTTGGGTAGAAGGCTATACATAAAGGTTCCTTTCAACCCTAAAATGATAAAACATACACAAATACAAACCAAAGCCAGACCAAAAACTGTTTAAAAGTAGTTCATGAACCTTCAAAATGTTCCAAAGTGGCTACATGCACAAATGCTTCCCCAATGTAAATGATTTATCTTTAAACATCAAAAGGATGGTCCTCATCTCACTTGAAATAAACAAGACAAAACTAAAAACATCTTTTTACCTTATTAAAGTTGTCCAGCAGGAGCGGCCATCTAAGCAACGTAAGTAACAACTTATGGTTGTTTTCTTGAACTGTTTAATATCTTCTAATTCTTCTTCTCTCATATCTGGCCTCTGAGCTATAAACAGCTGCATCAGGTTAAACAGTTCTTCTACTGCCTAAAAAAGCCAAATAAGCCATATGATCTTTTAACCCTATAGCATTTTAGAAGGTCAGTTTCTCATTTCTACGTTCATTAATCAACTCTTAAAATTATACAAATAAGCTAGATTATACTTCCATTCAGAAAGTTATAAAATTAGTAACAAATTCTATTTAAAAAATTTTGGCTGGGCGCAGTGGCTCATGCCTAGCACTTTAGGAGGCAGAGGCGGGCAGATTGCCTGAACTCAGGAGTTCGAGACCAGCCAGGGCAACATGATGAAACTCTGTCTCTACTAAAATACAAACAATAACAATAATAATAAACACTAAAAGAACTCAACAAATCTTAAAATATAAGTTTAGAAGGAGTAAAAACTGTAAGTGAATACAATTCATTTTTAGTCTTATTACTGCTTAAAGCACTACTTTTGTAACTTCAAATGTAAACCCAGAGGCATGCCACACCATCTCCTATCCACTTTTTCTTTAATTAATGAGAAATCATTACTTTGTCACAAAGATTTTAAATGCCTAAATAACCCTTAAATTAATAGTGTATATGAGGTAAACCTTTGTTCCAACATTTAAAATGCTTTTCTAGAATGATGCTCAGTTCAATTTCCTGATGAATAAAAGGTAAAAACAAATATTTTAGTAAAATCACTAGCTGTGATTTTATAGACTCATATGCACATGTCAGGAGAGGACTGCTCTTCTAACACATACTTGTCAATGAACTGAAACCCCCAGCTTCTTATTTTTCAAAGCAAAAAACTGACTCAAGTACCATTTTCATGAAAATTTCTAATAGATAAGGACATTCTACAATAAAAGACATTACATTTCACTGATGTCAAGGGCAATAAATAACATGGAGGGATAAATTCTAACTCATCTAGTACTTGTCAAAGTATATTTAATTCTGGACATCACATCTAGTAACTAGATCAAATATTATTTATGTGAATATGATAGAGACAAATTTACTGAAACTTAATAAATCCTATCCCGACCCCTTTGAAGTCAGAAAGATTGATATTTTGTATTCTTATGGCATTGGTTTTCAATTTCTTGGTACTTGTACACTCACTTTCTTTCCTGCATTGTAGGGATTCTGATTTTTTCTTTTGAGACAGAGTCTTGCTTTGTTGCCCAGGGTGCAGTACAATGTCTCAGTGCAGCCTCAACCTCCTGGGCTCAAGCGATCCTCCCACCTCAGCCTCCCAAGCAGCTGGGACTATAGGTGCACACCACTACTCCCAGCTAATTTTGTATTTTTTGTAGAGATGGAGTTTTGCCATGTTGCCCAGGCTGGTCTTGAACTGCTGGGCTCAAGTGATCCGCCTCTGCCTCCAAAGTGCTGAAATTACAGGTGTGAGCCACTATGCCGGCCTGGGATTCTAATTTTCTCTGACTAGAAATTAGGTTATTCTTCCCAGGTGTGAGATTCTATATAACTCATTACACCATCTAGAAAAAACAAGACCGTCTATAAAGGACGGTCTATCTTTAAAGTACAGTTTACAACAGAGAATAAGAGGCAACAGTGAAAAGTTATTAACCAGGTTTGACAGCTTTACATCGAGGGGAGGAAACTTAATATAAAACCTACAAATAAGTGTGCAGAGTAAAAGGGACCCAATTTAGACTGCATATATATGTATCTTGATTGATCTCTTAAGCATTTCATTTGTTTGGATGCAGCTTGAGAAAAAATACTGGGGAATACTAATAGTTTTAGATATAAAATTGTCTAGCTCACAGTTTACCACAGCATGTAGATTTTGCTAAGTATCTGATTTTTAAATAGCAAAGTACTCAATTCCTTAAAACTGTACCATGAAGCTGGCTTTTTTCATTAGGCACACATGAAGAATACATTTACAAAACCACAAATTAAAAAACAGGTAAGTTTTACTGGGTATGAAACTAACTTCACCCTAAGAAAAGTTATCTACACAGTTATCAATTTTATAACAACACAGCATTTTATATATGTATTTAAGAAAACAAATACACATTAAGTTCTTAAGAAAGAATGGTGAGACTATTCTATATTCTGCCACCACTTCCCACCAGGGGAAAAACAGGTATTTCCAATCTATTTGAGGATACAGATAAAAGAGTATCAATTTTACTCACTCCAGGGTATTGGCTGGCATGTGGTGTAAGATTCTTAAAGGCCCACTGGATGTTCTGGTGAGAAGCCAGTTGTCGTGTGAATGCAGGAGACTGCTCACAGCAGAGCCTCAGAATGCCATAGTAGGCTGGCAGCATCCCACGGTTAAAAAGCACCACATCCTGATCATCATGGTCAGCAAGGATGTAATTGAAGGCAATGTTCTTGGTTACCACTGGGTTCTGAACAATAAGGCGGATATTCTCTGGACAGTCAGCACAGACATTGTACCAAAATGAAAGCAAAGCCTGTTTATTGTGATTTGTAGCTATTGCTGGCTCAGAAAGTTTAGGCTGGAAAAGGTTCCACAAATCCATGAAATATGTGGAAAACATCAGCTTCTCAGTTTTGGAAATTAAACAGTAAGTCATAAAGCTAAAATAGGGCACTAGCTTTGTAGTGCCATGAACAGCAGCATCAACATAAAGTTTGGCTCTTGAGAGCAAACCAAGGAGCACGTTGTAGACCTGATGTAGGACTACTGTTGTGTCTGGACTGAGTGGAAGGTCACGGGTTGGGATGTGCAAAGACCTTGTTGACCGGAACATCTGACGGAATGAATTGCTTGGTATAAGGGACACCAGAAGATAAGCTGCAGCTATAAAATGTAAAACAAAACTGTCAGATCCTTGTAAGATATAAAATAGACTGAACAGCAGTCATTAATCACAAAGCCACTGTTCCCTTTAATAATTAAAATGAATAAAAAGGGACATGAACATCTCTTTTAGTATCTTTCTGCTTTCCCCTTGGCCCCACAAAAAGATCCCAAGAGGTGATAAAAATAGATACCTTCTATTCTGCCATTGTTATTTTTGAAGTGGCAATAATTTTTAAGCCACTTTTCTTTAGCTTGCCTAAGATGCAGAATTTTCCCACTTTATCTTTTATTTCTTCTCAGGAAGTAGTATGATTTAACAAAGGGAACCCAGCATTTGCAGTCAGAAGACCTACCAAAAGGTACCTGAGGAGGTCAAATCATTCAATGTTCTACAGTCTTAGTTTTCTTCTTAATTGAAAAATAATGATAATTTACTTTGTTATAACATACAGATATGGTAAAATATACTTGTTATAAAGAAAGAAATAGATATACATAAAAGTTCAATATATAAGATTACATATATGCTAATTATAGAACATTAACTTTGGAAAATCTTTAAAAGTCTTCTAAGGCTAACCTTACACCAAAGGAAAGAACTGGGTGTTAAATTGTAACCAGATAATATATATTTAAGTTATAAAGAAAGAATGAGATATACATAAAAGTCCTATTTGATTACATATATGCTAATTACAGAACATTAACTTTGGAAAATCTTTAAAAGTCTTTTAAGGCTAAACTTACACCCAAGGAAAGAACTTGGTGTTAAACTTATTAAGCCTATGTTATAATGCTGAGGAGTTAGTGACTTATTAGTTGCGCTAACCTATAAAAGCAGTTACTATCAACAAAGCATTGACCTAGGTGCTGTATAAACTTCTCATTTAATCCTCACAATGACCCTGGATGGAGCTAACAGTGCTCTGGAAAATCTGAATCTTGGAGAAGCAAAGACCAAGGTCACACAGATAAAGAGGTGGAGGCTAGATTTTGCCTTGAGAAACAATGATGATGATAATGATAATGGTAAAACAATAACAGTAATAACTATAATAAGAATTGTGAGCCTTTACCGAATGTATACTACTTGACGTCATAACTTTATGTGGCAGGCATTGCATTTATTATCCCCACTTTCACTCAGGCTTACAACAATGGGACTATCTCAGCTTACACAGCTAGTGGCCAGAGCTGGGATTCAAATCCAGCCAATCAGATTCACAGGCTAATAATGCTCCTAACATTCACTATGGAACCTCCTCAAGACTCTCTAATGTCTGAGTTTGGGTTCTTTTCAGGACAACCATTATTTGTCTCCCCCTATTCTAACTATAAATTGATAATTTCCATTGTATTGTCAAAGCAAACAAAGTTAGGGTTTCTAAAATTAATTTTAGTTTATTTTACAAATTTATTTCCAAATTAAACTTTGTGCACAATACTCCATTTTCTAGATATTTCTTTACCTATATACTAGTCTGCTTAGTCAGAATTTTTAAGACTCAGTTTGTTATGTGTTTCAAATATAAAAACCTGGCATGTAGGTATCATCCTGATCAATTTTTGCATAAAACTTCAATCAAGAAAAGTAATTTACGATTTTAAAAAGCCATTTGGTGGCTGGGTGCGGTGGCTCATGCCTGTAATCCCAGCATTTTGGGAGGCCGAGGCGGGCGGATCACGAGGTCAGGAGCTCGAGATCATCCTGGCTAATATGGTGAAACCCCATCTCTACTAAAAATACAAAAAATTAGCCAGGCGTGGTGGTGAGCGCCTGTAGTCCCAGCTACTCGGGAGGCTGAGGCAGGAGAATGGTGTGAACCCGGGAGGCAGAGCTTGCAGTAAGCCGAAATTGCACCACTGCACTCCAGCCTGGGTGACTGAGTGAGACTCCATCTCAAAAAACAACAAAAAACAAAAAACAAAAAAACCATTTGGCTGGGTACGGTGACTCATCCCTGTAATCCCAGCACTTTCAGAGGCGAAGGCGGGCAGATCATCTGAGGTCAGGAGTTCAAGACCAGCCTGGCCAACATGGTGAAACCCATCTCTACTACGAATACAAAAATTAGCTGGGTGTGGTGGCGGGTGCCTGTAATCCCAGCTACTCAGGAGGCTGAGGCACAAGAATCACTTTAACTCCGGAGGTGGAGGCTGCAGTGAGCTGAGATTGCAGCACTACATCCCAGCCTGGGCGATGGGGCAAGACTCCATCTCAAAAAAAAAAAAAAGTCATTTGGTGTGAGTTATATACTTTCACCTCAACATTTCTTTGAGTTATTTTTTTGGACACATAAGGTTGGAAAAGCTCTACTAAGACCACAGACCTACCACCGAGATTCTACAATTAACATTTCACTTTGCTTTATCACATACCTAACCACCTCTTCTTTTCCTATAAAAGCTACTTGCTTTTAAATAAAAAGGAAGTTCTGCTTCAGAAAAAAACACGACTTTTAAATTATGTTTTTCTTTAAGAACAGACAGGAAGGTTAATTTGGAAGAACAGGCCATCTAGCCATTTGGTTAACTGCCTTCCTATAACTTAAGAGTCCTGGATCTAGTTGTATGCTACAAAAAACGTTAAGTCTACTTCCATGTCTATATGGCAACTCTAAGACACTAATGTCTCAATTTTTCTTTTCTCTATATTAAAAGTTCTCATTTATTTTGTTGTATTTAGAAGTATTTCTATGAAGCTTTTCTTTTATACATGTTATTTTAATTCTTATTCTAAGTTATACTAATTCTATTCAACTATTTGGACTCTTATCAAGTTACAGCAAAAGCACTTTTTCATATTACTACATAGTCTTCACTACTGTAATTTTAACATGATGCATTGTAACAATGTTTCCCAACTGAAGAGTTTAAAATTTTTCACTACTAAAAATCATGCTGTTGGGCATCCACATACTTACACTAGAATCCCTAAAACAGTATTACTGAGATTAAAAGGGCAAACCAGCCGGGCACAGTGGCTCACGCCTATAATCCAGCACTTTGGGAGGCCGAGGTGGGTGGATCACGAGGTCAGGAGTTTGAGACCAGCCTGACCAATATGGTGAAACCCCGTCTGTACTAAAAATACAAAAAAATTAGCCAGGCATGGTGGTGGGTGCCTGTAATCCCAGCTACTCAGGAGGCTGAGACAGGAGAACTGCTTGAACCCGGGAGGCGGAGGTTGCAGTGAGCCGAGATCATGCCACTACACTCCAGCCTGGACCACAGAGCAAGACTCCATCTCGAAAGAAAATAAATAAGAAAATAAAAATAAATAAATAAAAGGATATATAATTTTTAAGAATCTTGGTAAAGATCTGTTAAACTGCCTTTCATAAGAGTAATATTAAACAATGCCACTGCAATGTACAAGAATGCCATTTCCTCAGCACTGTCAACAGTATTAGGCATAATAGCTGGCTGAAAAACCTTTTTGGGGGTTCAGCATAGTGTTTTTTTTTGTTGGTTTTATGGTCAGGGGTCAAGACATGAATGCCAACTGGCACACATCTCTTTGTTAAGAGTGCACAGCTCTCACATAGCTCTTGGCTGTGTGCTCTTACAGAGATCCTATTATGGTGGGGTTAACTAAACTTCCAGGGGGAAAAAAAAAAAAAAAGGCCCATGAGCAGAGTGCCCATGCCAATCCATGTGTTCACACCACTGAAAGGTGCTTCTCTCAAATAAACCTTTTATTTTAGAATAAGCAGAACAATTTCGATACACCCACCTCACCTAGTTTCCCCCACAGTTAACACTATTATGATGGTACATTTGTTGTGACTAAGGAAGCAACACAGGTACATTACTACTAACCAAACTCTCCACTTTAGATTTCACTTGTTTTGCCCTATTGTCCTTTTTTTTGTTCCAGGATCCCATCTAGTATACATTACAGCTAGTCATTATGTCTTCTTAACTTCCTCTTGGCTGTGACAGTTTCTTAGATTTTCCTTGTTTCTAATGACCTTTACAGTTTCAAGGAATACTGGTCGGGTATTTCATAGAATGTCCCTCAATCTGAGTTTCTCTGATGTGTGTCATGGTTAGATTCAGGTTATAGGTTTTTGGAAGGAAGACCACAAGAGATGAAGTGCCCTTTGCCATCACGCCATATCAAGGGTACACACTATCAACCTCATTGATTACCAATGATGTTAACCTTTATCACCCGGCTGAGTTGTATTGTAAAGTTTCTTCACTGTAAAGTTACTTCCTCCACACCCCATTCCTTGGAAGAAAGTCACTAAGCTCATACTCAATGAGTGAGGAATTAAGCTCCACCTCCTGGGGAGATGTGTACATATATTATATGGAATTCTTTTGTATGGGAGATTTGTTTACTCTCCATTTATTTATTCAATCATTTATTTCTACTAAGTATGGACTCATGAATATTTATTTTATCCTTGGGGTTATAATCCAGTGCTATGTTATTTTGTTACTCAAACTGTTCCGGCTTTGGCCATTGGGAGTTCTTTCAGGTTAGCTCTGTGTTTCTCTGACATACACCCACCATTTTGATTTTTGAGTACTTTCACTTTTTGAGACTATAGGATATTCCACACACATCTTGTATATTCCCTGCCCCAGCCCTAAAATCAGTGATTTCTCCTAGGAGCCATGAATTCTTTTACTGGAGAATGGTGTTCTGAATCCAACATCTGGGCCAGGTGCAGTGGCTCACACCTGTAATCCCAACACTTTGGGAGGCAGAGGTGGGCGGATCACTTGAGGTCAGGAGATCAAGACCAGCCTGGCCAACATGGTAAAACCCTGTCTCTACTAAAAATACAAAAATTAGCTGAGTGTGGTGGCGTGTACCTGTTATCTGAGCTACTCAGGAGGCTGAGGTGAAAGAATCAGTTGAATTCAACAGGCAGAGGTTGCAGTGTGCTCAGATTGCACCACTGCACTCCAGCCTGAGCAACAGAGTAAGACTCTGTCTCAAAAAAAAAAAAAAAAAAAAAAATTAAAAAAAAAAAATTCAACATCTGGATACCAGATGTGTTTATTGCTACACTTAAGTATCAATGACTGTAGGGCCTTCTCAGCAAATAGATAGAAAATGTTTATAATAAGAAATTTAAAAATTAAATTTTCATTTTTTTGAACTATCAAAATAACATTTTCTATGTTTATTTCCAAGCAACTTTCTATTTTGTGAAATATTTTTGATATGTGTCTACCTGTCTAAGATCTTTTTTACTGGCTTGTGTACAACTTAAAGTGTTTATATAACTCTCATAATTTCAGCCAATATTTTCTCTCAGCTTATGTCTTTATTACCATTTTATCCTTAACCTTCTCAAAAGTTACTTTTAAGACAGGATTTTCAAACCTTTTTATTCCCTTCATTACTGCTGATCATGCCTTATCACTCTTATCAAGCAAGGAAACAAAAATGATAGTAGTGATGATGTTACCCAAGAAATAACATGGTTTCCTATGCTAAAAAAAAAAAAAAAAAAAAAAAGGAAATAACATCTCCAAGAATTTCGTAGTATACAACAATGGGCATGTCATAGTTGCCTAAAAACAAAATGAAACATAACTTTGAACAATAAATAAATGGTTTATGAAATTCTAAATATTTGACTTACAAGTCCTCACTCTAGGATAATTGTGAGCCAAAAGAAACCGCTCGACCCAGTTTTCCATATTCTGTAAGACCCAGCTGTGTGCCAGTTTATTTCGGGGTGTCTGCACTGCCAACCAATCTAGACACTGAGAAGGATTGTATTCAATCACCTACAAATAACATGACAAGAACAGAATATAAGGCCAACTGAATGAGCAATTACTTTTACTTACTTTTTGTATATGCTATTAGACACAAAGCTAAAGTACTTTTTTTGACAATTAGAGATTAAAAAGGTTTCACCCTATTTTTTTCCCATTTTTAAAGCTACTTTTACTTTTATCAACAGGAAGTGTTCAGAAAAATATGTCACTGGTTTACAAAATAAATTTAAAATAACCAAGTACCATAAGACAAATACGAGAACTCCATAACTTCTAGGTCTTGCTAAATTTGGAAATTTATTTAAAAGTATTTTTATTTCTCTAAGGTTTCTCATCTTTACTTTTCTGATTACATGCCCAACCTGGTACTAAGTGAGAATACAAGAAGCTCGCTGTACTGCTGTGGAGAGTTTTTTCATGAGAAAGGGGAATCCTAGGAATCTAGAGTAGGGGTTGGCAAACTATGGCCAGCAGGTCAAATTCTGTGGCTGCCCGTTTTTGTTGTTTTATTGAAACACACCCATACCCACTCATTTCTTGTCCATGATTGCTCATATGCTACCACAGCAAAGTTGAGTAGTTTCAATAGACACTGTATGGCAGCACAAAGTCTAAAATATTTGCTCTCTGACTCTTTTGGGAAAAGATTTGCTGTCCCCTGGTCTTGAGCTTTTCCAATACTCAAACAAGGAGAAATTTTGTGACCTCAGCAGTAACTCTGGAAGCAAAAAGGTGGCTGGTGCTTCCTCTACCATTTCTGTCAATTCTTGAAAACACTTGGTTTGTATTTCTAGGACTTCTAGTTGCTTTATGGAACTTTGGAGGGTAGGGGAATGAAAACTTCAAATTGGCTAAAGCTGTTTATGACGCTACAACAACGTCTTTAATACAGCTAGGAGACTAGCTAAGAACTCTTTTCCTCCCCAAACCTATGACTTACTAAAACCATCTTGGGGTAATAAGAAACTGGTACTTAAAATGGTAGTGACTATATTATAAAAATAAAATCCTCAGGAAAATAAACATTGAAAACACCTGCTGCAAGACTTACCTCCCATATCCTCTGCAGAATATAAGATGCAAAGGGAGGCATTCCTGGAGGTCCACCAGCAAACTCCATTAGCATAGTCAACAACTTAAAGAAAGGATTGGCTGCCTGTAAAACACATACATGACTGTGTATTTAGATCAATCTGAACCCATCTCTTTCAGCAGAGAAGAAACATATATTCTACTACACACTATATTTAAATCTGTGTTAGGGAAGGAGAGCTCAGCCAGTACTTCTGCATGTGAACCTGAACTACCATAAAGCAGCAGGATCAGCGAGGGGTACAAAGTCAACCGGGAACCACGTATGTTAGATTTTTCTGGATGTCAAGTGTATTTTGGAAAAGATAATCATAAAAATATTCTCTAAATTGACAAACACTGTAAATACTTACGATGTACAACGTTTTGAAATATGTATACATTGTAGAATGGAGAAATCAAGCTAATCACATATGCATTACCTCACACACTTATTTTTTGTCAGAACACTTAAAATCTACTCAATGATTTTCAAGTATAATTAACTATAGTCGCTACATTGCACAACAGATCTCTGGAACTTATTCATGAAAATTTGTATCCTTTAAGCAACATGTCCCCAACCCCAAAAATAAATTGTTAATGAGACAACTGTGTTCTATTGAAAAATTTAGATTAAAAGCTTCCGATAGCAACCTGAGGGGTAATTTATAGTAACGTTTGACATCGATTGTTAAAATAGCTATAGCATTTCCATTTTACAAAAATACTTTTATATAACACTGCATTCTATTTTCTATATACTTTTACACACATGCTGAGTCCTGGTTGCTCTACTTTTTCTTTGAGCACAATTAGGATATATGTTCCCAATCAAACAACTTTAAAGCCTGGCATCCAGGTGGCACTCTGATACAATGAGTCTATACACATATTTACATTTAGTTGGGAAAATTATATTCGTAATAAGACATGATTAGTAGTTCATTTTATTCACATTATACACTTAAAAATAGGTTATTATGTTATGGGAGAAACCCTGATAAATTTGTTCTCAAGAACAATTAGGCTCATTTGAAAGCATTAGCAGTGCTGAAAATTGTTTTAAAAACATAAATTAACAAATGTTTACATACCTCAGGAGTCAACTTTGCTATTGATGTGAAAAGCATAGATACAATCTAAAACAGAAAGAGGAGGATTTCAGGATATTCTTGTTTTGTTTTGTTTTTGAGACAGGGTTTCGCTATGTCACCCAGGCTGGGATGCAGTGGCAAGATCACAGCTCACTGCAGCCTCCACTTCTCAGGCTCAAGCGATCCTCCTGCCTCAGCCTCCGAGTGGCTGGGACTACAGGCATGTGCCACTACACCCGGCTAGATTTTTCTATTTTGTGTAGAGACGGGTTCTCACTATGTTGCCTAGGCTGGTCTCAAACTCCTAGGCTCAAGCGATCCTCCCGCCTTGGCCTCCCAAAGTGCTGGGATTACAGGCATGAGCCACCGCACTCGGCCAGATTTCAGGGTATTCTTTTTTAAAATTTCCAAAAATCTTTAAGACTGTTCCTTAGCACTTACATGTTCTGCAAGTCGATTATTGTATCGACACAGGCTGAAAATCAGATTACAAGTTTGTCTTATATTGATGCCATCACGAATATGTTGAAACAAGAAGGGAAATCCCTGTCAAAAGCAAAAGTTGTTCATTTAAGAACCGTTATTATTTTTGTGATGATCAAATTGTCTAATATTAGAGAATGTACTACCTTTCCTCCTGTTAATGCTGCCATGTCAGTCTGTGATAATGTCAAATGCCTGAAAGAAAATATTAGTGGAAATAAGTTTTTCTTCCTTCTGTATTACTTTACAGCGATTTACAACATGTATCAAAAATTGTTGATTCAATTATAATTGTATTAACCTGCCATCATAAAATGATTTTTTGCTAGCTACATTTGCTTGCTAAATGTCTTTTGGGCAACTTTTCAACATTCCAGGATTGGTAAATGAAAGCCCAAATGTACTTCATTTTCATTTAATTAACTTACTATTTTAGTATATAAAACAGTAGGATGGGTCTTATTTTACTTACTTTTTTTTTTGACATGAGACCCTTCAAAACCAAATGGACTTCTAGAAATTAGCATTTCATCTCCCAGTTTAAAATTACTGTATTATTTCTTCCTTTTTTTCTTTCCTTCTTTTTAGAGATGGAGTCTACTTCTGTTGCCCAGGCGGGAATGCAGTGATGTGATCGCAGCTCACTGCAGCCTTGAATTACTAGGCTCAGGGGATCCTTCTATGTAACCAGGATTCAGGCACAAGCCACTACACCTAGATTGCATATTTCTTTTATAACTTATAAAAATTTCAGCTATATTAAAAAACAGAATAGTACAAGTATTCCATCAGTCAGCTTCAAATTTACCAAAATCAGAGCCAGTCTTGTTTCATTTGAACCCCCATCCACTCAATATGAATTATTCTGAAGCAAATTCCAGGTATTTTATCATTTAATCCATAAATCATAGTATCTTTAACAGATAGGTTTCAAAAACAACCATGGTACCATTATTCATGCCTAAATGAATAATTCCGTACTGTCATACAATATCCAGCGTACACATTTCCTGAAGTTTCTAAAAAGATTTTTAAAATTAACTTGTTTGAATCAGGATTCAAATAAAGCTTTTTGCCATAATTAGTTGAAAAGTCTCTTAAATATTTTAATCTATTGGTTTCCCCACCAGCTTTGTGTTTGCAATTTATCTGTTGAAGGTCATTTGTCCTGTAGTTTCTCTCACATTTACACTTTGCTGATTGTATCCTTATGGTGCTGTCTTAACATGTTTCTCTGTCCCTGCATTTTCTATAAACTGGTAGTCAGATCCAGACTTGATGAGATCTAGGTTTGACTTTTTAATTAATAGTATCTTGTAGAAGGCACACAATGAAGGGTTAGTCTTTTTGTAAGGTTTTCTGTCAGTGGTGACAACTGCCTAGATCCATCATTTCATCTGGGATTCCAAAACAGTGATATTCTAATTCCAATTGTCCTTGCTCATTAATTAGCTTGAATACATATAAGAACACAAACTTCCCCTCAATCACCATTTGGTTGCCATGAAGTACGCTTGCAAGTAGAATAAATGCTTGATACTGTTTCCATTATTTATCAGTTTCAAAAATAATGATTTGATTTCCTAATATACTCCAAAAGTTGCCAGTAAACTAAAAAAAAATTTCTTTTTAGGTATTATGAACTCATGGATTTAAACATCTTTGATGTGATTCACAGTCCACTGCAGTTATTACCGATGCTCAAAGCTGTTCAATCTATGACCAGTAGAAACCTCCGTAAGTTGGCTCTTGAGTTTCTTTACCATGACCTCAGTAGTCTTAGACTGCCTCCTTGCTTTCTAAAATGACAAGACATTCCACACTTCTCATTCATTTCTTTCCCAAGAACTGTAACTGGTCGTTTTTCCAAGGAACCCCAATTCTTTCAGTGGGAAATGAAACCTAGAGACTATACCCTAGATGCCAAGGGTACTCATTGATTCTGGGTTGTACAGGGTTTCCAGGTCTTTTCAGAAAACAGTGGTAGGTAAAACATTTTCTGTAACAGATTTTCTGTAACAGATTTTCTGTTTGCAAATACACCATAAACTGCTACAGATATTTCCAATTCAAATTTAGTTTTAAATAAGTTATGCAAAACCCTACAATTTAATATTTTTATCTTTCTTTTGCTGAAAATCTTGGTTTCCAATGACATTAACACTTATTTGTTTCATCCTGTAATATACATTAATACTTTCAGAATAATACTTTTATTACAAATAATATAATTACTATTACAGTTTAGGAAAATTTTGCAATTCTTTTTGTCCTTCATATACATCCCACTAGAAATTTACCTATTTAATATATAGTTAGGTTCATTTACTTCACTGTGCTTTTGATTTTTAGAGATTACTTCTTATTCATTTATTTATAATTATACATTTATATGATACCAAAGTTAAATTTGTCAAAAATCCATTCCTGTCCCCTCTACCCTGTTTTTATTCCTCTATCCACTGGAAACCATTAAAAAAAAAAGTTTTTGATTTATAGTCAATTCTTGTATTTGAGGTAGTTGTGTTCTATAAAGTGTGGCAAATACTGAATTAGCAAATACCAAATTATTACTACTAGGGCAAATACACGATTAAGTTTCTGTGAGCCTCTGGTAATATTTTTGTCAACCAATCAATACATTTACTTTGTTTCATGAGTGTTTCTGTTAAAGATATCTTATTTAGTATATATTGTTGATTCATTAACGTTTAACTCACTGCCAATAGTATTAAAACTCATATGAATGAAATGTGTCTAACACATATTTTCCCTATAAGTCATATCATGGCCTTCTTGAGCTTAAGAACACTAGAGAGCACTTCAGCACTACACTTGAGGGCCATTTTATTTACTTATTTTTACAGATGGATCTTGCTATATTGCCCAAACTGGACTGTAATGGCTATTCACAGGTGCCAAAGTAGCATACTGCAGACTCAAACTCCTGGCCTCAAGCCATCCACCTCATCCTCCCAAGTAGTTGGGACTACAGGCGTGTGCCACCACACCTGGCTGAGGGCCATTTTAAACAGCAAAATCACGAACAAAACATATAAATATACGAACAATTTTCACAGCATACACCGTGAAAAGTACATTTGTTTACAATATGGAAACTGAAACAAAAACGCAAATTGTTGCCTTGTTTGACCTTACCTAGAAAGGCATGTCAGGCAACTCAAGTTTTTTGCCACTCTGCATATGCACACGTCTGTGAATGACTGCAAAAGCTCCCCGAGTGCCACTTTTGGCATTACAAATGCATTTTAGCAAATGGGTGAATTTGCAAATAGGAAATCCACAAATAATGAGGTTTGGTTGTGCATACACATACACACACACACATACACACTCTCTCTCTCTGTCATCATAGCATTCCCTTAAAAAGTAGGATATCATATACACTTTTTCCCACCTTTTTTTACTTAGTAATAGATCCTAAAGATTTCTCTGTGGTAGTACAGATAAATTCCATACTTCCTTTTTCAGCTATATTCTTTTGAATGGATGCTGTTTTTTCAACTAGTTCCCTTTTGATGGACATTCAGCTGATTCTAGTCTTTTGCTATCAGAAGCATGGTTTCAATAAACAGATTTGCATATACATCTTTCTGTATTTTGGACACAGATTCCTAGAAATGAAGTTGCTAGGTTAAAGAACGAATGCACGCTCTATTTTGCTAGATATTTTACTGTATATTTTTTCAATGACTATTTCTAACACGACTCATAGATAAAGTAAAAGTTTGGTAGAAAAAACTGAAATTCTTATGCCACAAGAGTTGATGAATAGTAGTATTATTTAAAAGGAATTATATAATAAAAGCTAGTGAATAACAATTACATAATTAAACATATATAATAAAAAGCTAGTGGAAAAACTAGTGGTAAACAATTATGTAAAAATAATAAAACCAAACATGCTTTAAACATTTTAAATTCGAAACATTTCACCTTTCTGATCGAGACTGTTCAACCAAAAGAGCAACTAAAGCTATCATCTTTTCAAGGGCAGCTGGCCTGTATTTTTCTTCTGCCAGAGAGAGGATATCTTCTTCCTCCTCTTCTTCTTCCCCTTCTTCCTCTGATAACACTTCAACTTGAGGCTAAGTTGGAATAAAATTCAATTTTAATATGGTAGTAGTTTTAATATTATTTTGGGAACAAATGACTTGTTTTATGTAACAGTGTAGATGGTGGCAGGAGCTTGTAACATGAAAAACAACTGCACAAAGACCTAAACCTAATGTAAAACACTCTAAACCACATTCAGGACAATCTTAAACTGCCAGAACTGTAAAGAATAACAATTCTCTGCCGGGCATGGTGGCTCATGTAATCCCAGCATTTTGGAAGGCTGAGGCGGGTGGATCATTTGAGGTCAGGAGTTCGAGAACAGCCTGGCCGACATGGTGAAACTCCGTTTCTACTAAAAATACAAAAATTAGCCAGGCGTGGTGGCACGCGCTTGTAATCCCTGCTACTCGGGAGGCTGAGGCAGGAAAATCGCCTGAACCTGGGAGGTGGGGGTTACAGTGAGCTGAGATAGCACCACTGCACTCCAGCCTGGGTGACAGAGTGAGACTCTGTCTCAAAAAAAAAACAAAAAAACAAAAAAACAAAAAAAAACCCCACAAAAAAACAAAAAAACAAAAAACCTCAACACTGACTTCTTACCTTACCTATAAACCCTTGAATAACTTTTTTCTTATAAGCAAGCTCATTGGAAGACAAGTCAGGATAAAAATTACAAGTATGATAAAATAGTATTTCCTATTTAATAAAAATGCCAGTTATACAAAATAAGAAATTCTTATTTATAGTTCCCTGATAATCCAAATAGTGGGTATTTCAAAGAGATATTCACTTGGGCTTCTAAATGCAGAGACTCAAAAGATTTTATGATCTACTAGTGTATATTCTGTGAAGCATTACAAAACAGTGTTTAAGAGTTTTAGCTCAGTAGTCTGACCGAGGATCAAAGCACAACAAGTCACTGTGATCTAAAACAAATTAACTTCTCTAAGTTTCAATTGTCTCATCTGTTAAATGGAGATATAAAGGGTACTTATCTCTTATGGTTAAGAAAAGGACTGAAAAAGAGTGCAAGTAGATCATACAACCTAACGCATTTGTTATGAACAACACAAAACTGATGTAATACTTTAATATTATTAATAGACCACCTACTTAAATTTTGGAAAGACTCTCATAAACTTAATAGCAAAGAACTTAAAAATGTGACCAGCAAAATGTTCACAAAAACAATTCACTGTTGATAAGACCCTAAAGTAGGTGACCACTTTGCCTAAGTTTATTTGCTTTGTTCCAGACCTTACCAATGAATGAACTTCATTACCTAGTTGTTTCTTTCTTGCTATATCCATTAAAATTACATTAAAAACATCAACCAATCTTAGACCCTTCACATTATCTAACATCAGGTTCCAGAAGGGACTTTAAAGGGTTCTAACATCTCAGGACTTCGCACGATGCAAACTATGAAAACCAGAGTCTCTAATACCTAATGTACGATAGAACTGTACTTACATTTTCAGGTCCTTTTGTTCCCATGTAAAAATGTACCATTGTAGATATAGCTTGCAATGAAAGCAAAAATTGGCTCTAAACAAACAAACAAACAAAATTTAAAAATATAAAATAAAAGCAATTAAGTTGCAAATACTGAAAAAAGGTAGATAATCAAAAAAATAGACAAGATATAGCCTCACCTCTTCTTCACCCATTTTTGCAAATTCGTAAAGGAAGGCAAAATACTCTGTAAGATGTTTACTGTGAGGTTTTACACCATGTTCCATAATTAATAACAGGGTTCTCACAAAGCGAGTGACACATGAACGACCGCCAATATCTTCTACTGAGGTATCCATATCATCTGACCTAAGAGACAATTAAATAGATCTTAGAGAATGTATGAGGCCTGGAAATACTGTTCGAGAGAAAAAGTACTTTTTAAACTCTGAATTTCTTTTATCTTTGAGATAATGAATATCAACCGCAATAACATAAGTAGTTATTCTGACTGGCTAAATCAATGCAAACAAAAAGACTAAGCCATAAAGTAATTTGTAGAGGATTTTGCAGATGCAAAATTTAAATAAAACAAAAACAGTTTTACCTTCTTGAATGTATTATTACAGATTATTTTTAAACAGAACAAATATTTCAGTGTGGATTTTAAAAAATATTTTGTAGGCAGGTCGTTAAGAAACTTAAAAATTAGGGCTAAGCATGGTGGTTCATGCCTGTAATCCTAGCAATTTGGGAGGCCGAGGCGGGCGGATCATTTGAACTTACGAGTTTGAGACCAGCCTGGGCAACATGAAGAAACCCTATCTCTTAAAAAAAAAACAAAAAACAAAAAACCAAAAACACCACACACACACAACACAGACACACAAACTTATTCAAAAAGTACTTCTTACCCATCTTCCATTCCTGGCTGCAAATAGAGATGAGCATGCACAGGTCTCAGCCTCTGAATCACATGGATACACAAACGCTGAAACATCTGTGAAGAAAAAGATCAAACAAGAGCCAACTCATCAGGTAACAAAGATTTGAAAAATTAACATGATTCAAAATTCTCTGCCACCCATTTATAGTTTGCACAAGATTATCTTGGTATTCTGGAGCTCTTCTGGAGTCTCAACAATGGACTAAGGAAATAAGGCAAAGGTAGCATTAAAAAAATTCAGTTTTATGATAAAGAGAAAAAAACTCAACAAACTGTACATTTCAGTAATACAGATGATCAAAAACTAAGCTTCAAAAAATCCTTTTAGCTAGTGGAGATACAGAGAAAAGAAAATCTAGTATCCGATTCCTTAAGAAGAGTGGAATGGGGAAGGGCCGCTGCTCATCATGGGGTCAGCAGCTAGGAGAAGGAAATGTGAGGATTCTTTAAAGATACACAAGTGACCCACAATCACATGAAAAAATGTGTAACCATTTTGAGAAAAATGCATACCAAAACCACAATAAGATACCACTTCATACCTTCTAGGATGGCTAAAATAAAAGACAGTATCAGCTGCTGAAGATTATGGTGAAATTAGAACACTTATATATCACTGGCAAGAATGTCAAACATTGCAGTCACTATAAAAAAACAGTTTACCAGCCGGGTGCAGTGGCTCAAGCCTATAATCCCAGCACTTTGGGAGGCTGTGGTGGATCACCTGAGGTCAGGAGTTCGAGACCAGCCTAGCCAACATGGCAAAACACCACTTCTACTAAAAATACAAAAATTAGCCGGGCGTGGTGGTGGGCACCTGTAATCTCAGCTAAGGAAGCTGAGGCAGGGAGAACTGTGTGAAGCTGGGAGGTGGCGGTTGCAGTGAGACGTGATCACGCCATTGCGCTCCAGCCTGGTTGACAGAGTGAGACTCCATCTCAAAAACAACACCAACCAACCAACCAAACAAAAAACACCAGTTTACCGCTGGTGCAGTGGCTGTAGTAACAGCACACTGGGAGGCCAAGGCAGGCAAATCACCTGAGGTCAGGAGTTTGAGACCAGCCTGGCCAAAATGGTGAAATCCCGTCTCTACTAAAAATACAAAAAATTAGCTGGGCATGGTGGTGCGCGCCTGTAATCCCAGCTACTTGGAAAGCTGAGGCAGGAGAATCACTTGAACCCTGGAGGCGCAAGTTGCAGTGAGCCGAGACCACGGCATTGCACTCTAGCCTGGGCCACAAGAGCAAAACTCCGTCTCAAAAAAAAAAAAACACAAAACACAAAAACAAAAAACAGTTTACCAGTTCTAAAAACATACACAAAGAAGTGACAATGTATATCCAAAGAAAAACTTGTACTAAAAGTTCCTAACAGCATTACTAAAAATAGCCAAAAAGTAGAAACATCTCAAATATTCAGCTGATGAACAGGTAACACAAAATGTGGACTATATACATTTGACAAACTATTTGGCAAAAAAAGAAAATGTAATATGGATACATGCTGTGACATGAATAAATCCTGAAAAGATTGTTAAATCAAAGCAGTAAGTCACAAAAGACTAATAGTGTATGAGTCCATTTATATGAAATGGTCAAAATAGGCAAATCTATAAAGATAGAAAGTAGACTAGTAGTTGTCAGGTATTGAGGAGAAAGGACAGGATAAAATAGGAACTGATTGCTAATGGGTATAGGGGTTTTTTTTGGTGGGGGGTGGGGATGGCAAATGTTCCAAAATTAGGTAGTAGTGATGGCTGCACAACTGTGTGACTATACTAAAAACCACTAAATTTTACATTTTGAAAGGTCTGGGTAAATTTTATGGTATAAGAATTGTAACTTAGGCCAGGCTCAGTGGCTCACAACTATAATCCCAGAACTCTGGGAGGCTAAGTTGGGAGGACTGCCTGATCCCAGGAATTTGAGACCAGCCTAGGCAACAGGGGAGAGACACTCTCTCTACAAAAAAATACAAAAATTAGCCAGGTGTGGTGGTGTGTGCTTGTTGTTCCAGCTACTCAGGAGGCTGAGGTGGGAGAACTGCTTGAGCCCAGGAGGTGGAAGCTGCAGTGAGCCATGAAGTACCACCGCACTACAGCCAGGGTGACAGAACAAGACTCTGTCTAAAAACAAAACAAAACAAAATTACCAGGTGTGGTGGTGTGTGCGTGTAGTCCTACCTGCTGAGGCAAGAGGATTGCTTGTGACAGAGCAAAACCCTCTAAAAATATATATATATATACATATATATGTATGTTCTATATAAATTTATAAATATATATATATAACATATATATGTAATATATACACACACGCATATATATCTCAATAGTAACTGGAAAGTGGCATACGTCAACTAAGTTTTTGATTTTGTGAAAAGTGACTATAAAGTAATATTTAAATTTCATTGTCTATTTTACCCAACAATTTAAAGAAAACAAACTGTTTCGTTTGACAGTTCAGACCCAATCACAGAAATAAGTTACAGCCTTTTCATTAGCTTTTGAGGTCACTATAGTACCCTACCATGGTTAGAATGTGTAAGGATTTTAAAAGAATCAGTATAACTCATAAAGCATCTAATCATAAAGAGCAGGATCTAATAATAAAAGAACAGGAAATTACAGTCAATCTTCCTATATCCAGGAAATGTGCATAATTTTAATCACCTTATTAGAGTGAGAGCTGATGTTAAAAAGAGCCTGGTGAAACCAACAACAAAATGACTTTTATGATAGGAGGCAGATCTTTTCAAACTATTATCAATATTAGGTTAAGACACACTTATAAGCAAATTGAGAATAATTAAATTGAAAGTAACTTCTTTTCCAAATAATTTTTTTCAAACATATTTTTCCTTACCTGTCTCACAATTTGATTAGGGCACTTAATTAGTATCTGCATTGGCCACCAGTCGTCATCAGCCATACGATCTAAAAACCACTGTAAAAAAAAATACAGCATGACTTTAACATTCAACAAATATTTGTTACATGGGATAACAGTCACATAAGAATTTTATTTCTAGTCAATGTTTTAATTCTTTTAAGTTCTTACCAGAAAAGTTTCTCTAATTGTCATAAAAGTCAAACTCTAAAATCATAATAAGGGTTACCTCATTACACAACTCCATGGAATGCCATTTACATTATAGTACACAATGTGCATGACAATCTGTGGTCCTTTATCATAATAAAATATCATTCTCTTAGCCCTCATAAATGTGACATAGAATCTTTAGTTCTTATTAATTATATATATAAATATATTTTTTTTTTCCCCTTTTTTTTTTTCCCTTTTTTTTTTGAGACAGATCTTGCTCCGTTGCCCAGGCTGGAGTGCAGTGGCACGATCTCGGCTCACTGAAACCTCTGCCTCCCAGGTTCAAGTGATTCTCCTCCCGAGTAGCTGGGATTACAGGCACGCACCACAATCCCTGGCTGATTTTTGTATTTTTAGTAGAAATGGGGTTTCACTATGTTGGCCAGGCTGGTCTTGAACTCCTGATCTCAGGTGATCCGGCCGCCTCGGCCTCCTAAAGTGCTGGTATTATAGGCGTGAGCCATGTCACCCGGCCACCTATTAATAATATGTGATATGAGCATGATTAATTTTCTTTCTGTTTAAAAACAAATTATGATCTAATTAGCACTTGAGAAACTCTGGATCTATCGAACAGCCATGAGAACAGAAGGAAACAGAGCAACATGTTAAACACCACCAGGAAAATGCAATTAGTCAAAGAAAGCATGTGGGAAATCCTGCAGCACAAATGACAAAAAATGGCATGGAGAAAAAAAAAGTAACTTTTATAGATTAAGGAAGACTTAAGAAACAGATGAATGCAAAATGTGGAACTTATTTGAACCACTCATTTAAACCAATCAACTGAAAATTTTTTTTTGAGATGGAGAAAACTAAACATAGGATGGGTATTAGATGACAAGAATAAATCACTTCTGGCCAGGTGTAATGGCTCATGCCTGTAATCTCAGCACTTTGGGAGGCAGAGGCAGGAGGATAGCTTGAAGCCTGGAGTTTGAGACCAGCTGGGCAACAAGGAGACTCCGTCTCTATAAAAAAAGAAAAAAAATTAGCTGAGTGTGTTGGTATGTGCCTGTGGTCCCAGCTACTTGGGAGGCTGAGGCAGGATTGCTCAAGCCCAGGATTTCGAGGTTGCAGTGAGCTATGACTGTGCACCACTGCATTCAACAGCCTGGATGACAGAGTGACACCCTCTCCGGGGGTAAAAAAAAAAAAAAAAAAAAAGTTATAAAGATGAGAAGTCACTTCTAATATTACTGGGAGTGAATGAAATTGTGGTTGCATATGTTTTTGAAGTTTTCTTATGTTAGAAATATATACTGGGTGTTTACGGATGCATGATCTATTTAGGTTTCCTTTAAAATTCTTCCATTATGGAAAAAAAAGGAAGAGGGGATAGATGAAACAAGAAAGAAAGATTATTATTATTTATTGAAGTTGAGGAACAGGTATGTGACAGCTTATTATCCCTTTCTACTTTTGTCCATGTTTCCAAATTCTCATTACAAAATTTCAAAAAGTTACACTTTAGTGTTTGAAATTTCTGAGGAATAGATTCCCTTACTCTATTTCTATAAGGTATAATCAGATGAACTTCTAAATATGCAAAAAACCTTTAACTATAATTCATCTATTATATACTAGACTGCTATTCCCCACTTCTGTTAATTCGTAAGACTTGCCTTCCTATGGAGATTTACAACTCTTTGGTTGCTAACCTAGAAGTTAAGATGGCAATATGATTAAGCTGTCATTACCTTTGAGTGGGTTATCCTTAGGGATGCACCTCTTAAAATAGGGGATGGAGAGAGAAAACCAGGCATAAACTGATCTACTGAGACAGGTGGATAGGTGAATTTTTTTTTGGCGGGGAGAGTGGGGAAAGAGGAAGTGACAGATGATGTTAAGCATTTTCTAACAACATACAAAAGTAGTTAAGAGAGGGATGGAAGAAATAGGAAGATGATGTTGGCCAAAGAGTACAAAGTTTCAGGTTTATTTTTTATTTTTATTTTGTTAAATTGAGACAGAGTCTCACTCTGTCGCCCAGGCTGGAGTGCAGTGGTGTGATCTCAGCTCACTGCTTCTCTGCCTCCAGGGTTCAAGTGATTCTCCTGCCTCAGCCTCCCCAGTAGTTGGGATTACAAGTGCACACCACCATGACCAGTTAATTTTATTTTTAGTAGAGATGTAGTTTTGCATGTGGGCCGGGCTGGTCTTGAACTCCTGACCTCAAGTGATCCGCCCGCCTCAGCCTCCCAAAGTGCTGGGATTACAGGCGTGAGCCACCATGCACAGTCCCAAGTTTCTGTTTTAAATAAATTCTGGGGATCTTATGTACAGCATCATGACACTAGTTATAATATTGTATTGTTTTGAGACAAAACTGATTAAAAAAAAGACTAAAAAATTTTGCATAGTTTACTTGAGATTTGCTAAGGGAGGAGATCTTGTGTCCTCACAACTCGCACATACACATAACTACATGGTGATAGATGTGTTAATTAATTTGAATGTGGGGTAATCATTTCAAAATGTATACATACATCAAATCATTTTGTATACCTTGAATATATAAAATTTTTGTCATTTATACCTTAATAAAGCTGGTTAAGAAATATTTGGAAGAGTCTTGAATTTTCTGTACATAGTTTTCCTTCTGGTAGATGAAGGGGGGAAAAAATTTTTTTTTTTTTTTTTTTGAGATGGAGTCTCGCTGTGTCGTCAGGCTGGAGTGCAGTGGCACAATCTCAGCTCACTACAACCTCTGCCTCCCAGGTTCAAGTGATTCTCCTGCCTCCGCCTCCCGAGGTGCTGGGACTACAGGCATGTGCCACCCACCCAGCTAATTTTTGTATTTTTAGTAGAGACAGTGTTTTACCACGTTGGCCAGGATGGGCTCGATCTCTTGATCTCGTAATCCACCCACCTTAGCTTCCTAAGGTGCTGGAGTTACAGGCGTGAGCCACCACACCTGGCCAAAACATGAATTTTTAAGTGACTTAATAATCAATTATTTAAATCAGTGTAATGGATGTGATATATAAATTATAACTTTCTCAGCTACCAAATGATTTTAGGAATGACTTACATTTGGCTCCCTGTGACAGATAAAACAACTCTGCTGTAGCATCTTAGATCAGAGGGGGAAAAAAAAAGAATCTTAAACTATGCATTAGTTGTTGAATTATCACCTTACCTCACAAGCTGCCTGACTATTATTAAACTGTTTCGTCAACAGTTCAATCCACTGAAGCATCGTGGGCTAGAAAAGAAAAGTCAGTCAAAGCATATGAACTTCTGAGCCAACAATAACAAAAACCAAAAGATATCTGATAAAAACATAAATGACAAAAAAATCCATAGTAGAAAACACATACCTTTTCTTTAGAATGAATAAATGTCTCTAGGACAAAGGAAGTGCTTAACTGTAAGAAAAGATAAAGCAAAAAAGCTTCAATCATTTTAAAGTAGTAAATTTTGACAGAATTATTTAAAGTTCATATATTTATTACCTTTGCTGTCATTAAGGACACAGCTTTAGGATCTGGTAATGTACTGGGAATACAACTACACAATTGCCACATAAATCTAGAATTTAAAAATAATCATTTAAAATTCACACATAAGATTTTTTAAAAATGTGTAAAATATCTACTATGAAATTTACCAAACTTACCCAAAATATGTATGTTCAAAAATGTTTTTGTCTTGAAGAAACTGCATGTTATCATGCCAAATCCACTGAAAATAAAAATGTTAACATTAGTGATAAAGCAGTTTACTTCATTACATTTTACCAATATTTTTATTAAACAAAAAAAGTCTCTTCTAAAAAACCACAAAATAAAATAAAATCCATGCACTTTAAGTTCATTTTGATTTTTTCCCAAGTATATTCATATAAATGGTTGCTACTAATATTTTGTAATTATTAATACTTATCTGGCTACCTCAAGCAATTGTGAGGTTTTTATTGTACTTATAAAAATGCTCCAAGAATTCTAAAATCCTATTTGAAGAGCAAGTATATAAATGAATAAAATATAAGTCATGTTACATTCTGATAAGGTTACAAAAGAGAGGTTTACATTTAAAAGTTGGCACAATACTTAACTCTGGTTGGCAGACCTAAATCAGACATGATTTGTTTATAAAAATCATGAAAAATTATTTCTGACATTAGGACTGTAGAATCAATGCTGTTTTTGTCTTCATCTGTCTGAATACCTTAAATATGACTTACATTTTTGTCAGTTCCATAAAACTATTTTTACCTAGATGTTCTGACTATTGATATTACTAGCTGTTTTTTGTAGTTATACTTCTGATTTTATTTTGGAATTTTGGTTGGTCGGTTCATTTTGAGCTGATTAAAGTCCCAACTTTATCTTTAATCTTCCACTGAAGATTTTCAACTATCCCTCTTTGCCTCTCCAGCCCACTACACTAATTTAGAACTTAATAGGGTTCCTGCTCTACAGTGATATTCCAGAAATCACAGTCTAATCAGTGAATAGCCGGCTTCAGAGTTCTTGAGCATTTCCAGGCACAAAAACTTTCTACTAAGCTGTAGCCCCTGTATCAGACTCTGTATCAGGCAGAGTCTGATAGCATTCTGCCCATCTCATTCAGTACTTTTTATAATAAGGGAGCCCCATTCTAAACTCTGGATTCCAGCCATGAGCTCAGTTGTAGATTCTGTGTCACAATTTTTGTCCCTTCAACCCCATAATGGCCTAACTACTGGTCAACATGATCTCCTGGACCTAAAGGCTGGTAATACTGTGGTTTCTATCATATAAGTGCTTTTGGTTTTGCTCTATTTTTGTTTTACAAACACTCGTCCGTTTGATAGTCCTTTTTATACTGTATCTATGTATGTGTATAGCTATTTTCTGTGGATTTTTTTTTTTTTAAAGACAGGGTCTCACTCTGTTACCTGGGCTGGAGTGCTGCAGCATGATCACAGCTCACTGCAGCCTTGACCTCCCTGGTCTCAGGTGATCCTCCCACCTCAACCTCCTGAGCAGCTGGGACCACAGGTGCGTGCCACCATGCCCAGCTATTATTTTTGTATTTTTTTTTTTTGTAGAGATGGGGTTTTGCCATGTTGCCCAGGCTGGTCTTGAACTCCTGGGGTCAAGCAATCCACCTACTTCCCAAAGTGCTTAGATTACAGGTGTAATCTCATCCTGCCCACCCTGCCCAGCCACCCTAGCTATTTTCTTTTTTCTTTTCTTTTTTTTGAGACAAGTTTCGTTCTTGTTGCCCAGGCTGGAGTGCAATGGCGCGATCTCGGCTCACGGCAATCTCCACCTCCAGGTTCAAGCGATTCTCTTGCCTCAGCCTCCCAAGTAGCTGGGATTACAGGTGCCCGCCACCATACCCAGTTAATTTTTGTATTTTTAGTAGAGAGGGGGTTTCATCATGTTGGCCAGGCTGGTCTCGAACTGCTGACCTCAAGTGATCCACCTGCCTCAGCCTCCCAAGTGCTGGGATTAGAGGTGTGAGGCAACGTGCCCAGCCTTACCCTAGCTATTTTCTACATAACTGTCCATCCTCATCTTGGGCCACTTTTCCTTGAACTTCCATCACAGCCATACAGGTCACTTTTTGGCTTCCAAAACATGCCAATAAGCTCTGTCCTTCCTAGGCAATTTGTACATAATGTTTTGCCTGGCCCGGAGCATTCTTCATATGATTACCTCCTCTCTAACTCTCAAGTTTCAGTTTAAGGTTAACTTCCTGAAGCATTTCCTGACCCTTTTCTAGCAATCACTATCAACTACACTTTCTGAGAACTGTTACCTTCTATTATCTGTAAGAATCATTACAATTTATAATTAGTTGGCTTTATCTCTTTTATGCTTCTAAAATGTTTTATGTTATCTTTTGGGATTAATAACTATGCTTTAAATGTACAAATCTAAAAAACCACATTCTGGTTTATATCTAAAACCATATTAATATTCATGTACACAGTATTTTACATTTTAAATTTAATTTTAAGAAAACATGTAGGCACACCCATTTAAAAATAGTAAGCTGGAACAATTATAGAAAAAATTGTTGGCTTAGGTCTGCAATGAGGAATTTTCTAATGTACAGGCATATCTCATTTTATTGTGCTTCACTTTACTGCACTTTGCAGATGCTGTATTTTTAAACAAATTGAAGGGCTGTGGCAGCCCTGCAATCAAGCAAGTCTATTGGCACCATTTTTCTAATAGCATGTGCTCACTTTCTGTCTCTGTCACACTGTGGTAATTCCTGAAATATTTCAAACATTTTCATCATTATTATATATTATTATATATTATATTATTATGGTGATCTATAACCAGTGTGATTTTTGATGTTACTGTTGTGACTGTTTCAGGGTACCACGAACTACACCCATATAAGACGGCAAACTTAATACATGTTCTGTGTGTTCTGACTGCACCGAGTAGCTGTTCACTTTCTCCCACTCCTCAGGCCTCCATATTCTCTGAGACAATACTGGAATTAGGCCAATTAACAACCCTACAATGGCCTCTCTGTATCCAGTAAAAGGAGGAGTCACACATCTTTCACCTTAAATCAAAAGCTAGAAATGATTAAGCTTCCTCACTTTAAATGAGGGCCCTGTCACACTCACACTCACTCACACACACACACACACACACACACACACACAGAAGTTTGAGAACCACTGATGTAAATAAAATACATCATCATTGTAAAGGTTTTATTTAAAATTTCATTTTACTTCAGAAGTGGGCTAATTGTCATTAAACACTGTTGGGTACTTACATAAAGCAAGGTCTAGATTTGTCTAATATCTTTAGGGCAAAAGGCTGTGCACAAAAATGATTCAAATTAATTGTGGTTATGATGATAATTGAGATAAATTTTTATACAAATAGGTAAGTTTAGCAGCTTCAAATCTAATGAAGCCATTTATAATGAATACCATCTAATTCAGCTGCTAAATCCAATTCATGGAATTGAAAAAAGACAACATTCCTGGCTTTTTACCATTAACACATGTGCAGGCAAGATACTAGTTAAAAGCATTTGAGAACAATCCTGTAATCCCAGCACTTCGGGAGGCGGAGATGGGCGGATCAGGAGGTCAAGAAATTGAGACCATCCTGGCTAACACAGTGAAACCCCTCTCTACTAAAAATACAAAAAAGACATTAGCTGGGCGTGGTGGCGGGTGCCTGTAGTCCCAGCTACTAGGGAGGCTGAGGCAGGAAAATGGCATGAACCCAGGAGGTGGAGCTTGCAGTGAGCTGAGATCCCGCCACTGCACTCCAGCCTGGGCGACAGAGCGAGACTCCTTCTCAAAAAAAAAAAGAAAAAAAGACTTGATCCCAATATTACAAAAAAAAATTTTTTTTATCCAGATAGTAAAAGCTGAATTGCCTAGACAAATGCATACAATTTAATCAGGTGTGCATTTCTGGAGAAGATTTGCTTTTTTGTGTTTTTGGCTGACTGAATTCCTAACACCAAACCAAAACACATTCAGTTATGTACTCAATAATGTACTATTACTACTTACAACATTATGAAATGAAGAAAGCCTCATAACTACAAATGAACACATTTGTATTCCTTAACATGTAAAATACATTTTTTTTTGAGACAGTATCTCACTCTGTCGCCCAGGATGGAGTGCAGTGGTGCGATCTCGGCTCCGCCTCCCAGGTTCACGCCATTCTCCTGCCTCAGCCTCCCGAGTAGCTGGGACTACAGGTGCCCGCCAACATGCCCAGCTAATTCTTTGTATTTTTAGTAGAGATGGGGTTTTACCATGTTAGGCAAGATGGTCTCAATCTCCGGACCTCGTGATCCGCCCGCCTCGGCCTCCCAAAGTGCTGGGATTACTTACAGGCATGAGCCACCGCGCCCAGCCCATTTTTTTTTTTTTTTTTTGAGACAGAGTTTTGCTCTGTTGCCCAGGCTGAAATACAGTGGTGTGATCTCGGTTCACTATAACCTCCGCCTCTCGGGTTCAAGGGCTTCTCTCGCCTAGGCCTCCTGAGTAGCTGGGATTACAGGTGCCCACCAACACACCCAGCTAATCTTTGTATTTTTAGTACAGCTGCAGTTTTGCCATGTTGGCCAGGTTGGTCTCAAACTCCTGGCCTCACGTGATCCACCTGTCTGAGCTTCCCAAAGTGCTGGGATTATAGGCATGAGCCACTGCGCCTGGGTGTAAAATACATTTTAATGGCATTTCAATTACAATGCATGCTTGAGGGCATGGGTCTGTATCATGAGACACAACAGAAGGAACACTTACAAACCCATCATCCAATCTAAGAAGCAAAACATTACTAACCTCACAAATTGTTAAGTCACTCTGATTCCCTCAACCTTTTTGCCACCTTTTTAAATTTTTTTGAGATGGAGTCTTGCTCTGTCACCTAGGCTGGAGTGCAGTGGTGTGATCTCCATTCACTGCAACCTCCGCCTCCCAGGTTCAAGCAATTCTCTGACTCAGCCTCCCAAGCAGCTGGGATTACAGGCGCCCACCACCACGCTCCGCTACTTTTTGTATTTTTTAGGAGAAACAGAGTTTCACCATTTGGCCATGCTGGTCTTGAACCCCTGACCTCGTGATCTACCTGCCTCAGCCTCCCAAAGTGCTGAGATTACAGGCATGAGTCATCACACCCAGTCGCCTACTCTCTTTTAGTGATATTTTCTACTCCATTTAATCTCATTCATTTTCATTTACGGGTCTTATATCAGTATTACCAAGACTATTTGTAAATACTCTTAAGATCTACTCAGAATTGCAGATATCAACCTGTAGAACCTGTTCTTACACTACAGTATTCCTTGCATAAACACTTAACATATTTTTAAAATGTTGCTCAAATGAAATTAACTTATACCTCTAGTAACTCTGACGAAACATCAAATTTGTATTCTCTGCCATTTTCTTCCTCTGGTTCCATGCGTTTGTAAAACAGCATATATGCACTGTGTGTCTTTAAGAGGCAAGAAAAAAATTTATTTTCATTTTGACAAAGTATTACTCTAAAAGTAGACAATGCAGAAGAAAAAACAATATAAAATTATACATGAAAAAAATGGTTACCTTTTCAAAAGAGAAATCCATAAATTTATCTGTAACAGAATCATAGGTCTTGGTCTGTTTAAAAATACAAAAGTTTTACTTCTTTGAAAAAATGGGTATACTCAGCTATATTTATATATAAATTATTTCATAAACAGCTATTTTATACTTAACAGTAACTTTGTAAGTAGTTTTCAAACACCTCCGCCTTCATAAAAATTCTACATACTTCACAATTTGGCCAATATATCCTAATATCTTTTTTTTAGTTTTTATTATTTTTATTATTTTTAGATAGAAAACACTATAAAGTTGAGACTGAGAAAATTTTACTATAACAAAAGAAAACAAATGATGACAGGCAAGGAAATAGTTGGCCTTGTCCAAATTTTGGTAAATGCAATAAATAAGTGGAAATAAAAACTGAATTTAAATAGTTCTTTCTCAGCAACATTATAAATGAGGAAAGCATATTATTAAAATATCTCATTGGCACGAAGCTGTAATTTATTCTGACATCTCAAAACATCTACCTCCACCAATCCTTCACAAACATAATTTTGAACCTCAAAGTTGTAAGTAACTTTATGCAGATGAAATGGTTTTGTCAGTACACACTTTAAGCAATCCAACTGATGGGAGACAGCAAAAGAAGCATCAGAAAAAGGTAAGAGTCAGAAAAAGGTAAGAGTCAACCAAAGATAATACATACATACACATACACACACACACACACACACACACACACACACACACACACACACACACGATGCAAAGGAAAGAAAAGGGACCATGAAGCAATAAGAAGCAATCAGTAAAGATCTAGAATTTGAATAAGAAAGAAAGATCATAGGACAAAAGGAGGCTGAACAAAGGATCCCAGAGAGGTAAGTGAACATATGGCATATTACGAGAATTTAGTGGTGGGGCTTCTGAGAACTTAAAGACTGTTTCTTAATGAGTAAGGAGACGAGGATTCTACTGGTAATGCTGGAGAACTTCAGGTGTGCTGTGACAGAAAAAATTTAAAAAGCCAAGGGAAGCAGACAAGCAGCATTATGGGCAATGAAATCAGAAGGGACAGAGGCAGACATTTTAAAACACAAAGATTCAAAACATTTTTTTTTCTTTGAGACGGAGTTTTGCTCATCTCCCAGGCTGGAGCGAAATGGCTTGATCTCAGCTCACTGCAATCTCCGCCTGGTTCAAGGGGTTCTCCTGTCTCAGCCTCCTGAGTAGCTGGGATTACAGGCACCCGCTATCAAACCTGGCTAATTTTTTGCGTGTTTTTAGTAGACATGGGGTTTCACCAGGATGGTCTCGAACTCCTGACCTCAAGCAATCCGCCCGCCTCAGCCTCCCAAAGTGCTGAGATTACAGGCCTGAGCCACCATGCCCAGCGTACATCTTATTTTTTTTTGAGACGGAGTTTTGCTCTTGTTACCCAGGCTGGAATGCAATGGCACAATGTCGGCTCACTGCAACCTCCACCTCCCGGGTTCAAGCGATTCTCCTGACTCAGCCTCCTGAGTAGCTGGGACTACAGGTACCCGCCACCACGCCCGGCTAATTTTTCCATTTTTAGTGGAGGTGGGTTTCCCCACATTGGCCATGCTGGTGTCGAACTCCTGACCTCAGGTGATCCACCTGCTTCGGCCTCCCAATGTGCTGGGATTACAGGTGTGAGCCACCATGCCCGGCCTCAAAACATTTTTTAAAGATACTTTACCATAAAATATGTAAAAGAAAAAAAAAGTGGACCTGCAATTTGAAAAACTACTTTTTAAGAGAAGAGCCTTCCTCTTCTTCCTTCATTTTTTTTTTTTTTTAGAAGGAAACATTCGGCTGAGTACGGTGGCTTATGCCTATAATCCCAGCACTTTGGGAGCCCAAGGTGGGCGATCACAAGGTCAGGAGATCAAGACCATCCTAGCCAACATGGTGAAACCCCGTCTCCACTTAAAA
The DNA here is from genome assembly GCF_029289425.2 of Pan paniscus. Taxonomy (NCBI): domain Eukaryota; kingdom Metazoa; phylum Chordata; class Mammalia; order Primates; family Hominidae; genus Pan; species Pan paniscus. The sequence continues at coordinate 65,140,200 of NC_073261.2, read as the reverse complement.
CACAAAAATTAGCTGGGCATGGTGGCGCGTGCCTGTAATCCCAGCTATTCGGGAGGCTGAGGCAGGAGAATCACTTGAACCAGAAGTTGGAGGCTGCAGTGAGCCAAGATCACACCACTGTACCCCAGCTTGGTGACAGAGTGAGACTGTCTCAAAAAAAAAAAAAAAAAAGGAAACATTCTAGGCATAACATCTACAGATGCAATTGGTTTAGTGGTGGCTTTAGCAGTAACTCAATATTTACTTCCCTATTCTACCCATTTCTAAATTGTTAGCAAGTGGACTGCTTTTCTTTTTCCATTCAGCGGAGTAGACAAGAACACCGAGAAGCAATAAGGAAGCCCTTCATTAAAATCTGGAATGTGTATCATTTCTCAACTTTTGGCTAAGATCAACTATAAAATCCAGACTGTAAATGGTTAATTCATAACAAATATGGTTAAGTCAAAAAAACAACTTTATTTGGGCTAATCTATGAAACGGAAATGACTAATATTTGTCTTGTGAAAATCAAGAGAATATTTTAAAACAGTTCTCAGAAAATTGATACTAGGATAAATTGCCTATAGAGAAGTGAAATTATTACAATACTCCAACCCAAATGTCTTTTAAATATCTATTGTTGGCTAGGTGCCATGGCTCACGTCTGTAATCCCAGCACTTCGGAGGCTGCGGTAGGTGGATTACTTGGGTTCAGGGGTTTGAGACCAGCCTGGCCAACATGGTGAAACTCCACCTCTACTAAAAATACAAAAATTGGCTGGGGATGGTGGCAGGTACCTGTAATCCCAGCTACTCCCGAGGCTGAGACTCGAGAATAGCTGGAACCCAGGAGGTGGAGGTTGCAGTGAGCCGAGATCGCGCCACTGACTCCAGTCTGGGCGACACAGCAAGAATCCGACTTGGGGGCAAAAAAAAAAAAAAAGTTTTTTCTCAATTATGTCACAGAGAAGATGTCCTTTTTCTATCCAGTATCTAGTGTTATCCAGGTTGCTGCTGGTGTTATAAAAAGCACTGAAAGAACAATCCTTTAAAACTTAGCTCAAGCCAACTTCCTTGCCAAACATTTTTTTTAATTTCTTTTTTTCTTATTGTGAATCAGGTAGCCTCTTGAGCCACAGTAAGCTAAGAGAGACTCACTTGTCAAAGATTTTTCAGATTAAGTCAGTAAACAGTAATTTCTTTTTGCTCTGATCCCACAGAATTCACTGAGTAAACAATTTACTCAATCTTATTCTCATGGCACTGTAATTCAACTCCCATACTACTAAGCTTTTTATTTCTCTTACCTTCTTAATCGTGCTGTTGTGGAAAGCAGAAATAGCACTTTAAAAATATTTCTGAGAACATACTAAACTTCCAATAAATATAAACTGAATAAATTTTTGATTTAATCATAGCAATTAAAAGAAAGTTAAACGACTCTGCTATTGGATTTTATGATATGACAACGCACTTGGAAGGACACAAACCATTTATAATTTCTGAATAAAACTTACCGTCATCTCTCCACCAAAACATTCAGATGCAAGTTGAGCAGAATCAAAAGGTTTTACCTCAGCATCATTAAAAAGATACCTAAAATAGAGCATATAGTATTAATCTAGTATGCATATAATGAGTATCTTCATATTATGTCTACTATTTTTTGAATAACCAACGTTACAAGTGTCAAATTATTTCATGAGGTAAATTCTAAGTTCTTATTTTTACAATTCTAATCTACTAGAAATTGGAAATACAATTTTATAACATATTCTTAAGCACCTTATAATCAGATAGATCCATTTATGACCTAGGATTAACAAAAGAATTCATAAAAGAAATAAAAAAGTTTGCTTAAATATAACATGTAACGCTATTAGGAAAAATTAAGAGATTGGGAGAACTTTCAAAGGTACCATTTCAAAATTTATGATCAAAAAAAGATTCAAAATATACTTATGGAAACATTCAAATGGATAAAAAAAGGAAAAGGCACCATGGACATGATGGGTGAAGGAGTGAAAAATAACTCAATGAAATTATTCTGCTAACTGAAAATCAATTAACAATTGTACATTTTCTTCAAATCAATATCCCCAGCACTTAGAACAGTGCCTAGCACACATATAGTACCTATAGGCCAGACCCTACCTAACAATATCTGAAGACCAAAAAACAGGTACTGGGGACTGGTTTAATGACTTCCAACCATTAACTTGATAAAAGGATAAAAAGAAGTGTGTGTGGTCCTCCCAATAGGAGGTGAAACAAGCAGAGCATGCAGGTAACTTCTAATGGCACATATAAGGTAAGGCTACACTGTAGAAGATATTCAATGAACAGCTCTTGAATGAATAGAGAAGATAAGAGTTGAAATGTTGTCTATAAATCTCCTAAAGTTGTCTGCAAAACTGTGTTCATTTCTCCAAGGAAAGGATTCAAATTCTCAAGAGTTAAAAGATCCGTATGTTTAAGAACTGATTTACACTGTCTGTTGAAAGTTATCTTCATTTAAAAATTTTGTCTGCCTCATTTCCAACTTTTGTGGCAAGTTTTTAGAAAACTAAGCACTGAAAACATATCAGAAAACTACCATAAATTGTTAAAGGAAAAAAAGTTTTGAAATATTTAAAACTCACCATTTATTGTTTTTATAAGCATGGGGATTTACTATATCTCTGATAAAGCTATAATAGTGTCCACCATCTGCCGTTCCTGTGTGAACAGTCACTCCTATCAAGTCATATTCATAGCTCTCTGAGTCTTTTGAATGATCACTGACTTCTTTAAAACCTGAAATGATTTACACAGAATGGAAATAATTTTCCAAACTTCACAACAGTTACTTAGAAACACTTTTTAAAATAAACTTTATCAATTACAATATTTTAAGTCATTTTAATAAAATAAAAATAATTTTCCCAATGTGACGAGTTACTTAGAATCACTTTTATAATAAACTTTATTTACAGAAATAGGCACAAATAGTTTATATGTTAAATAGGTACAAAACAACTATCTGCTAGTCATTCACCATCCTTAGCCTACTACCATAAAGGACATATTAAACAAACCACTAGAAAAACAACCATGTGTTAATACATAATTATGGACAACTTCAATATAAAGTATAAATATAAAATATTTCTTTAATCTGACTAATCTTTTGAAATAGGTAATATAAAATGCTCCGTTCTATTTAATCTTTACTAGGAGCAGACAAACCTAAGACCTAAAAAGGAATTAGCATACTTCTTTTATTCTCATGTTAAGAAAAGTGGTTTAAACATGGTTTCCTTTTAAAAAAAAGGAAAACGAACCAATGTACTGGCAGCTTCCAAATATATATCAGTTAATAAAAAACACTACGTATTAAGAGATTTGTGTAGACAGAAACAAAATAAAGAAAAATGTACACTTCCTATCCCCAAAGATTTAAAATATAAAGGTAATAAAAGATACTGAGGAAAAAAAATGTAGAGTGGTCTAATAAGTTTGAAGATGATGTATGATTTATGATCTATATTCCCACTACCACACAGAAAGGAAAAAGTAGAATACAGAATAAGGAAATGATGAGATTTGGCTGACTTGAGGGTACAGTCTGAACTAGAACATGAAGAGATAATTAGGTCAGTAAGAGAAGGGTATGACTCAAGGTGTCAAGACAGTGGCTGAGGAGTGTAGATATGCTTATGGAGGCAGTGCCAGGATCTGACTGCATCACTTGTGGCCTAACAAATTCCTTTATCCTGGCATAAATTCTGCTCTCTCCACAAGTGGAAACATCACAAGAAATATAACGAAGCACAGCTGTGAGGAGGTTCTGCTCTACTTTTCCAGAAAAAAATTTTTTTTCAAATAGATGGAGTCTTGCTCTACTATCCAGGCTGGAATGCAGTGGCATAATCATAGCTTACTGCAGCCCTGGACTCCTGGGCTCAAGTGATCCTCCCATCTCAGCCTCCTAATAGCTGTGACCATAGGCATGTGTCACTGCACCTGTCTAATTTTTCAAATGGTTTAATAATAGGTCTAAAAAGTAGGATGTAGACATACAATGCCCACTTCTTAACTTCACCTGTCATCTCTACTGGTCCATGTCCTACAACTTATTTTTATTTTTTTGAGACAGAGTCTCGCTCTGTCGCCCACGCTGGAGTGCAGTGGTGCCATCTCAGCTCACTGCACCCTTCCTAAAGAAGGATAAATGAGCAAGAGGCCGGGCACAGTGGCTCACACCTGTAATCCAAGCACGTGAGGAGGCCAATGCAGGTGGATTGCCTGAGGTCAGGAGTTCGAGACCAACCTAGCCAACACGGCGAAACCTTGTCTCTACTAAAAATACAAAAATTAGCTGGGCCTGGTGGTGCGTGCCTATGGTCCCAGCTTCTTGGGAGACTGAGGCACAAGAACTACTTGAACCTGGGAGGTGGAGTGAGCCAAGATCATGCCACTGCATTCCAGCCTAGGAGACAAAATAAGACTGTCTCAGAAGACCAAAAAAAAAAAAAAAACCCCCACAAAAAACAACATAAAAAGACTTACCCCACGAGATTTAAGCTCCACAAGAGCAACAACCATGCTTATCCTGTTCACCACTGTGTCTCCAGTATACAGAAGAGTGCCTAGGAACATAGTCCTAGTAGATACTAAATATTTACTGGTTAACTGACTGAATGCATGACATTGTCTTAACCTTCTCCCTTCTAAGATTCAATTTTTGTTAACTGTGTAGTTGATGACAACTTTATAATTATGCCTACCTTGTTATGGAGATTGACAATAATCACAGACAAGAGAAAGAAATGAAAAAATCACCTTCTTTCCTCTCACTCTTGCCCATAAGAAAATCTTCTGTATAGGGCGTCATGTCCAAACGTAATGGGAAGGAAAAGTGTGTATTCACTTTCTCTTTCATCATCGTGACCATATTAAATGTATATCTCATAGTATTGAAACTCAAAATGCGAGGCAATTTCTTAAAACATGCCCTGAGAGACAAGAAAAAAATTAATAAAGATTATTTTTTACAAATACTTCAGTTGGTTTGATTTCTGTTATGCTATATCCATTTCAATTTTCAACTCAGAGTTAAGAAGTATAGTAGTCCCCCTTATCCACAGGGGATACCTTCTGAGAACACCCCGTGTCTGCCTGAAACTGGGGACAGTATCGAACTCTACATACACTATGGTTTCTCCTAAACAAACATACCTATGACAAAGCGAATTTAGAAATTAGGCACAGCAAGAGATTAACAAGTATTAATAAAATAGAACAATTATAACAATATACTGTTCACAATTTCACAGATTTTAGCAACCTCATCGTATGTTTTCTTTCCCTATTCCAGATAAAGTTTAATTTATAAATTAGGCACAGCAAGAGATTAACAAGTATTAATAAAATAGAACAATTCTAACAATATACTGTTCACAATTTTACAGATTTTAGCAACCTCATCGTATGATTTTTTTCTTTTCATATTGAGAACTTTAAGGCATTTTACGGCTTCTCTTTGGCAAAGCCCAACTGTTAATGATCACTACTCTTGCACTTTGGTGCCATTAAGTAAAATAAAGGTTCCTTGAATACAAGCAGTACAATACTGCGAAGGTAACCAAAAGGGCTACTAAGTGACTAATGAACAAGTAGTGTATACACCATGGACATGCTGGACAAAGGGATGGTTTACATCCCAGGTGGGGACTGTGCCAGATTTTATCATGCTACTCAGTCCAGTGGGCAATTTTAAACTTAAGAATTATTTTTGAAATTTTCTATGTAATATTTTCAGACCTTGCCTGTCTGCAGGTAACAAACTGCAGAAAGAAAAACCACAGAGAAGGGAGACTATAGAAGTATTCTAAATCACATTCTTATTAAAACTATACAGTCAGTCCCTGAGCACTAGGCAGCAGCACTCCTGCTCGCCCTTTTCCCACCGCCCACCACTGAAGGGCAGCCCGATGCCTGGCAGCCACCCTCTAGCACCATGTCACAGAGCAGAGTCCCCACGATGCAGAAGAAGAGTCTGCAGGGCTCCTGGCAGAATTACACTTTAGCAATAATAGGAATGGGGGCAGTGTTCCAGCCTGTTTCTGTTTCTACCAGTGACATGGAAAAAGTACTACTAGATGCCCAGCATGAGTCTGGACAGAGTATCTCCAAGAGTTCTCACTGTGACAGGATACCTCGCTCTCAGACATCAGAAGATACTAACAGAGCTGCTGAAACAGCCAGCCATAGCATTGGAGAGAAAAACAGCTCTCAGGCTAGGCGCGGTGGCTCACGCCTGTAATACCAGCACTTTGGAGGGCTAAAGTGGGCAGACTGCTTGAGGCCAGGAGTTCGAGACCATTCTGGCCAACATGGCAAAACCATGTCTCCACTAAAAATATAAAAATTAGCGGGGTGCGGTAGTGCGCAAGCCTGTAATCCCAACTACTTGGGAGGCTGAGGTTGGAGGGAGCCAAGATCACACCACTGCACTCCAGCCTGGACAAGAGAGCGAGACTCAAAAAAGAAAAGAAAAACAGCTCTCAGTCTGAGGAAGGTTATATTGAGAGAAGGAAAGAAGTTGAAAGCATTTTGAAAGAAAAACCTCAGATTGGACATGGGATTGGTTGAGTTAACCAGAAAATATTCCCCCCAAGGAGTTCCTCTCATAAGGGCTTGCTGTACATTAACGCATATAATTTTTACAACAATCCAATAAGGAGGTACTGTTACTCTCTCCTGTTTATAGATTAAACACCCCACATGCATGGCCACTCTCAGCATGAGAAACACAAACATCATGAAGAAAGAGGGCATATTCTCTGCAAAATTTCTGAAGGTTTTTCTTCCATCTCTGCTGTTCTCTCATTTACTGGCCACTGGATTGGGAATGTCTATTAAAAGGTGGCTGACAACCTCCACCAGCACCTTTTCATGAAGAATTGGAACCTGGCTGTTCATTAGTGGGATTGTATTTGAGCTTGCACATAGTTAATTGAAGAGCTGTTATGATCCTTGCATGGCTGCATCACTTGTGTGTACTTGTTCTATAACTCCTGCATTCCTAATTTAGTAAAATCAAAGAATAGACACTAAAATCAGGCTGATCTACAATTATACTTAAGGGATCAATAGGCAAGTCAGACTGATTAATATCTACTGTAGGCTGGGTGCGGTGGCTCACGCCTGTAATCCCAGCACTTTGGGAGGCTGGAGCAGGCGGATCATGAGGTCAGGAGATCGAGACCATCCTGGCTAACACAGTGAAACCCCGTGTCTACTAAAAATACAAAAAATTAGCCGGGCGTGGTGGCGGGTGCCTGTAGTCCCAGCTACTCAGGAGGCTGAGGCAGGAGAATGGCGTGGACCCGGGAGGCGGAGCTGGCAGTGAGCCGAGACTGTGCCACTGCACTCTAGCCTGGGCGACCAAGTGAGACTCCATCTCAAAATAAATAAATAAATAAATAAGTAAATAAATAAACGAATCTACTGTAAAAACTTGGTAGTAAATTTTCACTGGATATTAGACATAAATATCTGAATACAAACAATTTTACTAGTCTTGATGTAGTACTGTAAAAATTATCTATAACTTAATTCAGCTAAAAAACTATATTTCAAAAGAATGAATAACACTGATATTAAAATCACTACTTTAAAGAGTTTGTCCAAAATAAATATTGTGGCCTTATATTACACTATTGTAGAAAATATTATTTAATTTAAATGAATGCAGGTTGTCTACTAAAGATTACACATAACTATGCTAATTTTTCTTAATAAATAGAAGCCAAGATATAACTACAAACTCAGCTGTATCATTTATATACGAAACTATTGTTGCTTTTGCAGTATAAGGTTTTCATCCTCTGATTATTAGGTAACCACCTTGGATGATGAGTCAGCTGCTCAGTATCTTTTTGCTCTTCATCACTCTGCATTTGTTAATTTATTCCTATCCTTTGTCCTCAACTTTTGTGTGCTCTTAAAAATCAGCTTTATTCTAAGCAAATTTGTGTCTACTTTAAAAGACTGGAAATGAAAAAATCTTTGCCAAATCCATCACATTACTGTATTTACATAAGGTTTAACATCAAATTCCATAAAAGCTTCTTGATGAAACCAGGACTGTTCCCCATTTGGACATTTTTTTCTTTCTACAGCATCCTTGTTAGAAAGGCTGCCCCCTTGATATACTGTATATACGTGACTGTGCATTTGTTTCATCTTTCCGTACTCAATTCGGTTGTTAAACAAACATTTTAATTTGTTTAAAAAACAACAACAACAAACACACCCACAACTTTTTCCATTCTGAAAAGATTTTCCTATGTCGAGATAAGAAAAATAAAATGTTATGGTAGACTATGGTAAACACCATGATAAAGATACAAAAGGGTGCTATGGAAGCATGAAAAGGAGTTCCATCATTCTCCAGGGCCAAGGAGGTCTTTGGCTCAGAGTTTTCCTTTCTTCCCTAAATAAAAGGAATCAAAGTACTTATTTTTGTGAACCAGAATTGCAAAGTCTGGCTGTAATCCCTTATTAGATGAATGACCCTATATAAGTTACTTAACCTCTCTGAGCTTAATTGCTGGGTTGTAAAATGGAGATTACCTACCCGATACTATCTTTGAAACACTGCCTGGCAAACAGCATTCAGTTAAGTGTCAATTGCTGCTACTACAGTAACAATAGCAGCAGCAGCAGCAGCAACAGCAGAAAATCAACTGGTCACCTAAATCCTATACCATAACATATTGCTAGTTCAAGTTCAATTTAAACAGACAAAAATATACAAACTCTGATTTACAAAAAAATGAATTTTAGGGAATAACTTTCCACTGCACATAACTATCAAAAGAGAATTTATTTAAACCAAGAACAGTGTCAAAAATACAAAAAGTATGAATTTAGGGAAACAAGGAATGAAAGATGTTACAGGCAGAGGGAATAAAAAGTTCAAAAATTCACTATTTTAGATTATTTGGGAGACTGACAAATGAAGTATAACAGAGTCAAATGTATGTAATGATAGAGTGTGAACTTCATCCTAACAATTCTGAAGAATAACTAATGAGCTTGTGGCATGGGGTGAAACCATGCATTCTGTCAATAAATAAGAGAGATGAGCAGATCCGGAAAGATTGGAGAACAGGTGACAGAGCACAGCAAAGCATTCTAAACTAAGATGACAAAACAAAACAAAACACATCACTAAACTACCTTCTGGAAAAACCCAATGCTTTTATTCAGCTGTCATTTTCTTAGTTTAGAATGCTTTGTCAGTAGCATATTAGTAAAAAATTGGTATTATGGTGATTGATAAGTTACTGAGGTAAAATGAATAGATTGAGAAAACCAGAGGTCTGAAAACAGAGCAGTATATGATCCTATTGAGGATAATAAGCACTTTGTTCACTTCCTCAATTGGCCCATTTCTGTTGAATATTATGTTAGTACAGAGATATAGAAGTATAGTAAGAACAAAAATGACTGACTACCTGGGAGAGATGTGACAGGTATTTCAGAAAAACAGCAGAATCTTATCAGTCAAAAGAAGGGAGTTATCAAGAACGACAGATTTATTCAATACATTTATTCCAATTAGAGATTCTCCAAAGAACTTGACTCAGACCCTTGATGATCTTTTTGTGACTCATTTATTATATTCCTCTACAGCAGTTAACTTTTGACTGACTCCATTTTATGTATGTCCCTAACTCTTATCCTAACCTAACTCTCATCAGATGAGTTTGTCTTCTTCGTGTAATCGCCTACATAGCTACGCTTTCATTTGACTATGTCCACCTAACAACTTGCCCAACTACACTTCTTGAAATTGGAAAAATGAATACCATCCCTTTCAAATAAATACTGACCTGGAAAACCTCCTCTTAAGCAATTTTAGTATCTTATTGTATAATGACTTTTTATTCTCTGCCTTCAAACATGCTCAGATATCTTTCATCTAGAAAAATCCTTTGTTTGAGCCCCAAGACTCTTTCTGGCTACTATTTTCCTTGCTGTTTTTATTGCTTTTTTTTTTTTTTGAGACATAGTCTTGCTCTGTCGCCCAGGCTGGAGTGCAGGGGCATGGTCTTGGCTCACTGCAACCTCTGCCTCCCAGGTTCACGTGATTCTCCTGCCCCACCCTCCCAAGTAGCTGGGACTACAGGCGTGAGCCACCACAACCGGCTAATTTTTGTATTTTTAGTAGAGACAGGGTTTCACCATGTTGGCCAGGCTGGTCTCGAACTGCTGACCTCAGGCAATCCACCTGCCTTGGCCTCCCAAAGTACTGGGATTACAGGCATGTGCCACCGTGCCCGGCCTGTTGCCAAACTTTAAAAATCAATGATTTATGCTTGATTCCATGTGTCCCGACAATGTTGCTTCTATTCCTATAACCTGACAAAACACATCACTAAACTACCTTCTGGAAAAACCCAATGCTTTTATTCAGCTGTCATTGTCTTTCATCTCTGTGAATTATATTAATTGATTATTTTCTTCTTGAGATTCTCCTCCCAGTTTGGGGGTTACCATTTTATCCTAATTTTCTTTCTTTCCTTGTCTCTCTTCTGTCACTTTGTCCTCTGTACTTTTAGGTTGGCTTAGCTCTTAGTCTTTTCCAACAATTACATTATTTCTCAGGCAGATATTCTGATAGATTCAATCACACAGATAAACCTAAAACTTGGATGGCAATAATCTGATGCCATCGTGTTACCAATCTTATTTTCCACTACTGTTCCATGTGAATACACTACTTAAAAATGCAGGCTGGCCTAATCCTAGATTTTATGCACATTCAAGGACATTTCTATTTCTCTGCATTCGTTCTTAGTAACTAACTGCATAAGATGCTCTTTTCAATCCGATTTCTATTTGTCTTTCAATATAAAATTAAAATGTTTACTCAACTACTCTGTCCTAAACTTGCCATTTTATGGCTCTTAAGAGCCTTTTGGCCAGATGCAGTGGCTTCATGCCTGTAATATCAGCATTTTTGGAGGCTGAGGTGGGCGGATTGTTTGAGCCCAAGAGTTCAAGACCAACCTGGGGAACATGTGAATCATCAAAGAATAATAATAAAGGGAAAAAACTGTATAATGTTTGGCATGCATTAGTAGAACAAGTATAGCATTTTTTTTTCTTTTTTGAGACAGGTTCTCAATTTTTTGCCGAGGCTGGAGTGCAATGGCACAATCATGGCTCACTGTAAGCTACCTCCCAGCCTCAAGTGATCCTCCCGATTCAGCCTCCCGAACAGCTGAGACTGTAAGTGCATGCCACGTCTGGCTAATTTCTAAAACTTTTTGTAGCAACAGTGTTTCCCTATGTTGCCCTCAAACTCCTGGGCTCAAGTGAACATCCTTGAACTCCCAAAGTGCTGGGATTACAGATGGGACCCACTGTATGTGTAAGGCAATTTTTATTTAAAGACCACTAAATTATTATTTTCCAAGAAATTCTACTGAAAATGAAAGCTGAGGAAGAATATTTTTGATCAATGTACCAAAATATACACATCCAAAAATAACAACAATACACTGGAAGGGAACCAGCTTGAATGTATTACAGTATAAACACTTATTTAACACTCTAACTCAACAGTTACTAACTCCCAAATCTACCTCTATTCTAGACCTCTCACCAAGCTCTAACTGTAACAGCCAACTGCCTGCAGGACCTTTCTAGTTGGATGCCCCAATGAGAACTCAAATTCAACTTGATTATCACCCTGAAATTTGCTTATTTCTATCTTAGGAATCAGCATTGGGAAAGTTTCTTTATTCTGTGACTCCATGTCTTCACATGTAAAATGGGGATAATAACAGCATCTATTGCAAAGAAATGCTGTGAGGATTAACTGGATTAAAGTTCTCACAACAGTGCTTGCTAAATAAAAAATACTTTGGAAAGGCTAGCTAGTACAAAAAGTCCCTAGTTAGCTACTACAGAAAATTCCAAAAATAAACAATTCATAAGTGGTGTGGTGTTCTGAGTATCATGATAAAATCTTGTACCATCCTGCTTAGGATATGAATCATCCCTTTGTCCAGCTTATCTGTGCTGCAGACACTACCCACTTATTGGTCACTTAGTAGCTCTCTTATTACATGGGCTGTCATAGTATTGCAATGCTTCTGTTCAAGTAACCCTTATTTGACTTAATAATGGCCCCAAAGGGCAAGAATACTGAGCTTCATTTGTAATTTAAACTTTATCATAGGTATGTTATGCACAGCAAAAAGCAGTATATATAGGGTTCAGTACAATCTGAGGTTTCAGACATCTATTGTGGGGTCTTGCAACATTTCCCGAGGATAAGGGGTTCCACTGTATTACTTAAGAAAATGCCACAAAAGCTAGACATCTGAGACTCGATACAGATAATGATGAAAATGATCAATGTACTTATCGTCCACGTATCTGCTCCCCAAAATCTATACTGTTTCAAGTTGAGTGATTACCACTTTCATATAGCTCAGTATATGTCAAAATAAATGGTAATTCACTGAACAACTAGATGAAAAGTTGCTCCATGAGACTGAGCTCCATGCAGCTGATTTTACCTTCATCATATAATTTCCACCAAAGTTTAATCTTAGTTTACCCTTAGTTTGTCTTTCATTTCTACGGTGAAGATAATAAAAATCACATTTGAAAAAGCATACCTTTTTTCAGCTCGTACTTTCTTCCCACAATGAGAACAAGTATACATGTTATCACCTTCCAAAGTGTCTTTTATAGTAACTTCATCAAGAGATTCCTGTGTATAAAACCACATTTAAAAGTTTCATATTATTGTTTATAGCATGCAAATATACAAAAGGTGGCAATTACAATTTTGACAGAATGCTCAGCAAAAAAATTTTTTTTAAAAAGTGAATTCTTAAATTTTAGTAAAAAACTGTTTTTCCTCATATTAAGATATTCTACGAATCTTAGTAACTTTTTTGAAGGGTTAATTAAAAATTTAAATTTTGATTGGGCAAGAAAAAGCTTTATGGTTGATGTTTAACTCTTATTTGAATAGTACAGTAAGAAGAAAATACATAAAAACATGAAAAAAGTTTAAAAATATCAAGATGACCAACACAAACCCGCTATACACAAATAGGTAAAAGCATAAAGTAAAAAAATTATGTGCATTATTACTCACATAAATGTTCTTCATATCAGCCACTTGGCACCTCACAGTATAAAACTCTTCAGCAGTTTGACTAACATGTTCACAATCCTAATCAATACACATAAAAAAATTAATAAAAACTAGTAAATTATAATATAAATGAAAATATATTAAGATCTCGAAAAAGTAAAAACCAGGTATAATACTTACCAAGGATACAACATTGTTTGTAATTACACCTCCAAATAAACTTTTGACGGTATTTTTCTTTAATATAAAACAAACAAAAAATATGAAACTAGTTAAAACACAGGCAAATTTGTTCAAATTTCAAAGAAATTTTTCAGTATTCTGATACTAACCAGTTCTGGAGACATTTCTTCGATTTTGGTAATTAGATCAGTAAAAAACTCTGTCATATCTTTCTGTTCCCCAGTATTCAGAGGCTGCTTATCCATGGTGTATGTTTTACAGAAAGGTCTAGGATTATATGCTTTGCATTCACTCTCCTGCAAATAAAAAGGGGAACATTCTAAGTGTCAGATAAAAATAAGAAAATTATAGGTTCTTCAATGAACACATAACAAAAACAAAAGAACAGGTAGTAAATCTACTAAGTTAGTTTTAAATGGTCGTTTCTATTTCTTTCTGTTTAGTTTTCATAGTATTTTTAATTTAATGGTCTTGGTGCTAGAAGATTCTTAAATTACCTAGGATATTTGTATTTTCAAGTCAAGGAATTTCTAGGAAGAAATCTGAGACTCAAATGACTCACAGCCCGGCACAGTGGCTCAAGCCTGTAACCCCGGCACTTTGGGAGGCCGAAGCAGGCAGATTATGAGGTCAAGAGATTGAGACCATCCTGGCCATCCTTTACCAACATGGTAAAACCCCATCTCTGCTAAAAATACAAAAACTAGCTGGGTGCGGTTGCGCATGCCTGTAGTCCCAGCTACTCAGGAGGCAGAGGTTGCAGTGAGCCGAGATCGTGCCACTGCACTCCAGCCTGGCAACAGCAAGACTCCATCTCCAAAAAAATCAAAACAAAACAAACAAAAAAAAAACACTCACATCTATATTGCAAAGCATAAAATATACAACCTTTACAGGCTGAATAAACTTTCCCAGAGATTGAACTTTGTTTTAATAGCTTTTAGAATAGTCATTTAAACCAGCAATTTTCTATTTGTCAATTCAAATGGCACTTTCAGCTCTGTTAAAAGGAGATTAAAGGCCAGGTATGATAGCTCATGCCTGTGATCCCAGCACTTTGGGAGGGTACGGCGAGTTGATTGCTTGAGCCCAGGAGTTCAACACCAGCTTGGGGAACATAGTGAGACTCTGTCTCTACAAAAAATAAAGAAGATAGCCAGGCATGGTGGTACACGCCTGTGGTCCCAGGCAGTGGAGCAGTGTCGAGGTTGCCATGAGACGAGATGGTGCCACTGAACTCTGGCCTGCGTGACAGAGTGAGACCCTGCCTCAAAAAATAAAAATAGTCAAAAATACAGAAAAAAGTATGACACAATCCCTGTCCTCAAGATTTAACAGGTGAGAAAAGTAACATATATACAAGGTAGAAACAACAAAGAGGCAAGGTGACTTGGAATACTCCGGTTAATCTGTGGAATAGATGGTCTCTTAGAGTTTGAAACCAAGCTGACTCTTGAAAAATGAACATCAGAAGAAAATGGAGAAGAGTGACACAGGTAGGAAACAATGGCATAAATAAACCCACAAGCAATGAAGCAGCAGGATGATGGGCTCCAAATGGAGAGGGATAAGATAGGAGGTTGAAGGGTAGGGGAAAAAAACCCAGAGGGTGTGTGCCATGGTGATGAGCTCGAATATCATTCTGTTCGTAATGAAGAAGCACTCAAGAGTTTTAAGCAGGGGAATAATATTGTAAGATTTACTATCTTTTTAAAAGATTCATCACTTTTATAGTTTTAGGCATTGTAATTAAGGGATACTAAGATAAATCAGCTAGAAAGCTGCAAGCATAAAAGGGGAAGACCTTGTGACAGAAGAAGGATAAGACAAAACAGATTCTTCAAAGGACAAATTAACAGAATGTAGACAACTGAGATAACTTTTAAAAGTTATTATGACAAATAACAGAGATAACTGACAGACAGCTTCGGGCACGGTGGCTCACGCCTGTAATCCCAACACTTTGGGAGGCTGAGGCAGGCAGATCACTTGAGATCAGGAGTTCGAGACCAGCCTGGCCAACATGGTGAAAGCTGTCTCTACTAAAAATACAAAATTTAACCAGGCATGGTGGTGTGCGCCTGTAGTCCCAGCTACTTGGAAGGTTGAGGGAGGAGAATCACTTGAACCTGGGAGGTGGAGGTTGCAGTGAATTGAGATCACACCACTGCACTCCAGCCTGAGTAACAGAGCAAGACTCTGTCTCAAAATAAATAAATAAATAAATAAATAAATAAATAAATAAATAAATAAGAAAAAGAAAGGTACATAGTTATGACAAAGCCAGTTCAAACGAGCTCCATTTAACTTTTTTAGGTTTTGTCACAGGGTACACCTAATTTGTTTCCCTCCATGTTTCTTTTTTTTTGAGACAGAGTCTCACTCTGTCACCTAGACTCGAGTGCAGTAGTGAGATCTCAGCTTGCTGCAACCTCTGCCTCCTGGGCTCAAGCAATCCTCCCTTTTCAGTCTCCTAAGCAGCCGGGACTACAGGCACGCACCACCATGCCTGGCTAATTTTTTTTTAGTAGAGATGGGGTTTCACCATGTTGCCCAGGCTGGTCTCAAGCTCTTGAACTCAAGCCATCCACCCACCTTGGCCTCCCAAAATGCTATAATTACAGGCATGAGCCACAGTGCCTGGCCTAGCCTCCATGATTCTTAAACATACCATTAAATATGTAAACATTTTCTGAAGCTCCAGAAGAGTGGTCTTGTGCTTCATATCCTCTGAATACTGAAAATCAAGAGAAAACACCATTAAAAACACAGACATGATGGTAGTAAATTAGGCATTCTAGCAAAGAAAGTCTTGCAATGTACACTGTATCTGTTTTCATTCTTTTGGCTATATAAAAGAAAAACACCAACACATTCAATTCTTTAGTAATTATAGCATTAAAAATTGTAATGCTTTGTTACATAAATACAGCTATTACTATCCTATAAGGAAACCAAAGAGAGAATTTTAAAAATCACTTTCTAGGTTAACACTTATTTGGTACAATGCTGATGATTTCCAAGAATGCAAGAATGAAAAACACTTCAGGTGCAATCAAAGTTGTCTTCCACAAGTAAACCTACACATTAAAAAAATACATTTGAAATATTAACCAATGACATCTCATCATCATTTATTCCTATCTTTACTCTTTCTGGAACAGTATATTCTTCACACTGAAGAGGAATACCAGCCAGGATCTTTGAAAACTGTCTAAATATTCAACTATCAATAAGTCAAATTCAGGAATCTGGCTAGACTCACACATTAGAGATTTAGTACTGAACACCAAGCCTTATACGAAAGATCCATATTCATGCAAAGTACTTATTACACATATTCCACCTCACTCAAGTATTAAAATGAATCTATAAAGTAGGTATTATTCTTATTACGAATTATTACCTCTCATAACTTTGAAAGTCTTGTGGAATAATAGGCGTCCACAAGCTAAGAGTATACATTAGTTATTTTTGCCAGCTTTATGGAAGACTGCAAGTAATATGGCTCTGCTGTTTAGCAGCTTATAATCAAATTGAAGTCAAGATATGGACTAAAACAGAGATCTGTTCAGCATATAATTACTATAAAATTATATATTAAATTCAACAGGAATTGAACAAAGGGAATCAACAAAATTGGCAAAATAATTCCAGTGTACTCCTGTTATATGAGAGGCTTAATATTCCATATTACGAAAAAAGTCACACAAAATGAAATTTTCCAACGTATCAAAGTATTGATTCAGGATACAAAAAAGTTCAGGAATAAAGACCTGGATTTATATTTTTATTATTAGAGAATGAAATATGAGTTGGCTAAAGAGCTGCCTAAATTTATTAAAGTCAAGCAACAACAAGGGAATTTTACTTAATGCGCAATTTTAAAATAAATACATAGCCTGCATCTATATGTATTTACTACTTAAAAAATTGTGTTCACGTCCATTAGGATGGCTATTATTAAAACAAACAGAAAATGTCAAGTGTTAGCAAGGACGTCGAGAAATTAAACCCTTATGCATGCAAAACGGTGTAAGCCCTATGGAAAAGGTAAGGCTATTCCTCAAAATCTAAACACAGAATTCCCATATGATCCAACAATTCCACTTCTGGGTATACACCCAAAAGTAGTAAAAGCAGGAACTCAAACATGTTTGTACACCCATGTCCGTAACAGCATTATTCACAACAGCCAAAAGGTGAAAGCAACCCAAGTATCCACTGATAAGTGAAAGAATAAATAAAATGTGGTAAATACAATAAATTATAATTCAGCCTTAAAAAGGAAAGAACTTCTGACACATACAACAGCATGGATAACCCTTGAAGATATCCTAAGTGAAATAAGCCACTCACAGCCAGTCACAAAAAGACAAATCTGACTCCACTTATATGAGGTACCTGAAACAGTTGAATGCATAGAGATGGAAAGTAGAATAGTGGTTGCAAGGGGGGTTGGGAGGGAGAATGGAGAGTTAAGTGTTTAACAAGTTTCTGTTGGGAAAGTGAAAAAGTTCGAGATGGAATGGTGGTGATGGCTGCAAAATAATGTGAATGTATTTAATCCCATCAACTGTATATATGTATAAATGGTTAAAATGATGAATTTAATGTTGCATATATTTTACCACAATTAGAATATATGTAGCTTTCTTTAAACTTTATGTGAGCATCAGAAAAGGGAATAATATAATTAACTGAAGTGTTCATCTTAAGAATAAAGTGCCCACTTGACTAGAGTACTTGCCAGAATCATATCAAATTCTGTTAAGAATTTTTGGCTGGGCGTGGTGGCTCACATCTGTAATCCCAGCACTTTGGGAGGCCGAGGCGGGGGGATCACGAGGTCAGGAGTTTGAGACCAGCCTGGCCAAGATGGTTAAACCCTGTCTCTGCTAAAAATACAAAAATTAGCCAGGTGCCTGTAATCCCAGCTATTCGGGAGGCTGAGGCAGAAGAACTGCCGGAACCCAGGAGGCAGAGGTTGCAGTGAGCCAAGATCGCGCCACTGCACTCTAGCTTGGGTAACAAAGCAAGACTTCGTCAAAAAAAAAATATATATAGATATAGATATATATGTACATAGGTCTCTCTTTTTTTTTTTTTTACTGTTTACTCTTATTTTAGGTTCAGGGGTACATATGCAGGTTATATAGGTAAACCGTTTGTCACGTAAGTTTGGTATATAGATTGTTCTATCACCCAGGTAATAATAGTACCAAAAGGTAGTTTTTCAATCCTGTTCCTCTTCCCACACTCCACCCTCAGGTAGGACACAACGTCCATTGTTCCTGTGTGTCCATATGTACTCAATATTTAGCTCCCACTTATAAGTGAGAACATATGGTATTTGGTTCCCTGTTGCTATGTTAGTTCACTTAGGATAATGGCCTCCAGTTCCATACATGTTTTTGCAAAAGACATGGTCTTGTTCTTTTTTTATGGCTGCATAGTGTTCTATGCTGTATATGTACCACATTTTCTTTATCTAGTCCACTGTTGATGGGCATGTAGGTTGATTCCACGTTTTTGCTAGTGTGAACACTGCTGTGGTAAACATGCTTGTGGATGTGTCTTCATGGTAGGATGATTTATATTCCTTTGGGTATATATCCAATGGGATAGCTGAGCCGAATAGTAATTCTGTTTAAAGTTCTTTCAGAAATTGCCAAGCTGCTTCTCACAATGGCTGAACTAATTTACATTTCCATCAGCAGTGTATATGCATTCCCTTTTCTTTGCAACATTGCCAGCATCAGTTATTTTTTGACTTTTTATTAACAGCTATTCTGACTGGTTTGAGATGTTATCTCACTGTGGTTTAGTTTTGTATTTCTCTAATGATGAGTAATACTGAGCATTTTTTCATATGCTTATTGGCCGCATGTATGTCTCCTTTTGAAAAGTGTCTGTTCATGTCCTTTGTCCACTTTTTTTTTTTTTTTTTTTTTTAAGATAGAGTCTTGCTCTGTCACCCAGACTGGAATGCAGTGGCACAAACTCGGCTCACTGCAACCTCCGCCTCCCGGGTTCAAGCGATTCTCCTGGCCCAGCGTCCCGAGTAGCTGGGACTACAGGCACGCACCACCACACATGGCTTTTTTTTTTTTTTTTTTTTTTTGAGAGAAGTCTCACTCTTGTCCCCAAAGTTTGAGTGCAATGGCTCGATCTCAGCTCACTGCGACCTCTGCCTCCCGGGTTCAAACAATTCTCCTGCCTCTGACTCCCAAGTAGCTGGGATTAAGTCACCTGCCATCATGCCTGGCTAATTTTCATATTTTTTAGTGGAGACATGGCTTCACTATGTTGGCCAGGCTGGTCTCAAACTCCTGACCTCAGGTGATCCGCCCGCCTCGGCCTTCCAAAGTGCTGGGATTACAGGCGTGAGCTACTGCGCCTGGCCAAAGGCTTTTTTTTTTTTTTTTTTTTTTGAGACAAAGTCTCGCTCTGTCGCCTAGGCTGCAGTGCATTGGTGCCATCTTGGCTCACTGCAACCTCCGCGTCGTGGGTTCAAGGGATTCTCCTGCCTCAGCCTCCCAAATAGCTGGGATTAGAGGTACCCACCACCATGCCCAGCTATTTTTTTTGTATTTTTAGTAGAGATGGGGTTTCACCATGTTGGCCAGCATGGTCTTGATCTCCTAACCTCGTGATCCACCGACCTCTGCCTCCCAAAGTGCTGGGATTACAGGCGTGAGCCACCACACCCCATGCGCAGCTAATTTTTGTATATCTGGTAGAGATAGGGTTTCACCATACTGGCCAAGCTGCTTTGTCCACTTTTTAGTTGTTTCTGCTTGTAAATTTAGTTTTTAACTAAAAATACCGTTTATGAGATCTCATAATCAGCACATCTGAGTGTCCCTTCTGTTTCTACTAATTCCTAGAAGTGTTAATAGCTTTAAAGGTGGTTATCAATATGAAGAAGAAAAACCAAGAAGCATGACCAAGTTGCCACCTAGAAAGAAAACCACTGAAAACATGCTTCTTTGATAACTGCTTTTATAAGACTACGCAGATGGGTATACCAAATTTATTCAGAAATATTTCCATAAGCTAAATGAACTAATCATTCAACTACTTTTAGTCATAATGTACAGAGATAAAGTATCAATAACTAAAGCCAAAAAACCCAGAACCACTTGGGTAAACTATAAACTGGAGACTTTAAAGAGTAACTTAAACATAATAAAGAATTCAGTGAAAGTATGTAAAGCACTGCAATACTTAACAGGGAAAAAGAAATCAAGACAAAAGATAACATGATGAGGCCAGGCTTGGCAGCTTTATACCAATAATCCCAGTACTTTGGAAGGCCAAGGTAGAAGCATCTTGTAAGCCCAGGATTTGAGACCAGCCTGGGCAACACAGTGAGACCCTGTCTCTACAAAAAGTAAAAGTAAAAAACTCCGCCAGGCATGGTGGCATATGGCTGCAGTCCCAGTTACTCAGGAGGCTGAGGTGGGAGGATCACTTGAGCCCAAGAGGTCAACATTGCAGTGAGCTGTGCTCACACCACTGCACTCCAGTCAGGGTGACAGACACTGAGTCCTGCCTCAAAAAAATAAAAATAAAAAATCCAAGAGCAAGTATAAAGGAAATTCATCAAAAAACTCTAAAAGCAGTACAAAAGGCAAACTAAAAAATAGCCCATAGTTGGACGGGCATGGTGGCTCACACCTGTAATCCCAGGACTTTGGGAAGCTGAAATGGGAGGATTGCTTGAGGCCAGGAGTTGGAGACCAGCCTGGTCAACACAGAGAGACCCCATCTCTATTTATTATTTTAAAAAACAAAAATAACCCACGGTAAAAAAGAATGAAAACTAGAATGTGAATAAAAATAACATGAAGCAGAGCTTACACAAACAAATTAGGTCCACAATTTGATTCACTTTGGGATAAATATAAAAGAAACAAGCTAAGTGATTCTGGTAATACTTCTCTACTTGGATTCAGGGTTTCCTTATTTTCTCTGTAATAAAAATATGTATTTATTTATTTTTGTTTTTTATTCTCATATGTTCTCCCAGTGAATGCGTTTTTACTGACAACATGGTATTCATTGTATACACTGAGCATGCATATTCCATAGCTGTGTTTTCCTTTGAGAACTAAACTGTACTACAGCATTATGAGTAATCTACTAAAATGTACAACTATGTAAAATACACATTAGCTAGTTACTGTAATCAAATTTACTTTCATTCACAAATTATTTTTTCAAACATTTACATTGAAATAAAGATTTATCAACAAAATATTAAAATCTGGTTTATAATTTTGATTTTTAAAGTGAGGAAAATTCTACCTTGGCAGTGAAGACAGCCTGTCTTGCCTCAGGTATCATATAAAGTTGCTGAATAGTAGAAGCTAAGTAACAAGTAGCTCCAAGGTTAGTAAGGCCAACAAATCTACATTCAGCACGGACATCTTCATGAGGCCAGTAATCCCATTTATAAGGTGCATGGGCTGCTGAAGAAAGAGGGAGGAAAAGATCCCCCCCAAACAAACTATGAAACACAATGTATTTTGCTTACATTAACAGCCTCTACCTCCATTAGTTACCTCATTAATATATATAGAACATTATATAGAATTTTTTTAATAAAAAAAGAATACAGATGAAAACTAATTTATTCTCTAAAAATTTAAGACTTTTAAAACTTGATTTTACTTGGCCCCAAATTACTTTTGCAGAAAAAGCCGAAGTATTTAAAATGCATATAAAAAGGTCCTTCACATCAATGTTTACTTTTTAACTTTAATAACACCCTACCAATAATCATTTATAATGTTAAAGTGTGTGAAGAGCAGATTCTTTTGTTAAACAGTGCCCTCAAAATCTTATTTCTGAATTCAAAATTTATAAAGATTAAAGGAAAAGAAGAATGCTTACACTGCATGTGTTGTGCCATAACCCAGTTGTGTATTAGCCTGTAGTTCTCAACAGACCCCTTTACCATCTCTACTAACAAATCGTAAGCGGCAGCTCTTGAAGAATGTGATTTGCACTTTGGCTGTTGTCGGTCCTTTAGACTTGGCAACAAAAACAGGAGATTGAAGATATCTCTCAAAAATTCCTGGGGAGTAAAAGGAAACATGTTATCTAAACTGAGATATTAATTACATTCCAAATATAGTTAACATATACACAGGATGACAGGCTACAATTAAGCTACTCAGAAACGTATAGCAGCATGATATACCATCATCTGAAAGTCCTCCGTGTTCATTTCTCTTAAGAGAAAACGAAGGCGGCGATCAACTTTTACTCTTCTCTCCTTTTTGATACCTAATAAGCTCATTCTTAGACTCTTCACGTACAATGTTGTTATTTTCTATTCCATTAAGTGATGTAAAGTTTTTGTTAAGGCCTCATTATTCCCTTGACAAGTCTGACTGGCGCTTCTGCATTAACCTTCCCCTTACTTCACTCTACTAATAAATAATAGCAACAATAACAGTGGCAAAATCAACAGTTTACTTACACTGTTGAAAGGTAGTACTGTTGTACTTTTTCCAAAATTAAGTCTGAGAAAGTGGGTGCTGGGTTATCTTTTCCACTTGTTCTTTTCTAATTGGTCCTTTGCTATTTTACCAAGTTATCACCCTCACACATCCCAAATAGTACTATGGTACATTGGCCTGCAGTATAAAACCTCCTGGAGTACTGTGCAGAAAGGAGATAGCACAGTAAGACTGAGACTCTTGATACCTACAGAAAGGCTGACCTTTGCCTACAGTCTGCAAACGTCACTGGTAACTAAACAGCTTCCTACATTGATACAAAACTCTCTAAGTGAAAACAGTGGCTCACTGTGCCTAACGGGTTTATGCTAAAGACCTGTTTTCCTTTCAGGAGTCTGGAGTTGGGGCAACTATGGTGAGTTATCCAGTCACTATGTGCCCACATGAGCCACTCTGTGATAAAACCAAGGACTCCTAGGCTCAAGAGAACGTTCTTGGTATACAATACATCACATGTGTTGTCATGCTCACTGAACACATCTTGTGGAACTCCAATGGAAGACAACCCTTGGTAAGTTGCAACTGGCTTCCTCCAGACTTTGCCTTGACACCTTTTTCTTTTCATGATTTTGCTTTGTATCATTCTGCTGTAATAAATCTTAGCCATGAGTATAACTATATGCTGAGTCCTGTGAGTTAGTGAATCAACAAACCTGGGGGTGGTCAGGGAAACTCTTGAAAGACGTACCAAAAAAAGAAATTTTTGAAATGTTTTTCCATAATGACCTCACCTCTTTCATCTATTGTTAAAGAATGTGTAATTCATAGTTCTTAGCAAAGAAACGTTAAGTTTAGCTAGGAAATATGGAAAGTGGTTAGAAGATTTTTTTTTTTTTTTGGAGACAGAATCTCACTCTGTCACCTGGGATGGAATGCAGTGGCACAATCTCGGCTCACTGCAACCACTGCTGCCCAGGTTCCAGCGATTCTCCTGCCTCAGCCTCCCAAGTAGCTGGGATTACAGGCACCTGCCACTACACCCAGCTAATTTTTTGTGGTTTTGTTTGTTTGAGACGGAGTCTTGCTCTGTCGCCCAGGCTGGAGTGCAGTGGCGCCATCTCGGCTCACCCCAAGCTCCACCTCCCGGGTTCATGCCATTCTCCTGCCTCAGACTCCCAATTAGTTGGGACTACAGGCGCCCACCACAACACCCGGTCTTAATTTTTTGTATTTTTTAGTAGAGACGGGGTTTCATCGTGTTAGCCAGGATGGTCTCGATCTCCCGACTTCGTGATCCATCTGCCAGCCTAGGCCTCCCAAAGTGCTGGGAATACAGGCGTGAGCCACCGCACCCAGTTAATTTTTTGTATTTTTAGTAGAGATGGGGTTTCACGATGTTGGCCAGGCTGGTCTCGACCTCCTGACCTTGTGATTCGCCCGCCTCAGCCTCCCAAAGTGCTGGGATTACAGATGTGAGCCATTGCACCTGGCAAAGGGCTTATTTTTATAAGCCTTTCACAGAAAGAACCTACTCATATACTTCACAGAAAGAAGAACCTACACAAACTATGACCTCAGAGAATATTAAAATAGTTTTTGGTGATTGATATGGTTTGGGTATTTGTCCAATAAAAGAACTGTTGTCTTAGTCTGTTTAGGCTGCTGTAATAAAATATTGTAAACTGGGCCGGGTACAATGGCTCACATCTGTAATCCCATTTCACCACATCTAATGGTGAAATGTGCTCCCCAATGTTGGAGGTGAGGTCTAGTGAGAGGTGTTCGAGTCATCAGGGTGTATCCCTGAAGACCCTGGTACCTACCACACAGGAATGAGTGAGTTCTCACTCTTTGAGTTCATGCAAGAGCTGTTGTTAAAAAAAAAAAAAAAAAAAAAAAAGTGTTGCACCTCCCACCTCCCTTTCTCGCCATGTGACACAGCTGTTCTCTCATGGCCTTCTGCCATGAGTAAAAGGCTCCTGAGGCCTCAACAAATAAACCTCTTTTTTTATACCCAGCATCAGGTATTCCCTTATAACACCGCAAAATGAACTAATACAGCAATAGATCATAGGGTAATTTTTGACTTATAATTCAGAAGAAATTCAATTTAAAAAGTTATCAAAAACTTTCATGTGCACTAAAAACATTATGTAAATAAGGTTTTTTCGAATTCACATATATAAAAATAGAAAATAGGAAGAGAGAATTAATGAACACTACCATTCTAGCTTAATATTCACCTACAACTATATTAATAAGGACCATCCTTCTCACTAATGCATATATTCAGTAAAATTTCATTTTTAAATGTTTCATACTAGTTTGGCAAAACAAAGTATATTGATGCTCCTTCAATTGCCATGTCCTAGTAATAAATGTAATGTAATAACTAAATATAGAAGAAATTTAAGACAATATCATGTACACAGGAAATATTTTTATTAACTTACATATATTTTGTTGTAGAGAAGTATGATAGGCAAATAATAAAAGATGTTCAAAGATACTAATAAATACATTACAATTACATTCTGTGGGGGAATCAAGTGGAAATACTGAGGAGGAATTAGGAAAAAATTTAGCTAAGTAGAATTTCAGAAAGGAGAGTTTGGAGACAATCTCACTCCATCACCCAGGCTAGCGACAGTGGTGGGATCATGACTCACTGCAGCCTCGATCTCCCAGGCTCAGTCAATCCTCCCAGCTCAGCCTCCTGCGTAGCTTGGACTATAGATGCTCACCACCCTGGCTAATTTTTTTTTTTTTTTTTAAATAGAGACAGGGTTTCACCAGGTTGCCCAGGCTGGTCTCCAACTCCTGGGCTCAAGCAATCCTTTTGCCTCGACCTCACAAAGTGCTGGGATTACAGTTGAGAGTTTATACATTTTAAGAGAGATGAATAAAAGTTGCTACAGCATTTACATTTCATTAATCTAAAAGAGGACCATAATTTTGTCTTTGAAAACAATAATTCAATAATTTCCTGAATGTATATTGTCTACAAAGACTTAAAATTCAAAAATTTACAAATTTAAAAAATCTTTGAGGAGACACCTAGGTTTTTCAAGATTAAGAAATATGTCAACAATAAAAGTTTAAAGACCAGTGCACTCTGCTGGCTTGCAATCCATTACCAGATTTATTTTGTTAACGTACATCCTTGACATTATTTGATCAAAACCTTAAAAGGCTCCTGTTTTTACAATTATCTACTGATACATAATAATTATATATATTAATGGAATATATTATATTTTGACACATAAATACAATGTGTAATGATGAAATCAGGGTATTTGGAATACCTATGATTTTAAGCATTTATCATTTCTTTTATTGGGAATATTTCAAATCCTCCCTTTTGGCTATTTTGAAATACACAAAAAAATTTTTTAACAATAGTCATCCTACTATGCTACTGAGCACTAGAATTTATTATTCCAAGTGTATTTTTGTATTCATTAGCCAATCTCTCTTCATCCCATCCCTTCCCAGCCTAAAATTACAAAAGTAATTGCCATGGCCTAAAAGTTTTCGTCACTCTGAAATTTGTATGTTGAAACCTAACCACCAATGTGATGGTATTAGAAGGTGGGACCTTTGGAAGGTTACTAAGTCATGAGGACTCTGCCCTTATCAAAGAAGCAGTAGAGAGACCTCCTACCCCTCCCATCATCTAAGGGCTTCATGAGAAGGTGCCATCCGTGAATCAAAAAGTAGGCCTTCACAAGACACCGTGAATCTGCCAGAGTTTTGATCTTGTACTATTCCCAGCCTCCAGAAATTGTGAAAAGTAAATTTCTGTTGTTATAAGCTACTCAGTATACAATATTTTATTTTATTTATTTTTGAGAGAGTTTTGCTTTGTTGCCAGGCTGGAGTGTAGTGGCACGATCTCGGCTCACTGCGGCCTCCACCTCCCTGGTTCAAGGGATTCTCGTGCCTCAGCCTCCTGAGTAGCTGTGATTACGGGTATGCACTGCCATGCCTGGCTAATTTTTGTATTTTTAGTAGAGACTGGGTTTCACCACATTGGCCAGGCTGGTCTCAAACTCCTGAGCTCAAGCAATCCAGCTGCCTTGGCCTCCCAATGTGCTGGGATTACAGATGTGAGCCACTGCGCTTGGCCCAGTTTACACTATTTTATTACAGCAGCCTGAACAGACTAAGACAATAATGCTTTCATTTTATATATAAAAATAATTTCCTGTGCCCACAATAGATGGCCACCAAGTTTCTCCTATACTTCCTAAAACATAGGCTAAACTGAACCAACCAATTTTCTGCATGAAACCAGTGCTTTCCTATGACTTAATTTTTACTCATATTCTTTCCTATGACTTAAATGTTTCCCTTACTTTTCTACAAAAGATATCCATTAAAAAAGCTGTATCTGGCCAGGCGCGGTGGCTCATGCCTGTAATCCCAGCACACTGGGAGGCTAAGGTGGGCGGATAATCTGAGGTCAGGAATTCGAGACCAGCATGGCCAACATGGTGAAAACCCGCCTCTACAAAAACAAAACAAAACAAAACAACAACAACAAAAATTTAGCTGGGTGTGGTGACACACGCCTGTAATCCCAGCTACTCTTTGGGAGGCTGAGGCAGGGGAATCGCTTGAACCTGGAAGGCAGAGGTTGCAGTGGACCGAGATCGCACCACTGCACTCCAACCTGGGCGAAGCTTTATCTTCTCCAAAGCCTTTCCTAATCATGTCAATGCAATCTGATCTTCTAAATCTCTGATGATATCTCTTTTTAATAACTATTATTTATTTCCATGAAGTATAAATATCATGAGCAGCCATAATTTTAAGGGTACACACAAATTTTGCATAAGACAAATGTACTGTTTGACTGTCAGTTCTAAGAATCAGGTCTGAGTTGCAATCATCCATTTGCTCAACATAGTTTTTAGACACTATGCAAGGCAATAGAGATAGGAATGATACTCATACTTTAAAAGGAGAAGAAAGGAGGAATGCAAAAGGAGGAAAAAAGGAAGAAAAAGGAAGGGAGGAGGAGAAAGAAAGGAAGAATGAAGATTAGCACTACTGGAAAGGTAAAAGAAAGAAGAAAGAGGAGAAAGGAGGGGAAGAAGGGGGAAGGAGGAGGAAGCAGTAGTAGTGATCGTGGTAGTGTTGCTGATGACAGATTATTATGCAGCTGCAAAGTGTAAAATATTTATCATGTTTCTTTATAGAAAAAATTTACCAAATCCTGCATGAAAGTAAGTTCTAGAAATATTTTTTAAAAATACTTAAGGAAAAAAGTAAAAATCATTAGAGTGGAAGAGATTTTAAATATCTTGGAGTTAAGGCATATTTTCCTTAATATTACAAGAAAACCAACTGCCTTTAATACCTCTACTTGGATATCTAATTGACATTTCAAATTTAACATTTCCAAAACAGAACTCTTGGTTTTACTGCCTATTACCCTCTGCCATTTCTGAGTTTTTCTTTTCTTAATAATTGGCATTACCATTCCCTCAGCTTCTCAGGCTTAAAATTCAGGAGTCATTCTTGGCTGGGCACAGCGGCTCACGCCTGTAATCCCAGCACTTTGGGAGGCAGAGGCGGGCGGATCATGAGGTCAGGATATCGAGACCATCCTGGCTAACATGGTGAAACCCTGTCTCTACTAAAAATACAAAAAATTAGCTGGGTGTGGTGGCGGGCACCTGTAGTCCCAGCTACTTGGGAGGCTGAGGCAGGAGAATGGTGTGAACCTGGGAGGCAGAGCTTGCAGTGAGCCAAGATCATGCCACTGCACTCCAGCCTGGGTGACAGAGGGAGACCCCATCTCAAAAAAAAAAAAAAAAAATTAGGAGTCATTCTTTATTAACCTCTCTCAAATCCAACATATATATCCAAATCTGAGACCTGTGAGCTCTACCTTCAATAAATATTCCACGTCAAAGCACTTTTCACCATTGTCCCTCTCTGGAACCATCGAAAAACTTCCTAACTGGATCCCTTGACTCATACATTTGCCCTTTGAGTTTGCCCATAGACTAATTTTCCAACTAGCGTACGAGTAAACCCTTTAAAATGTTAATTCAGATCACATCTCTCCTGTATGAAAGCTTCTAAAGTTTTCCCTTAACACTGAAACGAAGGGGAAATTGTAATTTGACATGAACATGAAGACCTTTTCAATAAAGAATGCTAAGAACAACTAACTTAACATTATTCTGAATGTTTCAGAAAAAATTTGGTGAAGAAATGGAAAGAGTTAAACTTGTAAAAGAGGAAGTAATAGAATTACTTGCAGATGATTGTGACATGAGTCTGCTTGGGGAAAATAAAAGAAAAACAAGAATTACTTGCAGATAATAAACCAAAAACAAATGAAGAACCAAAGAACACTAACAGCTAAAGATAACTGAAAACAGTCTACCAACAATAAGTCAATTTCAGATGGCCTGCAACAACTGTATACACAAATTCTTACTATACATAAATGACAAGTTAAAAAACATAAGCAATGATTCCATATCAACATATCAACAAAAAGGACAAAACTCCTAAGAATAAACTAAGAAATACTTAAAACCTAAATTTTGTAGGAAAAAAAATCTTTTAAATAAAAAACATAAAATGATTGGCTTTGCATAAATACAACAAATCATACTCTTCCACAGGCAAATTGAGTATCATAAAGTTAATTCTGCATCAATCTGGAAATATAATACAATCTCAACCAAAAAAGTAACACAATTTTATTTTTTTAAAGAACTAGATGAACTGATTCTAAAGTTTATGTGGAAAAATAAACAGCCAGGAAAATACTGAAAAGAAATAATAATGAAAATGGACTACCTCGGTCAGGCGTGGTGGCTCATGCTTGTAATCCCAGCACTTTGGGAGGCCGAGGCAGGCGAATCACCTGATGTCAGGAGTTTGAGACCAGCCTGACCAACATGGTGAAACCCTTCTCTATCAAAGATACTAAAATTAGCTGGGTGTGGTGCCAGGTGCCTGTAGTCTCAGCTACTCAGGAGGCTGAGGCAGGAGAATCGCTTGAACCTGGAGGGCAGAGGTTACAGTGAGCCACTGCACCACTGCACTCCAGCCTGGGTGACAGAGTGAGACACTGTCTCAAAAAACAAACAAAGGGACTATCTCTACAGGATATTAAATCTACATAATTAAGATATGATATTGGTGAATGAACAAACAAATCAATAAGATGAAACAGAAAGTCCAGAAATACATATGGTAGTTTATTTAAATACATATGGTAGTTTATTTGAAAAAGGAAGCATTTGTAATCAGTAGAAAAAAAATAAATTAGTTAATTATTAGGATAACTGGGTACATATCTGAAAAAAAGTTATCCATTTCATTCCTTTCACCTAAACAATTTCCTGATAGAAAAACTTAAATGTAAAATATTAAGTTATGAAAGCATGAAAAAACAGGGAGTTTTTAAAAGTATAACACAATATCTAGTAGCTGTAAAAGATCAATACACCTGACTACATAAAAAAAAATTCTGCTTCGAAAATAAGCAGGCCAGGTGAGGTGGTTCACGCCTGTAATGCCAGCACTTTGGGAGGTCAAGGTGGGCTGGTCACCTGAGGTCAGGAGTTCAAAACCAGCCTGGCCAAAATGGCAAAATCTGGTCTCCACTAAAAATACAAAATTTAGCCAGGCATGGTGGTGCATGCCTGTAATTCCAGCTAGTAGGGAGGCTGAGGCAGGAGAATTGCTTGAACCTGGGAGGTGGAGGTTGAGGTAAGCTGAGATCATGCCACTGCACTCCAGCCTAGGCAACAGAGCAAGACTCTGTCTCAAATAAATAAATAAATAAGAAACAAGCATAACAAAAAACATGAAGTCAAGACAGAAAAAAAAAATCTTGCAATTCACATTACGGTGAGATAGTTTCCTTAATATATTCTACAAATTAGTTAAGGACTATAACATACATAACAGGGATAAAGGAAAAGGATCTGAGCAGTCAGAGAAAAGATAACACAAATGGCTTTCAAACACTTGAAGGGAAGTTCAGCCTTACTAATAAAAGTAATAGAAAATAAAACCAAGAGAATCTCTTTGCACCTATCAGACTGGTAGAAATTATCTAAACGTATAGTATGTTGGTAGAAATGCTGGAAAATTGGAAATTAATCTCAGGTTGTAGGTACAGCCATAAATTGGCTCAGCCTCCACAGACAGTTAACTTGGTTTTCGTTTTTAACATAACCAAAACTATAAACGTATACTCCATGAACTAGCAGTTCTAACTTTTAGAATGTCTTCCTACATTTCCTAAATCTATGTGTTAAATGTATAAAGATCTCTGTAATATCACTAGAAATAGTTTAAGACAATGTTGATCATTATGAAGCTAAATACATTACATATATGCAGATAAAATAATATTCTGGGCCAGGCATGGTGGCTCATGCCTGTAATCCTGGCACATTAGGAGGCCGAGGCAGAAGGACTGCTTGAGCCCAGGAGTTTGAGACCATCCAGGGCAACATGGCGAAATCTCGTCTCTACAAAAGATTTTTAAAAATTAGCCGGGTATGGTGATGCCTGCCTGTAGTCCCAGCTGCTTGGGAGGCTGAGGTGGGAGGACTGCTTGAGCCTGGGAGGTGGAGGTTGCAGTGAGCTGAGATCATGCCACTAAAGTCCAGCCTGGGTGACAGAGCCAGACCCCATCTCAAAGATAATAACAATAATATTTTGAAGTTACTTTTACAAAATGAATAGCCAAGCATGGTGGTGTGCGTTGGCTCACATCGGTAATCCCAACAGTTTGGGAGGCCAAGACGGGAGGATCACTTAAGGGCAGGAGTTTAAGAACAGCCTGGGCAACACAGCAAAACCCCATCTCTACAAAAATAAATAAATAAATAAATTAGCTGGGTGTGATGGCGTATGCCTATAATCCTAGACACCTGGGAGGTTGGGGCAGGTGAAT
Source organism: Pan paniscus (assembly GCF_029289425.2). Lineage (NCBI taxonomy): Eukaryota > Metazoa > Chordata > Mammalia > Primates > Hominidae > Pan > Pan paniscus. Next base: position 65,108,441 of record NC_073261.2, on the reverse strand, counting down.
CACTTGATCTAGTAGTTCAAGGCTGCAATGAGCTATGATTGTGCCACTGCACTGCAGCTTGAATAAGGAGACCCTGTCCCTTTTTTTTTTTTGAAATGAACTGTTTATATACTGAATTTGAAAATCTCTAAGATAGGTGAAAAAAAGCAAAGTATAGAACACTGTGTTTAATGTGTTATCATGTGTAGACAGTATTGTATAATGGTTAAAAGCTTGGCCAAGTGAAGAGTAAGTGACTCAGTCATGCACAACTCGTTTAACCTGTCTATGCCTCAGTTTCATCATCTGTCAAAATTGGGTCTAATAATATCCACCTTTTAAAGCCTCAAAAATTTGTCCTAGGATAACAACTTGTATAAATCAATAAACAGAAGAGAAGTAAAAAAATAGTAATAATAAAGAGAAATAAGACTTTGGAAAAAATACATGCAGCAAATACGACAGAAAGAGCTGACATATTCAAAATAAATAACTTTTACAAATGAATGGGAAACCATATACTGACTGAACAAATAAATATCAAATACAAACAATAAGTAAATGGAAAGAAACCCATTCACCAATTAACAAAGAAATAAAACTAAATCAACATCAAAATTGGCAAATATCTCAGTGACATAAGAACCTGCAGATGCTTGAAAAAGGCATTCTCATACAGTGTGGCTACAAGTGTAAAATGATGTATCCTTTTGTATACTAACATAAACTACGGATTAAAATCAACCTATTTTACTTTTAAGAGTTCTTGAGTAAATAATGGGACAAGTATGCAAAGATGCTGCCTTTACAGTTTTTTCTATAACTTCATAAATGTCAAAGATTTATTTAAATTATTGCCTTAGTCAATTTTTAAAAATACATTTTCTTTTTTAATGTACTCATTTTTTAGTGAAAATCGATCACAGAATACTATTTATAAACTGTAAAATTTCTATAAATATGAATTTTATACATGCGTATTTACTGTATCCATGAAAAGTCCTGGAAGGCCATCACCATAGCATGAGAGGAAATCAAACCAAATGGGAATATTCTTTTTTTGTACTATCTAAAATTATTTTTTCTTAACAATGACTTTCGCTTTACAACGTTATCAGAAAAACCAATTAATATATTTATATTTGGGGATAAAAGTTATATACTAGTTTATATATAAGAGAAGACTTCAATCAACAAGGCTGTAAATCTATCAAATCATTTCCAGTGAGTCTAATGGAAAAGGCAAAAAACCTGAACGAAATAGCACAAGAAGGAGTTTTGTGCATTAGGGGAAGTAGCAAAGATTTCAAACAGATAAGACTGTAATCTTAAGTTGATCTCAAGAATCCTTTAGTCTGTGCCTATGAGGATAATCTTCTATCCTTTTGGTTGCTATTTCCTAACACGTTCAGTAACTTTAAGATAACAGCTCTCCAGACCATAACAAATTCCTACAATGACCAGGACAAATGCACCAATGGTAAGGTAAGATGAACTATTTAATCAAGAGACAATCAAAATGAGACATTTGTTGGTACAGAGTCACGAAGTGTTTCCAATATTCAGAGAGAGATTTCATGTCACACAGGTCTTTAAAATATGAAACGAGTACCCAAAAATGACTACTTACTAATTCCACTGTATTAGGATATGATTCACAGTTTAGGACAGTAATTCAAAATATACAATTCTATAGAAAGCACACTGATAAAATATAGGTTACTTTTTTTTTTTTTTTTGAGACACGGTCTCCTTCTGTCACCTAGGCTACAGTGTAGTGGTGTGATCATGGCTCACTGAAGCCTCGACCTCCTGAGCTCAAGCAATCCTCCCACCTCAGCCTCCTGAGTAGCTGAGACTACAGGTGTGTGCCACCACACCCAGCAAATTTTTGTATTTTCTGTAGGGATGAGGTTTCACCATGTTGCCTTGGCTGGTCTCCAACTCCTGGTTTCAAGCAATCCACCTATCTCAGCCACTCAAAGTGCTAGGACTATAGGCACGAGCCACCGTGCCCAGCCTTAGGTTACCTTTCTATATTCAGTCAGTCACAGGAATTAACATCTGATTTTGCATTCTAAAAACAAGCCCGTTTTATATTTCCAGAATTCAATTTATTCAAAATTTGCTTTTCCTGTCGGTAATTTCTAGCAATTTTTATGTCTGTATGTTTAAAAAAATTAACATATCCACATACAATGTGATACAGTTTGGCCGTGTCTCCACCCAAATCTCATCTTGAATTATATTGCCTATAATTCCCATTGTTGTGGGAGGGACCTGGTGGGAGATGACTGAATCATGGCGGCGGTTTCCCCCATACTGTTCTTGTGATAAGTGAATAAGTCTCTTGAGATCTGATGGTTTTATAAGGAGAAACCGCTTTCGCTTGGTTCTCATTCTTTTTTTGCCTGCCGCCATCCACATAAGATGCGACTTGCTCGGACTTGCCTTCCGGCATGATTGTGAGGCCTCCCCAGCCACATGGAACTCTGAGTCGAATTAAACCCTTTTCTTTTGTAAACTGCCCAGTCTCGGGTATGCCTTTATGAGCAGTGTAAAAACGGACTAATACACAATGTAACAACAAAAAATTTCAATCACATTTCATAGAAACATTTGATTATCTTAACACTTACCTGTCCTTCCCTTGAAAATTTAAAGGGTGGTTTGTGTTTAATAACACTTGTTGCAAGCCTTAGGAGTCCTGTAAGCCCATCATCTTCTACATTACCATCCTGATGATCAAGGATCTCCCTACTACAAAAAGGAAAAAAAATACACACAAGCAAGATAGTTCACATAATTATGTCTTTTATCTTTCCTCGACAATATAAATGTCAATTTCACATCAAATTTTACCTTCGAATACAGTCAGCCAAATGTCTTGCCAAGGCATCTAAGTCGAGGAGCGTTGTCTTAATACAAAAAGAAAATAAAAATTCAAATATAAATTTTTTATGTTTTACCAAACATAAAATTATTAAAATCATTTCCTTATAGGTAACAATAATTTAGTTCTCCCAAATTCAATAAGTTATAAACGTAATACACCTACTCTTTACTTATACATTATGTCAATTAACCAAATGAGTCTTAAACATCACTGATCATTCTACAAAAAAACAATCAATGGAATGTTGATAATAAATTAAGTCAATGACGATTTAATGGGTACAGCATACCAACATGGCACATGTATACATATGTAACAAACCTTCACGTTGTGCACATGTACCCTAAAACTTAAAGTATAATAAAAAAAAAAGTCATAGTAATCTATTGAGAAGACACTAAAGTTTTTTTTTAATGACTTTATTGAGACGTAATTCACACACAATTCACCGTTTGTTTTTAATAATACCTTTAAATTAGACTTTTAACAATAAACTAAATTCTACAGTTCATTCCAAAAAAACTTTACTTCTCGTTATAACTAAACAACAACATTAAAACAGACTTCACAAAATCTAACTTGAGTCCCCTCAAAGAAACCCAAATCTCTAAAAAGGAAAATTACTTTACAAGCAAGCAAGATCAGTTTCCTATTTTAGCTCAAATGGGCAAGCCCAGGTTGTTTTTTTTTTTTTTTAAAGTACAATGTTTATTTGGCATCAATATTTTAATTAACAATAATGATATTAAAACTTGCTCAATACTAATTTTTGTAATTATTTCTCAAATGAAAAGTAGATTTTAAGAATTCAGATGTTAACTAAAAAGCAAAAAGTATAAACACCACAGAACTTTTAAATGTAAAGTGAACATATTGAACTTTGATTTAAATACATTTAAAAGTTTAAGAAAAATGTGTCCTAAATATTTCAAAGGATCTTCTTTATGTGTTTCTCATTTTCTTCTGAATTGACAACTTAGACACATTTTAGTCGACTAAATTTATGTACACTGGAAAAAACGCAAGTCTTTAAGTGGCAAGATTTGCTTTGAAATTTACTTTTTTTTTGAGACGGAGTTTCACTCTGTCGCCAGGCTAGAGTGCAGGGGCGTGATCTCAGCTCACTGACTGCAACCTCTGCCTCCCGGGTTCAAGCGATTCTGCCTCAGCCCTCCTGAGTAGCTAGGACTACAGGCACCTGTGACTATGCCCAGCTAATTTTTAAATTTTTAGTAGAGATGGGGTTTCACCATGTTGGCCAGGATGGTCTCCATCTTTTGACCTTGTGATCCGCCCACCTCGGCCTCCCAAAGTGCTGGGATTACAGGCATGAGCCACTGCACCTGGCCTGAAATTTACTTGTTTTAAACATTACTTTGTTTGAATGGAAATGTCATTTTAGTCCAGTATAAGAAAATTAGATATGCAAAAACTGACAGTGTTTCTTTAAAGTAACTTCTATCTGAACTGCAATTTTATTTTACGTATTTGGGACTCCAAACTACATGCTATTATAGAAAGCTGTATTTTTAAATTTAAAATCTACATTTCCCTTTCCAAATAAGATGTTACATCCACGTATCTTACTGAGAAGAGACAGGAAATTATGGATAGATACCAGATGAAGACGTTTCAACTAAGGTCTGAGTAAAAACACGAAAGGAATTAGAAGAAGGTGGAAAAGCACAAATATAGTAGAAATAGGACACCACCACCAAGTTATAGATTAATAAAGTACACTTAATAACCAATAAAGTCATGAACATATGTCATAATTCATATTAACAAGAATAGAATACATAGAATAGTATATAATTTTCTGAACATACCTGACTAGCGTCCTTTATATGTATGTTGTCAACTAATTTGCATAACAACCAAAAATACTCTTTACATCCTGGTTTTAATATTGGTTCTTCCTCATAATCATCTATCTATTAAAAAAATTTTATACTTTGTGAAAACATTTTAAAAATAAATAAAATTATAATACATTTAAGAAACTAGAGGCTTTATGAAATAAATTCCTATATCCACTAAACAGTATTCAAAATCTTTTTAAAAATGGAGTACACGCTTAGTTTCTGTAAAATCAGAATAACCAGGCAAAAAAATGACAAACATAAGAACTTTTAGGAAAATATTAGTCTCAAATTACTGACATTAAAAAAGATATGAACAAGGAGGAAAATAATGTAAATCCAACAACACACTGAATTTCTGGGGTTAGTAAAAAGTGGGCTCTAAATTTATTATGTATTAGAAGCCTTTTAAAGACTAGTATATGAACTAGGGTAGGAAATAAAATTTAAAATTCTGAATATCATAAAGATAAAAAGAAAACTGTGACTTACTAGAGAAGAGAGCTCCATTTATGATTTTTTATCAGTCAACTTATTAACACAAGGCCCAGAACCGAGTGAGAATAAATGCTATTTCTAAAATAGAGTATCCATGAGAGACCACAGAGCTGAAACCAGTCTCTTCCTAGTAGTAACATGGACACAATGTGTCACAATGCTGTCACCTTAAGTAGTATATAACTACTATCCTCTTGGTAAAAAATCACATACAGTAGTCAAATGATCAAAATTTTAAGGATATATTACAATGGTAAACTGAGGCAAAGGAAATTTCAAAAATAGAAACTGCTTCTAAACACAGTAAAATCTTACCCTAATAGGTTTGAGTGCTTGAGCATCAGGAAGAAATTTCAATAATGTTGAGGCAGCCAATAGCAGAAAAGAACGATTGATAGAGTCTCCTCCATCCAGGCCTGACAGGGATAACTTATAGAGACCATTGCATGATTCATGACGAACTGCAGTCTAGATGAAAAAGAAAGTTCCACAAACAGTGAGAGTTAGTATTACAAAGTTAATATGTTAGCAGAAATAATTTTAGGTGATTTTAAATACAATGTTCTGCCGGGCAAGCCTGTAATCCCAGCACTTTTGGAGGCCCAGGCAGGAGGATAACCTGTGGCCAGGTGTCTGAGACCAGCCTGGCCAACATGGCAAAACCCTGTCACCACAAAAAATACAAAAATTAACCGGGTGTGGTGACTTGCGCCTGTAGTCCCAGCTACTCTGGAGACAGGCACAAGAATTGCTTGAACCAGGGAGGCAGAGTCTGCAGTGAGCTGATATGCCACTGCTCTCCAGACTGGGTGGCAGAACAAGATTATGCCTCATAAAAATAATTAATAAATACAATGTTCTAATCCCATACATATATATATGTAAATTACACATGATCAAATAAAGTATCTCAAGGTATACCATAATATATAAATACAGTATTTTAGAAATCCTAAAGCATGGCCATAAAAACAGAAACAAAACAAAATAATAACAACAGGTAAATACAAAGAATAATTGAGTAAGGACATTTAGAATCATTTAAGTTATTTACAAGTCAGTAAGAGGATAAAATATTTTCAGAACTAGAAGCAACACAGAAGCAACCTCAATCGGAATATTCTATAGATTGTAAGGAAACTGTCCAAATGTCAAAATGGTTACCTGAGACAGGACAAGAACACAAATGACATTATATCCAGAACTAATTTTTTTTTTTTTTTTTTTTTTTTTTTTTAAGACAGAGTCTTGCTCTGTCTTCCAGGCTGGAGTGCAGTGGTGCGATCTTGGCTCACTGCAACCTCTGCCTCCTGGGTTCAAGCGATTCTCCTGCCTCAGCCTCCCGAGTAACTGAGATTACAGGTGCCTGCCACCATACCCAGCTAATTTTTTGTATTTCTAGTAGAGATAGGGTTTCACCATGTTGGCCAGGCTGGTCTTGCATTCCTGACCTCATGTGATCCACCCACCTCGGCCTGTGATTACAGGCGTGAGCCACAGTGCCCAGCCAGAGCTAATATTATTGGACAACGCAGGTTTAAAAAATAAGTGACTTTGGAGCTAAATATATTACTGTGTGTTTCTATTATTTCACATAGGAATATGAGGTGAGTAATGCCAAGATACAGCTAATAAAAATTATATTGGCCTCAGTGTCAACATGGGAAGCAAAACATATTTCTTTTATTTATTTGTAGTCTCTCTAGCCTCTATTTCTACTTAAATAGAAAACGCAGGCTGGGTGCAGCGGCTCATGCCTATAATCCCAAGCAGTTTGGGAGGCCGAGGCAGGAGCATTACATGACACCAGGAGTTCAAGACCAACCTGGACAACACAGCGAGACCCCGTCTCTACAAAAAAGTTAAAAAACTAGCTGGGCATGGTGATGTGCACCTATGGTCCCAGCTACTTGGGAGGCTGAAGCCAGAGGATCGCTTGTTCCCAGGAGGTTGAGGCTGCAGGGAGCCTTGATTGCACCACTACACTCTAGCCTGGGTGATACAGGGAACAGGGAGATTCTGTCTCAAAGAAAGAAAAAAAAAAGGCCACAGAACTTTTCTAAAACATAAATTACCAAAATAAATTCTCAAGCCCTTCCTACTACCTGGAAAAACTTTTTTTTATTAATCCAAAGCAAAATAATCATTCTATAAACATTTCAGAAAAATATAAATGCTACATAATATATAACAGTCAGAAGTTCTTAAACACTGTACATAGTTCAAAACACTCTAGACCTTAAAGGATTTAGCAGATAATGTGATATATTTATGGACTCATGCATATTTGTTTCCATTAGCTCTTTTATTATCAATGCTAATAACATGAAAACATACAAAAAGTAACAGTACTAACCTTCAATCTTTATCTTACCTCAGGAATAAGGAGAGTCAATTTCTTTAGCCAATCTTGTAAATGATCACTATCAGCAAGGCTAGATTTCACTAAAGAACAGCAATGAGCCCAACTCACCAAGAGCCACATTGAATAATGTGAAACTAAAGAAAAATGAGAAAACAGTTCACTATAAAGGTTTGTGCTAAAATGAAAACACAATGTTCAATATTAAAGGTAAAATATATCAATATATTATTCAAGTTTTTATTTATTAAAAGTTAACTTTGTGGAACCCTTACCTTCATGTCTAGACCTGTGATCAGACTGAGCTTTTAAAACTCTGTAAAGTAAAAACACCACCACCACCAATTAAATTCAGCAATGAATTAAAAATAATTCAATTTATTAACATATACCCTTTAAGGTTATCATTTCCCCCCCAAAAAAGGAAAGCAGTGGGTGTGTGAGAGTGAGAGTGAGAGAGAGTGTGAGTGTGTGAGTGTGAGTGTGTGTGTTTTAAAAGACAGGAGACAGGGTCTCACTCTGTTGCCCAGGCTGGAGTGCAGTGGCATGATCATGGCTCACTGCAGCCTTGACCTTCCAGGCTTAAGCAACCCTCCCACCTCAGCCTCCCAATAGCTGGGACTACAAGCATGTGCCACCACACCCAGCTAATTTTTGCAAAAGAGACTATATTTTAAGAGAGCTCCATTATTTATTTGTTTTATATTCTTTATCATTTATTTAAAGACTCACTGAAGAAGAGTCAAACTAATTGAAGAAGAGAGTAGAATAATGGTTACCAGAGGCTGGAGGGTAGGGTAGGGTAGGGTGGGGTGGGGCAGAGGGTATAAGTCAAAGGGTATGAAGTTCCAGATAGAGCAGGAAGTTTTGAAATCTATTACACAGCAGGGTGTCTAGTCAATAAAAATATATTGTATGTTTCAAAATAAAAAACAAACCAAATAAAAGAATCACTGGTAAAATCTTATTACAGCAAATACGAAATGACTTCAGATTTAATAAACAAAATTTGAATGAATAAAACATTGACCGAAATAAGTAAACCCTCAAGAAGTGCTCATGATTTAGTTACTAAAGAGATGTGTGTGACAAACACATAGGTTATAATGATTTAGAGTCTAAACTTTAAGACTCCTTTAAAAAATACATAATCTGAATCTAATCATGAAGGCTAATCATGAAAACCCAAACTGAAACGTACTCTATAAAATAACTGGCCTGCATTACTTGAAAATGTATCATGAGAGAAAGGCTGAGAAAGTTATCTCTGATGAAAAGAAACAGAAGAACTGACAACTAAATGCAATACATTTAGTTGATCCTGAAGCAAGAAAAATACTGCTATAAAGAATATCAATAGGATTATTTTAATATGAACTATATGTTAGATAACATATCAATGTTAAATTCTATAAATTTAAAAATTTTACTCTAGCTATTAAGAAAATCTCCTTGGTCTTAGGAGATACACAACAAAGTACTGGTAAACAGTCATGATATCTGCAATTCAGTCTCACAAGATTCAGGAAAACATGTAAACACACAGAAAATACGTGACTCATAAATACAAGACACATTTTAGCAACAGGTTAATAATACGTAAATTTGGATGGAAGGTATGAGAGATTTCATCATAATATCCCCCAAATTTTTCTATTAAGTTTAAAATTTTTCAAAATAAAGTTTTAAAACATTATATTCCTGCTATACATACACACATAAAATATATCTTAAAATGCATACCTAGGAGCCAGATTATCATACGTATAAGCAACAGACATAAGTCGCTGAATCAAACTGGTTCCTTGGACAAGAACAAGAAATACCTTTAAAACAAAAACATTTTAAAAGATATTTAAATACAGCAAAAGGAAAACCCTCAAAAAGCACTCAAGATTTAGTTACTAAAGAGATGTGTATTACAAAATTTTAACCCAAAATTCCAAATTATTTTGATATTTATCTATAACACAATAAAGAATGTCGTAAGAATTCTTTGAAAATACTGTAAAAATGCCAAGAATCAGAAAACCAGAATTTTATAATCACACTTAAGAGCAGCAACTGTAGGCTGGGTATGGTGGCTCACTGTAATTGCTGTAATCCCAGCAATTAGGGAGGCTCAGGTGGGTGGATTGCTTGAGCCCAGAAATCCGACACTAGCTGGCCAATGTGGTAAAACTCTGTTTCCACTAAGAATACAAAAATTAGCTGGGTGTGTGGTGCATGTCTATAGTCCCATCTACTTTGGAGGCTGAGAAGGGAGGAACACCTGAGTCTGGGAGGCAGTGGCTGCAGTGAGCTGAGATTGTGCCGCTGCACTCCAGCCTGAACAACAAAATGAGAATCTGTCTCAAAAAAAAAAGTAAGAAAAGAAAAGAAAAAGAAAAGAAATTACTAAGAATTTAGAAATAGGGGCAAAAATAGTCTTTACATTCAATTCATAGATTCTCTGCATACCACTGAATTGGGGGAAAGAAATATATACATGTCAGTGGTTTCTTGGGAAGGGGTTGGTGAATAATTAAACATGTTTTTACTTTTGAAGAAAATATATTTAAAAAAACATCAAGTAGTAATAGATTCCTCAACCATCCTGAAATAAGAATAAAAAAGCAATATAATATACCACGGGTAGAGAGCATGGATTCTAGATTCAAAATCCTGAGGTTCGACATTCAGCTTCAGGCTACATGATCCTAATATATTTGGAATTCCTCAGTTCTAGTTCTTCCTCATATAAGGGGAGAAAATAATTCACTAACAATGAATTATTAAATTTATTCTGCAGGTTGGAAGGCATTCTGTGCACATACTTCATAAGGCACTGTTTCTGCACTGGGGCAGGCAGCCACAGAAAACATGGTTAACACAAGTATATACAATGTGCAAATAAGCAAAAGAAGGGAGCAGCAACTAAACCTGTCCCTGGCAGAAGTGAGAAAACTTCCAGAAAAATTGATGTTTAGGCTAAATTTTGCAAGTAACTTTTTAAAATGCTATTAAAAAGATCACACGGAAAAATGATGGTAAACTCTTAAATAACTTAGTGTTCTTCCTTACTACCTACAGTATATCAACATTACATGACTCTGTCTTCGGTATTAACGCAACAAAAATTTTTATTTCCATAGATCTGAGATATACATACTAAGCTGGAATTATTTTGGGAAATAAACTCATGCAAAAACTATATAATATACACCTTTTCTAAAATAAAAATAAAAAAAAAACATTGGCCCAGCGCGGTGGCTCACACCTATAATCCCAGCACTTTGGGAGGCCAAGGCAGGAGGATCACTTGAGGTCAGGAGTTTGAGATCAGCCTGTCCAAGAAGGCAAAACCCCGTCTCTATGAAAAATACAAAAATTAGCCAGACATGGTGGCGTGTGCCTGTAATCCCAGCTACCTGGAGGCTGAGGTAGTAAAATCGCTTGAACACGGGAGGCAGAGGTTGCAGTGAGCCGAGATGGCGCCAGTGCACTTCAGCTTGGGCAGCAGAGCTAGGCTCCGTCTCAAAAAAAAACCCCAAACCACTGGCATGTGCATAGAAAAAAATCTCTGAAAAGATAACACGAAAAGATATTAAGAGTAGTCACCTATGACTAGGGAAAAAGTTCGTTTGTGTATTATGAATTTTCAGTAAGCTTGTAGTTGCATATTATTTTTAAACACAAACCAATAACCTATAAACCTCCATAAATGTGCGTATTTTACACATACACTTATGCATATTTATGTTATTAAAATCTCAAAAGGAAATTGCCAATAAAGGTCAATAAACATTGAAATTATTTAGTGAGTGATGGAAAGGATCACAATTAGAGCACTATTATAACCTGGAAAGTTTATTCTGAAAAAAACATGACCAAAACATTACAGTAATGTAAGGTTACTAAAGTGGTAGTTCACAACACAGTACATTGCAGAATACATTCAGATTATATTGTACTCTGCATATATTTCATTTTATTAGATGTAAATGATTTGGAATACTGAAAGAGATCATTTTTGACATTTAACCCCCAAAATTCCAGAAAGGAAATCTGCTTCAGGTTTCCATTTATACCAGTACTTTCTAACCTTATGTCCGTCACAATCTATCAGTAACAATTCATTACTTTGATGTTTCTTGGGTAGACACGAGGTGAGATTCTCAAAAGGTTACAAAATGAGATCTCCCTAAAATCTCACCTTGATCACTCCCTACCTCCCGACTCACTGACGGAGATGTTGGAAAGGCAAATATTTGATTACAGAATCCACAATCAAAAAGATTCTATTTTTATTGCTGGATGTCCTGGTTAATACAGTTGACCCTTGAACAACACAGGTCTGAACTGCACAGATCCACTTGTATCTGGGTTTTCTCCCAACTCTGGCACTCCTAAGGCAGCAAGGCCAACCCCTCACCTTCCTCCTCCTCTTCTACTTCCTGATCAATGTGAAGACCATGAGGATGAAGACCTTTATGATGACCCATTTCCACTTGAAGAACAGTAAATATATTTTCTCTTATGATTTTCTTAACACTTTCTTTTCTCTAGCTTACTTTAAGAATACAGTATATAATAGTATTAACATACAAAATATGCATTCACCAACTGTTTGTTATTGGTAAGGCTTCTGGTTAATAGCAGGCTATCAGTAGTTAAGTTCTAGGGGAGTCAAAAGTTATATACAGATTTTTGACTGTATGGAGGGTCAGCATCCTTAACTCCTCTATTTTTCAAGGGCCAACTATATTTTCTTTCATCTCCAAATCCACCCTTTTATACACTTGTTCTATTATGCTAGGGCAAATATATCAAAAACCAAATTCCTCCTTTGCCAGGTGGCTTCCTATTAGGTTCTGCCAGTCTAGGATACTTGAGAGACTCCTCCTTTCTTTTTTCTGTCAGCATTTATCTAAAAGTATTTACCCAGAAGACAGAGTTTGTTTCAGCCTTCAGCTTTTTTAGGCACTCCTAGCACCAGCTTTATCAGGTCCCCTCTGAGAATCTTACAGCAGATGAGCATAAGAGCGTAACTGCTTTCTCAGAGGCCTAAACCCCGGTTTAACAGGATCCCTCCTGCAAGCTTCTAAGTTCCTGATAACCCAACCACTTCCCTAAGGTTCCACAAGATCTAGGGGTGGTAAATGGCTCCTTATCTGGGTTACCTCACCACTCCCTTTTGTTTTTAAAGCCTTGTAACACATATGTGTAAAACTGATTCTCTATTTTAAATTTCCTATGTTGAAATACCAACTATGGCTTCTGTTTTCATAAATGCATCCCCAAAGTATATAAATTACTGAGTTCAAATAATAAATTCAGTCTCACAGATATTAAAATGGCACGATTCATTTCTGCATTCTGGATGATGAAATGAAAAGCAATACTGCTTCATAATCACTACTGCTTTAAAACAATGCCGTCAGTTCAGCTGTCAGGTTAAGTCACAGTAATCTAGAATACATTTCTTAAGCATTAGCATATTTCTTCAGTTTGTAAAAATAAATGGAATTCATCATTAAACATTAATTTCTGCACTTTACCTCTGTTAATCGTGGTATATGAAGACCCTTAGCATGATCACCAGCAGCCTTCCTTGATTTGCCAGGCCAGGTTCTTTTCCTATGGCTTTCCGCTATACCAGACCAGGCAAAGACATCATGATAAGCTAAATCCAAATCGGATGGATCTACTGCAAACTGGCATATTAACTTCAGCAAGCAAGCAAGACAGTCTAGCTGCCACTGTAAATGAGAAGAAATGGTCAATTCCCTATTTTCATTAATTTAGAATGGCCACAATACAATTTTGAAATTAAAAGACCAGAAAATAAAAATAATTATAGCTAGTACTTAATCATGTACTATAAAAATTCTGCTGCTCAAATATTATGGTATCAATTCAATCTTATAAAAATGAAGAAAAAGTATCTAGAAATAAAGAGGGTGTACAAGATGTATTTAATGAAATGGAAATGACACTTTCATTTCTTTAATGAAGGCAATATAAAAATATATGTAATAGCTATGAGATTATTGAAAAAACATACTGCTCTTAATTTATAATTTTTAAAAAAATTAAGATGACAAGGATATTACTTATCAATAAAATTAACTGAGAAACAAAGTATTATATGCTGTGTCTCCCAACGAGTGGCACAAACTCTTAATACTTACGGACCAAAGCAATTGCTAGTAATTCTAGAAAATAATTCAACTGAAACTCTTGCACTTTCCATAACCACATTAAAAATAAATTTATTTTATTTAAAAAGTTGTTTTAAATATTGTTTAGTATGTATAAAAAATAAAATTTACAGCTGACTGGAAGCTCAATTTTAATAACAGTTCACTTTCTTTAATTAGAATATCACTTATGTACAAGATGAGAGTTTCACAGCTTTTTCTTCAAAAGTTCTTAACCTCCTGCTCTCCTGATTCCACTGCCAAATATATTCCTACACAAACATACCAGAAAGAAACGGTACTTTCTTCCTGCAATAATACCTATACTATATTACTGAACTGAAAGAAAGACAGCAAGATAATTCAGAGAGAAAAAGTCTTTTCAACAAATTGGTGCTATAAAAACCAAATAGCCGTATGAAGAGGGAAAAAAATTCAATATTGCATACACAAAACTCAAAATGTATTGTTACAGATCTAAACATAAAAGAAAAGACTATAAAACTTAAAGAAAGCAGAGGAGAAAAAGTCTTTGTGACCTTGGAACAAGTATTTGTAGACTGGATACAAATTTCATTAAAATTAAAACCTCTCCCCTAAAAGATGCTGTCAGTATAATGAAAAAGTAAGCCACAGCATGTTGGGGGGCTTGTCCCCATACACACATCAGAGAAAGACTTCTCCATAATGTTTAAGGGAAAAGACCATCTCACAACTATATACTAAGACATTTCACAAAAGAAGATAAACACACAATCAACAAACACACAACATAATGCTAAACATCATTAGCAATGAAGGAAGGACAAGTGAAGCCACCGTGAGCTAACACTACTATACCCATTAGAATAGCTCAAATTTTAAAACCCTGGCCATATCAACTTCTGGCAAGGATGTGGAGTAAATGAAATTCTCGTATGTTGCATAGTATAACTGTTCTGGAAAACAGTTTGGCATCTTCTTATAAGGTTAATCTTACACTTACCATATTATTTAGCAATTTCATCACTTGGTATTAATCCAAGAGATAAAAACATACATATACCAAATGACCTGTATGTGAATGTTTACAGAAACTTTATTTTAACAACCCAAAACTGTAAGCCACTCAAATGTCAATAGGTGAGTAGATAAATGAATTGTGGTATACCTATACAACGGATATATTACTCAGCGATGAAAAACATTTAACAACCTCAAAAAGCATTCTGAATAAAAGAAGCCAGATACAAAATGGTACATATTGCACTGATCCAATTACATGAAATTTTATAAAATGAAAATCTCATCTATTGTAACAGAAAGTGGAGGAAGAAAAATTAATAGCAAAACTGCAGGACGGAACTTCTTAAGTAATGGAAATATTCTTTGTTTGGATGTTAGAGCGTTACATAAACATTTTTCAAAACTCACTCTTCAAAATGAGTGCATTATTTATTATATGAAAAGTATACTGCAACCTCACATCATATGCAAAAATTAACTTAAAATGGACCAAAGACCTAAAAAATTGAGAGCTAAAACCAGAAACCTCTTAACAGAAAACATAGTCATCAATCTCTGTGTAAGGGGATTAGGTAACGGTTTTGTAGATACAACATCAAAAGGACAAGCACAAAGGAAAACAGAGACACTAGACTTCATCAAAATTACAAATTTTTGTAAATCACAGGGTGCTCTCAAGAAAGGGAAAAAGGCAACCCATAGAACGGGAGAAAATATTTGTAAATCACATGCACTGTAAGGAATCAGTATCTGAAATACATAAGGAATTCTAACAAATCAACAAAAAGACAACCCAATTAAAAGTGGGCAATGGATGTGAATTGACATTACTCCAAAGATAAACAAGTGGCCAATAAGCACATGGAAAGATGTTCAACCTCATTAGTCACCAAGGAAATGCAAATCAAAACCACAACTAGGTACCACTTTACACACTAGGATAGCTAAAATAAAAGAGACACTCACAAGTCTTGGAAAGGATGTGGAGAAACTGGAACCCTCACACATTGCTGGTAGAAATGTAAAATGTTGCAGCTTTGGTAAACTGTTTGGAAATTCCTCAAAAAGTTAGAAGTTACCACAGGACCCAGAAACTGCACTCTATACCCAAGGCACAACTGTTTATAACAACGTTATTGATAATAGCCCCAAATTGGAAACGATGCAGATGTTCACCAACTGATCAATCTTATGTACACTCCCTGGATTCAGCTGTGACTGAACAAACATTTCACCAAAGATGTATGAATGAATGTGTTTGTGTGTGCATATATATGTGTACACACACACATACAAGCATACATGCTTATGAATGGTCAACAAACACATGAAAAGCTGCTCAAGATTCTTAGCACTGGGAAAATGTAAATGCTAGAAATCACAATAAAATACCACTTAAGTATTGGCAAGGTATACCACTCCTAAGCATATGCCAAAAAAAAGTGAAAATGTATTATCTACGCATAAACTCATAAACAAATGCTCACAATAGTCACAGTGTAGAAATAACCCAAATGCTTCTCAATTGGTGAATGGATAAACATGTAATATAATTATTAAAAAAATGAATTATTGATACTTGCTACTTCCAAGGATGAATCTTGAAAACAGGCTAAGTGAAAGAAACCAGTCACAATGGACCATATATTGTATGGTTCCATTTATAGGAAATGTCCAGAATGGGCAAATCCACAGAAACAGAAAGCAGACTATAATGATGGTTGCCTAGGGCTAAAGCGTTTAGGGGGAGGTTTCTTTTGAAGGGATACAACTGTTCTGGAATTAGATGCTGGTCATAGTCCCACAACTTTGTGAATATAGTAAAAACAGTACATTTTGGAGGAGTACATTGACTGCATGTTAACTATATTTCAAAAAAAGTTTTAAAGGTATACTTCAACTAAACTCATTTGAAAAGGAAAAAAAAATAAGAAACAAGAACAAACCTGAACTTAGAAGTATTTCATAATATTAAGAGAGATGCATTATAAACAGGAAATACCAGTTGACCTGAAAGCAATTTCTATCTTAGACATGCTTTGCATCTTGGCATTATAAAGCTACAATAAGCCACATATTGGCAATAAAATGTTACTAGTAATACTTCAGGAAAGTATTCATAATTTCAAGAAAAACAAACAGAGAAAACCTTTAGTATGGGGGTGTCCAATCTTTTGGCTTCCCTGGCCACACTGGAAGAACAACAACTGTCTTGGCCCACACGTAAAATACACTAACGCTGACGATAGCTGAAGAGCTAACAAATTTAGACATAAGATTACTTGATGTCAAATCATTATACCTGACTCCTAGGTTCGAAGGCAATTCAAAAAAAGCAAAACAAAACAAAACAAAACAAAAAACCACAGGAACTAAGAAAATACTTGAATTCAATGTTTGATAATGCTAAACTGCTTTGATGGAAGAAAATGGAATGTCCTTTACAATGAGCTTGAAACTGGCCTGTGCAGTTTTGTATATCATTATTAAGATTTAAATATTCTATAAGCAATTTTATTTTCATATAGTGCTTCTTCAAATCATGGTGGTAAAGTTAACATTTTTTTAAATTTCCATTTTTTTATGCAAGTTCACAGGAAAAAAAATTCCATTTTGTTGAGGACCAATACTTTTGTAAAGTATTATAAAATACAGCAACAATGTCTAATTGCTATAAAAATTTCTAGAGGCTTACTCTCAATTTCTGTATCCATCTCAATGTAAGCCGGTCAACATGGTCTGGAAACACGTTTTTAATTATTACTACTATAAAGGAAGAAATGATCAAAACAAAATAAAACAAAAAAAGTTTTTTAAAAAAACTAAGATGTAAACCAAATTTTTAAAAAGCAACCAAACTTTATATAAATATTAATATATAATTTATCAACCTAAAGGAAACACGTTTATGAACTGGCCAGAGTTTAGAGTAATTCATTTTATCAGAAGAATTTTTTAATACTGATAACATGAAAAACACTTATTCCTAATTAGTTTATCAAACTCTGTATTTTTAAATTCATTTCTGCTATATTCCATACTTTATTATAAGGAACTATATGGCAAAAGCTATACTTGCTGATGAAATGGAAGTGTTTCAAATGGGATAACTACTGTAACTAGTTGAAACCATAAATATGCACTTACCACAGTCCATGATTCCTGCTCTTTAGGCTCTAGAATTCCAGAATTAAAAATTTCTAATAACTGTTGAAGCCCTCCAGCAGCAACAAACTGTAGGCAATTGTGAAAGTAATAGTAAGAGAAAAGCAGATATATAATGCAATAATGCTTGTTGATTCAGTAACTGGATATGTAAAATATTACGTATCTTTTATTTAATTACTATTCATTTAAATTACCAAAATAATTTCTAGACAAAATAATAAGATAAAGGCTACTTTCAAGAATTTAAGGGTGGGTGCAATGGTTCATGCCTGTAATCCTGGAACTTTGGGAGGCCAAAGCCAGACGATGGCTTGAGGTTAGGACTTTGAGACCAGCCTAGACAACATAGGAAGACCTCATCTCTACAAAAAATAAAAAAATTGGCCGGGTATGGTGGCTTGTGCCTATAGTTTCAGCTACTAGGGAGGCTGAGGCAGGAGGATCACTCGAACCCAGGAGGTCAAGGCTGCAGTCAGCCATGATCATGCCACTGCAATCCAGCCTGGGTGACAAGGTGAGACCCTGTCCTAAACAAAACAAAATAAAACAAACAAGAATTTAAAAAAATATACACTGGAGGCCAGGCGTGGTGGCTCACGCCTGTAATCCCAGCACTTTGGGAGGCCAAGGCGGGCGGATCACGAGGTCAGCAGATCGAGACCATCCTGGCTAACATGGTGAAACCCCGTCTCTATTAAAAATACAAAAAAATTAGCCGGGTGTGGTGGCGGGCGCCTGTAGTACCAGCTACTCCAGAAGCTGAGGCAGGAGAATTGCGTGAACCTGGGAGGTGGAGCTTGCAGCAAGCAGAGATCGCGCTGCTGCAATCCAGCCTGGGTGACAGAGCGAGACTCCATTTCAAAAAAAAAAAATTTATACACACACACACACACACACACACACACACACACGAAAAAGCCTATAAACATCTTTCTATTCCATTAGCCATTTAGTCCTAGACACTGGGATGTCCTCACAGTATCTTTTTTTGCTGCCCAGGCTGGAGTGCTGTGGTGCGATCTCAGCTCACTGCAACCTCCACCTCCTGGGTTCAAGTGATTCTCCTGCCTCAGCCACCTGGGTAGCTGGGATTATGGGCGGCATGCTACCACACCCAGCTCATTTTTGCATTTTTAGTAGAGACACGGGTTTTACCATGTTGGCCAGGCTGGTCTCAAACTCCTGACCTCAAGTGATCCATCCGTCTCAGCCTCCCAAAGGGCTGGATCACAGGCGTGAGCCACCATGCCAGGACTCTCACAGTATTTCAATAGAGGGAAAATCAGAGCTAAAAACAGGAGCACCAAGGCATTAAATAATCTCAGTTTACATTATTGCAACTTAAAGTAATACATGATTTTTAAACTATGCTTTATTTTAATAGTATATTAGTTTAAAATCAATGAAGAATTATGGTACCCACTTTTGAAAAACTGGAGATAAATTATTTTTATCAATACATTGAAAAACACATATGATCAAACCTTGCAACTCCAGGAATTTTTACTATTTTCCACTTGATCCTCACTTGAATCATCTGAATCTGGATAAAGATCACTGTAACTTCCCTATGAGAAAGGCAAAAAAAGTAAGGCAGAATGGCGGAAGAAAGAATTATTCTAGAATGGAAAAGACAATACATTATAGAATTTTGCTCCAGAGAGAATACAAACATTTAATGATAATAGTGGAAATGCAATTACCGTAGACTCCCTCCTTATTCTTCTATTAGGTTTTCCCAGTGCTTCAATAATTTCCAGAGCATACAATAGCTTGTGGGCGCTCTTAATTTTGAGAAGTTCTTTCCAATTAAATCCATCATTACTCTTAAATTAGAAAAACATGTTTCTCAAGCCAACTTACTCAGGGAACACAAAAAAGAAAAACTTTAAACAAACTGACACTACATAAAAACTCAAAATATTATATATACTTTGAAACATATTAAAACATATGAAGACTACTTATATAATTGGCACAAATGGTATGCTTAAAACATCAATTATTCATTAAATTTTCTGAAAATAAACCCAATAAAATTCATATACAAACAGCAGCATGGGAAAATAATTAACTGTTAATCTTCCCAATTAAAAGAAGAAACAACATTGTGATCTAGTTGAGTGGGTAAACTTCTAAAGATGGTGATGAATTAAATGTCTGTACTTAATAGTTACAACTATATATTTAAAAGTCATACAAATATATGAACTCAGGAACACTGCTGTTTTCTACTGTCAATTCATGAAATAATGTAATTCACACTTAATGTGCATCTTTGAAATGCTATTACTAGTGCTACTGTAAGTCATCATTTGGCATTTAGAAGAGCCCATCTTCTTCACTTCCAAGTCTTGTGAGATATTGGCTCTCCCAAAATCACATGATAATGTTCCAAATCCTAGAATTAGTATAACATTAGGACATTTATTTTTTCATTCATCCTGTAGAGTTCTTTCGGAGATGTCCTCAAATAAACTACTTATTATACAAATTTTAAAAACAATCTTTAAGCCAGGAGCAGTGGCTCATGCCTATAATCCCACCATTTTGGGAGGCTGAGATGGGCAGATCATTTGAAGTCAGGAGTTATAGATCAACTTGGCCAAAACGGCGAAACCCTGTCTCTACTAAAAATACAAAAATGAGCCAGGCATGGTGCACACGCCTATGGTCTCAGCTACTGGGGAAGGTTGGGGGAGGAAGGATCACTTGAGCCCTCGTGGTTGTGGTTGCAGTGAGCTGAGACCACACCACTGTACTCCAGCCTGGGTAACAGAGTTATACCTTATCTCAAAAATAAATAAATAAATTAAAACAGTCTTTAATGTTAAAGACTTTACAAAGATACCCAACACACATGTGAGGTGGTGTCCATATGGAAAAAAAATTATCACACAGATATTAAATTTATTTGCCTCATTTTCTCCAATTCCGTCAGTTAATGTGTATAAGCATACAAAACAAACACTGATGCACATCATTTCACCTCTGTGTATTTTCTCTAAACATTACTTTTTGTTACTAAGAACAAAAAACAATATTAAAAGCATACTGTAATATGAAAAAACACTAATATAAAATGTCAATAATTTTAGAAAACATCTTCATCTTACATTTAGCCTCTGATACATTATTCACCCATTATTCACCCTCACTAAATAAACAAATGAACATTAAAATGCAGTGGCACTTTTTACCAACTATATGGGTAAAAACTATATTCAGATTTACTGAGGGTACATCAACAGGCAATCTTCTACACTGTCAATAGGAATGTAAACTGGTAACAGCCTCTAGGAGAGTAAAGAGATTTTGTGGGCTCACCTGCTCATCTGAGATATTCTGGAATGCCATCAACATATTAGGACATGTAGGAAGAAGCATCAGTAGCTCCCAGACCCGCCTAGACAGATTTTCTGCATGAAGATGAAGTTCTTCACATCGTAAGCTCTACACAAATAAGAACAACTACTTTATCAAAACAGATCAGAAAAGAAAAAATTTTAAGTTCAAATTTTTGCATAAAGTAATGATCAAATTTGCTAATAGTTTTTAGCCTCACTTTTTGAAAAGTGAGAAATGAAACATTTGTTATATGATACATAACATTTGAGAAAATTAATAGCCAAGCAGTGTTTTTTCAACTTCTTACTGAACATTTTTCTAGAAAAGCTTTCCTCTAAGACTGATCATGTTCCTCAGGAAACTTTTCAAATAAAAGTGAAAACATCTGTTTAAAGGCCAGAAAATTCTAACAAATTTCAATATGACAATCATCTATTTCCATTTTGCAGGTCACTATTCTAAGCACAATAAAGACTGGGTGAATTAAATCCTTGAACTTCCATTTAGGAAAAGAGCCTGTTTCTCTTATGTTGCTAATCTAAACCTCATTTTCCAGTCTCAGATGAACAGACGTTAAGAAGAAAGCAAACAATTTTAGAGACCTATTTTTTTCCATTATCATTTGTTAAATCTGAGTTCCAAAACTTGCTAAGGCAAGAGTAAGCTAAACAACGTTTCAAAAACCACTTAGGAAATAGGCAATTAAACAAAAATTTAAAGTACCACCCTGAGAGGTAAAAAGAGTAAAAACTAAAATTGACAGTTTTGGTATTTTCCACGGAGTATAAATTTATTACTACTGCTACTATCACAGTGATTCTTTGGTATAACATGGTCTAGGGATATTCTATAAGCCTATAAAAAGAAACTTAGTTCTTTTGGTATAATGGCAGAAACATGGTGCACTTTGGTGGCAAGAAAATCTTTATTTTTTTTTTGAGACGGAGTTTCGCTCTTGTTGCCCAGGCTGGAGTGCAATGGCACGATCTCAGCTCACTGCAACCTCCACCTCCCGGGTTCAAGCAATTCTCCAATGTCAAGGAAATCTTAGAAAGTTTCAAGGTAAATTTGGTCTTTCACAAGCTTGATGAACAAAGAGAAGCAACCCTCGAGTAACACTTGCGCTATACTTGAGGAAATGGCACTCAGTTCTTCAATAAAACAACTCATCATTCCGTCGTAAATAACCATTAAGAAGAGAAATATTGAATTCTATGCAAAAAAGGATTAGAAGGAAAAATATCTTCAAAGTGTGCATAAGTATGTTCTGCAATGACTGAAAGTCTCATGAGACATACACAGTAAAGATACTTTGTTTTTACTTTTTTGTGTAACTCTCATCACGGCCAAACCTATCTTATTCAGCAAAAAATCCTGTTATCAACCTGCCAAAAATAAGATTCAATAAAATATCTGCAGCTGGGTGCAGTGGCTCCCACCTGTAATCCTAGCACTTTGGGAGGCAGAGGTGGGCGGATCACAAGGTCAGGAGATCAAGACCATGCTGGCTAACAGAGTGAAACCCTGTCTCTACAAAAATACAAAAAAAAAAAAAAAAAACTAGCTGGGCGTGGTGGCGTGCGCCTGTAGTCCCAGCTACTCAGGAGGCTGAGGCAGGAGAATGACTTGAACCTGGGAGGCGGAGGTTGCAGTGAGCCGATAACTTGTCACTGCACTCCAGCCTGGAGGACAGAGTGAGACTCTGTCTCAAAAAAAAAAAAAAAAAAAAAAAAAAATCTGCTGAAACAATGAAATGCTTTCCCTTTGGTTTAAGTCTCACTACTCAGACTAACATAACAGCCTATTAACATAACAGCCCAGGATCTCTTATCACTGGTCCTGGTTTTCTCTACTACATCCTCCACACAAACATCTAAATTTTGTTTCTAAAAGCCCAGAAAAGAGCTCATTTTGCTGCTTAAAACCAGCCATAATGATGGATTAAAAAAAAAAATCATTTAGGTCCTTTTGCGATACAAGTTACAGTCTACCTTTCTGTCCTAGTATTTAAATTACACTATGCTAGTATTCCCAGGTCCTCAAACATGTCATTTGCTTTCTTACTGAAGAAAACCTGTAATGCTTTTCTCTTCACTCTTAACAGTAGCTGGACCCAATTTGAACAACTCCTCTTTTGAAAAAACCTTCTGCAAATTTTTGTCCCCCTCCTCACATTATTCCCCTAATACATGGAACAGAATACCAGCACTAGGTGAGAAAACAGAGGTTTCATGGGCACCTATTAGTGATTATTCTGCTTGAAAAAACAATGGATATTTCTTGGGAATTTAAGAATGTACCATCACGTGAGAAACTGAGGTATAAGAAACAGAAGGCTCAATGGCAGCCCACTGCATCCATTATCAAACACATCATGGAAACGGGAAGAAGTCACTTAACAATCTTGGGGAAGAAAGAAAAGCATACTAGCCTAACACAGGGAAAACTATCAAAATACCACCATTTTACCTGCCTCTCAATCTCAAAATTGTGATTCACTGCACAAGCTACATGAATACATGAAAAGGTCTTAGAATAAGCCCATTTAAAGGCATTGTTTTAAAAGTTAGTGGATTGAATATGGCTCCTTTAGGTGATATCACACATACTCTTGCCTCTGAATGCCATCTTCAGGCTGGGCACAGCAGCTTATGCCTACGATCCCAGCACTTTAGGAGGCTGAGGTGGGAGGATCGCTTGAAGCCAGGAGTTTGAAACCAACCTGGGCAACAAAGAGAGACCATGTCTACAAAATATTAAAAAATTAGCCAGGCACATTGGCATGCGCCTGGAGTTCCACCTATTCAGGACGCTGAGGCAGCAGGATCACTTGAACCTGAGAGATCAAGGCTACACTGAGCTACGATCATACCACTGCACTGCAGCCTGGGTGACACACTGAGACCATGTCTCACAAAAATAAAAATAATAATAAAATAAATGGCATCTTTATAGTGATAACCCACAAACCATTTTTCTAGACTATACCTTTTCCTCTGAGCTCCATACTTATATATCCAAGTGATTACCTGACATCTCTATTTGATGTTCCTCAGGCATCCATCTATCCTTCAGCTCAAATGGAATCCACCCAGTTGCACAGGCCAGAAACCCAGTGCCATTTCCGTCTTCCTTCTCCTCTTCATTCCCTACTCCTAAAACCCAAACCACCACCAAGTGATGTTGTTTTGACCTGTTGTCGATTTATTTCCACTGCTGCCATCCTATTTCAGGGCAACTCGTTCCTGGACTCGTATATCAAATGCTTTACTGACTGTTACTTTTGCCAAAGAAACTTATTAGGTATAAAACAAAAATCAGAACATGTGTTTATCCTCTGTTTAAAATCTTTTAATGTTGTCCACTTTGAGTAAAATGGAAATGACTCACGACGACGCAAAAGGTTTACATTATTTCGCTCTGCCTACCTTTCCAATTTCATTCCTCCCATTCTACTCTCCCATCCTCTTCCCCATTCTCCTTTCTAGCTAGCACACGGCACCATGCCCAGCTAATTTTTGTATTTTTAGTAGAGACGGGGTTTCACCATGTTGGTCAGGCTGGTCTTGAACTCCTGACCTCGTGATCTGCCCATCTCAGCCTCCCAAAGTGCTGGGATCACAGGCGTGAGCCACCGCCCCGGCCCAATTTTACTACTCTTAAAAGATTACTGAGGGCCAGGCACGGTGGCTCATGCCTGTAATCCCAGCACTTTGGGAGGCCGACATGGGTGGATCATGAGGTCAGGAGTTCAAGACCAGCCTGACCAACATAGTGAAACCCCATCTCTACTAGAAATGCAAAAATTAGTCAGGTGTGGTTGCACACGCCTGTAATCCCAGCTACTTGGGAGGCTGAGGCAGGAGAATGGCATGAACCCGGGAGGTGGAGCTTGCAGTGAGATGAGATTGCACCACTGCAATCCAGCCTGGTCAACAGAGTGAGATGCCGTCTCAAAAACACAAAACAAAAAAAAAATGAACAACAACAAAAAAAAAACGGAGAGAAAATTATTATATACTTTATAACGTTTTATAAACTATACTTTTATTAAAGTTACTATATCCTCTCAACAGAGACACAAAACAAGATTTGTGAAAATGAAACATAGTCACCTCACTATCATCCACTGCCACTTTTCCTGAGGGTGGTTTAAATGATGCAAGCATCTCTAATAAATCAAAAAGAGTAGTTAAATGAGGCTCTTGTAAAAGCAAAAGCATTGGAATGTTGTCCTTCTGAGGGGGTGGGAGGCAAGATGCTGGCAGCTGAACACCTTCCCCTTTCCGTTCTCTCCTTGGTGCACCCAAAGATACAAATACCATCTATAAAAAACAGGAAAAAAAATTTATGCATATCAAGCTTTTAGTTTAATAAAACAGTAAATCTGAAGTATAGAATCACTTAAAATTTTAATATAACAAAGCAATAAGAGCTGTTTTTAAACTACATCTGCGACTATTCAACTGATGATTATAAACAGATCATTAAAACTCAAACCACGTTTTATATATGTACCTGCATATCCTTAAAACCAAGCTCATGAAGTGCTTTTTCATCATAATCTGTTGTTAACTCGTGTCCAGATGAAATCATCCTGACAGGTCCCATGAGGCCTCCTTAAAAACAGCAAAACATGGAAATGAATTTGTTTTTAAGAATTAACTTACTTGCTGATAAGAATATGTAGTTGTAGCAATTAAACACACCGTATGTTACGTTTAAATGTAATCTAAGGTAAAGACAGAAAACTCAGTAGATTGAGGATAGTTATTTCCAGAATGCATTAAGTCCTTTTAGCTGCCTACACCTTCAACTTCATTTCCCACCATCTTCCCTACCTCACACTATGTTCAGCCAACTGGCCTCCTTGCCCTTTATTGAAAATAACAAGTATATTACCAACTCAAGGACTAAGATTTCTCTCCAGGAATTCAAGATACTTATTTTCTCACCTCTTTCAAGTCTCTCATCCAATGGTAGCTTTTTCCTTACCGCCCAATCTAAAAGCTTCATTTCACCATTAACCCTTTACTCTCCTTTATCTTTCTTTAAAGCACTTGTTAACACCTCATATTTGTTATCTGGGAAGGGATGGGAGGGTGAGGAGAAAAAAGAGAGGGAAGGAAAGGAAAAAGGAAAGAAAGAAAGAAAAAAAAAAAAGGAAAGGGAAACGGAAAGGAAGAATGACAAATTCCCAGTTCCACAAGGGCAGAGGTGTTTTATTCACACATGCATGCCAGGCACTAAAATGAAGAAGACATTCAAATTAAGTATTGTATAATGTACAACTTTTTTCGGGAAAAAAAATGATTAGAGAAGGAAAATTAAGCAAAATTAAATGTCTGATGAATAATTTAAACTTTAAAAATATTGCTAAATTTCATTCAATATAGAAAAACTCCACTGAACAGACACTAAACAATTACTTTCAAGAAAAATGAGTGGGGTAAGGCTATCGCTTTTCATAATGACACATAACATTTTAAAATTACCTTTCCCTTCACATAAATAAAAAAGGTTTGTGGAAAAATATTTCAAACACAGAAGGAATATGTTTTTCTTCCAAGACGAGTCATACTGGCAATTTGCCTTTAGCACAATTTTTTTATAAGTAAATTGCTAATCATTGTGTAGCTAAATCTATGATTCTTTCCCTTTCTCATTATTTCTAGCCCTCAATCTTGGCCCTCAAAATGGTTTGACAAACGTTAAATCCTATTTTCTTCTAAATTTTCCTACCATTGTTAATACAGATACAACATTTTAAACATATCCTAAATATTAGAAAAAGGGGTTTTTCTTTCCCCAAACTGAACAAGTCATATATGACTAATTTTCAGTATCCATTCTGTATCATTTAACTAACAATTCCCATACCAAAATCAAATTATTGTTTAATGTTTATACAGCTAGTACGGAAGTTCAACTTTCTATTATCCTTTTGAATTTTTCTCCCAGAACTTTTTTGTTTTTTCTTTTTTCGTAAAGTGCCAATTTACTGACCTCCCAGAACTTATAATATTGCTTAGTTTATTCATACAGATAACTTCACAGTAATTTCATCAAATTTTAAACAAAAATTACACTGGAATTATTGACAGAACATTTTAAAAAATAAATTTACCTAATATCTTTACAATATTCTGTACAGAGACATGCTATTTCAATTTACTCAGCTGTTCGCTTATCTCCAAAAGTTTTATTCTCACATTTTACAAAGACCTCATATTATTGTAATTTTTTTTTTGAGACGGAGTGTCACTCTGTCACCCAGGCTGGAGTGCAGTGGCTCAATCTCAGCTCACTGCAACCTCCGCCTCCTGGGTTCAAGCAATTCTCCCGTCTCGGCCTCCTGAATAGCTGGGACTACAGGCGTGCACCATCACACTTAACTAATTTTTGTATTTTTAGTAGAGACGGGTTTCTCCATGTTGGCCAGGCTGGTCTTGAACTCTTGACCTCCGGTGATCCGCCTGCCTCGGCCCCCCAACGTGCTGGGATTACAGCCATGAGCCACCACGGCCCAGCCAGAATATCATAACATCTTAAAATTGCTATTGTATACTTGATTTAGTGTCCTATTCATCATGTTGCTCACAAATTATAACTGAATAATCTAATAGCGATACCATTTTATAGTGTATTTTACTTTATTCAAATCATTTTGTATTATACAAAACTAGAAGAAAAGTAAATGCTTATGAAGCAGCATATTCACTAAGAAAAGCTTTGGCTACTGGATGGACAGAAATTCTGTATTAAACTTTTTTTTTTTTTTTTTTGAGACAGAGTCTCGCTCTGTCGCCCACGCTGGACTGCAGGTGGCACAATCTCAGCTCACTGCAAGCTCCGCCTCCTGGGTTCACGCCATTCTCCTGCCTCAGCCTCCCAAGTAGCTGGGACTACAGGCGCCTGCCACCACACCTGGCTAATTTTTTGTATTTTTAGTAGAGATGGAGTTTCACCATGTTAGCCAGGATGGTCTTATCTCCTGACCTCGTGATCTGCACGCCTCGGCCTCCCAAAGTGCTGGGATTACAGTGTGAGCCATAAATACTTTGGTAGTTTTTTGTTTTGTTTTGTTTTGAGGAGTCTCGCTCTGTCGCCCAGGCTGGAGTGCAACGGCATGATCTCGGCTCACTGCAACCTCCACCTCCTGGACTTAAGCGATTCTCATGCCTCAGCCTTCCAAGTAGCTGGGATTACAGGTGCACACCACCAGGCCCAGCTAATTTTTGTATTTTTAGTAGAGACAGGGTTTTGTCATGTTGGCCAGGCTGGTCTCGACCTCCTGACCGCAAATGATCTGCCTGCCTTGGCCTCAAAGCCTTGGGATTACAGGCATGAGCTACCGCGCCTGGCAATATTTTGGTAGATTTTTATTAAATGTCTAACTTGATGAGACAATTAAATGTAATGATTGATATTTGCAATATTAAAACACTCTCAGTCATGATTAATTGCTACTCTAATAAAGCATGCATAACTTTGTTCCAAAAGAGAACTGCAATGACTAGCAATTTATTTAGCATACTGGCCTGTATTTGATATGAGATAGGCCAATATTCTATGTGTTAATGACAAGTGTTATGGTTTGAATATATGTGTTCCCCAAATCTGTATGTCGAATCCTAATTACCAAGGTGATGATATTTGGAGGTGGGACCTTTTGGAGGTTATTAGATATCAGGCAGAGTCCTCCATCAATTGGAGTGGTGTCTCTACAAAAGAGGCTCAAAGGAGCTTGCTTGAGCCTTCTACCAAATGAAAACACAGCAATAAAATACTATCTATGAGAAAGCTGTCACTTGACACTGAATCTGCTGGCACCTTGATCTTGGAATTCCCAGGTTCCAGACCACGAGAAATAAATTTCTTTTGTTTATACGCTACCCCATTTATGGTAGTTTTATATAGCACGCTGGATGGACAATGACAACACATTAATGTTGACTATTATGGCTGAACTGGATTTTATAATACATTGAGCTGCTTTCTATCTTTTACTACTTTTGAGAAGATCTTTTTAACATAATAACTGCTTATTCCTTATCAGTTCTAAATAGAATTTCTACCTTTTAAAAAAAAATAGCGTTTCAAGACAAAATGAAATCTCAAAAAACTCTTGATTTATAATTGAATACTGAAAACACACATGTAATTTTTCCCCTTTACAACTCCAATAAAATAAATTTTAAAAATTTTACAGACGTAGGACGGGTGTGGTGGCTCACACCTGTAATCCCAGCACTTTGGGAGGCCGAGGCGGGCCGATCATGAGGTCAGGAGTTCGAGACCAGCCTGGCCAATATGATGAAACCCTGTTTCTACTAAAAATACAACAATTAGCCAGGCGTGGTGGAGTGAGCCTGTAGTCGCAGCTACTTGGGAGGCTGAGGCAGAAAAATTGCTTGAACCCAAAGGCGGAGGTTGCACTGAGCCGAGATTACGCCACTGCACTCCAGCCTGGGCAACAGTGCGAGACTCAAGAAAAAAAAAAAATTTACAGACATAAACTGACAAGGAGAAAAAAAGAAGAGATCATACCAACAAAGTATGCAAGATGACCACAAAATAAACTTGTGATGAACAGCAAGCCCCGAAAAAAGATAAATCCCAAAATGATTTAGCATAAGAGTAAGATCAACATCTAACACTCACACACAAAAAAGAAAAGGAAGAAAGAAAAGGAACAGTGCCTCAGAAATCAGCAACACCTTAACCAATAGCATAGAAACATTATAGGCTCAGAAATTAAAAGGTTAAGGAGAGAAGAAAAAGAGAAAAAAATGAAGCACTATATAATTGCTAACCTTTTCTAAGTTTGATAAAAGTTATAATCTCACAGATCTAAGAAGGTAAACTAAACCCAGATCTCAAACAGAAAGAAAGGCACACTCATAATCAAAATGCTGAAAATCACTGTTAAAGAAAAATCTTTATATCCTTTTTTTTCCCCCGTCGTTGGCTGTAAAGGACAAAAGATAAGGAAAACCACCAATTCAGGTCACAAACTTTGCAAGCCAAGTAATAACAGAACAACAATTTTAAAGTTCTAAAACAGAAGCGTCTGTTCATATCCTTTGCCCACTTTTTGATGGGGTTGTTTTTTTCTTGTAAATTTGAGTTCTTTGTAGATTCTGGATATTAGCCCTTTGTCAGATGAGCAGATTGCAAAAATTTCCTCCCATTCTGTAGGTTGCCTGTTCACTCTGATGGTAGTTTCTTTTGCTGTGCAGAAGCTCTTTAAATAGATCCCATTTGTCTATTTTGGCTTTTGTTGCCATTGCTTTTGGTGTTTTAGACATGAAGTCCTTGCCCATGCCTATGTCCTGAATGGTATTGCCTAGGTTTTCTTCTAGGGTTTTTATGGTTTTAGGTCTTAAGTCTTTAATCCATCTTGAATTATTTTTTGTATAAGGTGTAAGGAAGGGATCCAGTTTCAGCTTCCTACATATGGCTAGCCAGTTTTCCCAGCATCATTTATTAAATAGGGAATCCTTTCCCCATTGCTTGTTTTTGTCAGGTTTGTCAAAGAACAGATGGTTGTAGATGTGTGGTATTATTTCTGAGGGTTCTGTTCTGTTCCATTGGTCTATATCTCTGTTTTGGTACCAGTACCATGCTGTTTTGGTTACTATAGCCTTGCAGTATAGTTTGAAGTCAGGTAGCATGATGCCTCCAGCTTTGTTCTTTTGGCTTAGGATTGTCTTGGCAATGCGGGCCCTTTTTTGGTTTCATATGAACTTTAAAGTAGTCCAATTCTGTGAAGAAAGTCATTGGTAGCTTGAGGGGATGGCACTGCATCTATAAATTACCTTGGTCAGTATGGCCAGACACTTCTCAAAAGAAGACATTTATGCAGCTAACAGACACATGAAAAAATGCTCATCATCACTGGCCATCAGAGAAATGCAAATCAAAACCACAATGAGATACCATCTCACACCAGTTAGAATGGCGATCATTAAAAAGTGAGGAAACAACAGGTGCTGGAGAGGATGTGGAGAAATAGGAACACTATTACCCAGTTGGTGGGACTGTAAACTAGTTCAACCATTGTGGAAGACAGTGTGGCGATTCCTCAGGGATCTAGAACTAGAAATACCATTTGACCCAGCCATCCCATTACTAGGTATATACCCAAAGGATTATAAATCATGCTGCTATAAAGACACATGCACACATATGTTTATTGTGGCACTATTCACAATAGCAAAGACTTGGAACCAACCCAAATGTCCATCAATGATAGACTGGATTAAGAAAATGTGGCACATACACACCATGGAATACTATGCAGCCATAAAAAAGGATGAGTTCATGTCCTTTGTAGGGACATGGATGAAGCTGGAAACCACCATTCTCAGCAAACTATCACAAGGACAAAAATCCAAACACCGCATGTTCTCACTCATAGGTGGGAATTGAACAATGAGTACACTTGGACACAAGAAGGGGAACATCACACACCGGGGCCTGTCATGGGGTGGGGGGAGGGGGGAGGGATAGCATTAGGAGATATACCTAATGTAAATGACAAGTTAATGGGTGCAGGACACCAACGTGGTACGTGTATACATTTGTAACAAACCTGCGCGTTGTGCACATGTACCCTAGAACTTAAAGTATAATTTAAAAAAAAAGAGTTTATAAGACTTGGATGTTAATAAGGACTCAATCTCATGATTTCCTTTTTAATAAATAAGAGTTTATAAGACTTGGATGTTAATTAAAAAAAAATAAAGTTCTGAAAGAGGATAAAAAACCTCATGACCTAGAATTTGATGTCCAGTGAAAATATCCATCAACAATGAAGGCAAAATAAACATTTTTAGAGAAACTTTTTTCTAGACAAAAAAAGCTTGAGAAAATTTGTCACCAGAAGAACTAGAGTACAAAGCTTTAAAGGAAGTTTATTAGAAAGAAGGGTCTGAAAAGGCCGGGCACAGTGGGTCACCCCTGTAATCCAAGGACTTTGGACGGCCAAGGGGGGAGGATCGCTTGAGCCCAGGAGTTAAAAAACCAGCCTGGGCAACATGGCAAAACCCTGTCTCTACAAAAAATACAAAAATCAGCTGGGCATGATGGCCAGCACCTGTAGTCCCAGCTACTCCGGAGACTCAGGTGGCAGGATCACCTGAGAACGGGAGGTTAAGGCTGTGGTGAACTGTGATTATGCCACTTCACTCTAGCCTGGGTGACAGAGTGAGACCCTGTCTCAAAAAAATAAATAAATAAAAACAAAGTAACAGAAAGAAAGGGGGAAAAGAAACAAAATAGAAACTCAGATCTGTGCACAGGAATGAAAAGTGTCAGAAGTGCTAAATATGTGCTAAAAGAGAAAATGAAGAGATGGGACAAACAGAAAATATTTACATTGAATGCAAATAATCTAAACACTAAAATGTAGACACCAACAGAATGAACCAAAAAAGCAAAATTCAACAATTAAGAAAAATGTTAATCTCAAAAAGATATTTCAACTTTAAAAATAGGCATATTTTTTCAGAGAAAAAAGAGCTCTTAGATATTAAAAGCATGACAGTAGAAATGAAAAACTCAGTAGAAAGACTGCAAAATAATGTTGAGAACATCTCTCAGGAACTTGAGTTAAAACTTAAAAAGAAAAAAGAAACATAGAAAAGATAAATTAGGAAGAGTCTTACAGGCAAAACATCTAGATAATGGATATGTTCCATAAGGAGAGAAAATGATAAAATAAAATACAAGAAATCTATGAACCATTTCAAGAAAATTTCTCCAGACTGAAAAATATAATGTGCCAAACTAAAAGGGTCCAGTGCTAAATACCTAAACATGTAAATACTGAAGCACCCATCACAATCATTGAAAAAAGACCTATACTCAGGCCCAGAACACTAAGAAAAAAGTGAAGACTGATTAATGTCTGTAAGAAAAAATACTACATGTTGGCTGGGCATGGTGGCTCATGTCTGTAATACCAGCACTTTGGGAGGCCTAAGTGGGCAGAAAGCTTGAGCTCAGGAGTTTGAGATGAACCTAGGCAACATGGTGAAACCCTGTCTCTACTAAAAATACAAAAAATTACCCAGGGATGGTGGCACCCACCTGTAGCCCCAGCT
Organism: Pan paniscus; assembly: GCF_029289425.2. NCBI lineage: Eukaryota > Metazoa > Chordata > Mammalia > Primates > Hominidae > Pan > Pan paniscus. The sequence goes on along the minus strand of NC_073261.2, from coordinate 65,075,031 downwards.
ACTCAGGAGGCTGAGGTGGGACAATCACTTGAACATGGACGTTGCAGTAAGCCAAGATCCTGCCACTGCACTCCAGCCTGGGTGACAGAGGGAGACTATCTCAAAAACAACAACAACAACAACAACAACAACAACAAAAGATACACTGTATGTAAAAAGTATCGGAATTCAGAATTCAACAGCAATGATGAAAGCAAGAAACAATGGAGAAGTACCTCTAAAATTGTGCAACAAAATTACTTCCAACTTAGAATTCTTTACCCAGCTAATTTATCATTTGGGTATGAAAACATGAGATACATGTTTAATGATGCAAGGAATAAAAAACATTACTCTGTCAATTTTCTCACAAGAAACCACTGAATAGAACACTCCCTGTACTCCAGAAACACACACACAAAGACAACCAATAACGAGAAAGGTATGGATCATGGAAACAGAATATCCAACACAGGAGAGAAGAGAATTACCAGAAGGATGATAAAAGATATCACACAATCACTGCTGTGCACCAAATTTGAGGACAATTAGTAAGATCAGTGTGACTTTGGAAAAATGCATTGAGGGTTATCATGACCAAGACCCCTGCTGCCCCTGTACTATCTTCTCTATGTTACAAAAGAATGGACAACGAATCTGGCCCAGATTCTTATTTGTACTTGGATTGTCTTTACCAAGTGCTAGTGAGATTCCTGCTCTCACCTCCATGTCCTACTGCTTGAATCAGTAGAGGACATTCATTTCATCCTAAAGAAGAAATTCTGCTTTGATCTACTCCTGAGAGTTATGGTAGATCACGAAGAGCGTAGAAAAAGAAAATACAAATTCTATGAAGATATTTCTGTTGGATATTCCAGTATTTTTATCAACATTTTAGCAACAGGATGTGTCTTAACTGCGCTGATACATATACTTGAGAACTTTCCCACTGATATCCCCAAATTAGGCTGTATACATCTGTAGGGGAGGTTTATAACTTGTCATCTTCTGCAATCCTTTATCTAATAGTAGCTACATGTCCCTTTTTCTTTATCCACTAGGTTTGTGGTTGCCAAACTGTTTCACAAAACTAAATAAAAACATACATGGAGGTAAGACTATAAAGAACACTAAAAAAAACAAATTCAAAAATCAAGACAGTGTTAAGGAGAAGTGGAAATGATGTTATTGGGTAGGACACAATACTAGCTTCTACTAGTGTTCTAGTTCTTAATCTGGATGGTAGGTACGTGGATTTTCACTTTATTATTTTCATACACTCTACGCACAATATATTTCAACCTAACCAAAGCAGATACATTTGGATCCAGAAATTCCATAATGAGGTATTTATCCAACATACATGAAATAATGTACAAAGATATTCTCTGTCACATTGTTTGTAATAGCAAAATAATGAAAACAATCTAAATGTCCATTAATAGAGAACAAGAAAAATGAATCGTTATTACTATATAGTGAACTATGCAGATCTCAAAAAGAATGAGGTAACTTTCTACATGAACTAACATGAAATGTTTTCTAAGATAATGATATGCCCTACAAGCAAACAGAACAGTAAAAATAGAATTCTACCATTTGTGCTTTAAATATATATATACATATACATATATATAGCACATATATATGTATATATATTCTTACATTATATCTTGGTATCTCTGGAAAGACATAAGAAACATATATATTAAATATCAGATATATACCTATAAAAGATATCAGAAATATATATATATATATACATATACATATAGATATATTAGGCCTACATGAAAAATTTCTTAAGATACTTTTGGTAGGCAAGGAGAGATGCACAGGTGAGACACGAAGGTGTGTTATTTTTATATACTCAGAAAAAATGGAAATGTAATACATGAAAAAAACTATTAGGTTAAAGTGGATGAGTAGTATATGGAAATTTAAATGTATCAAAAATTCCCAAATTGCTTATGAAATAAATTTCAAGAAGTTTTTTATGGTCACATCAAAAGTCTAAAATAGAATTTTTTGAGAAACAAATGAAGAATTTTTTGCAAATAGCATCTGAAGCAACTCTCAGCATCTTCTTACCTAAGAATCAATGGTACTAAAGGGAGGGGAGGGTGAAGGGAGCCATGAACATGGATGGTGGACCTTCAAAGTAAAGGTTCAAAGTTGCTGCTATGGTTTGAATTTTTTTGTTCTCTCTGAAAATTCATGTTGAACATTAATCTCCAATGCAACAGGTTTTAGATGTGGGGTCTTTGGAGAGGCCATGAATGAATTAATGCCATTATAAAAGGGTCTGATGGAGGGAGTCTGTTCATTTTTTACCCTTCCACCCTCTGTCTGTGAGGAGGCAGCATTCGAGGTGCCACTTTGAAAGCAGAGAGGAGCCCTCACCAGATGCTGGTACCCTGATCTTGGACTTCCCAAATTCTGTTCTTTACCTAGTCTGTAATATTGTTACAGCAACACAAGACAAACCAAGACAGTTGCTATATGATATAACCAAGAAAGAAAAGAAAAGGAGAAGAAAAGAAAAGGAAAGGAGAAAAGAGAAAGAAAAAGAAAAAAAAAGAGAAAGAGAAAAAGAAAGAAAGAGAGAAAGAGAAAGAGAAAATTTGAATTGAAAGGCTTACCAGGAAACTCTCCTTTTCGGTTGCTTTGACCAAACTCCTGAAGCTGAGCTTGTTGATTTATTTGTTCTTTCTGTAAATTTTCATACCAATGAGTTACTTCAGCCCTAAGATCTGCTACCTGGTCACTAGGATACATTTCAATAGTCATCTGAAATATGAGATGCAACCAATTTAAAAATACAAAAAGAACAGATATTTGACCTGGGAAATGTTATCAACTTCGAAATTAAAACTATGTAAGTACCTTGTCAGGAAGTCCAGCTGGCTGGCATACAACCCTTAGCGGCAGAGACTGTTTGTCACTCAGTGCTTTCAAATGACTACTAATACCAGTGCCTTCAATTTGCCACTGTCTCAGATGATATGCAAACCTAAAACATGACACAAACAACACATAGAAAGGATACCATTTTAAACCATTTTAATGTTACGCAAATTTTTATCATCTTACAGACTGGAAAAGTCCAAAAGAAGTTCTAAGTTCATTCCAATGTATTCTACAGCAACAAATTTAAGTTCAGATTCATCATACTGAATCAAACATAACTGCATAATAACAGCTAAGAGCTCCTAACAAAATAGTCACCACAAGAAATTACTGAGGAAAAAAAAAATCTCCTTAAGGCCAGTTTTTTTTTTTTAATAAAGAGAGTAGAAATATTAATAGGAGAGATAGGAGGAATTAAAAAAAAAAAAAAAACTAATCCAGCAAATGAAATAGCAAGCTGTGATTCCTGCATTCAGAAGGAAAAAAGATATTAAGAAAAAATTTTCAGGGACAGAAACATTCTGGTAAATATATACTAACCAGCCTAATAGAATTTGAGAGTCAATTCATGGTTGTTAAAATTATAAAGTGAATTACTAAGACTTGTATTTCAAAGGAAACAGGCACCTAGCATGATAATCACTAAACACGTGTCAATTTTCTAATTTTCAGATGTGGAAGACAGGATCTAAGGTACCTGAGTTTAAAAAAAAAAAAAAAAAAGTCTAAAACTAATCAGCAAATTTGGAATAGAAGGATAAAAAGTGAGGGAATGAATGAACTTGTCTAATTTCCACATGATCCGATGTATGAGCAAAAGAGTAACCTTAAAACAATGTTTCCTGTTACATATTCAAGACCAGAGTTTCTCCACAGTGGCACTACTGACATTTTAAGCCCAATTAATAATTTGTTGTTATCAGAAGGCAGAAGAATAGGGGTGAAGGAGGCTGTATCTCATGCTCTGATATTCAGCAGCATCTCACCAGATACCAATAACATGCTCCCTTGCTGTGATAATCAGAAGTGTCTCCAGGGATTACGTACTATGACTTGGGAAACAAAAACACTTCTGGCTGAGAACCACTGTTTAAGATTATAACTTTATCTCTTTTTAAAAAGTAAACAAATTAAGACATTATTGTTTATTCCCTTAATACACAGAACACAAAGAACAATTATATTTTCAATCTACAGATGTTAGGCAATTTTCAATTAATAATAGCACTAAGCACATCAAGAACAAAATTTTGCATGAAAAATACCTAAGTAAATTTTTTTTAAACTACTGCTTCGTTTTGTGACTCTTCAATTTTATCCATATCCTAGTTATTGTACTAGTAACAAAAAATTTTTATATAAACTATTTAACATCAACATTAACTTTTAGCATAAAACATGAACAAATAAAAAGATATCAAGGACATAACAATTTTTTTTTTCACAACAGAAAAAAATTTGTACATCTGAGAAGGAATTTTTGGACTTAAATTCATTAAATTTATAAAACCACCACTGAATGCTCAAAAAACAAATACATTTTTAAAGACTTAAAATAAGCACTTATTTTAGACATTGGTAATGCTGTGCAAGGACTAAGGGTGTGAATCAACAGGACCTTGTTGGTTTGTTGAAGATCCCACAGCACAGAAAAAATTTTAGAAGTATGGGTATCATTAACAGTATCTCCACGAGGAAGACAGCAATTATAGCAGACTTTCATTTTCTACATCACAGTGTAATATCTGAATTTTATAATACGTATTAATTAATTTGAATAAGTTACACCACCACATTTGCTCTTTTTAAAATTTTATTTTTTTAAGTGGTTAAAGTTATAAGGCAGTAAGAAGTTTCTGTGTAAAAAAATGAGTTCCTTTCCACATTCATTAAAAACACAAGGAATTCTTTAAGCAGAATTTCCATGAATTGCAATCTTAAAGAATTTTGTAATGTCCAAATGTTTCAAATCATGGAAGCATGTTATTTATAAGGAATGTATAAAATATCTTTACTATGCCATCTTTCTTGATATTTTAAAAATGTCAATAAATATCACTTGTATCACTTCAATATCAAACTAAGATCTGAAGTTGAAAAAAGTTACTAACTTTAACAATTTTTTTCAACACAGTTCTTAGTACTTTTACATTTGCTCATAATTTTTAACAAATAGAATTTCTTAAAACTATCTACTCACCTTTCATTTCAGTCGATATATTCATAAATATTAATTTGCTTTATTTCTGTATTACACAGGTTATGTCTAAATTAATTATACAGATATTCATTAACAGAATTTTTTGGTCATGTTTCCATGGTAAATGGAAATTCAAAATTAAAATACTGTCTCCTAGTCCAGGAAGAAAAAAAAAACAGCAAATGAAACATATGACTCAACTTGATTCAACTATGAGATTATTTGATGTTCTTGGTAAGAGTTTTAGAGAAACTTTTTTTAGTAGTGGTGTTCTGCCTTTTTAATCAAAGTCAATACTTTATCTTAGAGATGGAATTCTGTCTAACAATTCTTATTCATGCATATCTGCTCAAACTCTATTATTAAAGGTGTGCAATATTTATCAGGAACCCGTATTGCCTATTCCAAGGCAAAATGGTATATATTCTTAATAAAAATTACTTATGTTACTGATCCTTCACTTTGGTGAATTATGCTTTCTACTTGACCCCAACAAAAACTTTAGATTCACTTTAAGAATATTTCTGGATATGTCAGGAATAAAAATGAAATTCATTCTAACAGTGTGATATTTTAAAAATTACCTTCTCCTAAACGCTTCCAGATGTGTCTTCAGCATAAGGAGTCCTCTTTCTATAACCATGAGACTTGAGTGTGATTCCTGTTCAAGACTGCTAGAAGCTATCATAAGACTCTCCATGCACTTACTAATAAATTCTTGCTCCTTCTCCAAACCTGTTTTACCTGAAAGCCAAATGTTTAGACACATATATTAGCCTTATATTCTTGTTTAGCTATATCAAAGAAAAATTTTAGTTTCACAAAACACCCTCACATAGAAATTACCTATCAGACAATGTTTCAAATCACTTACCATTAATATAATAGGAGTTAATATACTGGATAGCTGCTCGACTGACATCACCAGATTGTGCTCTTAAAGCAATGCCCCAAAATTGGTCCATACCACACAGCTAAGAAAGAAAAATATGGTATCTCTAAATTTTGTTTGTCAAACTATGTAACTCATTAAGACTGAAGTATCAAAAGTAAAAATCATAGGCAACTCCTATTATTCAGCTATTAAATAATAAAAATAAATGATTTAAAAATTTCCTCAATTGACGAAATACACCTGTACTAATTCTAAAAAATATTTATACAGCAGATAACAATATATACATGTTTAACTCACAAGTTGTGACTACATAGTAGGGAAATTCTAGTCCTGAAAAACATCCTATGAAGGAATAAAACCAACACAATAACGAGTACAATGCTTCAATGAATCCATCCAACCTAAACTGAGAAAACCACTGCTTTCTTGTATTCACAGAAAATTAACAAGATATGCTAACTCAAGTTCTCACTCAATTTTTTTTTTTTTTTTTTTTTTTTTTTGAGAACAGAGTCTCACTCACTTGCCCAGGCTGGAGTGCAGTGGCGCAATCTTGGCTCACTGCAACCTCTGCCTCCCAGGTTTCCAGGGATTCTCATGCCTTAGCCTCCTAAGTAGCTGGGATTATAGGCATGCGCCACAACATCTGGCTAATTTTTTTGTATTTTAGTAGAGACAGGGTTTCACCATGTTGGCCAGGCTGGTCTCGAACTCCCGACCTCAGCTGATCCACCCGCCTCAGCCTCCCAAAGAGGTGGAATTACAGGTGTGAGCCACTGCGTCCAGCCTCATTCAAATTTATGATGTCAACCATGAGATGACAAAAAAAAATGTTTTCACTAAAAACTACAGAAAAAGTGGCGAGTGGAAGCTTCCAAAAAGTTGGGCAGAGTAAAGAAAGATTTCCTTCTAAATTGGCAGCTGAACAACTTTAGTGTTAATGTCACCTACTTTAAAAAGGTAAACTTATTTCATAATAGAGCACGACTACTTCAGTTGTCTGAAATTACCAAATTGAAAATTATCATAGTGGGCCAGGCGCAGTGGCTCACGCCTCTAATTGCAGCACTTTGGGAGGCTGAGGCAGGCAGACTGCCTGAGCTCAGGAGTTCGAGACCAGTCTGGCCAACACGGTGAAACCCTGTCTCTACTTAAAAAAAAAAAAAAAAATTAGCCAGGCAGGCATGCGCCTATAATCCCAGCTACTCGGGAGGTTGAAGCAAGAGAATTGGTTGAACCTGGGAGGCGGAGGTTGCAGTGAGCCAAGATTGTGCCACTGCACTCCAGCAGTTATCAGAGTGATACTGAAGCAAGGGTTAGGACTAAAAAAACTGAAAAAACCTATTCAGACAAGAAAAGAAGGCAGTAAGAAAATAAAATAAAAGCATTTTAGATACAATTAAAATTATTCTGGCCAGCCGTGGTGGCTCGTACCTATAATCCCAGCACTTTGGGAGGCCAAGGCGGGTGGAAAACTTGAGGTCAAGAGTTCGAGACTAGTCTGGCCAACGTGGTGAAAACCCAACTCTACTAAAAATACAAAAATTAGCTGGGCGTGGTGGTGCATGCCTGTTGTCCCAGCTACTCAAGAGGCTGAGGCATGAGAATCGCTTGAACCTGGGAGGTGGAGGTTGCAGTGAGCTGAGACTGTGCCACTGCACTCCAGCCTGGGCGACAGAGCCAGACACCATCTCAAAAAAAAATAATCATAATTGCCTGGTGCAGTGGCTCATGCTTGTAATCCCAGCACTTCGGGAGGCCAAGGCGGGTGGATCACCTGACGTCAGGAGCTCGAGACCAGCCCCGCCAACATGGTGAAACCCCACCTATACTAAAAATACAAAAATTAGTCAGGCATGGTGGTGCACCCCTGTAATCCCAGATACTTCGGGAAGCTGAGGCATGAGAATTGCTAGAACCCGGGAGGTGGCGGTTGCAGTGAGCTGAGATCACACCACTGCACTCTGGCCTGGGTGACAGAGCCAGACTCCATCTCGAAAAATAATAATAATAAAAATTTTTAAAAATAATTCTTTTTCCTTTTTAAAAAAATTTCCCCAAACTTGCTAAGAGATACAAGTATTCTTTTTTCTTCAGATGGAGTCTTGCTTTGTTGCCCAGGCTGAACCAAGTGGCATAAAAATCATATCTGAGACAAATCAATCTTTTATTTGAAGTAAAATATTTGGCTGTATTATCTAGGAATGTCTAGGAGACTCAAAGAACATTGACATGGCCACTTCTTTATAAATCAAGAAACATGTAATAGATTTTTCATTAAGCACACCCAATGTTATCTTTCGTACTGAAAAATAAATTTGCTTCATAAAACTTTTGAAACCAGAGAACAGAATTGGGCTGAGCACGTTGGCTCATGCCTGTAATCCCAGCACTTTGGGAGGCCAAGGCAGGCAGATCACTTAAGGTCAGGAGTGGAAGACCAGCCTGAGTAACATGGTAAAACCCTGTCTCTACCAAAAATACAAAAATTAGCCAGGCATGGTGGCAAATGTCTGTAATCCCAGCTACTTCGGGGGCTGAGGCTAGAGAATCTCTTGAATCTGGGAGGTGGAGGTTGCAGTGAGCTGAGATCACACCACTGCACTACAGCCTGAGCAACAGAGATAGACTCCATCTCAAAACAAACCCAACTGCACTGCACAGGTAGTAAATTCTATGCTTTGTAGAAAAATAATTTGGAAACCGAATTTGATAATCTAATTTGAGGAATAAAGTTGCCTAATAAAGTAAGTCTAAATCCATACCTCAGAATTTGAACAACCATCATAGGCACTGGTAGCCAATCGAGCCAAGTTACAGAGATGCTGAAACAGGTTTAAGCCAGTCATGCTAATTGTTTCAGGTTTTAGCTGGGGCATCTTTGGAAGGGTAGGGGGAAACACAAAGCTAATTTAGTGTGGTAATTCACAGATTTTATTAAATTTAAATAAACTTTACTGAAAACATTGTAGAAGGAAACAGATCAGTTTGAATTTTTAGTGATAATTTTAAAAAATAAAAATATATAATAATTTGGCTGGGCACGGTGGCTCAGTACTTTGGAAAGCCAAGGCAGGCAGATCGCTTGAGCTCAGGAGTTTTGAGACCAGCCTGGGCAACATGGCGAAATCTCATCTCTACGAAAACTACAAAAATCAGCCGGACATGGTGGTGTGTGGCTGTAGTCCCAACTACTCGGGAGGCTGTAGTGGGAGAATTGCTTGAGCCTGGGAGGTCAAGGCTACAGTGAGACGTGATCACACTACTGCACTCCAGCCTTGGAGACAGAGCAAGCCCATCTCAAAAAAAATAAAATGAAAATATATATGTGATTTAATGAACATTTTATTCAGGTAATAACTGAAATGTGTCTGATACAGGCTTCAATTTTGAAGATGTACATAGACCCAAATCAGAGGACATAAATAAAGACAACTATCATGCATTGTATACCTATACTAAACAAACTTATGAGAGGTATAGCTACAAGTACAGTTTTTGTTAAAGTCAGAGGTCGAAATTTAAGATGGCAAAAGTTATATTTGTAGCTCTGTCTTGGGTCTATTAAGTGATTTAGTTTATACACACTAAAACTCATTCATACATATACTCAGTTCCAACATGGAGATAACGTCACACTTTGCAGAGAGACTTCATAATCTCAAAAATAAGCATAAAAAAGTCTTACTGCATTATTTTCAATGAGTTTCAAAATTCAATTGGGAATAGTTCATTCAGAAAAATGTCACCTGAACTGTGGCATGTGGTAAAGAAGAAGAAAAATTGGAACATCTTTACGATAATGACAACACTTCTTAATATGCCTTCCCACAATCTACACATCTGGAGAATGGCTTATCTTTGCCCAAAAGACTGACTGCAATGACAGTTATTTAAATCATGAAGAGTCACAGAAAACAGTTCTCACACTTGTGGGTGTGGGCACCACCCCTGAAAATTGGACTACAATATTACTGATGATTTCAAAAAAACAAACACTAAGAAAATTAGTGCTGCCTTCAAAGGTTATTGTAATTGTTGAATTATTGTAGCTAATAGAACATTTTTATAAATATAAACTATTAATTTAGAGGTAAACAGTGTAAACAACAAAATTAGAGCACAATCTGACCAAAAATTATATTAGGACTGCTAAAATTCATTACATTTGGCTACTTAAAAAAACTGTCAAAAAAAAAAGGCATTACAGAATTCGTATTTCAAGAGATGAAAAAGGGAACATGGAAAAATAATAACAAACTGTGAGAAATGTAATTACCTTCTCCAGGAAAAGATGTTTGTAGGTTTCCATACCCATAGCATGTTGATCTTTACTTCGAACTTGATTTAAAAACCAATGGAGTGCATCATCATAACATTCAGAATCTTCTACTAAACAATGCCATAAGATGTCAACTTGCTCTAAACTTAACCCTAGATAAAAATTATAAATTTTATACTTTATTAACTACATACAAAAAAATTAAACTTCTCTTAGGCATGTGTATGTACAGTAAGTCCTCACTTAACACAGATAGGTTCTTGGAAATTGCAATTTTAATTGAAATGATGCATAATGAAACTAACTTTACCATATGTTAATTGATATAAAGAAGAGTTATGTTGCTACAGCATATTTATGATTAAAAAAAAAAAAAAAGAATCACAGCAGCCGGGTGAAGTGGCTCCCATCTGTAATCCTAGCACTTTGGGAGGCCGAGGTGGGTGGACTGCCTGAGCTTGGGAGATCCAGACCAGCCTGGCCAACATGGTGAAACGCTGCCTCTATTAAAATACAAAAAATTAGCTGGGCATGGTGGCGTGTGCCTGTAATCTCAGTTACTCAGGAGGCTGAGACAGGAGAATTGCCTGAACCTGGGAGGTGAAGGTTGCAGTGATACAAGATCGGCCACTGCACTCCAGCCTGGGCAACAGCACGAGATTCCATCTTAAAAAAACCAAAAAGAATTCACTAAACTTTCTTATTTAGAAGTTAACACTTTGAATATTAAACACTGGAATAAATGTGAGCTATATATACATTTAAGAAAGATTAATACAAACCACTAAGATAGTTATCCAGTTTTTGGCGAATCGGTGGTGGAAGATGAAATCAAGGACTAAATGGTTACAAATTAAACACAGTAAGGAGCACTTCCTACCACCAGACAGTTCAAACACAAACAATAACAAATTTAGTGGGCTCGCTTTTGTACCACATCATTTATGGCTATGCATTTCTATGAATATGATAGAGCTTACAAATTTCTATGTTACAATTTGTATTCATTCATTTGCTCATTTTCCAACTCGCTTATTCCAGTTCAGGGTTGTGGGTGGCCAAATCGTATCCCAGCATCTCAGGGACTAGTATCTTAAGGACAGGGCAGTAACTAACCTTGACCAGGAAGCCATTCCATTGCAGATTGCCCTCATACACACACCCATACTCATTCAGATTGGGATCATTTAGACATGCCAATGAATCCACAGTGCACGTCTTTGGGATGTGGGAGGAAACCAGGGTACCCAGAGAAAACCCATGCAGACATGGGGAGAATGTGTAAATTCTGCACAGGCAGTGGCCCGGGCCAGGAATCAGTTTTTTTCCTCATTAATGTTAAAACATTATTTGATGACCTACTGTAGTTTATTTATATAAAAGTGTATAAAAGATTTACTATCTCATCCAGGCGCAGTGGCTTACACATGTAATCCAGTACTTTGGGAGGCTGAGGTGGGAGAATCACTTGTGGCCATGAGTTTGAGACCGGTCTGGGCAATATAGGAAGACATTGTCTTTACAAAAAATTAAAAAACAAAAATTTGTAGGCTGGGCGTGGTGGCTCATGCCTGTAATCCCAGCCCTTCCGGAGGACGAGGTGGGTGGATCACCAAAGGTCAGGAGTTCAGAACCAGCCTAGTCAACATGGTGAAACCCCGTCTCTACTAAAAATACAAAAATTAGCCAGGCGTGGTGGTGGGTGCCTGTAATCCCAGCTACTCGGGAGGATAAGGCACGAGAATCGCTGGAACCCGGGAGGTGGAGGTTGCAGTGAGCTGAGGCCTCACCACTGCACTCCAGCCTGTGCGACAAGAGCAAGACTCCGTGTCAAAAACAAACAAAAAAGTAGCTGGGCAGGGTGACACGCACCTTTAGTCCTAGCTACTTGGGAGGCTGAGGTGGGAAGGCTCTTCGAGCCCAGGAGTTCAAGGCTGCCCTGAACTATGATCATGCACTTCAGCCTGGATGACAGAGCGAGACTGTCTCTTTAAAAAAAAAAAAAAAAAAAAATGGCCAGGCACAGTGGCTCACGCCTGTAATCGCAGCACTTTGGGAGGCTGAGGCGGGCAGATCACGAGGTCAGGAGATCAAGACCATCCTGGCCAACATGGTGAAACCCTGTCTCTACTAAAAATACAAAAATTAGCTGGGTGTGGTGGCACATGCCTGTAGTCCCAGCTGCTCGGGAGGCTGAGGCAAGAGAATTGCTTGAACCTGGGAGGCGGAGGTTGCAGTGAGCCAAGATTTGCGCCACTGCTCTCCAGTCTGGTGACAGAGTAAGACTCCGTCTCAAAACAAAACAAAACAAAACTATCTCAATAAGTATTTCTTATGTCATCCTATTTGTAAAATTTAAAATCATATTCATACAACATTTTGGCCCTAAATGAATGTACCAGAAACACCAATATAGCCAGAAACACAAAGGAGATATCTTACAGCCTTTTACAAGTATTTAATACGAATTTTCACATAATTTATGTTTTTAAAATGTAGTTTAAGATAACCCATATGTAAATCACCTAAAAATACACAACTTATGAAGTATTCTCAAAGAACCCATTTAGGAAGAAAATTCTTCTCCCTAAAATAGGAGCACATCCGTGTAATAGTAAAAATGATTGGGGGAGGTAATCCTAAAAATTGAGGAATCAGTGGTTAAGGTTTGAGTATTATAAATAGAGTGTATACCATGTTCAACGGTCATTCTCTGTATATAGGAGATAAATAAGTAAGCATTATTTTTGTAAAATATGAAAAAAGGAGGCCGGGCACGGTGGCTCACACCTGTAATCCCAGCACTTTGGGAGGCTGAGGTGGGTGGATCACCTGAGGTTGGGAGTTCGAGACCAGCCTGACCAACATGAAGAAACCCCATCTCTACTAAAAATACAAAAAATTAGCTAGGCGTGGTGGCGCATGCCTATAATACCAGCTACTCGGGAGGCTGAGGCAGGAGAATCGCTTGAACCAGGGAGGTGGAGGTTGCGGTGAGCCAAGATCACGCCAATGTACTCCAGCCTGTGTGACAAGAGCAAGACTCCGTCTCAAAACAAAACAAAGAAAAAGAAAAAAAGAAAAAAGGACCCTTATGATGAAGAAAGCAAAAGGAAACTGCCTAAAACAGACAACAGCAACATATCAGAGGACATAATCAGCTAGGGAGTCAGGCTAATGAGAGAAAATCTGTACTGTACCCAATTATTATTAAAGGATGCCCAAGTGTGGCAGAAGACAGATGAACTATTCAGAACAAAAGGGAAGGCATTATAGGCAATCACAAGTATGAGTATGAAAAAAATTAGACAGTCCAAAAGGTTAGAACAAAACATCCCAGGGATTTCTGAAGTACATTTTAAGAGGTTCCAAACCCTGGGGTGGTGCCCTAGAACCAGAAGGGGCATGATGGTATGGTACCATCAAAAGAAATTTCTTTTATTGGGAAAAGTAGATGAAATGACAAAATACAGAAAAATTCCTCAGAAATATTCGCCCTAGTAGCAGTATCAGTCTAAAGAGTTTTATCAGAAAAAAGTTATCCTATCAGTTTCTCACTGAAACAGTTAATGTGTAGATTATTTGTTCTGAGAACTTGTGCCCATAGAAGCAAATATAAATAAACCCAAAACAATTTTAGTATATATCAGAACTTAGACACATTAATTAAGGAGAACAAGATAAAGAGTATCCAGGTTAATTATAGTCAACTAAATAAAAAAACAGAAGTATATCCATAATTGGCTGAATCACCAATCCACATTCAATGGGCAACTTAAACACTTTTGTTACTTTTTAAAAGACTATAGTTATTGTCATATTGAAAATCAGTATTAAAATATTGGATGTAATTACATATAACTTTGAAGTAACTTCGTTATGGGTAACAGGAACTGTGCCAATAAGAGAAGTACAACCAGCCATGCACAGTGGTCTGAGGCCTGTAATCCTAGCACTTTGGGAAGCTAAGGCAGGAGGATTGCTTGAGTCCATGAGTTTCAGACCAGGCTGGGCAACATAATGAGACTCTGTACAAATAATTTAAAAATTAGGCTGGGCGCAGCGGCTCACGCCTGTAATCCCACCACTTTGGGAGGCCGAGGCGGGTGGATCACGAGGTCAGGAGATCGAGACCATCCTGGCTAACACGGTGAAACCCCGTCTCTACTAAAAATACAAAAAAAAGTTAGCTGGGTGTGGTGGCGGGCGCCTATAGTCCCAGCTACTTGGGAGGCTGAGGCAAGAGAATGGCGTGAACCCGGGAGGCGGAGCTTGCAGGGAGCCGAGATTGTGCCACTGCACTCCAGCCTGGGCAACAGAGCAAGACTCCGCCTCAAAAAAAAAAAAAAAATTAGCCAGGTATGGTGATGTGCACCTATGGTCCCAGCTACTCTGGAGACTGAGGTGGGAGGATCACTTGGAGGGCAGGTGAAGTGGGGGGGGAGAGCAGCCATGATGTGGGAGAAGTGAAGTTTTAGATTTGATACTATCTGGACAGTAGCTATTGTCTATTGTAAATTCACAGAGAATCTATACTGTGTGTAATAAATATGAAACTTAAATGTTCATAGTATCTATGTTGACTATGTGTTTTAGTTTGACTTCTCCCTATAGATTGGTTTTGCTGTATTTTACTTATTTCTTGAATGTTATCAGTCATAATGGGTCAATAAATGACGTAATAACACGAAAGAGAAATTTCCTACCAAAATCAGGTCGCTTATTTTTGAAATCTGTTATCCCAGTGTTGGTGGCATTTGTTACAAATAGTTTGAAAAGAAAAAAGAAACAGACTTTAAATAATAAGATAAACACAGTATATCTCAAGCATAGGTGTGGACTTGAAAAGAGTCATGACGACTCCTAGCAAGACACCCATCAGGCTGACAATATATTAACCACAGTTAAAGAGACAATGTCCTTCCAAAAAATAAGGTTTGACATTGACACACAGAAAAAGAAGAATGTAGAGAGTAAAGGATGACAGTCAGTATATGAAGGAAAAAGGAGCTTTGGCTAACAGAAATCAAGCTCGTTCCTCTCTTATGAGACCATCTATAACCACATGGATTTGGATATGGTACACAACCTGAATATAACAGACCCAGCTCTACTTTTAAAAAATTAACTGTTAACGAAACTGAGTTTAAAGTCAAACTAAATAAAACTGGGGCCTCTAAATGTCTCCATCACCCATAAAGCCAAATAATTTTCAAAAGATTAGCCCTGATAATAATACATAAATAATACCTATCTCCAACCAAAGGGAAAGCAAGATTCTACAAGCAAAAATAATAAAAGATGCAGTCAGCCAGGTGCAGTGACTCACGCTGGTAATCCTAGCACTTTGGGAGGCCGAGGCAGGAAGACTGTTTGGGCCCATGAGTTTGAGACCAGCCTGGGCAACACAGGGAAACCCTATCTCTATGAAAATTTTAAAAAAATTAGCTGGCTATGGTGGTGCGTAGTCCCACGTTACTGAGGAGGCTAAGGTGGGATGACTGCTTGAGCCGGGGAGGTCAACAGCTGCAATGAGCTGTGATCACATCACTGAACTCCAGCCTGGGAGACAGTGTGAGACCATGTCTCAAAAAAGAAAGAGAAAAGGTCTTATAGAACTAAAAAAAATTTTTTAATTTATTTAAAGTGCAAACAATCTCAATTACTTTAATAAATTATCTAAATGTTGGTATAATTTATAAATGTATTAATAATAATCACTGCAGCAGCCATGAAAAAAGAATGAAATCATGTCCTTTGCAGCAACATAAATGGAACTGAAGGCCATTATTCTAAGTGAACTAACTCAGAAACAGAAAACCAAATACCGTACATTCTTGCTTGTAAGCAGGAGCTAAACAATGGGTACACATGGACATACAGATGAAACTAATAGACACTGAAGTCTCCAAAAGGGGATATGGCAGGAATAGGATAAGGGTTGAAAAATAAACTATCGGGTACAATGTTCACTATTTGAGTAATGGGTACACAAGAAGCCCAATCCCTACCAGTACGCAATATATACCCCTGTAACAAACATACATGTGCCCACTGACTCTAAAATTAAATTAAACTAAAAAAAAAAAAACTGCAGAAATCAGAAGCGAGAGTAAATTTAGTTCTTCCAATAGTCAAAACAGATTTTTAAAAAGTACTGATTAAAAAACTTACTGAAATGATCAGGTGATCCCAGAGTTGAAAATACACAAGTCAAGAATTGAAGACGAACTTGAACTTCAGCACTATGGCTGTACCTATAATTTAAAAGTCATTAAAATAATTAAATATCCTATTTCTTAATTACTTTTAAAAATTTAGTGGTCCTATGCATAACTTCTACCAAAAATTGTTTTAATAATTCTTAATTATTTTAACTAAGTATCTTTGGTTACACGAAAGAAGTTCATAAAGGCAAAACAAAAAAATTTATACTATTTAATAAATTACACAAATCACAAAACTACAACAAAGTTTACTTTTAAATTACATAAGAAAGCACACAAAAATTCAACAGTGAAGCAGAGGAAGTATGTCATTTTAAAAGTATGTAACACACACATAAGTTAGAATAGGCAACAAGTAAAAAACACCATCTCTATCTAAAAAGTACATACTTCATATCATGGTCCCTTTAGTGATAATATATTCTGTACCCAAGAAACACTAATAAAATAATATTTCCATAAATCTAGTTCATGAAAAGTAGAGCTGATACAAAATTTGTATTTTTGAATGTTATTTCCAATCTAAATAATTATAATTCACATGCATAAAATTTGATGCTTAATAAAAAAGTTGCTTTTGAAACTTTTAAAGAAGCAACTTTTAGTGAGGTAGGGTAGCAGATGAGTCTGAATAGATCAACAAGAGATAGACTGTGGTCGGCCCCAAAGTCAGAAAGAAGAGATGGAAAAGGAAGTCAGGGAAGAGTGCTGGTGAGTGGGGGTGAGGGGACCATGTTTGGGGTGGAGGTAATCATCAGGTTTGCTTTTTTAAAAATTTGTGTGTTTGGCCTGGAAGGGGGGCAGAGTCTCACTCTGTTGTCTAGGCTGGAGTGCAGTGACAGAATCACCGCTCACTGCAACCTCTGCCTTCCAGGTTCAAGTGATTCTCGTGCCTTAGCCTCTGGAGTAGCTGGGATTACAAGCTAATCCCAGCTAGGCGTGCGCCACCACACCCGGCTAATTTTTGTTATTTTTATTATAGTAGAGACGGGGTTTCACCATGTTGGCCAGGCTGTCTCAAACTCCTGACCTCAAGTGATCTGCCTGCCTTGGCCTCGCAAAGTGCTGGGATTACAGGTGTCAGCATGCCCGGCCCAGGTTTGCATTTTAAAAGGATTCCTTTCCTTTGGCAACCCCAGTGAACTGCATATTTAACTGTGTCTATAATATCACATTCTAGTTCAAGTACTTGAGCACTCAATGAAACTAAGTCAATAATAAGCTATTATTGCTGTTTTACAGATCAAAAGGCAGACTGTGGATCAACTGCCCAAACTGCTCTGCCAACATAAAACAGTGGCTGGTCTATGCTCTGATCTATAACCTAGCATGCAGAAGGTCAACGGGCATTTTTTTTTTTTGCCGAAACGGAGTTTCACACTCGCCCAGGTTGGAGTGCGGTAGCGTGATCTCAGCTCACTGCAACCTCCGCCTCCTGGGTTCAAGCGATTCTCCTGCCTCAGCCTCCCGAGGAGCTGGGATTACAGGTGCATGCCTCCACACCCAGCTGATTTTTTTTTTTCTTTTTAGTAGAAATATGGTGTCACCACATTAGCCAGCTGGTCTCCAACTCCTGACCTCAAGTGACCCACCCACCTTGGCCTCCCAAAGTGCTGGGATTTCAGGCATGAGCCACTGTGCACAGCCTGGGCATCTTAATTCAATGTCCTGTAATCCACAAGTAAGAGCAAAATTTTAACAGCATCCCAAAATTAGCTTCCCAAAATCGCACTAAATTCATTACTGAAGTTTTAAAGCTTAAGTTTTCTGAAGATTGAGTTCATTGGACATGCCTTTGCTGCTCTTTAGGGTCTCTTATTAATGCTGGCAAAGAAAAGATTAACTTTTGCCTCATTAATGCTGCACTGACCTTTGTGAAAGTGAAAATACATATGACGAGATGTAGGGGAGAGGAAATCTGATAAGCAACTCTCAGACTATAAGGCAACCCAGATAAAATTCAAGAACAGCTAGCTCTTAAGGGCTTCTAGGCTTTTTAAGTTAAACAACAAGAGATTTTGTAGCAGAGGCCTTGAGTACAAATTCAAAAATGAGTCATATGACCCATCAGTTCTGCGGTTTTACGTTACTGTATCCTCTTGCCTTGTCTACGGGACATCAATCAAACATAAAAGGAGAATAAAGTCTTGCCCTTTACTAAGTGCCTTTACATCTGAAATAATTCTTCCCCTATACTTACATCTCGGAATAAGGGACTCATAACCCTGAAGGCATGGGTCTAGTCCCTTTGTACTCCCACAGTATAGCCCCTGATGCTGCACTTCAAAGATCTCTGTGGGCTCCATCAGGGTCCTATGGGCTGCTGAAACCACCAGTGAGAAAAATTCCTTGGGATGTCAGACAAAGATGGTATCAATATTGACAAATTCTCATGGGCTTGTCCATGGCTTCTGACATCACAGGAAATACACAGGAAATATCTTCCCCGAAGATATGAAACT
Organism: Pan paniscus; assembly: GCF_029289425.2. Classification (NCBI taxonomy): domain Eukaryota; kingdom Metazoa; phylum Chordata; class Mammalia; order Primates; family Hominidae; genus Pan; species Pan paniscus. The sequence goes on along the minus strand of NC_073261.2, from coordinate 65,056,073 downwards.
TTAGTAACAGATTACTGCCTTAAAAGAAAATCTCTTTGCAGCCTCCGCAGACAAGATTTTCTCTAGAGGGCACTGGATTCAAGAAACATGTAATATGTCCTTTTAAGAACATACTACAGGCGCAGTGGCTCATGCCTGTAATCCTAGCACTTTGGGAGGCGGAGGCGGAGGTGGGTGGATCGCCTGAGGTCAAGAGTTCCATACTACAGGCGCAGTGGCTCATGCTTGTAATACTAGCACTTTGGGAGGTGGAGGCGGAGGCGGGTGGATCGCCTGAGGTCAAGAGTTCGAGACCAGCCTGGCCAACATGGCGAAACCTTGTCTCTACTAAAAAGCGAAAATGAGCCGGGTGCAGTGACAGGCACCTGGAATCCCAGCTACTCGGGAGGCTGAGGCACGAGAATCACTTGAACCCAGGAGGTGGAGGTTACAGTGAGCTGAGATCACGACATTGCACTCCAGCCTGGGCAAAAGAGCAAAAACTCCGTCAAAAAAAAAAATAAAGTTAAAAAATATATATATAAAATCAAAAAACAAAAATTACAAAATGAAAAAATAAAAATATCATCTTTCATGCTACAAGAATCTTTTTCCCCCCTCGGTGAAAAATTTCAGAACTTTCCTATTTTAATCTCCACTGGAAAAAAAATACTGAAATAAGTATGCAGGAACAAAGAGTAGCAAATGTACACTTGTTTTACACCCTGAAGGAATAGGGAAATTATATCAAAATAGTCCAGACAACATCTCTCTGTTCTAAGAGTTTTATTCTCCTAGGATGGCAGCCAACAAGGCAGATTGAAAGGTTGGAAAGATTATTCTAGTATACCCTAAAAACACATAAAACACATCTCCAAGGAGCCCTACTCCTTTTTCACCACAGAAGCAATGCTTTGCTCACCTCTGATTCCACTAACAAAGTGAGTAACTTCACTGTTGTCAATGCAGTGAACAACTAAATCTCAGACCTATGTTCCTTTTTGATACTTAATGTTGGACTTTCTCTTTACGAGGATGATTCACTTTATGACTTCCATTTCCCTTTCACTATGCCTCTCAAGTCCTGCTCTTCAAGTCCACAGGCTTACAGCTGTGGTGGGAGCTCTTTTATAACCTAGTGTTTATTTCTTTGCTGACAAGTAATTAACTCCCCATCTCCTAATAAAAATGTGGGCCATGTGTGGTTTTATTTCTGCTCTTTGTTGATCCTATTATTTTTGTTTGTTTTGTTTCTGAGACGGAGTTTCACTCTTGTTGCCCAGGCTGAAGTGCAGTGGTGCGATCTCGGCTCACTGCAACCTCCACCTCCTGGGTTCAAGTGGTTCTCCTGCCTCAGCCGCCTGAGTAGCTGAGATTACAGGCATGCGCCACCACGCCTGACTTTTTTTTTTTTGTATTTTTAGTAAAGACGACGTTTCTCCATGTTGGTCAGGCTGGTCCGGAACTCCCAACCTCAGGTGATCTGCCTGCCTCGGCCTCCCAAAGTGTTGGGATTACAGCCATGAGCCACCATGCCTGGTGATCCTATGATTTTTATAGAGCATAAGCGTAATGTTTGGATTCAAGAGGCCACCATTATCGTCAAACTCTGCTTCAATAGGAAAAAAGAAGGATACTGACTTGGAATAACAGTTAGAATTTTAATATAATTTTAAAATAATACATCCTGTATAGAGGGAACTTTGTAAGCAAAGCTATGGAATACAGTAAATAGAAATACCCCAGAAATAATTTGATAAGCTTGTAGAATAAACTGTCAAAAAAAATTAAACTATAAAACTGGAAAGGTTGAATTTAGTTCATAGACAGCACAGAATACTAAGCTGAAGAGATTGGTATTTTATTTTTTATGCCATGAAGAATCTCTGGATGTGGTTAAGACACAGAATTCTTGTATATTTCATATGCCATATTATTTGTTTTAACCAGGTAACTACAATTTGTAGATAACCTATGTGCCAGGTACAATTCACTATATCATTTCATTAAATTCTTATAAACACTTATAAGGTAAATAATTGGAATTAGAGGGGTAAATAATTGAAATAATTAAAATAATAGATTAATAACCTAGAGCTAGGTCTGCATGATTCTCAAGCCCATGGGCTTCTCACCAGTACCATACTGCCTTCCTAATTTGACAGATAGAAAGAATGAACCAGCATATGGGAAGACTGAGGCAAGGAGACTAAACTAGAGGTAGTTATAAGGACAAAAGTAGTGTTTGTGGAAATGTCAACTTGTGAAAAGACATGGGGTATATTTTAACAAAAAGGTAGAGATTAATGGCAGTATAATGTAGCATTTACAAATACAAATTCTAGAACAGAAACAGACTGTCGGTACAGAAGCTCGCTCTATTCTTTGTGTGTGACGTTGGACAAGTTGTCATATCATATAGCTTCAGTATACTCATTTCTAAAGTAAGACGGTCTCAAATGGGTTGTTGTATATCTTAAAATAGTTGGTATCTGACACAATGGTAAATATCAACTAACACTGGCTTTTTTCTCATCGTCATCATTATTCATGTTTGGAAATAAGAGTACAAAAATGCCTCAAGTCTCAAGTTTTAGGCAAGTGGGAGGATAGCTGCACCCTAAAGGACACAGTAAAAATAAAATCTAGAGAAGTAACTGATTTGTGCAGGGAAATAAGTAAATTTATTTTTAGAAGTATGCATGCCTTAAAGGTCTGTGACTTTTCCGAACACTTCTACAGTCTGCTTAGTTTCCACCTTTGTGGAAGTTTTCTATGTGATTTTTTCAATCACAGTGTGACTCCTCCTCTTCTTCATTAATATGCCAGTAGTGGCATTGAACTGGTTTCCTCAACATGGACATCAGTCCATAACAATCAGCTCACCAGCAGAAATCTTCTGAATCTCCTATGCGTCTCCTTAAAGAAGCTTCAAATACAGCTATACCACCACCAATCCATTTCTACCAATTCTTGTCCCAAATCACTTGAATATATCCAGAGAATATTTTGATGTAATGAGAAAATATTAATGATATACCACCAGTTTTAAAACCTTCCACACGTCCTAAACTTTCTAATACTAGTATGCAATTATAATAAAATGTTTTAAATTAACTGTTAATTATTTTTGAGGTAAATATTTACAAATTTTAGAATCAATGCTCTAAACTGTTAAAACAAGCGTATCCATGGTTTCTGAAAAAATGTATTTACTTTTGATTCCTTAAAAACAGTTATCTTTGAACAAATCTCAATAGTGAAGGTTAACCAACCCCCAAAAGTGAGCCAGCTACATTTACCTAAGAATTTAAGAGTAACCTCCTAAGAATCTTTCAGCTTAAAAAGTTCTAGCAGCCTTTTCATAATTTTATACAAATAAAGTTTTCTGTTACAATTACTTATTATATGAAAAAAAAGTTAAAACACTGGAAAATCATCTTTCAAAGGAAAGACATCCACACAAATGTATTTAACCCAGTTGAGAGGTACTTACAGTGCATGTTTTTGTCTTCCTTCTCTCACAGTTTGAATGTAGTATACCAAATTATCAAAGAAAAGCTTCATCATGTTCAGTTCTTTTTCTGCCCACCTGGCCCAAATAAAAGAAAAAATAATTTTAAAGTGGGCAGGGTAAGAGAATAAATCTATGCTATGACAGTAAATATGCAAATCTAAAAAAAATCTTCAAATGTAAAATTTTAGTTACGAAAAATATACACGTTTTATTTATATTTGAATGGTGAAAAGATATAAAGCAATGTTCCTTCATTTTTATGAATTTAAAGTACCTTTTTAAGTTTTTAATCTCAAAATGCCTGTGAAAGTACTATTGTCAATGACTAATTTGAGTTAATATTAAAAGTAATATGATACCATTTCATATAAGAATATACTATGTGCTTTGCTCATTACTTAGCACAATATCTGGCATACAGAAGGCATACAATAAACTTACTGCATATATCTTTTGTCATTAATTTGCTTATATTTTTGAACAAAATTTTTTTTAAAAAATCAAAGAAATACCCAGCACTGAGTTCCAAAATAATGTAGAAATACTAAAATGAAAACACAAATAGTGGCATATACATTCAGAGATCCCAGGGTCCATAACTTCCATAATTAACATAATGTATTTCATATAACACCTATTAGCAATTTATCTGCTAAAATGTACAGATGTAGACGTATTAAAATTCTCTAAGTTCCATGTAATTTACATCGTGTTTCTGTTATAGCCATATTTTAAACAGAAGTTACTTTCACCTTGCTATTCACTAAATAAAGGTCAAGTGGTAGAAAGAAGACAGACTTTGGGTTTGAAGCCAGCTCCAATACACTTGCTACAACACAGCTTCAGGCAAGTAAGCTGTCTTCTGGAAGTCTGTTTGCTTGAAGGTTTATTAAAAGAATCAAGGGTAAGTTTCCAATTTTAAACTATGGGCCATTAGAACGAGTTTAAGAGATAATATGTACTAAATATTAAGTGCTGCTATACATACTAGACTCACAATAAATGATAGCTTTTGTTGTTACTGATGTCAAATAACCACAGGAGTTCTTTTAAGTGATGTAGTTTATGAGATTTAGGATACCAATCTCTTGTGGTAATGGAAACCCTGTGAATTTTCCTTAATTAAGCTTATTTACATTTAATTTAAGGAACAAGCTAAAAGAGTTTCAACTCAATATATTTAGGTTCGGGTACTTGATTAAGTAACTGAATATTCAGAGACTGCCCCTTCTATACAAGAAAGTTACTCCTTAATATGAACCACCTCCACTGACTATAATGACACCTGCTCGCCCGTGTTAGCACCAAATGACTGCCTTTACTGCATTAGAATTTTGAAATTCAGCCACTTAAAAATTATAGAAAGAGGCAATGAAAAATGGCTCACACTATTCTTGTTCTTCAGTGATGTTAAATGCTTTCCCTTACCCCTCCTTTTGGAAGCTGAAGGACCTTCCTTGCAAAAATAGAACCTTCACTGGATTCTTACTGTAGTATTAACCAAAGAAAGAGACTAAGATACTTCTAAATAATAATAAAGGTCCAGATTAAACATATTCCCTTTAAAAGAACAATAAGAAGCAAGGTATATGACTCAGAAGAATTAACTTCATCTAATCTGGAATTATAGTGCAGACTTCCAAGAACTGTAAAAGTGATACTCCATTGTGAAAGCAAACAAGTGTTCTTACCACCTAAGCTTAGAATTGAGAACTTGATCTCACAAATGAATCCTTCAACAAGTCGAATTTTCCCTAAAATTCAAATGTCTCCGAAATCTCTCCAAAAGCTTATTTAGAATAAAGCATACAACACATCTTCTTAATGTATTGTTTGTGGTAGACAACTTTCTCTAGACTTATTACCAAAACATGGGGTCAATTTCACATAAAAGTTCTACCTTTGGAAGAATTATTGTAACATTCATTAATCATAAGTTCTCCATAAATGGAGTACAAGTTGAATACCCCTTATCCAAAATGCTGGAGACCAGAAGTGTTTCAAATTTTTTCAGATTCCGTAATATTCGCAGAATGCATAGCAGTTGAACATAACTAATCCAAAAATCCAAATTCTAAAATGCTCCGATGAATATCTCCTTTGAGTGTCCTACTGATGCTCCAAAAATGTTGGATTATGGAGCATTTCAGATTTTAGATTTTTCAGATTAGGCATACTCAACCTGTAATAGGGTAGTGTCAAGATTACCCCAAACATGACATTAGGTCTACAGCCAATTCCTAGAAATGGGAAAAATTAAAGGCATGCCAGAGTTTACTTTAGTGTGGCTCTTCTTCAAAAGTACTCTGCTGTAGCTGCATACACTAAAAATCTCCCTAAAATTAGAGTATTAATTGCTAAAGTACTGTTCTCAAACTCCAAAGAAAACAAAACACAGATTTTCCTACTGATCAGGATATAATCTCTACAGGGGTAAGTGGCAGAAAAATCTAAGAAAACAAACCACATGAAACTCAAATTTTCCTGGTACAGAGTAAAAGCTTGTAGGTTAGTCAAAACCTTTAGATAACTATAATTAGAAAAAAATCTTTAAAATAAATACTTTTTTCTTTTATTTACTTACATTGTTATCCAGTGTGTATCGTAACTGCTCCCAAACTGCTGAAAAGTACCAAATAGTTTTGGAAGAAGACGAAGTGAAATTACTACTGATCTGAAACAGCAGAAACATTCACAAAATAATTTTAGTAATTCTTTTTATAGAAATTCAGCCATTTAAAATTTTAAATGCTAAAAGATTTAATGAATCTTGCATAGAGACATTATTACACAAACATTAAACTTTTTTTCTCAGAAGTATAAATTCATTTTACATATTAGGGCAAGAACTGCAAGTTTAAAAAATTCCAATCCAAGATCTTTAAGGTAAAACACACTATAAATATCTGGGTAAAAAAGCAAGTGAAGAGCATTTAAAGATGTTTCTTAAATGAAACTATTTCTTCGCAAGTCATTACCATTTTCTCCTAAATTCTCAATATGATTTGCATTCAAATTGAGAATCATGACCTTATGAACCACGTCACTAATGGAAGCACACCACATACCTCAAAAGTATAAGGAGCAGAAAGGGGAAAGGAAATTACTTTAAAACTTCAAGTAGATCTGAGTCTGCCTATCCTCTGAAAGGAACAGGTATAGGACAGATACCGACACAGAAATCCTGGAAGTAGGAAAGGAGGTTGGCTGCATGAGCCTTAAAAGAGGCAAAACAAATTCTAATGAAGAACTAAACTTATTTTAATCTTAGAAGCCAATACTGCTTCATGAAAAAATTTTTCACAAATTTAGGAAGTAAATTTTATTCACTTCCTGAATTTTCTTCAATAAACATGTTTTCATTTATAAAATGCAATGTGGAAGCAAGTATATGTTTGACGTTAGAGAAATAAGACGCCAGGCATTAAGTGGTTATTGACTGAGTTCAGTGAATAATGGTGTGGTTCATGAAAGACACAAACCAAAAGTAGGAATGTAGAAATAAGACTCATCTTCCTTCTACTCCTACCCTAAAGGAATGCTTTTCTCCAGAATTTATAAGTGCTGAATTATTGAGGAATAATTACATTATACATGGCTAAAGATTTTTAAGAGTTTTTCCTAAGATTATCTAAAAACTTCCAACTTTTCTCCCATTTAAAAGAATCAAATTCCAAAGAACAAAGACACACATTTTAAGTGCTATAATGACCAAAGACAGAGTCAAAGTCATCCCAAAGCACTAAAACATTTTATTAAAACTGATAAAATTTGTTTTTAAATGACAGAAAGTACTGCTTTTAGACTATAAATTAATAAAACACAGAATGGGAAAGATAATTTTGGCCTGGTGATAATAATTTATGTTTCAATGAAAAAGGAAACTTTACAAAATCAAATATACAACTCGTTCCAATAAAGATTAAACTGTAGAATTTCTCCTATAATGACTATGAGATGTTATAATGACTTATCAACTTTTTTGCCCAAGTAGTTCTGACTACTGATATGCTTACAAAACTAACAAAAGCATAAAAGGGAAGTGTTATAGTCAAACTTACATTTCACAAATTCTTTCAAGACTTAAAATTTCAAATACCAAAACACATAATCCTAGGCAACATGTGGTTAAGATAAAAAGATTCAATGGGCAACCACAAAGGCTCAATGGCCAACGCATAATGGTTCATGCCTGTAATCCCAACACTTTGGGAAGTCAAGGTGAGCAGACTGAGCCCAGGAGTTTGAGACCAGCCAGGGAAACAGTGAGACCCGGTCTCCACAAAAAAATACAAAAAATTAGCCACCCATGATGGCACATGCCTGTAGTCCCACCTCCTCAGGAGGCTGAGGTGGGAGACTCGCTTGAGCCTGGGAGGCGGAGGTTACAGCGAGCTGAGATTGCACCACTGCACTTGGGCCTGGGTGACACAGTGAGACTGTCTCAAAGAGAAGATAAAGGTTCAATGATCCAGAGTAATAATACACTAATTTTAGACTCAAGAATAATCCTATTATACTGAATTGCACTAGTTGTTTGATTTATTCCAAGAGTTTGTGTTGTAACCAAAAGCTTATGACTATGCAACAGTGTGGTAGTCCTGTAAGAATTACTAAACGCAGCTTTTTGTTATCTTAGAACAGAGACATTCACTGTTGGTCTTCACAGCTGAAGTTACATATGGATGATTTTGTCTAATCTAGGACTCCATATTTTAAAGAAGTATATTCTACAAAATAGTCATTTAAAATTACAGTGTATATCAAAAGTTGACGTGAAATGCCATATATAATATAGTCTCTAGGGAAGCGAAACAAATTGTGTGTGTGTGTGTCCGCACAATTTTTTTTTTTTTTTGAGACAAAGTCTCACTGTGTTGCTCAAGCTGGAGTGCAGTGGTGCGATCTTGGCTCACTGCAGCCTTGACTTCCCACCTCAGCCTCCCAAGTAGCTGTAACTACAGGTACGGGCCACCATGCCCAGCTAATTTTAAAGTTTTTCTGTAGAGATGGGGTCTTCCTATGTTTCCAAGGCTGGTCTCAAACTACTGGGCTCAACAGATGCCCCATCTCACCCTCTCAAAGTGTTGGAATTACATGCGTGAGACACTGTACCTGGTCCCTTTTGGATCTTTTTAATTTTCCTACCTATAAAAGAAGTATGTACTCATTTTAGGAAAACTGAGTAACAAATAGGCACAAAGAAAAAAAAAAAAAAACCTCAAGCTGGGTGCAGTGGCTCACGCCTATAATCCCAGCACTTTGAGAGGTCAGGGCAAGCAGATCACTTGAGGTCGGGAGTTCGAGACCAGCCTGGCCAACGTGGCAAAACCCCATCTCACCTAAAAATACAAAAGTTAGCTGGGCGTGGTGGTGCACACCTACATTCCCAGCTACTTGGGAGGCTGAGGCAGGAGAATCACTTGAGCCCGGGAGGCAGAGGCTGTCGTCAGCCAAGATCATGTCACTGCACTCCAGCCTGAGCAACTGACTGAGACTCCATCTCAAAAAAAAAAAAAAAAAAAAAAAAAAGGCAAAACAAAAAACCTCAATCCTCCCAAAAATAACTGCATTGTAGAGATTACACTCTGACTTATTTCTTACAATCTTTTCTTTTTAACGGTTAGGCCTGTAATTATTTGCCTAAATCATTATATAATCTTTGAAAATAGGACCCTTAATGGCTGCATGATATTTAATCTTTCATACAGTTTTCTCTTTCTATTGAAGTATAATAAACATACATACAAAAGAGGGCACAGATCTAAGCGCACAGCTCAAAATACTGAGGTAAACACATCTATGTAACCAGCAACCAAATCAAAAAATGAATCAGTATCAGCATTCCAGGAGCCTCTACTGTGTCCCATTCCAACCACTAGTCACCTCAGGGTAGCTATCACCCAGTCTACTAAATACAAGAACTCACCTGTTTTTACATGATATAAATAAAATAATAGAGATACATAATGTTTTTGTGTCTGGCTTCTTTCTTGCAACATTGTGTTTGTGAAATTCAACCAAGTTGTTCCATGTAGTTGTTCACTGTTCATTCAATGTTACTGCTATATAGTATTTCAATGAATAGTCCACAATTATCCTATTATCCTTTCTACTTTTTTTTTTGCATTTGAATAGCTATGCAAAGAATACGTAGTTATGTTATTTATTTATTTATTTAGAGACAAGGTCTCACTCTGTTGCTCAGGGCTGGAGTGCAGTGACGTGATCACGCCTCACTGCAGCCTGAACCTCCCCAGGCACAAGCAATCCTCCTACCTCAGCCTCCCAAGTAGCTGGGACTACAGGCACACACCACCACATCTGGATACTTTTATTTGTATTTTTTGTAGAGGCGAGGTTTTACCACATTGCCCATGCTGGTCTCAGTCCTGGACTCATGCAATCCACCTACCTTGGCCTCCCAAAGTGCTGGGATTACAGCCATTAGCTACTGCGCCTGGCCTAGTTATTTTCAATAGGGCTGCTGTTAGCATTCTTGACTGCCTTTGGGTGATCACCAGGGTATATTTTGTTAGGCATATACTTAGAAGAGGAATTACTGGGTCAGAGGGTATGCAGATGCACATATGGAGAGTACAAATTATTGAACCACTTATTAAAATTTGTGTTTTCACAAAGACTTTTAAAAGAAAATTAACATTTTATAATTAACTGTTATAAAACCTATGTAAATGATGACATATCATCCAGCCATTAAAAGAATTATTTTCAAAGAATATATACCGGCCAGGCACAGTGACTCACGCCTGTAATCTCAGCACTTTGAGAAGCCGAGGCAGGAGGATCACCTGAGGTGAGGAGTTGAAGACCAGCCTGGCCAACATGGTGAAACTCCATCTCTATGAAAGTACAAAAATTAGCCAGCCATGATGGCAGGTGCCTGTAATCCCAGCTACTCAGGAGGCTGAGGTGGGAGAATCGCTTGAATGCGGGAGGCAGAGGTTGCAGTAAGCCAAGATCACATGACTGGACTCCAGCCTGGGCGATGGAGCAAGACTCCATGTCCAAAAAAACAAAGAATGAATACCAAAGGAGGCAACTGATTCATTTACAAAGTTCTACTAGTGGTTTCTTATATGTGCATGAACAATGAATTTTTCTCCTGTAACTGTTCAACGTATTGCCCTTTAAAGAACCAAAAAAAGAAAAGAAAATATAGCATGTACTTTTAAAATTCAATAGGGGAAAAAAATATTTTCAAGCACTTATTTGGTAAAATTAGACAATCATAGCAGGCCTACACAGATGTGAGTGGAAAACAATATATTAATAACTGAACTGTCAACATACACACCAGAATCGTGTTTTCACTACATTAGAGAATGGAACACTATCAAAGCAGTATAGGTCAAGGGAAACATGAAACTGTATCCATGGAAGAACACTGAAAACCAAGAAATGTGTAATCAACTGAGTCCCAATGAGAAGTACATAAATATGAGGCAGAATTCAAACAGAGAAAAAAACACTAATCTGTTTAAAAAACAAAAAACAAAAAAAACACTTTTGAGGTATGACAAAGAACTGTACATATCTAATATATACAACTTGATGAGTTACTAACCTAGTCTTTTATGCACTACAAATGCTGAGACATTAAAAGATACATCTAAATGGAAGAACAATACTAATATCAAAGTGTTTATGTTGTAGCTTAAGTAAAATTTCACTTAACTTATTTAGCATCCTTTATGAGACAGTTCAAGAACATTTAACTGCAATTTGAAAACAGAGTAATCACCAAGGTGTTCCCAGAATCAAAAAGATAGTATTGGTTTTTTTTTTGTTTCTGTTAGGTGGATCTAACAAAGAATGGTGAAAGGTGCTGAAAAGAGCAACACTGAGTGCTAAAATATGAACCATGTTAAGAAGAAACCTCTAAATTTCATATGAAAACTATAATTACTAAAAAACAGATTAATACAGGTGTATGAAACAGTATAAAAACATCACACCTAGTCAACAAGAATGTCCCCCCACACCCAAATACTTTTGACTACTGCATTAAAAATTTTTAAATTCCTCTTTACCTGTTGTTTCCCAAGTTTTCAAGGCAACCTTCAATGAATCTCATTCGAATTTGTCTATCTGTAAACCAACATACTAACGAACAAAGAAGTTTCTCTGCTTCATTTATTAATCCTTCAGAAAGATTAACCTATAAAAAATGTATATAAAATTACTATTTATCCTAATTGCATCTTGCTGAAATTTCTTAGTCTTCTGGTTCTATTAAATAACTTACTGCATCTTCATCTTGGACTATATCCCACAACAAAGTATTTCCTTTCTTGCAAACATTATCCAAATTGATGTCTGTAACAGCATTACTGTTGAATTGATGTTTATGAACTACAGGTCCTGAAGAGAAAAAAAAAAAGACACACTATAGAGAAATGCAGCTGACTGATTATAGCATTCATATGGTTAGCAAATCCAAAGAAAAGTACACGATATTTTTCTCAGATCATAAAATAAAAACACATTAGCACAATATTTTGTTTTGTTTTGTTTTTGTTTTTGTTTTAAATAGAGACTGAGTCTCGCTATGTTGGCCAGGCTGGTCTTGAACTTGTGGCCTCCAGTAATCTCCTTCCTCAGCCTCCCTAAGTGTTGGGATTACAAGTGTAAGCCACTGCACCCAGCATGGCACAATACTTATGAGGAGAGAAGAATAGTGCCATTTAGATTTGATAAGGCTAAAGTGAAATCGTTTCCTTTCTACAGTCTCTTTGCTATTTATAGTGATTAATATTTTCACGTCAAGAGAACTGTACATAAATACTTGAAACTAAGTGTGAATAAGACAACATATTTGAAATAATTATTTAACCAGACATACCTCTAAATGACCTATATAATCTTTTATAATCCCTATATTTAAAAAAAAACTTAACACTATTTTTATTGGAGATAATTTACCCGCAACATTCAAATTAAAAGACTCTTTTATAGAAATACTACATTTTGTTTAGACACTCACCAGTTATAGGACATTTGGATAGTTTCTAGTTTTACGCTATTATTAACAAAACTACCATAAACATCTGTGTAACAAGTTTTGCATCATTTCCTTTCCTTTCTCTTGGGTAAATACTGAGGATTGACATCACTGAGTCATAAGGTATTATGTATGTTTAAAAGAAAACTGCTGAAAAGATTTCCAAAGAGGCTGTGCCATTTTACATTCCCATCAGCAGTGTATGAGAGCATCAGTCCCTTTATTCCATATTTTCCCTAACACCGTAGTACTGTAACTCTTAATTTCACATACCTATTTTTAATTTCACATACCTATTAAGGTATGTGGTAGAATCTCATTGAGGTTTTTAATTTCCATTTCCCTAATGACTAATGATGAGAATCTTTTCGTATGCTTATTAGCCATGTGTATACCTCTTTGGTGAAATAAGTAATTTGCCACTCTTTTAATTGGGTTGTCTTACTATTGAGTTATGAAATTATTTTATATTCCAAATACAATCCATTTCATAGATATATAATTTTCAAATATTTCTTCTAGTCTGTGGCTTGTCTTTTTTTTTTTTTTTTTGGATGGGTGGGGGGACTGTTTTGGTATTTCGCTTTCATAATTTTATCGAAATACATATATAATCAAGATGGAGAACATTTCTATCACCCTAGGAAGTTCCCTTGTGATCCTTTACAATCAGTCCCTACCCTCAAGCCCTAGGCAATGATTGAGGAGCTTTCTTTCCTTACAAATTACTTTTGACTGTTCTAGAACTGCACGTAAGTAATACACAGTATGTGCTTTCTTCTATTTCTAGCTTCTTTTGCTCAGAATGATGTTTTCAATATTCATCCATGATGTTGGATGTGTCTGTAGTTCTTTCCTTTCTACTGATGAGCAAAATTCCACTATGTGAATATATCAGTTAATTCCAGTTGGAAGGCCTTCTGAATAAAGCAGCACACATGAACAAATCTTTTCGCAGACATGTTTTCACTTCTCTTGAGTAAAAACCTAAGGCAAAAAAACTGCTGGGTCATATGGTAGGTATATATTTAACTTTGTGATAAAGCAGTTTGATACAGTTTGAATGTTTTGTCCCCTCCAAATCTCATGTTGAAATGTGACCTCCAGTGTTGGAGGTGAGTCTAGTAGAAGGCATTTGGGTCAAGAGAGCAGATCCCTCATGAATGTTTTCATGCTGTCCTCACCATAGTGTGAATTCTTACATTGAGTTCAGATGAGATCTGGTTGTTTAGAAGAGAGTGACACCCCTCCAACCCCCCGTTTCCACTTCTGCCATGAGACCCCTGCTCCCCCTTCACATTCTACCATGATTGTAAGCTTCCTGTGGCCCTCACCAGAAGCAGATGCTGGCACTATGCTTCTTGCACAACCTGCACAACTGTGAGCCAAAATAAACCACTTTTGTTTATAAACTACCCAGACTCAGGTCTTTCTTTTTTTTTTTTTTTGAGATGCAGTCTCGCTCTGTTGCCCAGGCTGGAGTGGAGTGGTATGATATTGGCTCACTGCAACCTCCCCGCCTCTCGGGTTCAAGTGATTCTCCTGCCTCAGCGTCCCGAGTAGCTGGGACGACAGGTGCCCGCCATCACACCCAGCTGATTTTTGTATTTTTAGTACCAACGGGGTTTCACCATGTTGGCCAGGCTGGCCTCGAGATGCTGACCTCAGGTGATCCACCTGTCTCGGCCTCCCAAAGTGCTGGGATTACAGATGTGAGCCACCGCACCAGGCGATTTCTTCATAGCAACACAATAATGGACTAACACACAGTTCTCCAAAGTGATTATATTTTATGTTCAACAGCAAGTTATGACAGTTTCAGCTCCACATTCTAATGTCAATCCTTGATAGTATCAGTCCTTAATTTTACTCATTTCAATAGGTATGTAGTAGTACCTCACTGTGGTTTTAACTTATATTTACTAGATGACAAGAGACACTGAGAGTGTACTTACTGGCCGTATCTTTTTTTTTTTTTTTTTTTAAGACGGAGTCTCACTCTGTCATCCAGGCTGGAGTGCAGCGGCGTGATCTCGGCTCACTGCAACCTCCACAGCCTGGGTTCAAGCGATTCTCCTGCTTCAGCCTCCCAAGTAGCTGGGACTACAGGTGAGCACCAGCATAGGCAGCTAATTTTTTTTTTTTTTTTTGTATTTTTAGTAGGGATGGGGTTTCACCACGTTGGCTAGGCTAGTCTCGAACTCCTGACCTCAAGTGATCTGCCCACCTCAGCCTTCCAAAGTGCTGGGATTATAGGTGTGAGCCACCATGCCCAGCCCTTATTGACCATTTCTATATATCATCTTTTATGTAGTATCTGATCAACACTTTTGCCCATTTTTAAACTGACTGTCTTACTCTGTTGGAGGAGGTCTTCTAGTACTAAAAACATTGTAAAACAAGGTAGATTTGGAAAGCATTAACATATACTATCATTTTATTCTGTCTACAATGGGTTGTGAAAAGAAAACCATTTTGTTCAATTTCTAACTCCACGCAGTAAAAAATAGGTAAAATATTGATTAAAGGAAAATTTGAGAAAAGAATGCTAACAATTACAATGTGGCATCACATTCAGTCAGATGACCTCAATCTAACCTATTCCTTTCTCAACAACCACAACAGCACAACAATAAAATAAGTCAAAGTAACTTAACCTAGACAGATCATGTACAAAAAACACATACAAATCAGTAAATTGTTGCCAAGGTCCACAAGTTGTGTTTCTAAGTGTGTTTATGGCCTCTTTGCATAAACGTAATCCATCCAGTTTACTTATAATGTACTGGCATTCCAAAACCCATTTACTAGGCCAGCATATGTTGATGATACCAACCAAACAAGAGGTTTAAGGCCTTTAAACTGCCAATTCTAAAACTGTTTTTCACTTTCTTATTTTTTCTTGCTTTACTCATTAATTCCCTACTACTCTTTACCTTCCTCCATCCTCCATTCTTTCAAGTCTGGTCATGTCCTATTACTTTAAGATTGATTTAGACTTGAACAATCATTTCTCACACTCGCCCCTCCTTATTCCCTCCTACCCTTCCCTAACCCCAAGCAACCACTAACCTTCTGCCTGCAGATTTGCCTATTCTAGACATATCATATAAATGGAATCATATAATTTTATCTTTTGTGATTTCCTATACTTTTAGGTCCTAGGATTTCTGAGTATAAATTCTAATACAACCATATATTTTCTACAATATAGAGCTTAAATTATTACATATTATTGCTATATATTTTCTTTCCTCGCTGAATATCTCGATAGAACTGCAGGACTTATTTATATTCATGATGGACTATTTATAATAATTTAATTCCCCTGGGGGAAAAAAAAACTACCATATGTAAGTTATTTTGACAAAAACATTAAAGTACCATAACCTTAACTATTGAGTCCTTTCAACAAAGTTAAGATAAATTATTCCTGTTGTGAAGAAGGTAATATATTTTACTTACTGTAGAGTCTTACCTTGACTAAGATGTTCATGGTAAATGGAAGCTAAATTGGGAAGATGTTGTTGGAGGTGAGATGTCAGTTCCGCATGTGAATTAATCTGAACTAGCTCCTCTTCACATCCAGATTCTTCACCATCAAAATCAGCCATATTTTTTTCTGATTTTGCACTAACCTGGGAGCTACTACAACTGACATCATCTGCACTTAGCATATCGTCAACCATATGCCTACAAAACAGAGAAAAGCACAAAGTAAGTAATTACGAATGTGAATCTAATTTGTGAACCACAAAAAATACCTCTCTTAAACTTACAAATACACTTAGAAACAAACCGACATCTGCTTATTAACAATATGGAATGTTGAGAGCTTTACGAAACTGAAAACTTCACACTGTCAGAATTATTAAATAATTTTACAATATACAGTCATACTACCAGGCCTATTAAGACACCTCATTAAAACAAATTCAAAGAACAATTTTAGGCAAGATCACTAATACTCACTATTTACATATTATTTTATACTCAAAGTCTATAAAATGTGAAACCATAAAAAGTGTGGTTTTTTACAACTGTAGAATCAAACCAAAAAAACATTTCAATTTAAGGCTGCAGTCTTGATGGACTTAATATTAACTGGGGAACTTCTAACCAAACAAACCCAAATTAAGTATTCATTTCTAAAACACACTGTTACCGGACATAAAGACAAAATGATTAAAAAAATCGAAAAATAACATGAAGTTCAGGGTTGATTTAGAGACTCACAAGTAGTACCATTAATACACAGAATATGAAAAGAGCTAAAATGAAAAATTAAATCATTAGGTCTTGTGAGGTATGGAATGGGTATAGGTGTCAAAACTAAGATTTGCAGTGTACCAAACTGAATATATTGCACCTCAGTTTTTTAACTGCTTTGTCTTCATCATGAGCTGTGCTGGGGACAACTGTGAATGTTTGTATCTATAATGCAAGATAGTGAGCCAGTGGTTCCCAATCAGGGGTGAATTTAGGCCCCTGTGGGAAATCTGGAAATATCTAGAGATATTTTTGGTTGTCAAAACTGAGGAGATGCTAGTGGAATCTAGAGATAAGGCTCAGTATAGTGGCAAACATTCTGCAATGCACAGGGCAACATTAGCATTGCTATACATTCAAATAAAAAAAAAATGTTCTGGCCCAAGGCTGGGCATGGTGGCTCACACCTGTAATCCCAGCACTTTGGGAGGCCGAGGCAGGCGGATCATTTGAGGTCAGCAGCTCAAGACCAGCCTGGCCAACATGGTGAAACCCCGTCTCTACTAAAAATACAAAAATTAGCTGGGGCATGGTGGTGCATACCCGTAATCACAGCTACTCGGGAGGCTGAGGCAGGAGAATCACTTGAACCCAAAAGGTGGAGGCTGCAGTGAGCCAGGATCGTGCCACTGCACTCCAGCCTGAACAACAGAGTGTGACTGTGTTTAAAAAAAAAAAAAAAAAAAAAGTAATTATCTGGCCCAAAATGCCAATCTTGAAAAACACTTCCTTAATCTCAGATGCATCAGTGGTAAGAATTAAAAAGCAAAGGAAATAAAGAAGTAATATGTATAGATATGTAGTTCACCCTAACAACTTAATTGCATTCTGGAAGATCTGGCAAATTGTCGAGTATAGCAAAACTCAATCTGATAAAGGGCATACCCATGATTCACCATAAACTCACATACTATCACTCGTAACGACAATGATAAATATACAGCTAACACTTATCGAGCACTTATTGTGCACCAATCACATTAGTTAGCCCAGGAAATCCTCACAATAAAACCATGAGATAGATACTATTGTGCCCATTTTATTTTTAGAGACAGAGTCTCATTCTATTGCCCAGGCTGAAGTGTAGTGGTGCAATCACAGCTCACTGCAGTCTTGATCTCCTGGACTCAAGCGATCCTTCCACCTCAGCCTCCCAATTATCTAGAACTACAGGTGTGTGATACCATGCCTGGCTAGTGTTTTTAATGTTTTTGTAGAGACGGGGCCCCACTAACTTGCTCAGGCTGATCTCAAACTCCTGGCCTCAAACGATCCTCCTGCCTTAGCCTCCAAAGCACTAGGATTATTGTTCCCATTTTATAGATTGAAAAAAATGAAGAAAAATTAATTATTTTGCCCATCATAATACCACCACTAAGTGACAGAATCACATATTTGGTATATTTCACAGATAACCAAAAAGTTTTATGCTGGAGCTTACCCTTTTAAATACCCTAAAATTAGGAGACGTGTAAAATTTCCCTTTCTTAATCACAATTTAGGAAAGTTTCCATAAGCACTCATATCTTTTTTAGGCATTTATTACAAGAAGTTGAAAATCTAATCCTGTGTTATCCAATATAATACCAACTAGCCATATGTGACCATTACACACATAAAACATGGTAGGTCTAGGCTGGGTATAAGTAGCTTACACCTGTAATCCCAGAGCTTTGGGAGGCTGCGGCAAAAGCACTGAGGTCTGGGGTTCAAGACCAGCCTGGGCAACATAGCAATACTCTGTCTCTATAAAAAAAAAAAAAAAAAAAAAGTAAGAATTAGCTAGGAGTGACAACACACACCTTAAGTCTCAAGTGCTCAGAAAGCTGAGGCAGGAGGATTGCTTGAGCCCAAGAGTTTGAGACTATGGTGAGCTATGATCACATCACTGCACTACAGCCTAGGTGACAAAGTGAGACCCTATCTCTTAAAAAAAAAAAAAAAAAAAGGCCAGGTGCAGTGGCTCACGCCTGCAATCCTAGCACTTTGGCAGGCCGAATCATAAGGTCAGGAGTTCAAGACGAGTCTGGCCAATATGGTGAAACCCCATCCTACTAAAAATACAAAAATTAGCCAGGCATGGGTGGGGGGTGGGGGGCACCTGTAGTCCCAGCTGCTCGGTAGGCTGAAGCACAAGAATCACTTGAACCTGGGAGACAGAGGTTGCAGTGAGCCAAGATTGTGCCACTGCACTCCAGCCTGGGCGACAGAGTGAGATTCCAACTCAAAAAAAAAAAAGGCCAGGCCTGGTGGCTCACACCTGTGATCCCAGCACTTTGGGAGGCCGAGGCGGGCAGATCATCTGAGGTCAGGAGTTCAAGATCAGCTTGGTCAACATGGTGAAACTCCATCTCTACTAAAAATACTAAAAAAGTAGCCAGGCATGGTGGTGGGTGCTTGTAATTCCAGCTACTCAGGAGGCTGAGGCACAAGAATTGTTTGAGCCTGGGAAGCGGAGGTTGCAGTGAGCCTAGATCGTGCCACTGCACTCCGGCCTGGGCAACAGAGCGAGACCCTGTCTCAAAGAAAAAAAGAAGAAGAAAACAAATGAATGAATAAATATTTTAAAGAATTAAAGGGTGGCTGGTCTAAACTGAAAAGTGCTATAAGTATAAAATATGCACTAAATATTGAAGACTTGGTAAGAAAAAAAGGAAGGAAATACCTTACTAATTTTTATACTTACTACATGTGGAAATGGCATTGTGGATATTATTGGTTTAACATGATTAAAATTAACAACCTGGTTTTTTATTGTTGTTGTTCAACGTTTTGCTTTTGAGTCTCACTCTGTTGCCCAGGATGGAGTGCAGTGGTGTGATCTCAGCTCACTGCAACCTCTACCTCCCAGGTTCAAGTGATTCTCCTGCCTCAGCCTCCCAAGTAGCTGGGATTACAGGCGTGCACCACCATGCCCGGCTAATTTTTCTGTTTTTAGTAGAGATGGGGTTTCACCATGTTGTTCAGGCTGGTCTCAAACTCCTGACCTCAAGTGATCCACCTGCCTCAGCCTCCCAAAGTGCTGGGATTATAGGTGTGAGCCACTGCGCATGGCCAACAACCTGCTTCATTTTGTGTTTTTAAATGTGCCCAATAGAAAACTTCAAATTATCTATTTGTAGCTTACATTTATAGTTTGCACTATACTACTAATGAATAGCACTAATACAGAATAAATTGCAAATTGAATATAGGATATAATACTTCCCTAAAGGAAATATGAACTGAATATTTATTTTGAAGTAGGCTTACCCATCGTGGTGGTGGTGATGGTGGTGGTGGTGGTGGTGATGCTGTGGACCAATAAATTGTCGACAATTAAATAATTCATTCCCAATAGTCTCCCCAAGGAAGTCCCCAGTTCGTGTGATACAAGACTCCTGAGACCCTTGTGCTATATGAGTAGCATTCATTTCCCCTGAAATATCATGTTCTGGGTCTTCAGAGTGTGAACAAGCATCCAGCATTCGCATTCGATTATCTACTGATGGCAATGATTCAGTGTTAAAAACCAGGTCCTTTCCTGTTCCGCTGCTTGTCCCATTTCTTTCTGACGTGCCTTGGGAGTCCCCCAGGCAAATGCCTGCTTGACTCTCTAACTTTCTATTCCGAAGATCTGTACCACAACTGCTTTTGGGAGGATTATGACCATGATCATCGTCTTCATCTTCCTCTTTGAGGGCTTCAATATCTGCAATGTCTTCTGACTGTACCTCACTGCCAGGGCTCCCAGCTGACTGGCTTGCATGGCTAGAATTAACCTCATTGCTAGATCCATCACTATGCCCACTACTGCTACCAGGACCACTGCTTCCATCTTCACCACTGTTGGCAGTTTCGTCAGAACTTCCCTGCATGGATTCCTGTATTTTGAAACAAATAGATTTAAATAAATATTTAAACCAATAAGAAAAAAGGTAACCAACATTAATAAACTGTACTTTTTAAAAAGGCTGCCAGTCTTGTTATACTCCTTTGAACAATACAAAATGGAATTAAAAACTCAAAGGATGTCAAAAATATTACGTAAAGGAGAGGACAAGCCCAAACATGAATTATGTATATATACCCAATTCAAATGATAAACACGCCAGAAAGCCAAAAATGCCTATAAAAGAAGAAAAACCTATTTTCATACCTCTGTGTCTGAAAGTCGTTGTTGCACATGTTTGGTTCTATTAATAAGTTGCTCATCCATTTCAATGTCACTACCTCCACTTTGATGTGTATCGCTATTATCACTGCTTTGAGGACTAGCTGCAGGTGACCCTATATAAAATACATTTTTTGTTTTTACTTCTAATTTATATTAACATTGACTTAACAGAATGACATTATCATTTGATTCCTTGACCTA
The DNA here is from genome assembly GCF_029289425.2 of Pan paniscus. Classification (NCBI taxonomy): domain Eukaryota; kingdom Metazoa; phylum Chordata; class Mammalia; order Primates; family Hominidae; genus Pan; species Pan paniscus. The sequence goes on along the minus strand of NC_073261.2, from coordinate 65,034,926 downwards.
GTTACCAAAGCTTTATGCTAAGTAGCCAAAAATAAAATCTCTAAATATGTTAACATTTGCTCATGATTTCTAAAGAAGATGTAAGATTCAATTAAAAGTCAAGATGTTTATGATTTTAAGAAAAATGGGTAACACGAATATGTTAAAGGTTTACATCTCCTCAAAATGAACTTTATGACTGATACAAATATATTATTATGTAAAATCAATGAACTCTAGAAAATCACTATAAAAACTAAGTCATGTTGCCATGAATTTCTAAGGCTCAACTTACAAGGTGATGGAGCTGTTCTTCTAAGCTCTTCTTCCTCTGAAGGAAAAGGAAAAAACAGGAGAAAAACATTCTAAGTGACTCAGCTTCTTTGAGACAGCGTATCAGTTGTTCATATTACATAATCAACAAGATATAAGTGGAGAAATCTGCAATAAGGGTAACTCCCCACCACCTACAGTAGTTGTTGGGGGTGCCTGCACAGAAAAGCCTAAGAGAGGGGTAGTATATGTTGTCAGGAGACAAAAACTGAGTTCAACTAATGTTTCAGAAAGCCCTTGAAAGCTATATATGTTAAAAAAAATACCCACTGGCCAGACGCAGTGGGTCACGCCTGTAACCCCAGCACTTTAGGAGGCCAAGGCGGATGGATGACAAGGTCAGGAGATCGAGACCATCCTAGCTAACACGGTGAAACCCCGTCTCTACTAAAAATACAAAAAAATTAGCTGGGCGTGGTGGCGGGCACCTGTAGTCCCAGCTACTCGGGAGGCTGAGGCAGGAGAATGACGTGAACCTGGGAGACGCAGCTTGCATTGAGCCAAGATCGCACCACTGCATTCCAGCTTGGGTGACAGACCGAGGCTCCGTCTCAAAAAACAACAACAACAACAACAACAAAAAACCCCACAAAGCACCTGACATGGCAGAAAACTTTGAAGCAGAAAACACAACAAGATAACTGAATCATTATGTTCTACTCTTAAAATTATTTCTGAAACAAAACTTGTTTGTTTACAAAATGAAATCTCCAAAGCTTTTGTTTAAAAAAAAAAGATAACCAAAGCTGAGAAAATCCAGTAACTACAAAGACTTCATCACTATCCTTCACTTAAAAGGTAAACCAAAACACGAACTAATCACAGTATTAATCCTTTTATATGCACTCTTCTACCCATCCCACACTTATTTTAAAATAAAGATTGAACTGAATGTATTAGCAGAAAATATTTCAAATCTGAGTGAGAAGCTCTCAACAATTTACTTCAAAATACATGACACTACTAACCTTTCTTATTTCCAATGGGAATATTAGTATTTAATAAAGATGCAAAAGAACTCTGTTTAGATAACTGAGCCTTAGCTGCTAGTGCGTTATTCCACAGTGCTTTAATTAACATGGATGCCAAGTACAGTGTCTAAAAAAAAAGAGGGAGAGATTTCAGTTCGAGAATTCCAGGCAACACTAACAAATTTAATATCCTTTTTGTCAAACTGAAATGCCAAGACAATAAAATGAAAGTTAAATTATCTGAATCACAAGGAAATTTTCACTTCACGGGAAAAAAAAAAAACTATCATGTTTTGAATGTATTACCTGTTCAGTATGAACACTTGGCTCAAGAGCTGAGACCAGATTAAGTAGATGTCTAAGTGGTACAGGATCCAAATTCTTGATGAGTGAAGGAAATAAGTCATGTATATACCGACTACAATGTTTCAACTAGAAAATCAAGTTAGAGAGAATGGTCAAAAATAATTGCCCAACACATGTAGATTACCTGATATAAAAACAGTCTGAAAGTCAAAAAGTTGGCCAGTACACTAATATTTTTTAATAGGATGGTAAAATGCTAATTATCTAAGATGATGAATGGCAGTGCATAAAACAGTAAAAACAAATTCACCTAAACAGAAATGAAACTTAACCAAACAAATGACAAGCTGAATTTCCTAATTATAAGAGGGAAGGCTGGGCGTGGTGGCTGATGCCTGTAATTCCAATACTTTGGGAGGCTGAGTTGGCAGGACAGCTTGAGCCCAGGAGTTTCAGATCGGTATGGGCAACATAGTGAGACCTCATCTCTGTAAAAAATACATTTTAAAAGTAGGTGGGTGCTGAGGTGCACACCTGTGGTCCCAGCTACACAGGCGGCTATGGTGGGAAGATCTCTTCATTCCAATGGAATTAATTTACATGCCATAATACAAAAATAAGTTAAATAGTAAATTAAAATACAAATAAGACAATAATTACACTTAGGAGAAAAAAGTAAATTATCACAGGTGTGCCAGATTTGTTACTAAATCTTTATGAAGTATTTATATAATGCTTTTATTTTACTAGAGTACACAACAGAAACCCTTATAAAGATCTATAAAATAATAAACCATGAGATACAAAGACTTCTTTGTTATAATAAACACAAACATGTAAATTCATGAGGGACAATATTTATGAAGATATAAACACTAAATATTATGTCATGTAAAATAAAAGTATTTTACAGCCATGAAGCTGCTAACTACTAAATCAAGATAAGGTAATAAACAGAAGATGAGGCAAGTAATTCCCAATTTGAGGGCTGTCAAATGTAAAGTTTCCTACTTTTAATACATAAAAAATCTATTAAAATATAGATTTTACTCAAAAACACTGATTTTTATATTTTGCAGGCATACACATATGAATTCTCTTCTGCTGCTTCTCTTTCAGGGTAAATATGCACAACCTAATACTGAAATATAAGGTGAAATACATGTAAGAAAACATAATACTGCAGGAATTCTTCTATCTTGGTGAGGCTTCTTATAAATTACACTATCTGCTTCTACTGCTATTTACTTTAACACCACTAAGTATCCATTTAAAAAACAATGGCAGTACTTCAATACTACAAACAGTATTTGATTTTAAGGACAAGTGAATACTCAGTAAGTTTACCACTTTTATAGGTCTTGACTAAGAATGTTAATTTAAATATAGTATTAAATAACATTACAGATTAAAATATACAGGTTAAGTATCCCCTATCTGAAATGCTTGGAAGCAGAAGTGTTTCAGATTTTGGATTTTTCCACACTTTGGAGTATCTGCATTATATACTTACCAGTTGAAGATCTCTAATTCAATAATCCAAAATCTTAAATGTTCCAATGAGTACCTCTTTGAGCACCATGATGGCACTCAGATCTCAAACTTTGTAGCAGTTCAAATTTTAGAGTTTTGGATTAGGAATTCTCAATTTGTACTAACAGTTTTCTCTACTTTTTGCCAACAAGTAACTCTTACATGGTTTTTCTACTTAAAATATGATAAAAACACATATATACATGTTTATATATATATGTATATAATAAACTATACACTATATGTAATACATAATAAACTTCCGATTTTCTGCCAATTTAACCATTAATATAATGAAATTTCCATAATATACTTAATTTTGATAATTAAGTATATTATTGAAACCTTGTTGGGGTTTCTAGGGTATTAATCTGCCACTTGGTTATTTTTGTTTTGTTTTATACAGATGAAGTCTCACGATATTGCCCAGTCTAATTTTAAAACGCCTAAGCTCAAGTGATCCTCTTGCCTCAGCCTCGCAAAGTGCTGAAATTACAGGAATGAGCCACTGAGCTTATTTTTAAGTAACAAGACCCTTTAGGAAAAAAATCACAAAATCCTGTAACTGAGATTAAAAAAAAAAACCCACTCTTTCAAATGTGTACATTATTTAATTCCACAGTACACAAAAAATATTATTAAGAATGTGTGGTGGTGGCAGCAGCAGAGGAGGAGGAAGAGGACAAAGAGGAGGAGGACAAGGAGGATGAAGAAACAAAGATGACGAAGAGGACAAAGACGATGAAAACAAAGACGATGAAGACGAAAAAGAAAAGGATATCAGGGAAGATGGGAGAACAGAAAACGCCAGGAATCCATTACTATACCAAGACAAAAAATGTACTAGCCGAATCAGATGTAAGTATCCTGCAACTCTAGAGTCAATCTGAACTTCTACACTTAACAATTTCAGCCTCCAATGCCATAGCTGCTACTGCTACCCATTTCTGGCACGCACACTCCCAACCTGCCCATGCAATGACAGGCAGCTACAGAGACAACAATACAGGTTTCTGGTACAGCTTCTGGAGACAGGTGGGCAGTAAGGACCACATCCCCGAACATCAAGATTCTCTGTTCCGACAGCTAGCTGATTGCTAATTCTGACTGGTGAGGTACAGGCACAGAGGCTGGCTGCCATCATTTCAACACAAACCATCTGAAATGATTACTAGAGGTCTTAGAGTTGTACTTGTTTTTTGGGGAACAAAACGAAAAAGGAAAGAACAAAAAGTCCACAGAAAACATACCTGAAGTCCACCTGTTGCACTTCCTAGACGAATTTTTTTTTTTTTTTTTGAGACAGTCTTGCTCTGTCATCCAGGCTGGAGTGCAGTGGTGCGATCTCAGCTCACTGCCACATGTGCCTCCCAGGTTCAAGTGATTCTCATGCCTCAGCCTCCCAAGTAGCTGTGACCACAGGTGTGTGCCACCACACCCAGCTAGTTTTGTTTTTTTTGTTTGTTTGGTTGGGTTTTTTTTGTATTTTTAGTGAAGACAGGGTTTCGCCATGTTGGCCAGGCTGGTCTTAAACTTCTGACCTCAAGTGATCCACCTGCCTCAGCCTCCCAAAGTGCTAGGATTACAGGTGTGACTCACCACTCAGCCACTAGACAAAGATTTTAAAAAACTTTATCTCAAAGATAGTAAGAGTAAAGACAGGAAAACAATGCATGAACAAAATGAGAATATCAGCAAAGGGACAGAAATTATAAAAAGGAACCAAAAAGAAATTATGGAAATGAAAGGTACAACAACTGAAATGAACAATACACTACACAAGGATTCAAAGGCAGCTCTGAGCAAGCAGAAAAAAGAATCAGCATACCCGAAAGTAGGACAACTGAAATTATCAAGTCTGAGGAAAAGAAGAAAAATGAATAGCCTAAGGGACCTGTGGGATACCATGAAGCAGAGCAACACATTCATTTTGGAAATCCCAGAATGCAAAGAAAAATGGAAAGACAGAATACTTAAATAACTAACTAACTAACTAACTAAATAACCAATTTCATGAAAGACATGAATCTACAAATCCAAGATGTTCAACAAACTCCAAGAAAGATACACTCAAAAAGACCCCTATCGATACACAATGCAATCAGAATGTAGGAACCCAAAGACGAAAATCTCAAAAACCACAAGTAACTTGTCACATATAAGAGATCCTCGATAAGATTATCAGCGAATTTCTCATCCAAAACGTTAGAGGCCAGAAGGCAATGAGCTGATATATTCAAGGGGCTAAAAGAAAAATCTTGCAATAAGAATTCTAAATTCAGCAAAACTGTCCTTCAAAAATTAGGGTTGAAATTAAGACATTCGCAGAAAAAAGCTGAAGGAGTTTGTGACACTTATACCTGCCCCATAAAAATTGCTAAAAGACAGTTTCCCAGTGTGCTTCTAGCCACTAAATGGGAGAAGGGGACACAAGATGGTAGCAACCACAAACTCTAGTTCCAGCCTCCCGCTGCTCAATGACCTGGTTAGCACTGGGGCAGCCAGGGCTGAAATGACCTGGCCTGAGCTAGCCTGAGCCGAAAAGAGTAGCTCTTTTTTCACAGTCAGCCAAATGACTCAGAAAACCTAGAATGTTTGAGGAAAAAGTGTTCACTATGTTGGGTTGGGCAACATGTGGAGGAACTGAAAGCCTGGAGCCCGGGCCCAGGAATTGAGGAAATGTGAGGCTGGGGCTCAGAGGTGCTCACACTGAGGTAGACCCTTGGGTGATCAGGTAGTTGCCAGAATGCTTCAATGCTCACCTCCAACTCCTGATTGAGTACTTGGTGCTCTTGTGGTGCACTGTACCAGACCCCATGCTATACAAGCTTGCTGGGACCAGCCCAATCTCAGAGCCCCACATCCCTCTGTTGTTGCTGTATCCCCCATGAGGCACTTGTCTCTATCCTGCAAGACAGGCACTCCCCGAGGAAAGGGACAGCAGCAATGAATTATCCCTGTGTTCTCAGTGACCAGCATGAAACCCAGCACGAATATGCATTAGTAATTGTTGGAATGAACCCTTTTCATGTCTTCAAAAGTTCTGGGGAATAATGGAATGATTTAATTTGGTCTTTGAGTAGGGTACAAGATGAATAAATATGAATTGTCTTGCAAAGAGAAAAAAAATGAGACAAATGCTAAAGAGTCCTTCCAGTTGAAATGAAATAAGAAAGATCTCTGATAAATACATAGTCAATTATTACAGATAATACTGAAATTTTAGTTTGTAACTCCACTTTTTATTTTCCACATGATTTAAAAAACAAAGAATAATTATTAACCTGCCTTACTAGGCACACAACATACCAAGTTGCAATTTGTGACAGTAGTAATAAAAATGGAGAGATGGAGTCATTAGCAGCAGAGTTTTTACATGGCATTGAAGTTAAGCTGGTATAAATTGAAATTAGATTGTTATACCTTTAGGAAGTTAAATGTAATCTCCATATTAAATACAGAAGAAAATTAAAAGGAAATCGAACTGTTTCACTACAAAAACAACAACAACAACAAATAAACACACACCACCAAAACAACTAAACATACAAAAAAGGCAGTAATGGAAGAAATGAGGCAGAAAAACACTATAAGACATAGAGAAAAGAAAAGGCAAAATAACACAAGTTTGTCCCTCTTTATGAGTAATTACTTTAAATGTAAATGGTTTAACTCTCCAATCAAAAGAAAAAGACAGAATTGGTATTTTTTTAAAACTTGATCCAATTGTCTATAAGAGGTTTGCTTTATATCCAAAGACACAAAAAGGTTTAATGTGAAAGGACAGAAAAAGATATTCCACGCAAATAGCAAGCAAAAGCTAGCTGGGTTGGCTATACTAACATCAAATAAGATACAATTTAAATTTTAAAAAGGTTACCAGAAAAAAACAAATGGAATTACCATTTAATCCAGCAATCTGACTCCTAGGTATATGTCTAAAAGAATTCAAAGCAAGATCTCAAAGAGGTATCTGTACTCCCATGATCACTACAGCGTTATTCCTAACAGCCAGGATGTAAAAGCAGCCCAAATGTCCATCAACAGATGAATGAATTAAAAAAAAAAAAAAAAAAAAAAAAGTGCTACAGGCCAGGCACAGTGGCTCATGCCTGTAATCCCAGCACTTTGGGAGGCCAAGGCGGGTGGATCACTTGACCCCAGGAAATCAAGACTAGCCAGGTCAACATGGCAAAACCCTGTCTCTACTAAAAAATACAAAACTTAGGCATGGTGGGCATGTGCCCATAGTCCCAGCTACTTCAGAGGCTAAAGTGGGAGGATGGCTTAATCCTGGAAGGTCAAGGTTGCAGTGAGCCATAATTGTGCCACAGCACTCCAGCCTGGGTGAAAGCACTCGCGCGCGCGCGCGCACACACACACACACACACACACACACTGCAATACTATTCATCCTTAAAAACGAAGAAAATGCTGACACATGCCACAACACAGATGAATGTTGAAGAGATTAGGCTAAGCGAAATAAGCCAGTCACAAAAGGACAAATATTTAATGATTCCACTTATATCAGAAACCAAGACTACTCAAAATCATGGAAACAGAAAGTAGAATAGAGGTTACAACCCAAAGTTGATGAGAGGGGAAAATGAGGAGAGTTGTTGTTCAATGGGTACAGAGTTTCAGTTTTGCAATATAAATAAGTTCTAGAGATCTATTACACAACGCAAATAGACTTAACACTAGTGAACTACACACTTAAAAATGATTAAAGGGGATCAACTGCATTTTTTCAAACCACAATTTAAAGTGTTTTCTTAAGTTTACTAAAGATAAACTTTAGTAATAAAAGATTCAAAATACCAAGAAGATATGACCATAAACATTATGAAAGACTGGAAGAAATAGAGAAATAAAAAGTTCCACAATAATAGTTGGAGACTTCAATATCCAATTTTCAATAAAGAGAATAATCATAAACAAGGAAATAGAGAATCTGAACAACACAATAAGCCAAATAGACCTAGCAGGCATACACAGAACACTCCAACGGCAGCAGAAAACACATTTTTCTCAAGTACATGTGGGACATGTTCCAAGATAGACTGGATGCTAGACCACAAGTCTCAACAGATATTAAAATACAGATAATCATACTAAAATGCTTCTCTACCCACAGCAGGAAGAAGCTGAAAATCAGTACCAGAAGGAAAACTGGACAACACACAAATATGTAGAAATTAACACATTCAAACAGCCAAAGGATCAAAAATGAAATCACAAGGGAAATTAGAAAATATTTACAGATAAAATACAACAAAAAATAGAATGCAGAAAGAACAATGTTCAGAGGAAAATTTTATTTATGCATGAAAACTTATGTTTACAAATGTAAATGTGAATTTAAAAAAAAAATCTCAATTCAACAACCAAACTTTACAACTTAGGGAAGGAACTACAAGAGAAACAAACCTAAAGCTAGTAGAAGGAAGAAAATGATTAGAGATAAATAAAATAAAGAATATGAAAATAGTACAGAAAGCTGGTCAGATGCAGTTCATGCCTGTTGTAATACTCTCACTTTGAGAGGCCAAGGGGGAAAGACTGCTTTACATCAGAAGTTCAATACCAACCTGAGCAACACGGTGAAATCCTTTCTCTACAAAAAATATTTAAAAATTAGCCAGGAGTGGTGGCACAAGCCTGTAGTCCTAGCTACTTGAGAGGCTAAGGCAGAAGGACTGCCTGAGCCCAGAAGGTTAAGATTAAAGCACTGCACTCCAGCTTGGGCAACAGAGCAAGAAATTCTCTCTTTACAAAACAGTAAGAATGGGCCAGGCGTGGTGGCTCACGTCTGTAATCCCAGCACTTTGGGAGGCCAAGGCAGGTGGATCACATGAGGTCATAAGTTTGAGATCAGCCTGGCCGACATGGCGAAATCCCGTCTCTACTAAAAATACAAAAAATTTGCTGGGTGTGGTGGCACATGCCTGTAGTCCCAGCTACTCAGGAGGCTGAGACAGGAGAATCACTTGAACCTGGGAGGTAGAGGCTGCAGTGAACCAAGATTGCACCACGGCACTCCAGCCTGGGCAAGACAGAGCGAGATTCCATCTAAAATAAATAAATAAATAAATAAATAAGAACGTTAATAGAGAAAACTAACAAAACCAAAGGACGGTTTGTTAAAGGATTTTATAAATGACAACCCTTTAGCTAGACTATGGGGAAAAAAAAGACAAAGAACTAAAAGCTGCAATGAAAATGAGGGCATTCATACTAAACTTATAGTTCTAAAAAAATTATGAGATATTATAATTGTACATGAGAAAATTGGACAACCTGGAAGATTCCTTTCATGATAAAAATTCTCAGAAAACTAAAAGAGAAAAAAAATCAACATGATAAAGGGTACTTATCAAAAACCCACAAGCAATATCATACTCAATGATGAATAACATATTTCCCCCTAAGATCAGAACAAGACAAGGATGCCCATATTTACCACTGCTACTCAACACTGTAATGAACTACTAGCCAGAGCTACTAGACAAAAATATGAAAGGCATCCAAATGAGAAAGGAAGATGTAAAACTATCTCTAATTGCAAATGACATAATAATATACATATAGAAAATCCTAAAGAATCCACAGGAGAACTACTAAGCTGAGAAGCAAATTCACCAAGTTGCAAGGAACAAGATCAAAATGCAAAAATCAGCTATATTTCTATACACTAGAAATGAACAATCCGAAAAGAAAATTAAGAAAGTAACACAATTTTCAAAAGCATGTAAAAGAATACTCAGGAACAAATCTAACCAAAGAGGGTAAAGTTTTGTATTCTGAAAACTACAAAACATTGCTAAAATAAATTAAAAACCTAAATAAAGACAAAGACATTCATGTTAACGGATAGGAAGACTTATATTGTTAAGATATTAATACTGCCTCCAAAGTGATCCACAGAGTCAATGCAATATCTATCCTTTTTTACAAAACTGGAAAAGCTGATCTTCAAATTCATACAGAATTGCAAGGGACTGTAAATAGCCAAAACAGTCTGAAAAAGATGACTTTGAAACTTGCAAAAAGAAAAAAAAGAAAAAACAAAAAGCAACAGTAGTAATTAAATAGTATGGTACTGACATAAGGACACACATGTAGGCCAGTGGAGAAGAATGCAGATCCCAAAAATAAACCTTCATATGAAAAAGGTCAACTGACTTTCAACCAAGGTTGCCAAGGCCATTTAATGGGGGAAAGGACAGTTTTTTCAACAAATGGTGTTAGGAAAACTGAATATTTACATGTAAAAAGAATAAAGTTTAATCTTTACCTTATACCACATGTAACAAATCAAAACACATCAAATACTTAAAAGAAAAATCTTTTTTTAAAAACCCTTAGAAGAAAAAGATAAGGATTGTAATCTTCATGACATTGGATTTGAAAATTATTTCTTGGGTATGACGCCAAAAATAGTCAACAACAACAACAAAGATATGTTAGACTTCATCAAAATTAAAAACTTTTGTGCATCAAAGGACACTAAAAGAATGAAAATAAACCATAGATCACACAGCAAAAAATAAAGCATCTGACAAAATTCAACATCCATTCATGATAAAAACGCTCAAAAGAACAGGCATAGAAGGAACTTACCTCAACATAAGAGGCCATATATGAAAAGCCCACAGTTTTTTTTTGTTTTGTTTTTTTTGTTTTTGAGACAGTCTCACTCTGTCACCCAGCCTAAAGTGCTCGGCTGGGTGATCTCGGCTCACTGCAACCTCTGCCTCCCAGGTTCAAGCAATTCTCCTGTCTCAGCCTGCCAAGTAGCTGGGACTACAGGCACCCACCACCACACCAGGCTAATTTTTCTATTTTTAGTAGAAACGAGGTTTCACTATGTTGGCCAGGCTGGTCTTGAACTCCTGACCTCACGATCCACCCGCCTTGGCTTCCCAAAATGCTGGGATGCCTGGCCAGCTTTTTTTCATATATAAAGCACACAAATAATAGCATAAATCAGTAAGGAAAAACTGAAAGCTTTTCCTCTAAGATCCGGGACAGGCAAGGATGCCCCAGTATTACCACTCCTATTCAATTTAATACTGAAATTCCAAGAGAGAAGACTTAAGGAATAAAAGGACTCCAAATAGAAAACAGGAAAGAAAAATTATCTTTTAACAAATGATCATATATATGTAGAAAAACCTTACAACTCCACAACAACAAAAAACTGTTAGAACTAATAAATGAATACAGTAGAGCTGCTGGATCCAAGTTAATATAAAAAAATCAGCAGCATTTCTAAGTACAAGCAGGCTATCTGAAAAGGCAATTAAGAAAACAGTCCCGTTTACCACAGCAACAAAAGTATTTTACAATATGTAGAAATAAACTTAGCCAAAGAAGTAAAAGACTTGTACACTGAAAATTATAAAACACTGAAGGAAATTAAAGAAGAAACAGATAAATAAAAAGACATTCCATATTCATGCACTGAAGGAAAAATATCATTAAAAGTCCATACCACCCAAAATCTACAGAGTCAACAGAATCCCTATCAAAATCTCAATGGCAGTCTTTTGTTTTGAGACAGGGTCTCATTTTGTCAGCCAAGCTGGAGTACAGTGGCACGATCTTGGCTCACTGCAGCCTCGACGTCCTGGGCTCAAGCAATCCTCCACCTCAGCCTCCCAAGTAGCTGGGACTACAGGGACGTACCACCACGTCCAACTAGTTTTTTGTATTTTTGGTACAGACAGGGTTTCAGCATGTTGCTCAGGCTAGTCTCGAACTTCTGAGCTCAAGCTATCAGAAGTTAGCTCCTTGGCCTCCCCAAAGTGCTGGGATTAATAGGCGTGCGCCACCACACCCAGCCTCAATGGCATTCCTTACAAAAATAGAAAAAACAGTCCTAAAATTCATACAGAACCACAAAAGGCCCCAAATAGCAAAAAACAATCTTGAGTAAGAATAGAGTTGGAGGTATCACACTTTTTAATTCCAAAATACATTACATGACTACAGTAATCAAAACAATATGAGCCAGGTGCAGTGGCTCACACATGTAATCTCAACATTCTGGGAGGCTGAGGAAGGAGGACTGCTTGAGGCCAGGAGTTTGAGATCTGCCTGGGCAATACAGCAAGACCCAGTCTCTGCAAAACAATTAAAAAAAAATTAAAAGTTAGCTGGGCATGGTGGCATGCTCTTGTAGTCCTAGCTATTTTGAAAGGCTGAGGCAGGAAGATCACCTCAGTGCAGGAAGTCGAGGCTGCAATGAGCTGTGACTGAACCACTGCACTCCAACCTGGACAACAGAGCAAGACCCTGTCCATTAAAAATACATATTATATATGGCACTGGCATAAAAACAGACATATGGACCCATAGAACGAATAAAAACCCCAGAAACAAATCCATGCATCTACAATCAACTGATCTTCCAGAAGGATGCCAAGAACGTATGATAGGGAAAGGACAGTCTCTTCAACAAAAGGTGATGGGAAAACCTGATATCCACATACAGAATGAAACTGGATCCTTATCTTATACCACACACAAATATCAACTCAAAATGAATTAAAAACTTCAAAGTACATTTAAGACCTGAAATTGTAAAACTACTAGAACGTGACACAGGTTAAAAAGCTTCTTGACAATGGTCTAGGAAATAATTTTTTTGACAGGAACTATTAGCATAGGCAACATAAGCCAAAATATACAATTGAGATTTCATCAAACCAACAAGTTTCTGCACAGCAAAGGAAACAACAGAGTGAAAAAGCAACCTACAAAATGGAATAAAATATTTACAAACCATGTATTTGATTAGGGGTTAATATCCAGAATATTTAAGAAACTCATACAACTCAATAGCAAAAAAATAAATAAATAAATAAATAACCCTATGTAGGGCAAAGAAAATAGACATTTCTCAAAAAAAGACAAACAAATAGCCAATAGGTATAAAAGCTGCTCAATATCACTAATCATCAGAGAAACGCAAATCAAAAGCATATCTCACACCTACGTTGTAACAACTATTATCAAAAAGACAAAAGATAAATGTTAGCAAGAAATGCGGAGAAATGGGAATCCTTACACACTGTTGGTGGGAATGAAAACTGGTACAGTCATTTTTGAAAGCAACATAGACGTTCCTCAAAAAATTAAACAGAACTATCTTGTTATGATCCACAGTCCCACTTTGGATACATATCCAAAGGAAATGAAATCACTATCTCAGAGATATTTTCACTCTCACATTCACTGCAGTATTATTCCCAAGAGCCAAGATATGGAAAACAAACTAAACATCTTTCCACAGATGAATAGACAAAATGTGGTGTACATATACATACACACATAGGGATATTATTCAGCTTTTAAAAAGGAGGAAATCCTTCCATTTTTGACAACATGACTGACCCTAGAAAAGATTATGCTAGGTGAAATAAACGAGACAAAGAGAGATAAATGCTGCATAGTCTCACTTACATGATGAATTTAAAGTAGTCAAAGAAGCGGAGAGTACAGGAGGAGAGAGAAATAAGGTGACATCAGTAAAAGAGTATAAAGTTTAAGTTCTCCAAAATGAGTAAATTCTGGAGATCTCATGTACAGCAATGTGACTACAGTTAACAATACTGTATTACATACTTGAAAGAAAATGGTAACTATGTGAGGTAATAGATATGTGAATTAGCTTGACTGTAGTGATTATTTCACACTATGCACATTAAAACATCAAGTTGTACACCTTAAATACATAATTTTTATATTTGTATAGTATTTCTCAGTATTTGCCTATTATATCTCAATTTAAAAAGAAAAACAGACTTAGAGAAATTATATGCAAATTATATACCTGATTTAAAAAAATTAACATCCAGAATATTTTTTGTAAAACTCAAAAGAAAACCAAACAAAACCCAATCAAAAATGGGCAAAAGACATGAACAGACATTTCTCTGAAGCAAATATGCAAATAGCCAATGAGCACAGGAAAGCATGTTCAATATAATTAATCACCAGGAAAATGCAAATAAAAACCACAATGAGATACAAATTCACACCTACTAGGATAGCTGATTTTTTTTTTCAAAATGGAAGTAACAAGTATAGGCAAGGATGTGGAGAAACCAGAACCCTCTGGTATCACTGGTGAGAATGTAAAATGGTGCAGCTTTTGTGCAAAACAATTTGGTGCCTTCTCAAAAAGTTTAACACAGAATTACCATGTGATCCAGACATCCTACTCCTAGGTACATGATCTTGTGTGGCTTCAGGATAGGGATACGTTCTGAGAAATGCCCTCTTGTGAACATCAGAGCATACTTATACAAAAGATGGTAGAGTCTACTACACACCTAGGCTATATGCTATAGTTTACTGCTCCTGTATAGCACGTTACTGAATACTGTAGGCAACTGTAACTCAATGGTAAATAACACAGAAAAAGTAATTTGTTGCACTATACTAGGACAGTTATCACAATGTCATGAGGTGATACAAATTATAATAAGCTCCATTATAATCTTACGGGAACACTGTTGTATATGTATGTGGTGTGTTGTTGACTGAAACATGGTTATACAACACATGACTGTATATACAAAATAACTGAAAGCAGGAAATGGAACAGATATTTGTAAACCCATGTTCACAGCAGCATTACTCATAATATCCAAAAGGTGGAAACAACCCAAATGTCCACTGATGGATGAATAAAATGCAGTATATACATACAGTAGAACATTAGTCATAAAAGGAATGAAATTTTAATGTTTGCTATGACATAGATTATCACCACTATCTGTACGCAAAACATTTTCATCATCACCAATAACAACTTTGTACCTATAAAATAACAACTTTGGAAACATTATGTTAGTAAAGTAAGCCACACAGAGAAGGACAAATATTATGATTCCACTTATAGGAGGTACCTAGAATAGGCAAACTCATGGAGACAGAAGATGACAGAATGTAAAACAGCTGAGCATGGTGGCTCACACCTATAATCCCCGCACTTTGGGAGACCAAGGCAGGTGAATGGCTTGAGCCCAAACACTGGAGACCAGCCTGAGCAATACAAGACACCATCTCTACAAAAAATACAAAAATTAGGTAGGCATGCTTTAGTCCCAGCTACCCAGGAGTCTGAGGCCAGAGGGTCACTTGAGCCCAGGAGTTGTGAGGCTGCAGCAGTGAGCTGTAATTGTGCTGCTGCATGCAGCCCAAGTGATACAGCAAGACGCTGTCTCCAAAAAAGGAATGTAAAACAGAAGAAACCAGGGGCTGAAAGGACGAAGGAAATTAAGAGTTATTATTTTATAGGTACAAAGTTGTTACTAGTGATGATGAAAATGTTTTGCATACAGATAGTGGTGATAGTTACACAACATTATGAATATCTTATATCCCACTAACTTGTACACATATAACTGGTGAAAATGGTAAATTTTATGTTATACATATTTTACGACACTATAAAATAAAAGGAAAATACAAAAAGTACATATATATTAAAAGCCTTCAACCAAGGCCAGGCGCAGTGGCTCATGTCTATTATCCCAGCACTTTGGGAGGTCGAGACAGGCAGATCACTTCAGGTCAGGAGTTTGAGACCAGCCTAGCTGACATGATGAAACCCCGTCGCTATTAAAAATACAAAAATTAGACGATGTGGTGGTGCGCACGTCTGTAATCCCAGCTACTCGGGAGGCTAAGGTAGAAGTATTGCTTGAGCTCAGGAGACGGAGGTTGCAGTGAGCCAAGATCGTACCACTGTACTCCAGCCTGGGCAACAGAGCAAGACTCTGTCTCAAAAAAATAATTTAAAAATATAAATAAATACATAAATAAATAAATAGGCTGGGTGTGGTGGCTCATGCCTATAATCCCAGCAATTTGGGAGATCAAGGCAGGCAGATCACAAGGTTAGGAGTTTGAGACCAGCCTGACCAACATGGTGAAATCCCGTCTCTACTAAAACTACAAAAATTAGCCAGGCATGGAGGTGCGCACCTATAATCCCAGCTACTCAGGAGGCTGAGGTAGGAGAACTGCTTGAACCAGGGAGGGAGAGGTTGCAGTAAGCTGAGACTGCCCCATTGCACTCCAGCCTGGGCAACAGAGCAAGACTCCATTTCAAAATACATACACACACACACACACGTTTATTTATACATGTGTGTGTATGTGTATATATATGTATGTATGTATGTATATATGCCTTCAAAAACTCAGAACAAAACAGAACACAAAAACCCTCATGGGATCAATGAACACTTTAAAAAAAGACAAACCACATGAGAGAAAAACCTTGCCAGCAGGAAATGAGGAGAACATTCACTCAAACTCTTCTTTAAGAATAAACAAAAGAGACATTTCAAGTGTGTACAACTCCAGAATATAACATCTACAAATTTCTCTTCAGGAAAAAAAGCCTACTCTGTGAAATCCATAAGAATAAATACAATTAATTCTGGAGTAAGGAAGAAAGGAATGACAAAAACAGGAGTTGAGGAAAAAGGATTTGTCAGAGTCACATACCTAAATATAGCATAATACTAAACAACTGTGGGAATTACGGTTATAGTATATAATCTAAATGTTATAATATTTGATAAAATACAAGTAACAAAACTGGGAGGTGGAAAATGAGAAAGGAGAAAATTGTTGAATTTCATCATCCTCTAGAGAAGAAAATCATTACCGTACTTTATAATAAAAAGAACAAATCCACAAAGAAAATTAAAGTTCCCATCAGACACAAAACTTACACATTTCTGAAAGATTAAAATGACTGGGAATACCTATTTATTTATTTATTTATTTATTTATTTATTTATTTATTTATTTGAGACACAGTCTCACTCTGCTGCCCAGGCTGGGGTACAATGGCGTGATCTCAGCTTACTGCAACCTCTGCCTCAGCCTCCTGAGTAGCTGGGATTACAGGCGTGCGCCGCCATGCCTGGCTAATTTTTGTACTTTTAGTAGAGACAGGGTTTCATCATGTTGGTCAGGCTGGTCTTGAACCGCTGACTTTGTGATCCGCCCACGTTGGCCTCCCAAAGTGCTGGGATTATAGGCGTGAGCCACCACGCCCAGACAGGGAATACCTTTTTAAAATGTAATAGGTAAAGAAAGTTGTAGCTCAGAGCAAGTTGTAAGAAAGCTATAGAGGAGGTAGGTGAGATGATCTTCCCAACATAACTGAGAAAGATTCTGGGCTCAGAATAACAGATTTGATGGACAGAAGGAAGACATGGAGATGGAGACGGGACTTAAATGAAGTTTTCTATAAAGTATGATTCTTTCTGTCAGCCACCCGTCAGTCAGAAAAACACGAGCAGCCAACATATAGGTAACCCATCCACCAGAGATCTTCCCTGGGGGAGAAAACTACATAAAGTAATTGCATGTAAATACAGATACTGGTACCACTGTACATTCTCTCATTTAGAGTCCTACAACCTGAAATGAAAGCTTGATGAGACAAATGAGAAAAGTACGAGTAGTTATGCCTCCAATACTATTCCCCGAGAAGTTGCCAGACAAGAGTTCCATTTGAGAGACAGCACTAATAGAAAAGTATGTGAAATTCCAAAGTATATACAACATTTATGTAGTTGTCTCTTAGAAATATGAATGTGGCTGGGTGTGGTGGCTCACAGCTATAATCCCTGCACTTTGGGAGTGCAAGGCAGGAGGATCGCTTGAGCTCAGGAGTTTGAGACCAGTCTGGGCAACAAGGCAAAGCCTCGTCTCTGCAAAAAAACACAAAAATTAGCCAAGCATGGTGGTGTGCATCTGTAGTCCCAGCTACTTAGGAGGCTGAGGTGGGACAATAACTTGAGCCCAGGAGGCAGAAGCTGCAGCAAGTCAAGACTCCACCACTGTACTCTAGCCTTGGCAACAGAACAAACAGCAAAGGCATATGAAGAGACCCACAACATAAAAAATCCAGTACAGACAAGAGATATGAATATGTAACAGAGGAAGAAATAATCCCTCCTAGCAACAGTTCCTGAAAGGGCGAGAAGGACTAAGATTCAAATTATGAAACGTAACATAGAAAGGGCTATTGCAGTGGCCAGACTGTAACTCAAGTATAGTTATGACTTCACATGCTAGCAGTATGCGACACTGTCTTATAAGGCAATAATTTAAATATGTTTAGAAGCACGAGTGCGCGCACACACACACATGCAATTTGCCAGGTGGTGGCTCGTGTCTGTAGTTTCAGCTACTTGAAAGGCTCACTTGAGCCCAGAAGTTCAAGGCTGCAATGAGCTAATTACGCCACTGCGCTCCAGCCTAGGTGAGGGCTGGAGACTCCATCTCAAACAAACAAGCACACAATGTTAGACACGGGAAGTCAAAGAAAATACACTGAAAATCTACCACAACCAATCTAAGAATTCAGTGAAGGCTCAAGGCACACAATCATTAGTAATGAAAAATATTTTAATTTTATATATATCTCTATATCTCCATCACTAAATATAGTAAAAGAAATAGCAACATAATGGAAGAAATATAATTGAAGAAATCACAATTTATAATAGCAATAAAAAACAAATTCCTTAGATTAAGCATAGCACGAAATAAAAATCTATACACAAATAACTTTGAGACTGTGAATAACGCAAAAGAAAAAAGAAAAAGAGTATCATACTTTGGACAGGAAGACAGAACTTCAGTTCTCAAATTAATCATCATTAACACAATGAAAATATTTTACCTCAATGCTAAAATTCATATGAAGAAATAAATAAGACAGAAAAGTTATGACAATAATGAGGAAGGACTAGTCGTCTCAGGCATTTAAAAATATTACAAAGAGGCAAGTAAAAATAAAGAAAAAAATTAGTATAAACTCGATGAACATGTCCTTAAACAACCGGAAAGTAAATATTTTAGGATTATGGGTGACAGGGTCTCTGTTATGATTACTGAACTCTGCTGTTGTGCTGTGGAAGCCACCATGACAATATGTAAAAGAATGGGCATGTCAGGCCGGGCCCACTGGCTCACGGCTGTAATACCAGCACTTTGTGAGGCCAAGGCAGAAGGATTATGAGGTTAAGAGATTGAGACCATCTTGGCCAACATGGTGAAACTCGGTCTCTACTAAAAAGAGAGACCGTGGTGGCGCGTGCCTGTAATCCCAGCTAGTGAGGAGGCTGAGGCAGGAGAATCCTTTGAACCCGGGAGGCAGAGGTTGCTGTGAGCCAAGATCGCGCCACTGCACTCCAGCCTGGGTGACAGAGCAAGACTCCATCTCAAAAAAAAAAAAAAAGGAAGAATGGGCATGTCTGTGTAGCAAAAATTTCCAAAAACAGATAGCTGGCCCACAGACTATAAGTTTACCAATCCCTGGTATAGATCATAATTATACACACAAATAGGTCAGTCTAGAAAGTTCAAAAAATTACCCAGTCAAGAAAAAATTGGTATATCAAGTCAGAAAGAAGAGTTAGTAAACAAATGGAATTGGAAAAATTGCACAACAAAAAAGGGAGGAAAGTTGGACACATACGTAACACTTTAAACCAACATAAATCCCAGCTGGATCAAAGATTAAGATACATAATTGCAATAGAAAATGTATAGGGAGAAACTAAAGGAGAATTCTCTTATAATGTTGTGAATGGAGAAGGCATTTCAAACCAAGATACAAAATCTACAGACCATAAAAACTACAACCACAAATATGAAACTGAACAGTAAAAACCACCTTAAGCAAAGCAAAAAGGCATCAAACCAGGATACAGTAATAAGTTGTAATCACAAACAAAAGATCAACTTCAGTGACACATAAAGAACTCCTACAAATAAAAAAAATAAGAAAAACAATTGATAAATAGCAAAAAATATGAACAATTCCAGAAAAAGCAACAAAATGGCTCTTAAACACAAGATTTGCAAACTCACTCATGATAAACGCAAATTTAAAATACCAATGATATCACTTTTCACCCATCAGGTTGGCAAAGATCATGTAATTTAATGTGCTGACAAAATTAAGGGGAAAGTGAAACTGCCGTACCAGTATCTACCACAAGTAAACCACACATATTCTTTAACCTAGTAATTCTAATTCTACTTGTAAGTAAGAATTTATCATAGCTACACAAAAGTTTCACACAAGGATGAAATGAATGTGTTAGAAGTTACTTATTACAGCATTGTTTGTAACAGAAAAGACTCGGGGGGCCAGGAGTGGTGGCTCATGCCTGTAATCCCAGCACACTGGGAGGCCGAGGTGGGCGGATCATGAGGTCAGGAGTTCGAGACCAGCCTGACCAACATGGTGAAACCCTATCTCTACTAAAAATACAAAAATTAGCTGGGCGTGGCGGTGCATACCTATAGTCCTAGCTATTCAGGAGGGTGAGGCAGGAGAATCACTTGAACCGGGGAGGCGGAGGTTGCAGTAAGCCAAGACTGCGCCATGGCATTCCAGCCTGGGCTACAAAGCAAGATTCCATCTCAAAAAAAAAAAAAAAAAAAAAAAGACTGAGGGGAAAAAATAATTAAACACTATACAGTTTTACAAGAAGATAAAAAGCACTTCACATATTGATGAGAAATCTCCAGAACAAATTAAGAAAGAACAAAAAAAAGCCAAAGCCACATCTGGTTGGTATGCTACATTTGTGAAAAAGAAAGAGGAAGAAAAATGTATACAGTTCGCTATTTATACAAAAAAATCTGATATACCTGAGAAGATAATAACTGCATGCCTGAGAGATGGGGCAGAAAGGAAAAACATGTAATATATTTTTTATATTTACTTTTGGAATTTTGAATCATGTGGATATATGCCTATTTAAAAAAAAAAAAAAACAGTACATCAGACAAGAAACATACCAATACAATAATTCAGGATAGAAGGGTAGACTGTATAAATGAGAATAACAGGAAAATGTCTCTTTATTAAACCAGGATGGTTTCATGAAGAAGCTCCAACTGACTGACTCTGATTTCCTTCCATTCTACCAGTAACATAGTAAGACATGGACTCGGAAGCCAGATTTCAGTCCCAGCTTGTCCATGTCTTGGTCTCCTTAGCTATAAAACAGGATAATAGAATTTACCTCATAGAGAAGCACTTAGAACATATGATAAGCAAAGCACTCAATAAATGTGAGCTGTTAATATTACCTGTGCTGCAGCCCAAATACAGTCAATATGTTGAGTACTCAGTCGCCCTTCTGCTGCCAAAAAATTCAAAATCACTTGGCACTGTTTGATAATCTGGAAAAGAAAAACTTAATATCAATTTTTTAAAATATTCTTCTCTATCTATAGAACAGAGAAGTTATGTAATCATCCACAAACCTCAATATGTAAATTTGGTCCAAATATATGCTCCACCACATTGTTGCTAATAAGCCAGTCTGCAAGTTCTTTTGCAATGGACCTAAAGTCAAGCAATGAAAATAGTACATTAAAAAAAATTGTCATCTTTTCTCATGTCTAAAAGGTAGAGTCAATTGAAAACCTAAATTTGTTCCTATAGGAATTATAAAGAATTAGATACAATCAGTTTTATAGAATACTACAAAGCATAACTAGAATGAAATATGATGCTGAATTTATAAATTCAAATTCCCTGAGTTTATAAACAAGCAACGAATAACTGAAAAGGTAACGATTAACACCAAGTACACAAGTGTAACACTGATTTAGTGATGTATTATCCTACTCGAGGTCTTTGCCTTCCCACTTTTTAATTTCCACAGTATGTATTGAAGCACTCAGGAAAGGTTTCCCAGTATGCCCTTTATAATGAGATAATATCAGGAAAATAGGTTGTCAAAAGGATGAACAACAAAAGAATTATCCCCAAGCCAAACTGTAAGTCTCCTGGCTGATACTATTGAAGATTCAATAGATGAAAAGTGAAGTAACAGACAGTCATGTACTGCATAATGATGATTTGGTCAATGGCAGACCAAAGGATGGACCAAATATACAACAGTGGTCCCATAAGATTAAAATTGACCTGAACAATTCCTATCACCTAATGTCACTGTGGCGACCATGTCATAGAGCAATGCATTACTCACAAGTTTGTGGTGATGCTGATGTAAACAAATCTACTGCACTGCCAGTCATATAAAAGTATAGCACGTACATACAGTATATAACACTTAATAAATGACTGTTGCTGGTTTATGTATTTATTATACTTTTCATCTTTAAAGGATACTCTTTCTAGTTTTTTAAAAAAAGGCACAGTCAGCATGGGAGATGACAGCTCCATGTGTATTATTAAAAAGTAAAAAAAAAAAAAAAGAAAGAAAAAAGCTCACAGAATAAGGATATAAAGAAAAAATACTTTTGTACAGCCATACAACGTGTTTGTGTTTTAAATGTTATTATAAGAGTCAAAACGTTAAAAAATTTTAAGTTTATAAAAGTAAATAAAAAGTTAGAGTAAGCTAAGGTTAATTTAATAGTGAAGAAAAAAATTTTTAAATAATTTGTATAGCCTAAGTGTACAGTGCTTACAAAGTCTACAGTAGTGTAGAGTCACATCCTAGGCCTTCACATCTTCTCAGCGCTCACTCACCAACTCACCCAGAGCAACTTCCAGTCCTGCAAGCTCCATTCTTGGTAAGCGTCCTATACAGGCAATACCCTATTTTATCTTTTTTGCAGGTTTTTTACATTATTTTTTCTACAGTTAGATATGTTTAGATACACAAATACTTACAAAGTGTTACAAATGCCCACAGAATTAAGTACAGTAAGATGCTGTACAGGCTTGGAGTCAAGCAGCAACAGGTTATACCACCTAGGTTTGTGTAACTTTGTACAGTGAAGTCACCTCATGATGCATTTCTCAGAATGTATCCCTGTCATTAAGTACCATATGACTATATTATAAAATGGATGGAAGAAAATAAGTTTCAAAATAAATTGTATAATAAAAGGTCCCCAATTTTTTCAACTATATTATATACAGATAAACTGGAAAGATTAAGTAATTTACTTTCTTATTGCATATCCAATGAAGAATTTACATTCTATAATAGAATTTTATGCTAACAATTTTTATTTATTAAAAAAAAACCACTAGGACTTACACATATGGACCTCAAAGGGTAAAACATTAAAAATAAAACTAGGTATATTTTACCTATTTCTGAGTAGCCCTACTGAAGTTATGATACATAAGATTCAACCCTCTGATTTACATAATAGTTCAAGAAACAAAATTAATTTCTAAAAAAAATTCCACTATTATTTAAGTCTATTAAAGGACATTAATAGAAGACCCAGGCTGGTGCTGTGGTTCACACCTGTAATCCTAGCACTTTGGGAGACTGAGGTCGAGGGGACTGCTTGAGCCTAGGAGTTCCAGGCCAGGCTGGGCAACGTAATGAAAGCCTGTTTCCGCCAGGCATGGTGGCTCATGCCTGTGGTCTCACTTACTAAGGAGGTTGAGGTGGGAGGATCATTTGAGTCCAGGTCAGAGCTGTAGTAAGGCATAATCGTGCTGTTGCTGCACTCCAGCTTGGGTAACAGAGCAAGACACTGTCTCAAAAATTTAAAGGGGAGACCCAGGGACTTTCATAATAATGATGCAACTATAAAATTGGACAGTACCATTAATAACCACTATTCGGAGGTCTGAAAACATACATGCAATGGGGGTGAAAGTGGGAAGAGGTGCCAGAAAAAATATTTCAATACCCCAAACTTCCCAAAGTTGATGAAACACATTCATCTACACATCCAAGAAGTAGAACAAACTCCAGGATAAACACAAAGAAATCCACATCTACACATATTGTAGTCAAATGATTTAAAGGAGTAAGAGAAAAACAACTAAGCATACACAAGGGAACCAGAATAAGATTAATAGCTAACTTCTTATCCCAAACAGTAATGGAGCTATGTAGGAGCCATGTCTTTTATCTTATTTTATTAGAGTTAAATCAGTATGAATGTCAAGAAGTTAAATGCATATTTAACCCATAAAATCGCTAAGAAAATTAAGATATTTTTTAAATCAATGCAATTAAAATGACACACTAGAATCTATATATATACTATAAAAATAGAAAGTAAAGGAGAAATAGAGAAACAAGATATGAGATACACAGAAAACCAACAGCAAAATGAGATGTAAAACAAGCTATATAAAATTATTAGTGAATTAAGAACTCTAATCAAGGCAGAGATTATATGACTAGTTTTTTTTTTTAAAGATCCAACTATATGCTACCCCCAAGACATACTTCAGCTTCAAAACAAGCAGACTGAAAATAAAAGAATGGAAAAAGATAAGCCATGCCAACAATAAGCTTAAGAAAGGTTCAGTGGTTATACCAAATATCAAATAAAATAGACTAAGCCAAAAAATGTCTGAAAGAGACAAAGGACATTTAAAACGAAAAAAAGGATCAAGTTACCAGGAGTACATATGGACCTAACAAAAGAATTCCTGAAATACATGAAGCAAAAACTGATGACAGAATTAAAAGGAGAAACAGACAATTCAACAATACAGTTGATTCTTGTTACTCGCATTAGTTATATTCTACAGAGTCACTGCAAACACTGAATTAGCTAATACTGAACCCTTGGCCCTACAGGAAATATGTACATAATATAGATATCATACACAGATCTTGAATCTGAAAAACCTCTCATACTGGTTGACTCTATTTTCTCTATTTTCCAAAAGAGAAAACGGCGTGGCCAAGTATGGTGGCTAACACCTGTAATCCCAGCACTTTGGGAGGCCAAGACGGGTGGACTGCTCGAGGTCAGGAGCTTAAGACCAGCCCGACCAACATGGTGAAACCCTGTCTCTAATGAAAAATACAAAAATTAGCCAGGCGTGGTGGCAGGCGCCTATAATCCCAGTTACTCAGGAGGCTGAGGCAGCACAATCGCTTGAAGCCAGGAGACAGAGGTTGCAGTGAGCCGAGATCGTGCCATTGCACTTCAGCCTGGGTAACAGAGCGAGACTCCATCTCAGAGGAAAAAAAAAAAAAAAAAAGAGAAAATGAGGTTCAGAAGTGTTTAGATGCCTTGCCTGAGGCCAACCCTTATGCCTAAACAAGTGTTAGGGTTGGGATTCAAACCGCATCCAAGTGGCGCCAGGACTTCTTACACTCCACCACACTGCCCCTCAGCACCTCCATCTCCATATTCCATATTTGTGAAGAAAAATATTTTTTCTTCTCTTCCATGGTTTCTATATTTGTTAACTCATCCATTTGCTGCAATTTATTTGTAACTCCAAAATCAATACTTGTGGCATTTTCATAGGCACTCACAGACATGCACATAGCAGTGAAAGATTAGAATTTTCCAATATGCACATTCCCAGCCAAAGTCAAACAAGGTGGCACTCTCTTCTTGCTTCAGAGCTCATACAGAGATGACCAAATCTGCAAACACTCAGGATCAAATGTATTTGGAGACTTCAATACTTTTTTTTTTTTTGAGAGACTACTTGCTCTGTTGCCCAGGCCAAAGTGCAGTGGCGCAACTTCGGCTCACTGCAAACTCCACCTCTCAGGTTCAAGTGATTCACCACCAGGCCCAGCTAATTTTTCTATTTTTAGTAGAGATGGGGTTTCGCCATGTTGCCCAGGCTGGTCTTGAACTCCTGACCTCAGGTGATCCACCAGCTTCGGCCTCCCAAAGTGCTGGGATTACAGGCATGAGCCACTGCACTCGGTCTCCTACTTTCAACAATAGAGAAGAACTAGGCAGAAAATGCAACAAGAATATAGGAAACAGACAACAACACTACAAACCAATTTGACCTAATAGACATCTATAGAACACCCCACAGAACACCCCATACGACAACAGCAGAATGTACAGTCTTCTTAGGCACACACAGAACAGTCTGTAGTACAGACCACATTAAGCCATAAAACACAACCAAGAATCCAATTAAAAACTGGGCAATATTGTGAATGAAGAAACATTATGGCAAATAACCACATAAAAAGCTGCTCTACATCATTAATAATTAGGGAAATGCAAATTAAAACCATGATGAAATGCTACTTTACACCCCCTAAATGGCGATAATAAATCTAGATAATAACAACTGCTGGCAAGAATGGGGAGAAACTGGAAACCACCTACAATGCTAGTGGGGATGTAAAATAATGCAGGTATACTGGAAAACAGTTTGACAGCTCCAATGAAAGTTAAAGGTAAACTAATCATATAAGCAACAATTCTAATCCTAAGTATCTACCATGAAAAATGAAAACATATGATCACAAAAGGACTTTACATAAATGTTTATAATGGCATTATTTATATTAATCAAAAAGTAGAAACAGGCGGGGCGCGGTGGCTCACGCCTGTAATCCCAGCACTTTGGGAGGCCAAGGCAGGCGGATCACGAGGTCAGGAGATCGAGTCCATCCTGGCTAACACAGTGAAACCCCGTCTCTACTAAAAATACAAAAAATTAGCCGGAAGTGGTGGCGGGTGCCTGTAGTCCCAGCTACTCGGGAGGCTGAGGCAGGAGAATGGCGTGAATCTGGGAGGCGGAGCTTGCAGTGAGCCAAGATCGTGCCACTGCACTCCAGCCTGGGTGACAGAGCAAGACTCTGTCTCAAAAAAAAAAAAAAAAAAAAAAAAAAAAGTAGAAACAATCCAAATATCCATCAACTGGTACTTGATCAAGTGTGGTATATCTATACAATGTGATACTATTAAGCAAAAAAAAGGAATAAAGTACAGAGACAAACTACAATCTCAATGAACCTCAAACAAACAAACAAGAGTATACTAAATGAAAAGAAGCCAGAAGAAAAAGACTACTATCATTTGATTCCTTTTAAATGAAATATCTCAAAATGGGTAAATCTACAGAGACAGAAAGTAGATTAGTGAGGCTGGAAATAATAGGTACTGGCTACAAATGGGCAAAAGACATCTTTTTTAAGTGATGGAAATGTTCTAGAATTGGACTGTGGTGACAGCTGCACAACTCTATGAATTTACTATTATAAAATTCATTGACTTGTATATTTTAAAAAGTGAATTTTATATGTATTTATATGTTAATAAAACTGCTTAAAAATACCCAATTCACAGCCGCCAACAATATTTATCACATGCTTTTTCTGTTTACTCCAATTTTCTCACACTGTACACATACTCTCCCTTGCCATCTTGAACTCTTTACCACCAGTCCTCAATGCTTTTGTTCTCCTCCCTATTCTCTTAAACATGTCTTTAGGATGTATATTCCTTGCATTTGTTATTGGAATTCCTTCTTATTCCCCCATTCACTGTTTTCACACAACACCTAGCCTGAATGTGCTATCACTGCAGTGAACATTCCCAATTTTTGTCCTTTTCACAGGGGATGAGGGAGTATGAATATCACATTAGCAATTACATAAGGTTCTCTTTAAGCGGTCTCGCGGAGGTGGAGGGGTGAGGGGACACAGGATGAAAATGAAAATCCAGAGCTGTAGGTTTATTTTGTTTGTTTTGGTTTTTTTCTGAGACATACTCTCGCTCTGTCGCCCAGGTTGGAGTGAAAATGGCACGATCTCGGGTCACTGCAATCTCTGTCTCCGGGTTTAAGTGATTCTCATGCCTCAGCTACCCAAATAGCTGGAATCACAGGCATGCGCCACCACATCTAATTTTTGTATTTACAGTAGAGATGGAATTTCACCATGTTGGCCAGGCTGGCCTTGAACTCCTGGCCTCAAGTGATCTGCCCGCCTCAGCCTCCCAAAGTGCTGGGATACAGGCGTGAGCCACTGTGCCTGGCACAGAGCTGTAGCTTTATAAATACACTGGATGTCGTCTACATAATGTCTTGACAGTGTGAAACAACACTTCTAATATAATCCAGAATTTATAAAGCAATGAAAAATTCTAGGCAACACACTTTAAGGGGATCACTGACAAAGAATATTGCCAGAGATGAATAACTCATATAGTGATAAATCCAAAAACCATACCATATAAAGAACAACTGGGAGAATAAGAACTCTTTAGCCTGAAGGGAAAAAAGAGTCAAGAGACAGTCTCTGGTTTCCAAATTCATGAAGACCTAGGTTCAACTGGGATTAGCGCCTTAGAGCAGTAGTAAGATCAAGTTACACTAAAGTATGACTCACACGTATAATCAAGAATTTTCTAACAAACCAATCCAACTCTGTTCCAGAAGATATTCTATCCTACTGTTTGAGATTTTTAAAACTGATTTCTATACTAGACGAACAATTAAATGGAATACATATATTTCTCAGAACCAAAGAAGTTTAAGCTATAAAAACTACTTTTTTAACTCCCAATGTGATGTTATTGGAAATGGGGCCTTTGGGAGATAATTAGGTCATGAAGGTGGAGCCTTCATGAATGGGATTAGTGGCCTAATAAAAGGGACCCCAGAGACCTCTCTACCTCTTTCCACCATGCAAAAATAAAAGAAAATGGCCATCTACAGTCCAGAAGAAGGACCCCACCAGAACTTGACGATGCTGCCAACAACCTGATCTCGGACTTCCAGCCTCCAGAACTATGGGAAATAAATTTCTCTTGTTTATAAGTCATCCAATCTACGGTACTTTGTTACAGCAGCCTGGACTAAGACAGTGTACTTTCTGAAAACTATCAGTACCGTATTTTTCAAGACTAAATTCTCCAGTATAAACAGTATGCTTTCATACTGTGACAAATAGTACTATATGTTCGCATACGCTTTTAAAAGAGAGAAATGTGGCCAGACACACTGGCTCACGCCTGTAATCCCAACACTTTGGGAGCCTGAGGCAAGTGGATGGCTTGAGTCTACAAGACTAGACTGAGCAACATGGCAAAACTCTGCCTCTGCAAATATCACAAAAATTAGCCAGGCATGCTGGCATGCGCCTATGGTCCCAGCTATCTGGGAGGCTGAGGTGGGAGGACCACCTGACCCTGGGAACTTGAGGCTGTAGTGAGCCATGGTCCCACCACTGTACTCCTCCCTGGGCAACAGAGCAAGACCCTGTCTCAAAAAAAAGAGGGAGAGTGAGTTATGTTACAGACAGCATAATGTTCTGAAAGTGTGATGAAGAATTGTACAAAATGTACAAAATTGTACAAAAAGGGCAAAGAATTTCTAGTAAAAATTTTAAATCTAAAAATTAGAATTTACCATATAAACAACTGTACATTAAAATGGTATACTTATATATAAATTACTGCTCCTACTTACGTTTCTGTGTCCGATACTAATGATTCATTATTGCACACATCATTGAAGGTATGGAGTTGATTCTATGATTAAAGACAAGAAATTAAGGGTTATTTCCAAAATTATTCTTGCATATGTCAGCAAATACTAAGAAACATGGTAAACTGATTGACATATGTAGATCACAATAACTAGATTAATATTATAAAATCTAAGACATAATCAGAGACACACACTTCCCAATTACTAAAACTATTTCTGTTATATTAAAATACTAAATAATGGCCAGGCGCAGTGGCTCACACCTGTAATCCCAGCACTTTAGGAGGCCGAGGCAGGTGGATCACCTGAGGTCAGGAGTTCTGAGACCAGCCTTACCAACACAGTAAATCTCCATCTCTATTAAAAATACAAAATTAGCTGGGTATGGTGGCATGCGCCTAAAACGCGAGCTACTCAGGAGGCTGAGGCACAAAAATCACTTGAACCCAGGAGGCAGAGGTTGCAGTGAGCCAAGATCGCGCCACTGCACTCCAGCCTGGGCGACAGAGTGACAGTCCATCTCAAAAAAACGAAAAAAAAAAACCAACAAAACACTAAATTCATTCCACAAATAGTATTCTTTATTACACTAAGTGCACTGGAGAAAATAAAGCTGAGTAAGTAAAAAAACACAGCAGTTTAATGCAAGAGAGCAAGTAATATGTCATTATAGACAAAGTTTCAGGAAAGACTCCACAGATAAATCCACTCAAGATTTAATTTATCTGGGACAATATCAACAAGTATCTTTTATATTTATGAAACCCGGTACACAAGTAAACTCCACCTATTTCACATTTTCAGTGTGACTACACTACCAAAACAAAACAAAACAAAAACAGTAATGTGGCCGGGTGGGGTGGCTCACGCCTGTAATCCCAACACTTTGGGAGGATGAGGCGGGTGGATCACCTGAGGTCAGGAATTCCAGACCAGCCTGGCCAACATGGTGAAAACCCATCTCTACTAAAAATACAAAAAATTAGCTGGGCGTTGTGGCGCACACCTGTAGTCCCAGCTACTCAGGAGGCTGAGGCAAGAGAATCGCTTGAACCCAGGAGGTGGAGGTTGCAGTAAGCCGAGATCATGCCATTGCGCAACAGAATGGGACTCCATCTCCAAGAAAAACCAAAAAACAAAACAAAACAAAACAAAAACCCAGAAATGTAAAGGAGTAAAGCAAATGGGGACTGTAACAAACCGGAGAAAGCATATTCATTCTGAGGGATAAAGTTAATGACTTAGTTCTAACAGACTGTTGTTATGCAAGAATACAGACCCAGGAATACCAGGCCTTCTTCCAACCCCCTCACCAAGAGAAGCCAAGAATACAGATTTTCATGTTACTTTGTCCTATTTAAAAACAGTATTTAAGACTATTCAAAACAAACATTTAGTAAAATTTGGCCTACGGCCCAATAATCTATGGTTTCTGCCTGGAAAATTAATTAACTGCTTATAAAGCCCTCCAATTATTCCTCTTTCTCAAAACATCTATAAACATAAAAACCTAAATAGTTTAAAAAGACAGAAACAAAATGATGAAAGAGTTGGACCCGGAAATCAAATGGACCCACAGTATAAATCCATATAAATCTAAGCTTCAGACTTATTTAAAATAAGAGAAACACAGAAATTATTTGTGAAGACCATATAAAGTAATCCACATAAAATACTTAGCACAATGCCTAGTATGAAGTGCTCCATAAATAGTGGGTAGTATTATGATGATAGACCAGAAAACAAATAAACGATGACCAAAAATAAAACAAATACAGCTTACTGTTATCTGACTCAATCCAGCCAACCTCATAGTCAAAGTAGGTGACATAAAGTACTTAAATGCAAGATCTAGGCTTTCTTTATCAAAGCATAATGTTGTATCCAATGGTTCTTTGACTGTGCTCCACATTAAGTCAGCCATGTTACGAGCTGCACTCTGTCGTAACTCCTGATCCGAGAGCTTGCATAAATACCTGAAATGATTCAGAAATAGAAAATACACAAAAATTCATAAAGCATTTTTAAAGACCACTCAATAACTTAAAATGTACATTGTAAGCATTAACATTTTTTGTGTCCAAAACCCAAAAACCTCTGGTTTTCCTCTCAGGCCCTGCCTAATCTCTTTGGCAGATTCCTTCTCTGCTGTCCAACCTTTCAACATTAGTCTTCCTCAAGGCCTGTAATGGATTACGAAATGGCCACAAATTCCTCCCATCATTATATGTACAAGAATTTGCAATGTGACTTTGCTATTCCTCTCATCAAAAGGTGTAATCTATTTCTACACCTTAAATCTGGGCCTTGCCATGTAACTTGCTTTGGCCAATGAGATATTAATAGACATGACATAAGTGGAAGCTAGAAAAGCCTTTGAGCTTGCCTTCTCTTGCTGGGAACTCTAATCACCAACAAAACAAGGAACCAAGGTTAGCCTGCTGGATGAAAGAGAAGTGTCTGATGCTCCAACTGACATGAAGCCAACTGCAAGACATATATGAGATTCCCGCTCACCCCACAAGACCAATCGGCATGGCAATCACAGAATGTGGGAACAAGGCTAACCTAGACCATCCAGTTTCAGCCAAGTCAATACAGATCAACAAAACTACCTAGCTAGCATGCTCGTTAAGAGTCATCACCACTCCCTAATCTCAAGTACCCAGGGACACAAACACTGCGGAAAGCTGCAGGATCCTCTGCCTAGGAAAACCAGAGACCTTTGTTCACTTGTTTATCTGCTGACCTTCCCTCCACTATTGTCCTATGACCCTGCCAAATCCCCCTCTGCAAGAAACACCCAAGAATGATCAATTAAAAAAAAAAAAAAAAAGTAAAACTAAAAAAAAAATAAAACACACACACACACAAAAAAAACTACCTAGCTAACCAGAGAACTGTGAGAAATAATAAATGGCTGTTGTTTCATTTTTTCTTTTTTTATAAAACAAAGTCTTGCTTTGTCACTCACGCTGGAGTGCAACTGCTCAATCAGAGCTCACTGCAGCCTCGACCTCCTGGGCTCAAGTGATCCTTCCACCTCAGCCTCCCTGGTAGCTGGGACTATAGAAGCATGCCACCACGACCAGCTAATTTTCTTCTGCGCAGAGATGGAGTCTCGCTATGTTGCCCAGACTGGTCTTGAACTCCTGGGCTCAGGTGATCCTCCCGCCTCGGCCTCCCAAAAGTGCTGGGATTACAGGCATGAGCCACCATGCCTGGCTGGCTATTGTTTTAAGCCACTAAGTTTTGAGGGATGTTTTCTTACACAGCAAAACCAACCCATGCAGAGCTCTATCTTAGACTCACCTCTACTCTTTTCCTGTATGCTCTCCTCAGGTGACTCCTGTGGTTTTTAAATACCATCTTTACACTCACAACTCTTAAATTAATGAAAACTGTTCTGAACTACAAGTTCATACTCCCAATTTGCCAGTGCCATTTAAGTCCCACAGGCCTCTCAAAGTCTTGTCTTTAAGTTCTCCCAGATTTTCACATCTCAGTAATGATATCCACAGTACAAATAAAAAAAATTGAGGAGGGGGGGTGCTGAATGTCATCCACATCCACAATACTACCCTTTTCTTTATACCCTATAATGACCAGTATTATTGATTTTATTTTCACTTACATTCATCCAATTTTCAAAATCATCATTAACAATCCTACTATAAGTAATCATCACTTTCCTTCCAGGACTAATACATAAACCTTCCAATTGGTCTCCTCCTAGCTTCTATTCCAGTCACCCTATATTTATGATCTATTTAAAAGCCAAATAAAACTTTTAAAAAATCATGAAACATCTGCTAAAAACCCTTCAATAGACTCCCATTGAAAAAATTAAATCCATACTCCTTACAGTGGCCTACAAGGTCCTGAATAATCTACCCCTGCTTATCTCTCCACCTTCATAATTATATCCCCTTACACATTATTCTCCACACCAATCTGCTTCTAGTTTGTGTCATACGCCAACTTCAAAGCCTATACTGACATGTTCCTTCTACAATACGTCTTTCTAATAATCACTTGAATAGCTGACTCACGTCCATCAGATATCACCTTTCAGAAAGGCCCCATACTCCCTCTGTATCACACTAACTTACTTGCATAGCATTCATCACTATCTGATTCTTTGCCTGATATTGTCTCCCAAAAGTTGAGTAGTGCTGTGAAAAAGGGAGACACTCAAACCTTTGCAAATGAGAAAAAAAGTACAATACTGTCATAAATGTTATCAAGAAATAAAATATGCAGAATCCTGACAGTTCATACTTTAATTCTAATCAGTACAACCCTTTCTCCATCTTCTTAGGCTTCCTTTTTAAGTTGAGACTTATAAAATTCAAATGTCACCTCTCGTTCAATGAGACCTTCCCTGTCCCCATAAACTGTAACCCACCCCCTAGAACTCTCAAGCCACCTTTGCTGCTATTTATCCTATAATACTTATCACTTTCTGATGTAGTATTATCATTTACTTCTTTTGTAAACAGACTGCACAACAGCAAAGATTTTTGCAATTTGTTTTCTTCTCTGCTATATCCTCAGTGCCTAGAACGTAACAGACACTTACTGTGTATTTGCTGACTGACTAAACACAGTGGAATAACCATTATTAATCTCTTTAATTCTTTACATACTCATGTAAAAAAAAGTCCAACATAATTTGCTAAAAAGTAACCATTAAATATAAATCCATATATGTGCATAAAAAACACTATATACCGAACTGTTACTTGAAATTTTCTCTAGAGGATATGACTATAGGGGACTTTCAAACAATATAATTCTATATTATAAATTGTTTAAATATATTACACTGATAATCGGGGGTAAAGAGATTTTATAAACTTACCTAATAACATAGGTCCTAAAAGGTATAATGTGCTGCATGACAGCAGGAATATGTAGCCATATTCTAATCTATATAAGAAACATAAAAACAACATTAATGCCTAATATGTGAAATACATATATCTTTCACTAAACTAATGAAAAACAAGAGCATTGGCCAGGCACGGTCGCTCACGCCTGTAATCCCAGCACTTTGGGAGGCTGAGGTGGGCAGATCACGAAGGTCAGGAGTTTGAGATCAGCCTGGCCAACACAGTAAAACCCCGTATCTACTAAAAACACAAAAATTAGCCAGGCATGGTGGCGCGCACCTGTAGTCCCAGCTACTTGAGAGGCTGAGGCAGGAGAATCGCTTGAACCCCCACCCCCGGGGCGGGGAAGAGGATGTGGTGAGCCGAGATTGTGCCACTGCACTCCAGCCTG
Organism: Pan paniscus; assembly: GCF_029289425.2. NCBI lineage: Eukaryota > Metazoa > Chordata > Mammalia > Primates > Hominidae > Pan > Pan paniscus. The sequence continues at coordinate 65,000,288 of NC_073261.2, read as the reverse complement.
GGCAACGGAGCGAGACTCCGTCTCAAATAAAAAACAAAACAAAAACGAGGATCATTTAGTATTCTGCTGCCTCTATAATTACATATATTATCAATTATGAAAAGAGTATAGTACAAAACAGAATTACACATGTATCAGGAAATTTAACCTATATATTATATATCTTATTTTACATGAAGTCTGTCTGAAAAATTAATCTTAGCTTCTTGCTGAAAAGAAAAAACCATCTCTCAAAGTAATATTTCCTTACCAAATAATTCTCTATACCTCTTTGTACAGTAGCATCCCCAATACAAGGCACTGTATTAGTTTTTTAATAAACCATATTAGTTTTTAACTAATCATCTCATCATTCCTTCCTAAAATATTTCAAATTACCCATAATTTCTAGTCATTTCAGTATCTGAAGCAAATATATTTTACAGTCACACACTGATTACAATATCAACAAGTACTTACTAAGTTTACTATAAGTAACTTACAGCTCGACTGAGTTATAATAAAAGTTACAATAAATATTTCATTTTTTCTACACAATATTTTAACATTTATAAATCAAATGTGAATACATTATATAACAGTTTTATTTTCAAAAATAGTAAGAATAAAAATCCTAACCCAACCATCAAACAAAAAACTCTGATATTGAGTCTTGACACAGGCAGGAGATACAAATTAAAAAATCTAGACAGGCGTGGTGGCTCATGCCTATAATCCCAGCACTCTGGGAGATGGTGGCAGGTGGATCACTTGAGGTCAGGAGTTCAAGACCAGCCTGGGCAACATGGCTGAAACCCCATCTCTACCAAAAAAATACAAAAATAAGCCAGGCATGGTGTCACATGTCTGCAGTCCCAGCACTCTGGGAGGTTGAGGTGGGAGATTCGCTTGAACCCAGGAGGTGGAAGTCTCAGTGAGCCAGGATCGCGTCACCGTACTCCACCCTGGACAACACAGCAAGACCATGTCTCAAAACAAAAAAAATTTAAAAATAAAATACATGAATTTGGGAATTCAGAATGTAGGGATTCACTATAATCAAATAAAAGACGTCTATAAAAACCCTGTAGTAAATACTACGTTAATGATGAAATGTTAAAAACTTTGCCTCCTGAGACTAGGAACAAGACAAGGAAGCCTCAATTCCACTTGAACTGAAGGACCTAGACAATATAAGTTAAGAAACTAAATAAAAGGCAAAGGACTAGAAAGAAGAATTTAAAATAATACTCTGAGATAATATAATTATGTAATTAGGAAACCCAAAATAATTATCAGATAAACACTGAAACTAAAGAGTTTAGCAAAACTGCTGCTTAGGTTAATATAAACAAATATGCACACACCTATATATACATACACACAACACCCTATATATGTTCTTTTCTTATTATTTGTTCCTGAGAACAAATAATACGGTTTTCAAAACGATTCCCTTAAGAACAGTATCAAAAATATCATGTGTCTAGGAGTAATCTAACAAGATACACACCTCTACATAAAAAGTTGGAAACTAATCAATTGAAGAACATGTAAATAAGGAGACATTTGCCATATTTATTGTGAAGATAATAGTTCTCCCGAAATTCATCTATAGATTCAGTACAATCCAACAAGGTTTACATGCAGAACTTATGAAACTCATTCAAAGCACAAAGGTCCAAGAATAGCTAAAACTCTCTAAGAAATATGACAAGGAGGCCAGGCGCGGTGGCTCACATCTCACTTTGGGAGGCCGAGGCAGGCAGATCACGAGGTCAGGAGATCGAGACCATCCTGGCTAACATGGTGAAACCCCATCTCTACTAAAAATACAAAAAACTTAGCCGGACGTGGTGGCGGGCGCCTGTAGTCCCAGATACTTGGGAGGCTGAGGCAGGAGAATGGCGTGAACCTGGGAGGCGGAGCTTGCAGTGAGCCAAGATCATGCCACTGCACTCCAGCCTGGGCAACAAAGCAAGACTCTGTCTCAAAAAAAAAAAAAAAAAAAAAGAAATACGACAAGGAGAAGCTGGGTGCAGTGACTCAGGCCTGTAATCCTAGCACTTCAGGAGGCCGAGGTGGGCAGATCACCTGAGGTCAGGAGTTCAAGACCAGCTTGGCCAACATGGTGAAACTGTTTCTACCGAAAACACAAAAACAAATGAGCCAGGTGTGGTGACGCGCACCTGTAATCCCAGCTACTTGGGATGCTGAGACAGGAGAATCACTTGAACCCCAGGAGGTGGAGGTCGCAGTAAGCCGAGATCGTCCCACTGCACTCCAGCCTAGGTGACAAAGTGAGACTCTGTCTCCAAAAAAAAAAAAAAAAGAAATATGACAGGGAGGTAGTACTTGCTTTCCCAGAGAGCAAGACTTCTTGTAAAGCTTCAGTAATTAAGGCAGTAGGCAAAACAGCACAAAATTAAGCAAATAGAATGGTGTACTATGCCAAAGAGCCCAAACCCATGCACATAAAAACATCCGATTTGGCTCATTGTAGTGATGAGGCATGAGTCACCTGTAACAAATACTTCTGGAGGCCAAGATGGAAGGATCACTTCAGGCCACTTCAGGCCAGGAGTTCAAGACTAACCTGTGCAACAAAAGTAGAACTACAGAACAAAGAAGAAATGACTGTCTTTTTGACAGTGTTAGGAACACTGGATAACTGTATGAAAAAGAAAATGAATCTTAATCCCTTCTGAAACTATAAATAAAAATGTATTGCAGTTGAATAGATCAAAATATGAAAGGTAAAGCAATAATACTTGTTTCCTGATCAAGGTAAGCAAGAAAAAAGTTTTCAAAAAAAACAACAACTTTGGCCGGGCACGGTGGCTCACACCTGTAATCCCAGCACTTTGGGGAGCCGAGGCAGATGAATCACAAGGTCAGGAGATCGAGACCATCCTGGCCAACATGGTGAAACCCCATCTATACTAAAAATACAAAAAATTAGCTGGGCGTGGTGGCAAGTGCCTGTAGTCTCAGCTACTTAGGAGACTGAGGCAGGAGAATCGCTTCAACCCAGGAGGTGGATGTTGCAGTGAGCTGAGATCAAGCCACTGCACTCCAGCCTGGCAACAGAGCGAGACTCCATCTAAAAACAAACAAAAAAAAACTTTGTAAGTATCTTCATCGCCTTAGAGTGAAAAATGACTTTTTCAACCAAAAATGAAAACCTTAACCATAAAGAAAAATGACAAACTGTACAACATGAAGCTTGATGAATAATATTTCTTCAACACAAGAGTGAAAAGCAACACGAGAGTGGAAGATATTGGCAATACATATATCAAACAAAACACTTCTACCTAAAAAGACGTCTATCTAAAACACACAAGGAAATTCTAAACATCAGCAAGAAAAAGACAATCCAATTTTGCAAATGGGCAAGAGATTTAAACAGGTACTTCGCAAAAAAAAATCCAAATAAGTAATATGCCTATGAAAAGGTGCTGATTCTCATTAGTCGTTACAAATATATAACAGGCTAGGTGCAGTGGCTCACCCCTGTAATCCCAGCACTTTGGGAGGCTGAGGCAGTCAGATCACTTTGAGGTCAGGAGTTCGAGACCAAGCTGGCCAAACATAGTGAAATCCCATCTCTACTAAAAGTACAAAAAATTTAGCCAGGCTTGATAGTAGGTTCCTGCAATCCCAGCTACTTGGAAAGCTGAGGCAAGAGAATCGCTTGAACCCAGGAGGTGGAGACTGCAGTGAGCCAAGATCGCACCACTGCACTACATCCTGGGCAACAGAGCAAGACTCCATCTCAAAAAAACAACAACAAATGTGTGTGTGTGTGTGTGTGTATATATGTATGTATGTATATATTTTTATATATACACACATATATAAAATATATATTTTTATATATACACACATATAAAAATGTATATATTTTTATATATACACACATATATAAAAATGTATATATTTTTATATATACACACATATATAAAAAATATATATTTTTATATATACACACATATATAAAAATATATATTTTTATATATACACATATATAAAAATATATTTTTATATATATACACATGTAAAAATATATTTTATATATACACATGTAAAAATATATTTATATACACATGTAAAAATATATTTTTATATATACACATATGTAAAAATATATATTTTTATATATACACATATGTAAAAATATATATTTTTATATATACACATATGTAAAAATATATTTTTATATATACACATGTAAAAATATATTTATATATATATACACACACTCACACACACACACACACACACACACACACATACATATATATATATAAATATAAAAAAAAGGCCAGGTGGAGTGGCTCATGCCTGTAATCCCAGGACTTTGGAAGGCCAAGGATGGAGGATGCTTGAGCTCAGGAGTTTGAGATCAGCCAGGACAATATGGCAAAACCCCACATCTGCTTAGCGGGGCATGGTGGCACACACCAGCTATGCAAGAGGCTGAGGTGGGAAGATCGCCTGAGCCCAGGAAGTGGAGGTTGCAATGAATTGAGATCACCCCAATGCGCTCTGGCCTGGGTGACAAGAGTAAGACACTGTCTCAAAAAATAATAAAATCACAATGAGCTACTACTATAAATCCATTAGAAATCTATAAAAAACCAAGTCAACACTTGGCAAGGATATGCAACTAGGGGAACTCTCACAGACCTGACAGAAGTATAAATTAATACAACCACCTAAGGAAACCATAGGTTTAACACCCAAGTTTGAAAATATGCATACTCGAGGGGATGTGGGGGTACAGGGGAGTTTAAAAAAAAAAAAAAAAAGGTTGGGCATGGTGGCTCACACCTGTAATTTCCGCACTTTGGGAGGCCGATGCAGGCGGATCACAAGGTCAGCAGATCGAGACCATCCTAGCTAACACGGTGAAACCCTGCCTCTACTAAAAATACAAAAAATTAGCCAGGCATGGTGGTGGGCGCCTGTAGCCCCAGCTACTCAGGAGGCTGATGCAAGAGAACGGTGTGAACCCGTGAGGCAGAACTTGCAGTGAGCTGAGATCACGCCACTGCACTCCAGCCTGGGCGACAGAGCAAGACTCCATCTCAGAAAAAGAATATATATATATATGTACACACACACACACACACACAAACACCCTGATAAGACATTTACTTCTAGATATACATCCAAATTAAATGCACACACATGTTCACCAAAACACACATAGAAGAATGCTGACACCCATACGAACTGTAATAACCTAAATGTCCATCACCAGTAAAATAAATTGGTATATTTTAAAAGATAATTCAACAATAAAAATGAACATACATGCAATATAAATTTCGGCATTTAAAAAAAGCAACCAGGCATGAAAGAATGCATAGTATGTGATTCCATCTGCATGGTGAAAACAGACAAAACCAAATTATAGTGTTTAGGGATATAAGATTAGGTGATAAAACTTTTTTTTAAAAAAAGCAGGAGAATGATCAGCATTAAAGGATGAATTGTGTTTATTTTTAAAGGAGAAGAGATGGAATAGTTAGTGGCCTGAGGACTCATAAGGTAGGCTTCTGGGGAGTTGACAATGTTCTGTTTCTTGGTTTGAGTGATGGTTAAACGAATATTTGCTTTGATAAATCACTGAGCCACATGTTATCACTTTGTGTACGTTTCTTTATGAATGTTATTTTTCAAATTTTAACAGAAGGTTAAAAATCCTATTTTATACAAGATACATCGGAGGGCATAGTTATATCTTTTATTTTAGAATACACAGACACAAGTGATTAAAAATTTCAATTAAAAAACAGCAAATGAAGAAAAATGTCAATACAAGAAAAAATTTTAATACAAGGAAGAGCTACCATTTACTAAGTCCTTAATATTCCCATTGTGATAAATGAGAAAAGTAATGCTTATAAAAGTAATGAAAACAAAATTACATACTATGCAACAGAGGTACAATTCAAACCTAGGATTGTATCATTATAAAAATCAGCATTCTTTAACACTACTATAGATCCCAACATCATAAAAACCAAATTCCATATGCTATTAATCCTACAGTGTGCCCTTTATCATTTTTTTTAAGTTTTGAGCTTTTCAGGTTTCCTTCTCCCCACCCCCTGCTTAGTGCTAATGGAATTCTAGCAGCCCTCCTAACCTTTTAACCTAGGTTAAAACTCTCAGAAATAGGGAAAAAAAGAAAAAAAAAGTTCCTTGCTCCCTTTAACTGCAGAAAAACAGCGTTCTGCATCAAACCTAGTTCTGACAAAGTGCAAAGTGGCATCATGAAAACTTAATTTCCTATTCTCCTATCTAGTAAAGAGATATCAAAAAATATGTAATCCTACCCTAGTTTCTGATATTAAACAGTGTTTGCTAGTATATTTGTAAAAAGCAGTCTTAGGACACTGAACATTCAGAAATTGCTATTGTGTTCCCCTATACGTTACTTAAGCCCTACAAGCTTGTACCTTTGACTAAAGTATATTTTGTGTGAAGTTCTTTTTATTAATCCTCATTTGCACTTCTTTCTACTCCATAATAAAATAAACCCCTTGTCTCTACTGGATTATTTATAAATTAATAAAAGGTGTTATGTATGAAATGACAAACTCAGGCAAAGAGCTGAGGGCTGAGGAAGGATACTGTAAGCTAAAACCAAGTGTAACTCAACAAAAGTGAGATTAACTTCCATTTGGGTCTCAGTGGAGAAACTTGGACGCCTCCATGTTCTATTTCTCTAAGCTGTGTTAAATGTTAGTAAGCTGCATTCGCAAAGTAAGAAAACTACATAAAAAGCTGCATTTGCAAAGTAAGAAAACTACATAAAGATCTTTGTTGTTTTCTTGTGGGTACAGCTGTTATTAAAGAACGGATCCATATAATAGGTGGAATAATATTTGTGCAAACTGAGAAATCTCCTAAAACTCAGAGCTAGTTAAGAACTGCTGAAGTTCTAGTTAAGAATCTGCTAAAGTTTTTGAGATTGAAACAAATGTATGGGCTTGACGTTATTATCAGATTTGAACCTTAATCTGATAAGGTAAGAATTTCCTTTCTTTGTTGATAATTCAAATCCAGAGCAGAGTGAGTTTTCCCGAGATGAAATTTCAGGATTCTAGATTCAGGTTCCGAAAAAAAAACTCACCAGCCAGGCGCGGTGGCTCACACCTGTAATCCCAGCACTCTGGGAGGCTGAGGTGGGGGCATCGCAAGGTCAAGAGATTGAGACCATCCTGGCCAACATGGTGAAACCCCATCTCTACTAAAAATACAAAAATTAGCTGGGCATGGTGGTGCGTGCCTGTAGTCCCAGCTACTCGGGAAGCTAAGGCAGGAGAATCGCTTGAATCTGGGAGGCGGAGGCTGAGGTGAGCAGGGATCATACCACTGCACTCCAGCCTGGTGACAGAGCGAGACTCCAGCTCAAAAAAAAAAACGAAAAAATAACACTCACCATCTGACAAAGTTACCTTGCCTCAGTAAGAGTGAGGAAATCAGCCGGGTGCAACGGCACACACCTGTAATCCCAGCACTTTAGGAGGCCAAGGCGGGCGGATCATTTGAGCCCAGGAGTTCAAGACCAGCCTGGGGAACATGGTGAAACACTACCTCTACCAGAAACACAAAAATTAGCCAGTCTCAAAATAAATATATAGCTTTTTCTTTAAGTGAGGAGGAAATCATACTAGAAAATAAACAGAATGGGATCATTTCCTGAGTCCCAGGAAATGCTATAAACATGTTCTCTTCTGAATGTGTGATTTAGTATAATAAATTGAGAAAAAGAAGTATTCAGTAACGTTAGTCCGTATCTTTCCTGCCACAAAAGTGATTTATGAGTTATTTTCTTTTCTTTACAAACGGCTGCCCTAAAATCTAATACTATTTTTTTCATTGTTAAATATAGTTCTACTCATTCCTGTGAAATTCAGAGATTCCCAAATAGAGACCTCACCCTATTGAAGCCAAAACACCATGGCTAAACAAGCTGCCCACTTCGCAAGAAAAGGAATAGACATACAAAAATGATCAGGGTTTATACAATGACCCACTAGAGGAAATTACTATGAAATAAATAAAGCACAGCTTCTGTAGCAAGCTTGATTACAAAAAGAACTCTAAGCTCTTAATGTACACTAAAATATTAACCATATAAAAGAAATTAGCTTGCAGAGAGCCAATCTACAATATTTTTTATAAGGAAAAGATGCCTATTAAAGAGTTACTCCATTGAGTTATTATTCTCAGAAAATTAACAAACACAGATTATATAGTATTATAGTATTACGGTGTTCAAAATATATATTAATTTAAATAGTATAACTTTGCTTTAATGGCCTCAGTTGAGTTGCAAGATAAAGAAAACTACGCAGATTGACAACAGCCCACCAATTAGCAGTCATAAAAGGGCTGAAGAGAAAGATAAAACAGAATATAAGCCTAAACCTTTCTATTTAGTAAAGGATAACTGCACAGGTTGGGCAACAGCGTAACCCCATCTCTACAAAAACAATTTTTAATTTAGCCAGGCGTGGTGACATGCACCTTTAGTCCCAGGTACTTGGGAGGCTGACATGGGAGGGAGGTTTGCTTGAGCCTGGGAGGTCAAGGCTGCAGTCAGCTGCTACTACCGCACAGCAGAACTCTCTCTCAAAAACAAAAACAAAACAAAGGCCGGGTGCGGTGGCTCAAGCCTGCAAGCCTGTAATCCCAGCACTTTGGGAGGCCGAGGTGGGCGGATCACGGGAGGTCAGGAGTTCGAGACCAGCCTGGACAACATGGTGAAACCCCGGGTCTACTAAAAATACAAAAATTAGCTGGGTGTGGTAGCGTGCACTAGTTATCCCAGCTACTAGGGAGGCTGAGGCAGGACAACTGCTTGAACCCAGGAGGTGGATGCTGCAGTGAGCCAAGATGGTGCCACTGCACTCTAGCCTGGGTGACGGAGTGAGACTCTGTCTCAAAAAAATGGATAAAGTAAGGAAGAAAAAACCCTGTAAACGATAACTTTTAAAGATATAGTAATAAAGTCTTTAACAAGCTTTCCATACTAGACTGTTAAACAAGAATTAGTACAAATAAATTCAAGAAACAGTTTAATCCAGGTTTATGTAATATTCCTGATTAAGTAAACCCTTTGATAATTTGGTGTTTCAAAATTATATGCCCTCTCCAAAATTACCACAGTGTAAAATAAAAATGTTATCCCAGCATTCCAGTTAACTAAATTGAGATACTTTCTCTCAGAGAATGCCAAAGTACATAAAACTTTCTATCAAACAAATAAGTTCAATCAGAATAACAGGATCACTTAGGTATTTAGTAACAACCGAAGTTAGTAAAAGCCACCAGTTACTACACACTTTATATGTCAAGTGTTACATTATGAGCTTAAAATCTTTCTCATTTTAAACCTCAAAACAATCCTCTAAAGTAGATGGATACCATCATCATTCCCATTTTGCAAATTAAAAAAATTAAGGCTCAGATCATGCAAAGTGGCTCACGCCTGTAATCCCAGCACTTTAGGAGGCTGAGGCAGGAGGATCACCTGAGGTTAGGAGTTTGAGACCAGCCTAGCCAACATGGTGAAACCCAATCTCTATTAAAAATACAAAAATTAACCAGGCATGGTGGCATACGCCTGTAGTCCCAACTACTCGGGAGGCTGAGGCAGGAGAATCACTTAAATCTGGGAGACGGAAGTTGCAGTGAGCCAAGATCGTGCCACTGCACTCCAGCCTGGGCAACAGAGCCAGACTCCGTCTAAAAAAAAAAAAAAAAAGGCAACATTATTAACCTACATGCTACACTACTACTATATGTAATACTTTCAACCTATCAGAATGGGTGGAATTTTTTAACTAAAAATGACCTTGATAATAATCATTTATTACCAATTTTAGTAATGTCAGTGCTGTTTCCAATGTACCGCATCACTGCAAAGCACACAGCATTGGAAACAATGCAACAAAATATTTGGTTGAGTCACTTTTCACCCAATATTTTTATTTTATAGATAATTTAAATATCTGATATTAGCTACTAATTAAGGTAATTCCATTACACAAAATTTCAGGGTTTGGTAAAGGTACACTGAACTTTTGCTTTACCAATTTTTTAAATTATGACCAGAATAGGTTATTAAAGGATGAATTTTAATATACAGGTATTTAAAAGTATCTTTCTTTCCGGGCCAGGCACAGTCGCTCACGCCTGTTATCTCAGCACTTTGGGAGGCCAAGGTGGGTGGATCATGAGGTCAGGAGTTTGAGACCAGCCTGGCCAACAAGTACTCAAAATACAGAAATTAGCCGGGCATGGTGGTTCGTGCCTGTAGTCCCAGCTACTTGGGAAGCTGAGGCAGAAGAATCGCTTGAACCCAGGAGGAAGAGGGTGCAGTGAGCTGAGACTGCACCACTGCACTCCAGCCTGGGGAACAAAGTGAGACTCTGTCTCAAAAAAATAAATAAAAGTATCTTTCTTTCCATATCCACTGTGCTTCACAGTAAAACTGATACTCACAGGATACAGAAGAATTACCTTATTTTCAAAGGTAAGAAGAAATGTTACAATCTTCATGTGTAAGAGGATTCAGGCATACTATAATAGTAACCTAGGCAAGCATCATTTAAAGTAACCAATAACCTAAAAAGTCAAAAATTTCCCAGGACAGAATCCCAGGCAGAGCAAGTTTAAAATGGCCTGGGCAACATGGTAAAACTCTGTCTCTAAAAAAAGTACAAAAATTCAGCCAGGCACAGTGGTGCACACCTCTACTCCCAGCTACTCAGGAGGGTGAGGTGGGAGGATCACCTGAGCCCAGGAGGTCGAAGCTACAGCCTAGACAACGGAGTGAGACCCTCTCTCTCAAAAAAAAAAAAAAAAAAAATAAGTTAAAAAATGAAAATTAGCAAAAGTTTTATGCAGTCACCTATCTTAGATAAAATAGATAATTATAGATAGCCATGACCCCTTTTAGCTTTAAAACAGGTAACTTAATTTTATTCAAATTCTAATCTTAATAATAAAGATCGTTAAAACGTTTCTGTACTCATTTTGTCAAAATCAAAAAAAATTACACATGCAAATCATTCAAAACCTTCCTTTTCAGAGCATAAAATTCATGTTACTGATATGCTAGACATTGCTCCCAAAATTAAGATCAATTCAAAACAATACTTACATTAGACACAACTGTAATAAACGCATGTGCTATAAGAAATGGCAAAGTTTCAGGAGTTCCATATTCAAAGCAATCCTTCATGAGAGAAAGGCCATTTTTCCCACAAAACAAACATACATAACGAAGCAAATGCAATGGTACTTCTACATCCTGGGAAAATAAAGAAAACATGTCATTATTTGAAAACGTACAAATAATTTTTATCTTATCAGCAATACTGGAAAGATACTGATGAGAAACTCAAAAGACATATATAAATAATAAAACATATGGATGAGGCTTTGTTAAAAAAATAAAATTTTCCATAAAAGAATAAAAAAGGTAAACACTTACATTCATATCACAGAATGCCCCTAATATGTTACTTTCTTGAGTTGATATATCCTAATTAAAAAAAAAAGCAAGTAAAATTAGGTTACAACTACTAACCTTTAAAAAATACAATTCTATAAAAGACTGATTTTATAAAAACCGAATAAACAGATTATTTTGCAATTACTCCTGATAAGCAGTGATACTCCTAACTGAAGCTAATAGGATTCAGCTCTAAGGTGTATTTTAGTCCTCCTTTGAGTAGAAGCCATTCCACAGTACATACTACACACTATTTTGCCTTATTAAACATTAAGTAATCTTGCCTTAAAAAAATCAATGTTTAAAATCCCAGCACTTTGGGAGGCCGAGGCGGGTGGATCACCTGAGGTCAGGAGTTCAAGATCAGCCTGACCAACATGGTAAAACCTTGTCTCTACGAAAAATAAAAAAATTGTCAGTGTGGTGGCGGGCACTTGTAATACTCAGGAGGCTGAGGCATGAGAATGGCTTGAACCTGGGAGGCAGAGGTTGCAGTGAGCTGAAATCACGCCATTACACTCCATCCTGGGTGACAGAGCAAAACTGTCTCAAAAAAAAAAAAAAAAAGGTTTAAAATAAAACTCAAGGTAATTCTGATCAAAATACATGATAGTTAAGTGGTTTTTGTTTCGAAGTTTCTCAACAAACTTTTTCATGATTTTTGAAACTGCTTTGGAATTCCCTAGAGGTATACTGAAGAGTTACACGCGCTTCCATTGCGTAAGATTTCAACTGCCTAAAAGCACAGTTATCCATTGTTGGTGAGTATAAGTTCGTATGAACTTTTTGGAAGGCTATTTGGCAATATCCTTCAATATTTAAAATACACATTGCCTTTGACCCAGCAATTCTAGCTTTTTGTTCTAAGGAACTAATCATACTAGTACTGGAAAATATACGCATAACGATGCTCATTAACCCACAATTAGAAACAACTGACATCCATCAATTTGATGGCTAAATGAATGGCATAACCATTCCAGCTAATTTTTTTTTTTTTTTTTTTAGACGGAGTCTCGCACTGTCGCTCAGGCTGGAGTGCAGTAGCATGATCTCGGATCACTGCAAGCTCTGCCTCCTGGGTTCACGCCATTCTCCTGCCTCAGCCTCCTGAGTAGCCGGGATTACAGGCGCCCATCACCATGCCGGGCTAATTTTTTGTATTTTTAGTAGAGACAGGGTTTTACCGTGTTAGCCAGAATGGTCTCGATCTCCTGACCTCGTGATCCACCCGCCTCGGCTTCCCAAAGTGCTGGGATTACAGGCATGAGCCACCTCGCCCAGTCCTAACTCTTAAAAATAATAAGGTGAAAAAGGCATGAGGGATCTTTGGGGGATGATGGAAATACTCTAAAATTAGAAAGTGATGATGGCTGCACAACTCTGTAAATCTACTGAAAATAAACTGTATACTTTAATCAAGTGATTTTTAAGGTTACATCTTTAAAATGCTGTCTGAAAATAAGGTAGAATCTTACATACAGACAAAACACCTGTTACATTTCTGAAAGAAAATTTATGATCATGATCTGATGTTCATAATTTTTACGTTTGGAAATATCTCAACTTTTTTGAGAAGAGAATGAAGAAAAAAGAGAAGTTCAAAGGCCTTTCAAAGTTTGTATTTTGTATATTCTGTATTTAATTTCTCACACTGAGGCCGGGCATGGTGGCTCACGTATGTAATCCCAGCACTTTGGGAGGCCAAGGTGGGCAGATCATTTGAGGTCAGGAGTTCTAGACCAGTCTGGCCAACATACTGAAACCCTGTCTCTACTAAAAATACAAAAATTAGCCAGGTGTGATGGTAGGCACCTGTAATCCCAGCTACTTGGGAGGCTGAGGCAGGAGAACTGCTTGAACCCAGGAGGTGGAGGTCGCAGTGAGTCATGATTGCACCACTGCACTCCAGCCTGGGAGACAAAATGAGGCTCCATCTAAAAAAAAAAAAAAAAAAAAAGCATGCTGAAAAGATTGCTTTTGGCCAGGCCCGGTGGCTCACACTTAGAATCCCAGCACTTTGGGAGGCCAAGGCCGGCGAATCACTTGAGGTCAGGAGTTCAAAACCAGCCTGGCCAACATGGTGAAACCGCTTCTCTACTAAAAATACAAAAACTGGCTGTGTGCAATGGCTCACGCCTGTAATCCCAGCACTTTCAGAGGCCGAGGAGGGCGGATCATGACGTCAGGAGATCAAGACCATCCTGGACAACATGGTGAAACCCCATCTCTACTAAAAATACAAAAATTAGCTGGGCGTGGTGGCACACACCTGTAGTCCCAGCTCCTTGGGAGGCTGAGGCAGTAGAACTGCCTGAACCCAGGAGACGGAGGCTGCAGTGAGCTGAGATCGTGCCACTGAACTCTAGTCTGGGTGACAAAGCAAGACTTCATCTCAAAGAAAAAAAAAAAGAAATTAACCAGGGGTGATGACACACGCCTGTAATCCCAGCTGCTCAGCAGACTAAGGCACAAGAATTACTTGAACCCGCGTGGGGGAGGGGGGTTGCAGTGAGCCAAGATTGCACCAATGCACTCTATCTTGGGCAACAGAGCAAGACTCCGCCTCCAAAAAAAAGATTGCTTTTAGGTTGAGTGCAGTGGCTCACACCTATAATCCCAGCACTGTGGGAGGCTGATTGCTTGAACCCAGGAGTTCAAGACTAGCCTCGTACTCACGGGCGAGACCCAATCTCTATTAAAAATTTTTAAAAATTAGCCAGGCATGGTGGTGCGTGTCTGTTGTCCCAGATACTCAGGAGGCTGAGGCGGGAGGATTGCATGAACTTGGGAGGTCTAGGCTGCAATGAGCCATGTTCATGCCACTGCACTCGATCATGAGTGACAGAGTGAGACCTGGTGAAAGAGGAGGAGGAGAGAGATGGGGGAGGACAGAAAGAGAGGGAGAAAAGGGGGGTGGAAAGGGTAAGGGAGGAGGAGGGGAAAGTGGGGGAAGGACGGAGAAGCGGGGGAAGGAGGCGGAAGCAGGGGAAGGAGGCGGAAGCGGGAAGAGGGGAAAGTCGGGGGGAGGGAGAAAGGGGAGGGAGAAAAGGGAAGGAGAAAGAGGGAAGAGAGAGAAAATAACTGCTTTTATGATCAGAAAGCTAGCTAGAAACTTTCATCTGAAAAAAGCTACCAAAGAAACCCATTCATCATTGCCATCACCTATTTTAGATATTTAAGTTACACTGCTGAAATAAAGTCTGAAAATCATGGATTGAAAGCAATCATACAGAACTCAGAACATTTCAAAATAAACAAAAAATGTCATTAGAGAAATCAAGTCTCAAAGTAAGTGTACTAAACCTCCTAAATCCACTCCTGGCTATGACAACCGGGGCCAGAGGTGAAGCTTTGTGTTAATCTCAACGAACTTTTTCATGGTCTTCAAAAAGTCCAGAATTTAAGACCTCCTGTGGTATTGTTAAATACAGAATCATGGACCAGGTGAACCATGCTAGAATCTTAGAGCCACGATTTCTAGTGCCTAACATGGGCACAGCTAAAAAATCTCCTAACGGCCGGTGCAGTGGCTCATGCCTGTAATCCCAACACTTTGAGAGGCCTAGGTGGGTGGATCACGAGGTCAGGAGTTCAAGACCAGCCTAACATGGTCTCTACTAAAACTACAAAAATTAGCTGGGTGTGGTGACGCATGCCTGTAATCCCAGCTGCTCAGGAGGCTTCAGCCTCCTGAGAATTGCTTGAATCCCGGAAGGCGAAGGTTGCAGTGAGCTGTTATCATGCCACCGCACTCCAGCCTGGGCAACAGGATCAAAACTCCGTCTCAAAAAAAAAAAAAAAAAATCGAGTTCTATCCTGGTATGCAGTGTTACTCAGATTTGATTACATCTATTTTGGTGATTCAGGGGAACTGTTTTGCCACTCTATTTCCAATATGAATACATAAAGCTAGCATCCTAAAATGTTATAATCTCACTTTTTAAGTAGTATATAAAACATTAACACAGATCTATAGGTTAAAAAAAACACTAAGAAGAACACTAGGAAGTCTCATTAAAAGACGAATTAACGGTCCCGGGCGCGGTGGCTCACGCCTGTAATTCCCAGCACTTTGGGAGGCCGAGGCAGACGGATCACGAGGCCAGGAGTTGGAGACCACCCTGTCCAACACAGTGAAACCCCGCCTCTACTAAAAACACAAAAAAATTAGCCAGGCGTGGTGGCGGGTGCCTGTAATCCCAACTACTCGGGACGCTGAGGCCGGTGAATCGCTTGAACCTGAGAGGCAGAGGTTGCAGTGAGCCGAGATCACGCCACTGCACTCCAGCCTCGGCAACAGTGCGAGACACTGTCTCCAAAAAAAAAAAAAAAAAAAAAAAAGCTGTATTAACAGTATTTTTCAAAAGTTCTTATTTTAGGTAATCGCTGAGAAAGGCTTTAATAAACTTATCAATGATTTTTAAAGTCTTGCATTTTTTTCCCTCAAAAACCTCCCATTTACTACAAGAGTTGATCCCATCCTATTTATAGCAGAGAAATTTGGTTATTTTAAAAGAGAAAACAGAGAGAAATAAATGAGTAACTATACAGGAAAGGCAAATGTTTTTTTTTTTTTTTTTTTTTTTTTTTGGAGATGGAGTCGCATTCTGTTGCCCAGGTTGGAGCGGCACCATCCCGGCTCACTACAAGCTCCGCCTCCTGGGTTCACGCCATTCTCCCGCCTCAGCCTCCCCAGTAGCTGGGACTACAGGCACCCGCCACCACGCTCAGCTAATTTTTTCTATTTTTAGTAGAGACAGGGTTTCACTGTGTTAGCCAAGATGGTCTTGATCTCCTGACCTTGTGATCCACCCGCCTCGGCCTCCCAAAGTGCTGGGATTACAGGTGTGAGCCACCGCGCCCGGCCAGAGGAAAGGCAATTCTATGTAAATTAAGAAAATGCTGCTCCATGATCAAACCATGAAGAACTCAATGTCTCAAAATTTTTGCTTAAAAGGAACTCAGTGATGTTGGAATTAGTAGTGATAATTGTACAACGTTGGTATTATTCTAAAAAATACTAAATTGACTGGGCGTGGCAGCTCATCTTATAATCCCAGTACTTTGGGAGGCTGAGGCAGGAAGATTGCCCAAAGCCAGGAGCTCAAAGCCAGCCCAGGCAACAGAGCAAGACCCTGCCTCCTCAAAAAAATTCAAAAACTAGCTAGGCATGGTGGCATGCACCTGTACTCCCAGCTACTTAGGACACTGAAGCTGAAGGGTTACTTGAGTCCAGGAGTTCAAGGCTACAATGAATCATAATTGTGCCAGTGTACTCCTCCAGCCTGAGTGACAGAGGAAGACCCTGATTCAAAAATTAAAAAATAAGTCAAGGTGCGGTAGCTTACGCCTGTAATCCCAGCATTTTGGGAGGCCGAGACAGGCAGGTCACAAGATCAAGAGATTGAGACCATCCTGGCCAACATGGTGAAACCCTGTCTCTACTAAAAATACAAAAATTAGCTGGGCGTTGTGGGTGCGCGCCTGTAGTCCCAGCTACTTGGGAGGCTAAGGCAGGAGACTCGCCGGAACCCAGGAGGCAGAGGTTGCAGTGAGCCGAGATCGCGCCATTGCACTCTAGCCTGGTGACCAAGCAAGACTCTGTCTCAAAAAAAAAAAGAAAAAAGAAAACCTTCATGTATATATTTAATCTGTCTGATTATACCATACGTATATTTAACATAAATGCAGTGGTTTCTCTCCTTTCTACTTTTTTAAAGATAGGGTCCCACTCTGTCATGCAGAGGCATGATCATAGCTCACTGCAGCCTTGACCTCCTGGCTCAAGTGATCCTTCTGCCTCAGCTTCCCAAGTAGCTGGGACTACAGGCATGTACCACTACGCCCAGTTAATTTTTTTTTCTTTTGTAAAGATGAGCTCTTGCTATGTTGCCCAGCCTAGACTTGAACTCCTGGCCTCAAGTGGTCCTCTTGTCTTGGCTTCCAAAAATGCTGGGATTACAGGTGTGAGCCACTGTACCTGGCCCTTTTTTTTTTTTTTTTGAGACAGAGTCTCACTCTGTCACCTAGGGTGGAGTGCAGTGGCACGATCTCAGCTCACTGCAAGCTCCGCCTCCTGGGTTCATGCCATTCTCCTGCCTCAGCCTCCAGAGTAGCTGGGACTACAGGCACCCGCCACCACGCCCTGCTAATTTTTTTTTTTTTTTTTTGTATTTTTAGTAGAGACAGCGTTTTACCGTGTTAGCCAGGATGGTCTCGATATCCTGACCTTGTGATCCACCTGCCTCAGCCTCCCAAAGTGCTGGGATTACAGGCGTGAGCCACCGCGCCCGGCCCATTTTTATAATCTTTTCCCCTATACTTAGAAAAAAACTTACAACACTAGAGCAATTATCTCATTTCACAGAATTACACATAATTATTCAGGATAAAAAATGCAACTAGCATGGCAAGGCACTGTGGCTCATGCCTGTAATCCCAGCACTTTGGAGGCCAAGGCAGGAGGATCACCTCAGGCCACAAGTTCGAGACCAGGCTGGTCTCGATAAACCCCATAAACACAGATAAACCCCATCTCTTAAAAAAGTAATAATAAAATAAAAATAAACTTAGCCAGGTACTGTAGTGAATGCCTAGTGTCCAAGCTACTCAGGAGGCTGAGGTGGGTGGATCGTTTGAGCCCAGGAATTCAAGGTTATGATGACCAATGATCACACCACCGCACTCCAGCCTGGGAGACAGAGCAAGACCCTGTCTCTTAAGGGGAAAAAAATAAAAACTAGGCCATTCCCCCTTTTGATCCTGAATTAGTACTACTTATGTCCAATTACCGAACCTTTTAAAATATCAGCTTTGATGGGGACAATAGGAAAGAGAAGAAGGAAGGGAGACAGAAGGAGTGGCTCCAAGTTCCCATACTATTTAGAATACAGTAATTAGTTCAAAATGATTTAGAAGTAGTGCAGTAGAGTAAGACCCGGATTCTAGGACTCTTCTCAGCAATATGCCCAATCAAATCTTTTAACCTCTGTAGGCCAGTTGCTTCTTCTATAAAATAAAAGTGTTGAGTAGGTTTCTAAAGACACAGCTATCAAAATACTAACACATGAGTTTTGAATCTTGTCCTCCTAAGAATTTTGGCTAAGTTGTGCCTCTTTAAAAAATATTAACGAAAAATCAAAATCAAAGGCTTAAGAAAGAATAGCACAGCAGTACAAAGAAAAGACTAGATGGACAATTTCCTCAAAGAAAAGTGGGATAAAAATCTCTAGTAAGTTGTATTACATTTCATAATAATTTGTTTGCTTTAAAATAACTGTGTATATACATACAAATTTATACATATATATAATTTTATAACATGTATGCTACCAAGTCTTTGATCTAAGACCATTTGAAACAGTTGACCCTTACCACATTTAATTAAATGGCCACTGGGATAGAAACTAGAAATTTTAGAGCACTTGTAACAGATCATTATTAAGATAATAGAAACCTCGGAAACAACTATTACGAAAAGAAAATTAAAGAGGCACATATCTAATATATTAATAGAATTTGGTATAAGGAGGTAACTCCTTTATTATCTCTATGGGTTTTTTTGTCAGAATTTTCCTCGAAGACCTCAAAAAACCACTGCTTTCAACCAAGTAGTAACATAAAATACTCAATAATAATAATAACAAAGTACTTTAAAACAAAGTACAGGAGTGTAACTATGCCTACATTTAGAGATTACCATTTTTGAAAACAGGAAAGAAAAAACACTGATGAGCAAGTTTATTTTAGAAGCAGCAGACTCAGTATTACTTATATAGTTCTATATCATTAAGAAATTTTTAATTGGAAAAAATTTCTGTGAATTTCACATATCTAAGTCCCTAACGAAACTATTTTCAGCATCTTTCAGTTACCAAGTTAAGATATTAAAGCACTATGTAGATGGTGTTTATGTAGATTAAATATTTCAAGTTTGCCTGATGGGACTTTCTTTTGTTGAAAAAAGATTACTTTTTCAGAATATTTAATATATTTTATATCATGTAAGAGATTATTTAAGTTTCTATACTAGAAGATCACAGGCTAAGATTTTTAGAAAACAGAGCACAATCTGCTTTTAAACACTCTTTCCCCCCCACCCAGAGCAGGAGTGAGTGAAAGTTTACCAAAAAGATTTAGAGGCTGGGCGCAGTGGCTCACGCCTGTAATCCCAGCACTTTGGGAGGCAGAAGCGGGCGGATCACGAGGCCAGGAGATCGAGACCATCCTGGCTAACAGGGTGAAACCCCATCTCTACTAAAAAATACAAAGAAAAAAATTAGCCGGGCATGGTGGCGGGCACCTGTAGTCCCAGCTACTCAGGAGGCTGAGGCAGGAGAATGACGTGAACCCGGGAGGCGGAGCTTGCAGTGAGCCGAGATCACGCCACTGCACTCCAGCCTGGGCGACAGAGCAAGACTCTATCTCAAAAAAAAAAAAAAAAAAAAAGCTTTAGAACAGTAAGTAAAGGAGGACAGAAAGTACAACTTGCAAGAGGGCCAAGTAGGTGACTTGTGTGCCTGATTTAAAATATTCTTACGAAGAATTCTAACAGGGAAAATATCTGCCCTCAAGCTATGTTTTCAAATAAGTCTCCATTCGACATGAAAATATCCCAGTAAAGGACTATTATTTCCCAGATGAAGAAAGAGAGGTATAAAGGTTACAGAACAAATAAGCTAGAGAAAAGAGACAGATAAAAAACAAACAAAAAAAAGTCATAGATTCTCTAATGGCCATAATTCTTCATATTCCAGGATGCACAGGAAACAATGTGTAAGATATAAAATGAAATTTTACCTCTCCTCCCCCCAGCAATGGAGTCTACTTCACTACCCCTTTGAATCTGGGCTGCCCTTGTGAATCGCTTCAAGTAACAGAAAGCAGCACAATAGAATATGGCAGAATTATACTTGTGACTGTATCATAAGAAGTCTTACAGCTCCTACTTTTGCCTTCCTGGAGCACTGCTAAGACTACTATTTAAGGAAGCCAATCTACCCTAGTGGAAAATAAGCCATGTGGAGAAAATACAAGGAGCCCCAGATAACAGCCACTACCAACTGCCACACACACAAGTGTGACCCAGACCTTACCCATCCAGTTCTCAAAGTAAATTCACCTGCATAACTCAGCCTACACAAAACTAGCTAAGGAACTGCCTGTGAGAATCATGAGGAATAATAAACCACTGTTAAGTCATTAATATATTACCACATAATTGTCTCAATTCCCACTATGCCTAGAAATAAATCATATTATCTGAGTTAAGTCTAAGGTAGGTTACTACATACTTAGAAATGCTTGCAAAAACATCACTAATAGAGTCAAGCATCTTAACTTACAAAAGAAAATACTATTACTTAGCCAGGGGTGGTGGCTCACGTCTGTAATCCCAGCACTTTGGGAGGCCGAGGTGGGCAGATCATGAGGTCAGGAGATCGAGACCATCCTGGCTAACACAGTGAAACCCCGTCTCTACTAAAGAAAATTCTTTTTAAACTTAGCCAGGCGTGGTGGCAGGCACCTGTAATCCCAACTACTTGGGAGGCTGAGGCAAGAGAATGGCATGAACCCGGGAGGCGGAGCTTGCAGTGAACCGAGATCACACCACTGCATTCCAGCCTGGGCAACAGAGAGAGACTCCAACTCAAAAAAAAAAAAAAAAAAAAAGAAAGAAAAGAAAATACTATTATTTGAAACTACTAATCACAGATAAGCTAAGCTTTTTTCTCTTGATAAAAGCAAATTCTGATCTGTAGACTGTTTCTAAGAATGAAATTTAAAATTCCATGTGTTTCTTTTCCCTCAACTATTATTTATTGAGTCATAAAATAAGCATAGATCTATAGCAGTAAAATGTTTAGATCACTACCAGATTAATTTCTGAGTTCAATGTATAGATCTTTCCTTGATAGGATGAACTATGCCGAGCAAATTTTCAGCACAAACTGCTGAAGAAATGCTCTGGAGAAACATTAAATAATTCTGGTGACAATAATGATTTTCCACCAGCAGAAAACTGTCTTCATATTTATCAGTAAGAAACAGACTGCGAAGTTAAGACTTGGTATTACTTAAAATTCACACCACCTATTTTACATACCTCAATAGTAGGGTGAGTATTATGCTTGTAAGCAGTATATAAGGGAAACTGAATTTGAAAAATTTTTGCCACACATAGTAAGAGTTTTTCCTTCTCATCTGTACTCCATAAACTAAAAGGATCAGAACTCTTTGAAGATTCCTCCTCAGTCAGATTACAAATTCTTGTAGAGTTTGATTTTTTTTCTATTGATTTTTGTCTTTCTGTACTTCCTTCATTACACTCTCTATCTATATTCAGTGGTTCTTCTGCTTGATTACTCTCATCTTGCCACGTGGAATCTATGTTAATGGTAGTACAATGTTTACAAAGCTGGTCCCGGAGCACTTGAACTTGGGCAATCACTAAGTTAATAAGTGCACACACTACTTGATTAAAAATCTCCAAATGCTTATATTCCTTGAAGCAGCATAGACATTGCCTATAAGAGAAAAAAAATTAAATAAATTAGTAATAAAGCAGCAGTTGTATTTTTTAATAATATAAAAAAACAAGTAAGCAAATACTAAGTTATTTCTAGACTTGTTTTTATTTTTTCCTTCCTGCTGGGGTACACCTTAATAACATAAAGATAGCATCGCAACAACAACTGTTATTTTAGTTAGTGTAAAGTCATTATGTTAGGTTTACAGCTATTATCTTCAGTTTTACGTATGGATTTGTCTGTCCTTCTACACATGGAACTATTTAAAAACAAGAATTGTGACATTTTGTTTCTCCAGTGTCAAGTACTCAATATATGTTTAGCAAGTTATTAGGAAACTTGTAACAAAATATCTTATTAGTAAAGCCAGCTGGTTATTTAATATAAGGAATTTTGTTGTCAACTAATAAAACAGCCACATTTTTAGATTAATGTCCTTGAAGCCTACTTGGGAGGGGTGCTCTGACGCTATCTGGCAAATCAAAAGTGTTTAGGAGCAACACACACACACACACACACACACTCTCTCTCTCTCTCTTTCTCTCCCCCCCAAGCTCCTGTAAAAAATATATATGTGTATTTAAAAAAAAAAAAAAAACATTGGCCGGGCGCAGTGGCTCACGCCTGTAATCCCAGCACTTTGGGAGGCTGAGGCAGGTGGATCATTTGAGGTCAGGAGTTCAAAACCAGCCTGACCAATATGGTGAAACCCTGTCTCTACTGAAAATGCAAAAAAAAATAGCTGGGTATGGTGGTGGGCACCTGTAATCCCAGCTACTTGGGAGGCTGAGGTAGGAGAATCACTTGAACCCGGGAGGCGGAGGCTGTAGTGAGCCGAGATTACACCACTGCACTCCAGCCTGGGCAACAAGACCAAAACGCAGTCTCAAAAAAAAAGTATTACAAACAAATCCAGTTCTCCTTAGACATGTTCAGTTAGTAGCACAATGCCTGGCATATGTAGATAATTAAAAGGATCTCAGCCAGGTGCAGTGGCTCACACCCGTAATCCCAACACTTTGGGAGACCAAGGTGGGAGGATCACTTAAGTCCAGGAGCTCAAGACAAGCCAGGGCAACATAATGAGGCCCATCTCTACAAAAACATAAAAATTAAAGAATCACCTAGGCATTGTGGCTTGTGCCTGTAGTCCCAGCTATTTGAGAGGCTTGAGCCCAGGAGGCTGAGACAGCAGTGAACCCTGATCATGCCTGAGTGACAGAGCAAAACCATGTCTCAAAAAAAGGCAGGGAACGGTCTGGTGAATCAATAGGCAATTAATACATACGCAAGTACCTGGTTCTAATAATACTTGTACCAGATGACAGCTAAGCAACTATAATTTATAATCTGCACCCAGTAATAGCATCAGATCCAAACATCTATATTGTAGTCCGAATAGATCACCAATGCCCTGTATGATCATGTGGAAATAATCTTATTTCTCCAAGTGTGAATTTGAAGTACAGCCACAAATTACTTGATATTCTTCTGTGTAGATGGAACTCACTTCTAGTGAATAGAAAGTGGTGGAAGTGACAATGTGTGACATCTGAAACTAGGTCATAAAAGACATTGTCACTTCTGCCTTGCTCTTTTTTGGATCACTTACTCTAGAGGAAGCCACCTATCACTGAAAAACACTCAAGCAGCCTAAAGAGGAGTCCACATGAGAAAGTACCAAGACCTCTCATTAACAACCAGCACTGAGGCTGGGTGCGGTGGCTCATGCCTGTAATCCCAGCACTTTGGGAGGCCGAGGTGCATGGATCACCTGAAGTCAGGATTTCGAGATCAGCCTGGTCAACATGGTGAAACCCCATCTCTACTAAAAATACAAAAATTAGCCAGGCGTGGTGGTGGGCACCTGTAATCCCAGCTACTTGGGATGCTAAGGCAGGAGAATCACTTGAACCGGGGAAACAAATATTGCAGTGAGCCGAGATCGTGCCACTGCACTGCAGCCTGGGTGACAAAGCAAGATTCTGTCACAAAAAAATAAAAAATAAATAAAATAAACAACCAGCACTAACTTGGTCACTATCTAAAGCAAGCCAACTTGGAAGTATATCCTCCAGCCCCACATGAGCTTTTTACATGACTATCACCTGGCCAACACCTTGACTAAAACATTATAGGAAACCCAACCCAGAACCAAACAACTAAAGGACTCCCAAATTCCTGTCCCATTGAAACTTTGAGGATAATAAATGTTTACTGCTGTTTTAAGATACAGTACTACTTTTAGAGTATTTTTGTCACACAGAAATATATAATTGTAAATATATATAAATAATGCATCACATCTTTTTTATCTGTGGCAAAATGAAAGGGTTTTAATTTTTACCTCCAAGGCCTCCTCCAGCTTTACAATTCTATAGTATCACAACTCCCACAAGAAGAAAAATAAACACATTTCTCCGACAATTCTTCTGATTAACAGCTTTTTCCTTAGATGTTTAGGAAAAATCAGGTTTAAAGTAAGAGGTCAGGCTGGGTGTGGTGGCTCACACCTGTCATCACAGCATTTTGGGAGGCTGAGGCAAGCAGATCACTTAAGGTCAGGGGTTTGACACCAGCCTGGCCAACATGGTGAAACCTCTTCTCTACTAAAAATAAAAAATTAGACGGGCTTGGTGGTCTACCTGTAATCCCAGATACTGAGGAGGCTGAGGCAGGAGAGTCACTTGAACTTGGGAGGTGGAGGTTGCAGTGAGCCGAGATCACGCCCCCTGCACTCCAGCCTGGGAGACAGAGTGAGACACTCCCTCTCAAAAAACAAACAAAAACAAAGTGAGGTCATAAACTTGAGTGTCAGGGGGTGTGCTGTCTCAGCCTGTAATCCCACCACTTTGGGAGGCCGAAGTGGGCAGATGACTAGAGGCCAGGAGTTCAAGACCAGCCTGACCAATACAGCAAAACCTCGTCTCTATTAAAAATACAAAAATTAGCTGGGCATGGTGGCACACACCTGTAATCCCACCTACTCAGGAGGCTGAGGCACAAGAATTGCTTGAACTCGGGAGGTGGAAGGTGCAGTGAGCCAAGATTGCACCACTGCACTCTAGCCTTGGTGATAGAGGGAGACTGTCTCAAAAAACATAAAAAACTTAGAAAAATCAGGTTCAAAGTAAGAGGTCAGGCCGGGTGTGGTGGCTCACGCCTGTATTCCCAGCACTTTGGGAGGCTGAGGCAAGCAGATCATTTACTAAAAATGGAATCTGAAAACCCAGAAAACGATCTTGAAGTCAGATTTGGATGAAGAAAGCCAAAGATTCAGCCAAACTTACTTTTAAAATAAGTGTTACGGCCGGACACGGTGGCTCATGTCTGTAACCCCAGCACTTTAGGAGGCCAAGGCAGGTGGATCACTTGAGGTCAGGAGTTCGAGACCAGCCTGGCCAACATTGTGAAACCCCATCTCTACTAAAAATACAAAAATTAGCCAGCCATGGTGGCGGGTGCCTGTAATTCCAGCTACTCAGGAGGCAGAGACAGGAGAATTGTTTGAACCCAGGAAGCAGAGGTTGCAGTGAGCCAAGACTGCGCCACTGCACTCCAGCCTGGGCGACAGATCAAGACTCCATCTCAAAAAGTAAATAAATAAATAAAATAAGTGTTAGAAAATGAGCATTAAACTGCTTGATAATGGACCTAAGAAACTGATGATCTTCAAAGACAAAAATTATGTGAACAAAGTAACAGAAGAAACTGGGTCTGGGTCCTTCCAGATCCAAAATACACAAGTTCAAAAAGGGCTGTGAGTCTAACGGGGGAACACACACTTACACAAATATATGTATTTTTTAAATAATTGTATATTACATAAATAATACTTTTTATTCTATTACATTCAGTTCTGAGAAGTCTAGGTATATGAATTCTCAATACGGCGTTTCCCTCTGTATATCAATGGTTCCCAACCTTTTTGGCAACAGGGACCTGTTTTGTGGAAGACAATTTCTCCAAGGACCCAGAGGACTTTGGGATGATTCAAACACATTACATCTATTGTGCACGTTATAGTATCACACTGTAATATATAATGAAATAATTCTACAACTCACCATAATGTAGAATTAGTGGGAGCCCTGAGCTTGTTTTCCTACAACTAGATGGTACCATCTGGGGGTGATAGGAGACAGCGATAGATCATCAAGCACTATATTCTCATGAGAAGTGTGCAACCTAGATCCCTCACATGCACAGTTCACAACATGATTCATGCTCCTGTGAGAATCTGATGCTGCCACTGATCTGACAGGAGGTGGAGTTCAGGTGGTAATGTGAGCAATGGGGAATGGCTGTAAATACAGATGAAACTTCACCCACTCATCTGCCCTTCAGCTCCTGCTGTGTGGCCTGGTTCCTAATTGGGTACCAGTCTGTGGCCCAGGGGCTGGGGACCCTTGCTGTACATTGCATCCATAATGCAAGGCGGAAAAGGTGTTTTAAATAAAAATATCACTTTCAGTCAAAACCAGCTTGAATTTTTTTTAGCTACAAGCTTCACCAAAACCAGCTTGATTTTACGCATAAACTTACTTGTTCTCTATTCGAAATCCTACTACAAATATACTAAAGAACACTCTAGAAAAACAGAAATAATGAAACAAAAGATGACAGCTATCAACATATTTTGAGTGACAGAAAAGGGAAAAATAGTAAGTAATTCAGAGTGAAAGAAATAAACTTCCAACTAGCTATGAAACGGATTTACAAAGAAAAAGAAAAATCAACCCCACAGAACACTGGAAAGGCTCAGGACTTAAGAACATAAGATATCTCTAAAGGCAGGGATGAAGCCTGAGGCAGAAAATAAGACGACTAAATGAAAGGTACAATTAAAACCTGCAGGTTCCCATCCTAAAAAAAAAAAAATATTATTCCTACATCACCCATGAAAACAAGTTTTTTCTATACATAATGAACAAGATAAACTCAGGAACACCAGATACCAAAGAAGGCAAGTGTGATCAAGAAAATGAAAGCAACTCATGCCTGTAATCCCAGCACTTTGGGAGGCAGAGGCAGGAGGATCGCTTAAGCCCAGGAATTCAAGACTGGTCTAGGCAACATAGTGAGACCTCGTCTCAAAAAAAAAAAACAAAGTTAGGCAGGCAAGGTGCCATACGCCCGTAATCCCAGCTACACAGGAGGCAGAGATAAGAGGATTGCTTGACTCTAGGAGGTCAAGGTTGCAGTGAGCTAGACTATGCCACTGTACTCCAGCCCAGGTGACAGATCAAGATCCTGCCTCAAAAGAAAAAAAAAAAAAAAAGAAAAAAAAAACTGAAAGCAAGATAAGTGAAATATATGACTTAAATGGTAAACCTCCTCAAGTACCCTTCCTATCTGGTAACCCAACCACCAGACTAACATATCTCAAAGCGAAAGATTGAAATATACTTCTTTTAAATGTCTTTTTATAGCTCTTACCAAGTTTATTTCTTTCACTCCAAGTTACTATTTGTCCCTTTTCTGTCATCCAAACTATGCTGATAGCTGTCATCTTTTGTCCCGTGATTTCTGTCCTTCTAGAGTGTTCTTAGTTTAGTGTATTTGTGGTGGGGTTTGGAATAGAAAAAGCCCGTTTAGCCCCAACAAGAAAGCCTACTCACCATTTAACCATCATACAGTAGTGGCCAACATCTGAGATGCCCTGACCACAGAGGCCTTCAAATTCACTTTTTAGTACCCCTCTCATTACCATGAAAGGATAACAATAATAAGATATGCGAGAAAAATTTTATCTGCCTTTGGATCACTGAAGGCAGATAAAAACAAACAGTAAGGGCGGGCGTGGTGGCTCATGCCTGTAAATCCCAGCACTTTGGGAGGCTGAGGCGGGTGGATCACCTGAGGTCAGAAGTTTGAGATCAGCCTGACCAACATGGAGAAACCCCGTCTCCACTAAAAATACAAAATCAGTTGGGCCTGGTGGCACATGCCTATAATTCCAGATACTTGGGAGGCTGAGGCAGGAGAACCACTTGAACCCAGGAGGCAGAGGCTGCAGTGAGCCGAGATCATGCCATTGCACTCCAGCCTGGGCAACAAGAGCGAAACTCCATCTCAAAAAAAAAAAAAAAAAAAAAAGAAAGAAAAGAAAGAAAGAAAAGAAAAAAGAAATTTAAATTTAGAGGAAATAGACAAAATACAAAAAGGAAAAAAAGATTTTAGCTGTAATTTATATCCTGAGAGATATAAAATATTACGTTACTGAAATAAGAATGAAATGTTATGAAAATATAAATTCAGATTACACAACAGGGCATTTTTTGGCCAGGAAGCCAAAATAACAATAACAAAATTCAGAGCACTGTAATGTATACAAATACATATCATATACCTTTTGTATATATATCATTTACAGTTTAAAAACCAATTAAAATTATAGCAATTTGTAAAATTCAACAAAAGGTCCACAAAAGGGAAAAATGAAATCTCCCACAAAATAGAAAAAAATATTAATAATGGAGAGAAAAGGCCTGGTGCAGTGGCTCACACCTGTAATCCCAGCACTTTAGTAGGCTAAGGTGGGATGACTGCTTGAACCCAGGAGTTCAAGACCAACCTGGGCAACATCGCGAGACCTCCTCTCTACAATAAAAAAATATATTAGCTGAGCATAGTGACACATGCCTGTGGTCCCAGCTACTTGGGAGGCAGAGGTGGGAGAATCACTTGAGCCCAGGAAGTCGAGGACGCAGTGAGCCATCCTAACGCCACTGCACTCCAACCTTAGCAACACAGCAATCCCATCTCAAAAAAAAAAAAAAAAAAGAGAGAGAATATGAAAAGGAAGTAATCAAGAAGGGTACAATATCTGACTAACATAGTTCCAAGAAGTGAGAGCAATAAATATGGAGGTAAGGAAATTATGAAATAAAATTTTCACAACCAAAAGGCCCACCAAAACAGACAGAAAATTTCTGAAGCTGAGGAGGGATAAAGATTCTAAAAGCTTTCAGGGAGAGTAATTAAGAGTATCAAGGAGGCCGGGCGCGGTGGCTCATGCCTGTAATCTCAGCACTTTGGGAGGCTGAGGCGGGCAGATCAGGAGGTCAGGAGATCGAGACCATCCTGGCCAACACGGTGAAACCCTGACTCTACTAAAAATACAAAAATTAGCTGGGTGTGGTGGCATGTGCCTGTAGCTCCAGATACTCAGGAGGCTGAGGCAGAATTGCCTGAAGCTGGAAGGCGGAGGCTGCAGTGAGCCAAGATCGCGCCATTGCACTCCATCCTGACAATACAGTGAGACTCAGTCTCAAAAAAATTAAAATAAAAAAATAAAAAAACAAAAGAGGCCGAGTGAGTGGCTCACGTCTGTAATCCTAGCACTTTGGGAGGCCAAGGCGGGTGGACTGCCTGAGCTCAGGAGCTCGAGACCAGCCTGGGCAACATGGGGAAACCCCGTCTCTACTAGATACTCAGGAGGTTGAGGCAGGAGAATTGACTGAACCTGGAAGGCGGAGGCTGCAGTGAGTCACGATCACGCCATTGCACTCCATCCTGGCAATACAGTGAGACTCAGTCTCAAAAAAATTAAAATAATAAAAAATAAAAAAACAAAAGAGGCCGAGTGAGTGGCTCACGCCTGTAATCCTAGCACTTTGGGAGGCCAAGGCGGGTGGATTGCCTGAGCTCAGGAGCTCGAGACCAGCCTGGGCAACATGGGGAAACCCCGTCTCTACTAGATACTCAGGAGGCTGAGGCAGGAGAATTGCCTGAACCTGGAAGGCGGAGGCTGCAGTGAGCCAAGATCACGCCATTGCACTCCATCCTGGCGATACAGTGAGACTCAGTCTCAAAAAAATTTAAAAAATAAAAAATAAAAAAAATAAAAAATAAAAAAACAAAAGAGGCCGAGTGAGTGGCTCACGCCTGTAATCCTAGCACTTTGGGAGGCCAAGGCGGGTGGATTGCCTGAGCTCAGGAGCTCGAGTCCAGCCTGGGCAACATGGGGAAACCCTGTCTCTACTAAAATACAAAAGAAATTAGCCGGGCAGCGTGCACCTGTAGTCCCAGCTACTCGGGAGGCTGAGGCAGGAGAACTGCTTGGACCCAGGAGGCAGAGGATGCCGAGATCATGCCACTGCACTCCAGCCTGGGCTACAGAGGGAGACTCCATCTCTACAAAATAAATAAATAAATAACTTAAAAAAAAAAAAAAAAGAGTATGAAGGAAAAGCACAAAAATAACAAGGGCTACTGTTTCTCCAAAGCAATACTGGAACCTAGAATACAACTGATCAATACTTCTGAAATTCTGCAAGCAATTTTCCAATTCTGTATCCAATAAGATCTATCAATAAGTATAAGGGTAGGATAGACATTTCAGGCCTGGAAGGTCTAATACACATTTATCTCCCCTTGTATCCTCTCTCAGAAAAGATGTCCTCTACAACAAGGAAGTGAGCTAAAAAGATGACAAAATGGAATCCAGGAAACTTGGAGATCCAAGATAGGAGATGTTACCAGTGGAGGCGCCCAGGTTCTTGGCGCTTTGAACAAAGAATAGGACAAAAGCACAAACAAAGCGAGGAAAGAATAAAACAACAAAAGCAGAGATTTATTGAAAATGAAAGTATATTCCACAGGGTGGGAACAGTCAGAGCAAGGGAGTCAAGGACCCAGTTACAGAATTTTCTGGGGTTTAAATACCCTCTAGAGGTTTCCTATTGGTTACTTGGTATACACCCTACCTAAATGAAGTAGTGGCCCATGATCAGTCTGAAGTTACAAAGTTACACCCTATGCAAACATCTGATTGGTTATGGAAAGTGGGACCAGTCAGAGGCTGAAGTTACAAAGTTATACTCCTATGCAGATGAAGACTTGGCCTGCCACCAGCATGATTAGTTGCAGGAGGGGACCAATTAGAGGTAATTTCAATTTTTCACCTGCCACACAAAAACGTGTGGGGAGGTTGCAAAGCGGGGTAGCCTCCGGTCCTTTTGTTACTCAGGGCGTGGAATCTTAGGGTTTTCCTTTTAATTCTAGGAAGTCAGCGTGAATTGGCCTTAGGTTCCCTGCCTCCAGACCCTAAGGTTCTCCTGCCTCAGAGACAAGCAAAATGAATTATAAGGATGAGATCTGAAGAGAAGGTAGTAACTCTAGAAAGTAATCAATACTCTAGGGTTATGACCAGGGGTGGGGGGATAATAGATCACCTAATGATGCATAGTTTATGAGCGTTTGAGAAGAATTAAGTGATCCACACATAGAAAATTAACTGAATGAAAAGACAGTACACCAAGAAGGAGAGAACATGCAAAATATAAAATGAACTAGGGAACTTTTTTGGCTCATTGCTGAGCAACATTTTTATTTTCAGAACTACCCTAAGAATTGATATAACTATACTGAGAGAACTGGGGAGGGTAAAAGAATGAAATCCTTATATATCATAACTGGAAGTTCATAGGTTACACCTAAAATTGATAGATGAAGCAACAGCAATGTAAGAAGAGTGTTTCAGAATACTGTATAGAGGTTAATATCAAAACCAACATCTCAAAAAGCTGAAAACAGAAAGGAGGGTGAGGAGACAAGGGACACAGGGACTTTATTATAGGCATTTCCCTGCCAATTAATTTTTTTAAACTCTGTATTACTTATGTTGGTACACCAATATCATACATATCTTCCCACCATCTGAGCTTCTCTTATTTTCTCCTCAGTTTTACCCTGTTATTTCCAGCCTGACAAAATTATCTAAGTAGAATTATATGCTGCCCACCTAAATAAAATGCACTTATGTTTTTAAAATGCAATGATAAAAATTTCTAAATGCCTCATATAAAGTATGTAGCTTTAATTTTAAAAGTAATACTAAGTAAACATTCATGAGGAATCTACATGTCAAAATAAAATTCTTTCCAGATTAGGTTTTAGAATTCCATCTAGCAACAAATATTCCAGTGGGTTTAATATCATTTCCCTAGCCCAGTTCTGCTGAAAGCATGAAAGGACTATTACTCCACAGTATTCAACCTCACCAAAAATTGTTTTATGTATGAGCTAATTTATGAAAAGAATTACTTTAAACACTGGTCAATATCAACAGTCCATTGGTCCAACAAATTTCTTGATGCCAAAATAAAAGGCAGAGCCTTAAAGAGTGAACCACATACATTTAACCTATTTAAAAGCAACGGCTTCTAAAACTATTCTAAAAAAGAAAATTTATTAAAACAATGAAAAAATAAAAGTAAAAGCTTCAAACATTAAGCACAAATGACAAATATAAAAGATACTACTTTTAGCCTGGAAACCTGACAGAGAACCTCACCCTGGCTGGCGTCCAGAGTTCTTATATAGAAGAAATTCCTGAAATAAAGTTAAAAAGTTGATAGGTAGGAGACAGCAAAGAGCTTTAAATACCTGCTAAGGAACATGGAATTTCCAAGATATAAACCTAACTCAGTTTTGTAATAAGCTTAAAACAAGCAAAGAAAAAGAAAGAAAATCAACACTTAACAACATGAAGAATTATGCTCTGTGGTATCGGTGCTTGTCATACATGATATTCCTTTGCAGATCCGTATATTCCCTTTCCCTAATTTAGTCTTGAATTTATTCTCCTATTCCTTTCTCTTCCCATTTTCTGAGTTACTTTTCCTCCTATTCTATTCCCAATCATTAAATTAATAAAATGATGATAATCTGGTAAACAAACATGTGTTATTAACCTCCCTAATCTTTTTTTTGGGGGGGTGGGGGGACAGGAAGTAGAATGTATTGGTATTAAGAGGGGGCAGCACAGTGGAAGCCCTCATGAGTGCAGGGCCAGCCACTTGTCCAGAGGGCCATGAATGGCGACATACTTGACCCCACAGCCATCTGGGATGAGCCGCTTCTCAGCCACCATATCTTCAAATTCATCGGCATTGAACTTGGTGAAGCCCCACTTCTTGGAGATGTGGATCTTCTGGCAGCCGGGGAACTTGAACTTGGCCCTGGGCAGGGCCTCAATCACATGCTCCTTGTTCTGCAGCTTGGTATGGATGGACATAACTTGGCCAACGTGAACCCTGGCCACAGTGCCCTGGGGCTTTCCAAAGGCACCTCACATGCCTGTTTGGAGCCTACACTGGGGTAGTGCAAGGTCAGAAACATGAACATACATCTGAAAGGCCTGTCTCCAAGGTCCCTTAGAGCAACCTATACAACAAACAGGCCACATACACTACCAAGGAAGCTGCTGTTTACAGCCATTGCACACTGGACCCCCATAAGGAAAGGAATTAAGTCAACTTAATTGGCTGCAGGACCTCCGTAATCTTACAGCCAAAGTTGTGACAGCTATATGACTGTTAAACAGCACTTAAAAATGATGACACAGATAATACTTGATCACACAGAGACTGACCATAGTTAACTGTACCTGAGAAATCAGACCATAAAGTATAATTTTTGTAAAATTTAAAACTGTACTGTTCTCAGTCTCACACCATGGACATACAAAAAAAGTTGTAAGCTGTTGCTCCGAATGGTGGCATGTTTTTGTTTTTAACTTCAATTCTCTGTAGTTTCTCAAAGTTGTTTTTTTTTCCTACAATGACTGTATCATTTAAATAAGAAAAAATATATATATAAAATACTAAAAACTTTTTTTGTTTCTTTGTTTTTTTTCTTTTTTTTTTTTTTTTTAGACAAAGTCTTGCTCTATCCCCAGGCTGGAGTACAGTGGCGTGATCTCAGCTCACTGCAACCTCTGCCTCCCGGGTTCAAATGATTCTCCTTCCTCAGGCTCCCGAGTAGGTGGGGTTACACATGAGCACCCCACGCCTGGCTAATTTTTGTATTTTTAGTAGACACAGGGTTTCACCGTGTTGACCAGGCTGGTCTCAAACTCCTGAACTCAAGTGATCCACCTCCCTGGGCCTCCCAAAGTGCTGGGATTACAGGCATGAGCCATTACCCTGGGCCTAAAATCTTTATAATGCTTATAAATATTAAACTCTTGTTAACATAGTTTTT
This sequence comes from Pan paniscus, assembly GCF_029289425.2. Lineage (NCBI taxonomy): Eukaryota > Metazoa > Chordata > Mammalia > Primates > Hominidae > Pan > Pan paniscus. The sequence continues at coordinate 64,966,241 of NC_073261.2, read as the reverse complement.
TTTTTTTTTTTTTTTGAGATGGAGTCTCACTCTATTCCAGGCTGGAACGCAGTGGCACAAATCTCAGCTCACTGCAACCTCCGCCTCCCAGGTTCAAACAATTCTGATGCCTCAGCCTCCCGAGTAGCTGGGATTACTGGTACACACCACCACGCCTGGCTAATTTTTGTATTTTTAGTAGAGATGGGGTTTCACCATGTTGGTCAGGCTGGTCTCGAACTCCTGACCTCAGGTTATCCACCCACGTTGGCCTCTCAAAGTGCTGGGATTACATGCATGAGCAACCACGCTTGGCCTACCATACTATTTTTGAAGTAAACATTCTCCATTACCTATACTGTAGATAATACACTACAAAAACAATTTATGACCACTAATAATCTTACGAAAGCTTTTTCCCTCTAGGAAACTTATAAATAACATGTTGTATGAAATATCATGAGTTTATCTCCACGCTAAGGTTCACTTATGGACTCACTTGGTCCACGGGCCCCAAGTTAAGAATGCATTTTGCAGATTATCCATGCTTTATTAGTACCTGTTTATCCGCTAATTAGAACGACAATCTTAATCTAGGCCACAATATTTTCTGAAGCTCAAGAAAATAATTTAGGGGAGGAAGAGAGGAAGATGGAAATAGACAAATTTTCACTACAAGGCACTGTGATCTAAATATTTTTACCTGTTCTCCCTTCTATCAGCACAATTAAGAGTATGCACAATTAAGAGTATAACATTCCACTTTTATTACTACGAGCTAACAACTGTTCATACTTACTGACAGGTGAACAAAATTACAAATTATTCAATGTTGTCCAGCTTAGCTTTCATACTTTAGCTTACATCTTTTAATTTATATTTCATTTTCCAAAACAAATTTTAACAATTTTAATTAAAATATGTTTATTAAGTCCTTTTAGCAAATACAGTGCTAAGCACTTTGTTTTCTTACAATCTCATTAAGACAGTAGTAGCTTTATTATTATTCTATTTCCACCAATGAGGAAATGAGAGTTTACAGAAGTTAACTCATTTGTCATAATCACTCGTTCACAGGTGATGAAGCAGGACTAGAATCCATGTCTATCTAGATCCAAGGCCACTTTTTTTTTTTTAAATAGAGATGGGGTCTCGCCCTGTAGCCCAGGCTGGTCTCGAACTCCTAGGCTCAAGAGATCCTCCGCCTCAGCCTCTCAAAAGTGAGAGGCATGAGCCACCACACCCCGCCAGGCCACGCTCTTCTTAACCACTACATTCTAGGGCAACATGAGATAAACCACAGGCTCTCGGTGGTTTGGAGGCAAACACTTTGATATTCTGATGAGACCTAAGAATTACTGCCTAAAACTGCACATATGAAAATCTCCTTTATAATTTCATTCCCATCCACAGACTCTTGGTTAAAAATTCATAATACAGGGATTAAAAATAAGCTAGAATACAAGTGTATTAGGAATGGGAACATATAACTCCCACCCCATCTCTACCAATAACTAGTGATGAGATTTTAGGAAAATGATTTTGTTTCTCTGGATTTCATTTTATTCAGTGGCAAACTTATAGATCCTGAAATCAGAAGTGTAGATTTTTTTCCTAGTATAACATGTTGCCACCTAGCTGTAGTTACAATAATTAAAACTCAAGATTATGACTCAGACACAACATTTCTCAGCAAATCATTGTGGACTATTAAAGTTCATCTTCAATCATAAACATATTAGTATTATGCAATATTCATCTAGTCCATCCATAATGCAACAGCAACCACTCCTAAACTTACTGAAATTCAGTGAGACTCAGAAAAGAAATGTCAATAATGATGGTACAGAATGTTTACATAAATAAAATCTACAAAGTCTTTTGCAACAAGTATATCTGCCAACTCTACTGAGAGAGGAAAAAAGGATATTACCATAGAGCAAATGTTATTTGAAGTTAAACTACTCAGCTAAACTCTATGTTCAGCTAGACTGTATACCTCAGAACATTCATTTATGTATCACTGCATTTAACATGTTCATTGGCTACTGCACACAATGCTTCTTCTTACCCATAAAATTTTTTAGAAGGACTAAGTTTAAGTTAAAGTAATTTTTATTTTCATTGGTTTATTCAAGGGAAAAAAATTATTAGCAAAGACTAGTTAAAATCACATTGAGGAACAGGAATCCTTTTTATAAACTTTGATTATATTAACATTTGTTTTCCTAAAATTTTATTTCCTATAGTCTCAATATATGTATTATTTAGAAATTGGTCTAATACACATAATTATAGAAACGGAACAGATATTAAGTGGCTTAAAAGTATCCCCTACCACAATGACTTTTCTTTTTTAAGGATTAAGATTGTTACAAGCCTTTACCTATACCATAAAAATTATTTAATCTCTCAAAATAGTTACTTTTCAGAATTTCTGTGACTCTCATATCCCTAAATAAGGAGGGGTCAAAGAAAGAAACTGATATTTATGCCCATGTTTTAAAAACAGAATCATGATCGACCTCATGAGTAAAGATTTAATAAATATTGACAAACTGTCATTTAGTAACTAATGGTATCTAACCCAACACCCTAAAAAGAAAATGTGACAATAAAAATCGCAACTTATAACACAACTCACAAAAATTAGTCTTCGAAATACCTAAAGATGCATACCTCTGTGTCCAGGAATTGATATAAGTAAATATTTTGAGAGTATGTTCCTTTCTGAGCTGCAGTCCATCACCACCTTCTACATCTGATACTGAAATAAAAAAGAAATTTTAAAATTATGAATAATGCTAAACCAGTATTAAAGCCAATAGTTCAAAATAAAGCCAAGAGCTACAAATGCAAACATTTCAGATAATCATTCTTTTGCTTCCAAAGAAAATAAGTCTACTTTTAATTAATAACTCATATGGGCTTAAGAACAGATTTTTGACAGATGTAACGGGGGGGGGGCAGTGAGACTTTGCCACTTATTCTGGGATTATCTCTCATCTCCAAAACCAGCCTTCCGTTGTGATGCTGAGGCTGGGACCATGCAATCTACATTTTTCATTTCCAGCTGTCTTCCTGTTAAGATCTTGTTCTCCAGTGCCTATAGGGTACTAGAAGAAGGAGGCAGGAGGAGAGACCAAGGACTTGTCAGCTTGCTATATCTGAAAGCAGCAGCACTGATTCCAGCCTCCAGCTTAGTATTCCAAGAACCAGTCTCATGGTACTCCTCTCAGAGCTATCAGCAGTAGCCACAGAGCATATCTTCCTTGAAGTCATAGCTTCCTTCACACGGCGTTCCTCTTTTGATATGAGGAAGCTTGAGAACATTCAGTTCTCATTAAAAGACCATTTCCCAAAATAATAAAAACTGAACATAACCATTCTTATAATTCCATCATTTTAATGCCTTTTACCTTCTTTGGCTGGTCCACACAGCTTTACAAAGTAGAAAACATAAGGGTCTTTGAAGCCACTAAACCAATTATTATGTATGTACAAGAAAGCATTTTTGAGGCTTATCAGCTTTCTTACTGTTTCTTTATATATTGCTAGTGTCTTCTCTTTAATCCCAAGAAATCTTGGCTGGATCACTGTATCACATTAACGTGAGGAGGGGAAATCCCCTATGAAGCAGTAATATGTCCTACTATACCAATAACTTTCCTGTACCAAATATATATGAGGTTAGTTTACATTTAAAACACACACACACACACACACACACACACCTTCTACTTAATCAGACTACATACACAATGTTGAGACTTACAGTACACTTCCTCAACTCAGCTCCAGAAATGCTGGTAAGCTGAACTAGGAGGTTGGAAGATTCCTCTCTGGTAATACTGATTAACCAAAAAGGGGTTTAAAAAAAAATTACCTTGGCCAAGGAGAAAAGGAAAAGACCTAAGGCCAAAATACATGTAAAACAGTCACAAGGTAGTAACACCTACACCCAAGACCAGGCTTTTGGGACCTAGATCACATCTGAGGCCCTGGAAGCCGAAGACACTACTGACCATCAGGGAGAAGACCTGGGCAACAAAGCTTAGCAACTAGGACAGAATAAGATATAGTTGGGGCCTAAGATGAAGCAACCACTAAAAACAACCTCTTGCACTGTATGATTTCAACAAGGTGAAGAAGGGATCACAGTACGCCATGCCAGTTTTCCTTCCCCAGCCATAACAGTGCCTAAAAACAGAGGGAAGAGTGGCTACAACCATCATATCCTACTCTAACAAAAAACACACACGGCACACATTCTGAAAAAAAGTTTGTGTGGCCAGAAAACCATCCTCACCAGAGGCCTGCCTGACAGCCTAGCTGCTAACCAACAAAAACTTTCCAACTCATTCCATCCAACCCAGAACCAGAAAGGCAAGTGAAGGACATTTCATCAGAGTAGAGTTCTCCAAACAAACAGCTATCATCATACTCAAAGGTGAAAGCCCAAAAGCTTTTCCTCTAAGATTAGGACCAAGATAAGGTGGTCACTTTCACAATTTCTATTCAACACAGTATTAGAAATCCTAGTCAGAGCAATTCAATGAGGAAAAAAATGGAAAGAAGTCAAGTCACCTCTGTCCACAGATAACATGAACCAACAGAAAACCCTAAGGATTACACAAGAAGAACTGTTAGAACTAACAGCCGGTAATCCCAGCACTTTGGAAGGCCAAGGCGGGCAGATCACTTGAGCTTAGGAGGTCAAGACCAGCCTGCGCAGCATAGTGAAACCCCATCTCTACGAAAAATAAACAATTAGCCAGGCACGGTGGTGCACACCTCTGGTCCCAGCTACTGAGGAGGCTGAGGTGGAAGGATCACTCGAACCTGGAAGGTTAAGGCTGAAGTGAGCCGAAAAAAATCAGTGGCTTCCATTAAACTGCAGTTTGCATTTCAGCATTCCAACCTGGGTAACAGAGTGAGACCCCCTCTCAAAAACAAACAAAAAATAAGTGAATTCAACAAAGTTACAGGATACAAATTCAAAACACAAAAATCAGATATACTTTTGTCTTTTTAAATTTTTGGTTTTTTGAGACAGTCTCACTCTTTTGCCCAGGCTGGAGCGCAGTGGCACAATCTTGGCTCACTGCAACCTCTGCCTCCCAGGTTCAAGCGATTCTCCTGCCTCAGCCTCCTGAGTAGCTGGGATTACAGGTGCCCACCACCACGCCTGGCTAGTTTTTGTATTTTGTAGAGATGGAGTTTCACCATGATGGCCAGGCTGGTCTCGAACTCCTGATGATAAGTGATCTGCCCGCCTCAGCCTCCCAAAGTGCTGGGATTACAGGTCAGATGCATTTCTAATACACTAACAATGAACAATTTAAAAACGAAATATAAAAAAATTCCATTTGCATCAGCATCAAAAAGAAAAATGAAACAAGGAGGAAAAGACTTGTTAACAATGAAAACTACAAAATGTTGCTAAAAGGAATTAAAGAAGATGTAAATAAATGGGAAGAAATCCCACATTCACGGGTTGGAAGACATTATATTGTTAAATATCGTCACCACCCAAATTGATTTATGAATTAAAAGCAATCACTATCAAAATCCCCAGTGAGGCCCAACAGCTCACACCTCCGATCCTAGTGCTTTGGTAGGTTGAGGCAGGAAGACTGCTTGAGGCCAGGAATTCAAGACCAGCCTGGGCAACACAGCAAGGTACCATCTCTAAAAATATGTATATTTTTAAAAATTAGCCAGGCACGGTGGCACATGCCTATAGTTCTAGCTACTCAGGACACTAAGGATAACGTGGGAGAATGGCTTGAGTCCAGAAGTTCAACACTATAGTGAGATATGATCATGCCACTGCACTCCAGCATGAGTGACAGGGCAAGATCCTGTCTCTTAAAAAACAAACAACAAAATAAATAAAATAAATGTTCACAAGTTATGTGGAACTGGAACCATTGTGTACTCTTGCTGGGAATATAAAATGTTACAGCTGCTGTGGAAAACAGTATGACAGTTTCTTGAAAAATCAGAAACACAATTACCATATGATCCAGCAATCCCACTCGTGAGCATATATACTGAAATGAATTGAAAGCATCATCTCCAAGAGATCTTTGCTCTCTTGGACCTCTACTATACGGTGTATAAATATCCCATTGCTCCTAGGCTACAAACCTGTATGGCATGTAACTGTACTGAATACTCTAGGCAACCATAATACAATGTAAGTATTTGCGTATCTAAACATATTTAAGTATAGAAAAGGTACAGTAAAAATTATGACCTTAGGACCACTGTCCTACACTGGGTCCATCATTGACCAAAACATCGTTACTCGGTGCATGACTGTACTTGTACAATTCAACTGGTATGAGGTATTTAAAGTAGCCAAATTCACAGAAACAAAGGAGAAGGGTGGTTGCCCAGAAATGCGTTTCAGTTTTGTCATATGAAAAAGTTGTAGAGATTTGTTGCACGAGAATGTTAACATTTCTAACACTACTCAACTATATACATAAAAATGATCAACAAAAGAAAATTTTCGCTCATGTCTGTAATCCCAATACTTTGCGAGGCCAAGGCAAGAGGATCGCTTGAGCCCAAGAGTTCAACACCAGCCCAGGCAACATGGCGAGACTCCCTCTCTATTTAAGAAAAAAAGACCAACAGTGAATTTTATGTTCTATATTTTTTTTACCACAATTAAAAATTTTTGCAATTATTTTTTAAAGGAGTTAGGGAAATCCAAACTGTAGTTTAATGGAAGCCACTGAATTTTTTTTGAGAGGGAGTCTCACTCTGTCCGCCAGGGTAGAGTGCAATGGTGCAATCTCGGCTCACCGCAACCTCCGCCTCCCAGGTTCAAGTGATTCTCCTGCTGAGTAGCTGGGATTACAGGCATGTACCACCACGCCCGGCTAATTTTTATATTTTTAGTAGAGACAGGGTTTCACCACGTTGGCCAGGCTGGTCTCAAACTCCTGACCTCATGATCCACCCACCTTGGCCTCCTGGGATTACAGGTGTGGTCCACTGCGCCCAGCTGCCACTGATTTTTTTAGACTGAAAATGGGTGGGAGGCAGAGCAAGCATAGAAGGCTCCACTGATCATGCCCATGCCCCCGCCAACAAGGATACCAAATTAAGATCTACATAGAAAAAACACCTTCATAAAAAAAACAAAAATCAGGTGAGTACTCATAGTACCTGGTTTTAACTGAAACACCTTCATAAAAAACAAAAATCAGGTGAGTACTCATAGTACCTGGTTTTAATTGCGTATCACTGAAGGGAGAAACAACAGTCCTCAATTAGCAACTACGCACACTTCCTGTTCCCCCCAGCCAGCAGCAAAAGGCCTGGTGCCTAGAGCCTCTCGGTGCTGAGGGAGGGACAACACAGCAATTGCAAGCCACTGAACTCAGTGCTGCCCTGTGAGAGCAGAAAAGAAAACCAGATCAAACCCAGGTGACACCCACCCAGGGAGGGAGCATTTAAACCAGCCCTAAAGCGGAGGGCAACTGCCGATCCTAGGAGTCCCAACTTGAGTTCCCACCAGCCTCACCATGGAGGGCTACAGCACTCCATGTTTCCAAGTAAACTTTTTGGCAGTCTGAGCCGTAAGGACTACAACTCTTGACCGATTCTTAGTAATGAATGAACTGGGCACCAAGACAGTAGAGGTGGCGGGAAGGGGGACAGGAAGCAGGGAATGAGACATACTGAGACACCAGGCGGGGCAGCCAATGGAGTGCTGGCATCACCCCTTCCCCTAGACAGGCTGCACAGCTCAGGGCTCCAAGAAAGATGCCTTCCTTCTGTTTGAGGAGAGAAGGAAGAGTGGGGGGGACTCTCTTGCATCTTGGATACCAGCTCAGCCACAGCACGACAGGGCACTGCTCAGAGTCATGAGGTCCCCTGTTCAGGGCCCTAACTCCCAGATATTTCTACACACACCCTGGGCCAGAAGACAGGAGCTGACAGCATTCATCACCTAACTGAGGAGCCCTTGGGCCCTGAATAACCAGTAGCGATATCCAAGTACTACACTGAGGGCCTCAGTTGAGCCTCTGAGACTTGCTGGCTTCAGTGAGATTCAGCACATTACCAGCTGTGGTGGCTATGGGGCAAAACTCCTACTTGAGAAAAGCTGAGGGAAAGAGTAAAGAGAACTTTGTCTTACAGCTTAGGTACTAGCACAAACACAGCAGGGCAGAGCACCAGTTGATTCTTGGGTGTCCCTAATTCTAAGACCTGACTCTTAAATGGCATTTCTGGACCTGCCCTGGGCCATAGGGGAGCCCACCACCCTGAAGGGTGAGTCCCAGGTAACAGAGCGTTCATGACAAGCTGACTTCAGAGACACTGGGCCTTACAGAAACATCGGTGAGTCTGGCAGTACCCCTTGTGGCCTGGGGATGGCGGTGGCTACGAGGTGAGGTGGAAATGGGAAAAAGAGTGAGAAGTACCAGTCCTGTGGTTTGAATGCCAGCTCAGCCACAATACAAAAGTATTGCTCTAGTCCCTTAACTCCCAGACAACATTTCTGGACCCACCTGGGGTCTAGAGATCTTGCTGCCCTGAAGGAAGGATGCAGGTCTGGCTGGCTTTGCCAACTGCTGATTGCACAGCACCAGGGCCTTCAGCAAACATGGGAGGTAGCCAGAGTGCAGTTACAGCAGGCCTTGGGTGAGACCCAGCATAGTCCTAATTTCAAGACTGACCTGGCACAGTCATGGTGGCCACAGGGGTGCTTGTGTCTCTCACTCCAACCCCAGCTTTAGGTGGCTCAGGACAGCGAGACCGTGTGTTTGGGAGAAAGTAAGGAAAGAGAACAAGAGTCTCCACCTGGTAATCCACAAATTACCCAGATCTTGTCCAAATCCATCAAGGTGGTACCTGTATGAGTCTGCAAGAACCACAGAATTACTGGGCTTGGGGTACCCCTAAAGCAGATACAGCTTAGATCACAATACCCAAGTTTTTTTCTTTTTGACATGGAGTTGCCCAGGCTGGAGTGCAGTGGCACGATCTCGGCTTACTGCAAGCTCCGCCTCCCGGGTTCACACCATTCTCCTGCCTCAGCCTCCCGAGTAGCTGGGACTACAGGTGCCCACCACCACGCCCGGCTAATTTTTTTGTATTTTTAGTAGAGACAGGGTTTCACCATGTTAGCCAGGATAGTCTCGATCTCCTGACCTCGTGATCCACCCGCCTTGGCCTCCCAAAGTGCTGGGATTACAGGCGTGAGCCACCGCGCCCGGCCCCAAGTTCTTTCAAATATCTAGAAAGCCTTCCCAAGAAGGACAGCTTCAAATAAGGCCAGACAGTGAAGACTACAATAAATACCTAACTCTTCAATGCCACTCAAGAACATCTACTAGCATCAACGCCATCCAGGAAAACATGACCTCACCAAATGAACTAAATAAGGCATCAGGGACCAATCCTGGAGAAACAGAGATATGTGACCTTTCAGATAAGGAATTCAAAATAGCCGTGTTGAGGAAACTCAAAGAAATTCAAGGTAACACAGAAGGAATACAGAATTCTATCAGATAACTTTAACAAAGATTAAAACATGTAAGAAGACTCCAGCAGAAATTCTGGAGCTGAAAAACGCAATTGGCATACTAAAGAATGTTATTAGTCTTTTGCAGCAGAATTGATGGCAGAGAAGTAAGAATTAGTGAGTTCAAACACAGACTATTTGAAAACACACAAGTCAGGAGAAAAAAGAAAACGGAATTTCTAAAAATGAAGCATGCCTACGGGATCTAGAAAATAGCCTCAAAAGGGCAAATCTAAAGAGTTTTTGGTGGCCAGGCACAGTGGCTCACACCTGTAATCCCAGCACTTTGGAAGGCTGAGGCAGGCAGATCACCTGAAGTCAGGAGTTTGAGACCAGCCTGGCCAACATGGTGAAACCCCGTCTCTACTAAAAACACAAAAAAAACTAGCCGGGCATAGTGGCGTGTGCCTGTAGTCCCAGCTACTTGGGAGGCTGAGGCAGGAGAATCGCTTGAACCCGGGAGGCAGGGGTTGCAGTGAACCAAGATTGCGCCACTGCCCTCCAGCCTGAGCAACAAGAGCAAAACTCCGTCACACACACACACAAAAAACTTCCAAATCTTAAACAAAGGCAAAAATGTTATTTTTGAGTATGAGTTCCTAATGATTCTCAAAAAAAAAAAAAAAGTGATCACCTTTGCAAATGTTAAATCAGTCATTGAAAACTGGTTAACAAAGGGAGAAATCAGCCATTCATCCTGACTTTCACGTAGAAATAGCAAATAAAAGTAATGAAACAGGTAATAAAAGCAAGTTTCTCCTGATAGATAGTCCACCTAATCAAAGAAAAAAGTGACAGGATTAGTTTTGTAACTGTTAATGTAATAAAAGCCTTAGGCAATGGCTGCTTGCTAACTATGACATTAAGTGGCACTCCAACCAACCCCATGGAAGAACACAACACAACCTATAAAACAGTCTTGCCAAGAAATTTAACCTGAATCTGATCAAGCCTCTAGATCTAGCAATAAAAGTATGGAAATACAAAAGACAAAGCATAATAATTGCACAAGGATAAAATCTGCAAAATCCAGATGGGAAATCGTATGCACTAAGCAAGCCACAGAACGAGCAGTTTCTGCAACAAATAAAAAGAAAGAAAGAGGGGAACCTAGAAATTAAAACAGACTTAGGAAAAAAATTAGCTATGCCGATTCAGAGGTAACTCCTAGGAAGTGAGGCTTGAAAATAAAGAGAGAAAAGAATTATGTATTGAAACAGTAACAATAACCAACAGAGATATCAATGGCTACAAACTACAGGGCAGCCAGAATTCACAGAATTAGTCCAGACAGGTAGCCAACAAACAAAACACAAAGAGCAAAACAAAATAATAACTTTACTCACACTAGAAACAAACCAAATTTCCATTAGAGTGGATTGAGTTTAAAAATAAAAATAAATAAATAAATAAAAAGGATGCGCTTTGGGAAGACAAGGCGGGAGGATTGCTTAAGGCTAGGAGTTCTAGACCAGCCTGGGCAACAGTACAAGACACTATCTCTACAAAACAAATTTTAAAATTAGCTAGGTTTGGCCAGGCACAGTGGCTCACGCCTGTAATCCCAGCACTTTGGGAGGCCGAGGCAGGCGGATCACGAGGTCAGGAGATCGAGACCATCCTGGCTAACAAGGTGAAACCCCGTCTCTACTAAAAATACAAAAATTAAGCCAGGCATGGTGGTGGGCACCTGTAGTCCCAGCTACTTGGGAGGCTGAGGCAGGAGAATGGCATGAACCCAGGAGGCAGACCTTGCAGTGAGCCAAGATTGCACCACTGCACTCCAGCCTGGGCAACAGAGCGAGACTCCGTCTCAAAAAATAAAATAAGATAAAATAAAATAAAATTAGCTGGGTGTGGTAGCACGCACCTGTAGTCCTAGCTACCCAGGAGGCTGAGGTGAATGAGTTGCTTAAGCACAGGCAGTCGAGGTTGCAGTGAGCTATAATGGCACCACATGATAGGTAACAGAGCAAGACCACCTCAAAAAAAAAAGTTATCATATATATGCCAACATACGGAATTCTATTCAGCAATAAAAAGAAACCGACTACTGATGCACCAACAAGCAACATGGATGACTTCTAACCGTATGCTAAGTAAAAAGAATACCAACCAGATGTAAGTAGTACATAAAGTTTATTTCTAGCTGGACACAGTGGCTCCTGCCTATAATCCCAGCACTTTGGGAGGCCGAGGCGGGCAGATCACCTGAGGTCAGGAGTTCGAGACCAGCCTGGCCAACGTGGTGACACCCTGTCTCCACTAAAATTTTGTATTTGTAAAAGTACAAAAATTAGGCTGGGCACGGTGGCTCACGCCTGTAATCCCAGCACTTTGGGAGGCCGAGGCGGGTGGATCACGAGGTCAGGAGATCGAGATCATCCTGGCTAACACGGTGAAACCCCCCGTCTCTACCAAAAATACAAAAAATTAGCCGCGCGTGGTGGTGGGCACCTGTAGTCCCAGCTACTCGAGAGGCTGAGGCAGGAGAATGGCGTGAACCCGAGAGAAGGAACTTTCAGTGAGCCAAGATCGTGCCACTGCACTCCCGCCTGGGCGACAGAGCGAGTCTTCGTCTCAAAAAAAAAAAAAAAGAAAAGAAAAAAAAATACAAAAATTAGCCAGGCATGCTGGCACATGCCCATAATCCCAGCTACTCGGTAGGCTGAGGCAGGAGAATCACTTGAACCCAGGAGGCAGAGGTTGCAATGAGCCAGGATTGTGCCATTGCACTCCAGCCTGGGTGGCAGAGCAAGACTGTCTCAAAAAATAATAATAATAAAATACATTTAAAAATAAAGCTTAGGTGACAAAGCACATCAGCAGTTACGACAATGCAGAGTTGGTGGTGGGACTGATTACAAACAGGAATGAGGAATAATTGGGTGATGGAAATGTTCAATTGTGGTTCTTATATGAGTGTATACATTTGTCAAAATGAATAAACACATACCCTTACAAGAGACTAACCTTATTGTATGTAAATTATATAACAATTTAGTTAATTTTTAAAATCAGCAATTCTAATAGGTCTCATGTGAATCTTGATTCAAATTGTGAAGGAAAAGTTAGAATTTTTTAAAACTGAGAATATAAGGGAAATTGAATGCTATTTCGTATTAAGAAATTACTCTTGGGAGACCGAGGCAAGAGATCCCTTGAGGCCAGGAGTTCAAGACCACCCTGGGCAACCCCTTCGCTAGAAAAAATAAAATAATTAACTGGGCATGGTAGTGCAAGCCTGTAATCTCAGCTACTTGGGAGGCTGAGAAGAGAGGATCACTTGAGCCTGGGAGTTTGAGGCTCATAGTGAGCTATGATCGTGTGCCCCTGCACTGAAGCCTGGGCAACAAGACCCTTATTCTTTAAAAAAAGAAAAATAGAAAAGAAATGAAACGAAATGAAATGAAACGAAAACAAAAGAAATTTACACAACTAGACACTGGAAAGGTTAGAAAAGAGGAATGTAGGGAGAGATTGGTTAATGAACAGAGAATTATACCTAGCCAGGAGGAATACATTCTAGTGTTTTATAGTACTGCAGGATGACTATTTTTTTGTTTTTGTTGTTCTTTGGAGCTTTATCAGGTTTTTGTTTGTTTAGAGAAGAGATTTAGCTCTGTCACTCAGGCTGGAATGCAGTGGCACAATCACAGCTTACTGCAGCCTGGACCTCCTGGGCTCAAACAATCCACTTGCCTCAGCCTCCCAAGTAGCTGAGACTACAGGTGCATTTCACCACACTCAACTAATTATTAATTAAACTTTTTGTAGAGATGGAGTCTTGCTGTGTTGCCCACACTGGTCACTAACTCCTGGCCTCAAGTGATCCTTCTGCCTCAGCCACCCAAAGCACTGGGATTACAGACATGAGTCACTGATCCTGGCTTTAGGATTACTATAGTTAATAATTTGACATTTTAGCTAGCAGAGGCTGGCCGGGCGTGGTGGCTCACGCCTGTAATCCCAGCACTCTGGGAGGCCAAGTGGGTGGAATACCTGAGGTTAGGAGTTGGAGACCAGCCTGGCCAATCTGGTGAAACCCCATCTCTACTAAAATGCAAAAACTTAGCCGGGCATGGTGTTAGGCGCCTGTAATCCCAGCTACTTGAGACCCGCGGCAGGAGAATCACTTGAACCCGGGAGGCGGAGGTTGCAGTGAGCTGAAATCGCACCACTGCATTCCAGCATGGGCAACAAGAGCAAGACTCCATCTCAAAAAAATAAATAAATAAAAGATAAATAAATAGCAGAGAGGATTTTGAATGTTCCCAACACAAAGAATGATAAATGCTTGAGATAACAATAATTACCCCAATTTGATCATTACACATCACATAAAGGTATTGAAATAGCATGCTGTACCCTATAAATATGTATAAGAATTACGTATGAATTTAAAATAACAAAAAACAGACCATGGCCAGGGGTAGCAGCTCACGCCTGTAATCACAGCACTTTGGGAGGCCAAGGCAAGATTTGCTTGGGCCCAGGTGTTTGAGACCAGCCCGGGCAACGTAGCCAGAACCCACCGTTTTTCAATTAAAAAAAAAAAAATGGAATGTAGTGACATTTTCCTGTAATCCTAGCACTTTGAGTGGCCAAGGTGGGCAGATGGCTTGAATTCAGGCGTTCAAGACCAGCCTGGATAACATGGCAAAACCCCATCTCTACAAAAAAAAGACAAAAATTAGCTGGGCATAATATCCCATACCTACAGTCTTAGCTACTCAGGAAGCTGAGGTGGGCGGACAGCTTGAGCCCCAGGAGGTCAAGGCTGCAGTGAACCAAGAGCATGCCACTGCACTCCAGCCTGGGTGACAGAGTGAGACCCTGTCTCATAAATACGTAAACAAACAAAGCTGGACACAGTGGTGTGTGTCTCTAGTTCCAACTATTCAGGAGGCTGAGGTGAGAGGATTGCTTGAGCTCAAGAGTTCTAGGCCAGCCTGGGCAACACAGCAAGACCCCATCTTTAAAAATAAAATTTTAAAATGTTAAATGGTTATTTTAATATATTTAAATATATACAGATAATATATAACACCTGGATTTACTTCAAGCTAATCCAGTGGGTGGGAGAGAGACAATGGATAAGGTAAGGTGAAAAAAAAAACTACCCATGAGTTGGTAAATGTTGACTGGGTGATGGGTACATAAGTGTTCACTGCCCATAAACTTTCCCATTTCTGCACATGACTCTAGATACCTAAAACTTTCTACAATGACCAGAGAACCAAAAACCAAGACCACATACCACATAGCCAGAAACAAGGGTGAAAATAAGAGAACAATAAAACAGAAGATTAAGATATTAGTTACAATAGGTAATACATTCAAGATATTAGATAAGCTGAAGAATTCCAGCAAAGTTATTAAGAATATTAAAAAAAGAATCAGGGAGACTGACTAAAGACACCTAGCATTCATCCTACACACAAGAAAGGACAAAGGTTAACAAATAAACAGCTAAGATCTGACAGGTGTGTCAGAGAGACCATCTGAGTGCAGTTGGGGAATGGAGACACACCTGTTGGTGACAAAGTCCAGGAACGCAGAATGGAAGCATCCAGCCTCTGCAGCCCCATCTCCCCTCACCCAGATGGGATTTGCCTGCAGTCAGCAGGGACTTCCTGATGCAGGAAAAAAGCAAGCAGAAGATCCCTCACCAGCACTCCCATTACCACCACAAACACCTACACTCCTTAAAAGTGGTGAATCGGCCAGGTGCGGTGGCTCATGCCTGTAATCCCAGCACTTTGATGAGCTGAGGCAGGCGGATCACTTGAGGTCATGAGTTCAAGACCACCCTGGCCAAGAAGGTGAAACCCCATCTCTACTAAAAATACAAAAATTAGCCGGGCGTGGTGGTGGGTGCCTGTAATCCCAACTACTGAGGAGGCTGAGGCAGGAGAATCACTTGAACCCAGGAGGCAGAGGTTGCAGTGAACCAAGATCGTGCCACTGCACTCCAGCCTGGGCAACAGAGTAAGACTCCATCTCAAAAACTATAAATAAAATAAAAAGGAGAATCCCACAGTCCTTGCAAGCCCTGAGCCCAATTTAGAGAACTGCTGGAAATCCATACAGCTGCACTGCCCAAATTAGGAGCACAAGGAATGTGCTCCCCAACCCCCACCTACCCCCAGTGAAACAAGCTGTGGCAGTGCAACACCATCTTGAAACCAGAGCCACCTCTGGAGTGCACCCTCTGGGGGCCAGTAGCCACTGCACCTCTGCAGCACTTCAGCTCCATCTTCATTACACCAAGGCCACACAGGTGAATGAATGCCACAACTATAGCTGCAACTTTGGTCCCACACAGCAGGGAAAACCAACTCCCACAACCAGACCACACTTCAAGCCAAAGGAACAGTCTGACAGTCCCATCCAGGACAAACCTGCCCATAAGCCAACCAAGCCACTATAAGCTCTCTCCAAATTAGTGGAGGCCCGCAAGCCAAAGAGCATGTGATACACCCCAAGGTTAGTGAAGCAGCCATGCACCCTTACTCAGTGCCTAAGAAAAAGGCTCCTAGCACCTCTGCCCCATGTAGATATGCTTCTGGCCTCCCGAACAGCCCTGCGCCCCCAATAAGGGCCTCAGAAACATTACCACAGGTCGTCCCTGATGGGCATCCCCCCAGGCCAACCAGGCAGCCAAGAGCCCACATCCCAGTCCTAAGAAACAGCCCAATGGGCAACCCCTGACAGACACATCTAGGCTGGCTGGGCAGTTGTGCACCTGTGTCCTAGACCTGAGAAACCATGGGCCACTCCTGCCAGGCACAACACCAAGCCAATTGAGCAACCACATGCCTGTGCTCCTGGCCAGAGTAACAGTCCCGTGGCTTCAACCCCAGCAAGCCAGACCCCAAGTTGGCCAACTCACCATATGCATACATGTGTCCCTGACTTGAGAAACAGCCCAATGAGCCAACCCCCCTGGCAAAGCTGCACCACACACTCCCTCATCCTAGGCTGCTGAGAAACTCTCAAATGTCACTAGTACAGATTACAGATGAAGAAACTACATTACTGTGTCCACACAGAACCAAGGCCAACACATTCCACTGATCTAAGATCCACTTATATAAATTAAGTCTTTCCCTATAAAATTTACTCCATAAAGTTGAAAGGGGGGGGTTTTCCAACAATGTGTAGAAACAATGTAGAGAGATCAACAGAGAAAAAAGAAACATGACATCTTCAAAGGCAAACAGTATAATTCTCCTGTAATAGACCCCAATCATAAAGAAATATATAAAATGCCAGAAAAAGAACTCAAAATAACAATCTTAAGGAAACTCAGGAGGTACAAGGGAATACAGGTAAGAACTTTAATGAAATAAGGAAAATAATTCATGATTTTAATGAGAAATTCAACAAAGAGGCCAAGCACAGCAGCTCACACCTATAATCTCAGCACTTTGGGAGGCCAAGGCAGGTGGATTGCTTAAGGCCAGGAATTCAAAACCAGCCTGGGCAACGTGGTGAGACCCCATCTCTACAAAAAAATATAAAAATTAGCTGGACATGGTGGTGCATGCTTATAGTCCCAGCTACTCAGAGGCTGAGGTGGGAGAATCACCTGAGTCCAGGAAGTCAAGGCTGCAATAAGCTTTAATTGCGCCACTGTATTCTACCTAGCCTGGGCAACAGAGTGAGACCTTGTTCCAAAAAAAAAAAAAAAAAAAAAAAAAAGAACTCTAAAAGCAGCAAAAGAAAAGCATCAAGTCACAAATAAGAGTATCTCCACCAGACTAACAGATTTCTCAGCAGAATCCTTACAGGCAAGGAGTGAATGGGATTAACAGAGTTAAAGTACTAAAAGAAAAACAAAAAAACAGCTAATCAAGATTATACCAAGCAAAGCTGTCCTGCAGAAATGCGGGAGAAATAAACCTTCACAAACAAAGAAAAACTGAGGAAATACTCATCAGTAGATTGCCTTATAAGAAATGCTCAAGAATTTCATATATGGAAGAGCAAGCAAGGAACAAAGGATATATAATGTAGTAACTAAAAAACAATCAATAAAATGGCAGGAGTAAGTCCTCACCTATCAATAATACCTTGAGCATAAATGATTTAAATTCCCCCATTTAAAAGTTATACACTGGCCATGCGCAGTGGCTCATGCCTGTAATCCCAGCACTTTGGGAGGCCACGACGGGCAGATCACTTGAGGTCAGGAGTTCGAGACCAGCCTGGCCAATACAGTAAAACCTCATCTCTACTAAAATACAAAAATGAGCCAGGCATGGTGGCGTGCGCCTGTAATCACAGCTACTCAGGAGGCTTAGGCAGGAGAATCGCTTGAACCTGGGAGGCGGAGGTTGCAGTAAACCAAGATCACCCCATTGCACTCCAGCTTGGGTGACAAAGTGAGACACCATCTCAAAAAATATATATAAAAAATAGAAGTTATAGACTGAACAACAACAAAAAAATTCAACAATATGCTGTCAACAAGATACTAACTTCATCTTTAAAGTCACCCACAGAGCCCGGCCAACATGACAAAACCATGTCTGTACTAAAAATACAAAAAAATTGGCTGGGCACAGTGGCTCATGCCTGTAATCTCAGCTACTTGGGAATTTGAGGCACAAGAATCGCTTGAACCTGGGAGGAAGAGGTTGCAGTTAGTCAAGATTGTGCCAGCCTGTGCAACAGAGCACAACTCTGTCCCAACAAAATAAAGACACACATAGACTAAAAGTGAAAGGACGGAAAAAGACATTCCATGTAAACAGTAACCAAAAGTGAGCTGGGGTAGCTTTACATATATCAGACACAATAGACTTCAAGCCAAAAGTTGTAAAAGCAGACAAAGAAGGACACTATATAATAAAGGCATCAATTCAGTAAGGGGATATAAGAATTGTAAATACACACACAACCAACACCAGAGGACCCAGATATACAACATAATTAGATCTAACGGGAGAGACAGACCTCAACATAATAATAGTTGGGGACTTCAACAGCATTGGACAGATCATCTAGACAGAATATAACAAAGAAACATAGTTTTCAACTGCATCATAGACCAAATGAAACCAACAGCTATTTACAGAACATTTCACCTAATAGCAGCAGAATACACATTTTTATAGCAGCACATGAAACATTCTCCAGAATTGACCATATTTTAGGACATAAAACAAGTCTCAACCAAATTTTAAAATAACTGAAAAAATCATGTCAACTATCTTCTCAGACCACAATGGAATAAAAATAGAAATCAATACAAGAGAAATGCTGGAAACTATACAAATACATGGAAATTAAACAACATGCTCCTGAATGACCACTGGGTCAATGAAGAAATTAAGATGGAAATAAAATAATGTCTTGAAACAAATGAAAATGCAAATACAACACGCCAAAGCCTGTGGGATACAGCAAAAGCAGTGCACTGCTAAGAGGGAAGTTTATAGCAATAAATGCCTATGCCAAGAAACTGGAAAGATTTCAAACAACCAATGATGCATCTCAAGGAACCAAAAAGAACAAAACCAAAATTAGACAACGAAGATCAATAAAGATCAGAGCTGAAATAAACAAAATTGAGACTAAAACAAATTACAGGAGATCAAAGATCAGAAAAAAGCTGGTCATTTGAAAAGATAAACAAAATCAACAAACCTTTAGCTAGACTAAGGAAAAAAGAGACAAGACCCAAATAAAAGAAATCAGAAACAAAAAAGGAGACATCATAACAGATACCACAGAAGTACAAAGGATCATTAGAGACTGCTGACCAACTACGCAGCAATAAATTTAAAAACCTAGAGGAAATGAACAAATTCCTGAACACATACAATCTACTAAGATTGAACCAATAAGAAATAAAAAACCTGCCAGGCACGGTGGCTCATGCCTGTAATCCCAGCACTTTGGCAGGCTGAGGTAGGCAGATCACGAGGTCAGGAGTTCAAGACCAGCCTGGCCAATATGGTGAAACCCCGTCTCTAATAAAAATACAAAAAATTAGCCAGGCATGGTGGCAGGCACCTGCAGTCCCGGCTAGTCGGGAGGCTGAGGCAGGAGAATGGCGTGAACACGGGAGGCGGAGCTTGCAGTGAGCCCAGATTGTACCACTGTACTCCAGCCTGGGCAACAGAGCAAGACTCCGTCTCAAAATTAAATAAATAAATAAATAAATAAATAAAAAACCCGAACAGACCAAAAACAAGTAATGAGATTGAATCAGTAACAAAAAGTCTCCCAAGGAAAGTGCAGGACTGATGGGTTCACTGCTGAAATCTACCAAATATTTACAGAAGAATGAATACCAATTCTTCTCAAGGTATTCCAAAAAATTGAAGCAAAGTTAATTCTTCTGAACTCACTCTACAAGGCCAGTATAACCCTGATACCAAAACCAGAAAAGGAAAAACAAAACAAAAAAAAGAAAACTACATGCCAGTGTCCTTGATAAACATAGACACAAAAATTCTGAACAAAATTCTGAACAAAATTCTGGCAAACCAAATCCAACAACACATCAAAATGTAATAACCATGATGAACTGGGATTCAACCCAGGAATACAAGGATAATTTAACATATGCAAATCAATGGATGTCATACATCTTAGCAATAGAATGAAGGACAAAAACCATAGGATCATCTCAATAGAATCGGAAAAAGCATTTGATAAAATTCAACATCCATTCGTGATTAAAAAAAAAAACTCTAGGCCAGGCGTGGTGGCTCACGCCTGTAATCCCAGCACTTTGGGAGGCCAAGGCAGGCGGATCACTTGAGGTCAGGAGTTCGAGACCAGCCTGGCCAACATGGTGAAACCCCGTTTCTACCAAAACTACAAAAATTAGCCACGAGCTGTAATCCTAGCTACTCGGGAGGCTGAGGCAGGAGAACTGCTTGAACCTGGGAGGCAGAGGTTGCAGTGAACCAAGATCACGCCACTGCACTCCAGCCTGGGCGACAAGAGACTCCATCTCAAAAACAAAACAAAAACAAAAACCAAAAAAAACACTCTCAATAAATTAGGTATAAAAGGAAAGTACACCAACATAATAAAGGCCATATATGACAAACCCACAGCTATCATCTTACTCAACAAGAGAAAGATAAAAGCTTTTCCTCCAGTAACTGAACCTGGACAAGAATCTCACTCTCACCACTCTTACCCAACATACTACTGCAAGTCCTAGCCAGAACAAGACAAAGTAGTTCTGGGCATCCAAATTGGAAATGAAGAAGTCAAACTGTCCCTGTGTTTGCAGCTGCAGATGACATGACCTTATATATAGTAAAACCTATGCTCCACTAAAAACACACACCTCAGAGCTAAAAAATTCAGTAAAGTTGCAGGATACAAAATCACTATTTAAAAAAAATCAGTGATGTTTCCATATACAAACAATACACTACCTGAAAAGAAATCAAGAAGGCAATTTCATTTACAATAGCTAGGAAAAAAGTCTAACAGGAATAAATTTAACAAAGGAAGTGAAAGACCTAAAAACAGCTGGGCATGGTGGCTCACGCCTGTAATCCCAACACTTTGGGAGGCTGAGTTGGGACGATTACTTGAGCTCAGCAGTTCAAAACCAGCCTGGGTAACAGGGCAAAACCCTGTCTCTACAAAAAATTAGCCAGGTTATGTGCCCCCTCCTCCTGCTGTGCCTCAGCTGTGTAGAGCCACTTGACCCTCATGCCCTGTGCTGGCAAGGAAACTCAGGTATGTGCACAGCTCTGATGTCACCCCTCCAGCCGGGCCCTGGCTCCCTCCACGAGGATCTGCCTGCAGCACTCACACTTGGCACCATTCTGTCCGGCCATCCTGTCTCCCGTGCTGTATGTGAGCACTGGGAGGGAAGGGGCCGTTTCCATTTCTTGGAAGGCCCAGTGCCCAGCACCATCCAGCTGTGTGCTGAGCAGGCAGTCAGTGAGCACCCACAGTCAGCCCTCACCACAAGCAGCTGTGGGTACTCAGGTTAGGATATCTGACAGGGACTCCTGGGTGCTCCAAGAAGGCAGCATGGCAGCCCCCGTGGAGCACAAGTGGCCCACACCTGACCTTGGCATGTTTCTAAGAGAACAGACTTGCTGACCTGTGACCCTTGCCTGTGTGTCTCACCACAGGGAGGCAGGAGGCTGTGGGCAAAGGGTGGGCCTGGAGACCTGCTCAGCCATACCCTGTCACTATGTGGGTCACACACAGCTGGGTGGAGACCTCATGATGTGTGGCCCAGAGAGGTGTCTGGGTGTGGATTCTGTGGATGGCTGCACTGTGCCATTAGGACAGGGACTGCTGCTGGGCCAACAGGGTACAGGGAGCGGAGGATGTGGGAGGACAGGGGCATCCTAGCCTAGTGCAGGGACCCCAGGAGGGGCAGTGTGGGCTCCCCAAGACAAGCTGCAAGGCCCTGGGCATCAGGCTGTTGCTTTGCAACCTCCTCCTCCCCGGTTCTAAGGGCTCACTGAGGCACCTGCCTGAGTGCTACACAGAAAGCCAGCAGCATGGCCGTCCCTCCCGAGCACTCATCTAGGGCATCAGGGTGGGCTGCTTGAGTCCTGTGGGGTTGCGGACATCAGCCTCTTCCTCCTGGCCTCCAAACACCACCACTCTGCCATCCCACACCTCAATTTCTCAAATTCCCTGAGATCAAAGGGAAGTTGCAAGGGCTGCCATCCCTGCCTCCCTGGTGGCCCTGCTGGAGGATGTGCCCAGACAGGAGATCAGGAGGAAGCAGGTCAATGGCTGCTGTATGAAATGTCATGGCAGCTGTGCCCAGCTGCAAACAGTGATTGCGGCTTCCTGTTCCTCCATGGAAGGAACTTGCTCTGCTGCAGAGGGAATTTCTCTTCGTGCCCTTTCCCCTCCATTTTTCTTGAAAAAGTTGCCCTTTTTAAATTTTTTTTTTTTTTTTGAGATGGAGTTTTGCTCTTCTCGTCCAGGCTGGAATGCAGTGGCACAATCTCCGCTCACTGCAACCTCCTCCTCCTGGGTTCAAGCCATTCTCCTGCCTCAGCCTACCAAGTAGCTGGGATTAAAGGTGCCCACCACCATACCCGGCTACTTTTTATATTTTTAGTAGAGATGGGGTTTCGCCATGTTGGCCAGGCTGGTCTCAAACTCCTGACCTCAGGCAATCCGCCTGCCTTGGCCTCCCAAAGTGCTGGGATTACAGGCGTAAGCCACCACACCCGGCCTACTTTTTTAATTAAAAAAAAAAAAAAATTTCGGGTGCGGTGGCTCACGCCTGTAATCTCAGCACTATGGGAGGCCGAGACGGGTGGATCATGAGGTCAGGAGATCGAGACCATCCTGGCTAACACGGTGAAACCCCGTCTCTACTAAAAATACAAAAAAATTAGCTGGGCGTGATGGCAGGTGCCTGTAGTCCCAGCTACTCGGGAGGCTGAGGCAGGAGAATGGCATGAACCTGGGAGGCGGAGCTTGCAGTGAGCCGAAATCGCGTCACTGCACTCCAGCCTGGGCAACTGAGTGAGAGCCGCCTCAAAAAAAAAAAAAAAAAAATTTTTTTTTTTTTTTTGACTCAGAGTCTTGCTCTGTGGTCCAGGCTAAGAGTGTACTTGCGATCATAGCTCACTGTAGCCTCAAACTCCTAGGCTCAAGTGATCCTCCTGCCTCGGCCTCCCAAAGCACTGGGACCACACATGGGTCCCACCACACCCAGGCTCTGCCCTTTGGAATTAAAGTCACCCAGGGAGGTTAAACCTCTTACACTTTCTGCGCCCCACCTCCCAGCCCCTGTAATGAGAAAGGCAGTAAATTTTGGAGCTTTATGGAGTCCCTGCCCTTCCTGAAAAGGTGGCTGCAGAGAGACTAGAGCTGGTTGGGGGAAGAGATGTCAGGAGGCCTCCTCTGGAGCCCAGGGCCACACAGCTCCCAAAGCCTCAGTCTCCCTCTCTGGGGCTAGAGGTGCCCCTGTGTCCCTGTAACTTCTGCTCGGCCACTCGGCTGCCCAGACTAGGGCTGCTCCTGCCACCACTCAACAGGCACAGAAATGTGTAAGTACCAAAAAAAAAAAATTAACCAGGCATCTTGATGCATGCCTGTAGTCCCAGATACTTGAGAGGGTGAGGTGGGAGAATCAACTGTGCTCAGGTCAAGGCTGCAGTAAGCTGTGATGGTACCACTGAACTACAGCCTGGGCAAGAGAGAGAGAGACTGCATTACAAAAAAAAAAAAAAAAAAAAGAAAAAAGAAAAAAGAAAAGAAAAAAAAAAAAGGAAGAAAAAAGAAAAGACCTAAAAATATATATATTGAAAGCTGTAGTAACCAAAACAGCATGGTACTGACATAAGAACAGATACATAAACCAACGGAACAGAACAGAGTGCCCAGAAGTTAATACACGTATCTACAGTCAACTGATTTTTGACAAAGGTGCCAAGAATGTTCACTGGGGAAAGGACAGTCTTTCCAATGAATGGTGCTAGGAAAACTGGACATCCATAGGCACAACAATGAAACTATACCCTCACTCCTCTACATAAAAAATCAACTCAAAATGGCTCAAAGAACTAACGAAACTATAAGACTACTAGAACAAAACAGGGGAAATGCTTCAGGACATCGGTCTGGGAAAAGATTTTATGAATAAAGACTTCAAAAGCACAGGCAACAAACAACAAATGGAATTATGTCAAACTACAAAACTTCTGTATAGCAAAGGCAAAAATCAACAGAGTAAAAAAAGACAACCTACAGAATGAGAGAAAATATACGCAAATTACTCATCTGAGGGGATTAACATCAAGAATTTACAAGGAACTCAAACATCTTAACAGCAAAAAAAAAAAAAAGAAAAAATCCAATTAAAAATGCACACGCAATGTGAATAGACATTTCTCAAAGATTATATACAAATGGCCAACAAATATGTGAAAAAAATGTTCAACATCACTAACCATCAGGAAAATGCAAATCAAAACCACAATGAAGTATCTTACCCCAGTTAGGATAGCTATTATCAAAAACACAAAAAATAACAAATGCTGGCAAGGATGCACAGAAAAGGGAACTCTTATACAGTGTTAGTGGGAACGTAAACTAGCACAGCCACTATAGAGAACAGTATCAAAGCTCCTCAAAAAACTACAAACACGACTACCATATAATCCAGCAATCCCACTGCTAGGCATTTATCCAAAGGAAAGGAAAACACTGTATCAGAGACGTCTGCATTCCCATGATTACAGCACTATTCACAGTAGCCAAGATACAAAATCAACCTACGTGTTCAACGATAGATGAATGGATAAACAAAATGTGATGTGTGTACACACACACACACACACACACACACACACACACAGAGGAATATTATACATCCATAAAAAATAATGAAATCCTGTCATTTGCAGCAACATACATGGAACTGGAGGACATTATCTTATGTGAAATAAGCCAGGAGCAGAAAGTTAAACACCACAAGTTCTTACTCATATGTGGAAGCTAAAAAAAGGTTCATCTCATGTAAGTAAAAAGTAGAACAGAGGATACAAGAGGGTGGAAAGGACAGGGGAAAGGGAAGAATAGGGAGAGATTTGTGAAAGGATAAAAATTACAGCTAGATAGGAGGAATAAGTTCCAGTGTTCTACATAACTGTGAAATGACTACAGTTAACAATAATACATTATATAGATTCAAATAGCTACAAAGAGGCCACAAAAGGTTCCCAATGCAAAAAAGGGATAAATGTTTGAGATGAATACACTAATTACCCTGATCTGATCACTATATATGTATCAACACATCACTATATGATGAAATTTTGCATAAAAAAATCACTACATATCCCATAAACACGTACAATTATTACGTCAATTAAAATAAATTTTTTAAAAAGCTATCTTCCTGCCAGCAGATGTGTTAAAAAAAAAAAAAAAACTATCAAGACATGAAAATACATAAAGAACATTTAAATTCCTATTACTAAATGAAAGAAACCAATCTTAACTGGCAACATACTGTATGATTTCAACTATGTGATGTAGTAGGAAAGGCAGAACTATGGAGACAGTAAAAAGATCAGCAGTTGCCAGTGATTAGTGGGGAGGAAGGAATGAATGGGTAGAGCACACAGGATTTTAGGGTAGTGAAACTACTTTGTACGACACTGTACTGGTGGATATGTTATTACACATTTGCCAAACCCCAACAGTGAACCCTAATGTGGACTGTGGACTTTGAGTCATAATGATATGTTAATGTAGATTCACCAAGTGTAACAAATGTACCACTCACTCTGGTGTCAGATGTTGATAATGGAGGAGGCTTCGTGTGTGGGGAGTCAGGTGGCATACCGGAAATATCTGCACCTTATGCTCAATTTTGGTGTGAACTAAAAACTGCTGTAAAAAAATAATGCTGACCAGGCAAGGTGGCTCATGCCTGTAACCCTAGCACTCTGGGAGGCGAAAGCAGGACTGCTTCAGCATGGGCAACATACGGAGACTTCATTGCTAAAAATATAAATAAATAAAATTGTAGGTATGGTGGGGCATGCCTGTAGTCCCAGCTACTCAGGAGGCTGAGGTGGGAGGATCACTTGGGCCCAGAAGGTCAAGGTGACAAGATACTGCCACTGCACTCCAGCCTGGGTGACAGAGCAAAACCCCGTCTCAAAAATAAAATCTATTAAAAAGAAAAAACTCAAAAGCCTAAGAATTAAAATATACAATAACAGAAATTAAAATTGATAGATGGCTTTAATACAGATTAAACAAGACTGAGAAATCG
Organism: Pan paniscus; assembly: GCF_029289425.2. Lineage (NCBI taxonomy): Eukaryota > Metazoa > Chordata > Mammalia > Primates > Hominidae > Pan > Pan paniscus. The sequence goes on along the minus strand of NC_073261.2, from coordinate 64,939,956 downwards.
AAAAAGGAAGATGGGTCAAAGAAAATATCCAGACTGCAGTATGAAGACACAAAAGCCAAAAGGATAAAAATATAGAAGAAAGCAAAAGAGAGAAGGAAGATCAAAAGGTGATGAAAGACAGACTGAGGCAGGGACTACATTTGAAAAAATAATGGCTAAGTACTTCTAAAATAAATTTTTAAAAAACTCACATTCAAGAAGCACTATGAATCCCAATAAATACAAAATCAGATGCGGACTTGTCATAGTTAACTACTGAAGACAAAAAACAAAGAAAATCTTAAAACTGAGCAAATGATGCACATTAAAAGGCTAGGGTGGGAGGGCCAGCTTTTTCACGGGCTACCTGAATGACATGCCTAGTCAAACAAATCCCCTGAGCCCTATGCAAATCAGACATTGCCTCCTCCAGCCTCTGCATATATACCTGGCAGGTGTCCACCGCAGGTGGAGACCTCCTTTTTTGGCTTTGGAGCACCCCCTCCGTCTGTCTCTGTACAGGGGAGCCTCTTCCTTCTGCCTTATCGTTTCTTTCTTGCCTATTAAACTCTGTTCCTTAACACCAAAAAAAAAAAAAAAAAAAAAACTGAGCAAGTGAGGAAAAAACTTATCTTCAAAGAAGTAACAGTAAAACCGATAGGTGATTTCTCTGTATAAACAATGGAAGCCAGGGGACAATGGAATGATTGGTTTGAAGAAGCAATAGTAACTGCCAACTTGTAATTCATTATCCTAATTCAGTGTTAGTCTAAAAATGAACTTTAGAAAACAAGCAAACACTGAAAAAAAAATTTGTCAACAGCAGAACCACACTAAACACACATACAAAAAAAATGCTAAGAGGAAAAAACTGTCAACAGCAGAACCACACTAAAAAAAAAAAAAAAAAAAAAAAAAAAAAATGCTGGCCAGGCCCGGTGGCTCACACCTGTAATCCCAGCACTTTGGGAGGCCGAGGCGGGCGGATCACAAGGTCAGGAGATCGAGACCATACTGACTAACACAGTGAAACCCCGTCTCTTCGAAAAATACAAAAAGTTAGCAGGGCGTGGTGGCAAGCACCTGTAGTCCCAGCTACTCAGGAGGCTGAGGCAGGAGAATGGCATGAACCCGGGAGGCAGAGTTTGCAGTGAGCCGAGATTGCGCCACTGCACTCCAGCCTGGGCAACGGATCGAGACTCCGTCTCAAAAAGAAAAAAAAAAAATTGCTAAGAGAAAAATGATCCCGGATGAAAGCCAAGAGACACAAAAAAGAAGAGCAACAGAAAAAGTAAATGTGGGTAAATCTAAATTAACATAAACTGTATAAAATAATAATAATGTCTTACAGGCCAGGCACAGTGGCTCTGCCTGTAATCCCAGCACTTTGGGAGGCCAAGGCAAGCGGATCACGAGGTCAGGAGTTCAAGACCAGCCTGACACCCAGTCTCTATTTTTAAAAATACAAAAAATTTGCCAGGCGTGGTGCTATGCACCTGTAATCCCAGCTACTCGGGAGCCTGAGGCAGGAGTATCACTTGAACCTGAAAGGCGGAGGCTGCAGTGAGCTGCGATTGTGCCACTGCACTCCAGCCTGGGCAACACAGCGAGACTCTGTTTCAAAAAAAAAAAAAAAAAAAGTAATTAGTCTGTAACTTGGTGGGCACCTGTAATCCCAGCCACTCAGGAGACTGAGGCAGGAGAATCACCTGAACCCAGGAAGGCAGAGATTACAGTGAGCCAGGATTGCACCACTGCACTCCAGTCTGGGTGACAGAGTCAGACTCTGTCTCAAAAAAAAAAAAAAAAAAAAAAAAAAAAAAAAAAAAAAACTAAACTAAAACTTAGAAATGTCTACATATTTATTCATTCATTTATAAATACTTCATTCCATATTTTCCACCAAAAAACACCAGTGAGACAAGTGGAACTGTTATATATTTTTGAAAATCTAGGGTCTAGCTTAATAGAAGATGGATGTATCCTTCTAAGTGCTTCTGTACTCAATCATATACTGTCCTGATTGAAGTATATGAAGATCCATCCTGAAATGATCTAAAGTTGAAAGTAGGAATATTTTAACAGCTTTGTCTTAAATATTTTCTTCTTCAATATTACACCAAAACTCAATGGTAATTTCTTAAAATGAGTTGTAATATGAAAACTGAAATCATGTAAGTACTGTCTGTTACATTAAAATCCAGTGATGTAGGCTGGGCGTGGTAGCTCACGCCTGTAATTCTAGCCCTTTGAGAAGCCAAGGCGGGCGGATCACTTAAAGTCAGGAGCTCCAGACCAGCCTGGCCAACATGGTGAAGCCCCATCTCTACTAAAAATACAAAAATTAGCCAGGCGTAGTGGTATGTGCCTGTAATCTCAGCTACTCAGGAGGCTGAGGTGAGAGAATCCCTAGAACCTGAGAGGCAGAGGTTGCAATGAGCCGAGATCGTGCCACTGCACTGCAGCCTGGGCAACAGAGCAAGATTCCACCTCAAAAAAAAAAAAAAAAATTCCACTGATCTACTTTACCCTCTGAGTAGATACTTTGCCCATGCATAATTTTATAACATAATATATTGGTGATCTGGAAAATATTGGTCCACTAAGTTATGTACATCATCTTTCCAATGTTGACACATTTCATTACACAGCATCAGAAAATAACATTAGGCCGGGCGTGGTGGCTCATGCCTGTAATCCCAGCATTTTGGGAGGCCAAGGCAAGCAGATCACCTGAGGTCAGGAGTTCAAGACTAGCGTAGCTAACATGGTGAAACACTGTCTCTACTAAAAATAAAAAAATTAGCCTGGCATCGTGGCATGCACCTGCAGTCTCAGCTACTCGGCAGGCTGAGGCACCCGAATCATTTGAACCCAGAAGGCAGAGGTTGCAGTGAGCAGAGAACGCACCACTGCACTCCAGCCTGGGCAACAGAGTGAAACTGTCTCCCAAAAAAAAAAAAAAAACAAAAAAAAAAACAGAAAACATATATAATCCCACTGATCTCATCAGAAAAATCTGTTAAGTATTGGGCACCTTTCAAGTTCATGGTGTCAGGTTTAAGTTTTCTAAAATTTTAATTTTTCTATCAAAGCTCAAATTTTATCACTGGCAATTAACATTATCAGTCTTCCTTGAAGTGACATGCTTGGTTTTTCAAGAAAATGCTTGTTAAATATAAAAAATCTGGATAACTTTGCATGAGTCCATCACACTTTCAAACAGATGTTTTATGAAAAAAGCAGCTAGCTCAGCTCACAACTCAAACCACTTGTCCATTTTCTCAAATTAACCATCTTACTGCACTAAGGAGAGAAGAAATGCTTTATATGAACTCATTTCATCACAGAATATAAAAAGACATGAATACAAGATCTGTGAAATTGGTTTCCTTAGTTTTGGGTTTTTTATTTTATTTACTTATTTATTTATTTGAGACAGTCTCACTCTGTCGCCTAGGCTGGAGTGCAGTGGTGCAATCTCGGCTTGCTGCAACCTCCGCCTACTGGGATCAAGCCATTCTCCTGCCTCAGCCTCCCAAGTAGCTGGGATTGCAGGTGCGCGCCACCACACCAAACTAATTTTTGTATTTTTAGTAGAGACAAGGTTTCACCATGTTGGCCAGGCTGTTCTTGAACTCCTGACCTCAGGTGATCCACCTGCCTTGGCCTCCCAAAATACTGGGATTACAGGCAAGAGCCAAGGATCTGTGAAATTTAATAAAATCGAACATCAAGTCAAAATTTATTTTAAATAACAAATGTTTGGGAGTGAGGAATACAACATCTACTTAATGCCACTGTCTTTCTTCATACAAAGTGGCCAGTAGTTTTATCCATGACACTTTTGCACTATCAATGAAAATGTCAACACAATGAAAAACACAAACTGGCCAGGCATGAATGCCCATGTCTATAATCCCAGTACTTTGGGCGGCCAAGGCAGGAGGACTGCTTCAGGCCAGAAGTTCAAGACCAGACTGGGCAACACAGTGAGATCTGTCTCTACAAAAATAAAAAAATTTAGCCTGGTGTGGTGGCACATGCCTGCAGTCCCAGGAGGATCACCTTAGCTGAGGAGTTCAAGTCTGTAGTAAGCTGATAATAGCACCACACTCTGGCCCAGGAAACAGAGTGAGTGAGGCCCTGTCTCAAGGACGGGGAAAAAAAATGCAAAGAATATCTTATCTTGACGACTCTTTGACAGGCTCTCTGGGACCTCCATGGTTGACAGATCATACTTTGATAACCACTGATCAAGCCAAATGAAGATATATTTTTAATAATGAGTATATGAAGTAAAAGTCATCCCAAATGGAAAGAATAAAGAAACTGTTTCCATCCATAGATGACATATATAAAAAAGTCCTAAGGGATCCACTAAACAATTTACAAATGAGTTCAAGGTTGCAGGATACAAGATCAAGGTACCAAATCAACCATATTTCTATATATTAGCAATGAACAATTCAGATATAAAATCTAGAAAAACAATTTTACAATAGCATCAGAAAGAATAAGATTCTTATTCTTTGCCCAAAATGTATTGAATAACAAAAAGTGCAGGCCAGAGGCCGGGTACAGTGGCTCATGCCTGTAATCTCAGCACTTTGGGAGGCCAAGGCAGGTGGATCACCTGAGGTTGGGAGTTCGAGACCAGCCTGGCCAACATGGAAAAATCTGTCTCTACTAAAAATATAAAAATTAGCAAGGTGTGGTGGCGCATGCCTGTAATCATCCCAGCTACTCTGGAGGCTGAGGCAGGAGAACTGCTTGAACCTGGGAGGTGGATGTTGCAGTGAGCCAAGATCGTGCCACTGCACTCCAGCCTGGGCAACAGGAAGGAGGGAATGGAGGGACTGGAGGGACGGGAGGGACAAGAGGAGCGCTCGAACCTGGAAGGCGGAAGTCATGCCACTGTACTGCAGCCTGGATGACAGTGAGACTCCCTCTTAAAAAAAAAAAAAAGTAGGAAACTACAAAATATTGTTTAAAGCATTATAGACAACCTATATAAATAGAAAGATATCCCATGTTCATGGATCAGGAGACTTAATATTGTTAAGATAGTAATAATCCTCAACTTGATACACAGATTCACTACAATCTCTACCAGAATTCCAGCTGGCATCTTTGTAGAAGTTTTCAAGTTGATCCTAAAACTCAAAAGGAAACTCAAGGGACCCTGAAGAGCCAACAAAATTTTGAAAAAAAAAAAACAAAAAAAAAAACCACAAAGATTTACACTTTCTGACTTCCAATCTTATTACAAAGCCACAGCAATCAAGAGAGTGTAGTACTGGCGTAAGGACAGACATACAGATCAATGAAACAGAATACAGAGTACAGAAAAAAACCCTATATATGTACAGGCAAATGACTTTCAAACAAGGATGCCAAGACCATGCAACAGAAAGAATAGATTTTTCTAAAAATGAAGCTTGGACAACCGAACAGCCTCATGCAAAAGAATGAAGTTGTATCAGCCGGCGCGGTGGCTCATGCCTGTAATCCCAGCACTTTGGGAGGCTGAGGTGGGTGGATCACGAAGTCAGGAGTGCAAGACCAGCCTGGCCAATATGGTGAAACCCCGTCTCTACTAAAAATACAAAAATAAGCTGGGCATGGTGGCGCACGCCTGTAGTCCCAGCTACTCGGGAGGCTGAGGCTGGAGAATCACTTGAACCCAGGAGGCAGAGGCTGCAGTGAACAAAGTTCATGCCACTGCACTCCAGCCTGGGCAACAAAGCAAGACTCTGTCTCAAAAATTAAAATTAAAATAAAAAAATTCTTAAACAAAAAAAAAAAGGACTGAAGTACTGGCATATGCTACAACATGGACAAAACTGGAAAGCATTATGCTAAGGGAAAGTAGGCAGTCACAAAAAAAAATATTAGTATTCCATATACACGAAAGGTTCAGAATAGGCAAATATATTAAGAATGCATGTTGGTTGTTGCTTCGTGCTACTGAAATGGGAAGTAGCTTAGGGTGACTGATTGCTAAAAGGTAGGGGAATCCTATTGAGGTGATAAAGTGTTCTAGACTTGTTTGTGGTGATGGTTGCACAACTCTGAATCAGAGTCGGGTGCCAGTAAGGTATGTGAATTTATTAGACTGGTACAAAAGTAATTGTGGTTTAAAAGTGGCAAAACCCCAATTACTTTCGCACCAACCCAATAGTTCACTATAGCTGTTAAAAAAATTATAAAGTATGGGAGGCTGAGGTGGGGAGATCACTTGAGGGCAGGAGTTTGAGACCAGCCCGGCCAACATGGTGAAATCCTGTCTCTACTAAAAATACCAAATAAATAATAAAGTAAAATAAATGATAAAGATGTGCAAATATACCATTTTAATTGGGAACAACAAACAAAAATATCCAGGAATACATGTAAAAAGAAATACGCAGAACCTACATAAAGGGGAAAAATATAAAACGTCAAAAAGAAACAAAAATTATGTAAAAATGGGAAGATACATTATTTCCTTTCGGGAAAGACACCGTAAGATGTCAACTCTTACCCCACTTATAAACATAATCCAATTTCAATAAAAATTCCAATAGAAACGGAGGAGATGCAAAAAAAAAAAAAAAAACACAAAAAGGATTCTAAAGTTTCATCTTAACAAATGAGTAACTTGGCCAGGCACGGTGGCTCACACCTGTAATCCCAGCACTTTGGGAGGCCAAGGCAAGCGGATCACGAGGTCAAGAGTTCAAGACCAGCCTGGTCAACATGGTGAAACCCCATCTCTACTAAAAATGTAAAAAAAATTGGCTGGGCATGGTGGTAGGCGCCTATAATTCCAGCTACTCGGGACGCTGAGACAGGAGAATCACTTGAACCCGAGAGGTGGAAGTTGCAGTGAGCCGAGATCATGCCACTGCACTCCAGCCCAGGTGACAGTGTGAGGCTTCATCTCAAAAAAAAAAAAAAAAAAAAAGAAATGAATAACTTTTCACAACCTATTTGGTTTAACGGCACCAGGCACAAAGATAAATTATAAAGTGACTAAATTAAAACCAGATAATGAAATAATAAACAGCTTAAAAATAGGCCTCCAAGAATATACTCATAAATTCTGTACAAGACAGACATGGTGCTGGGTGCAGTGGCTCACGCCTGTAATCCCAGCACTTCGGGAGGCCAAGGTGGGCGGATCATCTGAGGCTGGCAGTTCACGACCAGCCTGACCAAGAGAGAAACCCCGTCTCTACTAAAAACACAAACTTAACCGGGCATGGTGGCACATGCCTGCAATCCCAGCTACTCGGGAGGTTGAGGCAGGAGAATCGTTTCAACCTAGGAGACGGAAGTTGTGGTGAGCCAAGATCATGCCATTGCACTCCAGCCTGGGCAACAAGAGCGAAACCCCACCTCAAAAACAAAAAAACAAAAAAAAAAACCAGACAGACATGGCATTTCAAATCAATGGAAAAGAGAGAAATTCAAATTTGCTAAAATCACTAAGTCATTGTTCAGAAAAATTAATGTTAGATCCTACTTCATACTTTATACCAAAATAAATTCCAGATGAATAAAAAATTAAATTTAACAAATCCATAAAAGCTAGAAAAAGACTTAATTGAAAGCCGGGCGCAGTGGCTCACGCCTGTAATCCCAGCACTTTGGGAGGCTGAGGCGGGCGGATCACGAGGTCAGGAGATCGAGACCATCCTGGCTAACACGGTGAAACCCGTCTCTTCTAAAAATACAAAAAATTAGCCGGGCGTGGTGGCGGGCGCCTGTAGTTCCAGCTACTCGGGAGGCTGAGGCAGGAGAATGGTGTGAACCCAGGAGGCGGAGCTTGCAGTGAGCCGAGATCATGCCACTGCACTCCAGCCTGGGCGACAGAGTGAGACTCCGTCTCAAAAAAAAAAAAAAAAAAGAAAGAAAAAGACTTAATTGAGTATCTAATCTTGAGTGGGAATGACCTTTCTAAATAACAAAAGACTACTTGCCATTAAAACTCAAGAACCATGCCAAGTGAAGTGGCTCGTGCCTGTAATTCCCAGCACTTTTTTTTTTTTTTTTTTTTTTGAGACAGAGTCTCACTCTGTCACCCAGGCTAGAGTGTAGCGGTGCGATCTCAGCTCATTGCAACCTCGACCTCCTGGGTTCAAGAGATTCTCGTGCCTCAGCCTCCCGAGTAGCTGGGATTATAGGCATGCATCACCACACCCTACTAATTTTTGTATTTTGGGTAGAGACAGGGTTTCACCATGTTGGTCAGGCTGGTCTCCTGACCTCAGGTGGTGATCCACCCGCCTCAGCCTCCCGCCAAAGTGCTGGCATTATAGGCGTCAGCCACCGTGCTGGCCTGTAATCCCCAGCACTTTGGAAGGCCAAGACAGGAGGGTTACTTGAAACCAGGAGTTCGAGACCCACCTGGGAAACACAAAGAGGCCCTGTCTCCACCACAAAAGAAAACAAAAAAACAAAAGTTAAGAATTAGCTGGGCTTGGCAGCACACACCTGCAGTCAGGAGGCTGACATAGGAGGATCGCTTGAGCCTCAGAGGTCAAGGCTGCAGTCAGTCTTGATCACGCCACTCACTACACTCCAGCCCTTAGAGACAGACCAAGACACTGTGACCCACCCCACAACCAAAAAAAAAAAAAAAAACAAACACGCACAACTTTGCAGGAACAAATATAGTAGTTTAAGACATCCTATCATGTTAGGACACCCTATCATACAGATTCTTAAAAATAGAATATCTAATATTAAAAAAAAAAAAGGCACTCTCATATAAAGCTTTTAGGCAATAAATTAATACAACCTTTCTAGAGGGTAACTGAAAATCAGAACCCTTAAATAATTACATCTCGGCTGGGCACTGTGGCTCATGCCTATAATCCCAGCACTTAGGGAGGCTGAAGCGGGTGGATTGCTAGAGCCCATGAGTTCGAGACCAGCCTGGGCAACATGGTGAAACCCCATCTGTACTAAAAATACCAAAAACATTAGCCAAGTGTGGTGGCCTGCGCCTATAATCCCAGCTACTCAGGAGGCTAAGATGGGAGGACCACTTAAGCCTGGAAAGTAGCGTTTGCAGTGAGCCATGATCACGCCACTGTACTCCAGCATAGACGACAGAGTAAGACCCTGTCTCAAAAAAAGAAAACAAGCCAGGTGCAGTGGCTTGTGCCTGTAATCCCAGCACTTCGGGAAGCCCAGGAGGGTGAATCACTTGAGGTCAGGAGTTCAAGACCAGCCTGGCCAATATGGTGAAACCCCATCTCTACTAAAAATACAAAAATTAGCCAGGCATAGTGGTGCGTGCCTGTAATCCCAGCTACTCAGGAGGCTGAGGCAGGAGAATCACTTGAACCAAGGAGGCGCAGGTTGCACTGAGCCAAGATTCCACCACACCATTGCACTCCAGCCCAAGCAACAGAGTGACATTCCATCTCAAAAAAAAAAAAAGGAAGAAGAAAAAAACCAAAAAACACCAAATTTACATCTTGACCTGGGACATGACCCAGATTTCTATGCTTAAAAATATTTTCATATTTTTTTAAACAGGAAAACACTAGTTAAATATGTGTCACATTCAAAAGACTAAAAGTAGGCTGCCATTAAATTCTGTTCTCAGATACCTGTATTTTGGGTAGAGACAGGGTTTCATCATGTTCGCTCATGTTTTTTATGAGCATTTTATAAGAAAATGCTCATAAAAAAACAGAGTAGGTAAGTATAAACTCAGTTTATACATATTCACAGAAGACAGATTTATATAAACCAAAATTTTAACAATTACAAGGTTTGTATTTCTTCAGTATTTTCTACAGATTTCTACAGTGATTAAATTATAGGCAGGAAAAGAGAGGGTTTGGGGTTTTTCGAGAAGGAGTCTCCCTCTGTCACCCAGGGGTGTGATCTCAGCTACCTGCAACCTGCACCTCCCAGGTTCAAGTGATTCTCCTGCCTCTGCCTCCCAAGTGGCTGGGGATTACAGGCGTGTGCCATCATGCTCAGCTAGTTTTTGTTTTTAGTAGAGATAGGGTTTTACCATGTTGGCCAGGCTGGTATTGAACTCCTGACCTCAAGTGATCCACCTGCCTTGGCCTCCCAAAGTGCTGGGATTACAGGCATGAGCCACTGCGCCCAGCCAGTTTTTTGTTTTTTGTTTTGTTTTTGTTTTTGTTTTTCCCAAAGGGAAAGCACTGGATCCATGGAGTTATAGAGAAAACCTCTCCGTTTACTTTCATCAACAACAGGTCCCTGGTGACTGTGTCAATATAGTGTTCTTGTTTTGAGATGGAGTCTCCCTCTGTCGCCCAGACTACAGTGAAGTGACACAACCTCTACTCACTTCAACCTCCGCCTCCCGAGTTCAAGTGATTCTCCTGTCTCAGCCTCCCGAGTAGCCAAGATTACAGGGGCCCACCACCACACCCAGCTAATTTTTTTATTTTTAGTAGACATGGGTTTCACCATGTTGACCAGGCTGGTCTCGAACTCCTGACCTCAGGTGATCCGCCCACCTAGGCCTCCCAAAGTGCTGGGATTATAGGCATAGCCGCTACACCCAGCAAATATAGTGGGTTTTTTTTTTTCTTTTTTTTTTTTTTGGTTGTTTATTTGAAATGAGTCTCACTAGTAGCCCAGACTGGATGGAGTGCGGTGGTGCCATCTTGGCTCACTGCAACCTCCACCTCCCAAGTTGAAGCGATTCTCCCGCCTCAGCCTGGCAAGCAGCTGGGATTACAGGCACACGTCACAATGCTAGGCTAATTTTTGTATTTTTAGTAGGTACAGGGTTTCACCATGTTGGCCAGTCTGGTATTGAACTCCTGATCTGTGGTGATATGCCTGCCTCGGCCTCCCAAAATGCTGGGATTACAGGCGTGGGCCGCCACACCCCAGCCTTTTGTTTGTTTTTGAGACAGAGTCTCCATCTGTCACCCAACCTGGAGTGCAGTGGTACGATCTCAGCTCACTGCAACCTCCGCCTCCCGGGTTCAAGCAATTCTCATGCCTCAGCCTCCTGAGTAGCTAGGATTATAGATGTGTGCCACCATGCCCAACTAGTTTTTGTATTATAATAGAGACAGAATTTCACCATGTTGCCCAGGCTGGTCTCGAACTCCTGAGCTCAGGCAATCCACCAGCCTAGGCCTCCCAAAGTGCTAGGATTACAGGGTTTTTTTGTTTTTGTTTTTCAATCACTCAAAGATAGCCAGGTGCAGTGGTGTGTGCCTGTAATCCCAGCTAACATGAATCTGAGTCAGGAGGATCATTTGAGCCTGGAAGTTCAAGACCAGCCCAGGCAGCATACCAAGACCCCCATATCAAAAACTTACATGCATATATACCACGTAGACCAACTTAAACTATATCAAGTCCACAAAGTTTTCTCCCATCATTCCAAAACTAAACTCCTCCCACTGCACTTCAACTATAGCTATTTCACAAAATTTACCATTTTTATTTTTCATGCTGTTGTTTTGCATATTTCTTATGCTAGCACTGCGTTAAATGTTGATACGCATTATCTTATTCACTCCTCACAAAATCCCTATGAGATATGTATTAAGAATATCCTCATTTCCAAATAAGAAACAAGGCATTAAGAGGTAAGGGAACTTAGCCAAAGTCGGAGACTTAATAAATGACAGGAGCAGGATTTGAATTCAGGTCTACCAGGTTCCAAAGATCACTCACTCAAGTATCATCCTACTGCCTCATCTGTACTCTGGAACCTTCCTTAAGAGAAAATACACAGCTAAATGTATTTCTATACCTACCAGCATACAGGAGAATGCTTTACACAAGTGTTTATGTTTTTAAAAAAACAAATATTTAAACAGAGTTAAGGTGAAACACAACTCAATAAATACAATATTAAGAAATGGTTTTCAGTGTATTAGATATCCGTGGGCTTACTGCCCAGAAGCAATTTCACCTCTTTCATGGTAACAACGTGCCAGATTTCTTTTCCAGAAGCACACTCTTAGTTATGAGATTTGGGTGAGATCAGCTTCAAGAATAGGTCCTGATTAGTTTAAACCAATCAAAGTCCATCCTCTTTGAACTCTATTTCAGGAACAGAGTCAATAATATATGAAATGACATTTGTCAGGAAGGTTTTGGAAAAAGCAGCCTTCTTGTTCTTGTACATTAAGTTCCAGAAAAGATTCACTCTTTTTCTCCGCATAGTTTAAGTACGTGATGTCCAAACACTGTGGTATGAAGATGTGGTATAAAAATGGTGCAGTAGTGCTGGGCACAGTGGCTCACACTTGCAATCCCAGCACTTTAGGAAGCCAAAGTAGGGAGATCACTTGAGCCCAGGAGTTGGAGACCAGCCTGGGAAACATGGTGAAACCCCATCTCTACTAAAAATACAAAAAAATGGCCAGGCATGGTGGTTCACGCCTATAATCCCAACATTTTGGGAGGCTGAGGCAGGAGGATAGTTTGAGCCCAGGAGTTCACGACCAGCCTGGGCAACACAGTGGGACCCCATCTCAATTTATTAACAGAGTAAAAATAAAAAACACCAAAACGAAAATTAGCTGGGTGTGGTGGCACAGGCACGTAGTCCCAGCTACTATGGAAGCTGAGGCAGGAGGATAGCTTGGCCCGCCTGGGAGGTTGAGGGTGCAGTGAGCCATGACTGAGCCACTGTACTCCAGCCTGGGCAACAGAGCAAGACTCTGTCTGAAAAAACTAAACAGACCAGTGGTGACTGCTCACACCTGTAACCCCAGCACTTTAAGAGGCTGGAACAGAAGGATGGTTTGAGCCCAGGAGTTCAAGACCAGCCTGGGTAACATGGTGAAACCCTGCCTCTACAAAAATTGCAAAAATTAGCCAGGTGTGATGGCACAGGCTTATAGTCCCAGCTACTCAGGTGGCTGAGGTGGGAGGATCTCTTGAGCCTGGGAGGTCAAGACTACAGTGAGCCGTGATCGTGCCACTGCACTCTAGACTGGGCGACAGAGCAAGACCTGTCAAATAAATAAGGTGCAGTAGCCATTTCTGTTACCATAGGAAGGGCCAAACTGAGGTCAAAACCAAGGAAGCCCAGCAAGCCACAGAGAAATAAAGTCCTGATTATGTTATAAACCCAATGATTAAAAGTAAAGCACACCTGAATATACACCTAGACCGCCTACTTATAGCTTTTAAAGAAAAACTCTGTTTCTGCCAAAGAAACGGTTTTTTCTGGTCCTTGAGACAGAATCCTACCTAGTTTAAAAAGAATAATAATTCTCAACCTTAAATTTAACCCACAGGTACTAATATCACGAACTAGTAAAGTGTTGTGTGTGGTGCCTCACGCCTGTAATCCCAGCACTTTGGGAGGCTGAGGCGGGAGAATCACTTGAGGCCAGAAGTTCAAGAGCAGCTTGGGAAATATAGTGAAACCCATTCCCAAATAAATAAGCAAGCAAGTTGGGTGTCATCATGAGCACCTGTAGTCCCAGCTACTTGGGAGGCTCTTTTGAGCCCAGGAGGTCAAGGCTGCAGTGAGCTAGGATCACACCACTGTACTCCAGCCTGAGTGACAGAGTGAGACCCTGTCTCCAAAAACAAACAGCAGCAGCAACAACAAAAAGTACCATTTTATGAAGGGGGTGGCAAGCAAGACATCACAAAAGCAAGGACTGACAGTACTTGATATATCCGAGAAAACAGGAAACACCACATCTAGCCTACCCTTGTTTTCCCTTCTATTATCAACCCACAGTGATCTTAAGATTTTTCAGATATTTTAAATAAACACTGATCCTACCACATGCAGGCACTGTAAAACAGTAATAACAGTTGCAATCATAGAACTGATAGTCTCATAGAATAAAAAAATTACAGTTGTAAACATAGAAATACATAATTCTAAATTGTGGTAAATGCTATGAATAAAAAGAACCAGAGCTACTTCAGACTTGGAGTTCAGGAAAGACCTCTCTGAAAAAAAATCATTTCAGTCAAAACTTAAAAGCATAAGAAGGTATATACAGGCCAGGCACGGTGGTTCACACCTGTAATCCCAGCACTTTGGGAGGCAGAGGCAGGCAAATCACCTGAGGTCAGGAGTTCAAGAGAAGCCTGGCCAACATGGTGAAACCCTGTCTCTACTAAAAATACAAAAATTAGCCAGGCGTGGTGGCGGGTGCCTGTAATCCCAGCTACTCGGGAGGCTGAGGCAGGAGAATCATTTGAACCCAGGAAGCAGAGGTTGCAGTGAGCCAAGATCACACCATTGCACTCCAGCCTGGGCAACAAGAGTGAAACCGTCTCAGAAAAAAAAAAAAAAGGTATATATAAAGACTCAGTGTCATCAATGAAAGAAGGCAAAAAGGAAAAAAAAAAAAAAGGCAAAGAGAACAAGGGAATGAAGCTAGCAGAGGCTAAGTCATGCAGAGCCTTCACAAGTCAAGGTAGGCCATTTCACTCCTCTCATTCCCAGCAACTATTTCAAACAGGGCCCACTTGAATCTTCCATCTTCCTTAAAATCTTGGCGGGGCACAGTGGCTCACGCCTGTAATCCCAGCACTTTGGGAGGCCAAGGCGGGTGGATGGTGAGGTCAGGAGTTCAAGACCAGCCTGGCCAACATGGTGAAACCCCATTCCTACTAAATTTACAAAAATGAGCCGGGCACAGTGGTGGGCGCCTACAATCCCAGCTACTTGGGAGGCTGAGGCAGGAGAATTGCTTGAACCCGGGAGGTGGAAGTTGCAGTGAGGCGAGACTGCGCCACTGCAATCCAGCCTGGGTGACAAATCAAGACTCCGTCTCGGGAAAAAATAAAAACAAATCTTGCCTAATCCACTTTAGCCCAAATAAATCTCTCCACAGTTCCTTTAATGGTTTCTTATGAGTTTCCCAACTTCCACAGTCAGGGTCCTCTTAAAAATTAAAAAATAAAAATAAAAAAAGATAGCTTGGTTAGTGAAAAGTACAGAGAAGAAATAAGCACAACTAAATTCTAGTCCTACCCCTGCTACTTCTTTGCTGTGTGACCTTAGACAAATCTTTCTATTTCTCATGACTCTTACAAAGGAAGTACCTTCAAGGAAAACACTGTATAAGAAATTTCAGTGTTCAAATAGCTACAGAAGTGTATTATCATCACTGTCTTAAATATAATTCATCATAGTATTCCAACTTCATAAGCATGACACCACCTCCTAAAATTTGGGCACAATTAAGATACTTGAAAACAGGCCAGGCACGGTGGCTCACACCCATAATCCTAGCAGTTTGGGAGGCCAAGACAGGCGGATCACTTCAGGTCAAGAGTTCGAAACCAGCCTGGCCAACACGGTGAAACCCCGTCTCTACTAAAAATACAAAAGAATTAGCCAAGCGTGGTGGCAGGCACCTGTAATCCCAGCTACTCAGGAGGCTGAGGCAGGAGAATCGCTTGAACCCGGGAGGTGAAGGCTGCAGTGAGCTGATATTAAGCCACTGCACTCCAGCCTGGGCTACAGAGCCAAAAAAAAAAAAAAAAAGGCCAGGCACAGTGGCTCACACCTGTAATCGCAGCACTTTGGGAGGCCAAGGCGGGCAGATCACCTGAGGTCAGGAGATCAAGACCATCCTGATTAACACGGTAAAACCCCATCTCTACTAAAAATACAAAACAATTAGCTGGACATGGTGGCGGATGCCTGTAGTCCCAGCCACTCGGGTGGCTGAGGCAGGAGAATGGCGTCAACCCAGGAAGCAGAACTTGCAGTGAGCCGAGATCGCACCACTGCACTCCAGCCTGAGCGACAAAGCAAGACTCCATCTCAGAAAAAAGATACTTGAAAACAGTTTTATGTTGGCTTTTTTTGAGCACCCACATATTACTTAGTTTTCAAGCTTATTAAGAAATTACAATAGTCTCCCTATTATCTTTGGTTTTGCTTTCCATAGTTACCCACAGTCACTATGGTCCAAAAATATTAAATGGAAAATTCCAGAAATAAACAATTCATAAGTTTTAAATTGCCATTCCGAGTGGCATGATGAAATCTTGTGCCGTCCCGTCTAGGATGTGAATCATCCTTTTGTCCAGCATATCCAGGCTGTACATGCAACCTACCCATTAAGTCACTAAGTAGCTGTCCTGGTTATCAGATCCACTGTGGCACTACACAATGCTTGTATTCAAGTAATCCTTACTTTACCCAATAATGGCCCCAAAGTGCAAGAGCAGCGATACTAGTAATTCAGATATGCCAAAGAAAAGCTTATTTGAAGTGAAAAGGTGAAAGTTCTTAAAATAATGAGGAAAAAAAAACAGTACATAGGGTACAGCACTATCTGTGGTTTGAGGTATCCACTGGAAGTCTCAGAACACATTCCACTTGGATAAGGGGGGAATACGGTATACCCTTTTCTCCTCGAAAGAAATCTTACATAGAATTTCGATTTATAAAACAGGTAGAAGGCCGGGCGTGGCAGCTCATGCCTGTAATCCCAGTACTTTGGGAGGCCAAGGCGGGTGGATCACGAGGTCAGGAGATCGAGACCATCCTGGCCAACATGGAGAAACTCTGTCTCTACTAAAAACATAAAAATTAGCTGGGCATGGTGACGCATGCCTGTAGTCCCAGGTACTCGGGAGGCTGAGGCAGGACAATCACTTGAACCTGGGAGGTGGAGGTCCAGGGAGCCAAGATCACGCCACTGCACTCCACCCTGGCAACAGGGCGAGACTCCATCTCAAAAAAAAAAAAAGAAAAAAAAATCAGGTAAAGGTGAGCTTTTTGTTGTTGTTGTTATTTCATTCTTATTAATAAAACTTACAAGTTAGAAAAAAAGCGAGCTTTGAATTTTGAAAGAAGGTAAGAGGGGCCGGCCGGGCAGGGTGGCTCACAACTGTAATCTCAGCATTTTGGGAGGCTGAGGCAGGTGGATGACTTGAGCTCAGGAGTTCAAGACCAGCCTGGCCAACAGGATGAAACCCTGTCTCTACTAAAAATGCAAAAGAATTAGCCAGGCATGGTGGCAGGCCCCTGTAATCCCAGCTACTGGGGAGTCTGAGGCAGGAGAATCGCTTGAACCTGGGAGGCAGAGGTTGCAGTGAGCCGAGATAGCACCATTGCACTCCACCCTAGGGAACAAGAGCGAAATTCCATCTCAAAAAAATAAAAAAAAAACCCCAAAACACTGAAATCTGAAATACAGGAAAAAAACACATATAATTCATTAATTAACAAAGATATGAATGGTTAAATTTACTAGTAATTGCTTAATACATTTTCTGCCAAAATAACTTTTATTTTAAGAGATGAAGTCTTGCTATGTTGCCCAGGCTAGCCTTAAATTCCAGGGCTCTAGTGATCCTCCCACCTCAGCCTCCTGAGTAGCTGGGAATACTACAGGCACACATCACCATGCCCTGCTAAAATAACACTTTCTAAAGGATAATATTCAAGACAGGTGAAAGTGCCCTTACACAGGCACGACTACGACTAAAAGATCAATACATCCTTTCTGGCAAGCAAACAGTGTGAAAATAATGAAAAATGTTTATATTTTTTGACACAGTAAACTCACGTCTAGAAATCTAAAAGAACCAGGGATGCAGATAAAAGATTTAAGTAGAAAGATGTACATTTGCGGCATTATTCATAATATGGGAGAACTGGAAACAGATATATTAAATTTTATATAAAATGAAATCTTATACAAAAACATGTTTTCATCCAGACGCGGTGGCTCACACCTGTAGTCACAGCATTTTAGGGGGCCGAGGTGGGCAGATCATGAGGTCAGGAGTTCAAGACCAGCCTGGCCAACATGGTGAAACCTCATCTCTACTAAACGTAACAAAAATTAGTCAGGCATGGTGGCAGTTGCCTGTAATCACAGCTACCCGGGAGGTTGAGGCAGGAAAATCGCTTGAACCCGGGAGGCGGAGGTTGCAGTGAGCCAAGATCAGGCCATCGCACTCCAGCCTGGGGCAACAGAACAAGACTCCATCTCAGGGGGAAAAAAAAAAAAAAAGAAAATCAGCCAGGCGTGGTGGCTCATGCCTGTAATCCCAGCAGTTTGGGAGGCCGAGGTGGGTGAATCGCTTGAGGCTAGGAGTTTGAGAACAGCCTGGGCAAAACAGTGAAGCCCCATTCCTACAAAAAACACAAATATTAACTGGGCATGGTGGTACGCACCTGTAACCCCAGCTACTCGGGAAGCTGAGGCAGGAGAATCGCTTGAACCCAGGAAGAGGAGGCTGAAGTGAGCCAAGATCATGCCACTGCACTCCAGCCTGGGCCACAGAGTAAGACTCCGTCTCCAAAAAAAAAAAAAAAAAAAAAAAAAAAAAAATCAGTTCAGGAGAACCGGACAAAGTAGCTCACACCCTGTAATCCCAGCACTCTGGGAGGCTGAGGCAAGCGGATCACTTGAGGCCAGGAGTTTGCGACCAGCCTGACCAACATGGCGAAACCCCATCTCTACTAAATATACAAAAATTAGCCCGGCATGATGGCACATGCCTATAATCCCAGCTACTTGGGAGGGTGAGGCACAAGAACTGCTTGAGCCCCCCAAGGCAGAGGGTGCAGTGAGCCGAGACTGTACCAATGCACTCCAGCCTGGGAGACAGAGGGAAACTGTTTCCCAAAAAAAAAAAAAAAAAAAAAAAGGCAGCCAGGTGTGCTGGTATACACCTATAGTCCCTGCTACTCAGGAGGGTGAGACAGGAAAATCACTTGAGCCCAGGAGGTCAAGGTTATAGTAAGCAATGATCACTTCATTGCACTCCAGCCTGGATGACAGAATAAGACTCCATCTCCAAAGGGGGGAAAAAAATTCCAACTTTAGATTAAATGTCTACTGAAAAAGTTATGTTACTAATTGATTTAGTACCTATATACTCATAGTATCTAAAAAGCCCTGGAAACATGTAGTTTTATTAAACGGTTCACTGCAGAGTAACAGTATTAAGAAAGATTCTCAGCCGGGTACAGCATATCCCAACACTTTGGGAGGCCGAGGCAGAAGCATCACTTGAGCCCAGGAGCTTGAGGCTGCAGTGAGCTATAATTGGGCCACTGCACCCCAGCATGGGTGATACACTGTGTCTTAAAAAATAATCAAAAATCAAAAAATTTGAAATTTTGTTCAATGAAAAAGATTCTTATTCAGCTATACTTATTACCACTTTTGAATTCCTACTACAATTATCACAGAAATTTGTCTGAATTTTTGAAGATACATAAAACACGGTCAGTAATTTTCACTTTGCCAACTGAACAGTGGTGATTCAGATAGATCATCATAAAATTTATACAACGTTAACTAGTAAGAACTTTTAGGCCAGGCAGGATGGCTCACGCCCCTAAACCCAACACTTTGGGAGGCCAAGGGAGGCGGATTACCTGGGGTCAGGAATTCAAAACCATCCTGGCCAACATGGTGAAACCCCACATCGACTAAAATTACAAAAATTAGCCAGGCATGGTGGTGCATGCCTGTAATCCCAGCTACTCAGGAGGCTGAGGCAGGAGAATCGCTTGAACCCAGGAGGCGGAGGTTGCAGTGAGCCGAGATCATGCCATTGCACACCAGCCTGGGCAACAGGAACAAAATTCCTTTTCAAAAAAATAAAAAAAAAAAACTCTTAGCCTAATCTGGGATTAAGTCCTGTGGTTCCACCCAACAGTCACATGTGACCCTAAGCAAGTCACATAAATTCTCTAAACCTTAGTTCCCTCATCTGAAAAGGATGACAGAGTACCTCCCTCAAAGAACTGATTAAATCAGCAGCATGCAAAGCATGTAAAGTACTTAAGTACCCAACACAAACTATTCAATAAAGTAATCTGCTTTAAAAATAAAACACACTGAAAGGCCGAGGCAGGTGGATCACCTGACATCATCAGTTCGAGACCAGAGTGGCCAAACTGGTGAAAATTAGTCTCGACTAAAAATACAAACATTAGCTGGGCGTGGTGGCAGGCGCCTCTAATTCCAGCTACTCGGGAGGATGAGGCAGGAGAATCACTTGAACCAAGGAGGCGGAAGTTGCAGTGAGCTGAGATCGTGCCATTGCACTGCAGCCTGGGCAACAGAGCGAGACTCCGTCTCAAAAACACCACCACCAACAAAATAAACACAACAGAATTATTCTGCAAATACAGATATTGGAGTAGCTGAGTTCCATCTCAAATTTGACTATGCAGGTTGACAGGTGATCTTGGCAAACTACTTATCCTTTCTGAAGTTCAACTTTTTCACCAAATGGTATTGGGATACAATACTTGCTCTTGCCTATCTCACATGAATTATCCATTTTGGACAACTTGGTAAACTATAACCCACTAAACGAATACACAGAGTAAAATCTACAACACATAAGTGGTTTAAAACAATAACGTACACCAGGCGCGGTGGCTCACGCCTGTAGTTCCAGGAGGCGGAGGTTGCAGTGAGCCCAAGATCGCACCACCGCACTCCAGCCTGGGCAAAAGAGCGAGACTCCGTCTCAAAAAAAAAAAAAAAAAAAAAGAGGTACTATGTAATTTTCACTCTGCTTTCAGAGAAATTTACCTTACGAGGTAAATAACCTCAGTTTACTAGTGAGTTTGCTATGGTGATGGCCTAAAGCATGTAACTTTAAGCCTCCAACTCCTCACCAAGATCTAGAAATGCTTTGGCCTTTGTAAACTGGTTCACAAAAGTAACTACAAAAACAGTTATCATACAAACTCAACAGAACAAGCAGAGGAACAGAAATTTAAAATTTATCCTAAACAGAATGTAATCCCACAAAATGATAACAGCAAAATTTACTCAATACATCCAAGCTTTTTAAATGTTTTAAAAATGAAGCATTAAAAGAAAATGGCAAGTCCAGTATTTTAGTATTGTTGGGATTGGTTATTCTAACACTAAAGCCAAATATGATTTTGAAATGTAGTTTCAACTTTTATGATATGTGTCAAGATTATATTTAAAAAGGGTGGGTGTGGTGGGGCAAGGGTACTTATGATAGGATCCTTAGTCTGGTTCCAGGAACAAACTTCAACGGGTCCGCAACCTGTAAGCACAATTCTGTGTCTGTATGCCTCTGCATGTTTCCACAGTGAAAGTTTACAGCTTCAGATTCTCAGGACTAGAGGTATAACTAATAATATTAATACTCTCACCAAAAACTGATGACAAAACGAACTGTTCATAATCTGTTACTTTTAACGATACTGCATTCTGCCAAACTTTAAACATTCCACATGAAGACCTTACTCTTATCAAAAAGTCTGTGCATATCTGATACAAAGCTATACTACCCACACTTGTGTCTACCCTTTCATTTAAAACACAATTAACTGGCCAGGCATGGTAGCTCATGCCTGTAATTCCAGTACTTGGGGAGGCTGAGGCAGGAGAATGGCTTGAGACCAGGAGTTTGAGACCAGCCTGGGCAACAATGCAAGGCCCTGTCTCTATTAATAAACAAAAACACGGCTAGGCACGGTGGCTCACGCCTGTAATCCCAGCACTTTGGGAGGCCGAGGCGGGTGGATCACGAGGTCAAGAGATCGAGACCATCCTGGCCAACATGGTGAAACCCCATCTCTACTAAATATACAAAAAATTAGCCGGGCGTGGTAGCGGGCGCCTGTAGTTCCAGCTCCTCGGGAAGCTGAGTCAGGAGAATGGCGTGAACCCGGGAGGCGGAGCTTGCAGTGAGCAGAGATGGCGCCACTGCACTCCAGCCTGGGTGACAGAGCAAGACTCTGTCTCAAAAAAAAATAAAATAAAATAAACAAAAACACACACAAAATTTGCTGGGAATGGTAGAGGGAGGGGAGGGATAGGGAGAGATTTGTTAAAGAATATAAAATTACAGTGAGATAGAAGGAATAAGTTCTAGTGTTCTATACTACTACAGAATGACTACGGTTAACAATAATATATGATACAAGCCGGGCATGGTGGCTCATGCCTATAATCCCAGCACTTTGGGAGGCCAAGGCGGGCAGATCACTTGAGTTCAAGAGTTCAAGACCAGCCTGGCCAACGTGGTGAAACCCCATCTCTACTAAAAATACAAAAATTAGCCGGGCTTGGTGGCACATGCCTGTAGTCCCAGCTACTTGGGAGGATGTGGCAGGAGGATTGCTTAAGCCCAGGAAGCGGAGGCTGTAGTGACCCAAGAGCATACCACTGCACTCCAGCCTGGGCAATGGGAAAGAAACCCTATCTCAAAAAAACAATAATATATGATACAGTTTCAAATAGCTAGGAGGATACTGAATGTTCCCAAAGCAAATGCTAAATGTTTGAGATGGATATACTAATTAACTTCAACTGATCACTATACGTTTTACGTATTGAAACATCACTATGTACCCCATGAATATGTAAAATTATTATTTATCAACTAAAAATTTTTTAAACAAAATTTTTAGGCCAGGCACGCTGGCTCACTCCTGTAATTCCAGCATTTTGGGAGGTACAGGCAGGCAGATCCCCTGAGGTCAGGAGTTTGAGACAAGCCTGGCCAACATGGCAAAATCCCACCTCTACTAAAAATACAAAAATTAGCCAGGCAAGGAGGCGGGTGCCTGTAGTCTCAGTTACTCATGAGGCTGAGGCAGAAGAATCACTTGAATCCGGGAGGTGGAGGTTGCAGCTAGCCGACACTGCATTCCAGCCTGGGTGAGAGTTAGACTCCGTGTCAAAAAAAAAAAAAAAAATTTATTACACTCTTGTTTGCCCAGGTAGCCTTCTCTAAGTGTGATCAGTGTTTGTTAATTTCACAAGAAACAGTGCTTTTGGTTTGTTTTTTAAAGACAGCAGTCTTGGCCAGGCGCGGTGGCTCACGCCTGTAATCCTAGCATTTTGGGAGACCTAAGCGGGTAGATCACACGGTAAGGAGTTCAGACCAGCCTGGCCAATATGGTGAAACCCCGTTTCTACTAAAAATACAAAAATTAGCCGGGCACGGTGACGTGTGCCTGTAATCCCAGCCACTTGGGAGGCTGAGGCAGGAGAATTGCTGAACCCAGGGAGGCAGAGGTTGTAGTGAGCCGAAACCGTGCCACTGCACTCCAGCCTGGGTGACACAGCGAGATTCTGTCTCCAAATAAAATATAAAAAAATAATAATAATAAAAAAAGCAGTCTTACTATGTTGTCCACGCTGGTCTCGAACTCCCAGCCTCAAACAATCCTCCTGCCTCAGCCTCCTGCCGAGGCGGGATTACAGGGGCGCACCACCACGTCTGATTGTTTTGTGAGGTTGCTTTAATACTAATTACGTATTTTTCAGCATGACCTGGAAACACACCACCCAAAAATATGCACAATTTTATTGCTTCTCTCAGCTGGCTAAACTGTTACAGGGTGTCGTATTTAAAGATGAATTCTGAGCACATTTTGGGAGGACAGTAACTTTGATTTTTTTTTTTTTTTTTTTTGAGATGGAGTCTTGTTCTGAGGCCTAGGCTGGAGTGCAGTGGCATGATCTCGGCTCACTGCAACCTCCGCCTACCAGGGTTCAAGCAATTCTCCTGCCTCAGCCTCCCAAGTAGCTGGGACTACAGATGCCTACACCACCACACACGGCTAATTTGTGAATTTTTAGTAGAGATGGGGTTTCACCATATTGGCCAGCCTGGTCTCGAGCTCCTGACCTTGTGATCCGCCCACCTCGGCCTCCCAAAGTGTTGGGAATACAGGCGTGAGCTGTATTCAGAGTTGCCCGGCCAACTCTGAATTTCTAAATCAACGTTGAACTGATGCTCATCTTTGTACAAGGTACAGGCGGGAAAAGGGCAGACTTTATAGGTAATTACTGCAAATGAGATCACAAGAAACACATATAATCTACTTCAACAAGTTTTATCAAGCTCCAACCACTCATGTTCATTATCATGCTCCATCATAGCCACGGATAAGCAAAGAACTACAGAAAAAAAAAACAACTTTTAATAGTGTGGTATAAACTACACATATAATTGTTGAAGTAAAAAAAATGTTTTTTGAGACAAAGTTTCGCTCTTGTTGCCCAGGCTGGAGTGCAATGGCACAATCTCGGCTCACTGCAACCTCTGCCTCCGGGTTCAAGCAATTCTCCTGATCAGCCTCCCCAGTAGCTGGGATTACAGGCATGTGCCACCACGCCCAGCTAATTTTGTATTTTGAGTAGAGATGGGGTTTCTCCATGTTAGTCAGGCTGGTCTTGAACTCCCAACCTCAGGTGATCCGCCAACCTTGGCCTCGCAAAGTGTTGGGATTACAGGTGTGAGCCACTGCGCCTGGCCGTAAATTTTTTTAAAAAGGAAGCATCACTGTGAGATTATTGTTTAAGAGTTAAACTTTTAAATTGAGCCTCAAAGGCAATATTAAGAAACTAAGTATTTTTAGAGTCCACTGGCTTACACACAAATAGAAAACCCTTACTTGTTCATTAGAACAGGTTTCTTAGAGGGTGCACATGACCAGATTTTGAGAAGCTGGTTGAACTAACTGTATTTGCTTAAAGGTAATAAAAGCTAAATTCTATTTCAATTCTCCACATTTCTAACACTCCATAAATGCACTGCATTTTTCAGTGCTTCTAACCAAAGTTCTAGGGGTTTCCCAGATAATCTTAAATAAGACCTTTCATTATGATCAAGATGCCACCTCTTTTCAAAAGATAAACCAACTTTACTTTCTTTAGATGTTTTGTTTAAAATTTTCCAAGTTTAAGATATTTTAAAATCAGCCAGGCGCAGTGGCTCACGCCTGTAATCCCAGCACTTTGGGAGGCCGAGGCAGGCGGATCACAAGGTCAGGAGCTCAAGACCAGCCTGACCAACATGGTGAAACCCCGTCTCTACCAAAAATACAAAAATCAGCCGGGCATGGTGGGGGGAACCTACATTCCCAGCTACTCGGGAGGCTGAGGCAGGAGAATCGCTTGAACCTGGGAGGCAGAGTTTGCAGTGAGCCGAGATCATGCCATTGCCCTCCAGCTTGGGCAACAAGAGCAAAACTCTGTCTCAAGAAAAAAAAAAAGATATTTAAAATCACCAACAAAATTAAGTACTTGTTCCTCATATTACACTGCAAAACGATTAACTTTCCAAGTTGAGCGTAACAATCATAATCACACGACTTGTATGTGAGACATAAAACACAGTAAGTATTGAGGATTTAAGTTTATCATATCGTAAACCGCCTGCGCCAGAAATAAAAGTATCTCAAAATACACACAAATAATCTTAAAATTCTAGGATAATTTAGGGTGACACAAATACTGGAACCTCTAGTTGGAATATGTGCAAAAGCCTATTCCACCTATCAGAAAGTAAATACGGAGTTGAAATTAAGTTAGAACCCTTCCACTTTTATTATTGCCTTTGGTCATTAAAGTGACATTCAAACACAAATACCATGGTACATTTTATAAATCAACTGTTTTAGCGAATTGTATTACAAAATTAGATAGTCTGAAAGTCTGTGGAAATATCACAAACAGAATACAAATCCAAAACCCACATAAACTGTTCATAAGTGAGCATTTTTTCAACAACCAACTTTTTGTAAATTGATCCCTTCATCTAATTCACCTCTGCCAACTAGGCCTTTACGCCCAGAAGTAGTTGATTTGCAATATATCTTCTATAAGCTGGAATATCATCTTACAAGGGTCGAGAATAAAATAAAAAGGCCAGAAAAGATCAACGTACCCTCTTTAATAATAAAAAGTAAAGTACCAGGTAAAAGGCCTTTCCTTCCAGGAGAGATAGGCCATAACTATCCCGGGATGGTATGTGTAGTACAGTGCTCTGCTTAACAGAATGTACCATTAAAGCGGTGAATGCTACACTAAGAAACATCATTAACAAATTTATTTTTAAAATAGGTGTGAAGGTTCCAATCATCACTATCACAGTTCGTTTTCAGCTATTTAAGGTCTGGCTGAAGTGTTTAAGACACCCACAAACCCGCAAGGGAGGGAAAAACCACCACCCTGCTCCCAGGGAGTTTAATGAAAATTAGCAGGTAAGAGAGGCCTCGGCAGCACGCTGGAAATCAAAGAGGGCGGCCGGAGGATTTGGACTGCGGAGGAAAGCCTCGTCCTCCGACCCCACCTCCCCGCACCTTCCCGGCAGGGCGAAGGGGGCGAAGGCGGCGAGGGGTTCATTACTGCCTTCATTAATTGACACCTGTAATGAGGAAACTTTCCGAGAGCCCAGAGCGCCCGGGCCAGGCCGAGCCGGAGCTCCGCGGCGGCCGCCTCTCGGGCGCCCAGGTAACCCGGCCGGGCTGGGCCCGAGGCGCCGCGGCGGCCGCGCCACCGCGCACCTTCCCGGGGCGCTAGGCCCGCACGCCGCCCGGCCCGGCCGTCGCCTCCCGCAGGCCGCGGCGGCCCGGGGAGGCCAGAGAGCTGCGCGAGGACCCCAAACCGTGCACCCCGACAGGCCGCTACCGCGGCTACTTACTTTCATTTAACACCTCCACCAGGTCTGCGCAGTTCTCGCACATCGTTCGGCCGCCGCCCCCCCCTCCCCCGCTTCGGATCACACTGACTGATCCCGACCGGCGGGGGGGAGGGGAGAGAGGCGGAGGAGGGGGCCGGCCGGCCGGCGGGGCGGGGAGGCGACTAGGGCGGGCGGCGACGGGGCGGGGAGCAAGAAAATGGGGGAGGGGGCCGGCGGTCCCCGCAGCGGGAGGGGGAGAGGAGGGGAGCGAGGGGAGGTGCGCAGGCCGGAGGGGCGCCGAGGCGCCGGCGGCGGGGAAGGGGGGGAAGGACGGGGGGAGGGGAGGGGGGGAGGGGGCGGGTGGGGAGAGAAGCAGCAGAGTCACTTCACCGACCAGACGCCGCGGCCACCGCCGACGCCGCCGCCATTTTAACAGAGCGCTCGGGCTGCGCTCGGCTCTTTCCGCCCGGGCTTAGGAGCGGACGAGAGGCGCCTCGCGCTCTCATTCCTCCACCTCCCTCCCTGCCTCGCCTCTCCTCCGCCCCCCACCTCTCCCTCCGCACACACGCCGCACGCTCCACACCCCGCCGTGGCCGGCTCGCCGCCCTCCCTTTCCTCTTCCGTCCGGCCTCCCCGCCCTTGGTCCACCCCCTCTGCGCGCTCGCCCACCCCGCCCAGCCCGGATCTCTGTCAGCGGCCGGAAGGGAAACGCGAAGCCAGCGCGGCCGCGGGGGGAGTCCGTGTGAGTAGGCGAAGATGGCGGAGGCAACGGACGGGTCGCGGTTGCGTGGCGTCGCCCACCACGACCCACTCCACGGGCTCTGAGGCCCGGGGAGCGCCAGGTCACTCGCTCCATCCTGTCCCCCGCCCCTGGGCTTCGCCGTTTTTCCCCAGGGCCTGGGTCGGGGAGTTGGTGCGGGTTTCTTTGGTGTCCCCCGCCTCTTCCGCGCTTAGGCTTTTGGGGTACGGGAAGCAGGGAGTCAACTGGGGTGCCGGGCCGGGGCTACGCCGTAGCCCTCTTTCGGGCGCAAGGGCCACTCCCCCCGGGGTCTGAGAGTGAATCAGCCCAGGGCCCGGCTTAACTGCATCGGTGATTATCGCTACCCTGCAGTTCCTTGAAGGTCCTCCGTCCTGGAGCAGTAAGATCCTTGACGTAACTAGAAATGGCAGGGTAAGGAGCGTTTGCCTGACATCGTCTCGTTTTTACGGAAGAGGGCCCCTCACGATGTGCCCATCAGCCCCACCTGAAATAGCAAGAATTCTTCTTCAGCAGAGAGCGAATAACAAGGATATTAAGATAAAGAACAGGTGAAGGGGGCAGTCAGCTGAAGCTTGTAAGGGAATTTTCCTCACGCCCGCACTTACCCCTTGCTTGCTAATTTTTGTGTTCAACGTGTTTACATAGACATGTGACTGCAAAGTCCGAAAGATCGTGTACAGAATCTCTGAACGGTAACCAGAGTGTCTGTCAAGGCTCTGTAGTCATTCTCTCGATAGCTTTTGGGGAGGCTATGGCACGCCCATCTCTCCATGCCAGAACCACCTGGTTCCAAATGCTTTTGCCTTTCTGCTGCTCGAAGTTGATACTATAAACAGTCTGCCCAACCTGTTTTGTTTCCCACTAGCAGGTGATCCTTAGGATTGTAGATCTATTCTACCATCATCTTCCCTTCTTCCTTGTCTTTCTCACAGAATTGGGTTTTTGCAGACTTACTTTGGATCCTGAGGCAGACATTCATTGTCCACTCAACATACATTCCCACGTATCCCTTTTTTCCCTGCCAACACAACCCCAATTATTTTTATTTGATTTTTTTTTTTTTTGAGACAAAGTCTCACTCTGTCGCCAAGGTTGGAGTGCAGTGGTGCGATCACAGTTCACTACAGCCTCCACTTTATGGGCTCAAGGGATCCTCCCACTTCCCTAGTAGCTGGGGCTACAGGCGCTCTCCACCACACGTAACTAATTGTTTTTTATTTTTAGTAGGGACAGGGTCTTGCTATGTTACCCAGGCTGGTCTCAAACTCCTGGCCTCAATTGATCCTCCGGCCCAAAATGTTTGGATTACAGGTATGAGCCAACGTGCTGGTCTCACGTTTTTTCAGGTAGCAGTTGAAACCAACCATCATGGTGATCTGGCTTTTCTAGGGCTGGCCATACATAATTGAGTTCCTCCTGATGAAAGGTAAGCAACAATCCTGAGAAACATAGTGGGAGCCCTGTGTCTACAGAAATTTAAAAGGTGGCTGGGCGCGTTGGCTCACGCCTGAAATCCCAGCACTTAGGGAGGCCGAGGTGAGCAAATCACCTGAGGTCGGGAGCTCTAGACCAGCCTGACCAACATGGAGAAAGCTCATCTCTGCTAAAAATACAAAATTAGTCAGGCATGGTGGTGCATGCCTGTAATCCCAGCTACTCAGGAGGCTGAGGCAGGAGAATCGCTTGAACCCGGGAGGCAGGGGTTGCTGAGCCGAGATCGCGCCATTGCACTCCAGCCTGGGATAAGAGTGAAACTCCGTCTCAAAAAAAAAAAAAAAAAAAAAGAAGGCCAGGCATGGTGGTTCATGCCTGTAATCCCAGCGCTTTGGGAGGCCGAGGCGGGCAGATCACTAAGTCAGGAGATTGAGACCATCCTGGCTAACACGGTGAAACCCCGTCTCTACTAAAAATACAAAAAATTAGCCAGGCATGGTGGCGGGCGCCTGTAGTCCCAGCTACTTGGGAGGCTGAGGCAGGAGAATGGCATGAACCCAGGAAGCAAAGCTTGCAGTGAGCTGAGATCGCGCCACTGCACTCCAGCCTGGGCGACACAGCAAGACTCCGTCTCAAAAAAAAAAAAAAAAAAATTACCTGGTCGTGGTGGCTCACGACTATAATCATAGTACTTTGAGAGTCCAAGGCAGATGGATTGCTTGAGCCTGGGAGTTCTACATCAGCCTGGGCAACATGGCAAAAGTCCATCTCCAGTACATAAGAAAATTAGCGGAATGTGGTGGTGCACACCTGTAATCCCAGCTACTGGGGAGGCTGAGGTGGGAGGATCACTAGAGCCCAGGAGATTGAGACTGCAGTGAGCTGTGGTCATACCACTGCAGTCTAGCCTGGGTGACAGAGGGAGACCCTCTCTGGAAAAAAAAAAAAAGAAATGTAAGCAGAAATCTGCAGGATGGGTTCTTTGGGAAGAATTCCCAAAAGAATTCCTAATACAATAAGGGACAAATTCAGCTAACATACCATTTAACCCTTTCTGCCTGAAACATGGTCTTGATGCACAAAGTAATACCCATCTTGTAATGTTTTTAACAATGAAACCTTTTACCCCATTTGCTATTTCATTGTTTAAAAAATTTGATTAAACAGGCCGGGCACAGTGGCTCACGCCTGTAATCCCAATACTTTGGGAGGCTGAGGCAGGTGGATCACCTGAGGTCAGAGTTCAAGACCAGCCTTACCTACATGCTGAAACCCCATCTCTTCTAAAAATATAAAAAATGAGCCGGGTGTGGTGGCGGGCACTTTGTAATCCCAGCTACTCGGGAGGCTGAGGCTGGAGAATTGCTTGAACCCGGGGGTGGAGGTTGAAGTGAGCCGAGATTCTGCCATTGCACTCCAGCCTGGGCAACAAGAGCAAAAAAAATTCCATCTCGAAAAAAAATGATAAAACAGAATCATAAAGTGTGGATCCCTGATGCATCTTTGAACAACAGTCTATGCTCAGACTGCTTATGTGAGAAAAATAAAATGTATTTTTCTTGGCTGGGCGTGGTGGCCTACACCTGTATTCCCAGAACTTTGAGAGGCTAAGGAGGGCAGATCACTTGAGGACAGGAGTTAGAGACCTGCCTGGCCAACGTAATGAAACCCATCTCTACTAAAAATACAAAAATTAGGCTGGGCGCAATGGCTCACGCCTGTACTCCCAGCACTTTGGGAGGGGGAGGTGGGCAGAACACAAGGTCAGGAGTTCAAGACCAGCCTGGCCAACGTAGTGAAGCCTCGTCTCTACTAAAAATACAAAAATTAGCCGGGCTTGATGGCGCACACCCATAGTCCCAACTACTTGGGAGGCTGAGGCAAGAGAATCGCTTGAACCCAGGAGGCAGAAGTTGCAGTGAGCCAAGATCGCACCACTGCACTCCAGCCTCGGCGACAGAGCAAGACTCCGTCTCAAAAAAAAAAAAAGCCGGTTGTGGTGGAGGGCACCTGTAATCCCAGCCACTCAGAAGGCTGAGGCAGGAGAATCCCTTGAACCCGGGAGGCAGAGGTTGCAGTGAGCTGCAGTTGCCACTGCACTCCAGCCTGGATGACAGAGCAAGACTCCTCAAAAAAGTTCTTTTTCTTTAAGCCATTCTTCAGATTTTCGTTACTTGTAACCAAACACATTTCTAACTACTGATTACAGATACTCTTTTTTTTTTTTTTTTTTTGAGTCTCGCTTTTTTTTGCCCAGGCTGGAGTGCAGTGGAGTGATCTCCGCTCACTGCCAGCTCCGCCTCCCGGGTTCAGGCCATTCTCCTGCCTCAGCCTCCTGAGTAGCTGGGACTACAGGCGCCACCACACCTGTCTACTTTTTTGTATTAGTAGAGATGGGGTTTCTCCATGTTGGTCAGGCTGGTCTCGAACTCCCACCCTCAGGTGATCCGCCCGCCTCGGCCTCCTAAAGTGCTGTGATTACAGGCGTGAGCCACCGCGCCCGGCCAAGTGTGTATAACTGTTGATCAACATTTTGAAGACCAGTTATAACAGTTAAATTATTTGCCACAACTCAAATGAACAGCAGAGCACTTTATCACAAACTAACAGTCACCCTGGAATGTACTGTACAGTCAACCTATTCTGTCTCCTTCCATCTCTCCATTCCTATGCCTTTCATCTTTTTATTTTATTTTATTTTATTTTATTTTATTTTATTTTATTTTGAGATGGAGTCTTGCTCTGCTGCCCAGGCTGGAGTGCAGTGGCACAATCTCGGCTCACTGCAAGCTCTGCCTCCAGGGTTCAAGCGATTCACCTGCCTCAGCCTCCTAAGTAGCTGGGATTACAGATGTGTGCCATCACATTGGGCTAATATTTATATTTTTAGTAGAGACGGGGGTCTTACTATGTTGCCCAGGCTGGTCTTGAACTCGGTCTCAAGTGATCCACCCACCTCAGCCTCCCAAAGTGATGGGATTACAGGTATGAGCCACCAGCCCTGCCCTAAATTTAAAAAAAAAAGGGTCTTCCTATGTTGCCCAGACTGGTCTCGAACTCCTGAGCTCCAGCAATCCTCCCACCTGCCAAAGTGCTAGGATTACAGTTGAGCCACTGCACCCCACAGAGATCTCACTGTGTTGCCCAGGCTGCAGTGCAGTGACAATTCATAGGCCCAGCATGCTTTGAACGGCATGCTTTGAGGTGATCCTCCTGCCTCAGCCTCCCAAGTAGCTGGGACTACAGGCATGTTCCACCACTTACCTGGCTCAAGGAATCCTCCTGCCTCAGCCTCCTGGGTAGCTGGGAGGACAAGTGTGTGTCACCACACCTGGACAACTGGGGGTGTATTTGTATCTTATGGGATGGCTATTTGGTGATTTGTTATGAGCAAATTGATACCCTTCTGTTTGTGGAGATTCTCTTGAATCCTTTTTTCCATACACTCCATTTTCTTCTGTTTGGAACTCATGTTTACTTATGGAGTGGTCCTCAAATTTTTAAAAGTTTATATTTTGCATCTTTTTCTCTTTTCCCTCTATTTTTGGGAGATTTCAATTTCTTTTTTTTTTTTCTTTTTGAGGAGTCTCGCTGTCGCCCAGGCTGGAGTGCAGTGGCGCCGTCTCAGCTCACTGCAAGCTCCGCCTCCCAGGTTCACACCATTCTCCTGCCTCAGCCTCCCAAGTAGCTGGGACTACAGGCGCCCACCACCATGCCCGGCTAATTTCTTTGTATTTTTAGTAGAGACAGGGTTTCACAGTGTTAGCCAGGATGGTCTCCATCTCTTGACCTCGTGATCCGCCCGCCTTGGCCTTCCAAAGCGCTGGGATTACAGACGTGAGCCACCGCACCTGCCTCTGCAACTCATTTATTTCTGCTATTCTCTAATTTCCAAAATTCTGTTCTCTTGATGTACCTTTACTGTGGTATTGTTTTTCTTGGTTGCAGAAACCTGTCAACTTTTCTAAGGGTACTGGTGATTGATATTTTTGTTTACTTTTGCCTGTGTAGTCTGTTTTCAACTTGCCTGTTTCCATTTTAAAATTCATATTGAGACTGCCCTTAGATGTCTGATAATCCTTAGTTGTCCATTTACACACCCATTATATAAAATGTACAGGGAAGGCCAGGCACGATGGCTCACGCCTATAATCCCAGCACTTTGGGAGGCTGAGGTGGGTGGATCACCTGAGGTCAGGAGTTTGAGACCAGCCTGTCTAAACATGGCAAAACCCCATCTTTAGTAAAAGCACAAACATTAGCTGGTTGCGTTGATGCGTGCCTGCAGCCCCAGCTTCTCTGGAGGCTGAGGCTGGAGAATCGCTTGAATCCGGGAGGCCGAGGTGGTAGTGAGCCGAGATCACGCCACTGCACTCCAGCCTGAGCAACAGAGCAAGATTCTATCACCCCCACCCCCCCACCCCGCAAAAAAAAAAAAATCAATCTATATCAGAGAGAGAGAGAGAGAGTCTCACTCTGGCTGGAGTGCAGTGGCACAATCTCAGCTCACAGCAACCTCTCCTTCCCAAGTTCAAGAGATTCTCCTGGCTCAGCCTCCCAAGCAGCTGGAACTACAGGCATGTGCCACCACACTTGGCTAATTTTTTTATTTTTTTGTAGAGACAGGGTTTCACTGTGTTGGCCAGGCAGGTCTGGGACTCTTGGCCTCAAGTGATCCGCCCACCTTGGCCTCCCAAAGGGCAGGGATTACAGGTGTGAGCTACCAAGCCTGGCTCCACTCACCCTTTTGAGAAGGCTCATGGCTACTTAGTTTACTTACATTTTTTAAGAATACAATTAGTATTTGTACCAGGTTACATCTGTGTTCTCATTCCAAGGCTAATGTTTATTCTTTGTTACATTTAGATGCTAAGTAGAGTTAGACAAGAAGTGCCCTCTAATCCCAAATAAAGGTAAAATGAGTCAAAATGCCACAGGAGGAATTTGTTTCTTGAGAACAAAAGGTATCTTAGAACATGTTCATTTTACACAAGTGCTGCATTTACTAGGAACAATAACCTTAGAAATCTTGTTTGTAAATCAAGGGGTCCAACTTCATTTAAAATGTTACTTGATGCTTGAACACAAATACCCACTATCATTAATATAGGAATAAATGAGTCAATAAAGGAAAAATAAATGTAAACCAAGTTTATTTTGCTTTTTAAGTAGTGTTCTTAAAGCACTACAGCTTGGTAAACAATGTAAATTAGTATAAGTCATCTCAAAAGCCAGAGTTGTTTTGTTTTGTTTTTTAATGAGTTGTTAAAAAGATGCAGCCTATTCTAACAGGATAAATATTTTTAACCATTTCACTTCGAGTTAATGAAGGCTCACAAATGAGCAACACTCCTCATTGAGGAAAACAAAAAGCTGTTGTCGACAAGCGACAGCACACACACACAAAAACAAAAAGAACTGTGTAAAAATAACTAACTGTGTTCCCATATTTTTGAAGTCGCTTTACAATGGGATGATATGCACATGATCTTGCTGCAATCTTGCCAAAGAGACTTTGTAATACATGTAGTCTAGACAAACGATTCAGTCCAAGAGGTGCTAACTTCAGACAATGCAGCACTATAATCCTTTAAACAACGCAATTTGTTTTACTCATCTTTTCTTCTAGGCTGAAATAGACTAGAAAGAAAATGCTCCCTAATTAAAAATTGGTATTGTTTACAGGAAAAATTGTATAATTTTGCATTAGAATTACAAGTATATGTTCAAATCGAATTTGCCTCCTCCCCCCAGCCCAGCCACAAAAATGGGCATGAAGTAAAATTTTTAAAAATGCCTTAATTTTCAACTTCATGCAAACTAAATAAAGATGACCAAAACAAAAGCTTAAACAATGGAAGGATATTTCACAGAAAATTTCTTATACAAAAAAACACATAAGAAAAAGGGCCACTAGGTGACATTTTAATTTACAAATTGGCATCATTTTGGTCGACAAATACCCACATGCTGTTTTCCTCTGCTAACGAGTTGCAGAGAAAAAAAACAGCATGAATTTGGATTTTAATCACACATTTCTTCTGGAATCTCATGTGGATTAAAGATGCCAGGGACAGACATTTGACGTTTATGTTTCTCTTCATCAGCCTGCCGTAGGGCTAGTTCTCTCTCTTCCAAAAACAAATCAGAAGTGTCTTCACCTGCAAATTCCTGTGAAAACAGATAGTTGAAATGTCAATGCAATAAACTTCAACTTGCAAAGAAAGAAATCATAGATGAGCAATTTCCTTTTTAGAGAAGGAATATAAATTATCCATAAAGTGGCTGGGTTTTAAATTATAGGATAGTGACACAGTATACTACATAGCTTGATGAACCGCAAACCTGTTAACTGGTGGGGGGGAAAGATTACAAAAGAAGCATGGGCCCCGGCATGGTGGCTCACGCCTGTAATCCCAACTTTGGGAGGCAGAGACGGGAAGAATACTTGATGTCAGGAGACCACCCTGGCCAACATGGTGAAACCCTGTCATTACTAAAATTAGCCATGCATGGTGGCACAGGCGCCTGTAATCCCAGCTACTTGGGAGGCTGAGGCAGGAGAATCACTTGAACCTGCATGGCGGAGGTTGCAGTGAGCCAAGATCACGCCACTGCTCTCCAGCCTGGGTGATAAAAGCGAGACTGTGCCCCCAAAAAACAAAACAAAAAAACATGGTGTGATACCTTACAGTAAATAGTCTTCAATGTGATTATTATGCATTGTATGCTTCTACCGAAGTATCTCATGCATCCCATCCCCTAAGTACATACACCTACTATGTATTCACACAAATTTTGTTCTCTTTGTGATAGAGTCTTGTTCTGTAGCCCCAGCACACTATCTCAACCTCTTCCTCCAAGGTGCAAGCAATTCTCCTGCCTCAGCCTCCCCAGCAGCTGGGATTACAGGCACCACCACATCTGGCTCATTTTTTGTATTTTTACTAGAGACGTAGTTTCACCATGTTGCCCAGGCTGATCTCAAACTCCCGAGCTCAGACAATCCACCTGTCTCGGCCTCCCAAAGTGCTAGGATTACAGGCATGAGCCACTGCACCCAGACACTTTTTTCTCTTTTGAGAGGCAGTCTTGCTCTGTCACGCAGGCTGGCGTGCAGTGTTATGATCTCAGCTCACTGAAACCTCTGCCTCCTGGGTTCAAGCGATTCTCCTGCCTCTGCCTCCCGAGTAGCTGGGACTACAGGCACCTGCCACCAGACCTGGCTAATTTTTGTATTTTTAGTAGAGATGAGGTTTCACCATGTTGGCCGGGCTGATCCTGAACTCCTGACCTCAACTGATCTGTCTGCCTTGGCCTCCCAAAGTGCTGGGATTACAGGTGTGAGCCACTGCGCTCAGCTAAAAATTCTTCATATGCCAAGATACCAAGAAAGATGTTTCTCCTAAGGCTAATTAATAACTGTCATTAAATTTAGTTATATTATCATTGTCTACGTAGCTATCAGTTAACTTTTTTTTTTTTTTTTGAGATGGAGTTTCACTCTTGTCACCCAGGTTGGAGTGCAATGACGTGATCTCGGCTCACCGCAACCTTTGCCTCGTGGGTTCAAGCAATTCTCTTGCCTCAGCCTCTCAAGTAGCTGCGAATACAGCTGTGCGCCACCACGCCTGGCTAATTTTTGTATTATTAGTAGAGACGGGGGTTTCACCATGTTGGCCGTGCTAGTCTCAAACTCCCGACATCAGGTGACCCACCCACCTTGGCCTCCCAAAGTGCTGGGATTACAGGCATGAGCAACTGCGCCCAGCCTAGGTAACTTTCATTAGTTTTTTAAAAATTGGCTAATATTTTTACAGTAAAAAAAAAAAAAAAAACCTTTGTATTTTGGAGAAAATATTTAAGAGCTAAGAGACTAATTCTTATTCAACAATCATGGATAAACTATTCATCAACTACTTAGGGTTTCACAGTACTTCCAAATTTCTTTAAAGCAAGATGTTCAAAGAAAAACCCTTCCCAAAAAGAATAAAGCACTGTATAACAGCAGAAGAAAGACATTCTATGTAGTAACTTTCACAAGTTCCCTCAACTAACAAAATTGGTATAAAATTATAAAAAGAACTACCAACGTTTTTCTACCCAATATTCCATTATACATTTAAGACTACCTAAAATGAATTACATTAGTAATAAGTTTATCTGAATAACATCTCAAACATATCTATCCTTATTGGACTTTAGTTTTTCACTGTATTACCAGTCTCAGGTTTTTTGATTAGAGAGATTGTGTAAACGTATTATCTTGAAACCCCATTTATTTGGCATGACAAATCAAGTGATAAAAATTCTACAATGTAACATAAAAGTGGTCACATTTACCCCTAATATTTCTGCAAGAGCAAATAAATACATACCTTTATTTGAACTAGGAAATCTCTTAAATGTTCCTTGAAAGCAGGAATATCTTGATTTAAGCTGAAAAGCCCTGTCACAAAGAGCTTTACTTGAGCACTGCAAATCAAAACACAATGATTAAATAATGATTTATTTTTCCCCCGAGACAGAGTATTGCTCTGTCACCAGGCTGGAGTACAGTGGCGTGATCTCTGCTCACTGTAATCTCTGCCTCCCGGGTTCAAGACATTCTCCTGCCTCAGCGTCCCAATAATGTTTTTTTTTTTAATCAAGAATTTTTTTTTAATTTTTGAGACAGAGTTTTGCTCGTTTACCAGGTTGGAGTGCAATCGCACAATCGCGGCTCACCGCAACCTCTGAAGCTATTCTCCTGCCTCAGCCTCCCAAGTAGCTGGGATTACAGGCATGCACCACCATGCTCGGCTAATTTGTATTTTTAGTAGAGACAGGGTTTCTCCATGTTGGTCAGGCTAATCTCAAACTCCTGACCTCAGGTAATCTGCCCGCCTAGGCCTCCCAAAGTGCTCAGATTACAGGCGTTTGCCACCGTGCCCAGCCTTTTTATTTTTTGAGACAGTCTTGCTCTGTCGCCCACACTGGAGTGCAGTGGCACAATCTCGGCTCACTGCAACCTCTGCCTCCTGGGTTCAAGCAGTTCTCCCCCTCAGCCTCCCAAGTAGCTGGGATTTCAGGCACCCACCACCATGCCCAACTAATTTTTTGTATTTTTAGTAGAAACGGGGTTTCACCATCTTGGCCAGGCTGGTCTTGAACTCCTGACCTTGTGATTCACCCACCTCACCCTCCCAAAGTGTTGGGATTACAGTCATGAGCCACCGTGCGTGGCCCTTTTTTTTTTTTTTTTTTTTGCTTTTTTAAAGAGGCAGGGTCTCACTCTATCACCCAGGCTGGTGTACAGTGGTGCGATCATAGCTCACTGCAGTCTTAAACTCCAGGATGCAAACAACCCTGCGATCATAGCTCACTGCAGTCTTAAACTCCAGGATGCAAACAACCCTCTCGCCTCAGCCTCTCCAACAGCTGGTCCTACAGATGCACACCACTTCTGACTAATTTTTTTGTAGAGACGGGATCTTGTTTTGTTGTCTAGGTTGGTCTCCAACTTTTGGGCCCAAGCAATCCTCCCACCTTAGGCTTCCCAAAGTGCTGGGATTACAGGTGTGAGCCACTGTGCCCGACCAGGAACATTCTACGTTTATTAAAAGGTATATTTACTCTTGTAGGTGAGGGAAGGCCGACTTAAGGAGATTAGCCACATATTCCTGAAGAAAGATTTGGTTGTTAACTGGATTTCCAGGATTTAATGATGTACTTATTTTTCCTTCTTCAACCAAATTAAACATATATGCAAGAATTGATGCATGCATTGTTAAACCTGTTGATAAGAAGAAAATTATTAACTCCAAAATGTAATATAACTATAGATCTTAGCGTTTTTTTTTTTTTTTTTTTTTAGACGGAGTCTCGCTCTGTCACCCAAGCTGGAATGCCGTGGCGCGATCTTAGTTCACTGCAACCTCTGCCTCCTGGGTCCAAGCCATTCTCCTGCCTCAGCCTCCCGAGTAGGTGGGATTGCAATCACATGCCACCATGCCTGGTATTTTTATTGTATCTTTTATTTTTTTATGGTATTGTTAGTACAGACAGTTTCACCATGGTGGCCAGGCTGTTCTCGAACTCCTGACCTCATAATCTCCCCGCCTCGACCTCCCAAAGTGCTGGGATTATAGGCGTGAGTCCCTGTGCCCGGCTGGCACTTAACATTTAAATCGTATTAAATTCTTACCAGCAGTATGTGAAGTGTCTGTCACAACAGAAAAGATATGCTGGAGAATATCACAAAAATAAGTTTGATAAAAACTCTGAGCTGCAGCTTCTTCTTGTGCAACATTTTGTAAGAGTGTAAAAAGTATCTGTAAGCCTAAAAGACATAGAATACCAATGGAAAGTTACTACAGACTGACAGCACTCATGATAGTATTTAGCTCTTATCAAAGTATTCTGAATCTAACCCTGTTCTCCCTTTTTTTTGGGATGATGACTAATAATTACTTGCATAAGGTTTCTTAAATTAATAATGGAATACAACTATATCCAATGCTGGCTTACTTATAAATTATAATAAGTTGTGTGAGAGCTAAACTGTGAAGATGTAAAGGCATAAAGATCATATAATGGCCTTTGGAGACTTGCGGGGAAGGGCAGGAGGGGGTGAGGGATAAGACTACACATAAGGTGGAGTTCATACACATGAGGGATAAGACTACGCATAAAGTAGAGTTCATACTGCTCACATGACAGGTGCACCAAAATCTCAGAAATCACCACTGAAGAACTTATTCATGTAACCAAAAACCACCTGTTCCCCAAAAACTATTGAAATAAAAAAAACCTCATGAATATTTTTAAAAAGCCTATGGGAAAAAAATTACAATCTAAGTTATGACTATTACCACCCTTTCACCATTTCTGAAAGCTTAGCTGATTCTATATGAACTTCTACAACATCACTACTCAGTAGAACTTTGTATTACACAAACCAATTATTACTAGGCCGCTCTCCCCATAACTCAATTCTGCCTATGGACTCACTTGGAGTGGAGTGGAACAGTTGATTAAACTGCTTATAGGATTTTCTCAGAAGTTCATATATGTAATTCATACACTCAAAACTCTGAACAAGTAATACCTTCCTATGTACAATTAACGATATTTGTATTTTTGGATTGGCAGGCAAATGAATAAAAGAACATCTTTTATTTACCCGTATCTGCGACATTCCTCATAGTATGTTTGAAGGCCCAAATGATGGAATCCAAAACAAGTTTAAACTGTGTAGGTGGAATAGCAAGGAATGCTGGGAAACAATGAGAATTGACAGCCTGAAGTAGTAAGAAAAAGTTCGTTCTGTGTTCAGGATATTCTTCAAAGTCCTAAAAATAAGTGGTGGAAACAAAATAATGTTTCAGTGTCTTTGTTGTGCTAGACAGGAGGGGAAAAGCAAGGCTTAATCCAGTATAAATATTTGGAGTTTTCAATAAACCACAGAAGATAGAATGCCTCCTGAAAGGTAAACCCAAGTAAAATACAATCCACCTCTCACGGAAAATGAAACTGTCCCGTTACACACATGAGTTATCAAATTGAAGGAGAAAGACAACCTTTTTAATAGAGAACTCATCAAAACCATTATTACCATAAGACTACTACTATCACTTTTGTTTTTAATTTGAAACCACCACTACAGATTACAAAAAAATTTAAGTTACCGTGTAAATGTGTCCACTTAACATATCTTTTATCTCTTTTTTCTTTTTTTTTTTTAAACAGTCTCACTCTGTCACCCAGGCTGGAGTGCAGTGGCACAATCTCGGCTGACTGCAACCTCCGCCTCCTGGGTTCAAGTGATTCTCCTGCCTCAGCCTCCCGAGTAGCTGGGACTACAGGCATGTGGCACCATGCCCAGCTAATTTTTTTTTTTTTTTTAAGACAGAGTCTTGCTCTGTCACGCAGGCTGGAGTGCGTGGCGTGATCCTGGCTCACTGCAAGCTCCGCCTCCCAGGTTCATGCCATTCTCCTGCCTCAGCCTCTCCGAGTAGCTG
This sequence comes from Pan paniscus, assembly GCF_029289425.2. Taxonomy (NCBI): domain Eukaryota; kingdom Metazoa; phylum Chordata; class Mammalia; order Primates; family Hominidae; genus Pan; species Pan paniscus. Next base: position 64,899,405 of record NC_073261.2, on the reverse strand, counting down.
GGACTACAGGCGCCCACCACCACACCCGGATAATTTTTTGTATTTTTAGTAGAGACAGGGTTTCACCATGGTCTCCATCTCCTGACCTCGTGATCTGCCCACCTCGGCCTCCCAAAGTGCTGGGATTACAAGCGTGAGCCACGGCACCCAGCCTAATTTTTGTTTTTGAGTAGAGATGGGGTTTCACCATGTTGGTCAGGCTGGTCTTGAAATCCTGACCTCAGGTGATCCACCGGCCTCGGCCTCTCAAAGTGTTGGGATTACAGGCGTTGAGCCACCACGCCTGGCCATTTTTGTATTTTTAATAGAGATGGGGTTTTGCCACGTTAGGCAGGCTGGTCTTGAACTCCCGACCTCAGGTCATCCGCCTGCCTTGGCCTTCTGAAGTGCTGGGATTACAGGTGTAAGCCACCACGCCCAGCCTATTTTCTCTTGTTAACACATTTTTCAGTTTCTTATAAGCATATACTACACTTTTATAATTGAAACATGCAGACTTACTTTCTCATTTATTCAAACGAATTAATACAACTACGTTCATAAAAGGATGCCCCGACCTATGAGGTTTCAATAAATGCTACATACCATGTGAATGCTAAAATCTGTTTTCCATATTTACTTTTTACCAATCAAGATTCTGTGTAGTAAATTCTTCTTCTTGGAGTGCAGTGGCGCAATCTCAGCTCACTGCCACCTTGAACTCCCAGGCTCAAGTGACACCCCCACTTCAGCCTTTCGAGTAGTTGGGACTACCGGCGCATGCCACCATGACTGGTTACTTTTTGAACTTTTTGTAGAGATGAAGTCTCACTATATTGCCCAGGTTGGTTTCAAACTCCTGGGAACTAAGTTCTTGAAAACCAAGAAAGTATTTCCCTAATACACAAGTTTAAATATTTAAACTCCAGGGCATTAAAATTATGTTATATCCACAGACATACTTTAGCTTTCAAGAATTAAGGTTATCCTGCAGAATTTCCCCCTTACATAACTGAAATATTACACACCTTATTTATCATATTCAATGTGCATTCAAAAACAGCATCAAATATTTGAGGTATTTCAGCTGTTATATGTCCCCCTAACTTGTTGACAATTATGGCCATAGTACTAAGCACTTCTGGTTCTCTAGCAGCTGGGACATTTCTCTGATAATCAATGAGAACTGCATCCAACAGAGGGGGAACAAAATTTTCAGCGACCTGTTGGGGAGGGAAAAAAAAGTTATGTTTTAATTTAGGTACATGGTGACTATTTTAAACAACAAGGTTATTCCTGTCTATGAGATGTAGCATGATCATCTACTGAAAACAGGAAAATCTTGTGTTTGTATTAGGGTTTCCTACGTTAAAACAGTTTTTAGCAAAAGAAAGCAGGAAATCACAATGGGTTGGGAAGTCTCATGGACACACTGTCATTCAAGACTTTTTTTTTTTGAGACAGTCTCACTGTCACTCAGACCAGAGTGCAGTGGCAAATCTCTGCTCACTGCAACCTCCACCTCCCAGGTTCAAGCAATTCTTGTGCCTCAGTCTCCTGAGTAGCTGGGACTATAGGTATAGCACCATGCCCAGCTACAAAACTCTTACAATAAGAAAAGTGAGGCTCAAAATTCAGTGGGTGTCTCCAAGTTAGGTGGCAGAATCAGGATTCTACGTATACTGTATATGTAAGATGGCAGCAAGCGAGCCCTCAATAATGTCTTTATTTTTGAGACGGAGTCTTGCTCTGTCACCCAAGCTGGAGTGCAGTGGTGCCATCTCGGCTCACTGCAAGCTCCGCCTCCAGGTTCGCGCCATTCTCCTGCCTCAGCCTATCGAGTAGCTAGGAGTACAGGCACCTGCCACCACGCCCAGCTAATTTTTTGTATTTTTAGTAGAGACGGGGTGTTTCACCGTGTTAGCCAGGATGGTCTTGATTTCCTGACCTCGTGATCCACCCAACTCAGACTAATGTTTTAATCTAATGAATGCTAACTGGTGAGTATTTTCACAAGCAGAAATAACATCAATCAATTACTCTCAGAAAATAAGAAAGACTATGGATTTCTATTATTTTTTTGAAACTGAATCTTGCCATGTTGCCTAAACTGGACTTGAGCTGGGGTGATTCTCCTGCCTTACCCTCCCTGGTGGTTGGGATTACAGGTGCATGCTACAATGCCCAGTAAGATTTTCATGATTCTAAGTAAACTGAGTTATACTTAAAGAGTAACTTCTTCTTCTTTTTTTTTTTTTTTTGAGACGAAGTTTCCCACTTGTGGCCCAGACTGGGGTGCAATGGTGCAATCTTGGCTCACTGTCACCTCCACCTCTGGGGTTCAAGTGATTCTCCTGCCTCAGCCTCCTGACTTCAAGTGATCCACCCGCCTCGGCCTCCCAAAGTGCTGGGATTACAGGCATGAGCCACCGTGAAAAGCCAAGACAAGGAAAATAAACACAATGTTTCATGTGAACAAATATCCCAAACTTTAACATTAATGTTACTTACAGAAGATGATACCCTTTGTATTATTCCCACTGTGCTCCTGACACGTGCTCAAGCTTCTTGTAAATTACAAACATCACAATTCCTTCAATACATCTTACTTTCTGCTTTCAAATTTTAAATACAGTTCTGTTCACATAATACACATGTTCAGAACCTTTCGATATTTAGGTTAGCCAACTTAAGTATTCCACAAGAATTATATTCAGAACAAGTTTACTGAAAAGTATTTCCTTAACAAGAAACAATACTGAAATTTCAAAACTATGAAAATAACTAGCACACTTGTAAAAAAAAAAAAAACCAAAAAACAAAAAACCAACACTATTCCAAGTAATAGTAGTATTAGAATAGAATTTTTTGGAATCTCCCAAGGCTCAATTGAATAAAAAGAATGAAACGATACAGTTAAAACCTAAAACTAATTCACAATTTTACAAGTTGAGGCATACGCAGCTGGTTTTTATTACTGAAAATGATTTCCTTTTCTGCAAATCATTTAGGAAAAAGGGTGTAAAAAAGACTTTCAGGCCTTTAATCTGGGAAGCAATCACTTTGCTAAAGAGGTAAAGTAATGACAACTTTGTAGCTCTAGCAATTGTTCTAAAAATCAAGAGGAATGCAAAAACTGCACCGGTACTCCATTAACTAAATCCTCCTAACCTATCTTTGGAAACATAAAATGACCCAATTTTCTTAGCTATCTTGTTACATATCACCACCCTTCGCTACTGATTAACAGCAGTTTCTTCTGAAGATGGAATACAGCTATGAGTATATTAACGTAAGGACTACAATAAATAAAATGCCATAAAATAACCACAAAGTTGATATGCTTTAAATTAGCAAAATGCACATAATAGAGTATAGCATATTCCATAAAACACAGCATCAACACTAGAAATCAAAAGCAAAGCATCTCTCACTTACCATCTGTGGATCATTGGATCGGCTCACCCAACCAGATATTAACTTTAAAGTTTCCCTTTTTACAGTTCGCATACTTCTAATCAATGGTTGCTTTGTAACCATTTCACCTACAAAATAGAATCAAATGGAATCTAATTTTACCACTAAAATTATACAGTGGTACTCAGGTGTACATTACATGCAATTCCATTTTACCATTAAAAAGTTTAAAGCCAAAAGTTCACAAAATGTATTGGGAAAATAAGCTTTAAGACTAATTTTAAAAGGGAAAGGTACACTTAACTGTTTTCAATATGTCTAGGGTCATTTGGGAAATGGGAGGTCTGATTTAAATCTGTAAAACACATCAAATGTTTGACTTAAGGCAGTAGAAGAGAAGTGGTTTGTTTATACTGCATTGTGTAAGAAATCAGAATCACCTACCATTAGCTTGGATAGCTGCAGAAATATTTTCACTGAGGCACTTGTATACATTAAGCATATCTAAATAAATTCTTCCAAGCTGAATTACAAAGGGGTGTCCAACAGCTTTGCAGGCTCTCACATTTGTTTTCAAAATGCTACCAAGCTGCTTGACTGTTTCAGGATCTTTCAGTATATCCACATTCTTGGAGGAAAAAAAGCAAATTCCATTTATCATATAAGAATTATCCACGGCTGGGAACAGTGGCTCACGCCTGTAATCCCAGCACTCTGAGAGGCCGAGGCGGGCGGATGATGAGTTCAGGAGATCGGGACCATCCTGGATAACACAGTGAAACCACGTCTCTACTAAAAATACAAAAAAAATAGCCAGGCGTGGTGGCAGCCGCCTGTAGTCCCACCTACTCGGGAGGCTGAGGCAGGAGAACAGCGTGAACGCTAGAGATGGAGTTTGCAGTGAGCCGAGATCGCACCACTGCACTCCAGCCTGGGCGAAAGAGCAAGACTCCATCTCAAAAAAAAAAAAAGAATTATCCATCATAATGGCCAGGCGAGGTGGCTCACACCTATAATCCCAGCACTTTGGGAGGCTGAGTCGGGTGCATCACCTGAGGTCGGGAGTTCAAGACCAGCCTGACCAACATGGAGAAACCCTGTCTCTACTAAAAATACAAAATTAGCCAGGCACGATGGTGCTTGCTTGTAATCCCAGCCACTTGGGAGGCTGAGGCAGGAGAACTGCTTGAGCTCGGGAGGCAGAGGTTGCAGTGAGCAGAGATCACGCCATTGCACTCCAGCCCGGGCACCAAGAGTGAAACTCCATCTCAAAAAAAAAAAAAAAAAAAAAAAAAATCCACATAATTACCAAAGCAAAAGCCATTACACTTCCCTTACCCTAAACCATATTTATAATCCCAAATGGTAAAAACGAACACAAAAGCCTTTTTGTCTACATCTACTTAAGAATGAAGTAATATAGTTCTATTTTTTTTTTTTGGGACGGAGTCTCGTTCTGTTGCCCAGGCTAGAGTGCAGCGGCGTGATCTCGGCTCACTGCAAGCTCTGCCTCCCAGGTTCACGCCATTCTCCTGCCTCAGCCTCCTGAGTAGCTGGGACTTACAGGCGCCCGCCGCCACACTCAGCTAATTTTTGTATTTTTAGTAGAGACAGGGTTTCACTGCGTTAGCCATGATGGTCTCGATCCCCTGACCTCGTGATCCGCCTGCCTCGGCCTCCCAAAGTGCTGGGATTACAGGCATGAGCCACCACACCCAGCCTATTCCTATTTTAATATCAAATGAGAATGGAAATTACAGTTTTGTTTTTTTTTTTTGAGACAGTCTTCCTCTGTCACCAGGCTGGAGTGCAGTGGCATGCTCTTGACTCACTGCAAGCTCCGCCTCCTGGGTTCAAGCCATTCTCCTGGCTCAGCCTCCCGAGTAGCTGGGATTACAGGCGCCCACCACCATGCCCGGCTAATTTTTGTATTTTTAGTAGAGACGGGGTTTCACCATGTTGGCCAGGATGGTCTCAATCTCCTGACCTAGTGATCCACCCGTCTCGGTCTCCCAAAGTGCTGGGATTACAGGCGTGAGCCACCGAGCCCGGCCCAGATTTTTCATTTATTTTTTTTTTTGAGACAGAGTCTTGCTCTGTCGTCTAGGCTAGAGAACAGTAGCTCAATCTCGGCTCACTGCAACCTCTGCCTCTTGGGTTCAAGTGATTCTCCTGCCTAAGCCTCCTGAGTAGCTGGGATTACAGGCATGTGCAACCACGCCCAGCTAATTTTTGTATTTTTAGTAGAGACGGGGTTTTGCCATGTTGGCCAGGCTGATCTCGAACTTCTGGCCTCAGGTGATCCGCCCGCCTCGGCCTTCCAATGTGCCAGGATTACAGGCGTGAGCCACCACGCCTGGCCCAGATAATAAAATATACAAAGACACACATAAAAGCACTTATGGATCACACATACATGTTAAAAGGCTTGAATTCAATACATTTGTAAAGAACACGTCTTGTTAAATCCCATGAAAACTTTTAAGAAAAGGTAGAAATACTTACTTTGGTTGCCTGCTGGATTATACTATCCCACACTTGATTAGGGAGTAACATGTACTTTTCTATCAAGTGTTCTTGTACTGTTTGATCTGTTTGTGCACCAATCATGTACCCCACAGCTTCATAAAACGTATGAACCTATTTTAAAAAGCAGACATTTTAACGTTTATGTTATACACCCTAATAAGGAAAACCACACACAAGCAATTCACAAACATCTTGAAACTGATTTTGGCCCAGGTGCAGTGGATCACTCCTGTAATCCCAATACTTTGAGAAGCCAAGGCAGGCCAATCACTTGAGGTCAGGAGTTGCAGACCAGCCTGACCAACGTGGTGAAACCCCATCTCTTCTACAAATACAAAGAAATTAGCCAAGCGTGGTGGCAGGTGCCTATAATTCCAGTTACTTGGGAGGTTTGAATTGCTTGAACCTGGGAGGCAGAGGTTGCAGTGAGACGAGATTGCAATACTGCACTCGAGCCTGGGTGACAGAGGAAGACTCCACCTCAAAAAACAAACAAACAAACAACCCAAACTGGCCAGGCATGGTGGTGGCTCACGCCTGTAATCCCAGCACTTTGGGAGGCCGAGGCGGGCAGATGATGAGGTCAGGAGTTGGAGATGAGCCTGACCAACATGGAGAAACCCCGTCTCTACTAAAAATACAAAAACTAGCTGGGCGTGGTGGCAAGCACCTGTTAATCATAGCCACTGAGGAAGAGAATCGCTTGACCCCAGGAGGCAAGGCTGCAGTGAGCCGAGATTGCGCCACTGCACTCCAGCATGGACGACAGAGCGAAACTCCATCTCAAAAAACAAACACACACACACACACACACACACACACACACACACACACACACACACACACACACACACACACGCCCCCCCCAAAACAAAACAAAACAAACAAAAAAAACACCTGATTTTGTTTGTTAGGAATAATTTTACATAGGACAACAGCCTAACAATCTTCTGGTCAAGAATCTGTCTCACTATGAAAAATTTAACCAGGCTGGGCGTGGTGGCTCACACATATAAAATCATTTTGGGAGGCTGAGGCAAGCGTATCGCTTGAAGCTAGGAGTTCAAGACCAGCCTGGGCCACTTGGCAAAACCCCATCTCTACCAAGGGGGGGAAAAAAGGTTAGCTGAGTGTGATGGCAGTGCATGCCTGTAGTCCCAGCTACCCAGGAGGCCGAGGTGGGAGGATCACCTGAGCCTGGGAGTTCAAGGCTGCAGTGAGCCGTAATTGTGCCACTGCACTCAAGCCTGGGCAACAGAGTAAGACCCTGTCTCAAGGAAAAAAGAAAGAAAATTTAATCAGAAACACTTCTATTGGATCCAGTAGTTGCCCTCCTATTTCCACTGATACATACAGATTGATACAAGTGTTACTTTCTAAAAATAACATATGCTCAGTGCTTAACATACCTGTTGAGGCTGAAGATCACAAATAATAGTGTTAATGTTGTTCAAAATTTCATCAATAAATGGCATCACTTCTCCAACCTGAACCTGAACGAAATGCCTGCGGCATTTTTGGGCTATTTTAATGAAAGTATCACAAGCCATATCCTGGACTCCATCATGGGTCTCTAACAAGACAAAAACATTCATTTATTTTGTCCTGGACTCCATCATGGGTCTCTAACAAGACAAAAACATTCATTTATTTTCTTCAATAAAAATAAAAGCAAAATATAGTAAAGAAAGAGATTTACCATGCATGAATTCGAACAGCTTGTTAACTACAGTCTTCAGAAATTTCCAGTGAGCTCTCAAAAAACGTGGATATTGACCTACTATGTACATGATATTTGATGCAATAATAGCTTTATTATCTTTGCCTCTTTTCTGTTCACATAATCCTAATAGATCCTGTAAATAAGACAAATTTGTATTATTTATTGTAACAACATAATACTTATTTAGCAATTCTAATTCATACCTATCCCTTGCATACCTTTATAACAGTAACAAGAAATCGTTTTTCGTCCTCTTCATGCATTGCTCCACTAATGGAGCCTATTGCCCAACACAATGTATTCAAATTTTTCCATGACCACTCTGTACCATTCACTTGATTGTGAAGCTTCTCTGTCATTATTCTTTCTGTATCTACATAATCCAGATGAGTAAGATAAACTACAAAGAAAAACATGGTTTCAAATGCAAATAATGAGCAGAATTTTATTGATGAGTAACAATACATTTAGAAAATATTTAGAAACTACAAGTACATTTCCTAAAATGTATTTCCACCCCAGAATAGATTTATAAAGGTAAAGATTAACAGTATTTATTAACTTACCCAATGTTTCCCTCATATTCTTATACAAATTTATGGAATCTGTATCCTTCATGAATTCTCTCACAACTTCTCCTTGATCATTCTCTACAACCAATACTTCCTCTGGTTTAGCCATTCGACTAACCATTAATAAACGGACCTATACTCAACAATATATCAATCAAGAAAAAAATCGTTAGATCACTGAAATCATTAGTGTAGAAGCTTAAAAACAAACAAAACCAAAAAAACCACAAGCCAGCCATGTGTAGGGATTCATGCCTATAATTCCAACTATTCCGGAGGGCCGAGGCAAAAAGAACTGTTGTGGCCAGGAATTTGAGAGCAGCTTGAGCAACACAAAATGATACCCAATCTCTAAAACAATAAAAATACTGGGGCTTAAAGCACAACAGAAAAAACTATGTAAATATAAATGAAGTAAAACTAAAAAATTTAAAATTAGCTAGGCATGGTGGTGTGTGCCTGCAACCAATTACTTGGGAGGCTGACACAAGAGAATTGCTTTAGCCTAGGAGTTCAAGATTGTAGTGAGCTATGACCATGCCACTGCACTCCAACCTGAGCCACAGAGCAAGACCCTGTCTCCAAAAGAAAAAATTTTTTTTCACTGTAATTCTACAAAAATGGCTTTATAATTATTTAAGTGTGTTTTAATGTGATTTTTTTTTAACCAACTTCTGTTACAGGAGTTTCCTGTGTCTCATTCCTAGACTCTGGTTTAGTAGATTGGCAGGTGGCCAATGAATTTGCCTAACGAAATCACAACCAATGTTGATACTGAGAGAAGGACCACACTCTTGAGAATCAAGGTTCTAGACTCAACTCCTTTCATGTTCTAGTTTTCCACACTCATGGAGAAGTTGTTGGGTTCTCTTTTTATAGCTAATTTATTTACACAGATTAGAAGTATTTGGATTCAGACCTCAAAACCACAGTATGCAACAGGAAGAACACTCAACCAACCGCTCTGTTACCTTGAATAACATGGGCAAATATAGCTGTCTCCTGGGAGGAACATCAAAATGTTGACTTCCAGAAAGCAACGGAGAGGCAGATGTAGAGAATGGACTCTCTCTATACAGTTCAGCAGCCAAATGATTCCAGTATTCAAGACAAATTTTAAAGATTTCAGTTTCTTCTACTTCAGATACCAACAACATATAATGAAGGGCCTACACAGAAGACCAAAACTATTAAAATAATTCTTAAACATTACCAACTTCAAATTGCTTTTCACTTGTTACACCTTAAGGGAAAATAAAAATTCATGTTTTATTCATCACAACTCAGATTTCAATACTTATCAAATAGACAGCAAACTCTGGAGTAACTCTGCTTCTTCTGACATGCCCTAAAGCACTTCAAAAATCTCTCACATAGTAGTTGATCAATACGTATTTTTATCATGTCTCCTAATGGAACGATTTATTTAAAAGGCCTTGGGTGCCAATAAGTGGTATCACAACCCAAATGTACCATCACAGAGGAAAGAACAAACAAAATACTGAATATTCATACAATGAGAATATTCTTCAGACATGATAAAAAGTGAGGTATTGATACAGGTTACAACATGGAAGAACATTGAAAACACAACACCAAATAAAAGAAACCAGACACAAAAGGTCACATGCATGATTCCCGTTATATGGTATAATCAGAATAGATATATCTACAGAGACAGAAACCAAAATAATGGTTGCCAGAAGTTGGGGAGAGAACAAAGGAGAAAGTGACTGTTTTATGGGTAAAGGGTCACCTTCGGGTGATGAAAATGTTTTGGATCTAGGTATTAATGGTTGTATAACATTGTATATATACTAATATGCCACTGAATTGTGTGTGTGTATATATATATACTTATGTTTATATATATATATATATACTTAAGTTTATATATATATATAGAGAGAGAGACATTTTCTTCCTTCAGACAGAGTCTTGCTCTGTCACTCAGGCTGGAGTGCAGTACTGTGATCTTGGCTCACTGCAACCTCAGCCTACTGGGCTAAAGCAATTCCTGTGCTTCAGCCTCCTGAGGAGCTGGGATTACAGGCATGTGACACCACGCACAGCTAATTTTTTTGTATTTTTAATAGAGACAGAGATTCACGATGTAGGCCAGGCTGGTCTCGAACTCCTGCCTCAAGTGATCCACCCACCTCCGCCTCCCAAAGTGCTGGGATTACACGATGAATTGTATATCTTAAATGAACAAATGCATGTTATTTGAATTAAAACTGAAATTTTAAAATAAGGTCTTTGAAATTTTACCCTTAGAAATGATATAATAATTAGTAATTTAATTTTGATTATAAATTTTTAGTCCTAGCTTTATGGAGAACATAAAATCAGAAAACTGGGCTTATAACTGTAATTCAGAATTGAGAATATATATAATGTACTGATCAAATATTAAGTAATCAGAAATCTCAAAAGGTACATACATTTTAGAAAAAAAGCACTTTTAAGAGTTATTAGTAGGCAGAGCAGAATTTTAGGAGCAAAAGCTCCACATATCTTACCTCCATAAGAGTTTCCCTGAGATTTAATCTTTTTTCTATAAGTTGATCATGTTCCTTAAGAAAGGTGCAGAGAAACAAACTGAGATTTTGAATGAAGTTCTGTTCATCATCTTTTCCATTTGAGTATGCAAGTCGAATATTGGTATTTAAAGGAAGCATCTGTAAATTTTAAAAGGGACGATCAGTTCGCATTTTATAAAACAACAAAAGACACTTATATTTTATTATTTTTTTGAGACAAGGTCTCACTCTGTCCAGGCTGGAGTGCAGTGGTACGACCAAAGCTCACTGCAGCCTCCACCTCCTAGGCTCAATCAGTCCTCTCACCTCAGCCCCTCCCGAGTAGCTGGAACCACAGGTATGTGCCATCGCACTAAGCTTATTTTTAACATTTTTGTAGAGACGGTATCTTGTTATGTTGTCCGGGCTGGTCTCAAACTCCTGGCTCAAGCAATCCTCCCACCTTAGCCTCCCAAAGTGCTGGGATTAAAGGTCTGAGCTATTGCACTCAGCCAACACTATTATTTTTAAGCCCTAATATCCCAACACCCTTTTGCTAATATTAAACCACATACAGAACTCCTAGGTCCAGTATACCTATTCTTATATCTCTAGGACCTAGATTTTGACTCTTCTCAAATAAATTAAAGGCCGCTATCACAGCCTTTAAATTTTTCTAGTATTGGACTTATCCCTTTCTCACTGACATTGAAAAATGTAAAAATAATCAATTCATTCATTCAGATCACAAACATACATAGTAATCTATCTTTCCTTGTTTTTTAAAAGAGACAGGGATTTACCCTGTCATCCAGGCTGGAGTGCAATAGTGTGACCATAGCTCATTTTAACTTTGTATTAATAGGCTCAAGCGATCCTATTGCCTCAGCCTCCAGAGTAGCTGGAACTACAGGTGTGCAACACCACAGCTAGCTATTTTTTAAATCTTTCGTAGGGATGGTCTGGTTATGTTGTCCTGGCTGGTCTCGAACTCCTGGCATCAACTGGTCCTCCCATTCTGGCCTCCCAAAGTTCTGGGATTACAGTATTAACCACCATGCCTGGCCATGAACACAGTATTATGAATAACCTTCTAGATCATTTAATAGATAACCAATCAAACTAGGGCTGAAAAGAATTCCTTCAGACACAATGTTAGGAACAAGTCCCAGGTTTCCCACTGTCTGGTCAGGTATCTCCCAAAAGACCAAGCTCCTAAAGTGTGCAGAAATAAATTACCACAACACACCCCAAACCTGAATTTTAAGAAATTTTTGGAAACATCATAAAAATTTGTAGCTTACTACAAATTTTATGTAATAAAAGATTATGGCTTATCTTTGATACGTCGTTCTAAAATAACTCATTTGGAATTTGGTATTTTCTAAGGCACTAAAATTATTCAGCCAATTTTCAAGATAGTATTATATTACCTGCTTTAGTTGCATCATTGTCAGAGTAAATAGCGTTACAAATTGTTCTTCATATTGGCTTACACTCACACCAGCAATCTCAGTGAGGCACTTCAGAGAGACATTTCGAAACATTGGAACATTCAGGAACTATTTAAAAGGGGGGAGGGAACCATAAAATTAATTGGCCTGATACACACTTTACTTAAAATTCACAATTAAAAGGAAAAAGGCTTTAACAATTAAATATAGGGGTAGACGTCAAAAACAGGCCAAGTGAATGAACATATTTTATCATGCAGATATACTGAGAGGGAATTTTATTGCCTACTCAGTATACAGTAAATGCTTCAGGAGCAAACTTTTTTTGTTTTTTTGAGACAGAGTCTCGCTCGCCCAGGCTGAAATGCAGGGGCTTGATCTCGGCTCACTGCAACCTCACCTCTTGGGTTCAAGCGATTCTCCTGCCTCAGCCTCTCAAATAGCTGGGACTACACATGCATGCCACCACGCCCGGCTAATTTTTGTATTTTTAGTAGAGACAGGGTTTTGCCACGTTGGGCCAGGCTGGTCTCGATCTCCTGACCTCGTGATCCGCTCACCTCGACCTCCCAAAGTGCTGGGATTACAGGCGTGAGCCACAGCGCCCGGCCTAAACTGCTTTCTTTTGATGTGTCCTAAAATAACAAGGCTCCTTAACAACTTTCCTAGAATCTGTGATATGACTTTTAGGAATGTTATACTTTCTGTGTAATTACACAGGACCTAAAACTTGTGATTGCTTAGAATTTTGGGAAATGGTCAATATATCTAAGAGTAATAAGAATATGGGAAAATTGGCTTATATATTCTATTGTTGAGAAGATAAACAGTTATCGTCTGTGGTTGGAAATCAGGGGGCATTAAAACCTTAAAATTAAACATACCTAATAATCTGGTGATTAAACATTAAAATATTTAAATAAATTAATGTTTGGACAATTGCATAATATCTTATGTCTGAGAATGTTCTCTGTAGGACTGTTGACAATAGAAAGGTTTTTACATAATTAAGCAATAAACTGATCATTCAAATACTATAAATCCATATTATGTTACCAAACTAAACTACGAAGTTGAAGAGGTCAAGTTATAATGTTCCAATTAGATACTTAATTTATTCATTATATCAGTCAAGAAAACATCTGAAAATATAATACAACCAACTGGTAACAGTGATTATCTCTGGATAAACCACTGTAGAACTTTACTTATTTTGAGACAGGGTCTCGCTCTGTTGCCCAGGCTGGAGTGCAGTGGCACGATCTTGGCTCACTGCACCTTCTGCCTCCTGAGTTTGAGATTCTCCTGCCACAGCCTCCCGAGTAGCTGGGACTACAGGCATGCACCACCACGCCTGGCTGTTTTGTATTTTTAGTAGAGACCGGTTTCACCAACTTGCCCAGGCTAAACCATTATAGAACTTAAGCCATAACATGGTATCAATTTTAAATTATCAGTTAAAAGATGAACTTTTCATTTTTCAGAAATAGCACTTGACTTACCTCACTGTAACTTACTCAACTAAAAGCAATATAATCAAATCCATTGTTCAAAATGAATTCATAAAATTACATGGTCTAAGTGGCAGAATCAGATTTGAAACTCACTTTAAATAATTTACTAGGTGTGAATATGGGAAATTTCTCCTGAGCAGCGTCCTCGTGTTAGAAACAAGGTTGAATAAGGTTTAGAATGCAGAGATGAGAGCTTTACATGTGAAAAGAATATATGTGGCTATCCGGTGACAAATAACTGAAATGTATTCACTATACCTTATAAATCAATGTGCTGATTAATTTGGTCTCAAAAATATATCCCAGGGGAATCCAGTTCAGAAATCTGAGCAATGTTTCCAAGGTTGCATGTACAAGTGGAGCATTTTGAGAATTTTCCTATAACAAAACACACTTGTAAATAATTGCTTTCCTATTATTGTTTTTAAAAATGAAATTTAAAACACTTACCATTACAAACTGACACAGTTGAAATATCTGTGAGAATTCATTGCACATGCTAAAAAAAAAAAAACCACAAAAATATCAGATTTAGAAGACACAGAAGTATCAGTTATCTATAATACTAATAAAAATGATTAAAGCCCAGTACAGTGGCTCATGCCTGTAATCGCAGAACTTTGGGAGGCCATGGCAGAAGGATTGTTTGAGACCAGCCTGGGCAACCCAAGGGGAAAAAGATTTCCTAATGACTACAACAAATGTTTAAAACTTAATGGAAGTGTACCTATAGTTTATACCAGTTGCTTACTATTAGAGGCAAATCTAGTTTTCTGTTTTGTTTTAAAAAGAACACTATTGTTAACAATTGGGGAACTGAAAAGAAGCAGAGACAATAACTGATTTGAGGCCAGGCTCTGTGGCACGCACCTGCAGTCGCAGCTATTTGGGAGACTGAGGCAAGAGAATCACCTCAATCCAGGAGGTGGGGGTTGTGGTGAGCCAAGATTGCGCTGCTGCACTCCACCCCAGGCAACAGAGCAAGACTTGTCTCAAAATAAAATAAAATAACTAATACGTATGTTTGGACACAAATCATTTGCTTAGAACCTATTAAACTAGTTACCATACAAAACAATTCCTGAAGTGTATCTTGAACAATTCATTTTTCAACCTTCAGAGGTAAATTATTAGGCCCTGTCTAGGACTATTTCTTAATCTGCAGTTGAAAACCACCACAAGCAATTTAACATATTACTGATCATAGTTCCTTAAAATATCTACAATTTACATCCAAACTGCTTGAAATTGTTTGAGAAATCACTTTAAAATTCTAAAACATAATTATTACTTGCCTGTCTTTTAAATGCTTAGATTTGACTTGGGTTATCTGTCCACTAGAGAAATCAAATACTTCTTCACTCAAGAGTTTAAGAATCACCATATTATTTTGACAGAGACTTTCGCTGGTCCTACTTGCTCCAACAATATCACTGATAAAAGTTGGCCAATGTTTGGGCCATTCTTGTTTCAGTATCTAAAATAAGACATGAAATGTTAATCGCACTTCATTTCTCAAAGGCAAATAAAACAAACTTCAAAGAAATTATGTAATGGATAAAGGCAGGAGTAAGGATAAATCACTTTTCATTTTCTCCTCCTTTATTAAAAGGAAGAAATGTGCCACCCTCTTCACCCTACTGGGTAGAAAACAAAACACAGATAAAGTCTTTTATCTTAATCACCGCAGGACCCTTTTCAATTATCCTAATGAAAGGTCCAATCTGTCTAATGGGTCTGTCTGTGTATTAGTATCTGCCTGATAGATATGTAGAAATTATTCTAGGAGGCCGGGCGCGGTTGCTCATGCCTGTAATCCCAGCACTTTGTGGGGAGCCAGGGTGGGCAGATCACTTGAGGCCAGGAGTCTGAGAACAGCCTGGCCAGGCTGGGCGTGGTAGCTCGTGCCTGTAATCCCAGCACTTTGGGAGGCCGAGGTAGGAGGATCATGAGGTCAGGAGTTCAAGACCAGCCTGGCCAACATGGTGAAACCCTGTCTCTACTAAAAATACAAAAATTAGCGAGGCATGGTGACGGATGCCTGTGATCCCAGCTGCTCGGGAGGCTGAGGCAGGAGAATCTCTTGAACCTGGGAGGCAGAGGTTACAGTGAGCCGAGACCAGGCCACTGCACTCAAGGCTGGGCAACAGGATGAGACTCCATCTCAAAAAAAAAAAAAAAAAGAGCAGCCTGGCCAACATGGTGAAACCCCGTCTCTACTAAAAATACAAAAATTAGCCAGGGGTGGTGGCGTGGGCCAGTAGTCTCAGCTACTGGGGAGGCCAAGCCAGGAGAATTGCTTGAACCTGGGAGGTGGAGGTTTCAGTGAACTAAGACGGTGCCACTGCACTCCAGCATGGGCAACAGAGCGACACTCCATTTCAAACAAGAAGAGAAGAAATTATCCTAGGAGACTCAAGGATTTAATTAACTATTGGTGATAAAAAGTGACCGGTTAAGCCAGCTTATTATTGGATGCAATTTGAGCCTTGAAATGTAGTAGGGTTTGGATATATGAATTTAAAAGAGAGGACGCACTGCAATCGGGGCCTGAATAAACTTTTAACCAAAAGCCTCATGAACTGCATTATATTTGTATGCAAGTCTGGACTATTCATGGCACACACAAGGGATTTTTCAGATTATAAAAATACATGTTAACCTTCTTTATATTCTCTCCTCTCTCTCACCATTCAGAGAAGGGCTAACAGAAAGCTCTAAAGTATAATAAAAGCCGGAGTTAATTACTGAATACACTAAAATTTTTGGAAGCTTGGATGTTTCTAAGTCTTATTTAAATAGAAATTACTGTTTTTTCCCCCACACATACCAGGGTTCTCTGGAAAAAATTTTATGATATTACTATAGAAAACAGATAAACATAAAAATTATAAATTTAGTCTACATAGACAGTTTAAGGACTAAGCATGGAAATCAATTAGAAGGACGAGGAAATCAAAGGACTCAGAGACATACATGCAAAGGAAATATGCACAGGCATATCAGAAAATTAAAAAACAATCCGGCCAGGTGCAGTGGCTCACACCTATAATCCCAGCACTTTGGGAGGTTGAGGTGGGTGGATCACCTGAGGTCAAGAGTTTGAGACCAGCCTGGCCAACATGGTGAAACCCTGTCTCTACTGAAAATACAAAAAATTAGCCAAACGTGGTGGTAAGCACCCGTAATTCCAGCCACTCAGGAGGCTGAGGCAGAACAATTGCTTGAACCCGGGAAGCAGAGGCTGCAGTGAGCCGAGATCATGCCACTGCACTCCAGCCTGGGCAACAGAGGGAGACTGTCTCCAAAAAAAAAAAAAAAAAAAAAAGAAAAGATAAAAAAGAATCCAACATACAGTCCACACTGCAGCCACATAAATGATGGCTTTAACGTTATTTGATGATTACTGCCACAGCAAATTAACATTCAAGTACTAGACAGTAGGTTACCTATTATTATAAGAATACTGTCACTACTTCTGCAAAATATTAGTATACTTTATTTCCTAAGTAGGTCGAACATTTTGTTCAAATAATAAGCATAATTCTTCTAAGGAAAACAGTTAAGTTAAAGCTTACCTGAACAAGGATCATATTTAATTTTCCGATATACACCTTTTCTTTCTAAGGAAAAGTAAAAGATTAAATGAGAGCCTGAGGTAAGTATAAATAAGAATATAACCAGACAATCCTAACAAATGATTACAGCTCTACTGCAAATGACTGACTGTGCATATGTGTGACTATGTGTCTTGACAGAATTAGGTTGTAGTCAGACTCAATATCTAAATGATTTTATGCTCTCCCAATAAGCTCCAAAATAAACTCTTACCTCTACACAAGTTGGGTCAGATGACGTCTTGATAATGAGGCCAACAACGTATTTTTTTATTCCTATTAAAAAAATTGCACGTAATAAAAAAATTGTTGAGCTCTTTTGTAGCATGCAAATAAATTTTGAGAACTAATTAATGTGGGAATGGAAAGACTAAGTAAAATCAGTTAATATACTCTAATCCTGTCACCAGTATTGGCATTTTTAAAAAATTCCAGCCGGGTGCGGTGGCTCACGCTTGTAATCCCAGCAATTCTTTGGGAGGCTGAGGTGGGTGGATCACCTGAGGCCAGGAATTCGAGACCAGCCTGACCAACATGGTGAAACCCTGTCTCTACTAAAAATACAAAAATTAACTGGGCGTGGTGGCGGGTGCCTGTAATCCCAGCTACTCGGGAGGCTGAGGCAGGGGAATCACTTGAATCCGGGAGGCGGAGGTTGCAGTGAGCAGACATCACGTCATTGCACTCCAGCCTGGGCAACAGAGCGAGACTTAAAAAAAAAAAAAAAAATCAATGAATTTAATGTGCTATTCATACTTTTAAAGATGGGATCTGGCATTGTTGCCCAGGTTGGTCTTAAACTCATAGGCTCAAGTGATCCTCCTGCCTGGGCCTCCCAAAGTGCTGGAATTACAGGAACAAGCCAACACGCCCAGCCTATAACAAACTGCTATTCCAGTTTCTTTCATCCTAATTTGGTTCCATGTGTTTCTTTTCTTTTTTTTTTTGAGACGGAGTCCTGTTATGTCACACACACTGGAGTGCAGTGGCACAATCTTGGCTCCCTGCAACCTCTGCCTCCCAGGTTCAAGTGATTCTCCTGCCTCAGGCTCCCGAGTACAGGCATCAAACACCATGCCTGGCTAATTTTTGTATTTTCAATAAGAGACAAGGTTTCACCATGTTGGCCAGGCTGATCTTGAACTCCTGACCTCAAGTGATCCGCCCTCCTCGGCCTCCCAAAGTGCTGGGATTATAGGTGTGAGCTACTGCACCCGGCCTTTTCTTTCTTTTTTTTGGAGACAGTCTTGCTCTGTTGCCCAGGCTGGAGTGCAGAGGTGCAATCTTGGTTCACTGCAACCTCCGCCTCCACCTCCTGGGTTCAAGCGATTGTCCTGCCTCAGCATCCTGAGCAGCTGGGATTACAGGCACGCACCACCACATCCAGCTACTATTTTTTTTTTTTTTGAGACAGAATCTCGCTCTGTCGCCCAGGCTGGAGTGCAGTGGCGCGATCTCGCCTCACTGCAAGCTCCACCTCCTGGGTTCACGCCATTCTCATGCCTCAGCCTCCCAAGTAGCTGGGACTACAGGCGCCCGCCACCATGCTCGGCTATTTTTTTGTATTTTTAGTAGAGATGGGGTTTCACCGTGTTAGCCAGGATGGTCTCGATCTCCTGACCTCGTGATCTGCCCGCCTCGGCCTCCCAAAGTGCTGGGATTACAGGCGTGAGCCACTGCGCCCAGCACACCCAGCTATTTTTTGTATTTTTATAGAGACGTGTTTTCACCGTGTTGGCTAGGCTGGTCTGAAACTCCTGACCTCAAGTAATCCACCTGCCTTTGCCTCCCAGACTGCTGGGATTATAGGCATGAGCCACCAGGCCTGGCCCAAACTTCTAACCCATAAAAATTTATTGATGGCTTGGGCACAGTGGCTTACTCCTGTAATCCCAGCACTTTGGGAGGATGAAGCCGGTGGATCGCTTGAGGCCTAGAGGCGGAGGCTGCAGTGAACGGAGATCATGCCACTGCACTCCAGCCTGGGCAACAGAGCGAACTCTTGTCTCAACAATGAATTAATATACGTGTTATTATTTTCCACTATACATTAATTGTAACATTAAGCTCATATTAGAAATACAACATTAACTTCACACACACAACGTTAAAAAAAAGAGGGAAGTTTAGGAAAAAGTTTTCATTTCAAATGCTCTTTACTTATGGATCTCTTCATAGTAAAACCTACTCTTTAAACAGTTAAGACATGATACTCATATCCTTGATTTTAATTTGCATCATGAATTTGCTGAGCATCTACTATAGGTTCCATTCTCCAAAATCACAGGGTTCAAGAGTGTTGCAGAATATTAAATTCTGAGAACATTTTTAAAGGAAAAGTAGTGTGGTACACCTATATTGAAACACTAAAAGGATATGAAGTAGCAACCCTAATTGAACAAATTACTATTTCCTACTACGTAAAATTAACAATTACAAATACTCTCACATCTGTTCACTTTACGCTTTGTCACCAAATCAGTTAAATTATGAAGATTTTTCATTTTCATAGCGTTCAGATTTTTGGAAAAGCAATTAAAGGTTGTAGAGCTGTATGTTCCAAGCCTCATCTGGCATATATAGAACTGAGTGAAATTTTCGTTGAAAAGAAAAATAAAAAATTTAGTCATTAGCATTAGCAGGAAACTGACAACCTGAAGGCAGCAAAATGCTTGTGAGATTGTATAACTATGAGCTAATGTATTAAATTCACTTTCAAACTATGGTTCTTCAATGGCACTTAATTATATAATTTTTATTAACTATGACAACACTAGCCATTTCCCACAATATCCCAAATAAAAAATTTCTGTAACAGTAATTATGGACTTTCCTAATTACGAAAAAAATATTACTAATGCAGTAAAGCAACATAATACGTGTAAGAGAAATCTAATGGTGTTAAGTGTCAATATGCATAGTAACATTTATGCTACAAATACATAAAATGAATAGGGAAATGGAAAATATATTTTTTACATTTTGTTTTAGAGGCAGGGTCTTGGTCTGTTGCCCACACTAGAATGCAGTGGTGCCATCACAGCTCACTGTAGCCTTGAACTTCTGGACTCAAGCGATCCTCCTGCCTCAGCTAGCTGAGTAGCTGGGACCACAGGTGCTTAGCACCATGCCTGGCTGATTTTTCCTGGTCTCATTGTTGCTGGGGCTGGCCTTGAACTCCAAACCTCAAGCAATCCTCCTGCCTTGGCCACATTTTATGTTGGGATTACAGGCCTGACCCACCATACCCAGCCTAATACTATTTTTAAAAACAAAAAGTAGGAAATCAATTTTCCTTTTAAATGAACACTAAATTATAAGAATTAACTTGGGTAATCTATGCAACAGTCTCACTTTTTTTTTTTTTTGAGATGGAGTCTTCCTCTGTCTCCCAGGCTGGAGTGCAGTGGTGTGATCTAGGCTCACTGACACGGCCGCCTCCTGGGTTCAAGTGATTCTCCTGCCTCAGCCTCCTGAGTACCCTGGACTACAAGTAGATGCCACTATGTCTGGCCACTTTTTTTGTATTTTTTTTTGAGACAGAGCCTCACTGTACCCCAAATTGGTGTGCAGTGGCGTGATCTCAGCTCACTGCAACCTCTGCCTTCCAGGTTTAAGCGATTATTCTGCCTCAGCATCCCAAAGTGCTGACGTGAGCCACCGCACCTGGCTTTTTTTTGTATTTTCACTAGAGATGGGGTTTCACCATTTTGGCCAGGCTGTCTCCTGACTTCAGGTGATCCGCCCACCTCGGCCTCCCGAAGTGCTGGGATTACATGAGCCACCGCGCCTGGCTGATTCTGACTCTTATACTGTATATATTTTACTTCAAACTACTTTCCATATGTCCTTAATGCTCACTACATCTAATCAATAATTCCAATAGTACTAACCCTTTTGTTCCTTACAGATTATTATCAATAAAACCCCCATGGCCAGGTACAGTGGCCCTAGAAACTCTGATTGCCTAGTACAAGGATTATTTGATCAAGTACCATTGTTCATTCCCCAAATCCCTTCCTCAAGGCTTGCCAAATAAATAAATAAATGCAGGTCAATTAAGAATAGCATTCCAGCCGGACAGGTGGCTCACGCCTATAATCCCAACACTCTGGAAGGCCGAGGCAGGCAGATCACTTGAGGTCAGGAGTTCCAGACCAGCCTGGCCAACATGGTGAAACCCTGTCTCTAATAAAAATACAACAGAATTAGCCAGGCATGGTGGCATTCGCCTATAATCCCAGCTACTCAGGAGGCTGAGGCATGAGAATCATTTGAACCCAGGAAATGGACAATGCAGTGAGCTGAGATCGCGCCACTGCACTCAAGCCTGGGTGACAGAGCGAGACTCCGTCTCAAAAACAACAACAAAAAATTCCAACTGTAGGCCAGGAGCAGTGGCTCACGCCTGTAATCCCAGCTACCTGGGAAGCTGAGGCAGGAGAAACGCTTGAACCCAGGAGCCGGAGGTTGCTCTGAGCCAAGATCGTGCCACTGCACTCCAGTCTGGGCGACAGAGCAAGATTCCGTCTCAAAATAAATAAATAAATAATTCCAATGTTAAACTGCACTTAAAAATAAATTAGTACACTCAAGCCTGGGCGACAGAGTGAGACTCCATCTCAAATAAATAAATAAATAAATAAATAAATAAATAAATAAATAGCAATGATATAATACATATCTAGGTAGAAAATCGAAATGTTTCTAAGTAGCAGAAACAGCTCAGCTTGAAATTTGACAGAAAAGGACCCATTACTGGTCTATGACTTTTTGTTCTAAATAAATTAGTGGGTCTCAGTTGCAAAACAGACATTTACATAACACATTTCAATTCCTTTAAACTGGCTTTCTAAGCTCTTCCTTAAAAAGCTTGATACAAAAGGTGAAGAAGGCCGGGCGCGGTGGCTCACACCTGTAATCCCAGCACTTTGGGAGGCCGAGACGGGCAGATCATCTGAGGTCAAGAGTTCAAGACCAGCCTGGCCAACGTGGTGAAACCTCGTCTCTACTAAAAATACAAAAAATAAAAACAAAAAAATTTAGCTGGGCGTGGTGGCATGCGCCTGTAGTCCCAGCTACTTGGGGAGACTGAGGCAGGAGAATCGCTTGAACCCAAGAGGCAGTTGCAGTGAGCCAAGATTGTGCCACTGCACTCCAGCTTCGGTGACAGAGGGAGACTCCATCTCAAAAAAAAAAAAAAAAGAGTGAAGAAAACGATACAAAAATCAAAAACAAGTCAGGCACGATGGCTCACACCTGTAATCCTGGAGCTTTGGTAGGCTGACATGGGAGGAGGGTTTGAGGAAACGAGCTGGAGACCAGCTTGGGCAACACAGCAAGGCCCCATTTCCACAAAAAATAAAAAAATTAGCTAGGCACAGTCGTTCGTGCCTATACTCCTAGCTACTTGGGCTGTGGCAGAATTCTACCCATCACCCAGGAGACTGAAGTTACAACGAGCTATGATTGTGTCACTGCACTTCAGCCTGGGCAACAGAGGGGATCTCTGTCTCTTTTAAAAAAAAATCAAACAAGGCAGCCGGGCACAGTGGCTCAAGCCTGTAATCCCAGTACTTTGGGAGGCTGAGGTAGGCAGATCACGTGAGGCCAGGAGTTCGAGACCAGCCTGGCCAACACGGCAAAACCTTGTCTCTGCTAAAAATACAAAAATTAGCTCAGCATGGTGGCTTGTGCCTGCAGTCCCAGCTACTCGGGAGGCTGAGGCAGGAGAAGTGCTTAAACCTGGGAGGTGGAGAAAGAGAAGAGAAAGATGCATTCCTAGTGAGCTGAAATTGTGCCACTGCACTCCAGCCTGAGTGACAGATCAAGGCTCCATATCATTAATTAATTAATTCCAAAGAAAGGTTCTCATTGAAGTTGTGTGTCTTTGATAAGTCCTGACGTTGCCAACAGGATCTTCAATGGATTCAGATACGGACTTAGCACTGGTACAATCTAGTGGCCCAAGACCCTATTCTTCTCAATATAAATGAAAAAAATTCACATCCAAAGTTGGTAGGTCAGGTTGGGCATGGTGGCTCACACCTGTAATCCCAGCACTTTGGGAGGCCAAGGCACGTGGATCACCTGAGGTGGAATTCAAGACCAGCCTGGCCAACATAGTGAAACTCTATCTCTACTGCGGGAGGCTCCATCTCAAAAAAATAAAAATAAACAACAAAGTCGGTGGGTCAAATGCTCTAATTGTTTCTTGGAAAGCCATATAAAATTTATTCAAAATATAATACACACCCGTAGAAATGCCTAACCACTTACTGAAAGGCAGCTTATGACATGTAAATGTTCCAAATGCAAGGGTTAATGCATACATCTTTAATATTCCAGCTCTATTGCTCAATATAAAGAAAAATGTGTTTAACAGTCCCATTTCAAATAAAAACACAGCAATATCAAATAGTCAATATAAACTTGCAACTGCATAGTATCAACTTCAGCAAGCTAAAAAGATGAGATTTAAATAAACCTCAAGCTAACTTAGAAGGTACACACCATCTGCCAAATTCTTCACAGCAATAATAATCTTATCCCTCAGAAACACCTTGTAAACACTGGATACTCAATGATAGCGTAAAAAGCACGCATTATTGAACCTGATTTTTATATGAACAGAATTCACTAAAACTCTTTAAAATATTGAGAACAAATTAATTCAAATGGTGTCATATTCCCATAGAAGCAACTCAATCTTCAAGTCATAGAGTTGTACATTAGCATCTTACAGTCAGTGATAGTCATGCAGTAAACATTTTCAACCAAATAAGGATCTGACTTATTAAGAGAAAGATGCAGTCCTAGAAAAATCCTTAAAATGTGGGAGTCCATGTTACATATTCCAATTCCTCTCCTCCCCAGCAGCTAATTTTCACGTACAGTTTAAGTACCCCAAATCTGAAATCTGAAACACTCCAATATCTGCAAGATTGACTGACTGATTGAGATGGAGTTTCATTCTTGTGGCCCAGGCTGGAGTGCAATGGTGCTATCTCCGCTCACTGCAACGTCCACCTCCCGAGTTCAAGCGATTCTCCTGCCTCAGCCTCCCAGAGTAGCTGGGATTACAGGTGCCCGTCACCACGCCCAGCTGATTTTTTTTTTTTTTTTTTAAGGTAAAGACAAGGTTTCACTATGTTGGCCAGGCTGTTCTCCAACTCCTGACCTCAGGCAACCCACCTGCCTCAGCCTCCCAAAGTGCTGGGATTACAGGCATGAGCCACCACGCCCGACCCCAAATCTGCAAGTTTTAAAGCACCAACATGGCACTAAAAGGAAATGCTCAGGTTGGGTGAGGTAGCTCACGCCTGTAATCCCAACACAAGGCGGGCGGCTCACCTGAGGTTTGGAGTTTGAGACCAGCCTGACCAACATGAAGAAACCCTGTCTCTACTAAAACTACAAAATTAGCCAGGCATGGTGCCGCATGACTGTAATCCCAACTACTCAGGAGGATGAGGCAGGAGAATCAATTCAACCCAGGAGGCAGAGGTTGCAGTGAGTCGAGATCATGCCGTCGCACTCCAGCCTGCGCAACAAGAGCGAAACTCTGTCTCAAAAAAAAAAAAAAAGGAAAAAAAAAGGAAATGCTCATTGGGCTATTTCAGTTTTGGAATGCTTAACTCGTGAGCATAATGCAAATATTCCAAAATCTGAAAAAGCCCAAAGTCTGGAACACTTCTCATCCCAATCATTTCCAGCAAGAGGCAGTCAACCTGCACCACAGAAAATGGTTTAAGGCTTTTGATACACTATTAAAAATGTAAATTACAAATAGGAAAAAGGCAAGTTCAATCTAGTTTCGAATCAATTTCAGTTTAAACATATGTTTATTCCATAAGCTAAAAAAATGTAAATTTGGTACATTTCTACATCAATGCTATATATAATTGAAATGTTTATTACAAGTATCAGTCCATGAAAACATCAAAATTGGCTGGATGTGGTGGCTCAAGCCTGTAATCCTCGTGCTGTGGGAGGCCGAGGTGGGTGGATCACTTGAGGCCAGGAGTTTGAGACCAGCCAGGCCAACATGGTGAAACCTGTCTATTAAAATACAAAAAAATAGCCAGGCATGGTGGTGCACACCTGTAGTACCAGCTACTCTGGAGGCTGAGGCACAAGAATCGCTTCAACCCGGGAGGCAGAGGTTGCAGTGAGCCAAGATTGTACTACTGCAATCCAAGCAGCCTGGGCGACAATGTGAGGCTATCTCAAAACAAAACAAAAAAACACACAAAATCGATCTTTGGAAAGATGGTCAATAAAATAGTGATCTGCTCTCTTTACTTACACAAGGGTATACAGGATATTGTTACTACTGTTCTCTCAATGAAATATTAATAAGAACAATGCCACATGGAAGACAAACAGCTAACAATAATTCTAAAGCAGGAGTTAAGTTAGGGTTCCCACAGATAATCTATAATTTAACCTGCTTTGATAATGTTAAGAGAAATGGATCTATATGCACATCCGCCATTCTTAAATGGATGTTTATGGCCTCAAACACACTGGACAAAAAATCTAAAAGATTAAAATTTTATTAAAATTGACAGGAGCATCACTCATGATAGCCAAAACGTGAAAGCAGGTCGAGCACAGTAGCTCTTGACTGTAATCTAAACACTTAGGGAGGCTGAGGCAGAAGATCGCTTGAGCCCAGGAGTTCAGGACCAGCCTAGGCAACATAGCGAGACCCCATCTCTACAAAAAATAGAAACAGTGAGCCAGGTATGATTCATGAGCACGTAGTCCCAGTTATGCAGGAGACTGACGCAGGAGGATTGCTTGAGCCCCGGAAGTTGAGGCTAGATTTAAGCCATGATCCTGCCACTGCACTCTAGCTTGGGCAACAGCGTGAGACCTTATCTCAAAAAAAAAAAAAAAAAAAAAAAAAAAGTTACATGGATGTAAGCTAGGGATCAAACACTGTTAGGTATCAAGTATAGGCCTTTCATAGAGGCCTGTAATCAAAATACTTGGAATGGGGCAAATTGTTACATTAACCAGAAATGGAAATACTATTCCTATCAATCATATACAATGTGCCTGAAAATACTGCTTTCTTTTCTTTATTTTTTAGACAGAGTTTTGCTCTTGTTGCCCAGGCTGGAATGCAATGGTGCAATCTCGGCTCACTGCAATCTCCACCTCCCAGGTTTAAGCAATTCTCCTGCCTCAGCCTTCAGAGTAGCGGGGATTACAGGAATGCGCCACCACGTCCAGCTAATTTTTTTGTTATTTTTAGTAGAGATGGGGTTTCACCATGTTGGTCAGGCTGATCGCGAACTCCCAACCTCAGGTGATCCGCCTGCCTCAGCCTCCCAAAGTCCTGGGATTACAGGCAAGAGCCACTGTGCCCAGCCTATCTTTTCAGATATTATCACTCTGTTGCCCAGGCTGGAGTGCAGTGGTGCAATCAATCAGGGCTCGACCTCCTGCCTGGACTCAAATGATTCTCCCGCCTCAGCCTCCTGAGTGGCTGAAACTACAGGGGCACTCGACCATACACTGCTAGTTTTCTGTATTTTTAGTAGAGAGAAGTCTAACTATCTTGTCCTGGCTCATCTCAAATTTCTGGGCTCAAGAGAGCCTCCCAAACTGCTGGGGTTGCAGGCCTCAATCACTGTGCCTGGCCTGCCTTGTTTTTTTTAGAAATGAAAAACATAATTTATAGCTCACAGATATTTCTTTTTCTTTTCTTTTCTTTTTTTTTTTTGAGACAGAGCCTTGCTCTGTCGCCCAGACTGGAATGCAGTGGCATGATCACAGCTCACTGCAGCCTCCACCTCCCTGGTCCAAGCAACTCCTCTGCTGCAACCTACCGAGTAGCTGGGATTCTGGAATTACAGGCACACGCCACCACGCCCGGCTAATTTTTTTTGTATTTTTAGTAGAGACGGGGTTTCACCACGTTGGCCAGACTGGTCTCGAACTCCTGACCTCAGACAATTGCCTGCCTAGGCCTCCCAAAGTGCTGGGATTACAGGCGTGAGACATCGCACCAGGCATTAAGTATATTTCTTACATTATCCTACCATGGTTTAAATACTGACAAAAAATGACTTGGAATGCCTGTCAACTCTCTGAGATTAGACTGATAATTTTTGCTCCCATCTCTAACATTGTATTCTGTGGGATTTCTCATGAATCTGTTTTAGATGCAAGGACTTAAGTCTAATATTTACATTTTCTTTTCAAAATCATAAATGAAACAATCACCTCTGAGTAACACTAACAACTTATTAGAAACTTACATTATCATCTAGTTCTGAAAACTTCCCAAGGAAATTAGGAAATAGGGTTTCTGCTCTGAATTCCATAGTCAAGGAACTATGAAAAGACTAAACACCACACATATAGGGAAAAACAGCAGAAATATTAAATTCCAAGAGCTTTTGCAGAATTGAGCTGTTTTCTCACAACAGGAAGGGAAAGTGAGTTTGAACTGGGCTTTGACTAGCTGGATTAAACTACACGTTCAAGAGATAAGTGAACAATGGCAATTCTCTATATTAGCAAGAAATAATCAGGAATTGACATTAAAGATGTTCATTCTCTCCAAATGCATCCACAGATCCAAGGCAATCTCAATAAAAATTTCAGGACAGTTTTTGTTGAAATTTGACAGATTTCACTCTAAAATTTTTATGGGACAGCAAAAAACCAACAATAGCCAAACCTTTTAGAAACAAAGTTGGGGAGCTGGGTGCGGTAGCTCACACATAATCCCAGCACTTAGGGAGGCTGAGACTGGCGGATCACTTGAGGTCTGGAGTTCGAGACCAGCCTGGCCAACATGGGGCAACCCCATCTCTACTAAAAATACAAAAATTAGCCGGGTGTGGTGGTGTGCACCTGTAATCTGGCAGGTGGAGTTTGCAGTGAGCCAAGATCGTGCCACTGTACTCTGGCCGGGAGACACAGCATGACTCTGTCTCAAATAAATATATAAACCTTGACCCTTACCTCACCTCATATACAAAAATTGAGTAAAATGAATCACATGATGCTTTTTTCAGACAGGGTCTTTGTCGCCCAGGCTGGAGTGCAGTGGCATGATCTCGGCTCACTGCAACCTCCACCTCCCGAACTCAACTCAAGCATTCCTCCCACCTCAGCTTCCTGGCAGTCGGGACTACAGGTGCATGCCACCACGCCTGGCTAATTTGTTTGTATTGTTTCCGCCTGCCTTGGCCTCCCAGTGCTGGGATTACAATTGTGAGCTACTGTGCCCAGCCAAATCACAGATCTTAATGCAAAAGCTAAAACTATAAAGGTTCTATAAGAAAACTTACAGAATATCTTTTTTTTTTTTTTTTTTTGAGACAGGGTCTTGTGCTGTCACCCAGGCTGGAGGGCAGTGGTGAGATCTAGGCTTACTGCAGTCTCTGCCTCCCCAGTTCAAGCAATTCACCAACACACCCAGCTAATTTTTGTATCTTTAGTAGAGATGCGGTTTCACCCTGTTGACCAGGCTCATCTCGAACTGCTGACCTCAAGAGATCTGCCTGCCTCGGCCTCCCAAATTGCTGGAATTACAGGCGTGAGCCACTGTGCCCAGCCAAAAACTTACAGAAAATCTTAAGTGACCTTTGCATGACAAAGATTTCTTGAATACAACACAAAAAGCATCAACTATATAAAGAAAAAAAAATCAACACTGATTTTAATCAAAATCTGAAATTTTTGCTCTGCAAAAGCCACCATTACAAGGAAGCCACAGACAAAACACTTGCAAAATATACAGTTAACAAAATACTCCTGACTAGAATACAAAGAGCCCTTAGATCTCAATAAGGGAATAGCCCAATAAAAACTGGGCAAAATTGGCGGGGCATGGTGGGCTTACACGCCTGTAATCCTAGCGCTTTGGGAGGCTGAGGCAGGTGGATCACGAGGTCAGGAGATAGAGACCAGCGTGGCTAACATGGTGAAACCCCATCTCTACTACTAAAAATACGAAAAAGTAGCAGGGCGTGGCGGTGCGTACCTGTAATCCCAGCTACTCAGGAGACTGAGACAGGAGAATCGCTTGAACCCAGGAGGCAGAGGTTGCAGTGAGCCGAGATTGTGCCACCACACTCCAGCTGGGGCAACAGAGCCAGGCTCCGTCTCAAAAAAAAAAAAAAAAAAACTGAGCAAAATTTTTGAACAGACATTTCACCAAAAACATACTGGCATGGCAAAGAACATGTAAGGATATGTGATGGAACACAGAACAACACTACTCCACATGGAAATTAAGGCTGGGCGCGGTGGCTCATGCCTGTAATCCCAGCACTTTGGGAGGCTGAGGTGGGCTGATTACCAGGTCAGGAGTTCGAGACCATCCTGGCCAACATGGTGAAATCTCGTCTCTACTAAAAATACAAAAAAATTAGCTGGGTGTGGTGGCACATGCCTGTAGTCTCAGCTACTCAGGAGGCTGAGGCAGGAGAATCGCTTGAACCCGGGAAACACAGGTTGCAGTCAGCCGAGATCAGGCCACTGCACTCCAGCCTGGGCGACAGAGCAAGACTCTGTCTTTAAAAAAAAAAAAAAAAGAAAGAAAGAAATTAAAACCACCATGAGATGCTATTGTATATGCACTACAATAGCCAAACTAAAAACATTGTCTATACCAAGTGTCAGCCGAGATGTGAAACATACTTATACACTGCTGGTGAGACTGACATGACCACTTTGGAATACAGTTGGATGCTTAAACATACACCAAAACATCCATATGGGCTGGGCGCAGTGGCTTACGAGTATAATCTCAGCACTGTGAGAGGCCGAAGTGGACAGATCACCTGAGGTCGGGAGTTTGAGACCAGCCAGGCCAATATGGCGAAACTCTATTACAAAAACAAAAATTATGCTGGTGTGGTGGTGCATGCTTGTAATCCCACCTACTTGGGAGGCTGAGGCACAAGAATCGCTTGAACCTGACAGCCAGAGGTTGCAATGAGCCAAGATCATGACACTGCACTCCAGCCTGGGCGACAGAGTAGTGTGACTGTCTTAAAAAAAAAAATAAAAATAAAATAAAATCCACACAATCCAGCCATTCCACTCTTACCAAGCAAGTGACAACAAGCACATGTGAAGAGGGGCAGTGAAGGTGAAAGTAATTGGATAGAGGCAGATCTTGATTATACAGAGGTAGTTTCACAGGAGCATGCACAAGATAAAACTTATCCAACTGTACACTTTAAACCTAATAAATAAGGCAAATACAAAAATTCTCAAAGGCCAATATCAATTAAAGGAAACATGTTAAATATCTTCAATACTACAGGAGATCTTCAGCAGAAGTGACCCTATTAGTTCCGTTTCTGAAACTTTGAGACTTTGTGGTGAAAAAATTGTAAAGGACACAGAAAAGTAGGTGTTAGTGAGCTCACTTAGGAAGGTATTTCAGAAAGTTCAGGATATTTTGAGACTGGTATATGGCAATTTGGTGAAATGCAGATATTTCATGAAAAACGGTTGGTAACCCACTACTTACTCATACTCAGCATATGTAAGCACAGGGCTTCCTATACATTAGCTCTAATGCCCAAAACCTTGCAACACAAACTGAAATATGAGGTCAAATAATGTAGCCAGTATTATGGTGCCAATAAATATACCACGTGTCTCACGTCAAAGGAGAGCACTAAATAAAATTTTATGAGTGGATCAGCTTTGGTCTGCCAACTAAAGACATGAAACTGTACAACTCAGAAATTTTAGTGGCCCAACTACTTATAAAATCCAACCTGGCCGGGCACGGTGGCTCACGCCTGTAATCCCAGCACTTTGGGAGGCCGAGGCGGGTGGATCACGAGGTCAGGAGATCGAGACCATCCTGGCTAACACGGTGAAACCCCATCTCTACTAAAAAAAAAAAAAAAAAAACACACACACACAAAATTAGCCAGACGTGGTAGCAGGCACCTGTAGTCCCAGCTACTCAGGAGGCTGAGGCAGAAGAATGGTGTGAACCCAGGAGGCTGAGCGTCCAGTGAGCCAAGATCTCGCGACTACACTCCAGCCTGGGCGACAGAGCGAAACTCCGTTTCAAAATTAAAAAAAAAAAAAAAAAAAAAAAAAAAAAAAAAAAAACCAACCTTGCATGGTGGCACATGCCTGTAATCCCAGCTACTCGGGAGACTGAGGCAGGAGAATTGCTTGAACCCAGGAGGCGGAGGTTGCAGTGAGTGGAGATTAAGCCACTGCACTCCAGCCTGGGCAACAAGAGCGAAACTCCGCCTCGAAAAAACCAAACCAAACAACAAAAAAAAAAATCAAACCTTGTAATTATGATCTTTCCACTTTGGATTACTTTTTTCATAAATTCGCTTCTTCTCTATTCAATGTGAGCAAGTGTGGGTTTTTTTTTGAGACGGAGTTTCGCTCTTGGTGCCCAGGCCATAGTGCAATGGCGCGATCTCAGCTCACCGCGACCTCTGCCTCCCGGGTTCAAGCGATTCTCCTGCCTCAGCCTCCCCAATAGCTGGGATTACAGGCATGCGCCACCACGCCTGGCTAATTTTGTATTTGTAGTAGAGATGGGGTTTCTCCATGTTGGTCAGGCTGGTCTCGAACTCCGGACCTCAGGTGATCTGCCCGCCTCAGCCTCCCAAAGTGCTGGGATTACAGGCATGAGCCACCACGCCCCGCCTGTGAGTAAGTTTTTATCAATCAATGAAATGATCTATAAGCCATACACATTAACTGATTAAAACAATCCCTTGGTTTAAATAAAAAGTACAGAAATACCTTTATATAGCATCATCTTTCCCCCCACAGGAACAAAGGAGGCTTCCTCTTTTTTTATTTGAATTCTCTAAATGCCATTTTTAATTAATTAATTAATTATTTTTTAATTTCAGAGTTTCACTCTTGTTGCCCAGGCTGGAGTGCAGTCGTGCTGTCTTGGCTCACTGTAAGCTCCACCTCCCAGTTTCAACCGATTCTCTTGCCTCAGCCTCTCAATTAGCTGAGATTAAAGGCATCTGCCACCACACTCAGCTAATTTTGGTATTTTTAGTAGAGACGGGGTTTCACCACACTGGCCAGGCTAGTCTCGAACTGACCTCAGGTGATCTGCCCGCCTCAGCCTCCCAAAGTGCTGGGATTACAGGTGTAAGCCACCACACCCAGCCTAAATGCCATTTTTAAAAAGGGATGGGGAATCATCTGGATCATGACTCTGATAAAGAATCAACACCACTGGTAGTCCTAGAGGACCTTTAAGACTTCAGTGATGGCTAGGAGTGGTGATATACCTGTAACCCCAGCACTTTGGGATGCTGAGGTTGGAGCATCACTTGAGGCCAGGAGTTCAAGACAAGCCTGGACAACACAGGCAAACTGTGTCTCTATCAAAATTAGAAAAACTTAGCTGGGTGTGGTGGCACATGCCTGTAGTCCTAGCTATTTTGGCAGGCTAAGGCGTGGTAACTGCCTGAGCTTAGGAGTTTAAGGCTGCAGTGTGCTATGATTGTGCCACTGTACTCCAGCATGGGTGATACAATGAGATCTTGTCTCAAAACAAATGAATAAATAAAAGACTACCATGAATAGCAACCACTCTTTATTAGGGAATTCTTCCATTTGACATGTTAGAATTTCCCAGCCAGGCTTGGTAGCAATTTGGGACGGCAAAGTAGGAAGACTGCTTTAAACCCAGGAGTTTAAAACCAGCCTGGGCTTCACAGTGAGACTCCATCTCTAAAAAAAAAAATTTTTTTTAATTAGCTGGGCATGGTGGTGTGGACCTACAGTGCTAGCTACTCTCAAGGCTGAGGCAAGAGGGCAGGATGCAATGGCTTACGCCTATAATCCCAGCACTCTGGGAGGGTGAGGATCACCTGAAGTCAGGAGTTCCAGACCAGCCTGGTCAACATGGCGAAACCCTGTCCTTACTAAAACAAATACAAAAATTAGCCAGGCATGGTGGTGTGCATCTGTAATCCCAGCTACTTGGGAGACTGACACAGGAGAATCACTTCAGCCCAGGAGGCAGAGGGTGCAGTGAGCCAAGACTGCGCCACTGCACTCCAGCCTGGGTGACAGAGAGGGACTCTGTCTCACACAAAAAAAAGAAAAAAAGCCTGAGGCAAGAGGATCACTGGAGCCCAGGAGTTCCAGGCTGCAGTGAACCATGATTGCACCACTGTACTCCAGCCTGAGCAACAGAATGAAACCCTACATCTTTAAAAAACAAAGAAAAAGCCAGGCGCGGTGGTTCGCACCTGTAATCCCAGCACTTTGGGAGGCCGAGGCGGGCGGATGACGAGGTCAGGAGATCGAGACCATCCTGGCTAACACGGTGAAACCCCGTCTCTACTAAAAAAAAAACAAAAAACAAAAAACAAAACACACACACACACACACACACACAATTAGCCGGGCGTGGTGGCAGGCGCCTGCAGTCCCAGCTACTCGGGAGGCTGAGGCAGGAGAATGGTGTGAAACCGGGAGGCGGAGCTTGCACTGAGCCGAGATCACGCCACTGCACTCCAGCCTGGGCAACAGAGCGAGACTCTGTCTTAAACAAAAACAAACACAAAAACAGACCAAACAAAAACCAAAGAAAAAAAGACACTCTGAGCCCCAATATCAAGGAGCTTATAGTTTGAAGGATGGGGAATAAAGTGACTAAAACAGCCAAGTGTAATGTGGGGTGTGAGGGACAAAACACATAAAACACAAACAAACAGACACATACTTACGGCCTAAAGCTAAATGAAAATCCAGAGAAATGTAATAAATTTTATATAACAAATCTCAACTTATTTAAATGTTTTATTATCTCGCCATTTCTCTTGCTA
Source organism: Pan paniscus (assembly GCF_029289425.2). Taxonomy (NCBI): domain Eukaryota; kingdom Metazoa; phylum Chordata; class Mammalia; order Primates; family Hominidae; genus Pan; species Pan paniscus. The sequence continues at coordinate 64,865,255 of NC_073261.2, read as the reverse complement.
TAAAAATATCTTTTGGAAAATTAAATGTTCTTTTAAACATCCTTACTTTCTAATTATGTCTATCTTTTGCTCTTTTTTTTTTTTGAGATGAAGTCTCGCTCTGTTGGAGTGCAATGGCGTGATCTCAGCTCACTGCAACCTCCGCCTCCCGGGTTCAAGCAATTCTCTTGCCTCAGCCTCCTGAGTAGCTGGGATTACAGGCATGTGCCACCATGCCCGGCTAATTTTTGTATTTTTAGTAGAGATAGGGTTTCTCCATGTTGGTAAGACTGGTCTCGAACTCCTGACCTCGTTATCTGCCTGCCTTGGCCTCCCAAAGTGCTGGGATTACAGGCGTGAGCCACCGTGCCGAGCCTATCTTTTGCTCTTTAAAATTTTATTCTCCTGTGACCCACTGGTACAGGATACAGTAACGTATAACACAGCAAGAGACATCTAACCCACTCAAGAATCATGAGATTTTCCTGACAGTATTTATACAAGAGGCCTAAATTGAAAATGTCATTAATTTAAAAGAACATGTTGGCCAGGCAGTGGCTCATGCCTGTAATCTCAACAGGCATGGAGGCCGAGGCGGGAGGACCAAAAGGTCAGGAAATCGAGACCATCCTGGCTAACATAGTGAAACCATCTCTACTAAAAAAAAAAAAAAAAATTAGCTGGGTGTGGTGGCGGGTGCCTGTAGTCCCAGCTACTCAAGAGGCTGAGACAGGAGAATGGCATGAACCCAGGAGGTGGAGCTTGCAGTGAGCCAAGACTGCGCCACTGCACTCCAGCCTGGGCAACAGAGCAAGACTCCGTCTCAAAAAAAAAAAAAAAAAAAAAAAACACCACGTAAAAATTAACATGCTGTGGACAAGAACCTAAAAGCAGATAAAACAAATTCTACATCAGAAAAAAAATGCAGGAATCTAATTTTGGCATACTCTTATGCAGTGAAACCTTTCCTTCCTTTAAAATATACCAGGCATTTCTTTCCAATTATGTAATTATGTGAATGAAACTTGGCTAAAGGGCCGGACTTAGACATCATTCTGTTCTTTTAGCTTGTGAAGCACTCATTATATACACCTAATTTGCTGATTTATGATTCCTCTTTTATATGTGTTTTGTCTTCCCAACTATAACACTATGACATACAGCACTTTGATGTACATGTGTATTTTTATAACCTTAATATTTAATAGTAATTGGTACAAAGGAAACGCACAATATGCACCCCAGGTGAACAAATATATATGCTATGGTAGTTGGACAAAGGGTATAGCTACAGCAAAAAGCAAAGCGAATACCTTTAAAAGACAGGACACTTACAGAAAAAGGAAATAAAATATTTTAAATTAATTTATGTAATTTCCAATACCAAAGTTACTTAAAGATGAAGGAAAATTAATGTTCAGAAGTTCTAGTGTATTTTGTGAAATAAATCTTTAGGTTAGAGAAGCCTCCCAGTTAAAATTAAATAGGTAATCATGTTGACTAAGTATGGTGGCTCATGCTTACAATCCCAGCACTCTGGCAGGCCAAGGTGGGAGGATTGCTCAAGCCCAGCAGCCAGCAGCATGGGCAACACAGCGAGACACCATCCCTACAAAACATTAACAAAAAAAAAAAAAATTTAGTAGGGCATGGTGGGGCATGCCTATGTTCCCAGCTACTCGGGAGGCTGAGGTGGGAGGATTGCTCGACCCCAGCTATTTGAAGCTGCAGTGATGGTGCCAATGCACTCCAGCCTGAGGAACAGAGTGAGAATCTGTCTCAACAAAGAAGAAAGAAAGAAAGAAAAATTTTTTAAATTAATTTTGTCTGTAACAAATGTAACTACAGTGTTGATAAACTAGTATAATCATATCTATTTTCAACCTGGAAAACATCTTCCAGAACCATCAAATGTGATAAAAAACAGAGATGCAGATTTAAGAACAAAAGGAGGATTTAGAATTATACAACAGTAAAATGGGACAGAAGTAAATCACCTTTTGTTGGTACGGCAGACCATGGCCAAAATTAAATCTGGGGCTCGTAACACATGAGTAAAACAATAGTAGTAAAGAAACAAGGAATGACTACACTAAAGATCCCTGAAGAATAAAGTATGAAGGACCTACTTGGACCACATAGTCAAATTGTGCTTATTAATTTCTCAGTCCATCACAGAACATGATCTAAAATAGTTTCAAACCATAATAAAACATTTAAAGAAATGAGAACCTCTTTTAGGGCACATTATTTGCTCCTGCACTATCACTCTTAATCTATGATTTATGATGTATTAAAGATATTGCCACTGAATATACTTAATATTCTTTAAAAAAGACACTGGCATTAAAATCTCATCACATTCAACTCTAAATGTGCTCAAACTTTGTCAAGGTTTAAGTCAGATTAGCTAAGTAAATCCATGTCACTATTCTACCATAATGATGATAAGAGAATGCAGGTGAAGGACAATACTTAAAAGACAAATAATTAAAGAAATTAGACATATTTTAAATGAAAATACTACTAGAAGTATCATGTGCCCCATAATAAAGTCAAGAAAAAAATTTCTATTTTTCAGAGATAAATGAAATACAGTAGGTAAAAAGGCAGTGTATCATAACTGAAATTAGCTAAATCAAAGAATCCCAAGAAACTAATGTTGCCTCAGGTTTCTCAAAATATGACTACATTCCTCAAGGTAGCACAGACAGAAAAGTTAAATTACTCATTAACAGGTATCACTACACCTTCATTTTCTGATCTTTCTTCATTTCAGAAGCCAACCTCTTCCAAGGCATTCCCAGAACCACAAAAGGCAAAACAGCTTTGTGATCTTTAGTACTTGGCTTTTCCATTCCCGAGTTAACCTTACATATGGTTTTTTTTGTTGTTGTTGTTGTTGTTTTTTGAGACGGAGTTTCGCTCGTTGCCCAGGCTAGAGTACAGTGGCACAATGATGGCTCACTGCAGTCTCAACCTCTTGGCTCAAGGGATCCTCCTACCTCACCCCACTGATACCCCTGTCCCCCCCGCCACCTGCACCAAAATACCTGGCTAATTTTTAAATTTTTTGTAAACACAGGGTCTCGCTATGTTACCCAGGATGGTCTCAAACTTCTGGCCTTAAATGACCCTCCCACTTCAGCCTCACGAAGTCCTGGGATTACAGGCTTGAGCCACTGTGCCCGGCCCATATTTTATTTATATATATGTTTTTTTGGAGATGGGGTCTCACTCTTGTCACCCAGGCTGAAGTGCAGTGGCAGGATCATGGCTCACTGCAGTCTCGACCTTTTGAGCTCAAGCAATGCTCCCACATAGCTGCGACCACAGACATGCACCACCATACCCAGCTAATTTTTTAAATTTTTGTCCAGATGAGGTCTTGCTATGCTGCCTAGGCTGGTATAGAACTCCCAGACTCAAGCGATCTACTTGCCTCGGCCTCCTGAAGTGTTAGGATTACAGGCGTGAGCCACTGTGCCATAGCCCATATTTTTAACTAGAATATTTATCGTCAGAGTTTTCAACAGTCCAGTCTCCTCTTTCTCCCAAAAGATAACCTATAAGTGGCCTTCCTGTACCCACCAATACAAACAGATCTGTTTGCTTCATGATAAAAGCAATAAGCTCCATTAGAGCAAAATATACTAAAGATTCATTACATGCCCCCTCAAACAGTCAACTATAATAAAAATGCCAGGAAAAACAAAATTCTGAATTTATAATTCTTTATTTTCCTACCTTCGCACTGGTTCCTTGGAAGAATCTTCCACCTTGTTTTTATCACATTTTCCAAAATTTGTAGTCCATAATACTGAAAATTGGAGAATAGAAGCATGTGAATATATTGCTTATAGGACTGGCAACTCTCAGGATTCACAAATGGACAGACATTCACACATTTACATCTAAAGTTTCAAAAACATTATGCTACCAAGTTTAATTACACATATTAAACAAGTATCTATTCACCCATATACTGAGTTTTCATGCATTTTCCTCATTTTATTGTTTGCTACTCTATATAACGTCCTGCTGTTTATACATGCTCACACCAGGAGGAAGAACCAAATAAAAAGCCCTTTAGCAGCCAAATAGGCTTATCTGTCGAAGGAAAAGTAGCAGCCAGATATGAATTCACAGCATAAATGACTGCTCATAGGCTCACGTACTTTAACACGAACAGGCTCCTAAGAATTTAGCAGCTTGGATGCTATCAAGCTTCCTACCATCCTCTAGGAGTTATAAGCTTTTGGCCAAATATTAAAGTATTGTCACAGATACTTTCTATAGAAAGTGTTTACAAGCATCACTGGTGTGTTACTTAAGGAGCAGCAAGACAACCCATGGGTTTATTTTATATTTTAACCCCACCCTTATAGTTGCTATTTCTACTAATTTAAAGATAAACTTTTGTGCACAGTCAAAATAATCACAAACGCATGTTGCAATCTGTATCTACCTTTCAGGTATTTCTTCCTAAATACTGAAAGTTATAACTAAAAGTACAAAAAATTAAAAAACAGAGATACCACTTTCAAGCCATTTTGTCCCTCCTGCTGATTACTCACTCTAAATAGTCAACAATATTTATAATAATTTATAAAGCCCCAGGAGTTACTACCTGAATTACTATGACCAATTAGTGTGGATAGGCAGGAGGAAGAAAAGGGACAAAACCGTTGTGGTACATTTCAACTGAGAAAATTAGGGAAGAATCAGCTATAATACCTGAAAGGTAAGCTCATTCATATATAGACATATAACCTCAGATTGCAAGTTTTGGCTGAGAATAAGAGTTCATCTTTAAAATGGTTAGTCATTACACAATAAAATAGGAGCATTAGTATTTCAACCAAAGGGATCATGTGAATGCTCATTTTATCCAAAGCACAATATAGACTGTCCCAAACTACATTGTGCTCAAACAGTGAATGTTTTTGCTGTTTTCTTTCATTTTAACATTTCACACTCTTCAAGAAAATTTTGCCATTTCAACTAAAGTACTACATTTGCAGAACATTCCTTAAAAACTTTCAAAATAAAAACAAGGCCAAAGCAAAATTCTGAAATTACAAATTTGATGCTATTAAAATGTTTCATAATCAGCAGTAAATAGTGATGCTTTCTAACCTGTTCACTTTTAAAAACATATCTATTTATTATGTCTAGGTCTGAGAAATATGTAAAAAAAAGAGAGTTGTCCAAATGCCTGAAGTTCTTAATTAGCTTTTAAAAACATACTACCCTAAGCATTTTCTTTAATTTTATAGGCACAAAATCAGATTGTCAAGACTCAGTCAAAGCAATGCACTGCTTACAATGTATCCTCTTGCCAAAAATCAATTAAAAAGCCTTTAAAACACTAAGAAACAAAACCCACCATATAGTTACAAATAAAAATCTTAAAGATAACTTCATCTTATTTAACCAAACTTTTTTACATTTTTAATGGAAAGACACTGTCCTTTCTTTTTTATTTACTTCTTCCTATTTGATACTGTTACCTAAAATTACTATTTACTAACCTGTAGTTATTTTCTACAACTGTATAAAGGTAGCATAAGCTTGATGAAGATACAATTCATATTTCATCTTTCTGCCAAGGGGGTTGAAGCAGGGAGCCCAATAAAAGCTTTGCCCAGGTTAGGTCAAAGGAATACATCTGTTACTATAATATCCTAAAATCCAATCTCTCCCAGACATAAAGACTTTGCCTATGAAACTAAAACAAAAAAAATTTACATTCCTTTGAAAAAATGTTATTTGGGGCCAGGCAAAGTGGCCCTCGCCTGTAATCCCAACATTTTGGGGAGGCCAAGGCGGGAGGGCCAGGAGTTCAAGATCAGCCTGAGCAACACAGGGAGACCCCACTTCTATAAAAAAATGGGTAAGTTAGCGAGGCATGGTGACACGCACCTGTAGCCCTAGCTACTCAGAAAGTTGAGGCAGAAATGTCACTTAAGCCCAGGAGTTTGAGGTTACAGTGAGCTATAATCACACCACTGCACTCCAGACTGGGCAACAGAGGTCCTGTCTCTTCAAAGAATTTTTTTTCTTTTTTTTTTTAGTATTTTTGCACAAAAATCTGAAGTGACAGTCAAATCTGAAAGCCAATGATAAATCACTACAATCCAAACATTCTAAAGAATTATACTTTTGCCTTACATCTCCGAACCTGAGAAATCCACTGCTGAGTTATGAAGATGAGGGACAGATAACAGCAAAGACTAAATGAAAAAATAAATGCATGAAATGATCCCTATGGTAGAAATTTCTACTGAGCCCTTAGAAATACTTATTTTATGCATTGAATTCCCCTTTCCCCTCCCACCGCCCATGAAACAAAAACAATTGATGAACAGAATTCAGTTAAAGGGAATCAAAAGGGTAGACCTTGTGGAGGCCTGCCGTCAAAGCCTAGCTGTGTCAGTTGCACAGGAAGACACCCCTTTTCTTCCTATTACAAGCAATCAACATAATGGAACATTATGATTAATATCAGGTAGTGTTAACATCTTTAAAGAAAAAAAAATGATTGCATAAAAGCCAAATGTCATAGTGCATAAATTTAGCACCAAATCATTTGTAATTTATGTAAATTGAAGAATTCTTTACCTGTTGCTTTCTTTCTGTTCCTCTAATCATCTCATTTTTCACAAGACAAATTTGAGTTTTTAAAAATACTGTTGATAAATCAACTTAAACATTAGTAATGTCTGTCAGTATAAAAAGCAAAATTTACCAGGCAAGCAAACAGGCAAACACTGTTATGTTACTTAAGGTTAGCACTTTGAGGAAGTTCTGGACTGTATTTTTGACCTAAAATTTACAAGATGTCAAAACTAATTAATATTTTAAAACTGTTAATTAACAAAGTCGGGTTTCAGAAACAGATGTGAATATGGCTATCTTCTGTTTTAACACAATGTATATCAAGTGGAAACCTTTCGTGTATTAAACAGAATGCCATAGTATTTATTACTTTAAGGCAGTTTAAAGAGAAGCGTGAATCATCAAGCCTAAAACAGACAAAACACATTTTGATCAACCCTTCTGTTCAAACTTAAAAAAGGACCAGAATTATAACATTTTCCATTGTAAATAAAAACTGAGTGCTGTCCCATTAGAAGCCCAATGCCATGGAGTAGGGTTTTAAGCTGTCCACACAACTTGGTGTCAGAGGTGCCTGGCCTGTATTATATTGATTACTTGCCCAAAATAATTCCTTAATGTTATGTTTCATCTCTGAATAACATTCAGAATTTATGCTACTTAGACCTGTATACATATTCTAAAAAGAAAAAAACAAAATCAGACAACCAAAAAAGCCACCTTGCATACTAGTCCCATTACAAAACTTCATTCATAATTCTTAGGACTATTTGCAAGAATTAATTATATGCTTAAGACTAAATTTTGAAACAAATTAACAATATAAAATAATTTGAGATAACAAATGCTAATACTAAAAATGAGATACCTTCCTCAAAGTTTATGACTGGAAGAAAAGAAATAACAGATTTTAAAACCACCACTTGCTTACTTTCGTATTCATATTCTGAGAAAATTCCAAAATTGTGTCGACTCTTGTCCAAGCATCAGGATGCTCCTTTAAATGTGTCAGTACTTCTTGAGCCATTCTTTGCTAAAATATTATAAAAAAAAACAAAACTTAAGCTAACGTATTCTTTTGAATCATTCATTAAAATGAAAACTACTGAGCAAGGCACAAATTCTAATTGGACAGAGATTCTATTATTGATGTTCAGAAATATTCAAAAATTAGACCTTACAGAAATAGAAATAAAATTATATAAATATGACTCCCAATCTTTTTTTTGAGACAGAGTCTTGGCTCTATCACCCAGGCTGGACTGCAGTGGTGCGATCTCAGCACCCTGCAACCTCTGCCTCCTGGATTCAAGTGATTCTCCCGCCTCAGCCTCCTGAGTAGCTGGGATTATAGGCAGGTGCCACCACAGCCAGCTAATTTTTGTATTTTTAGTAGAGATGGGGTGTCACCATGTTGGCCAGGCTGGTCTTGAACTCCTGACCTCAGGTGATCCGCCTGCCTTGGCCTCCCAAAGTGCTGAGATTATAGGAGTGAGCCACCATGCCTAGCCAACTCCTAATCTTTAAAGGTGCAAATATTTTACTTATTTGAAACAGTAACATTTTTGGGAGTAAATCTGGTTTATTTTTTAGTCTCAAAACTGAACTGCATTTCAACCAAAGATCTATTCTGAAGCAAATAAGTTCTCAGCACTTAAATCAACCAAAAACAATATAAAAATTCTTATCTAGGCCACTTGCAGTGTTTCATGCCTGTAATCCCAATACTTTGGGAGACTGAGGCAGGAGGATCACTTGAGGCCAGGGGTTCAAGACCAGCTGGCCAGTCTAGGTGACAGGCAATGTAACGAGGCCATGACTCTCCAAAAAAAAAAAAAAAAAAAAGCTGCACATGGTGGCTTGCACCTATAGTCCTAACTACTCAGGAGACTGAGATGGGAGGATCACTTGAGCCCTGGAAATCAAGGTTGCATCGAGCTATGATGGTGCCACTACACTTCAGCCTGGGTGAAAGAGCAGAGACCCTGTCTCTAGAAAAACAAAAAAAAGCACATCTACTTAGGTAAGTTATGTAATGTAGCAGGACACTCTGCTTTACAAGAGTTACCAAGATCTCTCTAAATACAAAAATACATTTCATGGAAAGACTGCTGAAAACTAGGTCTAAGTAAAACCACAAATCCCAAATACTTACATACCATTTGAGCTCTTTAAAAAGGGCTCCTAACATTTATTGTAACCATCCTTTCTCCATTCTGAAATTTCACTAATTTCATATATAAAATCTTTGTTTTGGAAACTATTTCCGTTTTTATTTTCATATTTTTAACATGCAACCCAGAAATACTAATCTATGTAGTCATCATCTTGTGCTTGTATCAGATTTTCTTTTAGCATAAAATAACTAAAGTTTATGGAAGTCATCTTTGTGCCTTTCCCTAGTGCCATTTCCTTCCTTTATTCCTTTTTTCTCTTTTTTTTTTTTTTTTTTTAAAGTTGGAGTCTTGCTCTGTCACCCAGGCTGGAGTGCAATGGCAGGATCTCGACTCACTGCAACCTTCACCTCCCGGGTTCAAGCAATTCTCCTGCCTCAGCCTCCCAAGTAGCTGGGACTACAAGCACCTGCCACGCCTGGCTAATTTTTGTATTTTAAGTAGAGACAGGGTTTCACCGTATTGGCCAGGCTGGTCTTGAACTCCTGACCTCGTGACCCACCTGCCTCAGCCTCCCCAAAATGCTGGGATTACACCTTTGTTCCTTCTTTAAAAAGTAATGGCTTTCATCATGAACTTAGTGTGTCTTTTCCTGTCCACATTTTCATGGCATGTGTGTAAATTTCATGAATAGGGTTGTACGGCTACCAAATTTTACGTTAATAGTATACTTAAAAATCTTTTAGGCTGGGCACGGTGGCTTACGCCTGTAATCCTGGCACTATGGGAGGCCGAGGTGAGCAGATCACAAGGTCAGGAGTTCAAGACCATCCTGACCAATATGGCGAAACCCCATCTCTACTAAAAATACAAAAACTAGCCGGGAATGGTGGCGTGCACCTATAGTCCCAGCTACTCGGGAGGCTGAGGCAGGAGAATCGCTTGAATCCAGGAGCGGAGGTTGCAGTGAGCCAAGATTCCCCAACAATCAGGAAGATTGCCCCAGTGCACTCCAACCTGGGTTGACTGGGTGAGACTCCCTCTCAAAAAAAAAAAAAAAAAAAAATCTTTCCTGCAATTAGTTTTTCATTTGAGTTTTTAAGATCCAGCCATGTCGACATTTTATTTTTTTATATATATATAGTTTTTTCATTTCAATAAGTTTTTCATACATTAATATTTTTACCAACAGCTTTTAATTCTATTGACAAAAAGCAATGGCTTAATCTTTTTCACTTTTGTATCTTTAAAGGTTGTTTTATAACTCAATTAGATCCTTCCTATTTCTTTTACCTATTTCTATTAAAAGTTGTAAGCAAAAAGTTTGGACCAGGTGTGGTGGCTCATGTCTGTAATCCCAGGAGTTTAAGACCAGCCTGGGTAACAAAGAAAAAATTAATAATGAGCCAGGTGTGGTGGGACACGCACTTATGGTCCCAGCTACTCAGGAGGCTGAGGTGGGAAGATTGAGCCTGGGAAGTCAAGGCTGCAGTGAGCTGTGATCAAGCCATTGTGCTCCAGCCTGTGTGACAGAGCAAGAAAAAAGTTTGATGACTTTAAAATCTGTCAGTTATCTTTCTCTTATATTTTACTTTATCATGGGTTTAATTCTATGGTTATAAACAATAAAGCATCAAAAACAGGGTAGGAAGCACTCTCACCACCATTTCTGACAAAGATACCTTATAATCTTTAGCTTGGCTTTTATTCTAGTCTTTTTAAAACAATCGTATGCTCGGGTGGGCACCGTGGCTCACGCCTGTAATCCCAACACTTTGGGAGGCCAAGGTGGGTGGATCACGAGGTCAGAAGTTCAAGACCAGCCTGGCCAACATGGTGAAACCCCGTCTCTACTAAAAATTCAAAAATTAGCTGGGCATGGTGGGGCGTACTTGTAATCCCAGTTACTCAGGAGGCTGAGGCAGGAGAATTGCTTGAACCAGGACCCGGAAGGCGGAGGTTGCAGTGATTTGAGATCACACCACTGCACTCCAGCGTGGGCTACAGAGTGAAACTCTGTCTCATTACAAAAAAAAAAAAAAGAAAGAAATTATATGCTTATCCTGGCTTTGATGCTTTATTTTAATCATGACCTTTTCCTCAGGTAGGAAATACAATACCACATTCATGACTATCCCATACATCAATCAGGAAAACACACTGCTACACACTCAATAACTTATATGGTTGTACTCTACCCAGAAACCCACCAGAACCACTGTGGTTGCCTGAAAAGATCAGATGCCTGCTTCCATTGTGAGTCTGTGGTTACAAGAGTTAATGTGTATACTTTAAAATACAATCATACACATTTCTATTTGATTTCATTAAAGGACTGATGGGCATAATGTGTCATATGAGAAATGACAGAAGGCCGAAAGAATAATGATGTGACTTATCTAGGGCCAAAGCACATTTTAGCAGTGTTTTGGTCTTCTCCCTGAGAATATCTAGCTAGATAACCTTATCTAACTAGAGGAAAAGTTGTATCAAAGATCCTCACACAGTAAAAGTTACTTGGTCAAGTTACCATTTTGTCAGATGCTTTGAAGTGATAAGCATTCTACACAGAATCAAATACTTCCCACACTATCACCACCCACATCAATCGCTACATAAATAATATTCTTTCCTGTTAGTTGTAATTTTACTCTCTGATGCTACTTCTAGTATTTGCATTCTGATGTATTCTAATCCCACCATTCTTACATAATGTTCTTTATAAACTTAAAACCCCAGCAGGGGTTTAAAAAAAAAAGACACAAAAGCAAACTAAAGAGAGAGAAAACCTAGCATCTCCCTTGTACTACTAACTGAATGGTGAAAGCATTTTAGTTGCTAAGCAATAGAGTTCAAGATCTTTAACAGAACACAATATTGGAGAAAACATCCAACTCTTCCCGCATCTTTTTTCTAGCTGTCTACTTGGCTAAAAATAGAAAAATGCTTACAACAGAGGGTAGAGGGTAGTCCTAATGTTACACTGCTAAATATCCTACTATACTAACCATGTATGCAGAAGTTCTGTCTACAGATTAAAAGTCACCCTTGTAAATAATTTCTTCCCCTCCCCCAAGTTACACATTCCTTTAAAAAAAAAAGCTACCTACAGCTTTTTTTCCCAGTTGACTTTAAAAGCTTAATTAGCATAATAAATTTTTCTTGTCATTAGTGCATATTTTATGAGTAGCAAAAAAAAAAATTTTTTTAATTTTAAGCAATGAGTATCACATATGCTAAATCATTTTCATTATACTGCTAAATGTACCCTTTAAGCTGAGTGCCTTCTACCTATCAAGCACTGTAATAGGTGCTTTTAAACCTCATAACTAACCCTCCAATCTCTTGTAGGACAGGTCATATTTGTACATGGGACTTTAGTAATGACTAGAGAGAGCTTCCAAGAATCAAATTAAGACATCTAACACTAAAAATCATGTTTTCCACTATAGCAGCTCGCTACTACTACTACTCCTTTTCCTTTGAAATAAGACCCCCAAAGAGGTGGTAAACGAAAAGTAGACTGAACTAACGACATAGGACTTTTAGAGACCAAAAGGACTCCTTAACCAGCTTTAAGCTCTAAATCTTGTTTCTTCATTTATAATACAAAATAAGTTTGCTAGTTATTTCTACGCAACTGATTTTGTCACATGATCTATTAACTACTGCAGACAAAATCCTTCTACTTTGGGAAAGTTAACCTATTGTCCTTATAAACAAAAAAATTTAGAAACACTTTTCTTAATCTACTTTTTATTAACAAGTCAATTTTAAAGCAAACCACTAAATTTCTTAATACTATGGAACATTATTAAAAGCAGTATTGCTGTAATATATTCTCAATTACAAAAATTGCCACTAATTCTGTTACAAGCCATGAAGAACACTGCTCTATGTTGGTTTATTTATCATACCTTTAGATGTAGTGAACTAGCTTAGTGCGAAGATTAAACAGTATTAGTAGCTGAATCTATGCGGAAAAAATTAAATGCCCTTTTTCCCAATGGCTACAGACCTGTGCTTCCAATATTACATTCAGAGTTGAACCCAACCTTACTTTCATAGCTTCCTCCAAAAGCAGCTGCTTTCTATGCATCCATGCTAGAAGAAATGAAGCTTAAAGCTTCATGTTGAATGTATAGCATGAGTAACAACTAAATGACAGGGATAATAAATACGGATGGTTAATTTTTTCAAGAATGCTTTGGGAGATAATATACTGATCAAAACGCCCTAAAAGTATAAACCTGGGCTAACAAGCTTACAGAATCACTGCAAGAGTAATTTTTTCTACTTTTAGCGTTTCCATGGACCTTTTTCAAGTTTCTACTATAGTAAAAGCAGTACTGTTGCATTTCATAAGGGAATGGAAACATTTATACATGATGCTTTTTGGACTACTATAAAATATAGTACTGTATCCACCTTATATGTTTTCAGAAAGTGTAATGGCACTCAGGTTTAGGTTTTTTTATTTTATTTTATTTATTTATTTTAATTTTTGAGACGCAGTCTCACGCTGTTGCCCAGGCTGGAGTGCAGTGGCGCAACCTCGGCTCACTGCAAGCTCCGCCTCCCGGGTTCACGCCATTCTCCTGCCTCAGCCTCCTGAGTAGCTGGGACTACAGGCGCCCGCCACCACGTCTGGCTAATTTTTTGTGTTTTTAGTAGAGACGGGGTTTCACTGTGTGTTAGCCAGGATGGTCTCGATCTCCTGACCTCGTCATCCGCCGGCGTCGGCCTCTCAAAGTGCTGGGATTACAGGCGTGAGCCAACGCGCCCGGCCGGCACTCGGTTTCTTAATTATGCAAATATAAATATCTTGACAATATAAGTAACTTCCCATCTACTAGCTGAACATTTATCTAACCAGAAATCTACTGTTCTGGCAACAAAACTACCTTAAAAGATTTCTGGCCAGGCGCGGTGGCTCATGCCTGTCATCTCCACACTTTGGGAGGCCAAGGCAGGCGGATCACGAGGTCAGGAGATGGAGACCATCCTGGCCAATATGATGAAACCCATCTCTACTAAAATACAAAAAATTAGCTGGGCATGGTGGCGCGTCTGTAGTCCCAGCTACTCGGGAGGCTAAGGCAGGTGAATTGCTTGAAAACCTGGGAGGCGGAGGTTGCAGTGAGCCGAGATTGTGCCACTGCACTCAGGCCTGGTGACAGAGCAAGACTCCATCTCAAAAAAAAAAAAAAAAAAGATTTCTGACCCAACTGCAAAACTTTTTACTCATTCACAAACATGTTTGGGCCAGCACGCGGTGGCTCATGCCTGTAATCCCAGCACTTTGGGAGGCCGAGTCGGGTGGATCACCTGAGGTCAGGAGTTCCAAGACCAGCCTGGCCAACACGGTGAAACCCCACCTCTACTAAAAATACAAAAATTAGCCAGGCATGGTGGCGTGTGCCTGTAATCCCAGCTACCAGGGAGGGTGAGGCAAGACAATCGCTTGAACCCAGGAGGCAGGGGTTGCAGTGAGCTGAGATAGTGCCACTGCACTCCTGCCTGGACCACAGAGCGAGACTGTCTCAAAAAAAAGTTTGGCCCCACAGGTAAAAAATCAAGTTTTTTTTCTTGTGACATATACAATTTAAAATTGTACACACATTTCTGTTTCACCTTTTAGTTGGGTTCAAAAAAACCAAAAACCTTAAACTGATCAAAATTTGGTTTATGTTTAAGATAATTCCCTACATTAACAGTACCACTTTGAAAAGTGCACAAAATTCAACTAACATAAAAATACTTGGTATTCCTGTTTTTATTTAAACAAACATATCTGTGAAGTACTTCTGTAAATGTTTTAAAAGTAGAAGAATCGTATTAGTGCCAAACATATTAAGTATATATAAAAGTACAGAGAACCTTTAATACCTACAAAGTATTTAATAACATTTGGCTCTTAAGGACAAAACAAGTATAAGAATAATATTCCAAAACAACCCACTCTAACCATGTCAAACATGCAATTTCTTTCTCCAAAACAATTTTCATTATGGTTAATACAGAATTCCAAATTAATGCAAACTATGGAATATCTTTTTTAAAGGTGATAATTTAAAATTTTATTCTAAACCCAACAACTCTGTTACACTGTCACAATGTTATAAAGTTTTGGTTGGCTACTTTACCTGGGCTCCTTCTCCATGGTATAAGCAATTCACCACATTATCTAATAAGTTGATATCCAGTTTTTGGCTGAAATCAAGCAGCTGACGAGCTGCATGGTCTGCTAACATTGTCATAATTGCTGGCATAGATTACTGAAAATAAAGAAAAAAATTGAAGCTGCCTATCAAGTTTTGGTATTATCAAAAACTTCCTACAAGTTATTTTACTTCAACCATGTTATTACAAATATTTTAATGAATACTTTAGAGACTTTAATTACAAAAAACTGAGATAGTAAAAGCAAGTAACAAAAGCTGAAATTACTTAGCTATTTGATAATTACATAAATTATTATGGTCCATTCAACTTTTCTAGTGTTTAGTTTATACACCAGGAAGACTTTCCTATTCTACTAACATTTATAAAGTACGCTAACCTATTATTTAAACGCATCCACTATTAGGATTTTATGGTCCTAAAACGTGATACAGTTCAGTATCTTGATGTCAAAACTTTTTAAGCAAGTAGGATTAAGTTCAAGTGAATGTGATTTTCTTTTCTTCCCAAGTAGGGTCTTCTGAATAACTCACTAAAAGCTCACTTCACATTATCTTAACTTTATAAAAATAATGCTATAAAGACAGAATGGGCCGAGCGTGGTGGCTCACACATGTAATCCCAGCACTTTGGGAGGCCGAGGTGGGCGAATCACTTGAGGTCAGGAGTTCCAGACCAGCCTGGCCAACATGGCAAAACCCCGTCTCTACTAAAAATACAAAAATCAGCCAGGCATGGAGGCGGGCACCTGTAATCCCAGCTACTTGGGAAGCTGAGGCAGGAGAACTGCTTGAACCCAGGAGACGGAGTTTGCAGTAAGCCGAGATGCGCCACCACACTCTAGCCTGGGCAAGAGAATGAGACTCCATCTCAAAAACAAACAAACAAAGACAGAATGATGTTAAAAATTAAAATGTGGATATACAGTAATTCCTATTGTCTACAGCAATGGTTAGCAGGAACCACAAGTCTAACATATCTTGGTATAAATGCCCTTAGCCTCTACAGAAATAACTTAAGCTTCTACACTCAAACCATTCAAATTGTTTCAACCCTCAATGAATTGGGGGATTGAAATTACAGCTACAAACATATTTACTGAATATATGATCTAGGAAAAAAAAACTTTATGGGCAATATGCCTAACAAGATTTTTTAAATTCCAGGTATTCATTGGCAAGGTAAAAGCTGTAAAAGCTTGCCCATTCCCAAATAAAAAAGAATTCTAACAGAAAAATGAGCTACTTAGCCTAAATATGTACTGGTTAAAACCTACTAGTTCATATGCAATGCTATCCTTTTAAGAGGATTCTACTCTAAGATGCTGGCACACATCCACTTTTTTGTTGCCCAGAATTATAAAATATATCTTTCCTCTGTTTTTCTTCAAAGCCAATGCCACTCAAACCTAACTGGTTAAATCAGTAGTCCTTAACCTTTTTTGGGGTCTAAGATGCCTGAGACTCTTGAGGAACCAACAGCTCTAACCCAGTTTTTAAAAACTCACGATTTTGTATACAATTATAGAGGATTCAGGACATCCTGAAAGCCATCCATGGCACTCCCAGTTTAGTGTATTTAGAACTAACAAGGTCAGATCTCCACTTCTTCCCATTTTAGGAACTTTCGTGGACCAGAAAATGAGTAGCTAATTTCTTTACATTATATTTAGACAAACTAGCTTGGCAGGGCGGAAAAAAAGTCATTAATTCCTGGCTATTTTATAACAGCTTAAAAATGTCCATAACAAAAATGGCAGCAAATTCAATTTTAATGCAAATGTCTTATTTAAATATAAAGTCTGTTACAACAGATTAGAACTCCAAAAGATGAGTCACCTATGATTGATATGATGTAAAAATAATGTAAAACTCAAGAAATTAGGAGTTCAAGAATTGGTCCATTATTG
Source organism: Pan paniscus (assembly GCF_029289425.2). Taxonomy (NCBI): domain Eukaryota; kingdom Metazoa; phylum Chordata; class Mammalia; order Primates; family Hominidae; genus Pan; species Pan paniscus. The sequence continues at coordinate 64,848,449 of NC_073261.2, read as the reverse complement.
ACAAAACTGATGAGACTTCAAAACGTTTCGTAGTAGGCATTAAACAAACGTTTTTAAACAGCAGAATACTTGTTACACACCACAAAAAAACCTTAAGATCGAAATACTGAGAGGAAATATATATTCCACAAATGAATGTGTAAACTCTCCTCCACCTTCAAGTACCATAAAATTTAAAAGATCAGAACAATCTTATTTGAGGCTTAAAAGCAATGTCCACAAAGCACCAAGATCCATGTATCAAAAGTTTTCAAATATTTCGGTTAAATATTGAACAAACTTTTCACCTATTTACTACCATAGTTGAATGCCAAAACAAAAAAGGATTAAGAAAATGACTCTTACAAGTTTCACTTTCAAATACACTGTTCTTATAAAATTCTCCGAACTAGACTGATGTGACAAACGAGATTTAGAATAGAAGGATTTAAACACAGTAGTTTGCCATCCTTAGAACTAGCGGCTATCTTCGAAATCACCTACCTATTCCTGAACTGTACATAGTACAGAAATGGCGGCTTTGTGGTCAATGCCAAGCACATTTAGTCCCCCAAATCAAACCGCTTCCAAAACATTCTTTCCACTAACAGCAGTGTCCCACACTTAAGATATACAATCAGACAGCAAACAAGCCATAGTGGGAGAGGTGTAACCACGAACGCTCATTCCCATTGGGCTCTTCAATCCTAAAATCCACTCACTGGATAACATACACTAGGGATTATCCAGCTTAATGGATAATGTGACTCTACAAGTGACCCCCAATGCCAATTCCTAAACAAAACCCAGAAAATCATAACCGTTGCTTAATAACTTCACACTTGGTGAAAAACAAGTCGCTACAAGGCGAAAGACTGCTCCTTAGGTTGTGTGGGCAATCGCCCGCTTCATTCAGGAAAAACACACCTCATTAGGGCCCGCCCTCCCCTCGCTTCCCACCCGAACCGATTTGCAGCCCTTCTAACTATAGCACACAGGAGCACGCACTCACCCCGCCCTTACTCGGAGGAGGCATTTAGACCAGGCGCCTTAAGTTCACCGCCCCTTTCTCTATGCAGCATGGCCTCGGCGTGATCAGAGGAGGTCCGGGCTGAGCCAGTACTGAATGCTTCCTCTACTACACCACTTCCTCCCACCCAACCCAAACTCACAGACATCGGAATGAAGGAGAATCAGGGCATCCTCCACTGTACAAGGCCAACAGTAAATGGTTTAACCAACTTATCACACTCAAACCCCTGAAAAGGAACTACAAGACGGAATCCCATGTGCAGGCCCCTGAAAAATTGATCTTTCCTACTTCACATGCCACTCTGCAAAACCGGAGAGCTTTCGAGTTTCCTTGCTGGAGGAACAGGGAGTCGGCAGCCCCTCCCTCCCCCATCCCAAGCTCTCCACCGAGGGGGCCACGTGATGCAGGCGGACGTTTCAATGCTGCTGCACTAAATATTTCTGGAAACTTCCACTCCTAATAATTTACAGAGATGTTCCTGAAATCACCCCAACTTCTCCCCAGCCCCAGGGGCTGGGGAACCCCTTCCACCCCGCGCGGGGCCCCGCTTCACTATCACGCTCCTCGCCTTCCTCCACCGCCACCCGCACACGCGAATGACCCAGCAAGCGCTCCCCTCCCGAGGCCGCCTCCCCGCCTCCATCCCCCAGCGGCAAAAGCGGCTCCATTCAATCGCAGGCTCCGCTGTGGGCCCGCCGCGCCCCCGGCCCGCCCGCCGCCTCCCGGGCTCGCTTCCCGCGGCCGCCGCCGCGCCCCACGCCGGCCTCCTCCCGCCCGCCCGGCCGCGCCGCCGCCCGACCCTCGGCCCCGAAGACACAGTCGACTTACCCAGAGATTGAACCAACTGCTCCTTCCTTCCTTGTTGGGGGATTAGGGCGAGGGAAGGTGGGGAGGGGGGGAGAGGGGACGAATCAAGGTGGGTTTCACAGTTTTCCCACCTCAAAAAAGGAAATTAAAAAAACGGACAGGAAAAGGGCAAAAAGAGCTCAATAATATTTACTATTTCAGGGACGCTTCCCCCAACACACACACACACACACACACACCCGCCCCCCCCAAAAAAGGGGAATTAATCTGGGGAATAAATGCTCCCGCCCGGCTGGGGAGTGAGGGAAGGGGGAGGGAACGGGGTCAAGTCCCAAAGATTCAGCCCCAGGGGGACCCTCCAGCCACAGGCAGCAGCAGAAGCGGCAGGAGTAGGGGGTGTAGAGTCCACACGGCCGGGGAGACGCTCTGCTGCCAGTTGCAGTCCGACTCCCCCCTACCAAAACACGGCTCCCTCTCTCACGCGGCTCCGGCGCTGGCGCCCCCCCCCCACAAGGCTCGCCTAAACTTTCCCCCCTTCTCTTGTTCCTCAGCGACTGGTGGTTCCCCCCTCCCCCTCTGGGTGGTTGCACGGACTGCAGCAGCAAAGACTGGAACAGGCACCGCCGCCGGGGCTGTAGCTACTGTTGCTCTTGCTGATGCTGTAGCTCCCGCTGCTCCTGCCGCGGCCGCTGCAGCCGCTTCTCCCCCTCCTCCTAGTGCCTCAAACTCGGAACCGGTTGAAACCGGTTCAGACTGGGAGATTCCATCTCGGTTGAGTTTTCAGCCCATGGCGCCGCGGAGCGTTTGGAACCTGGGCCTCCGCCCCCAGCCCGCCCTCCTATTGGTCAGTTCCAGCTACAGCCGCGCCATGAGCCTATCTCTCATTGGCCCGAGCGCCAGTCAATCCCACCTCACGGCTCCACACGAGCCCGCCGCTTCGGCCCCCCACCTCTTTTCAGCAGCGATTTGCCCGCAGAGTGGGGGAGGGGAAGTGGGGAGGGTCGAAAGGCAAGAGGAGAGGGGTGGAGGAGGAGGAGGTGGGACGAAGAGCCGGGATGAGTAGAAAAGAGAGCGAAGGAAAGCCGCGTGGAGGATTCGTTCGAACGAGCTGTCAATCAAGCGCAGCCCGCCCTCGAGCTCTCGACTTCCCTTCCCCCTGCGGCCCTCTCCCTCCCGGTGCCTAGTTCGCAGGCCCGGCCTTTCTCGCCCGCTCATTGGCTGGGCCTCTTCGGTGACGGAGAGGGTGGGGCGCAGCTCGTGAGCTGGTGGCGGCGCGAGTTTGATCGGGGCGCGCGCGGCAGCGTTCTCTTTGCTTCCCCCGGACTCGGCCGGCCCGCCCCCACCGGCTCCCGCCAACCTGCGGGGGCCTGAGCCCGCGGGAATCAGGATCCGCCCTTCGGATGGGGGCTGCGTTCGGAAAAGGGAGGGCACACCCAGTTTTGAACTCTGGGAGGGGTGGAGAAAAGAGGGAAAAGAACGCTTCCGAGGCCAATTTTAGGCCCCAGACCTCTCTAATCCATTTTAGAGGCCTGGTTTTGGGGCCAGGTAGCTGAGAGAGGGGTTGGGGTGAGGCGCAGGGCGTGCATTCTTGGCGCCTCGTGATCTTCTCAGGGTGTCGGAAAAGATATCGAAATACTTCTTGGGAAAGTCTCCTTAAAATTTCAACTCTGTCTCTCCAGGCTGGAATTTGGCTGCTTCAACAAGCAACCTTTCCTGAAAACCAAAACATTGTAATCCCAAGTGATTGGTTTGACAGCGCATGTTTTGGCTGGCTGAGCTTGCATGCCAACTGCGTCCCACCTGGTGCCCTTGATCTGCAACACTCAGATTTTCCTTTTACCCTAGCCGCACTTCACGTACTAAATCATCATCAAATAGTATTTTCTGTGAAAGTCACATGCACGTTGCCTTTCACGTGGTTGCCTCTCGTTTGTTCCCAAGCGTCCTCCAAATCAGCTTTACAGATTGTTCTTTGCTTAAGAGCAAATAGCCCACCAAAATTTACTAGGCCCTTTGTGCCACCAAGAGGTAGATAAATGATTTATTGAATTAATAACAATTTTCTTTAGCAAATGTTCATCCACGATGGACTATGGCTAACCTCAAAGCACCACTTATTCTAACTCCCCCTCCAATAAAGAAAAACGCAACAACTCAATGTTTAGATGTACCAGAATTATTTTGGATGATTTTCAGACCTAAGTTTTTATTCATTACATAAATGAATAATATCAAGCCATTTTATATACATATATACATACATATATAATGTACTATGTATGATATATGATGTGCAGTGGGCCCTCTGTATCCTGGGTTCCCCATCCTCAGTTTCAACCAGCCCTGGGTGGAAAACATTAAAAAACAACAACAACAATAAAAATAATACAAAATAAAACGCAATGCAGTATATTTACATAGCATTTACATTGTATAAGGCATTATAAGCAATGTAGAGATGATTTAAAGTTTACATCGTATAAGGTATTATAAGCAATCTAGAGATGAAAGTGTAACGGGAAGTTTACAAATACAGTATATGCAAATACAGTAAATCCTCACTTAACATGGTCATGGAGAGGATCTTGGAAACTGCGACTTTAAACACAAGGATAGGCCAGGCATGGTGGTTCATGCCTTTAATCCCAGCACTTTGGGAGGCCAAGGCGGGCAGATCACTTGAGGTCAGGAGTTCGAGACCAGCCTGGCCACATGGTGAAACCCCTTTCTACTGAAGATACAAAAATTAACCTGGCGTGGTTGTGGGCACTTGTAATCCCAGCTACTCGGGAGGCTAAGGGGGGAGAATGGCTGGAACTCGGGAGGCTAAGGGGGGAGAATGGCTGGAACCCGGGAGGCAGAGGCTGCAGTGAGCGGAGATCACACTACTGCAGTCCAGCCTGGGCAACAGAACGGGACTCGTTCTCAAAACAAACAAACAACAATTAAAAAAACCTACAAGGACATATAACAAAATCAATTTTACCATAGGCCTGTAATCCCAGCATTTTGGGAGGCAAAGGTGGGAGGATCACTTGAGCCCAGAAGTTCAAGACCAGCCTGGGCAACATGGCAAAACCTGGTCTCTACCAAAAATACAATAATTAGCTGGGCATGGTGGCATGCGCCTGTAGTCCCAACTACTCGGGAGGCTGAGGTGAAAGGATCACTTGAGCCTGAGAGGTTGAAGCTGCATGAGCTGTGAAGATGCCATCATGCGACTGTACACTCCAGCCTGGGTGACAGAGTGAGACACTGTCTCAAAAAAAATTACCAATCTAACTCTGACAAAAGTGTGATTGTGTATGATGCTAAAACAGGGTGAGAGAGAAAGGATTTTTTTTTTTTTTTTTTTTTTTGGAAAAAGTATCTCACTGTGTCTCTCCCAGGCTGAAAGGATCCTCCCTGACTCAGCCATCTGAGCAGCTGGAACTGTAGATGCATGCCACCATGCCTAGATAGTTTTTTGTAAATAAATATATATATATAAAATATATATTATACATTATAAATATATACATATATGTAATACATATATATGTAAATATATACATATAAATGTAAATATGTGTGTGTGTGTGTATATATATATATATATATATTTTTTTTTTTTTTTTGTAGAAAGGGGTTTTGCCATGTTACCCAGGCTGATCTCAAACTCCTGTAGGCGAGCGATCCTCCTGCCTCAGCCTCCCAAAGTGCTGGGATTATAGGCCTGAGCCACCTTTCCCAGTCAGGATACTCATTTCAAGAAAAAATTGACCTGGGAAGATAAAGTCTGGGTTGCACCCCTATTTCTATCAAGCTCAATTTAGTGTGGAGAATATTTATGGAAAATTATGAGTATTCTGTCCGTGATGTTAAGACCCCAGTGAATAATCTACGTAGAGTCTGTGAAGCCTCAAATCAATCAGGAGCAGAATCAGCAGTTGCCTGCAGGTGAGTTGCTACCTTTTGAGAACATAGTGAAAAAGTAGGTGACAAGGCTGCTAAATCTAGGAGTTACAGTTCGATAGTCTGAGAAATCTGTACAGTTCTTCTATGAGGTGACATTGAACAATGGGTCCCAAGAATCTCTTACTCATGGAGAAATGAGAGAAGTATATCACTTAACTTGGACCATTCTCAGACAGGACAGAGGAAGCTGTAGCTGTTTTGGTTGAAGTACTTCTAGGCCAAAAGTAAAAAAAATGAGATAGGGTTATAGGTCTGCTGTAACAGTCAGTTTAGGCTGCTGTAACAAAGTACCATAGTCTGGGTGGCTTAAACAACATTTATTTCTCACAGTACTGGAGGCTGGAAGTCTGAGGCCAGGGCGTCAGCATGGTTTAGGTTCTGGCAAAGGCCCTCTTCGGGGTTGCAGACCGGTGACTTCTTCCTGTACTCTCTTGTGAAGGGGGAAAAAAGGCTAGAGAGCTTTCTGGGGTATCTTATAAGAACGCTAATTTCATTCATGAGGACCCTACCCTCATTATCTACTGACTCCCAAAGGCCTTATCTCCTCATACCATCACATTAGGGTTTAGGATTTCAACATACTGATTTTCAGGGGACACAAATATTCTGTCCGTTGCAATATATAAGAAGCAAAATAGAGTAGGGAAACTAAAGTTGGTATCTGTGGATTGAAAAGATATGCCATTTCTTTCTTGCACAAAAACATCTCATTATGGGCCAGGCATGGTGGTGGCTGATGCCTGTAATCCCTGCCTTTGGGAGGCCAAAGCAGGTGGATCACAAGGTCAGGAGATTGAGACCATCTGGGCCAACATGGTGAAACCCCATCTCTACTAAAAATACAAAAATTAGCTGGGCGTGATGGTACATGCCTGTAATCCCAGCTACTCGGGACGCTGAGGCAGGAGAATCGCTTGAACCAGGGAGTCAGAGGATGCAGTGAGCCGAGATCATGCCACTGCACTCCAGCCTGGTGACAGAGTGAGACTCCATCTCAAAATAAATAAATAAATAAAAATAAAATGAGCTGGGCGAGGTGGCTCATGCCTGTAATCCTAGCACTTTGGGAGGCTGAGGCGGGCAGATTACTTGAGGTCAGGAGTTTGAGACCAGCCTGGCCAACATGGCGAAATCCCATCTCTACAAAAATACAAAAAATTAGCCAGACGTGGTGGTGCAGGCCTGGAATACCAGTGCTTTGGGAGACTACTGTGGGAGAATCACTTGAGGCCAGGAGTTCAAGACCAGCCTGGGCAACATAAATGAGAGTTTGGCTCTACAAAACTAAAAAAATTAACCCAGGCATGATGACACATATCTGTGTCTTAGCTACTCAAGAGGCTGAGGCAGGAGGATCCCGTGAGCCCAGGATTCAGGCTACAATGAGCTACGATCGAGCCACTGCACTCCAGCCTGGGCAGCAGAGCAAGACTGTCTTTAAAAAAAAGAAAAATTATATATGGAGTCATGGAAAAATGTGAAAAATAAACGAAAATTAAAAAAAAAAGAAAAATCAGAAAAAAAAACAAAAAACCTGTTTTATCAGGTGCTCTGACTAGAAAAAAATGAACCTAGCAAAGTCAGTGAATCTATTTCAGTAGTTCTCAAACTGAGGGCAGTTCCCCAATAAGACATTTAGCAATTAAGTGTTGGCTATCAAAACAACACTGTCAGCTAATGTCAGAATCAGAGCACATTACAGGTAAATCAGAAGGTGAAGTATATCAGAAGTATGATAATGGAAACACTTTTGGTTGTTGCAACTGGTTGGGGAGGGGGTGCCATAGACATCTAGTGGCAGAGGCCAGGAGTGCCATGAAACATCTTGCAATGCACAGGATAGCCCCCTATATCAAAGAATGAGAAGCCCACAATGTCAATATACAGAGATTGAGAAACCCTGATCTACTTATAAATATTTTAAATTATCCTAGCCCAATAAAGGGGAGAAGAGAGAGCGAGAGAAAACGAGTACATGAGCAAGTATACTGTACCTCAACAAGGTCAGTGCTTCTTTTATTTTTATTTTTATATATTTATTTTTGAGGCAGGGGCTCGTTCTGTCACCCAGGCTGGAGTACAGTGGCACAATCACAATTCGCTGAAGCCTCAACCTCCCTGGCTCCAAGTGGTCCTCCTGCTTCAGCCTCCTGAGTAGCTGAGACTACAGGTGTGCATCACTGCACCCAGCTACTTTGTTTTATTTTCTGTAGCAACAGGGTCTCACCATGTTGCTGAGGCTGGTCTCAAACTCCTGAGTTCAAGCAGTCCTCCAGCCTTGGCCTCCCAAAGTGCTGGGATTATAGGCACGAGCCCCAGTGCCCAGCCCTGGGAGATGTTTTAAAATGTATTTTTAGAGCAGAAGAAATTCCTCTCTGAAGAGATCAAATTATCATCATAAGTGCATTAATAGCAAATTCTCAGTACTTCCCCTGCTTTCAGGTGGTATCATGTTTAAACCATTTCAAGCTGGTTTCTGCGTGCTTATTGAGAATGTCAGATCAAACAGCAGATAAACCATAAGCCCAGACAGAAGAGGTGAAGGTAATTATAATAGCTAACATTTACTGAGCACTTATTATGTGCCAGGAAGTTTTCTTTTTTTTTTTTTTTTGAGTTGGGGTCTTGCTCTGTCACCCAGGCTGGAGTGCAGTGGCGCAATCTCAGCTCACTGCAAGTTCCACCTCCTGGGTTCACACCATTCTCCTGCCTCAGCCTCCTGAGTAGCTGGGACTACAGGCACCCGCCACCACGCCTAGCTAATTTTTTGTATTTTTTAGTAGAGACAGGGTTTCACTGCGTTAGCCAGGATGGTCTTGATCTCCTGACCTCGTGATCCACCCACCTCAGCCTCCCAAAATGCTGGGATTAGAGGCATGAGCCACTGTGCCTGGCCTGTGCCGGGAACTTTTCTAAACATGTTATGATATCTATTCATTTAATTTTCACAACAGTCCAATGAGGTGGTCATTATTATTGCCATTTTAAGATGGGGAAATAAATACAGAAAGTTAAGGTATTTGAAAATAAAATGAAAAGAATTCAAGGATATCCCAAAAAATAATTAATAACTTAATTGAATGAATGAAATGTGAAGAAGTTTCCTAGAAGGAATAAACTCTTTTCGTTTTTATTTCTTTCCCTTCCTTTGTATTCGAATATAAATTCCAGAATATTGAGTAAAAGAAAGAAAGACTATCCCCTACTACTTATTCATTTAATATTTATTTAACCATTCTATTGTCTTTTTTTTTTTTTTTTTTTTTTTTTGAGATGGGGGTCTCACTCTGTCGACCAGGCTGGGAATGCTGTGACACAACCGCAGCTCACTGCAACCTCAACTCCCAGGCTCAAGCAATCCTCCCACCTCAGCCTCCCAAGTAGCTGGGACTGCAGGTGCATGCTATCACACTCAGTTAATTTTTGTATTTTTTGTACAGATAGGGTTTTGCCATGTTGCCCAGACTGGTCTCAAACTCCTGGGCTCAAGGAGTCCCCCCACTTGGGCCTCCCAAAGTGCTGGGATTACAGGCATGAGTCATTGTGCTCAATCCTATTATCTTTACCTAGAGAAATGTAAAAGTAAAACATTTATTTCAATAACCGATATAACATTTGCCCAGGCACTGAAAATTGCCACAGCTCGTGAAATATTTTCTTAAGAGTGGTCTAGCATGATTTGGCAGTACAACTCTTTTTTCATGATGTAACCAGAATCTGAAGATTTTCAAGTGAATAATATTTAAAACACTTTTAATATGAAAAGTGAAATGAAAAATATTACATAAATATATGAGCCATTACAGTCATAATTTCAGCAGTTCTAATCCCCGTAGATGAAAGTGCATGTCATTTAGCTTAAAAAATGTGAAATTATATATACGTACAAAGGATCCCTGACCCTAACTTTGGAAGGTGTGACACAATTTTTCACCTCTATGATGGGGTATAGAAGTAATTTCCATTCAGTAGAAACTGTACTTTGAGTCCCCATACAGTATTCAATAAATTACATGACATATTCAACAGTTTTTTATTTTTATTTTTTTCAGACGCAGTCTCCCTCTGTCGCCCAGGCTGGAGTGCAGTGGCACGATCTTGGCTCACTGAAACCTCCACCTCCCGGGTTCAAGTGACTCTCCTGCCTCAGCCTCCCGAGTAGCTGGAATTACAGGCAAGCGCCACGACTGCCTGGCTAATTTTTGTATTTTTAGTAGAGATGGGGTTTCACCATATTGGTCATGCTGGTCTTGAACTCCTGACCTCGTGATCCACCTGCCTTGGCCTCCCAAAGTGCTGGGATTACAGGCGTTAGCCACCACAGCTGGTCGATATATTCAACACTTTATTATAAAATAGGCTTTGTGTTAGATGATCTTGATCTTGCCCAACTATAGGCTATTGTAAGTGTTCTGAGTGCCTTTACTATAGGCTGGCCTAAGCTATGATGTTCGGTAGGTTATGTGTTTTTTGTTTGTTTGTTTGTTTTTTGAGATGGAGTTTTGCTCTTGTAGTCCAAGCTGGAGTGCAATGGTGGGGTCTTGCCCACTGCAACCTCCGCCCCCTGGGTTCGAGAAATTCTCCTGCCTCAGCCTCCCAAGTAGCTGGGATTACAGGCACCTGCCACCATGCCCGGCTAATTTTTTGTATTTTTAGTAGAGACAGGTTTTCGCCACTTTGGGCGACTGGTCTCGAACTCCTGACCTCAGGTGATCTGCCCGCCTCAGCCTTCCAAAGTGCTGGGATTATAGATGTGAGCCACCGCGCCCAGCCTGGTTATGTGTGTTAAATACATTTTCGACTTACTTGGTTGGGCATGGTGGCTCACGCCTGTAATCCCTGCATTTTGGGAGGCTGATGTGGGCGGATCACAAGGTCAGGAGTTCGAGACCAGCCTGGCCAACATGGTAAAACCCTGTCTGTACTGAAAATACAAAAATTAGCCAGGCGTGGTGGTGCATGCCTGTAATCCCAGCTACTCAGGAAGCTGAGGCAGGAGAATCGCTTGAAGCACGGAGGCGGAGGTTGCAGTGAGCCGAGATTGCGCCACTACACTCCAGCCTGGGCGACAGAGTGAAACTCCATCTCAAAAAAAAAATAAAATTTTCAGCTCCTAAGTTGAAATGGCTTTATTGGGATGTAATCCATTGTTTAAGTCCAGGAGCATCTGTATAAGTATAAGATCATAATATCCTTCTTTACCAGCTCTTTTTATAATAATTATTCAATTCCATGGGTATGTAAAACATTTTTTGTTTATACATACATTCATTCCTCTTCTCCCTTTTTCTTTTTCTTTTTAATTTTTTTTTTTAATACAGAGTCTTATTCTGTCACCCAGGCTGGAGTGCAGTGGCATGATCTTGGCTCACTACAACCTCTGCCTCCTGGGTTCAAGGTCCTGATTCTCGTGCCTTAGCCTCCTGAGTAACTGGGATTACAAGTGCCCACCACCACACCTGGCTAATTTTTGTGTTTTTGGTAGAGATGGGGTTTCGCCATGTTACCCAGGCTGGTCTTGAACTCCTGGCCTCAAGTGATCCACTCATCTCAGCATCCCAAAGTGCTGGAATTACAGGTGTAAGCCACCATGCCCAGCTTCCCTTTTTCTTTTGACTTTGGGAATATTAAAAAGAAAAAAAGGAGGGCTCTTGGAATTGAAGAAATCAAGGAAAATTCTCTTCTGACTCAACACTTTCCCCCAAAAAACACTGTGAAGGTTGTCAAAGGGGCTTTTTTAAAACTAGGCTCTGAATCTTGGATACTTACTCTTTTCTAGATGGATACAATAATCTGCTGGATATCAAGTAGTAGTTGTTGTTGCTTATAAGAAAACAACTGAATTTACCATTTATCAGTATCTACTACTTGCCAGATGCTATATATATATAAAGAGAGAGAGAGAGAGTCATAAATAACTAAGAAATAGGGCCAAAGTCATTTTAAATTTCTAAATGTTTGAATGTCTAATAAAATTAAAAGTGAGATTTAAAAACTCTTGTGTACAGCCGGGCACAGTGGCTCACACCTGTAATCCCAGCACTTTGGGAGGCCAAGGCAGGTGGATCACGAGGTCAGGAGATTGAGACCATCCTGGCTAACACGGTGAAACCCCGTCTCTACTAAAAGTACAAAAAATTAGCCGGGCGTGGTGGCAGGCGCCTGTAATCCCAGCTACTCGGGAGGCTGAGGCAGGAGAATGGCGTGAACCCGGGAGGCGAAGCTTGCAGTGAGCCGAGATCGCGCCACTGCACTCCAGCCTGGGTGACTGAGTGGGACTCCGTCTCAAAAAACAACAACAACAACAAAAAAGTCTTGTGTACAGTGGTATCTTGCTTATGCCATAACACCATGAATCCAGAGAATGTATGATTTTATAAATTTAAACTAAAATATTTTCCTGATTTATCCAGATAAGTATTCCATGACACTTTTTTTTTTTTTTTTTTTTTTGAGGCAGAGACTCACTCTGTTGCCCAGGCTGGAGTATAATGGCGCGGTCTCGACTCACTGCAACCTCTGCCTCCCAGGTTCAAGCCATTCTCCTGCCCTTAGCCTCCCAGGTAGCTGAGATTACAGGTGTGCGCCACCACGCCTGGCTAGTTTTTATTATTTATTTATTTGTTTTTGAGATGGCGTCTCGCTCCGTTACCCAGGCTGGAGTGCAGTGGTGTGACCTCGGCTCACTGCAAGCTCCGCCTCCCGGGTTCAGCCATTTTCCTGCCTCAGCCTCCCGAGTAGCTGGGACTACAGGCGCCCGCCACCTCTCCCGGCTAGTTTTTTAGTATTTTTAGTAGAGACAGGGTTTCACTGTGTTAGCTAGGATGGTCTCGATCTCCTGACCTCGTGATCTGCCTGCCTCAGCAGATTACAGGCGTGAGCCACCGCGCCCGGCCATGCCCGGCTAGTTTTTGTATTTTTAGTGGAGACAGGGTTTCACCATGTTGGCCAGGCTGGTCTTGAACTCCTGACCTCAGGTGGTCCACCTGCCTTGGCCTCCCAAAGTGCTGGGATTATAGGCATGAGCCACTGGCGCCCGGCCTTTTTGTTTTTTGTTTTTGTTTGTTTGTTTGTTTTGAGACAGTGTCTTGCATTGTCGCTCAGGCTGGAGTGCAGTGGTGCGAACATGGCTCACTGCAGCCTCATCCTCTCTGGGCTCAGGTAATCCTCCCACCTCAGTCTCCCAAGTAGCTGGGACTGCAGGTATGCATCACCATGCCTGGCTAATTTTTGTATTTCTTGTAGAGATGGGGTTTCACTATATTGCCCAGGCTAGTCTCAAACTTCTTCTTGTTAGAAACCATGTTGTCCAGACTGGTCTAGAACTCCTGAGCTCAACCAATCTGTCCACCTCAGCCTCCCAAAGTGGTGGGATTACAGGTAAGAGCCACCATCCCCGGGCTTATGACACTTTTCTTTGCCTACCAAGATCCAGTTCATCGGACCCTTAAAAAAAGTATTTTAATATATTTTAATTATTTTTAAACCTACTCTGAGATTGATGAAGGCTGAAGTATTTGAAAATATTTCATAAGTCTTTCCTACATATACCAAATTATACCAAAGAACACATTGAAAGTAATTTGCCTAATAATTTAACTATAAGTTTTCCGTAGAACCTAAATATAATTGCTAATGCACTGCACAGTCTTTTCTTTCCAGATTGTGTTTACACCATGACAAGCAGCACTTCTTTCTCTTTACAAGATAACAGTAGAATTCCCCAACAAGAGTTTGACAGTGGGCCGGGCGCGGTGGCTCACGCCTGTAATCCCAGCACTTTGAGAGGCCGAGGCAGGCGGATCACGAGGTGTGGAGATCGAGACCATCCTGGCTAACATGGTGAAACCCCAAACCCCGCCTCTGCTAAAAAAAAAAATTGGCCAGGCGTGTTGGCGGGCGCCTGTAGTCCCAGCTACTCGGGAGGCTGAGGCAGGAGAATCGCTTGAACCCGGGAGGTGGAGGTTGTAGTGAACCGAGATCGCGCCACCATACTCCAGCCTGGGTGACAGATAATCCGTCTCAAAAAAAAAAAAAAAAAGAGTTTGACAGTGAATTTGGGAAAAGGAGAGCACAAAATGAGCACATAAGATGGGTAAGGGCGCATGAAGCTGAGGCTGAGGCAGAATGGCAGCACTGAAACAACTGGGCCACCTCTGCGGCTGGAGGGGCTGTGTAGTTGCAGGCTGGGTGGCTCAGGCTTAGTGGAAGCCATATGCTATTCAGAAGGCTGAGTCAAAACAAGCAGACATGCCTGGCTGAGGAAATAGAAAACAGTGCAGGGTTGGCCTTCAGAGGCAATTAAGTGGGAGACAATTAAGATCACAGACTTAATTACCCAGGTGGTATTTGCATTCCTCCAGGCAGAAGCATCATCGTTGTGATAGACCAGTAGGCTCAACTCAAGGAAGCTATGGAGAAGAACTAAGAAGATTTTATGAATGACACCAGTATAAACAGTTTCAGCCTCTTCCTCCCTTACCGGGATACAAACCTCCCTATCACATGCAAACTTTTCAGATTTCCGATTGAAAATAGAGTGGGCCAGGAGGCCAAGAAACCCATGCTATACACAGATGAGTCCAAAGGTTTAGAGAGCTCCCATCCACTGACTCTTTCTAGCATTTTCAAAATCCAGGATGGTCCGCAATGGCCTGTCTTCTAAGTTCATGCTTCCACTCCATGGCTAGAAAAGACTGGAGGCAAGTCAATGGAGTTCTTCACCCAGTTGTGTACAGTCTTTTCTAGTAGGGTCAGCTCTGATGCTAGAGAAAGATACAAAGAGACAAAAGGTAGTCCTTGACATAAGTAAGCCTGGGAAAGACCAGCAAGGGGTCGTTGAACGTTTAAATAGCTCTTCATCACCTTTCCATCAAAAGAGTTTACTTGTTCCTAATACCCCATTGAAAATGTAGAATGTGGCCTGTTGGGGCTTCCAGCTTCCTATTATCCTGTTACAGAGCTCAGCACAGCTATCTGGATGCTCTGGCTGAATCCTCGTCGTGAGAGATGTGAGTGCCCTTCCATGAACTGGAACCAAGAAGGGAAGAACAAGCCTTCCCTTTCCTTTCTGCCATGGTCTTTTCACACTCCAAAGCAGTTCTCTCCAGAGAGGACCCAGAGGACTGTAGGCAGCCCTAAGGCCATCAGGGGCAACTCCTAGAAGAATTATCTTCTGGTCTCTTCCTTTAGGGAAGCAAAACTGAGGATGAAGCCAGTGTTTTTTCTCCCTTATAGTTTTTCTAATAGATGAATGGTGTGGGTAAGAAGAGTGCTTTCAGGCATTTAAGCTTTAGTGGGACTGAAAGATTTGCAAGTGAAAGATACATTGCCAGGTGAGGGTGGGGGTTAGGGGGAAGGGTAGCTAAGGGAGGAAAAGAGGACCACTAAAGGACCCTAAAGGGTCAAAAAGAGAGCCAGTAAGGAAGACAGAGTAAATGGAGCTTCCAAGACAAACTCTGCCTGTCCTGGAATCTAGAGAAAGAAGTAGAATCACATGCAGATCTAAAAAGGCAACCAGCCGGACGTCATAATGAGGTTCTCGGTAGGAGAGCATGAGAGAATTTGCTTTTATTGGCCCCAGCAAACATGAAACCCCCAAGGTCTTATGCATAACGTAACTTCATTGGTTGTTGAAGGCTGCAAGCAAACAACTTATACTGTGGAAATAACTGGCATACAGAAAAACACACAAGATTTACTCAGGGGACAAGAACACCTTTATTTATGCATTCCACATCTATATTTCAAATTCTGCTCCTACAGGGGACATATGACTCTGCAATAACTCCACATGTGGAGAGACAGGTTTGAGCTGTACCAAAAAAAGTGAATTTCACAGGACCAAACAATATTTTTATAAATGCTGCCACATTTTAAAAAAATTGGAGTAGTAAAACGGGACAGAGAAAAATGTTTGGAATCAGAAGATGTGGATTCTCCTCCCAGTTCTGCCCTTATTAGAGCTCTTTGCCATTATGATCAAACTACTAGAAGGTTCCTAAGATCTTTTCTGGCTCAATGATAGTACTTCTGTGTATTCTTTTCTTCTTGAAGATGAAAGCGTATACAGAGAAGTGCAGACATATTTTTTTCACTAGGAATTTTGTGAATGTGAAGTTTAAGGAAGTTTAAGGAAGCATTCTCCATACTAATTCAGTCAATTATTCACTTAAATAATATTTTTTTGAGTCCCACGATGTTTTATGTGCTGTGCTGGGGCTGGGAAGACAATGATTATTTCCATAGGCAGAAAAGGACCAAACAATAACAATGTTTTTTCAATAATTGGATCTACAATAAAGTAATCACACATCGTTTCATAAATTTAATGTTTAGATTTGTTAAAATTTAATTCTTTAAATTTTAAAGTTTTATCCTTAACAACTGGGGGGTTCGTTTAGTTGTACTGTTGGATTTTTTGTTGTTAAATACCTGGGAGTTGTTATTTATTTATTTATTTATTTATTCTTTGAGACAGGGTCTTACTCTGTCTCCCAGCTGGAGTGCAGTAGCGTGATCTTGGCTCACCACATTCTCTGCCTCCTGGGTCCAAGGGATTCTCATGCCTCAGCTTCCCAAGTAGCTGGGATTGCAGGTGTGCACCACCACACCTGGCTAATTTTTTTTTTTTTTTTTTGAGATGGAGTCTTGCTCTGTCTCCCAGGCTGGAGTGCAGTGGTGCCATCTTGGCTCACTGCAGCCTCTGCCCTCAGGGTTCCAGCGATTCTCCTGCCTCAGCCTCCTGAGTAGCTGGGATTACAGGCACATGCCGCCACACCCGGCTAATTTTTTTATGTAATTTAGAAATGAGGTTTTGCCATGTTGGACAGGCTGGTCTCGAACACCTGACCTCAGGTGATCCACTTGCCTCGGCCTCCCAAAGTGCTGGGATTACAGGTTTGTGCCACCACACCCAGCCAAATATTTTAATTTTTAGTAGAGACAGGGTCTCACCATGTTGGCCAGGTTGGTCTCGAACTCCTTACCTCAAGTGATCCATCGGCCTTGGCAAGGCTGGTCTCAAACTCTTGACCTCAATTGATCCACCCACCTTGGCCTCCCAAAGTGCTGGGATTACAGGCATGAGCCACCACACCTGGCCTGTTTTTTTTTTTTTTTTTTTTTTTGGGTGGTGAGTAGGGGGACAAGGTCTTGCTTGGTCTCCCAGGCTGGAGTGCAGTGGTATGATCATGACACACTGCAGCCTTGACCATCTGGGCTCAAGCCATCTTCCAGCCTCAGCCTCCCAAGTAGCTAGGACCACAAACATGCACCACCACGCCTGGCTAATTTTAAAAATTATGTGTAGAGATGAGGTCTCATCGCATTACCCAGGTTGGTCTTGAACTTCTGAGCTTAAAGGATCTTTCCACCTTGACCTCCCAAAGTGCTGGGATTGCAGGCATGAGCCACCATGCGTAGCCACCAGGGAGTTTTTTCATTGAATAATCTTGAAAGAAGTATTTGAAGAGAGTTCAGAATCACTTGGTTAAAAATATGTATTGATAATCCACTCCGTGCCATGCTCTGTTGTAGGTGGTGAGGATAGGGTAGGAAATAAGTCAGGCAGAGCCCCTGCCCTCCAAGAACTCATACTTTTGGGTCCATTAAAATATGATAATTTTGGCGGGGCATGGTGGCTCATGCCTATAATCCCAGCACTTTGGGAGGCTGAGGCCGGCAGATCACGAGGTCAGGAGTTTGAGACCAGCCTAACCAACATGGTGAAACCCCGTCTCTACTAAAAATACAAAAATTAGCCGGGCGCGGTGGTGTGCACCTGTAATCTCAGCTACTTGGGAGGCTGAGGAGGGAGCATTGCTTGAACCTGGGAGGTGGAGGTTGTGGTGAGCTGAGATCGTGCCATTGCACTCCAGCCTGGGCAATAAGAGGGAAACTCTGTCACAAAAAAAAAAAAAAAAAAAGATAATTTTAAGGCCGGGTGTGGTGGCTCACGCCTGTAATCCCAGCACTTTGGGAGGCTGAGGCGGGAGGATCACAAGGTCAGGAGATTGAGACCATCCTGGCTAACACAGTGAAACCCCATCTCTACTAAAAATACAAAAAATTAGCCAGGTGTGGTGGTGGGCGCCAGTAGTCCCAGCTGCTGGGGAGGCTAAGGCAGGAGAATGGCACGAACCCGGGAGGCGGAGCTTGCAGTAAGCCGAGATTGTGCCACTGCACTCCAGCCTGGGCAACAGAGCAAGACTGTCTCCAAAATAAATAAATAAAAAAAAAAACCAGATGCAGTGGTTCATGCCTGTAATCCCAGCACTTTCGGAGGCCAAGGAAGGAGGATCACTTGAACCTAGGAGTTCAAGACCAGCCTGGCAACATAGTGAGACCCCCATCTCTACCAAAACATTAAAAAAATTAGCCATCCATGGTGGTGTGCACCTGTATTCCTGGCTACTTGGGAGGCTGAGGCAGGAGGATCCTTTGAGCCTAGGAATGTGAGGTTACAATGAGCTATAATCATGTCATTGCACTCCAGCCTGGACAACAGAGCAAGACCCTGTCTCTAAAAGAAAAGCAACTTAAAAAAATTTTTTTTCCAGGTTAGGCAGGGTGGCTCATGCCTGTAATCCTAGCACTTTGGGAGGCCGAGGCAGGCAGATCACTTGAGGTCAGGAGTTCGAGACTAGCCTGGCCAACGTGGTGAAACCCTGTCTCTGCTAAAAATACAAAAATTAGCTGGGCATGGTGGCACGTGCCTGTAGTCCCATCTACTCATGAGGCTGAGTCAGGAGAATCACTTGAACCCGGGAGGAGAAGGTTACAGTGAGCCGAGATTGTGCCACTGCACTCCAGCCTGGGGAACAGAGCAAGGCTCCATCTTTGGAGGAAAGGAGACTTTTATTATAAAGTAAATGCTTAAACGGATCCTATTTCACTCAATTTGTACAAAGAGAAAAGTCTGTACAACCAGCCACTTAGAATTATGTTATGTAGAGATCCCTTGTCCAATTCAATATAAAAGTATATATATTTTAAAATTATGTTTTAAAATATATTATATATTATAAATATAGAAAAGTATATGTATTTCCAAGTACATATATTAAAATACATACATATAATATATATTTGGAGACAGAGTCTCACTCTGTCACCCTGGCTGGAGTTCAGTGGCATGATCTTGGCTCACTGCAACCCCCGTCTCCCGGGTTCAAGCCATGCTCATGCCTCAGCTTCCCGAGTAGCTGGGATTACAGGCATGTACCGCCACGCCTGGCAAATTTTTTCTATTTTTAGTAGAGACTGTGTTTCACTATGTTGGCCAGGCTGGTCTCAATCTCCTGGCCTCAAGTGATCCACCCACCCGGGGCTTCCCAAACTGCTGGGGTTACAGGCGTGAGTCACCATGCCTGGCCTGCAATATAAAAGTATATTATATGGTACATATGTTTTGAGAAATCTTGTCACTTAGATATGTCAGAAATGTCAGAAGCAGTGTTCTGTGCTTTCTGTACAGAAAAATTCTGTATGTTTTTCAGATTCCCTCTGCAAATATTGTAACTCATAAAATATTGAACTGTGATTCCTGAAGTTATAGGGCAAACCAACCCACAAAAAGATGTGCCAGGTATGGTGGAGGAGGTCATTATAGTTAATCAATAACCCATTAGTGGAAATCAGCAATAATCTTAACAGTTAACCTAATAAACACAGTTAGCCTACATAATGAATGCTTTGATTCATTCTTCAACTTTTACTTAATTATTTCCACAATCAAAGAAGTGATGGCAAAATCTTAAATTTTGAAATTCAATATCCTGTCAAAACATCTTCAAACAAGGTCATGATTAATCATATACACAAAAAAGAAACAAAATCATGAAGACTAATTCATCTTCCATTTGCATAACTCTTGGTAGTAAACTGGGAAATGAGTGTCATTATGATTATTATTATTTTTGTTGTTGTTTGGAGACAGGGTCTTGAGCTGGAGTGCAGTGGCTCAATCACAATTCACTGTAACCTTGAACTCCTGGGAGCAAGCGATTCTCCCACCTCAGCCTCTCAAGTAGCTGGAACTACATGCATGCACCACCATGTCTGGCCATTATTATTATTTTTTTGAGACAGGGTCTTGCTCTGTTGCTCTGGTTGGAGTGCAGTGGCACAAACATGGCGGCTCACTGCAGCCTTGACCTTCTGGGGTCAAGGGATCCTCCTGCCTCAGCCTCCCGTGTAGCTAGGACCACAGATACAAGCCACCACGCCTAGCTAATTTTTAATTTTTGTAGAGATGGGGTCTCACTTTGTATCCCAGGCTGGTCTCAATCTCCCGGTCTTGGTCCTCCCACCTCAGCCTCCCACGGAGCTTAATTGCAGGTGTGAGCCACTGCTCTTGGCTTGTGCTTTCTTGAAAATATTGAAAGGCACAAGAAGAACCAAAGATGGAAACAATTTTAAACTATGAAACTTAAATTTTATTTATTTATTTATTTTTCTGAGACAGAGTCTCACTCTGTTGCCCAGGCTGGAGTGCAATGGGGCAATCTCGGCTCACTGCAACCTCTGCCTCCTGGATTCAAGCAATTCTCCTGCCTCAGTCTTCTGAGTAGCTGGGATTACAGGCGTGCGCCACCACACCTGGCTAATTTTTGTATTTTTAGTAGAGACGGGGTTTCACCGTGTTGGCCAGGCTGGTCTTGAACTCCTGACCTCAGGTGATCCACCAGCCTCAGCCTCCCAAAGTGCTGGGATTACAGGTGTGAGCCACCATGACTGGCCAATTTTATTTGATTTTTAATTGACGCATAATTATACATATTTATGGAGAACAATGTGATGTTTTAATACATATATCATTGTATGATGATCAAATCAGGGTAATTAGCATATCTCTCACCTCAAACATTTATTGTTTCTTTGTGGTGAGAACATTCAAAATCCTCCCAAGTACTTGAGAGGCTAAGGTGGGAGGATCACTTTAGCTCAGGAATTTGAGAACAGCCCAGGAATATGAGCAACATAGTGAGATAACATTTTTTTTTTTTTTTTTGAGACAGGGTAGTGCTCTATTGCCCAGTCTGGAGTATAGTGGCTCGATCAGAGCTCACTGCAGCCTTGATCTCCTGGGCTCCAGCTATCCTCCCACCTCAGCCTCCTAAGCAGCTGGGACCACAGGCATGTACCGCCACACCTGGCTAATTTATTTTTTATTTTTTGTAGAGACAGGATCTCCCTACGTCACCCAGGTTGGGCAAGATAACATTTCAAGCAGCAGCAGCAGCAGCATCGTGATTTAAAACTCTGGAGATCGGGCCGGGCACGATGGCTCACACCTGTAATCCCAGCACTTTGGGAAGCCGAGGTGGGCGGATCATGAAGTCAGGAGTCCAGACCATCCTGGCTAACATGGTGAAATCCTGTCTGTACTAAAAATACAAAAAATTATCCGGGTGTGGTGGCAGGTGCCTGTAATCCCAGCTACTCGGGAGGCTGAGGCAGGAGAATCGCTTGAACCCTGGAGGTGGAGGTTGCAGTGAGCTGAGATTGTGCCACTGTACTCCAGCCTGGGCGACAGAGCAAGACTCCCTCTCAAAAAAACAAACAAACAGGCTGAGCGTGGTGGCTCACACCTGTAATCCCAGCACTTTGGGAGGCCCAGGTGGGCGGATCACAAGGTCAGGAGATCAAGACCATCCTGGCCAACACGGTGAAACCCCGTCTCTACTAAAACTACAAAAAATTAGCCGGGCGTGGTGGGCATGTGCCTGTTGTCCCAGTTACTTGGGAGGCTGAGGCAGGAGGATGGCGTGAACCTGGGAGGTGCAGCTTGCAGTGAGCCGAGATCGTGCCACTGCACTCCAGCCTGGGCGACAGAGCAAGACTCTGTCTTAAAACAAAAACAAAAACAAAAAACAACCTCTGGAGGTCAGTGTGTGATTTTGAGTCCCAACTCCCCTATTCCTTCCTCTATGACCTTGTGCAAATTATCCACCCTTTTTGTGGCCCAGCCTCCCCATCTGTAAAATGAGGATAACAACATGACCTATTTCATAGTATTGTTGTGAGGATTGTTAGTTAATACACGTAATACTGGTATTGCTTATATGAAACTGCCTACTACTTGGTAAGCACCCAATATTAAGCATTGTTATTAACACTATCAGTCACTAAGTGTTTTTTGGTTGTCTATGTCTATGTCCATGGTACCAGGCACTCTCAGGCATTCTGAAGATACGCTGCTTTCATGATTTGGCTTTTATTTGACTGATAAATAATAACCATGACATACACTATTCAGATATTAACAAGATATTATATTTGTCACTTGACCAATATGCACAGTGTTTTCCTTGGTTTAAAAACAAAAAAAAAAAATCTAAAAACCTGTGAAAATAAGGTAGCAAAACAAAAAAACAAACAAACAATACAAGACAATGAAGTTCTACATGATTACCGAATAGGTGGGGCACCGTGGCTCACGCCTGTAATCTCAGCACTTTGGGAGGCTGAGGCAGGTGCATTGCTTGAGCCCAGAAGTTCAAGACCAGCCTGGGCAACATGGCAAAACCTTGTCTCTACAAAAATACACCCATGGTGGTGGGTGCCTGTAGTCCTAGCTATTCAGGAGGCTGAGGTGGGAGGATTATCTCCTGAGTCCAGGAGGTTGAGGCTGCAGTGAACCATGATTGTGCCACTGCATTCCCGCCTCAATGATAGTGAGACTGTCTAAAAAAAAAAATTTTTTTTCAAAAAAGATTACCAAATAATTACCCCTCAAGGTCAAAGAATAATTTTGTCATTGGGAGTGCTTTTCACTCTCATCAAGTCACTCTGAAAGGAGATCCTAGTATTTGAGATTCATTTTCAAATGGTGTTTACAGTCTCTCCCTCTGGTGAGGAAATGTGTTTTAAGAAGACATTTAAAATCTTGATCATTGTCTTTAGAATTTTTATTGATTCAGATTTACACAGCTTGAAGCACCACATTTGATATCTACAGCACTAATTATATTATTAAACAATGGCTTCTTTCCTTTTTTTAGAATGTCACAGGAAGAAAAAAGTATTTTTCCTGTAAAGTCATAACCTTCTAATCAGAGATTCAGAACTTTATTACTCAGCACCTGTATCAGCAATAATGTTAAATTCTTTACAAGATGAAGAACAGACTAAAAGTAATTCCAGAGTTTTAAGTTGTGTATTTGTATTGCTATTTTTATTTTGGTAAGACAACAAAATCTGTTGCTATATCATTTCATTTATTTATTTATTTTTGTAGAGATGAGGTCTCCCTATGTTGCCCAGGCTAGTCTCAAACTCCTGGCCTCAAGCAATCCTCCCTCCTCGATCTCCGAAAGCGTTGGGATTACCTGTGTGAGCCATCAAGCCTGCCCTATCATTTTAATTCTCTTAACTTTGGCCAACAATATTAGATAGCTATTGATGGACTAGAAACTCCCTAATGATATGATAATTCCAAGAGTACCACTTTCTGAACTGTTACTCAAATTGATTTCTAGAGGCTTAAAGCAGGCAAGGAGTTACTGTTGTAATCATACTAATTAAGATAAAAACTATGTCAGTCTTGGCCAGGTGTGGTGGCTCACGCCTATAATCCCAGCACTTTGGGAGGTCAAGGTGGGCAGATCACTTGAGGTCAGGAGTTCAAGACCAGCCTGACCAACATGGTGAAACCCCGTCTCTACTAAAAATACAAAAAATTAGCTGGGCGTGGTGGCAGGTGCCTGTAATCCCAGCTACTCAGGAGGCTGAGACAGGAGAATTGCTTGAACCCGGGAGGCAGAGGTTGCAGTGAGCCGAAATCATGCCACTGCACTACAACTGGGCGACAGAGTGAGACTCTGTCTCAAGAAAAAAACAAACAAACAACAAAAAACTCTGTCAGTCTTCATCCCAGGAATAAAAAAATAAATAAATAAAAACAAAGATAAAAACTAGCTTTATTCTGGTATTCCCCAGTTTCCATATTTGCTTTTGCTCCCCTGCCAGAATCACACAGTTGCATATTTTTTGGTAAAGTTCTTCGATGCTTCTCCTAAGTAGAGTAATTATGTGATGTTTGAGCAGTGAGCCATGTTGTGGCACTTGGGGTAGGGTGGAATGAAGACTATGTGGTCTACCTGCATGTGTATGATGGAGAAGTCTCTCCAGAGCTTCAAGATCTGATTATCCTCTACAGCATAATGATATCTACAGGTAATTGGATGTAATCATCCTAAAAATAGTTAATAATCTGTAGCTCAAGAGAGCTGTGAATTCCTAGATCTAAAGCAAAAATTCCTAGATCTAAAGTAAAGAGGATATAGTCTCAGGGAAATATAAAGGAATGTGCCAACTAAGTAAATTTGTATTATAGACTACTTGAAGACAATTGGTGATGAATTATTTGGGGTTTATCTATTCACCATCATTATCTGAGACTATTGCAAAAGTCTCCTAACCTTTCTAGAGCAACTAGAAAGCCTCTTTTCTTTTCTCTTCTCTTCTTTTTGAGATAGGGTCTTGCTCTATCGCCCAGGCTGGAGTGCAATGGCACCATCATGGCTCAACTGCAGCCTCAACCTCCCAGGTTCTCCCACCTCAGCCTCCTAAGTATCTAGGACTACAAGGCACATGCCACCACACCTGGCTAACTTTTTTTTTTTTTTTTGGTAGAGATGGGATCTCACTATATTGCCCAGGATGGTCTCAAACTCTTGAAATCAAGGGATCCTCTCTCCTTAGCCTCCCGAAGTGCTGGGATTACAGGCATGAGCCAACACGCCAGACTCAGAAAGATTTTAAGAAATCCAAATCTAGTCAATAATTTCTCCTACCTAAAACCCTTCAGTGGAAACCCATTGTTCTTATCAGCCCACCCATGTTAACAAGTTTTGTCCAGTCAGCCTTCAAACTGCAGACATTTGTCCCCTCATTCCTAGGGGTCAGCCATGTGAGCCTTGTGGCTCCCCAAAGGTATGAAGCCTGTTGTTTGGGTAGGCAATTGCCTCTGCCTGCAACACTTTCTTCATAATCTTGGCTACAGTCATTTTGTTTACCTTCAATTCTCACTTTATTTATTTTATTTTATTTCTTTTGAGATGAAGTGTCGCTCTTGTCCCCCAGGCTGGAGTGCAATGGTGTGATCTCAGCTCACAGCAAACCCTACCTCCTGGGTTCAAGCGATTCTCTTGCCTCAGCCTCCCGCGTAGCTGGGATTACAGGTGCCTGCCACAACACCCGGCTAATTTTTGTATTTTCAGTAGAGACGGGGTTTCACCATGTTGGCCAGGCTGGTCTTGAACTCCTGACCTCAGGTGATCTGCCCACCTCGGTCTCCCAAAGTGCTGGGATAACAGGGGTGAGCCACCGCGCCTGGCCCAATTCTCACTTTAAAAGCCACTTCCTAAGGGAGATTTTCCCAGATTAGCACCTCTGCAGAGTCTTATACTTTACTATTTCTTCACTCATCCCACTGCAGTCAAGTATCGGGTCAATGTCTGTCTCTTCTCCTAGACCGTTAACAACGGCCATGTGTCTATTCAATGTGCAACCCCAAGCAGAGTACCTGGCCAAATAGTAGGTGCTCAGTGAATTTTTGTGGAATGAATGAACACATTTATTACGCATCCACTGCAGCCTACTACATGCCAAGGCATCTGTGCTGGGCATCATGGGCAGGGGACGGAGAGGAGCCAGACAGAGTGCTTGCCTTCGCAAGGATCAGACTTGCATGCTACTACCACGAGCAGAAGGGCTTAGAAGGGAAGTGGGCATAGGCCGGGCGTGGTGGCTCATGCCTGTAATCCCAGAACTTTGGGAGGCCAAGGCGGGCAGATCATGAGGTCAGGAGATCAAGACCGTCCTGGCTAACATGGTGAAACCCCATCTCTACTGAAAATACAAAAAATTAGCCGGGCGTGGTGGCGGGCGCCTGCAGTCCCAGCTACTCGGGAGGCTGAGGCAGGACAATGGCGTGAACCCGGGAGGCGGAGCTTGCAGTGAGCCGAAATCGCACCACTGCACTCCAGCCTGGACGACAGAGTGAGACTCTGTCTCCAAAACAAAACAAAACGAAAAAACAACCAAAAAAGAAAACAAAAGAAGGGAAGTGGTCACAAGGTGCCTCGGGAAGAGGTAGCAGCAAAGTGCCAAGTCTCAGAAAACACAAAAACAAGCATTTCCACTTACCATGTATCAGTCTCTGAAACACAACCTGTCTAACATTATCTCCCTTATTCCATCCTCCTGACCATCTCTAGTGGTTGGTATTCTTTTAGGGATGGTAAAGGAACTTGCCCAAGGCCACAGGCAGTATCTGAATCCATTTTATCCAGGTCTTCAAGCTCCAAAGCAGAAAGCAGACACGCACTTTGTCATGCTCTGTTAACAATTTCAGGGGAGACCAAAATGGCCAAAAAATGTTTTTCCCACTTCTTTTTTTAACTTTTTTTTCTGAGACGGTGTTTCACTCTGTCCCCCAGGCTGGAGTGCAGTGGTTTGATCTCAGCTCACTGCAACCTCTGCCTCCCTGGTTCAAGCAATTCTCCTGCCTCAGCCTCCTGAGCAGCTAGGATTACAGGTGGGTGCCAGCATGCCCGGCTAATTTTTGTATTTTTAGTAGAGATGGGGTTTCACCATGCTGGCCAGGTCTCGAACTCTTGACCTCATGATCTGCCTGCCTTGGCCTCCCAAAGTGCTGGGATTACAGGCTTGAACCACCGAGCACAGCCCCAAGTTCTTTTTTTAATAGGTCATTTTAAGGACTTTATTTCTGCCGGGTTTTTTTTTTTTTCTGAGACAGGGTCTCACTCTCACCCAGGCTGGAGTGCAGTGGCACAATTTCAGCTCACTGCAGCCTCAATTTCTCCAGCTCAAGTGATCCTCCTACCTCACCATCCTACCTGGCCCCCTGCCCCAGGAGCTGGGACAACAGGTGTGCATCACCATGTCCAGCTAAGTTTTTAAAAATGTCTTTGTAGAGACAGAGTCTCACTGTTACCTAGGCTGATCTCAAAGTCCTGGGCTCAAGCAATCCTCCCACCTCCACCTCCCAAAGTGCCTGGGTGACAGAGTGAGACCCTGTCTCAATTTTAGAAACTAACATACAAACAAAATCTGTCTATCTATCACTCTATATTCTTATTTTGCCTCATTTTTTTCATACAAAAGTTAGCATACCATACACAATGTTCTGCATCTTGTTTTTTCCAGTTAGTGATACATCTTGAAGATCTTTGTTTATCAGCACATCATTTTTTTTTGTTTCAGACTGCAACCTCCACCTCCCAGGTTCAAGAATTTCTCCCTGCCTCAGCCTCCCGAGCAGCTGGGATTACAGGCGCCTGCCATTACGCCCAGCTAATTTTTTTTTTTTTTTTGAGATGCAGTTTTTCTCTTGTTGCCCAGGCTGGAGTGCAATGGGGCCATCTTGGCTCACTGCAACCTCTGCCTCCCGGGTTCAAGCTATTCTCCTGCCTCAGCCTCCCAAGTAGCTGGGATTACAGACGCGCGCCACCATACCCGGCTAATTTTTTATTTTTAGTAGAGATGGGGTTTCTCCGTGTTGGCCAGGCTGGTCTCGAACTCCCGACCTCAGGTGATTTGCCCACCTCGGTCTACCAAAGTGCTGGGATTACAGGCGTGAGCCACCATGCCCAGACAGCATCTGGCTAATTTTTATATTATATTATATTATATTATTTATTTATTTTTGAGACAGAGTCTTGCTCTATCGCCCAGGCTGGAGTGCAGTGGCGCGATCTCGGCTCACCGCAACCTCTGCCTCCCAGGTTCAAGTGATTATCTTCCCTCAGCCTCCCAGTAGCTGAGATTACAGGCATGTGCCACCACGCCCGGCTAACTTTTTGTATTTTTAGTAGAAATGAGGTTTCACTGTGTTAGCCAGGATGGTCATGATCTCCTGACCTCGTGATCCGCGGTGGCATGAGCCACCGTGCCCAGCCTAATTTTTATATATATATATTTTTTGTTTGTTTGTTTCAGATTGAGTCTCGCTCTGTCTCCCAGGCTGCAGTGCAGTGGCGAGATCTCAGCTCACTGCAAGCTCCGTCTCCTGGGTTCATGCCATTCTCCTGCCTCAGCCTCCCTAGTAGCTGGGACTACAGGCGCCCGCCACCACGCCCGGCTAATTTTTTTGTATTTTTAGTAGAGTCGGTCACCGTGTTAGCCAGGATGGTCTTGATCTCCTGACCTCGTGATCCACCCACCTCAGCCTCGCAAAGTGCAGAGATTACAGGCGTGAGCCACCACGCCCGGCCAATTTTTATATTTTTAGTAAAGACTGGTTTTCACCATGTTGGCCAGACTGGTCTTGAACTCCTGACTTCAGGTGATCCGCCCACCTTGGCCTCCCAAAGTGCTGGATTACAGGGGTGAGCCACTGTGCCTGGACCACATCATTCTTTTTGGTGGCATAGTATTTCATTTGATGGATATACTACAGTTTATTTAACCAGTTCCCTATTGAGGAATGTTTGGGTTGTTTCCAATTTTTTGCTATTACAAACAATGCTGCAATGAATAGTCTCGTACGTAGGTCAATTAACACGTGTGCAATAAATCCATGGGATACATTTCTAGGAGTGGTAGTGCTGGGTCAAGGGGTATATGCATTTGTAATTTTTTTTTTTTTTTTGAGATGGAGTCTTGCTCTGTCCCCCAGGCTGGAGTGCAGTGGCGCAGTCTCGGCTCACTGCAACCTCCACCTCCCAGGTTCAAGTGATTCTCCTGCTTCAGCCTCCTGAGTAGCTGGGATTACAAGCAGGTGCCACCACGTCCAGCTAATTTTTGTGTGTTTAGTAGAGATGGGGGTTTTACCATGTTGGCCAGGCTGGTCTCGAACTCTTGACCTCAGGTGATCCACCCACCTTGGCCTCCCAAAGTGCTGAGATTACAGGTGTGAACCACCACATCCTGCCACATTTGTAATTTTGACAGACAGTGCCAAATTGTTCTCCCTAGGGATTAACTCAATGTACATTCCTACCAGCAGTGGATGACAGCATCTGTTTTTCCACAGCCTCTCAACACAGGGTTAACAAACATCTAGTTATTTGCCAATCTGATGAGTGAAAAATGGCACCACAGCATTTTTACATTATTAGTCAGGTTGAACACTTTTTTTCATGTTTAAGAGTTTATATTTTCTTCTGTCTGAACTGTCTATTCATATCCTTTGTTCATTTTTCTCTTGTTGGTCTTTTTCCCTGGGTTTGGTAGGAGCTTTTTCTATATCAGGAAGATTAGCTTTTGCTTGTAAAGTAAGCAGCAGCTACTTTCCTATAATACTGTTTTAGAAATGCTGATCGACACAACAAAACATGTATTAAATATGATGAAAAATACACAAATGGAGAAAGTTCCTGGTCAACAGGGTGAAAGGCAAAAAACAAAACAAAATAGGCTGGGCGCGGTGGCTCACGCCTGTAATCCCAGCACTTTGAGAGGCCGAGGCGGGCAGATCACGAGGTCAGGAGATCGAGACCATCCTGGCTAATACAGTGAAACCCCGTCTCTACTAAAAACACAAAAAAATTAGCCGGGCTTGGTGGTGGGCCCCTGTAGTCCCAGCTACTCGGGAGGCAGGATAGTGGCATGAATCCGGGAGGCGCAGCTTGCAGTGAGCCCAGATTGCGCCAATGCACTCCAGCCTGGGCGACAGAGTGAGACTCTATCTCAAAAAACAGAACAAAACAAAACAAAACCAACCCAGGCTGGGTGCTGTGGCTCACACCTGTCATCCTAACACTTTGGGAGGCTGAGGCGAGATCGCTTGAGCTCAGGAGTTAGAGGCCAGCCTGGGCAACATGGTGAAACCCCGTCTCTATTTTTTTTTAAAAGAAAAAAAATTAATTTAATTTAAAAAATTAAAGTAAAAAGAAGGCAATAATATCATTATTCGAACCTGATTATATAGCTAATTACTTTAAAATTGATTCAAATTAATAGAATTAATTGAATGCCTCCAGATAAATGAAAGATACTGAGTCCAATAAGAAGATGCAAGATAATACACGCTTTAAGACCATTTTGATATTAGCAATTAGAACATATGATGAAAAATGGGGAGGCGTGGTGGCTCACAACTGTAATCCCAGCACTTTGGGAGGCCGAGGCAGGTGCATCAGTTGAGGTTAGGAATTTGAGATCAGCCCGGCCAACGTGGCAAAACCCTGTCTCTACAAAAAATACAAAATTAGCCGGGTGTAGTGGTGCATGCCTGTAACCCCAGCTACTTGGGAGGCTGAGGTAGGGAGAATCGCTTGAACCTGGGAGGTGGAGGCTGCAGTGAGCTGAGATCATGCCACTGCACTCCAGCCTGGGTGACAGAGCAAGACACTGTCTGGAAAAAACAAAAAACAAATATGCATCATTATAGAATTTTTTTCCTATATTCATATTTTTTTCCTTTCTACAAATTAGTAACTAGTTGTTCTAATTACAAATCGTTAAGACTACAGACCCAGTGGTTTATTTTAAGTCCTACTCTGTTACTTCCCTGTCTCTACAAAAATAAATAAATAAATGAATAAATAAATAAAATAAATACAAAAATTATCTGGGCATGGTGGCGTAGGTCTGTAATCCTAGCTACTCTGAAGGCTGAGGTAGGAGGACAGCTTGAGCGCAGTAGGCAGAGGTTGCAGTGAGCTGAGATCGTGCCAGTGCACTCCAGCCTGGGACACAGAGTCAGATCCTGTCTCAAAATAAAGAAACAAAAACAAAAACAAAAAACCTCCGGCATGGGTCTGGACAGTACAGTAGTTAAAATTAAAATCTGAAATGAAAAAGATACCCCATACATTACATGTTCGGTTGTGGGATAGAAATGTCTCTTAAATTATTTTTTGTTTTAATTTTTCCTTTTTTTTTTGTTTTTTGAGAGAGTCTCACTCTGTCACCCAGGCTGGAGTGCAGCTGTATAATCTTGGCTCACTGTAACCTCCATCTGCTGGGCTCAAGCGATTCTCCTGCCTCAGCCTCCTGAGTAGCTGGGACTACAGGTGCACACCACCACGCCTGGCTATTTTTTTTTTTTTGAAATGGAGTCTCACTCTGTCTCCCAGGCTGGAGTACAGTGGTACAATCTCAGCTCACTGCAACTTCCGCCTCCCGGGTTCAAGCGATTCTCCTGTCTCAGTCTCCCGAGTAGCTGGGATTACAGGCATGTGCCACCATGCCCGGCTAATTTTTTTGTATTTTTAGTAGAGAGGGGGTTTCGCCATTTTGCTCAGGCTGGTCTCAAACTCCTGGGCTCGAGTGACCCACCTGACTTGGTCTCCCAAAGTGCTGGGATTACAGGCATGAGCCACCACACCTGGCCAATTTTTTCTTTTCTTCTCTCTCTTTTTTTTTTTTTTGAGATGGAGTCTTGCTCTTGTTGCCCAGGCTGGAGTGCAATGGCACTAACTCAGCTCACTGCAACCTCTGCCTCCTGGGTTCAAGCGATTCTCCTGCCTCAGCCTCTCGAGTAGCTGGGATTATTGGTGCGTGGCACCATGCCTGGATAATTTTTGTATTTTTAGTAGAGATGGGGTTTTGCCATGTTGGCCAGGCTGGTCTCAAACTCCTGACCTTGTAATCCGCCTGCCTCAGCCTCCCAAAGTGCTGGGATTACTGGCATGAGCCACCATGCCCAGCCCAATTTTTTCTTTTTTAATGTTTAGAGACAAGATCGGCTTGGTCACCCCAGCGGGAGTATGTTGGGAACAAGCCCCCCAAAATCTGGCCATAAACTGGCCCCAAAACTGGCCATAAACAAAATCTCTGCAGCACTGTGACATGTTCATGATGGCCATAACACCCACGCTGGAAGGTTGTGGGTTTACTGGAATGAGGGCAAGGAACACCTGGCCTGCGCAGGGCAGAAAACCGCTTAAAGGCATTCTTTATTTTATTTTTATGTATTTATGTATTTATTTATGTATTTATTTATTTATTTATTTATTTTCTTGAGATGGCATCTCACTCTGTCGCCCAGGCTGGAGTGCAATGGCGTGATCTCGGCTCACTGCAACCTCCACCTCCCGGGTTCAAGCGATTCTCCTGCCTCAGCCTCCTGAGTAGCTGGGACTACAGGCGCCCACCACCACGCCCAGCTAATTTTTATACTTTTAATAGAGATGGGGTTTCACCATGTTGGCCAGGATGGTCTCTATCTCTTGACCTTGTGATTCGCCCACCTCAGCCTCCCAAAGTGCTGGGATTACAGGCGTGAGCCACCGTGCCCAGGCCTAAAGGCATTCTTAAGCCACAAACCATAGCATGAGAGATCTGCGCCTTAAGGACATGCTCCTCCAGCAGTTAACTAACCCAACCTATTCCTTTAATTCAGCCCATCCCTTCGTTTCCCATAAGGGATACTTTTAGTTAATTGAATATCTATAGCAACAATGCTAATGACTGGCTTGCTGTTAATAAATGTGGGTAAATCTCTGTTCGGGGCTCTCAGCTCTGAAGGCTGTGAGACCCCTGGTTTCCCACTTCACACCTCTATATTTCTGTGTGTGTGTCTTCAATTCCTCCAGCGCCACTGGGTTAGGGTCTCCCCCACCGAGCTGGTCTCGGCAGGAGTACAGCAGCAAGATCATAGCACACCGTAGCCTATCAGTGACTGGTGACTATTTGTGAAAGGTATATGATTATTCATTGTATTATTCTTGCAACTTTTCTATAGATTTGAACTTTTTTTTTTTTTTTTGAGACAGAGTTTCACTCTTCTTGCCCAGGCTGGAGTGTGGCACAGTCTCGGCTCACTGCAACCTCTGCCTCCTGGGTTCAAGCAATTCTCCTGCCTCAGCCTTCAGAGTAGCTGGGATTACAGGCATGTGCCACCATGCCCGGCTAATTTTTTTGTATTTTTAGTAGAGAGGGGGTTTCGCCATTTTGGTCAGGCTGGTCTCGAACTCCCGACCTCGGGTGATCCGCCCGCCTTGGCCTCCCAAAGTGCTGGGATTACAGGCGTGAGCCACGGTACCTGGTGAAAATTTTTTAAAGTTAAAAGATATGCCGGGCATGGTGGCTCACACCTGTAATCCCAGCACTTTGGAAGGCCGGATCACTAGGTCTGGAGTTCACGACAAGCCTGGCCAAGATGGTGAAACCCCACCTCTACTAAAAATACAAAAATTAGCCAGGCATGGTGGCGGGTGCCTGTAATCCCAGCTACTCGGAAGGCTGAGGAAGGAGAATAGCTTGAAACCGGGAGGCGGAGGTTGCAGTGAGCTGAGATCACGCCACTGCACTCCAGCCTGGGCGACAGAGTGAGACTCTGTCTCAAAAATAAATAAATAAATAAATAAAAGATATGCCCAGCATGGTGGCTTTGGGAGGGGCAGGTGTGAGGATCACTTGAGGCCAGGAGTTTGCGACTAGCCTGGGCAAACTAGTGAGACTCCATCTGTACAAAAAAAAAAAAAAAATTTAAAAATTAGCCAGGTGTGGCTAATTTGTAATGCTAACTACTTGGGAATGTGAGGCAGGAAGATTGCGTGAGCCCAACAGTTCCAGGCTACAGTCAACTATAATCTCACCACTGCACTCCAGCCTGGGCAACAAAGGAGTCCCTGTCTCAAAACAACATCAAAAGACAAAGCAGGCCGGGCGCGGTGGCTCACGCCTGTAATCCCAGCACTTTGGGAGGCCGAGGCGGGCAGATCAGGAGGTCAGGAGATCGAGACCATCCTGGCTAACATTTTGTCTCTACTAAAAATACAAAAAATTAGCTGGGCGTGGTGGCGGGCGCCTATAGCTACCGGGGAGGCTGAAGCAGGAGAATGGCGTGAACCCGGGAGGCGGAGCTTGCAGTGAGCCGAGATTGCACCTCTGCACTCCAGCCTGGGTGACAGAGCGAGACTCCGTCTCAGAAAAAAAAAAAAGACAAAGCATATGTGTATTTTTATTTTAATCTTACTAACTTTTCTATTTTATAGATATTGTTACATTATTTTTAGAAGGCTCTAGTAATACAC
The DNA here is from genome assembly GCF_029289425.2 of Pan paniscus. Taxonomy (NCBI): domain Eukaryota; kingdom Metazoa; phylum Chordata; class Mammalia; order Primates; family Hominidae; genus Pan; species Pan paniscus. The sequence goes on along the minus strand of NC_073261.2, from coordinate 64,814,717 downwards.
ACATAGACGCATACACACACACACACACACACACACACAATAAATTTTACAGTGCCCGGGCTGGTCAAGGTGGCTCACACCTGTAATCCCAGCACTTTGGTAGGCCAAGGCAGGTAAATTACCTGAGGTCAGGAGTTCAAGACCAGCCTGGCCAACGTGGTGAAACCCCATCTCTACTAAAAAATACAAAAAATAGCTGGGTGTGGTGGCGAGTACCTGTAATTCCAGCTACTTGGGAGGCTGAGGCAGGAGAATCACTTGAACCCAGGAGGTGGAGGTTGCAGTGAGCTGAGATCGCGCCACTGCACTCCAGCCTGGGCGACAAGAGCGAAACTCCGAAAAAAAAAATTTAGAATGACCATTTCCACAATTCTCCCTCCAGCATGGGTTGTTATTTTTATTTTTATTTTCCTGACTACTATTTTCATATATTTGCTGATCACTTGGATTTCCTCTTTTGTGGGTATGTTTCCTCTTCTGTTCATATTCTTTGCCTCCTTCTCTTGCTTTACTTGTCTTTTTTTTTTTTTTTTGAGGCAGAGTCTCGCTCTGTCGCCAGGCTGGAGTGCAGTGGCTCGATCTCGCCTCACTGCAACCTCTGCCTCCCAGGTTTAAGTGATTCTCCTGTCTCAGACTCCTAAGTAGCTGGGATTATAGGCACGTGCCACCATGCACAGCTAACTTTTGTATTTTTAGTAGAGACGGGATTTCATCATGTTGGCCAGGATGGTCTCAATCTCCTGATCTTGTGATCCACCCGTCTTGGCCTGCCAGAATGCTGGCATTACAGGCGTGAGCCACCATGCCCTGCCAATAAATCTTTTTCTTTTCTTTTTTTTTTTTTTTTGAGACAAAGTTTCGCTCTTGTAGCCCAAGCTGGAGTGCAATGGTGCAATCTTGGCTCACTGCAACCTCTGCCTCCCGGGTTCAATTCTCTTGCCTCAGCCTCCCAAATAGCTGGGATTATAGGTGCCCGCCACCACGCCACCATGCCCAGCTAATTTTTGTATTTTTAGTAGAGATGGGGTTTCACCATGTTGAAGGCTGGTCTCGAACTCCTGACCTCAAGTGATCCGCCCATCTCGGCCTCCCAAAGTGCAGGGATTACAGACGTGAGCCACAGCGCCCAGCCCAATTAAATCTTAAAAAAAATTTTTTTAAGAGATGGAGTCTTGTTATATTGCCCTCCAACTCCTGGCCTAAAGCAGTCTTCCTGCCTCAGACTCCCAAGTAGGTGGGACACCAACTATTGTAGTATTGTACTCTTAATATAATATAAAGAGAGAAGACAGAAAACTTACTTTAGTTCTGGGACTGTATACCACCACACCCAGCATTCTTTTTCTTCTTGGACTTCTGAGTTGGGCAGCTGCTTAGGTTTCTCTAACCATAAATTGATATAAAAATTTTTTGCCTGTAACCCTAGCACTTTGTGAGGGTGAGGGGTGAGGATTGCTTCAGGCTAGGAGTTCAAGCCCAGCCTGGGCAACAGACTGAGACCCCATTTCTTTCTTTCTTCTTCTTCTTCTTCTTTTTTTTTTTTTTGAGACAGCATCTTGTTCTGACACCCAGACTGGAGTGCAGTGGCACAGTCACGGCTCACTGCAACCTGGAAGTCTTAGGCTCAGGTGATCCTCTGCTTCAGTCTCCTGAGTAGCTGGGATTACAGGCATGAGCCGCCGTGCTTGGCCTAATTTTCTTTATGTTTTGTAGAGATGGGGGTCTTGCTATCTTTCCCAGGCTGGTCTCAAACTCCTGGGCTCAAGCAATCCCGCCTTGGCCTCCCAAAGCGCTGGGATTACAGGTGTGAGCCACTGCTGACTATCATGCTTCTTTTTAACAACAACAACAAATATATATATAATATATATGTGTATATATACACACACATATGTGTATATATATGTATGTGTGTGTGTATATATATATATATATAAATTAAAAATAAAAAGGCTTGAAACTACAATCTGTAAATAAAACCAATGTTTAAATGCAAGATTACAAAACTGCAGCTGGGGCCAGGTGCGGTGGCTCATGCCTGTAATCCCAGCACTTTGGGAGGCTTCAGCAGGTGGATCTCTTGAGGCCAGGAGTTTGAGACCAGCCTGGCCAACATGGCAGAACCCCATATCTACTAAAAATACAAAAAATTAGCTGGGTGTGGTGGCGCATGCCTGTAATCCCAGTTACTAGGGTGGCTGAGGCATAAGAATCCCTTGAACCAGGGAGGCAGAGGTTGCAGTGAGCCAATTGTGCTCACTGCACTCCAGCCTGGGCGACAAAACGAGACTCCATCTCAAAAAAAAGAAAAATTAAAGACAAACAAAACTATGGCTGGGCATGGTGGTTCACACCTGTGATCCCAACACTTTGGGAGGCTGAGGCAGGAGGATCACTTGAGCCCAGGAGTTTGAGACCAGCCTTGGGCAACGTAGTAAGACCCTGTCTCTACAAAAAAATACAAAAATTGGGTCAGGCATGGTGGCTCACATCTGTAATCCCAACATTTTGGGAGGCTGAGGCAGGCAGATCACTTGAGGTCAGGAGTTCGAGACCAGCCTGGCCAACATGGCGAAGCCCCGTCTCTATTAAAAATACAAAAATTAGCTGGGCATGGTGGCACACGCCTGTAGTCCTAGCTACTCAGAAGGCTGAGGCAGGAGAATCGCTTGAACATGGGAGGCAGAGGTTGCGGTGAGCCGAGATTGTGCCACTGCACTCTAGCCTGGGTGACAGAGTAAGACTCTATCTCAGAAAAACAACAACAACAACAACAACCCCACAGAAAACGAAAAATACAAAAATTAGCCGAGCATGGTGGCATACGTAGGCCTGCATTCCCGGCTACTTAGGAGGCTGAGGTGGGAGGATCACCTGAGCCTGGGGAGGTCAAAGCTGCAGTGAGCAGTGATTATGTCACTGTACTCCAGCCTGGCCAACAATGAGAGACCCTGTCTCAAAAAAAAAAAAATTGCATTATATTTAATTTTGTTTTAAGCTGATACTGTTTGTTGAACTTAAAATGACAAGCAGAATTTGGACACCCCACCCTTTGCCCAAACTTTCTCCCACTCTGCCCTTTCCTCAATTGCTCTTTGTACTCGGGTATTTGGGCCCTTCTCCTTTCTCCCTTTGGAGTCCCTTCTGCCTTCATCTCTTCCTTCTTCGTCCTATACCTCTTGGCCCATCACCTTGCTCATTCCTTTGCCTTTTCACCTGTAAAGGGGCCCAGGCTAAGCCAGTGCTTCCCATTATCCACCACAGCCATTTCAAATCTCCACAAACCTCTGACCCACCCACCCCTCCCTCCAAGAATGACCTCACCTCCAACTTTAGAGAAAACAGAAGTCTTTGAAAGGAACTCCCCCAACTTCCTGCCTCCAAAATAACACCCTTCCTTTCACCTATTAAGGCTATTTTTTCTACCTATGCTGTGGATCACACTCTCTCCACCCCCGTCCTCTTGGGCTCTGTGCAATTACTCATTCTGTCTCTCAGAATCTTGAACCTCTCTGGCTCACTAATCTTTAAATAGTCAGTTTATAACTCAGCAGTTCGATCGGGTCTGCACAAAGGCTCCTATCTGTCTATACCCAAGCACTTCTGTGATGCTCCTGTACTCATGACCCAGCTGTTTTTCTTGTCATCCTGGCTCCTCTTTGGCAAGAAGATTAAGTTTACTGAATAAGCAGTGATAAAAAGCTAGAAGTTTCTAGGCATATAGTTCTTTGCAAGCTTTTTTTTTTTTTTTTTTAATCACCATGGAGTTTGGGCCATATTTGTGGAATGGAAGTAAGAAAAGATTCTTGAGAATTTTTCAACTGATGTTTTGAGAATTTTTCAACTGATGTTTTTGGTTACACAGAGAAAGGTGTGGAAGCAAAAGGTAGAAAGACTTAATCAAGTCACTGAAAATAATATTGGAATCATTATCAAGTATTATACCAGGACGACAATGGAGAGGATGGCTTCACTTTCTGGATTTGTTGATGAGTCAGATGCATCTCTCAAAGCTTGTAATTATTAAGACTAGTCGGCAAGAATGAACAATTTCCAGAGACCCAAGGATCCAAAGAACCTACCAAATGACAGGGCTCAGAAACTGAACGTGCAGTCATCAACATCTTATAGACAAAGAAGAGATGATACATCATCTACAATGAGGACCTTGATGTCCTTAATCTTTTTGAGAAGGCATTCAAACTAGAATCCATAAAAATCGACTTAGCACAGGTGCCTGGTAATTTTTTCCCTGTATTCTCAACTCCTTTGTCCAAAATTTAAAAGATACATGATTTTTTTTTTTTTGAGACAGAGTCTCGCTCTGTTGCCCAGGCTGGAGTGCAGTGGCGTGATTGCAGCTCATCGCAATCTCTGCCTCCCAAGTTCAAGTGATTCTCCTGCCTCGGCCTCCTGAGTAGCTGGGACTACTCAGGACAGGTGCGTGCCACCATGTCCGGCTAATTTTTGTATTTTTAGTAGAGACAGGGTTTCACTATGTTGGCCGGGCTGGTCTTGAATTCTGCCTCAGGTGATCCACCTGCCTTGGCCTCCCAAAGTGCTGGGATTACAGGCGTAAGCCACTGTGCCCGGCCGATGAATGAAAATATTTAAGGCCTTTCTGGCCTTTAAGTTCCCTAGGTTTCATTCCCTAGATTGCTCATATTAGCAAACCATTCATATTCACTTGCTGTTTCCTCCATTTAAGTGCACTTAAGATTTGTCTTTGTAACTATTCCTTGACACCCTTGTAATAAGAAATGTTGGAAAGCAAGATACCTTGTTGATATTGAACTAGTCTCCTGCCAAAGGCCTTTGCTAAGTTAAGATTTAATCTTATGCCCTTAGCTTCCATACAAAGGTGATTATAAAACATGTCCTTTCAGCCAGGCCCGATGGCTCACGCCTTTGGGAGGCTCACCAGCACTTTGGGAGGTGGTGGATCACCTGAGGTCAGGAGTTCAAGACCAGCCCGGCCAACATGGCAAAACCCCGTCTCTACTAAAAGTAACAAAAATTAGCTGGGTGTGATGGCAGGCACTGATAATCCCAGCGACTTAGGGGGCTGAGGCAGGAGAATCACTTGAACCCTGGAGGCGGAGGTTGCAGTGAGCCAAGATCTCGCCATTGCACTCCAGCCTGGGCAACAAGAGCAAAACTCCGTCTCAAAAAAAAAAAAAGTTCTTTGAAATAAATGTTTCCTCTTTTTTTTTTTTTTTTTTTTGAGACGGAGTCTCGCTCTGTCGCCCAGGCTGGACTGCAGTGGCGCGATCTCAGCTCACTTTCTCCTGCCTCAGCCTCCCGAGTAGCTGGGACTACAGGCGCCCGCCACCACGCCCGGCTAATTTTTTTTATTTTTTATTTTTAGTAGAGACGGGGTTTCACCATGTTAGCCAGGATGGTCTCGATCTCCTGACCTCGTGATCCACCCGCCTCGGCCTCCCAAAGTGCTGGGATTATAGGCGAGAGCCACCGCCCCCGGCCCTGTTTCCTCTATCTTTTGCAAAGTCAAATCAAAGACATCCATTTATTCATTTACTTAACAAATATTTATTGAATCCTGATTACATGCCAGGCTGGGGATACAAACATGAATGAAACTTAGCTCTTGCCCCAAAGGAGAACACAACCTAGTGAGAAGCAGACACCTAAATAAATCATGATATAGTGTTAGAATGTCTATAATTAGACACATAAATAAAGTGCTATGGGAGCAAAGAAGAGAGAATGAGTAGTTCCGCCTCAGGGTAGAGGACGCTTCTCATAGGCCTCATAAAAAGGTTGATGGCCGGGCCTGGTGGCTCACTCCTGTAATCCCAGCACTATGGGAGGCCGAGGCAGGTGGATCACTTGAGGTCAGGAGTTCAAGACCAGCCTGGCCAATATGGTGTAACCCTGTCTCCACTAAAAATACAAAAATTAGCCGGGTGTGGTGGTGCACACCTGTAATCCCAGCTACTCAGGAGGCTGAGGCAAGAGAATCACTTGAACCTGGGATGTGGATGTTGCAGTGAGCCAAGATTGCACCATTGCACTTCAGCCTGGGCAACAAGAGCGAAAGTGGGTTTCAAAAATAGTAATAATAATAATAATAATCAAAACAGGCCAGGCACCGTAGCTCATGCCTGTAATCCCAGCACTTTGGGAAGCCCATGTCAGGGGATCACCTGAGGTCAGGAGTTCAAGACCAGCCTGGCCAATATGGTGAAACCTCATCTCTACTAAAAATACAAAAATTAGTCGGGCATGGTGGCATGCACCTGTAATCTCAGCTACTCAGGAGACTGAGGCAAGATAATCACTTGAACCCGGGAGGCAGAGGTTGCAGTGAGCCAAGATTGCACCACTGCGCTCCAGCCTGGGCGACAGAGCGAGACTCCTTCTTAAAAAAATAATAAAAATAAAAATAAAAAACAGGCCAGGAGTGGTGGCTAGCGCCTGTAATCCCAGCACTTTGGGAGGCCGAGGTGGGGGCGGATCACTTGTGGTCAGGAGCTCGAGACCAGCCTGACCAAATAGCGAAACCCCATCTCTACAAAAATACAAAAATTAGCTGGGTGTGTTGGCATGCGTCTGTAGTTCCAGCTACTTGGGAGGCTGAGGCAGAAGAGTTGCTTGAACCCGGGAGGCAGAGGTTGTAGTGAGCCGAGATCAAGCCACTGCACTCCAGCCTGGATACTGAAGATTGAGAAGAAGTTACCTAACCAAGAGGGAAGGAGAGAAAGGCATTCCAGGCCTGAGAGCCAGAATAAAGATGAACAAGTATGAACTAGATTGGTAAATTCAGAGAACAGCCACTAGGATAGAAAATGGACAAAAGTATCCAGACATGAGGCCAGAAAAGTAGGTTAGGGCCAGGTAAGGTGGCTCACGCCTGTAATCCCAGTACTTTGGGAAGCTAAGGTGGGCGGATCATCTGAGGTCAAGAGTTCAAGACTACCCTGGACAACATGGTGAAACCCCGTCTCTACAAAAATACAAAAATTAGCTGGGTGTGGTGGCACATGCCTGTAATCCCAGCTACTCGGGAGGCTGAGGCAGGAGAATCACTCAAACCCGGGACGTGGAGGTTGCAGTGAGTCGAGATCACACCACTGCACTCCAGCCTGGGTGACAGAGTAAGACTCCATCTCAAAAAAAAAGAAAACAAAAATTAGCCAGGAGGGGTGGGGTGCGCCTGTAGTCCCAGCTGCTTGGGAGGCTGAGGCAGGAGGATAGCTTGAGATCAGGAGTTCAAGGTCAAGGTTGCAGTGAGCCGTGATGGCACCACTGCACTCCAGCCTGGGTGACAGAGTGAGATCCTGTCTCGGAAAAAAAGAAAAAAGAAAAGAAAAGTAGGTTAGGGTATGATATGATCTTAAAGAGCCTTGAGGTTTCATGGAAAATGCTTGTAGGCCCTGGAGACAGACTGTTCTGTGTAACTTCTTTACCATTTACTAGCTATGAAACACTGGGTAACTTAATGTCCTAAGCCACATTTCCCAACTCTAAAAGAGGAATGCTCTCATTTAATAGTATTCATTGAGCATCTACTATGGGCCAAGCACATAATGATAATAATGCCACTTTATAGGGTTGTTGGGAGGACAAGTTAATAAATAAAAAGCATCTTGAGGCCGGGCGCGGTGGTTCACGCCTGTAATCCCAGCACTTTGGGAGGCCGAGGTGGATGGATCACGAGGTCAGGAGATCAAGACCATCCTGGCTAACACGGTTTTTAGCACAGTCATCACAGATGAACAAATCCTTAAATATATTAGTAGAGTTTCCAAAAGCACTTCACAGAACATTTAGGCCCTTGAGGGAGACCTGTCTCCTCTAGGACAGTCTTTCTTCTAGGAGGGTATTTCTAGGAATTAGGAGCAGGAATTTGGCCAACCTGGGTTCCGGATATTTCTATTGCCTGTAATAGAGTTAAGGGGAGAAGGAAAACAGTTTAGAAAGGGTGATAATAGGGAGCTGTTCTATTTTATTCTATTTTTGAGACAGGGTCTCACTCTGTTGCCTAGGCTGGAGTGCAGTGCCTACTTCTATTTTAGGAAGTCGGAATTTGAAGTGATGGAAATACATCTGAATGGAGATATATTTTTGGCTGCGGAAATTATTTTATGTACATGTCTGAAGACTTGTATACATGTTCCAACCCTTTGACCTTATAATTATTCTGTTAGAAGTTTTTCATATGGAAATGACCCAAAAGAGAAGGAAAACTGGAAAAGCAGAATAATAAAAAAGGAAACAATCTAATTGTCAATAATATGAATACAGCTAAGTAAATTATCTGCTTGATATAATAGATTATTATGTAACTATCAAAATATAGTTATGGGCTAGGTGCAGTGGCTCATGCCCGTAATCCCAGCTCTTTGCAAATCCCAGCCCTTGGCTAAATCTGGGAGGCCAAGGAGGGTGGATCACTTGAGGCCAGAAATTCGAGACCAGCCTGGGCAACATAGCAAAACCCCATCTCTACAAAAAGATACAAAATTAGCCAGGCAGCTGGGCATGGTGGCTCATGCCTGTAATCCCAGCACTTTGGGAGGCCGAGGCAGGTGGATCACCTGAGGTCGGGAGTTCGACACCATCCTGACCAACATGGAGAAACCCCGCCCCCCCCCACACTAAAAATACAAAATTAGCCTGGTGTGGTGGCATATGCCTGTAATCCCAGCTACTCAGGAGGCTGAGGCAGGAGCATCGCTTGAACCCGGGAGGCAGGGGTTGTAGTGAGCTGAGATTGTGTCATTGCACTCCAGCCTGGGCAACAGGAGCAAAACTCCATCTCAAAAAAAAAAAAAAAAAAAAAAATTAGCCAGGCATTGTGGCATGCGCCTGTAGTCTCAGCTACTCAGGAAGTTGAGGTGGGAGGATCAATTGAGCCCTAGAGGTAGAGGTTGCAGCGAGCTGTGATTGAACCACTGCACTTTAGCCTGGATGACAAAGTGAGGCCCTGTCTCAAAGAAAAAATAATAAATAAATAAATAAATAAATAGCCGGGCACGGTGGCTCACGCCTGTAATCCCAGCACTTTGGGAGGCTGAGGCGGGTGGATCACGAGGTCAGGGGATCGAGATCATCCTGGCTAACACTGTGAAACCCCGTCTCTACTAAAAATACAAAAAATTAGCCGGGCGAGGTGGCAGGTGCCTGTAGTCTCAGCTGCTCGGGAGGCTGAGGCAGGAGAATGGCGTGAACCCGGGGGGTGGAGCTTGCAGTGAGCCAAGATCGCGCCACTGCACTCCAGCCTGGGTGACAGAGCGAGACTCCGTCTCAAAAAAAAAAAAACAAAAAACCTTAAAATAAAATATAAATAAATTGCACCAACTTAAATCCCACCAGCAGTGTATAACATATCCTTACCAGCATGTGTTGTTATATGATTTTTTTTCCTTTTTGACTATCTGAAGGTTATAAAGTGGTGTTTCCTTTTGGTTTAAATTTTCAGTTCTCTGATTACTAATAAAGTTGTGTGCATTTTTTCATATGTTTATTGACCATTCAAGTCCCTTCTATGAAATGCCTCTTTATATCTTTTGCCTTACTTGGTTATATATCTCTTGTTTAAGCCTTTCGCAACTGCTAGGCATGGGGGCTAAAGGGTTTTGCATAGGTTATATTATGAATCCTTACAATCTACTGCCTTGAGTCCTTTTTTAGAGCAAGATATTTATACATGTTAATGAGTCTTTGCTACTGTATAAGGTATCTGTCTACAGATTTAAAGAAAAAGAAACACTTCTAAGTTTCCTAACCTTTAGCAAAGTGTAATGCCTCCACACTCAACACATTTATTTTAAGAAAGACCTTAATTCTGACTCTATTTCACAAATGTTATTTGAAAGCAGCATTAGCTTTATCAGTTAAAGAGTTTTTTTAAATCAAAAATAGCGTGCATTTGAAAAAGAAGACAGTGAGCTGCTAGTAGTTTAGCCCCCTTGCCACTTTAAGTGTGAAACAGAGACCAGCAGCATCACCATCCACCCGGAACTTGTTAGAAATGTAGAATCTTGAGCCTCACCCTAGATCTACTGAATCAGAATGTACATTTTAAAAAGGTCTCCAGGTGACTCACTGGTACTTTTCAATTTGAAAAGGGCTGGTTAGCTAAACGGTGGTAGACACTACATGTAGGATCTGGTTGGGACTGGGGCTGAAGGAATGTCTTTGTTTTTTCAGTGTATTTGGAGCCTGACATTGTTAGGTGTAAGTGCTTGAATCTCTGAGGGGCCCATCTAGGTGAAATGGAGCTGAGAACACGCAAGTTACCTGGATCTGTCAGGTAGTTTCTGGTCTTACAGCCCCAGAAAAATAAAATAGACTAAACAATGTGGCCTGAAATATATCTAATTGAGGTCTAACTAATTTTTTATTTTTTTTCTAGAATGATCTATACAATTGATCCAACTCTTCACTTCATTTTGAGTGTATGATTCAGTCTGACAGTCTTACATTAACTAGATGGGTTTGACTAATAGATTTTTGAACCTCAGAACCTTAGAAATCGTTTGTACCAACACTTTCATTTTACAGATGAGGCAAATGAAGCATCATGCAATTAAGGGAGAGATCACACAGCGTTCAGTGGCAGGATGACAGTCCCAGTCTTGGGCTTTTGCCATTTAATCAGAGGCCCAGATTAGGAATTTCCCAATTCTCTAGATACATCTGGCCTGAGGTGGGTAAACTCAGTTTTTTTTTTTTTATATATAATTAAAGGAATCAATTAATATCTTGTGAAAATAGCCTGGTAATGTAAAAACGACATAAAAAGCAACTTTTTTTTTTTTTTTTTCAGACAGGGTCTTGCTGTCACCCAGGCTGGAATGCAGTGGCACTATCACAATCGGCTGCAGCCTCAACCTCCTCAGCTCAAGCCATCCTCCCACTTCAGCCTTCCCAGTAGCTTGGACTACAGGTGTGCAACACCATACCCAGCTAATTTTTGTATTTTTTTGTAAAGGCAGGGTTTTGCTATGTTGTCCGGCTGGTCTTGAACTCCTGGGCTTGAGTAATCTGCCCACCTTGGCCTCCCAAGGTGCTGGGATTACAGGCATGGGCCACTGTGCCTGGCATAAAGCAACTTTCTTAGTGAAAAGATTCTATAACAGGCCAGGTGTGGTGGTTTACACTCGTAATCCCAGGACTTGAGGAGCCCGAAGTGGGAGGATAGCTTGAGGCCAGGAGTTCCAGATCAGCCTGGAGTATCCAGGCTGGAGTATCCAGAACATAGTGAGACCCTGTCTCTACAAACGAACAGACAAAAAAAGATTCTATAACATTCACCCAATAGCAATTGTTAAGTAGCAAAATAACTTAACTGCCACCTTCTTCAGGGCTCCTTTCTAGCTCCAGTGCAGTTAGAAAGTTTGGATCTAAAGAAACATCTGAGGCCGGGCACGGTGGCTCACGCCTGTATTCCTAGCACTTTGGGAGGCCGAAGTGGGCGGATCACGAGGTCAGGAGTTCAAGACCAGCCTGACCAACATGGTGAAACCCCGTTTCTACTAAAAATACAAAAACTAGCTGGGCGTGGTGGCACACACCTGTAATTCCAGCTACTCAGGAGGCTGAGGCAGGAGAATTGCTTGAACCCGGGAGGCAGAGGTTGCAGTGAGCCGAGATCTTGCCACTGCACTCCAGCCTGCGCGACAGAGCAAGACTCAGTCTCAAAAAAAAAAAAAAAAAAAAAGCAGCATCTCGTAGGCCAGGCGTGGTAGCTCATGCCAGTAAGCCCAGCACGTTGGGAGGCCAAGGGTAGGGGCTGGATCACTTGAGGCCAGGAGTTCAAGACCAGCCTGGCCAACATGGCGAAATCCTGTCTCTACTAAAAATGCAAAATTAAAAAAAAAATTAGCCGAAGATGGTGGTGCATGCCTGTAGTTCCAGCTACTTGGGAGGCTGAGGCAGGAGAATTGCTTGAACCTGGGAGGAGGAGGCTGCAGTGAGCCAAGATCACGCCATTCCACTCCAGCCTGGGTGACAGAGTAAGACTCTATCTCAATAAATAAATAAATAGGCCAGATGCAGGGGCTCATGCCTGTAATCCCAGCACTTTGGGAGGCTGAGGCGGGCTTATCATGAGGTCAAGATATCAAGGCCATCCTGGCCAACATGGTGAAACCACGTCTTCACTGAAAATACAAAAAATTAGCTGGGCATGGTGGCGCGGGCCTGTAGTCCCAGCTACTCAGGAAGCTGAGGCAGGAGAATCGCTCGAACCCGGAAGGCAGAGGTTGTAGTGAGCCAAGATTGTGCCACTGCACTCCAGCCTGGTGACACAGTGAGACTCTGTCTAAAAATAAAATAAAATAAAATAAAATAAAATAAAATAAAATAAAATAAAATAAAATAAGCATCTGACACTCAGACTTCTCTGCTCTTCTTACCGTATCCTATCCTATAATTAAAAGTAAAAATAGGCCGGGCACGGTGGCTCACACCTGTAATCCCAGCACTTTAGGTGGCCGAAGTGGGTGGATTACCTGAGGTCAGGAGTTCGAGACCAGCCTGACCAATAAGATGAAACCCCGTCTCTACTAAAAAAAAAATATATATATATCTATATATATATATCTATATACAACAAATTAGCTGGGCATGGTGGCGCATGCCTGTAATTCCAGCTACTTGGGAGGCTGAGGCAGGAGAATTTCTTGAACCCAGGAGGCAGGATTGCAGTGAGCCGAGATCGCACCATTGCACTCCAGCCTGGGCAACAAGAGTGAAACTCCATCTCAAAAAAAAAAAAAACAAAAAACAGTAAAAACAATAAATAAATACATAATACAAAAAATTGGGGATGGTAGTAAGAGGAGTAAAATGCTGGGCGTGGTGGCTCATGCCTGTAATCTTAGCACTTTGGGAGGCCAAGGTGGAAGGATCCCTTGATCCCAGGAGCTGGAGACCAGTCTTGGGCAACAGGGCATGGTGGCACACCTCTGTAGCTACCTGGGAGGCTGAGGCAGGAGGACTGCCTGAGCCCAGGAAGTCAAGGCTGCAGTGAGCTGTGATCTCACCAGTGCACTCCAGCCTGGGTGACAGAACGAGACCCCATCTCAAAAAAAAAAAGTAAAAATAAAATAAAAGAGTTCAAAGTAAAGATTTAAAAGTTTAACCCTGGTGACTTCCTAATCCCTAAATTATACTGACTTAAACTAATTCCACACTTACTGCCGCAGCCCCACCTCCAGAAGCGCAGTCATGGAAGGACCCTATTGTTCTGGGCTTCCTTTCTTTGTCCACTCCCAGCCTCTGAACAGTCACATTAAGCTATCCTTCTCCTGCTCTTTGAGATCTAAAAAAGACCTGGGGTTTTCCCTGCCGCTGGGCAAGTTTATGACAAATATTGTTGCTCCCCTATTTTAAAACTTCCCTTTCCCCATAAGAAGCGTTTCTGTGGTCACTGGGGACTTTTACAACTAATAATAAACACAGATTCAAGAAGCTCAAAGGGATTCACATACACTTTTTAACAATGATGAAAGAAAGATACAAATAAACGGCCAGAAGTGGTCATCTCCTGGGAGGGGAGTGGGACGGGGTGGAGGGAGGTCAAGGGCAATTTAATCTTATCTGAATTGTTAGAATGTTTTGCAGAGGCAGGCATGGTGGCTCACGCCTGTAATCCCAGCACTTTGGGAGGCGGCGGCAGGAGGGTCGCTTGAGCCCAGGAGTTGCCTTGGGCAACATGGCGAGACCTCATCTGTACAACAAACAAAACTACAAATTTAGCCAGGCATGGTGGCACAGACCTGCAGTGGTCCAAGCTACTTGGGAGGCTGAGGCATGAGGACCTCCTGATCCCAGGAGATCAAGTCTGCAGTGAGCTGTGATCGCGCCACTGCACTCCGGCCTGGGCAACAGAGCGAGACTCTTGTCTCAAAAAAAGGAAAAAAGAATATTTTGCAAATAAAATATATCAATGGGCCGAGCGCGGTGGCTCACGCCTGTAATCCCAGCACTTTGGGAGGCCGAGGCGGGGGGATCACGAGGTCAAGAAATCGAGAGCATCCTGGCTAACACGGTGAAACCCCGTCTGTACTAAAAATACAAACAAATAAGCCGGGCGCAATGGCGGGCGCCTGTAGTCCCAGCTACTCGAGAGGCTGAGGCAGGAGAATGGCGTGAACCCGGGAGGCGGAGCTTGCAGTCAGCCGAGATGGCGCCACTGCACTCCAGCCTGGGCGACAGAGGGAGACTCCGTCTCAAAAAAACAAAAAAACAAAAAAACAACAATAAAAAAAAGAAAATATATCAATGTATTACTTAATTAAAGCAAGGAATCATGAAAAAATGGAAGAACTACATGCTCATATTAAAGTTTTAATCTATACAGCAAAGGAAGTAAAAGTTGCCCACTCCTCATTCTCTAAGCCACTCTCCAGAAGAAGCCTCTGTTGGGAGGTGTTTTTATGCCCTTCCATTAATATTCTAAGCATATTTACACATACCCAATTCTTTTTCTCTCTCTCTCTTTCTATAAAGTAGAATCACAAAGCATGGTTTTGAGTTTCCTTTATCCACCCAACATTTATTATGTCTTGGGTGGGATGGCTCTTAGCAATGTGCTCTCTTTTTAAAAATAAAATTTTTGACTTTAATTTTAATTCTAATTTTCCAGGCTGGTTAACATAGAAGACCCCGTTTCTACAAAAAAAAAAAAAAAATTAAAAACTAACCGGGCATGGTGGCACACCTGTAGTCCCAGCTACTTGGAAGGCTGAGGCAGGAGGATCACTTGAACCCAGGGGGTCGAGGCTGCAGTGAGCCCTGATTGTGCCACTGCACTCCAGCTTGGGCGACAGAGCAAGACCCTGTCTCAAAAAATAATAATAGAATACACTTTTATTTATTTATTTATTTATTTTTGATACGGAGTCTTGCTCTGTTGCCCAGGCTGGAGTGCAGTGGCACAATCTTGGTTCACTGCAACCTCCACCTCCTGGATTCAAGCGATTCTCCTGCCTCAGCTTCCTGAGTAGCTGGGATTACAGGGATGTGCCACCACGCCCAGCTAATTTTTGTATTTTTTAGTGGAGATGGAGTTTCACCATGTTGGCCAGGCTGGCCTTCTTTTTTTTTTTTTTTTTTTTTTTTTTTTGAGACAGAGTCTCTATTGCCCAGGCTGGAGTGCAATGGCACGATCTCGGATCACTGCAACCTTCGTCTCCCGGGTTCAAGTGATTCTCCTGCCTCAGCCTCCCAAGTAACTGGGGTTGCAGGAATGTGCCACCATGCCTGGCTAATTTTTGTGTTTTTAGTAGAGAAAGGGTTTTGCCATGTTGGCCAGGCTCATCTCAAACTCCTGTCATCAAGGGATCCACCCTCCTCAGCCTCCCAAAGTGTTGGGATTACAGGCGCGAGCCACCACACCTGGCCATAAACTTTTATTTTTTAGAGCAATTTTAGGTTCACAGCAAAAAGTACAGAGTTCCTATTAATATTATAACCTCTATCCCCAAACATGCACAACCTTCTCCAGTATTAATATCCCCCAGCATAGTGGTATATTTGTTACAATTGATGAACCTACATTGACACATCATTGTCATCCAAAGTCTGTACTTTACATTAGGGTTCACTCTTGGTGTTGTGCCTTCTATACGTATAATAAACACATTTGGCCGGGTGCAGTGGCTCACGCCTGTAATCCCAGGACTCTGGGAAGTCAAGGTGGGTGGATCACCTAAGGTCAGGAGTTCGAGACTAGTCTGACCAATATGGTGAAATCTCATCTCTACTAAAAATACAAAAATTAGCTGGGTGTGGTGATGTGTGCCTCTAAGTCCCAGCTACTTGGGAGGCTGAGACAGGAGAATTGCTTGAACCTGGAAGCTTGAGGTTGCAGTGAGCTGAGATTGCACCACTGTCCTCCAGCCTGGGCAACAGAGCGAGACTCTGTCTCAAAAAAACCAAAGCCAAAAACAAAAAACCCACATTTGTCCATCATTGTAGTATCATTCAGAGTAGTTGACTGCCCTAATGATCCCCTGTGCTCTGCCTATTCAACCCTACTTCCGCTTAGCCCTTGGCAACCACCAATCTTTTCACTGTCTCCATAGTTTTGCATTCTGTAGAATGTCATATAGCTGGAATTATACAGTATGTAGACTTTTCACGTTGGCTTCTTTCACTTGGTAGTCTGTGTTTAAAGGTCCTCCCTGGCTTTTCATGGCTCAATAGCTCATTTCCTTTCAGTGCTGAATAATATTACATTGTCTGATGTACCACAGTTTATCCATTCATCTACTTCAGGGCATCTTGATTACTTCCGAGTTTTGGCAATTATGAATAGAGCTGCTATAAATATAAACAAGTTTTCATATAGACATAAGTTTTCATATAGACCTAAGTTCTCAATTAATTTGGGTAAATATAAAGGAGTGTGATTGGTGGATCATATGGTTAGAGTTATTTATTTATTTATTTTTTCATTTTTACTCCTGGGAACTCAGGACAGAGTATGTTCATTTTGTGAGAAACTGCCAACTGTCTTCCGAAGAGGCTGTGCCATTTTGCATCCCACCAGCAGTGAATGAGAGCTCTTATTGTTTCATTTCTGTGCTAGCATTTGGTGCTGTCGGTGTTCTGGATTTTGGCCCTGCTAATAGGTGTGTGGAGGTATCTTGTTTTCATTTGCAATACCCTAATGACTTAGGATGTTGGACATCTTTAATTTATTTTATTTTATTTTATTTTATTTTATTTTATTTTATTTTATTTTTTTGAGATGGAGTCTCACTCTGTCACCCAGGCTGGAGGGCAGTGGCGTGATCTCTGCTAACTGCAACTTCTGCCTCAGCCTCCTGAGTAGCTGGGATTACAGGCGCCTGCCACCACACCCAGCTAATTTTTGTTTTTTTAGTAGAGACTGGGTTTCACCATGTTGGTCAGGCTGGTCACGAACTTCTGACCTCGTGATCCGCCCGCCTCCCAGAGTGCTGGGATTACAGGCGTGAGCCACCACACCTGGCCTGGACATCTTTTAATATGCTTACTTGTCATCCGTATTTCTTCCTAGGTGAGACATTTGTTCAGGTTTTTTTGCCCGCTTTTAAAATCCAGTTGTTCATTTTCTCATTGTTGAGTTTTCAGGGTTCTTTGTATAGCTTGGATAACGGTCCTTTATGAAACGCGTTTTTTTGTTTTGTTTTGTTTTGTTTTTGTAGTTGTAGTTTTTAAATGTTTATTTTATGTACAAAGAGCAATCATGGTTTTTTATTGGGTGGATGCCTTGGATAATCCATTCAAGGAAGATCACTTAGTCCAACTTAATGAAACCTATATCCTTCGCATACCGATGGAAACACTGGAGGCACATATTGTGGCCATATTTCTGGATCAGACTGCAGGTCTGAGCAGATGCCATGAGAGCGAGAACCCTGGCCGAATTTTTGCAGGTGGCTCCGGTACAGCTGCGGGTGACCCATCTTGCTCTCAGGAATGCAACGACGTAAAAGGAAAGCCATGAAACATGTCTTTTGCAAATATTCTCTCCCAGTCTGTGGCTTATCTTGTTCTCTCCATTTTTTTTTTTTTCTGAGACGGAGTCTCGCTCTGTCGCCCAGGCTGGAGTGCAGTGGCACGATCTCGGCTAACTGCAAGCTCCGCCTCCCGGGTTCACGCCATTCTCCTGCCTCAGCCTCCGGAGTAGCTGGGACTGCAGACGGCCCGCCACCGCGCCCGGCTAATTTTTTGTATTTTTAGTAGAGACGGGGTTTCACTGTGGTCTCGATCTCCTGACCTCGTGATCTGCCTGCCTCGGCCTCCCAAAGTGCTGAGATTACAGGCGTGAGCCACTGCACCCGGCTCATCTTCTTGTTCTCTTGATGCCCCATCTTTTTAATGGGTGCATAGCATTTCATTGGGTGCCTTATTTAACTAGTCCCCTCTTAATGAATATTTATGTTGTTTTTTTTTTCCAGTTTTTGCTATTAAATGTTACAATGGATAGTTTCTAATAATCACATTTGAATATCTGTGTACATATGTGTGTGAAATAAATTTCTTGGCCCCGTGAAGTGGCTCACGCCTGTAATTCCAGCACCTTGGGAGTCAAAGGCAGGAGGGTTGCTTGAGGCCAGGAATTCAAGAGTAGTCTGAGCATAGTAGCCAGACCCTCTCTTTACAAAAAAATATTTTAAATTAGCTGAGTGTGCTTAACAATGGGGATAATAAAAGAGGAAGAAGAAAAAGAAGAAAAGGAAGAGAAAGAGGAAAGAAGAAGGAAGAAGAAGGAAGAAGAAGAAGAGGAAGAAGAAAAATTAGCTGAGCATGATGATGTATGCTCTAGTACCAGCTACTCCAGAGGCTGAGGCAGGAGAATGGTTTGAGCTCAGGAGTTCCAGACTGTAGTGAGTTATACTCATTCCACATGCCCCACACACCAGCCTGTGAATGTGAGAACTTGTCTCTAAAAAAACAAAAAATAAATTGTTGTAGCCAACTTGTTTTCCACAACAAAGTAGCACCTTCAAATATAATTGATAATTTATTATTTATTTCTGAGCACTTCTGTGAGGTGGATAAATAACACATTCCAGTTAATTTTCAAGATTAACAATAGGCTAGAGATCACTTGTACATTATTATATATTTCACTATAACCTGAGACCCATAGTGGCTCAATCAAGAAATATTTAACTAGTCAACTATGGACACAGCTTCTAAAACTTCCTATAATTTGTATTCAATAAAAAGTGGGCTGGGCGCGGTGGCTCACGCATGTAATCCCAGCACTTTGGGAGGCTGAGGTGGGCAGATCACGAGGTCAGGAGATCGAGACCATCCTGGCTAACATGGTGAAACCCCGTCTCTACTAAAAATACAAAAAATTAGCCGGTTGGGTGGCAGGCGCCTGTAGTCCCAGCTACTCAGGTGGCAGGAGAATGGCGTGAACCTGGGAGGCGGAGCTTGCAGTGAGCGGAGATCGGACGACTGCACTCCAGCCTGGGCGACACAGCGAGACTCCATCTCAAAAAAAAAAAAAAAAAAAAAGGAGGGGAGGGCAACAGATATCACACCATTGCACTCCAGCCCAGGAAACAGAGTGTAACCCTGTGTGGAAAAAAAAAAAAAAAAGTGGGCTGCAAACCCCATGTAGAGTGATCATATAATTGTCTGGGTGCAGTGGTGCACACCTGTAATCCCAGCACTTTGGGAGGCTGAGGCAGGTGGATCACCTGCAGTCAGGAGTTTGAGACCAGCCTGGCCAACATGGCAAAACCCCATCTCTACTAAAAATACAAAAATTAGCCAGGTATGGTGGCACATGCCTGTAATCCCAGCTACTCAGGAGGCTGAGGTAGGAGAATTGCTTGAACCCAGGAGGCAGAGGTTGCAGTGAGCCAAGATTGTTCTACTGCACTCTAGCCTGGGTGACAGAGTCAGACTGTGTCACAAAAAAAAAAAAAAAAAAAGGACAGTGCTCCAGCTCTGCTAAGGGACAGACTGCTTCCTCAAGTGGGTCCCTGGCCCTGGTGCCTCCTGACTGGGAGACACCTCCCAACAGGGGTCGACAGACATTTCATAAAGAAGAGCTCCGTCTGGCCTCAGGCCAGTGCCCCTCTAGGAAGAAACTACTTCCAGAGGAAGGAGCAGTCAGCAATCTTTGCTGTTCTGCAGCCTCCACTGGTGATACCCACGTGAATAGGGTCTGGAATAGACCTCCAGCAAACTGTAGCTAGCAGACCTGCAGAACAGGCGCCTGACTATTAGAAGAAAAACTAACAGTCAGAAAGCACAACACCAACATCAACAAAAAAGACCCTCACAAAAAAACCCCATCCAAAGGTCATCAGCCTCAAAAATCAAAGGTAGATAAATCCACGAAGATGAGGAAAAACCAGCCCCAAAACACTGAAAATTCCAAAAACCAGAATGCCTCTTCTCCAAATGATTGCAACTCCTCTCCTCTCTAGCAAGGGCACAAAACTGGACCGAGAATGAGATTGACAAATTGACAGAAGTAGGCTTCAGAAGGTGGGTAATAACAAACTCCTCTGAGCTAAAGGAGCGTGTTCTAACCCAATGCAAGGAAGCTAAGAACCTTGATGAAAGGTTATAGGAACTGCTAACTAGAATAACCAGTTTAGAGAAGAACATAAATGACCTGATGGAGCTGAAAAACACAGCATGAGAACTTCATAAAGCATACACAAATATCAATAGCCAAATCGATCAAGCGGAAGAAAGGATATCAGAGATTGAAGATCACCTCACTGAAATAAGGTGTGAAGACAAGATTAGAGAAAAAAGAATGAAAAAGAACGAACAAAGCCTCCAAGCAATATGGGACTATGTGAAAAAACCAAACCTACGATTGACTAGGGTACCTGAAACTGACGGGGAGAATGGAGCCAAGTTGAAAAACACACTTCAGGATATTATCCAGGAGAACTTCCCCAACCTAACAAGACAGGCCAACATTCGAATTCAGGAAATACAGAAACACCACTAAGATACTCCTGAAGAAGAGCAACCCCAAGACACATAATAGTCAGATTCTCCAAGGTTGATATGAAGGAAAAAATGTTAAGGGCAGCCAGAGAGGAAGGTCAGGTTACCTACAAAGGGAAGCCCATCAGACTAACAGCAGATCTGTCTGCAGAAACCCTACACGCCAGAAGAGAGTGGGGGCCAATATTTAACATTCTTAAAGAAAAGAATTTTCAGGCTGGGCGTGGTGGCTCATGTCTGTAATCCCAGCACTTTGGGAGGTTGAGGCGGGTGGATTATGAGGTCATGAGTTTGAGACCAGCCTGGCCAAGATGGTGAAACCCCTTCTCCACTAAAGATACAAAAAAATGGCCATACTGCCCAAAGTAATTTAAAGATTCAATGTTATTCCCATCAAGCTACCATTGACTTTCTTTGTAGAGTTAGAAAAATCTACTTTAAATTTCATATGGGACCAAAAAAGAACCTGTATAGCCAAGACAATTCTAAGCAAAAAGAACAAAGCTGGAGGCATCACGTATCTGACTTCAAACTATACTACAAGGCTACAGTAACCAAAACAGAATGGTACTGATACCAAAACAGATATATAGAACAATGGAGCGAAACAGAGACCTTAGAAATAACACCACACATCTGCAACCATCTGATCTTTGGCAAACCTGACAAAAATAAGCAATGGGGGAAAGGAGTCCGTATTTAAGAAATGATGCTGGGAAAACTGGCTAGCCATTTGCAGAAAACAGAAACTGGACCTCTTCCTTACACCTTATACAAAAATTAACTCAAGATGGATTAAAGACTTAAATGTAAAACCCAAAACCATAAAAACCCTAGAAGAAAACCTAGGCAACCCCATTCAGGACATAGGCATGGGCAAAGGCTTCATGACTAAAACATCAAAAGCAATTGCAAGAAAAGCCAAAATTGACAAAGGGGATCTAATTAAACTAAAGAGCTTCTGCACAACAAAGAAACTATCATCAGAGTGAACAGGCAACCTAAGAATGGGAGAAAAGTTTTGCAATCTACCTATCTGACAAAGGTCCAATATCCAGACTCTACAAGGAACTTAAACAAATTTACAAGGAAAAAAACAAACAACCTTATCAAAAAGTGGGCGAAGTATATGAACAGACACTTCTCAAAAGAAGACATTTATGCAGCCAACAAACGTGAAAAAAAGCTCATCATCACTGGTCATTAGATAAATGCAAATCAAAACCACAATGAGATACCATCTCATGCCAGTTAGAATGGTGATTATTAAAAAGTCAGGAAACAACAGATGCTGGCAAGGCTGTGGAGAAATAGGAAAGCTTTTACACTGTTGATGGGAGTGTAAATTAGTTCAACCATTGTGGGAGACAATGTGGCGATTCCTCAAGGATCTAGAACCAGAAATACCATTTGACCCAGCAGCCCTATTACTGGGTATATACCCAAAGGATTATGAATCGTTCTACTATAAAGACGCATGCACACATATGTTTATTGCAGCACTATTTACAATAGCAAAGACTTGGAACCAACTCAAATGCCCATCAATGATAGGCTGGATAAAGATAATGTGGCACATGTACACCATAGAATATTATACAGCCATAAAAAACAATGAGCTCATGTCCTTTGCAGGGACATAGATGAAACTGGAAACCATCATTCTCAGCAAACACAGGAACAGAAAACCAAACACCGCATGTTCTCACTCATAAGTGGGAGTTGAACAATGAGAACACGTGGTCACAGGAAGGGGAACATCACACATAGGTCGGGGGTAGGGGGCAAGGGGAGGGAGAGCATTAAGACAAATACCTAATGCATGCGGGGCTTAACACCTAGAGGATGGCTTGATAGGTGCGGCAAACCACGATGGCACATGTATACTTATGTAACAAACCTGTACATTCTGCACTTGTATCCCAGAACTAAGAGTAAAATAAAGAAAAAAAAAAGAGTGATCATATAATTTCTCAATCAAACATTTAAAAAGCAGGCATAACACATAACAGGGTCTTTCCCAAACAAAACAGGACTTATGGTTACCTCATATGTAAAATGCCATTTTTTTTTTCTTTTTAGAGATAGGGTCTTGTTCTGTCACCCAGACTGGAGTGCAGTGGCACAATCAGAGCTTACTGCAACCTCCACCTCTTGGGCTCAAGTGATCCCCCGACCTGAGTCTCCTGAGTAAATGGGACTACAGGTGTGCACCACCACGCCTGGATAATTTTTCTTGCTTTTGTAGAGACAGGGTCTTGCCATGTTGTGTGGGCTGATCTCTAACTCCCAGGCTTAAGCAATCCCCCTGCCTCAGCTTCCCAAAGTACTGGGATTACAAGCTTGAGCCACTGTATCTGGCCAAGGATGTATTTTTAAGTGAAAAAAGATGCAAAGTTCAAAACTTTTTAAGATGGTACGTTCTGTGTAAAAATGAGGAGAATTTTGCTTACATCTGCATAAGGAACTGCAGAAGCACACTCCAGAGAAACAAGGTAGAGTGCGAAATAGTGGGAAATCTTATGTGTTTTTTTTTTTCTTTTTTGAGACAGAGTCACCCTCTGTCACCCAGGCAGGAGTGCAGTCGCACGATCTTGGCTCACTGCAACGTCTTCTTCCGGGGTTCAAGCGATTCTCCTGCCTCAGCCTCCTGAGTAACTGGGACTACAGGTGCCTGCCACCATGCTGGGCTAATTTTTTGTATTTTAGTAGACACAGGGTCTCACCATGTTGGCCGGGCTGGTCTCAAACTCCTGAGCTCAAGCGATCTGAACATCTTGGCCTCCCAAAGTGCTGGGATTATAGGCCTGGGTGGAAATTTATGTATTCTATTTTTACTTTTTAAGATGGAGTCTTGCTCTGTTGCCCAGGCTGGAGTGCAGTGGCATGATCTCGGCTCACTGCAACCTCCGCCTCCCAGGTTCAAGCAATTCTTGGGTCTCAGCCTCCCCAGTAGCTAGGATTACAGGCATGCACCACCACACCCAGCTAATTTTTGTATTTTTAGTAGAGACGGGGTTTTACCATGTTGGCCAGGCTGGTCTCGAACTCCTGACCTCAAGTGATCCACCCTCCTCGGCCTGCCACAGTGCTGGGATTACAGGCATGAGCCACCGTGCCTGGCCTTATGTATTTTAGATTGTGAATGTATTATACTGGATGAAAAAAATTACTAGAGAAACTCTGCAAATACAAGATTGAGGGGGACGTCAAGGAATGACTGCTTAAAAAATAGCTGAGCATCGTGGTACACACCTGTAATTCCAGCTACTTGGGAGGCTGAGGCAGGAGGATCGCTTGAGCCAATGAGTTTGACGCTGCAGTGAGCTATGATAGTGCCTCTGCACTCCAGCCTGGTTGACAGAGCGGGACCTCATTTCTTAAAAAAAAAAAAAAAATAGGCCAGGCGCGGTGGCTCAAGCCTGTAATCCCAGCACTCTGGGAGGCCGAGGCGGGCAGATCACGAGGTCAGGAGATCGAGACCATCCTGCTAACATGGTAAAACCCCATCTCTACTAAAAATACAAAAAATTAGCCAGGCTTGGTGGCGGGCACCTGTAGTCCCAGGTATTCTGGAGGCTGAGGGAGGAGAATGGCATGAACCCGGGAGGCAGATCTTGCAGTGAGCCTAGATCATGCCACTGCACTCCAGCCTGGGCGACAGAGCGAGCAAGACTCCGTCTCAAAAAAATAAATAAATAAATAAATAAATAATAAATAAATAAATAAATAAAAATAAGCAACAAAAAAATGAGTACCAGGATTCCAGTTGGGATGATAAAAAAATTTCTGGAACTAGATAGTGATGGTTGGACAACATTGTATTTAAAGCCACTGAGCTGTACACTTTAAAATGGTAATCTGTATTTTATGTACATTTTGCCACAATAATAATAATAAAAATAATAACTAAAAATAAGTGCACAAAGGGCCGGGAACGGTGGTTCATACCTGTAATTCCAGCACTTTTAGAGGCCAAGCCAGGCAGATCACCTGAGGCCAGGAGCTCAATACCAGGCTGGCCAACATGGTGAAACACCGTCTCTGCTAAAAATACAAAAAATTAGCCAGGCCTGGTGGTGCATGCTTGTGATCCCAGCTACGTGGGAGGCTGAGGCATGAGAATCACTTGAGCTTGGGAGGCAGAGGTTGCAGCGAGCAGAGATCACGCCATTGACTCCAGCTTGGGCGACAGAGGGACACGCTGCCTCAAAAAACGATAAAAAATAATAATAAAAATAAGAGCACCAAACATACATACACATACACAAATATAGATTTGTTATCTTCAGACAGAAAGAATCCATCCTAGCCTAATCTATTATTTTGTAAATATCTCACTAATAGATTAAGGTGTGTCCACAAATCTCTTAAGCGAGCAGACAGGTTAAATTAGCTAGTATAGATAAAACTTAGTATTAGAAACATTCACAAGGGCTGGGCATGGTGGCTGACGCCTATAATCCCAGCACTTTGGGAGGCTGAGGCAAGCAAATGGCTTAAGCCCGGTAGGTCTGAGGCTGCAGTGAGCCACTGCACTCTAGCCTGGGCAATAAATGGAGAGCCTGCTTTATCCGCCACTCCCCAACCCCCAAAAAAGGAAAAAAAAAAAAAAAATCCACAGGTATATGACAAATGCAAACAGAAGTTTCAAGGTTTATAAAGAACCTTAAAAAAAAGAAAAGACTACGAAAGAGTCAGAATTTACCAGTTCTATTTGTACAGAAGAGGAAAGAAGTCATCGAAATGGAAATAGATCATGGCTGGGTCTGGTAGCTCACACCTGTAATCTCAGTACTTTGGGAGGCTAAGGCAGGTGGATGACTTGAGGCCAGGAGTTTGAGACCATGTTGGCCAACATGGCGAAATCTTGTCTCTACTAAAAATTAAAAAAACAAAAATAGATCCTGGTAGAAAAAGATAAAATAGTAGGCTATATTTATGTGACAGGACAGTTTTTTGTGATGTTAATTTATTAATTGTAGCAGTGTGTTTTGCTCACTACAGTATTTCTCAGCCCCCACACAACCCCGCTCACCCCACTCTACACAGGTCCTTTGTGTCTAGGTCTTTTGTAATTCCCTTCCTCGGAATTTTGCAAGAGGGAAAGCCAATAGCCGCTTAAAGCCAAATGCTCTTCCGGTCTTTTGTAAAAGTGTTAAAACCAGTGGAGAAAGGGAGGGAAGAAAGAGAGAGCTATCTGCCTGGGAGAGGAATGAAGTGGGAGTGGGGAAGACAAGGAAGGGTCCTGGAGTCTCATGAACTTTATTACTATTTTGGGGACCCAGGGAGGGGTAAAGACTTTAGAGTGGATGCTGGTGTTTAGGACCTCACGGTGTTCTGCTTGGGCAAAAATGCCCACACCCCATGGAATAGAGTACTATTGCATGGTAGGGGACCACATGGCCTCAGGCCGGGATTTTTGGGCATTACAGCCTAGAAATGTGAGCTCTTCTGGTATCCCAGGTACCACATAGGCTGCCCTCAACAGTGATTATTACATTCCTATCACTTTAGTTGAATGGGAGCCCAAATTTGGGAATAAAAGTAATATTTTCTTATTTTACATATGTGCTAATATTCATACTCAATATATTAGCTTCCTATAAATATCTTTTTGGAAATTTGATTGTAGTAGGCAGAATAATGGCCTCCCAAAGATGTTCCTAGAATCTGTAGATATGCTGCTTTACATGGTGTTATAAATAAAGTTTCGGTGCCACGAAAGAAATAGCACTCGAATATAAAATTTTATTTTTAATTCTTAGCAAGGC
This sequence comes from Pan paniscus, assembly GCF_029289425.2. Classification (NCBI taxonomy): domain Eukaryota; kingdom Metazoa; phylum Chordata; class Mammalia; order Primates; family Hominidae; genus Pan; species Pan paniscus. Next base: position 64,788,486 of record NC_073261.2, on the reverse strand, counting down.
AATGTACTTCTATAGAAGGGTGCGCCCTTACAGATGGAGCAATGGTGAGTGCACACTTGGACAAGGGAGGGGAAGGGGTTCTTATCCCTGACGCATGTGGCCCCTGCTGCTGCGTCATTCCCCTATTCGCCAGGGTTAGACCGCACAGGCTAAACTAATTCCGATTGGCTGATTTAAAGAGAGTGACGGGTTGAGTGGTTTGGTGGGGAAAATGGTTATGGCAGAGCAGGAAATTGGAATGAGTCAGGGTGGAGAATGAGTCAGGGTGGAGAATGAGTCAGGGCGGAGCAGGTAATCAGAATGAGTCAGGGTGGAGCAGGTAATCGAAAAAGGTTGCTTCACAAGGAAGTTAAGTTTAAAAGTAGAAGGCAAAGAATTGAACATACTGACATATTAATTCTTTGAAGAGAAATTTAGAACTCATATCTAACAATGGTAAAGAGACTTTACAGATGGCATTAAGAACCTTCATGGTCTTAATGGGGAGATATAGTTCAAAGGGTACAAAGCTACAGTTATGTGGGATGATAAATCTAGAGATCTAATATACAGCATGAAGACTGTAATAAATAATATTGTATACTGGAAGGCTGGCAAGCAATAGATTTTAGGTGACCTTACCACAAAAAAAAAGGTAAGTATGTGAGATGACGAATATGTTCATCAGCTTGACTATTGTTATCATTTTATTATGTATATGTATATTGAAACATCATGTTGTACATCATAAATACATACAACAAAAATAAATATTAACGGCCGGGTGTGGTGGCTCATCCCAGCACTTTGGGAGGCTGAGTGGGCAGGATCACTTGAGCTCAGGAAGTTCAAGACCAGTCTGGGCAACATAGCGAAATCTTGTCTCTACTAAACATTTTTAAAATTAGCTGAGTGTGTTGATGTGTGCCTGTAGTCCCAGCTATTCTGAAGGTTGAGGAGGAAGGAATGCTTGAGAGCCCAGGAAATCGAGGTTGCAGTGAACTATGATGATGCCATTACACTCCAGCCTAGACAACAGAGCCAGACTCTGCCTTTCCGCCCCCTCCCCCTCCCCTGCCAAATGTATACACAGACAAAAACAGGCTAGGTACGGTAGCTTATGCCCATAATCCCAGCGCTTTGGGAGGCAGAGGTGAGTGGATCATCTGACGTCAGGAGTTCAAGACCAGCCTGGCCAACATGGTGAAACCCCGACTCTACTAAAAATACAAAAAAGTTAGCTGGGTGCGGTGATGCGCACCTGTGATCCCACCTACTCGGGAGGCTGAGGCATGAGAATCGCTTGAACCCAGGAGGTGGAGGTTGCAGTGGGCTGAGATCGTGCCATTGCATGCCAGTCTGGGTAACAAAGTGAGACTCCGTCTCAAGAAACAAAAACAAAGCAAAATAATAAGTAAGAGCAGTGGCTTAAGCCTGTAGTTCCAGCTACTTGGGAGGTTGAAGCAGGAGGATCCCTTGAGGCCAGGAGTTTGAGACTGGCCTGGGCAACATAATGAGACTCAGTCTCTAAAAAAAAAAAAGATTAAAATTAATAAATAAAGGCAAGTGTGTGTGTGTGTATTCATATATATATGATTCATATATGTGTGGATTCATATATATGTATATCTATATATATATATACACACATATATATATGAATTCAAGATGGGTAAGGGATTATCCTATATCATTCCAATAAGAATAATTTAATAACAAGGGTTTTGTTTGTTTGTTTGTTTTAAGACAGGGTCTTGTTCTGTCGCCCAGGCTGGAGTTCAGTGGCATGATCTTGGCTCACTGAAACCTCTGCCTCCCGGGTTCAAGCAATTCTACCTCAGCCTCCCAAGTAGCTGGGACTACAGGCGTGTGCCACCACACCCAGCTAATTTTTGTATTTTTAGTAGAGACGGGGTTTCACCATGTTGGCCAGGATGGTCTTGAACTCCTGAACTCAAGTAATCCACCCGCCTCGGCCTCCCAAAATGCTGGGATTGCAGGTGTGAGCCACCGTGCCTGGCCATAACAAGGGTTTTTAAAAGCAGATGAATTAAGGAAAAGTGGAGATCGGACAGATGTGATGTATAATAAGAAGGACTCAAGGCTGGCTTTGAAGATAGGGGAAGAGGCCATGAGCTAGGGAGTGTGAGGGCCTGAGAAGCTGGGAAATGAAAGAAGCTGAGAGCCTCCAGAAAGGAACACAACCCTACCAACATCTTGATTTTAGTCCAGTGAGAATAAAATCAGACTTCTAACCTACATGGCTGTAAAAGAGTAAATTTACCCAGGCTTGCGAGGTCTGAGGAAAACAAGAAGAAAAAAAAAGTAAATTTGTTCGTTGTTAGCCACTAAGGTTATAGTAATTTGTTACAGCAGCAATAGATCATGAGCACATGGTTATGGAGCCAATTCCTTTCTATCTTCTTGTCTCTGCTCACTAGCAACGTCTTTATCCGTAATTTGGTTTTCATTAGAAGGATAGTAGCGTATATAAATGGCCACTCCCACTGCAAAATAAGAACACATTCTGGTTTGTAAATCATCCTTGGGAGGTTTTGGTTAACATGATTCAGTCCCTTAAGTCTGAGCATGGTGTTATTTCTGGAAATTTTAAGATGCCACTCAGGTAATGGGAATGTACCAAACTGAATTTCTGACCCTACCTGGTGGTACATTGACCCATCTTGTGAAGATCAGCTAGCTGGTTCGTTCCACCTTCAGCGATGACATTTTCTACTTGCGAATACCAAATGCCAGATGAACACATGTAAAGGATGTTAACAATACAAGCCAGAAAAATAATAAGGGCCAAAAAAAGGTGCAGAGTAAAAGCTATTCAGAAAAATTTGAAGGAGAGCTCTCAAAGTCTTCTGATAGGGAGGACCTGAGAAGATTGCAAGGGAAGGAGGACTTAAATTAGGCATTTATACGAGTAAAACACCAGAGGCAAATGCAGTTAAGGCAGAAGAGATTAATAAAAGATTGAAAGGGCAGATTGAAATTATCTTCTGTGGGAATGTGATGGTTGAGGAATTTGGATTGGGCAACCAGGAGCTAACAAAGGTTTTAGGGAAGGATCACGATGAAAAGTTTGGGGAGATATTCACCTAGATCTGTGGGTTCTGTGAACTAGGCTAGCACTTAAATACAATCTGAATTCAAACATGAAATGCAAAAAGACAACAGGGATTATCTGGGAGAATGAAGGACATGCTTTTGGTCTTTATTGCTCAAACCATGTCATGGCTAGATGTTCCTCTCAATTTGTGTTGAATAGATAGGATTTCTGTCACATTAGAGTATGAAGAGCATGAGAGTAAACAGTGCCCTCTGAAAAGGAAAATCTTTTAGCTTGAGCAAATTTATTTTTATTATTTATTTATTTTTTGAGACAGAGTCTCACTTTGCCACCCAGGCTGGAGTGTGATGGCATGATCTCAGCTCACTACAACCGCCGCCTCCCAGGTTCAAGCCATTCCCCTGCCTCAGCCTCCCGAGTAGCTGGGACTACTGAAGTGCACTACCATGTCTGGCTAATTTTTGTATTTTTAGTAGAGACAGGATTTTGCCATGTTGGCCAGGCTGGTCTCGAACTCCTGACCTCAGGTGATCCACCCACCTTGGCCTCCCAAAATGCTGGGATTACAGATGTGAGCTGCCACACCCAGAATTTTTTTTTTTAATTTAAAGGTTAAGGATGCACCGTGACATAGTCTCAGGAGGTCCTGATGACCTGTGCTGAGCCAATTTTAAAAGGAGCTCAAATTCTGAGGCCTGCAGGTTTACTTATTCCAGTGCTTCAGAGGCTAAAGTCCCTCTGGATTCTTAGCTGCATAAAAATATTTATTTTGAAATTGAGCAAATTTGTAGAAAAATCTTGTGCCGAGTACTAGTCTCTAAATTATTTATGACTCCAGATTTTCTGCCAGTCTTGACTGTGGTCTGACCATAGATTTTATTTTATTTACTCGTTATTTATTTATTTATTTTTTGGAGACAGAGTTTCGCTCTTGTTGCCCAGGTTGGAGTGCAATGGTGCAATCTCGGCTCACTGCAACCTCTACCTCCCAGGTTTAAGTGATTCTCCTGCCTCAGCCTCCCGAGTAGCTGGGATTATAGGCATGTGCCACCACACCTAGCTAATTTTTTTTTTTTTTTTTTTTGAGACAGAGTCTCGCTCTGTCGCCCAGGCTGGAGTGCTGTGGCATGATCTCAGCTCACTGCAAGCTCCATCTCCCGGGTTCACGCCATTCTCCTGCCTTAGCCTCCCAAGTAGCTGGGACTACAGGCACCCGCCACCGTGCCCAGCTAATTTTTTTTTTGTATTTTTAGTAGAGACGGGGTTTCATCGTGTTAGCCAGGATGGCCTCGATCTCCTGACCTCGTGATTTGCCTGCCTCAGCCTCTCAAAGTGCTGGGTACAGGCGTGAGCCACCGCATCTGGCCAATTTTTTTTTTTTTTTTTTTGAGACAGACTCTCACTCTTTAACCAGGCTGGAGTGCAGTGGCACGATCTTGGCTTACTGCAACCTCCGCCTCCCGGGTTCAAGTGATTCTCCTGCCTCAGCCTCCCGAGTATCTGGGACTACAGGGCACACCACCACACCCAGCTAATTTTTGTATTTTTAGTAGAGACGGGGTTTTGGGCAGGATGGTCTCGAACTCTTGACCTCCTGATCCGCCTCGGCCTCCCAAAGTGCTGGGATTACAGGCGTGAGCCACTGCACCTGGTCAGCTAATTTTTGTATTATTAGTAGAGACAGGATTTCACCATGTTGGCCAGGCTGGTCTCAAACTCCTGACCTCAGGTGATCCACCACCTCTGCCTCCCAACGTGTTGGGATTACAGGCATAAGCCACCGTGCCCGACCAAAATTTCTATGTATTAAGATAATACATGTACTTAAAAAAAATAGATATGTACTTAAAAAAATAGATACACGTACAGTTAGTATTAAGTGCACTATTATTGCAAATGTACATATATCATTTTGACAAACATTGCCAAATTGCCCTCCATGGTGACTGTACCTATTTCTCTGTTTACTAACATCATATGAGAGACGGCCCCTCATGTAGATAGTGCCTCATGAGGCACCACAGTTTGCTTACTTATCCCTTATTGTAGGCCATTTTGTTTGTTGGTTCATTCATTCATTCATTCATGGTAAAACTACCCAGGCTTTGTGCTCATTCTCAGCATGTGGACATAAGTTATAGCTCTTGCTGTCAAGGAATATATAGTCTAGGAGAGACAGATGTGGAAAACAAGTATAGTACAGTTATATATAATCAAGATGAACCTCAGTGTTCCAGGAATATCTACCATGCCCCAGTTCTTCCTGAGAGATTACACATTCCCCACCTCACTGACAATGGCAGTGAGCCCGGGACTAGGTTCCTTTCCCAGGGGGCTGTGAGCATCAGGGCTATGGGGAGGAGCACTGGCACTGTTAGGCAGAGGCTGCATTTGACACTTCTGGAGGGTAACCAAGGGTGATGGGTGCCAAATCTCCTACGACCAGGGGTCTCCTATTGCACTGACACTGTTGCAACTCAGTTTCAGCTGGAATTTGGCTGACTAGTGAATAGGCGCTGAGTTCTGAGATGGAGGTTCTAGTAATCCCCTAGGCCAGCCTCCAGTCAGCTGTGAAGGTGGTGGGGAGAAAAGGAGGCCAGATCATGCCAGGCCCAAACAGGGCTGTCAAGGGCAACAGGAGATATGGTATGGCAGGCATGATAGATACCTTCTGGGTATCTGAGTGATGAATAGATGGAGGTGGGAATGAAGGTGGATTTTGGTATTTTCTTAGAATGAAAGACAGCTGAGAATCTGCACATATAGGGTTGCCTAAAATACAAGACACTTGGTTATATTTTAATTCTAGGTAAACAACAAATTTTTTTTAGGCTGGGTGCAGTGGCTCATGCCTGTAATCCCAGCAACTTTGGGAGGCTAAGGTGGGTAAATCACCTGAGGAAAGGAGTTTGAGACCAGCCTGGCCAACACAGTGAAACTCTGTCTCTACTAAACATACAAAAATTAGCTGGGCATGGTGGCAAGCACCTGCAACCACAGCTACTGGGGAGGCTGAGGCAGGAGAATCACTTGAACCTGGGAGGTGGAGGTAGCAGTGAGCTGAGATTGAGCCATTGCACTCCAGCCTGGGTGACAGGAGCGAAATTTCATCTTGGAAAAAAAAAAAGAAGAAAATATTATGTATTTAATGGCATTGTATGGTACCCATTGTTTTTTCATTTTACAATATATCCTGAATATTTTCTGGGTTACTCACCAGTCTACTCATATCTTAATGGCTACATGTTACATTGATGCACTGAAATAAAAAAAATCTCCCTTATAGAATAGTTGTTTCTTCTTCGTGGAGTTTTAAGATACAAATTAATCACACAATACTTAGAGGTGATCTATATTTACTAAAATCCCATTTAAAAAATTTCAAAAGCAGTATTTTGAAAAATAGGATAAAATAATCTTATTGCCCTAACACAATTCTCTGGCAATGTAGCTCTCTCTCTCTCTCTCTCTGTGTGTGTGTGTGTGTGTGTATTTAGGTTAGCTCTAGTTGCTAATGCAGTTGAATTATGTTACCTGGATACCTCTTGGAGAACCTGAGGTCATTTTGGCCTAATGCATTAATATTTAACAAGCCTGTGATTGATGGATTGATGCTAGCAAAATTAATTCAATCCACCTAGGTTTCTATCTGTTGGTAAAACAACAAGGCCATCCAGGGGTTAGAAAGCAAAGACTTCTGGGAGGAAACGATTGAAAGTGGTTGTGACCTCTAGAATCTGGAATTGGGTACCGGCTCCTCCATTGACCTTCTTTCACCTTTGTTCTCAGAAAAATGTCTCTTGATTGGCTGCTGATGGGTCGGGTTGCCTCCATCCCTTATCTTTAACTAAAGTCTTGAACTCTCAGTAAATTAATAGACTGGCGGAGAAAACCCCTTTTTAGTTAAGAAGTACTGTAGTGTGAAAACTCTGGTCTTAGATATGGTGTTTAGCATGCATTGCAGATAATTAGTGTATCAGATATATGGATTGACTGAATATTCTGCCGAATTGACTAAATTGGTCTGTGTCATTCCCCAGTGACGTGGGGCCACTGTTCCTCTCTCACCTCTTTGCCTTTGGGTTCTGTTAAAGGAGGGTATTCTGGCATCATTCCCCATGCCACAGATGGGTGGGTTTGCAATCCATGGATCTCTTTTTGACATAAAAAACATCAGCTCTGGTGCTTGCTTTGGCAGCACATATACTAAAATTGGAACGATACAAAGAAGATTAGCATGGCCCCTGCACAAGGATGACATGCAAATTCATGAAGCATTCCATATTTTTCCAATTAAAAACAACCGGCTGGGCGCGGTGGCTCATGCCTATAATCCTAACACTTTTGAAGGCCAAGATGGGCAGATCACTTGAGGCCAGGAGTTCAAGACTAGCCTGGCCAACATGGTGAAACCCCATCTCTACTAAAAATACAAAAAAAAAAAAAAAAAATTAGCCAGGCATGGTGGTGGGTGCCTGTAATCCCAGCTACTTGGGAGGCTGAAGCAGGAGGATCACACCACTGCACTCCAGCCTGGGCAACAGAAGGAGACTCCATCTAAAAAAAAAAAATTAAAACAAACAAACCATATTAACTCTGGGATGTGGGCCACACCTTAATTGACATCAGCCACATGATTTTGTTCCCAGAAAGATGGTTCAGAACAGAGATATTGGCCAGGCATGGTGGCATATGCCTGTAATCCTATCACTTTGTGGGGCCACAGCAGGTAGATGACTTGAGCCCAGGAGTTCAAGAACAGCCAGGCAACATGGCAAAACCCCGTCTCTAATAAAAATACAAAAAATTAGCCGGGTGTAGTGGTGTGTGCCTGTATTCCCAAATACTTGGGAGGCTGAAGTGGGAGGATCACTTGATCTTGAGGAGGCGGAGGTTGCAGTGAGCTGAGATCATGCCACTGCACTCCAGCCTGGGTGACAGAGTGAGACCTTGTCTCAGAAAAAAAAAAAAAAAAAAAGAAGTCTTGGAAAAGCTAACATGAGAAAGTGTTAATGGGAGGACATGTGTAAACATAGTCAATCAATAATCCTTCCACAATATTTGATATGTCTAATCCTTACTAAAATATCACGAACCAATTGTAAATCTACATTTTAAGAAAGATTTGGAGAGCTCAGAGAAGCCAGAATGATTGAACAGGTGCTATATTGGTATATGAGAGAAGGTTAAAGGTCGGGGTTATTCCACTGGTAAAAGGGAAGGCTGGGAGCCGGGGGGGGGGGGTGGCGGGGGGGCGGGTGGTGGTCACAAATGACTTCAAGCATTTGGAAGGTTAAAATAAGGCCCCTAACCGCTTTTTGTTTGTTTTTTAGAGACAGGGTTTCACTGTGTTGCCCAGGCTGGAATGCAGTGGCTATTCACAGGCATGGTCATAGAGCATAGCCCCCAAATTCCTGGGCCCAAGCAATCCTTCTGCCTTAGCCTTCCAAAGTTTTTGCTGGGATTAAAGGTGTGAGCCACTGGGCCCAGCCTAATGTTATGAATTTCTTGGGTTTCTTTTCAGAGATAGCCTATCAATATACAAGCAAATATATATTTTTTTCTTTCCCTCTCCTCTTATCCCCTACCTCCCACCTGTTTTTTACACAGTTGCTTGCCTTTCACACTTTCCAATGTATCATGGCAATTTTCCCTGTCAGTATAAATATCTTCCTTTTAAAGGACTGACTAGTATTCCATTGTACAGTGGAGCATAATTTATTTCACGGGCCTCCTTCTGATGGACATGTGAGTCTAATCTTTTGTTAATACAAAAAAGATTGCTATTAATATTCTTGAAGACACATCATTTTCCACATATTTATATATGAATAGGATAAATATCTAGTTACAATGTTGAGTCAAAGGGTATGTCTATATGTCATTTAAAAAATGATTTGTTTTACATTGTGGTAAAAAAACACATATCATAAAATTTACTATCTTAACTTTTTTTACACGTACAGTTAGTATTAAGTGCACTATTATTGCAAATGTACATATATCATTTTGACAAACATTGCCAAATTGCCCTCCATGGTGACTGTACCTATTTATCTGTTTACTAACATCATATGAGAGACGGCCCCTCATGTAGATAGTATTGAAAAGTAGAGCACCTGTGATAACTAGGAGGTGATATAGCAGAGAAGAAGAGACACAGCTTCTGGAATCTAATCCTAGATCTGATGATGACCAGCTGTGTGTACTCCTGGGTATTACTTTAATTCTCTCAGGTTTAGTTTTTACCTAACCTCATAGAGTTGTCAAGTTCTTGACTATTCACAATAGTCAAGAAAGAAATGGAAGCAAACCAAAATGTCCATCTGTGGATGAATGGATAAACAAAATGTGGTATATACATGCAATGGAATGTTATTTAGCCTGAAAAAATAGAAGCAGCCTGGGCGAGGTGGCTCATACCTATAATCCTAGCACTTTGTGGGGCAGAGATGGGAGGAATGCTTGAGGCAAGAGTTCAAGACCAACCTGGCCCACATGATGAGATGCTGTCTCTATTGAAAAAAAGAAAATTAGGCTGGGCGCGGTGGTTCATGCCTGTAATCCTAGCACTTTGGGAGGCTGAGGCAGGCAGATCACTTGAGGTCAGGAGTTTGAGACCAGCCTGGCCAACATGGTGAAACCCCTGTCTCTACTAAAAATACAAAAATTAGCCAGGCGTGGTGGTGCACACCTGTAACTCCAGCTACTTGGGAGGCTGAGGCAGGAGAATCGCTTGAACCAGGGAGGCAGAAGTTGCAGTGAGCCAAGATTGCACCACTGCGCTCTAACCTGGGTGACAGAGCCAGATTCTGTCTCAAAAAAAAAAAAAAAAAAAAAAAAAGGCAGATCCTAAACGTGTCCTTATGTGGGGATTTTAAAAAAATAAAATTCAGCCTAACATAGGGAGATCCCCATCTCTAAACAAAGAAACAAACAAAAAAAAAATTAGCCAGGCGTGGTGGTGCGTGCCTGTACTCCTAGGCTAAGGCAGGATTGCTTGAGCCCAGAAGTTCAAGGCTTCAATGAGCTATGATTGCCCCATTGCACTTCAGCCTGGATGACAGAGCAAGACCCTATCTCTAAACAAACATAAAATAAAAAATAAAAAGAATATGTATTTGCTGATAAGCACAGGCATAAAGAAACTCTGGAAAGTTACATAAGAATAAGTAATAAAGACTAGTTATTGGTGATGAGTTATTGGTGATTGAAGACATGGATGAGAGATAACTTTTTAGTTTATTCTAAAAATAATGAACCTGGGAGGCGGAGGTTGCAGTGAGCCGAGATCACGCCACTGCACTCCAGCCTGGGTGACAGAGCAAGACTCCATCTAAAAAAAAAAAAAAAAAAAAAAGAAAGAAAGAAATTTAGATTTGGCCAGGCATGGTAGCTCACACCTGTAATCCTAGCACTTTGGGAGGCCGAGGTGGGCAGATCACTTGAGACCAGGAATTCGAGAACAGCCTTGCCAACAGGGCGAAACCTCATCGTCTTTTTTTTTTTTTTTGAGATGGAGTTTCACTGTAGCCTCAAGCAATTCTCCCACTTCAGCCTCCCAAGTAGCTGGGATTACAGGGGCATGCCACCATGCCCAGCTAATTTTTGCATTTTTAATAGAGATAGGGTTTCGCCATGTTGTCCAGGCTGGTCTTGAACTCCTGACCTCAAGTGATCCGCCTGCTTTGGCCTTCCAAAGTGCTGGGATTAAAGGATGAGCCACCAAGCCTGGCCTTTCAATTTTGAAAGAATTTCAGACTTAGATCAATGTTGCAAGAATAGTATAAAGAATTCCCAGCCAGGTGTGGTGGCTCACACCTGTAACCCCAGAACTTTGGGAGGTTGAGGTGGGAGGATCGCTTGAACCCAGGAGTTTGAGACCAGCCTGGACAACATAGGGAGTCCTTATCTCTATAAAATATAAAAAGTTTGCTGAGCATAGTGGCGTGGACCTGTGGTCCCAGCTACCTGAGAGGCTAAGGTGGGAGGGTAACTTGAGCCTGGGAGGTTGAGCCTGCAATGAGCCATGATTGTGCCACTGTGCTCCAGTCTGGGTGACAGAGTGAGACCCTGTCTCAGAAAAAGAAAAAAATTCTCTTCACCCAGATTCTCCAAAAGTTAATATTTACCACATTTGCTGTATTGTTTTTTCTCTCTTCATATATGTATATATAATTCTTTTTTGAACAATTTGACACATATAATAAATGATGCCCCTTTACCCCTAACCACTTCAGTATATAGTGCCTAAAAAGCAAGGTTGTTCTCTTACACAATCACAGTAGTATTTTAAAAAACAAAATTTAACATTTATACAATAATATTATTTTCTTAAAATTTCATCAAGGACTTTTTTTTTTTTTTTTTTTGAGACAGAGTTTTGTTCTTGTTTCCCATGCTGGAGTGTAATGGAGTGGTCTCAGCTCACTGCAACCTCCACCTCCCAGGTTCAAGTGATTCTCCTGTCTCAACCTCCCACGTAGCTGAGACTACAGGCACCCACCACCACGCCTGGATTATTTTTGTATTTTTAGTAGAGATGGGGTTTCACCACTTTGGGCAGGCTGGTCTCGAACTCCTGACCTCAGGTGATCTGCCCACCTTGGCCTCCCAAAGTGCTGGGATTACAGGTGTGAGCCACTGGGCCCAGCCAAGGATCTTAATATAGTCATTTATGGCCAAAGAAAAATAACATTTTTGGGTTGGATGCAGTGGCTCACACCTATAATCCCAGGACTTTGGGAGGCCTAGGCGGGCAGATGGCTGGAGTCGAAGAGTTGAAGACCAGCCTGGCCAATATGGCGAGATCCCCGTCTCTACAAAAAATACAAAAATCAGCTGAGTGTGGCAGCACACACTTGTATTCTCAGCTACTTGGGAGGCTGACGTGGGAGGATCACTTGAGCCCAGGAAGAGGAGGTTGCAGTGACCTGAGAGAGCACCACTGCACTCCAGCCCGGGTGACAGAATGAGACTCTTGTCTCAAAAAAAAAATACTTAAAAAAACCACAAAACATCTTTTGGGAGTAAAAGTGTTTATCCTCACTGCTTCACTTAACTAGCCTTAAAAAAGAAATAAAATAAAATAAGATGTTTTGTTTGATCACATAGATTTACAGTTACCCAAAGGAAAGATTTTATTTACAAATTAAAAATAAAAACAGAGGCTGAAGTGGGCAAATCACTAGAGGTCAGGAGTTTGAGACCGGCCTGGCCAACGTGGTGAAACCCCATCTTTACTAAAAAATACAAAAATTAGCTGGATGTGGTGGTGCACACCTGTAAACCCAGCTACTTGGGAGGCTGATGCTCGAGAATTGCTTGGGCCTGGGAGGTGAAGCTAGCAGTGAGCCAAGATCACGCTACTGCACTCCAGCCTGGGCGTCAGAGCGAGCCTCTGTTTCAAAAACAAACAAACAAACAAAACAAAACAAAATAAAAACAATATACACATTCAAATATGCAACATATTAAATTCATACTGGAGACTACTAACATATTGACTTGTGCGCTTGTCATATGTACCACAAGTATAAATGCTTTCCATTGAAACTTATAAAATAAATAATGCTTTTATCTGTTTTTGTTATTGGTGTGTGCTGTTCATTTTCCATATCTGTTTTTATCATTTTCTATGTATATTTCTATATCCATATATGCATATACATGGACATATGCATCTAATTACATATATTAATTATGTACATATATTTTCCACTCAGACCCATTCCTCACCCTTCTCCTGTTCTCTATTTCATATTTCACGTGTTTCACTCATTTCCCAGGCTCCCTTGCTAGCTGGCTTCTAGGGAGATTTGCCCAATGGGATGCACTGGTGGAAGAGAAAGGGTAAGAGAAAGGAAGAAGGCAAGATGTTTCTATCTCTGCCTCAGATGGCTTCTCTTTCATGGCTCTGGCCCAACAACCGTCTTCTGGTAGGCATGGCCAGCTTCTGAACCCTGGCAGTTCAATCTCTTCTCATTGCTCCTCCAGCTCTAGGAATAATTCAGCATCTTGCTATAGCTAATCTCTAGATTTCCTTTCTTTTTTTTTTTTGAGATGGAGTTTCACTCTTGTTGCCCAGGCTGGTGTGCAGAGGCGCAGTCTCGGCTCACTGCAACCTCCGCCTCCCGGATTCAAGCAATTCTCCTGCCTCAGCCTCCTGAGTAGCTGGGATTACGGGCACGTGCCACCACAGCAGACTAATTTTGTATTTTTAGTAAAGATGGGGTTTCTCCATGTTGGTCAGGCTGGTCTCGAACTCCTGACCTCAAGTGATCTGCTTGCCTTGGCCTCCCAAAGTGCTGGGATTACAGGCGTGAGCCCACTGCTCCTGGCCCTCCTTTTTTTTTTTTTTTTAAATTAATTTTCTTTTCCTTTTTTTCTTTTTCTATTTTTTGACACAGAATCTGTCTGTGTTGCCCAGGCTAGAGTGCAGTGGTGCAGTCTCTGTGTACTGCAACCTCTGCCTCCTGGGTTCAAGTGATTCTCATGCCTCAGCCTCCCGAGTAGCTGGGACTACAGGTGTGTGCCACCACTCCCAGCTAATTTTTGTATTTTTAGTAGAGATGGGGTTTTGCCATGTTGACCAGGCTGGTCTTAAACTCCTGACCTCAAGTTGTCTACCCTCCTTGGCCTTCCAAAAAGTTCTGGATTACTGGCATGAGCCACCACACCTGGCCAAAAAAATTTCTTTTTATACACAGATGGGGTCTCACTGTGTTGCCCAGGCTGGTTTCAAGATCCTGGGCTCAGGCAATTTTCCCACGCCGGCCTCCCAAAGTGTTGGGATTACAGCCATGAGCCACTGTGCCTGGCCCTAATCTCTGGATTTCCTCATCCTTCTCTATTTGGCTTCCCAGGACTTCCATTGTCTATGTAACCAATTCCTAGTATTAAATTCCATCCATTTGAAATACCAGGTTTTTGTTTTCTTGAGTCAACTGTGGCCAAAAATAGAGGTAAGATTTTCTTTGAAAATGTTCTTGCTCGGCTGGGCACAGTGGCTCATGCCTGTAATCCCAGCACTTTGGGAGGCTAAGGCGGGCGGATCACGAGGTCAGGAGTTTGAGACCAGCCTGGCCAATATGGTGAAATCCCGTCTCTACTAAAGAATCGAAAGTTAGCTGGGCATGGTGGCATGCGCCTGTAGTCCCAGCTACTCGGGAGGCTGAGGCAGAAGAATCACTTGAACCCAGGAGGTAGAGGTTGCAGTGAGCTGAGATTATGCCGCTGCACTCCAGCCTGGGCGACAGAGGGAGATTCCGTCTCAAAAAAAAAAAAAGAAAGAAAGAAAATGTCCTTGCTCAAATAACTTCAGAAACAACTACCATGGACAATTGCCTCAATCCTTCACTTTTACTTTGTGTGTACATTCATTTATTCTTTCTTGCATGCTGTATATTGGGCTCCTACCAGGTAGCAAGTGTTAGGTGCTAAGGATACAAAGCGGAACATTGCAGTAACAACAGTGATCAACATTTACTGAGTGCTTACTGTTTATGTTTTAAGTACTTTTACGTTATCATCTTGTATTAGTTATCGATTTCCGAGTAACAAATTACCCTAAAATGTAATGGTTTAATGACAAGCATTTATTACCTCAGCTTCTATGTGTAAGGAATTCTGGAGTGCTTTAGCAGGTTGGTTCTGGTTCAGGGTCTCTCAGGAGGTTGCCGTCAGGATGTCGGCAGCGATTGCTGGCATCTGAATGCCTGGCTGGGACTGGAGGGTCCCCCCCGACCTTTTTTTTTTTTTTTGAGATGGAGTTTTGCTCTTGTTGCCCAGGCTGGAGTGCAATGGGGTGATCTTGGCTCACCGAAACCTCTGCCTCCCGGGTTCAAGCGGTTCTCCTGCCTCAGCCTCCTGAGTAGCTGGGATTACAGGTATGCGCCACCACGCCTGGCTAATTTTGTATTTTTAGTAGAGACGGGGTTTCTTCATGTTGGTCAGGTCTGGAACTCCCGACCTCAGATGATCTGCATGCCTTGGCCTCCCAAACGGCTGGGATTACAGGTGTAAGCCACTGCACCCAGCCTGGAAGGTCCACTTCTAAGAGGCACCCCCTCAAAGGGCTATTGGCAGGAGGCCTCAGCTCCTCACCACATGGGCCTCTCCATAGGCTGATTGACTGTCTTCACAGAAAGGCAGCTGACTTCCCCACAGCAAGTATTCCAAAGCCACAGTGACTTTTCTATCCTAATCTCAAAGACATTATCACTTCTGTAATATTCTATTTATTAGTCACTAAGTCCACAAATTCAGGTCCATATTTTGGGGGGAAAAGCACTGAAGAATTTGCAGACATATTTTAGAATAATCACATCTCATATAATTCTTACAACCACCCTAATTTTGCAACAATCTCTATTTTGCAGTTGAGGAAACGGAGAAACAGATGGTTACAAATTTTTTTATGACCTTTTATTTTTTATTTTAAGTTCTGGGATACATGTGCAGAACATGCAGGCTTGTTACATAGGTATACATGTGCCATGCTGGTTTGCTGCATCTATCAACCTGTCATCTAGGTTTTAAACCCTGCATGCATTAGGTATGTGTCCTAATGCTCTCCCTCCCCTTTCCCCACATCCCCCCGACAGGCCCTGGTGTGTGATGTTCCCCTCCCTATAATGGTTACAAAATTTATCCAATATCTCATAGCTAGCAAGTGATGAAATTGAGATTCCAAATGCAGACTGACCCTAGAAGTTGTGTTTTTAACCACAGTGCTATGCACTGGTACTCAGATGCCTGGCAGTTGTGAAGCTTCTACTCCAGTGGGGAGAATTACATTAGTAAGCAACCTTACACACACACACACACACACATACACACACACACACAAACATACAAATTACAAACTTTTTTTTTTAGAGATGGAGTCTCACTACGTTGCCCAGATTGGTCTCAAACTCCTGGGTTCAAGCGATCCTCCTGCCTTGGCCTCCTAAAGTGCTGGGATTACAGGCGTGATCCACCATGCCCTGCCACAAACTCTTTTTATTTTTATTTTTTATTGAGACGAAGTCTTGTTCTCTTGCTCAGGCTGGAGTGCAGTGGCATGATCTTGGCTCACTGCAACCTTCACCTCCTGGGTTCAAGCGATTCTCCTGTCTCAGTCTCCCAAGTAGTTGGGACTACAGGCACGCGCCACCACACCCAGCTAATTTTTATATTTTTAGTAGAGACGAGGTTCCAACATGTTGACCAGGCTGGCCTCGAACTCCTGACCTCAAGTGATCGCTCACCTCAGCCTTCCAAAGTGTTGGGATTACAGGCATGAGCCACCGTGCCAGGCCAAACTCTTTAAATTCTATGAAGGAAAAGTAAAGGCAACTATGGGAGTGCATGGTTAGGAAACCAGATCTAATCTGTGGAAACAAGTTGCTATATTTTGACCCTATGGTTTACTCCATGGCTCCAAGTGCAGCTCTTTAAGGGGCTAGCAAGACCAGTAGTTTCCAATCTTGACTGTGCATTAGAATCATCTGGAAAACAGCTTTAAAAAAAATACCAGTGCCCAGGACATACCTCAGAGCAATTAAATAGCATCTTTTTTTTTTTTTTTTTTTTTTTTTTTTAAACAGCGTCTGGCTCTGTCACCCAGGTTGGAGTGCAGTGGCACCATCCTAGCCTACTGCCTGGCACCATCCTAGCCTGGCACCATCCTAGCCTTGAACTCCTGGGCTCAAGCAATCCTCCCACCTTAGTCTCCCGAGTAGCTAAGACTACAGGTGCATGCCACCACACTTGGCTAATTTTCATATTTTTTGCAGAGAGGGCCCCATTATGTTGCCCAGGCTGGTCTTGAACTCCTGGGCTCAAGTGATCCTCCCACTTCAACCTCCCAAAGTGCTGGGATTACAGGCATAAGCCATTGTGCCCAGCCATTTAAAGTAATTTTAAATGTCATGATTTGTGGAAGTTGTTTTTATTTGACAAGGGAAGGGTAGTGGTATTCCATTGTGGGAAATATTTTGTTTTTTGGTAGGGATCGGGTCTCGCTCTGTTGCCTAGGCTGGTCTCTATCTCCTGGCCTCAAGCAGTTCTTTCAGCTTGGCCTCCCAAAGTGCTGGGATTACAGGTGTGAACCACTGCATCTGGTATAGAAGCCAATTTTTTTTTTTTTTTTTTCGATACGGAGTCTCGCTCTGTTGCCCAAGCTGGAGTGCAGTGGCGCGATCTCGGCTCACTGCAAGCTCCGCCTCCCGGGTTCCCGCCATTCTCCTGCCTCAGCCTCCCGAGTAGCCGGGACTACAGACACCTGCCACCTCGCCCGGCTAATTTTTTGTATTTTTAGTAGAGGCGGGGTTTCACTGTGTTAGCCAGGATGGTTTCGATCTCCTGACCTCGTGATCTGCCCGCGTCGGCCTCCCAAAGTGTTGGGATTACAGGCGTGAGCCACGGCGCCCAGCCCCAGAAGCCAGTTTTTAATGAATGAGCTGACTCTAAACCCTCCTCGAAGCTAGAGGACCTCTTTCTTTTCTTTCTTTCTTTTTTTTTTAAACTGGCTTCTCCCATTCCAGCTATCAGGAAGTAAAAACAACATCCCACTAGCAAATCAGTTACCAGGGCCCTAACTCCTGGGGCAGGGCTGCATGGCTTAAATGAAGCTGAAGATAAAAATTCTCTTTTCATGTCTGACATTGAATCTTTCTGATTTTTCTTCTCTCTGCAACCCATATAGGGTCTATGGAACCATTCTACTCCCAGGGCTCTGCAGGGTTATTCCACTTCCACAAGGAAAGCAAAGGACCATCTTGGAACTGATCTTCTCACCCCTGTCAGGCTGCTTGCTTGTTACTCAGACTGTGATTTCCTAGATAGCTGGAACCAAGTATGACTTATTTTTGAATATCCAAATCTTTTTTTTTTTTTTTTGAGATGGAGTCTCACTCTGTTGCCCAGGCTGGAAGGCAGTGGTGCAATCTCTGCTCACTGCCACCTCTGTTTCCCGTGTTCAGGCAATTCCGCCTCAGCCTCCTGAGTAGCTGGGACTACAGGCATACGCCACCATGCCCAGCTAATTTTTGTATTTTTAGTAGAGACAAGGTTTCGCCATGTTGACCAGGCTGGTCTCGAACTCCTGACCTCAGGTGATCCACCCACTTGGCCTCCCAAAGTGCTGGGATTACAGGCGTGAGCCACCGTGCCCGGCCCGAATATCCAAAACTTAACACAAGGCCTTACACATGTCAGGTGCTCAAAAATATTTATTGCATTGAATTGATGCATTTATTGCATTTTCAAAGTTTGAAGGCAGTGATTCATTCAGCTGGTGTAACACAGAATCAAAGATGTCAACGGAAGGATATAACATTTGTTCAAAAAAAAAAAACTGTTCAGTACCTTTTAGCCAACTATGTTACAATGGATGGGAATTAATGCAAATCTGTGACCATTGCCTGAAAAAAAAAACACTCAAAACCTACATCTTGCTGATGGCACAAGAAAAGCAACTACTTTTCATGAACTGTCACAGTCTTCTAACTGCTCTCCAGCTTCCAGTCTTATCCTCCAACCCTACATCCATCTACTCTCTTGGCCAAAGTAAGCTATGATTCTTTAAAAATATAAACCTGATTAAGTCTCAGGTAAAAAAGAGAAATAAAAATATAAACCTGGGCTAGGCATAGTGGTTCACGCCTGTAATCGCAGCATTTTGGGGGGCCGAAGCGGGTGGGCTGCTTGAGTTCAGCAGTTTGAGACCAGCCTGGGCAATATAGTGAAACCTTGTCTCTACAAAAAATACAAAAATTAGCCAGGTGTTGTGGCTCACAGCTGTAGTCCCAGCTACTTGGGAGGCTGAGGTGGGAGGATCACCTGAGCCTAGGAGGCGGAGGTTGCAGTGAGCCAAGATTGGGCTGTGCACTCCAACCTGGGTGACAAAGAAAGATCCTGTCTCAAAAAAAAAAAAAAAAAGAAGAAGAAGAAAAATACAAACCTGATTATATCACTCCCTTCGCAAAAATCTTCATAGCTGGGAAGCCCATAAGGCCTGTGTGATCTGTCCTTTGCCACCTCTCCAGCTCCATTCTGTCCTAGGGCTTCTGCAATTGCTGTTCCCTCTACTTGTATCTCCTACTCCAGGCTATTTGCATGGCTGCCTCCTTTATAGCTTCTAGGTCTCTGCTTAAATGTTGCTCCTCAGAAAGGCCTTCCCATAATACTGTTCTGTGTTTTCTTAGATTGTGTTTTTATCTATTTGGCATCCATTAATCACAGGGCCAAACAAAGTGGTTTACATCTCCTCTGTAATCCGCTTTCACAGACAGACACACACACACACACACACACACACACACACAAATTACATAACAAACCCTCCACCCAGGCCAGGTGTGGGGGCTCACACCTGTGATACTAACACTTTGGGAGGCTGAGGCAGGAGGAATAACTTGAGATCATTTAAAACCAGGGGTTCAAGACCAGCCTGGACAACACAGCAAGACCCTCTTTCTAACAAACAAACAAACCCTTCAACCAATCCAAATTCCCAACCACCTTCTTTCTCTAACTCTCGGACACCAGGCAAATATTTTCCACTCCCTAAACCAGCCCAGGGCCAGGTTCTAGACAACTAGAGACCACCCCTGTAGCTCAGAGCTCATTGACATTATTCAAACTAAACAATGCTAAGCTGTTTAGTCTTCCCTGCCTTGCCTTGCCTTGGAAAACATGATAAAGGCTCTCCCCTCCTTTCTGTTTCTCTCTCCCGACCAAACCTAGTGCTTCCCCATGTGGCTCTGCATGGTGGCATGTCCCCTTCTCTCAGGAACTGTTAGTAATAAATTCTTCTTTCAGTGGCATTAGCCTGTCTCCCATGTTGTCACCAGTCACCTTTATAAATTAAGACATGAGGGCCAAGTGCAGTGCCTCACACTTGTAGTCTCAGCACTTTGGGAAGCTGAAGGGAGGATCACTGAATTCAAGACCAGCCTGGGCAACATAGCAAGACCCCATCCACACACACACACACACACACACACACACACACACACGCACACACACACAAAATAAATAAAGATCTGGGTCGGGCATGGTGGCATGCATCTTGTAATCCCAGCTACTTGGGAGGTTGAGGCAAGAGGATTGCATGAGCCCAGGAGTTCAAGGCTGTAGTGTGCTATGATTGCTCCTGTGAATAGTGACTGCACTCTAGCCTGGACAACATACTGAGACCCTGTCTCTAAAAATTAATTAATTCAGGTCTAGGCACAAATCAAACACCCAGCCTACCGTGACCTCACTTAGTTGCTCATTACTTCTGCTTATTTTTCTCAAAGCATGTCTCTCAGTGTGACATTTCCGTATCTATTTATTTACTTGTTTATTATCTGTGTCCCTAAAATTTAATATAGGTGACAGGAAAGCAAGAACCTCCTTTTATCTATCTTGATCACTATTTTTTTTTTTAATTTGAGAGAGGGTCTTGCTTTGTTGCCCAGGCTGGAGTACAGTGGCGTGATAATGACACACTGCAGCCTCGACCTCACAGGCTCAAGCATATCTCAATCACTCTTGTATCCCCAGTATTTGGCTGACAACAGGCACTCAATATTTATTAAATGATTGAAAAGATACATAGAAAAAGTACAGTAAGGGAAGTGTTAGATACTACAGGCAGAACAGTGGTGACAGATTATAAAATAGAACATTTTTAAAAAAGACTTTACAATTACAAAATGGCTGTTATATAAATAACATTCCCCAAAAAGCTTGGACTATTATTTTTCCATATTCATGTCTTTTCATTTTTAAATAGTTCTATGGGGTGGAGGTGGGGGGGGGGCGGTAAACACAATGATATTTACTTTGGAAACACAGACATGAAAATTACTTTTATTGTACATGCTGAGAGTAGAAATATGACCCCTGTGCAATGCAAGATTTTCCCTAAAGCTGAAAATGGACAAGACATTGGCATTCCAATCTATTATAACTGGACCAGAACTTCAATCACCAGCTGAAAAAATAAACACAGGGTCAGCAGGCATTTGCCCTGCACCCGGAGTGCATTCCAAAGTGAAAACCATGTGCAAATGACCTAAAGATCTAATGCCTCCTGATTTCAAATTAATAGTTATGCAATAACATAGGGTAGAGGGGGCCATGGCAGTGTGTCCTTGAAATTGATGCCCATGTGAGAGAAGGCTCAGGAGATAGGGGAATCACATTTTGGCCAAAAGAAAACTATATAAAATTTCCTACTTCTTCATTTCCAATGATCAAACCATTAGGGCCACTAGAAGAGAGATGGTTTTGCTGTACGTGGGATGAAACAGCAGGTCCCAGGGTTTGCAACAGTTGCCTGGCTTTGACAAGAAGCATAACGGGGCAGGTGCTGTGGTTTGCGCCTGTAATCCCAGTGCTTTGGGAGCCCAAGACAGGCAGATCAGTTGAGTCCAGGCATTCAAGAGCAGCCTGGGCAACATGGTGAAACCCCATCTCTATAAAAATACAAAAATTAGCCAGGCATGGTGGTGTGTGCCTGTAATCCCAGTTACTTTGGGGGCTGAAGCATGAGAATTGCTTGAACCTGGGAGGTGGAGGTTGCAGTGAGCCTAGATTGCACCACTTCACTCCAGCTTGGGCGACAGAGCAAGACCTTGTCTCAAAAAATAAATAGATAAAATAAAATGAAGCATAACAGGATATGTGGAGGGCCAGTCTCAATGTCTCCTGGATTGTTATTCAAGGTGAAGCGAGAGTCGTCCTGATTAGGCCCTGCTGTGTAAGGAAGCCTGACATAAAGCAAACCTGGGAAGGACCAGAGACCTCTGTATTGACCTCTACAGTGCATACAAAAGACAGAAAGCCAGTTATGTACTCTGCTTGGTTTAGGGATTATACAGAGGTGTAAGCCATATCTTCATAATTTTCCCAACCCCACCTGTCTCAGATGATCTTGTTTTTTTCCTTCTTTATCTTAATTTTGATTTCTGATGGTAGAAAACCACAGAGATGGTTGTTACCTCAAGTATACAGTAGTAGCATACTTTTATCTGCCATATCACCTTTTTTTGGTTATTTCAATGTGTCATGATTCCTATTCTGGTTTCTATTGCTGTGTATGAAATGACTTCAAATTTAGTGGTGTAAAAAAATAACTCTCTTTTTATACTCAAACCCTGTGGTTTAGGAATTTGCGCAGGGCACAGTGGAGATATCTTGCCTCTGCTCCATGGTGTCGTGTCTGGGGCCTCAGCTGGAAAGACTCAAACGCTGTAGGTGACTTGACTGGCTGGGAGTTGTGATAGTCTGAAAGTTTCATGACTCATCTGCACACAGGCTGACCTCAGCTGGAACTGTTGACCAGAGCACCTACTTACAGCTTCTCCATGTGGCTTGAGGGCTTCTTACAACATGGTTCTTCCAGCTTCCACCTGCCACCTAGTCCCAAAGCTAATGCCACATGTTTTAGGCTTTTCTTACAGCAACGTCCCATTTCCAGGTAATAACATTATGATTGGTGCATCACAAACCACCTCAAAGTTAGTAGTATAAAGCAATACCCATTCTATTTAACTTATATGAATAGAGTACAACAGGGAGGGTTTGTCACTGCTCCACAGTGTTTGAGTCCTCAGAGGAGAAGACTCGAACACAAAGAATGAGTCATTTGGCTGGGGGATGAAGTCATCTGGAGACTTCTCCATTATGTATCCAGTGCCTGGACCAGAATGTCTCAGACAATAGGCTCAGCTGGGTCTGTAATTGGAGCACCCACATGTGGTTTGGGCTTCTCACAGAAAGGCTGCTGGTCTGAGATGGAGCCTCTTGAGAGCAAGCTTTCCAACAGAACGAGCTAGAAGCTTCCTGGCCTTTTCTGACCTATTGCCAGAAGTCATGCAGCATCTGGCCGGGCGCAGTGGCTCACATCTGTAATCCCAGCACTTTGGGAGGCCAAGGCAGGTGGATCACCTGAGGTCAGGAGTTCGAGACCAGCCTGGCCAACACGGTGAAACCCTGTCTCTACTAAAAATACAATACAAAAGTTAGCCAGGTGTGGTGGTGCACGCCTGTAGTCCTGGCTATTTGGGAGGCTGAAGCAGGAGAATTGCTTGAACTCTGGGGGCGGAGGTTGCAGTGAGCTGAGATCTCGCCACTGCACTCCAGCCTGGGCTACAGAGCAAGATTTCATCTCTCACACACAAAAACACACACACACAAAGGCACGCAGCATCATTCACCACTTTCTGCTTTAAACTTAATCCATATCTTGAGGGCTGTAGAATTACCCAACTAATATAAATTTGGTATGCAAATCTACACTAGGAATGCTTTGCAGTTACAACTTTTGGGACAGTTCCCCCTACTGCTCAGCTCAGCAACTTTCCTTACTGTCCACGGTGGGCAGGGGTGGGGATGGGTTTACTTTGGGTCCAGTCTTTTTTTTTTTGTTTTCTTTGAGTTGGAGTCTCACTCTTGTTACCCAGGCTGGAGAGGGAATGCAATGGTGTGATCTTGGGTCGCTGCAACCTCCATCTCCTGGGTTCAAGTGATTCTCCTGCCTCAGTCTCCCAAGTAGCTGGGATTACAGGTGCCTGCCACCATGCCCAGCTAATTTTTGTATTTTTAGTAGAGATGGGGATTTCACCATGTTGGCCAGGCATGCCAGGATGGTCTTGAACTCCTCACCTCAGGTGCTCCACCCGCCTCAGCTTCCCAAAGTGCTGGGATTACAGGCATGAGCTGCCGCTCCCGGCCATGGTCCAGTCTTTATGAGGGCAGCATCTCCTATTAGTCTCCCATATTGGATGGGTCCTGAATTTGTCTTCCATGAAAACTGAAGTTCAAGTTTGCCAAGTTTGGAAAGTAGCTTCAATACTCCACTTAGGGTTCATGCCTTCTCTTAGATTTTAGCATGATGCTTTCCTTACTATATTGCAAACTGCTTTTTAAAAAAGATGCTTTTGATATTTAAAACAGTAATTAGTTGTTGTTTTCAACAAGAGGGTCAGCGTAGCTTGCTGTATTACTGGAAATAGAAGTCCTTATCTCAATAAATTGTACCTTCAATCACTTGGTTGTTCGCTTCAGGAACATCGGAGTCCGTTTTTTGTTTTGTTTTGTTTTTGTTTTTGTTTTTTTGAGACAGGGGTCTCACTCTGTTGCCCAGGCTGGAGTGCAGTGGTGTGATTATAGCTCACTGCAGCCTTGATCTCCTGGGCTGAAGCGATCCTTCCATTTCACTTTCCCAAGTAGCTGGAACTACAGGTATGTGCCACCATGCCCAGATAATTTTGCTTATTTTTTTAGAGATGAGGTCTCATTATGTTGCTCAGGCAGCAGAGTCTTTTTTTTTTTTTTTTAAAACAGCTTTTTGAAGTATAATTCAGGCCCGGCATGGTGACCAACATTTTGGGCAGCCCAGGCAGGAGGACTGCTTGAGCTCAGGAGCTGAAGACCAGCCTGGGCAATATGGTGAAAATTGATCTTTACAAAAAAAAAATTACAAAAATTAGCCAGGTGTAGTGGCATGTGTCTGTAGTCCTAGCTACTTAGAAGGATGAGGACTGATTGAGTCCAGGTGGTCGAGGCTACAGCGAGCTGTGATCGTGCCACTACACTCCAACCTGGGCAACAGAATGAGACCTTGGTTCGAAACAAAAACAAAAACAAAAACAAAATATACGCCAGGCACAGTGGCTTACGCCTGTAATATCAGCATTTGGGAGGCCAAGGTGGGCGGATCACTTGAGGTCAGGAATTCAAGACCTGTCTGGCCAACATGGTGAAACCCCCTCTCTACGAAAAAATATAAAAATTGGCCGAGTGTGGTGGTGCATGCCTATAATCCCAGCTACTCCGGAGGCTGAGGTGGGAGAATTGCTTGAACCTGGGAGGCAGAGGTTGCAGTGAGCCGAGATGGTGCCATAGCACACCAGCCTGTGCAACAGAGTGAGACGCCATCTCTCTCTCTCTCTCTCTCACACACACACACCAATAAATAAATAAATAAATAAAACCTCCCAAAATAAATTAACATACCATACAGTTCAGCCATTTAAAGTATGCAGTTTGGCGGGGCACGGTGGCTCATGCTTGTAATCCCAGCACTTTGGGAGGCCTAGGCAGGTGGATCACTTGAGGTCAGGAGTTTGAGACCAGCCTGGCCAACATGGTAAGACCCCGTCTCTACTAAAAATACAAAAATTAGCTGGGCGTGGTGGCAGCAGGCACCTGTAATCCCAGCTACTTGGGAGGCTGAGGCAGGAGAATCACTTGAACCCTGAAGGTAGAGGTTTCAGTGAGCTGAGATCATGCCATTGCACTCCAGCCCGGGCGACAAGGGTAAAACTCCATCTAAAAAAAAAAATTAGCTGGGCGTAGTGGTATGCACCTATAATCCCAGTTACTCGGGAGGCTGAGGCAGGAGAATACCTTAAAGCCGGGAGGTGGAGGTTGCAAGATCTTACCACTGCATTCTGGCCTGGGCGACAGAGCGAGACTCTGTCTCAAAAAGTAATAAAATAAAATAAAATAAAATAAAATAAAATAATAAAGTATGCGATTTGGCTGGGTGCAGTGGCTCATTCCTGTAATTCTAGCACTTTGACAGCCCTGGAGTTTGAGACCAGATTGGGCGAGATGGTGAAACTTTGTCTCTATTAAAAATAAAAAAAATTAGCCAGACATGGTGGCATGTGCCTGTAGTCCCAGCCACTCAGGAAGCTGAAGTGGGAAGATCCCTTGAGCCTGGGAGATTGAGGCTGAAGTGAGCTTAGATTGCACCACTGCTCTCCAGCCTGGATGACAGAGCAGGACCCTGTCCTAAATAAATAAATAAATAAATAAATAAATAAATGGAATAAAAAATAAAGTACACAATTCAATAGCTTTTAGAATATTTACAGAGTTATGCACCCATTGCCACCATCAATTTTATAACATTTTATTATCCCAAAGAGAAACCCTTATCCACTATCCACCAATCTACTGATCATTCCCTCAGCCCAGGCAACCATTAATCTACTTTCTGTCGCGATAGATTTGCCTATTCTGAACATTTCATATGAAGGGAATCACACACTATGTAGTCCTTTGTGATGGCTTCACTTAGCATCAGGTTTTCAAGGTTCATCCATGTTGAGTCTAGATACCTCCATTTCTCTCATCAAGTTATTATGCTCCAGCCTTACTGAAGCAGCCATGCTCTTTTTCTCACATCAGCATCCTTGGAAATGTTCTCCCCACAGGCACTGTTGATTGGCTCAGCCAATATTCATTGCAACCTTCTTCTAGTATGTCCTGCTCTATGGCCAAAACTGGAACACTAACCAGACATTTCCCAGAGCTCCTTTCAGCTAGATGAAAAATAGAACATAAGTTCTGCCAAGCAGATGCTCCCATTTGAGATTTGAATTCACAATTGAATAAAATTGGGTAGAGGAGTCATCTGCATCATCGGCATGAATTGTAGAAGAGGAGGCAATGTGCTCCTGGTCAGCAGCTTCCTGTGGGGCAGCTATGATGTTCACCCACAGAAGAAGCTGTGGGATTCTGGGGTTGAGGATTGTTCCTAGAAGCTCCACCTCGAACCTGCTTCTCCAGCTCATCAAACGTTAATTTTGTACACCTGCTAATATCTGATCATAAGTGCATTTTATTGTCCTTGGGAGAGACTTTAAGAGCCTCTGTGGTTTGTTCTCTTCCCTAACTCCAAGGAAATGAAATTCTTATCATTCAAGATCGGTGACTGGGCCAAGCATGGTGGCGCACGCCTATAATCCCAGCACTATGGGAGGTCAAGGTGGGTGGATCACTTGAGGTCAGGAGTTCGAGACCAGCCTGGCCAACATGGTGAAACCCTGTCTCTACTGAAAATACAAAAATTAGTCAGGCGTGGTGGTGCATACCTGTAATCCCAGCTACTTGGGAGGCAGAGGCACTAGAATTGCTTGAACCTGTGAGGTGGAGGTTGCAGTGAGCTGAGATCACGTCACTGCAGTCCAGCCTGGGTGAAAGAGTGAGACTCTGTCTCAAAAAAAAAAAAAAAAAAAAAAAAAAAAATCGGTGACTGGCTAGTTGTTCTGTTTTAAAAGCTCTCCAGGGACTGAAATCTTGAAATCTTGAAATCCCCTGTCCTAAGTTACAAGGTCTCCCTCACAGTCAAGTAGCTTTTCTTCATATCAAAGCAAACACTTTAGAGCAGTGCTGTTCAATAGAAATAGGATCCAGGCCACATAGGGAATTCCAGATTTTCCAGTAGCCATATTTAAAAAGTAGAAAGGAAATTAGTGAAATTAATTTTAATGATATATTTTATTTAACCCAATATGCCCCAAATTTTATTGTGTCAACAAGTAATCAATATAAAAAGCAGGCTGGGCCGGGCGCAGTGGCTCACACCTGTAATCCTAGCACTTTGGGAGGCCGAGATGAGCGGATCACGAGGTCAGGAGATCGAGACCATCCTGGCTAACACGGTGAAACCCTGTCTCTACTAAAAATACAAAAAATTAGCTGGGCGTGGTGGCGGGCGCCTATAGTCCCAGCTACTCGGGAGGCTGAGGCAGGAGAATGGCATGTACCTGGGAGGCAGAGCTTGCAGTGAGCCGAGATTGTGCCACTGCACTCCAGCCTGGGCGACAGAGCCAGACTCTGCCTCAAAAAAAAAAAAAAAAAAAAAAAAAAAAAAAAAAGTAGGATGGGTGTGGCAGCTCACCGTAATCCTAGCACTTTGGGAGTCTGAGCAGGGAGGATCGCTTGAAGCCAGGAGTTCAAGATCAGTCTGGCGAAACAGCAAGACCCCATCTCTGCAAAACTAAAAAATAAATTAGCCAGGTGTGGTGGTGCACCTCTGTGGCCCCAGCTACTCCAGGGGCTAAGGTGGGAGGATTACTTGAGTTGAGGAGGTCGAGGCTACAGTAAGCTGTGATTGTATCACTGCAGCCCAGCCTGGGCCATAGAGCAAGACTCCATCTCTAAGAAAAAATTAAAAACAAAAAAGTAAAAAGTTATTAACACGAACTTTTTGAAATCCAGTGTGTATTTTATACTTGCAGTTCATCTCAGCTTGGACCAGCCACATTTCAAGTGCTTAACAGCCACATGTGGCACGTAGCCACCTATATTAGACAGAGTAGCTTTAGAGCCATTTAATACCCCTCCCCTTGGTTTCCCTTGGAAACCAACAGAATAGATCCCTTATGATAAACTTTCAGATAAAAGACAAGGATCGAGTCACTCTCTCATCCTGAACCACCCTTGCTCTTGCTCACTACACCACACAGGGTCTTCTTTCAGTTCCTTAACTGTGTCCAGCTCTTTGCTGCCCCAGGGCATGGGCACCTGCTGTCCCCCACACCCAGAATGTTCTTCCCTTTTATTCTCCCCCAGTGAACTACAGCGTAGCCTTCAGTTTTGGCTGAGGAGTTGCTTCCTCAGAGCTCTTCCTGACCAGTGTCCCACTCACTACCCATCTGAATTTGATTTTTCTGTTATTCTTGCCCACCACAGCACATATTTCTTCTCCATAACTCTCTGCACAATTTGTATGAAGTAACTTTTCATGTGATTGCTTGATGTCTATCTCCCTACCAGACTGCAGGCTCCCTGGGGGCAGGAACCCTGTTTAATTGACTCATTGCAGTATCCCCAGCACCTGGCATGGTTCATGGCAGTAGCAAGCATTCCAGGACTTTTGCTGAATAAATAGAAGTGCAATATGACTTTTCTTTCTTTTATTTTCTTTCTTTTCTTTTTTTTTCTTTTTCTTTCTTTCTTTTTTTTTCTTTTTCTGAGACTGAGTCTTGCTCTCTTGCCCAGGCTGGAGTGTAGTGGCAAAATTTCAGCTCACTGCAACCTCTGCTTCCTGGATTCAAGCAATTCTCCTGCCTCAGCTTCCCAAGTAGCTGGGATTACAGGTGCACACCACCATGCCAGGCTAATTTTTCTATTTTTAGTAGAGATAGGGTTTCCTATGTTGGCCAGGCTGGTCTCGAACTCCTGACCTCAGGTGATCTGCCCGCCTCGGCCTCCGAAACTGCTGGGATTACAGGTGTAAGCCACCATGCACCTGGCTAATATGACTTTTTTTTTTTTTTTTTTTTTGAGACAGAGTCTCGCTCTCTCCCCCAGGCTGGAGTGCAGTGGCGCCATCTCAGCTCACTGCAAGCTCCGCCTCCTGGGTTCACACCATTCTCCTGCCTCAGCCTCCCGAGTAGCTGGGATTACAGGCGCCCACCACCACTCCCGGCTAATTTTTTGTACTTTTAGTAGAGACGGGGTTTCACTGTGTTAGCCAGGATGGTCTCGATCTCCTGACCTTGTCTGCCCGCCTTGTCTGACCTTGTCCGCCTGATCCGCCCGCCTCAGCTTCCCAAAGTGCTAGGATTACAGGCATGAGCCACCGTGCCCGGCCCAGTGTGACTTTTAAAGCTTGTGTCGGACATGGGACGTGGTTGGCCCTTCCTCTTCTGACCTCCTACCCCTCCACTGGCAGGAAGTTCAGCACATATTTGGAACTCCATGAAAACAGCTGGGACCAGGGCAAGGGCCTTCAGTCCTACTTCAGAATGCAGCAATTCCCTGTAAAAATCACAGGAAAAAGCTGAATTATGAGTTTGTTGTTGTTGCTTGGCTTCTTTTCTTTTTTTTTGAATTATGAATTTTAATATTGCTGATAACACTCACAGTAGGTTAAGGTGTGTCCATTGAATGAACACAAGGCTTTTTAATGTTAATAATAATAAAGATTCACTGGGCGCGGTGCCTCACACCTTTAATCCCAGCACTTTGGGAAGCTGAGGTGGGCGGATCACCTGAGGTCAGGAGTTTGAGACCTGCCTGGCCAACGTGGTGAAATCCTGTCTCTACTAAAATACAAAAAGTAGCCAGGTGTGGTGGCGCACACCTGTAATCCCCACTACTCGGGAGGCTGAGGCAGCAGAATCACTTGAACCAGGGAGGTGGAGGTTGCAGTCAGTTGACATTGTGCCACTCCACTCCAGCCTGGGAGACAGAGCAAGACTTCATCTCAAAAAAAAAAATTAAAAATAAAGACTCACAGAAAAGGGAAGGCTAGTTTTGTTTTTGTTTTGTGAGACTCTTGCCCAGTCTGAAGTGTAGTGGTGCAATCATGGCTCACTGCAGCCTTGATCTCCTGGGCTCAAGCAATCCTCCCATCTCAGCCTCCTGAGTAGCTGGGACTGCAGGTGCATGCCACCACACTCAGTTAATTTTTCTTTTTTTTTTTTTTGTAGAGATGAGATCTCACCATGTTTCCCAGGCTGGTCTCCAACACCTGGGCTCAAGCAATCTTTTTTTTTTTCGATGGAATTTCGCTCTTGTTGCCCAGGCTGGAGTACAATGGCGTGGACTCAGCTCACCACAGACTCCGCCTCCTGGGTTCAAGCAATTCTCCTGCCTCAGCCTCCCAAGTAGCTGGGATTACAGACATGTGCCACCACGCCCGACTAATTTTGTATTTTTAATAGAGACGGGGTTTCTCTGTGTTGGTCAGGCTGGTCGCGAACTCCCAACCTCAGGTGATCCACCCGCCTCGACCTCCCAGTGTGCTGGGATTACAGGCGTGAGCCACCGCGCCCGGCCACAAGCAATCTTCTTGCTTTGGCCTTTCAATGTGTTGGGATTACAGGCATGAGCCACCGTGCCCAGTGGCAAAGCTAGTTGAATGAAGAGGGCAAAGAAGCCAGCCTTCTGGTCGGGAGTTGTTGATGATCTGATATGAGGCCCCTCCTCACTTTCTCTCCACCCCCTGCCTCCCTTCCTGTGCCCAAACTTGTTATTTATTCAGGCCAACCATAGTAGCCTGCAATAGCACCCAGTTTCCTTTCTTCGCTCCTTCTTTCTTTTCTTCCATCCTTCTTTCCCTCCTTCCTTTTCTTTTTCTTTCTTGCTCTCTTTCCCCCACTTTTTCTTTTTTTTTCAACAGGGTCTTGCTCTGTCACCCAGGTTGGAGAAGAGTGACACTATCACAGTTCACTGCAGCCTGGACGTCCTGGGCTCAAGCTATCCTCCCACCCCAGCTTCATGAGTATCTGGGATTATAGGCACGTGCCACCACGCCCAGCCTGAACCCAGCTTTTAAAAGAGATGTCAAAATATACTAAACATATTTAATGGTCTCCCACAGTACTTTTTTTTTTTTTTTTTGAGACGGAGTCTTGCTTTGTTGCCCAGGCTGGAGTGCAGTGGCTCCATCTTGGCTCACTGCAACCTCCGCCTCCTGGGTTCAAGAAATTCTAGTGCCTCAGCCTCCTGAGTAGCTAGGATTACAAGTGCGTGCCACCTCGATGGCTAATTTTTGTATTTTTAGTAGAGATGGGTTTCACCATGTTGGCCAGGCTGGTCTTGAACTCCTGACCTCAAGTGATCCGCCCGCCTTGGCCGCCCAAAGTTCTCTTTGGCCACCGCGCCCAGTCTCTCACGGTACTTTTTGCTAGACAGTAATGATCTGTTCCTGGTGAGCACCCTGTCCTTTTAAGTCACAGCTGACTCACCAGGGCATGTTGTCAATCTTTAGGCTAACCAGTGACCTTTGCCCTGTGGCTGGTGCAATAGCTTCTGCCAGTCTGAAGTGGAGGCGGGGTGAGGAGTAGGGGAGAATGATGCAGATGTGTATTCATGGCATATTAATGGAAGAGCATCAGGAGGAAAGCCCACAGGGCCCTGCAGTTGAAAGCCCCTCAGCAGCTTTGAGCCCAACACCACCCCCTACTCCAGCCACAGGAAGCTCAGGGACAGCTCCTCTTGGATTAATTTGAGAGCCTCTTTATTATGCCTTACAATAAAACTTCTTTATGTTAGCTAACTGCAGTGAACCTCAATTCCTTACAACCAAAAGAGTCTAGAGTAAAATGGTCTATAAATTCTAAAACACCAAATATAATGGACACATTTTATGTTTCCAGCCTGCAACTTCCTTCTCTGACAACTGCCCCACTTGAAGGTATGAACACCACCAAAAACTACAGGCAAACAAAAAAAGCACTGTCAATATCCATTCATCTAACAAATACCTATTGAATGCCTACTATATCTATATACCAAAATTAGAGTAGTTTCAACTATATGTGTGAATCCAAATTTGTGGGGGTGGCTATAGCCTCCAATCATTATTTATAATTTTTTTTTTTTTTGAGGCAGAGTCTCCCTCTGTCTCCAGGCTGGAGTGCAGTGGCGCGATCTCCGCTCACTGCAACCTCTGCCTCCTGGGGTTAAGCGGTTCTCCTGCCTTAGCCTCCCAAGTAGCTGGGATTATAGGCGTGCACAACCATACCCAACTAATCTTTGTATTTTTAGTAGAGACAGGGTTTCACCATGTTGGCCAGGATGGTCTCAATCTCCTGACCTCGTGATCCACCCGCCTCAGCCTCCCAAAGTGCTGGGATTACAGGCGTGAGCCACCATGCCTGGCCTATAACCATGATTTTACAGAAAAATTTGTTTTACATCTCTCCGCCCAAATTGTCTTCCAATTAATATTTGGCCTAGCAGGTATGCAAGCTAAAGATTGCTTGCAGGGAACACAGGTAGCACAGTGTGTATCTCACTTGAGAAAAAGCTGCTGACTTTCATTATTGCTTCCTGAACAAAGTGGGGGAAGGGACCAAGAACATGAGAGGTGATGTTTTAAAATGCAGCTGTATGTAAGGCATCCACAGGAAAGTAAACAGTGCAGTACTAGTGGAGTGTGTTTACTGAAACAGGTGGCAGAGACACCTGGAAAGTCTCTGAAATGAGTCACTGGTAATTTATATTTTATTTCTTTGATATATATTTTTTGAGACAAGGTCTTGCTCTGTTGCCTAGGCTGGAGTGCAGTGGCAGGATCACGGCTCATTCACTGCATCCTCCACCTCCCAGGCTCAAGTGATCCTTCTGCTTCAGTCTCGGAAATAGCTGTGACTACAGGCGTGCACCACCACGCCTGGCTAACTCTTCTGTTTTTTTGTAGAGACAGGGTTTTCTCCATGTTGCCCAGGCTGGTCTTGAACACCTGGGCTCAAGAGATTCTCCCACCTGGGCCTCAAAAAGTTCTGGGATTACAGGTGTGAGCCATCATGTCCAGTCCAGGCATTGGTGATTCATAACATTGAATCAGTTATCTGATTTACACACTCTTTAAGTTAGGTAGGTTTTGTCAGACTTAAATATATTGAGTAATACTTGCACTCAAAAATTAAATTCATTCAAATAAAGATCATGGAAGAAAAAATAATTAGGTTTTCATCCAGTGGAAAAAAACTCTATACAAGAGTGATTCTTTACCTTTTTGAGTATGAGAATTCCAGATCTTTATGATTTCAAAAGTAATAATGTTCATTAAAAAAATTTAAACATTATAGAAAAGCATTCATTCAGTAACTATTTATTTAGCACCTACTACCTAGAAGACCCTGGACTAAGCCCTAGAGATGTAATAGTGAGCATAAAATAGATAATCTCCTATAAGCTCACCTTCTGGAAAAAGCATTATTAATAGTCTGGTGAAGTTTGTTCTAGACCTTGCACATGTCTGGATTCTAACTCAGGATGGTAAGTCTGTGGCCCTGACCCTCCTTCTGAGGGTCCTAAGATAGGAACCACTGCTCTAGAGGTGTTAGATGAAATGTTTGGCTTCACAGACTTCTGCCTCTGCACTACATGTCACTGATAGTCAAGAACCTCCATGAGGCCAGGTGCGGTGGCTCATGTCTGTAATCCCAGCACTTTGGGAGGCCGAGGTAGGAGGATGGCTTGAGTCCAGGAGTTGGAGACCAGCCTGGGCAAGATAGTGAGACTCTGTCTGTACAAAAAATTCGCCCCACTAATTTTTTAATAATTCACATGGTGAAATGTGCTTGTAGTCCTAGCTACTTGGAAGGCTAAGGTGGAAGGGTTGCTTGAGCTCAGGAGTTTGAGGCTGCAGTGAGCTCTAATCACACCACTGTATTCCAGCCTGGGCAACAGAGCGAGACCCTGTCTCAAAAGAAAAACAACAGCAAAAGAATCTGCATGACTACCCTTGAGAAAAGTCTCTTGCAGTGGAATTCAAGGCCATGCCACAACAGAGTCTAGTCCTTTGGCACCACGCCTCTTCCTGATGGGAGCCGTCTTCGTAAGAGGCCGTACAAAAGCAAGGGAGGACAAACGTTTCCTGCTGTCCCTTTAATCAGATGGTGGAGAATGGGGAAAATATCCTGTTTCAGATCCAGGGCAGCCAACAGGTATTTGATCACTTACTTCAGGGGTCCCCAACCACCACTGCAGACCGGTACCTGTGAGTAGCCTGTTAGGAACCGGCTGCACAGCAGGAGGTGAGAGGTGGGCAAGTGCTGGGCAAGTAAGCATTACCGCCTGAGTTCCTCTTCCTGTCAGGTCAGCATGGCATTTGATTCTCATAGGACCGCTAACCCTATTGTGAACTGTGCATGCGAGGGATCTCTGTGCATTCCTTTTAAGAATTTAATGCGTGAGAATAGTTTCATACCGAAACCACTTCCCACCCCATCCAGGAAAAATTGTCTTCCACGAAATCTGTCCCTGGTGCCAAAAAGGTTGGGCACTGCTGACTTAGCATCTTGGAGCCTTAGTCCAGGAAAGATTAAATGTTGAGATGAACATTCCAGTTATATTTGAAGAGAGAGGCGGTTTCATGTTGCTCTTAGGAGGAAATTACTGGAGCAGGTACACACCCACATAGTTGTGAGGACATTGTTCCTAAATCTCTGATATCATGCACATCTCCCATGTCAGAGATGCTCGTGGAAGTGTGCTGGGTGGAGCGTCTAGATTAGCTGTCTCTCATTACACCTTGTCTTTTGGGTTTCTAGGCATATAGTTTACAATCTAGCCTTGGGTTGTCATCCATGAGATCAATCTCCTGCATTTTTAATTTTTGTGCTTATAACTAAGTCTTCTTTAATGATGCTTTAACTGGGAATTTTGGCCTAAATATTCAAAAGATTTCATCGGAGAAACTTCAGGGAAAGTATCTTTTACAATATACATTTTGGCAGTTTTGATTAAATAAATTATTTATGCCATCTGCTGGTCTTCTTAGCTCTCACTTTTTCATTATTAATTTTTTTTACATTTAACTTGTATTTATGCTATACACAAATGTGTCTAGAATAATCCTTCAATCAAACCCATAAATGTTTTATAAGGAAGGTACTGAGTTACAGAACTTGATTCTGACCCATACCACCTATTTTTAAAATTTCCCCGTCCAAGACTAATTTTAAAAGATATTTATATATTATTTAGGGGAGAGCAATTATTCTGTAGTATAGACTACGATTGCTAAACAGTGTGTATTTTGGACTTCAAAGCCTTTATGAATATCAAAGAAGGTACATGATCCTGCTGAATAGTGAAGTTTGTCATCTCTACAAATGTAAAATAGCTCATTTAGCTAGAAATTCATTAAATGACTCTTCCTCCAAGAAAAAATTAACAAAGGTAACAAAGTCATTGCAACTGTTTTGTGCCCCCTTTGCCATCTGCCATCCCTCTATTCCTACCTGCCTTCTTCTAGTACATAGTCAGGTTGGAAGAATGTTTTAGGTAACCCATGATTGATGTTTCCCGATTAATTCATATATATGCCTCAGAGTACTATAGGAGACTAATGAGGAGCAAATCGATGTGCTGCTAGAACTCTCCAAATTGAATTTTGCGTGAGGGTAACATTTTTTTTTAATTATAAAAGAAAACATGTTAATTGTAGTAATTTTGGAAAATGCAGGCAAGTACGAAGAAAAATAAAAATAATCCATAGCAAGCTCTACATAGGCAGTATTAACATTTTATTTTATTTATTTTTATTTATTTATTTTTTTGAGACAGAGTCTCATTCTGTCACCCAGGCTGGAGTGCAATGTTGTGATCTCGGCTCGCTGCAACCTCCGTCTCCCAGATTTAAGCGATTCTCGTGCCTCAGCCTCCCGAGTAGCTGGGATTACAGGCGCCTGCCACCATGCCCGGCTAATTTTTGTATTTTTAGTAAGAGACAGGGTTTCACCATGTTGGCCAGGCTGGTCTCGAACTCCTGACCTCAGGTGATCCACCCACCTCGGCCTCCCAAAGTGCTGGGATTACAGGCGTGAGCCACTGCACAGGCCTTTTTTTTTTTCTTTTTAACAATTTTAAATAAATAAAATAGAGACAGTGTCTCACTATGTTGCCAGGATGATCTCAAACTCTTGGATCTGGAACTCTTGGCTTCAGTGATCCTCCCGCCTTGGTATCCCAAAGTGCTGGGATTACAGGCATGAGCCACCTCGCCCAGTCAAACAACTAATAACTACGCCCAGGAGAAGGTCAACTGCGGGGGTTAAGCCCTTGGGCTGGTTTTAGTGTTGCCCCTACTCCAATCTCCCTGGGGAGTTCTTAGGGGAAAAAGCTGCCAGGAATTTCAGCACTAAAGGAATTTCCTGAAAAAAGTGGGGAATCTTTTAAAATAATAATAATAAAAAAAGCTTATGTAAAATCGATGGCTGGTAACAAGAGATGTAAATAACAATTCAGACAGAGGTTTGTTGAAATCCTAGGATATTTTAACTGAGATGGTTTCAGAGAATAGCTATTCTGTCCAAACCAAAGAGCAAAGAGTATATATAATTTCCTAAACATTTTTGAGTATGTAAAACACACATACCAGGATTGAAATATACAGCTGCACCTGACACATACAGCACAACTCCAGGGGTGCCATTTGCAGATTAGAATATGAAGAGCCCACTTTGGATTACACAGTGGCAGCCCTTTGCAGATAGTACACAAATCAAAGATTCAAACAGGTAAACAGCAGGAAGTTAGTTTCTCTGCCACCTTGTCCCCTAGGTGTCCTATCTGGGGCAGCAATTCATTAATCTTTGAGTGTCCTTCTCAAGATTTTTTTTTTTTCTTTTTTTGAGACAGAGTCTCACTCTGTCACCCACACTGGAGGCCGGAGTGTAGTGGCACGATCTCGGCTCCCTGCAACTTCTGCCTCCTGGGGTTCAAGCGATTCTGCCTCAGCTTTCTGAGTAGCTGGGATTACAGGCATGCGCCACCCGGGCTAATTTTTGTATTTTTAGTAGAGATGGGGTTTCACCATGTTGGCCAGGCTGGTCTCAAACTCCTGACCGCAAGTGATCCACCCACCTCGGCCTCCCAAAATGCTGGCATTATAGGTGTGAGCCACCACCATGCCCGGCTAGCACTGATACTTTTAATACCATACTGTTTGCTGGTTCATGTTACCCAAGTAGCAGGGCTACTCTTGATCATCCTTCTTTGATTTCTTGTCTAGACCGAGAGGCCTCTGCATTATTTTAAGCAAGTAGGGAACACTCACCCTTAACAGGAGCAGTGGGCCATTTCTGCAGGCCCATATGGTTTAGAGGGATCTACAGTCTCAAGGTTTTTAAGTGCATCAATCCAAATATCCCTGTCCCAAGTCTCAGGATTTCACTTCTTCCTAGTCAAGACCTTCACCTTGATGTAGCAGACTTGCTAAGACTAAGAACTCAAATTTCTCTGGAGTTCTGCCACCCTTAGAAGTAAATGCAGGGCCCCATCTCAAGCTTTTTCTGCCCTCTGGCTGTGGGAGATGAGAGTCCCTGGATAAGCTGCCAAGGAACCCCTCTTTGTTTTCACACTGGGCCTTCAGTTGGTGATTCATCACCTTCCCTCTTTTGATGTCTTTTAAAAATGCATCAGGGATCCTCAGAAAGAGCCATGTGGTTCATTGTCCTTCGTGGTTAGTACGTTTTCCAATCTCTCAAAACCTTAGATATTGCAGTGGCTGGTGCATTCTCTTCCAGGAGTATTCCAACCAAGATCACCACTAGTGAAAGTTTAACAACTGCACTGCATGCCAGGAGCTGGCAGTGCGACTCCTACCACCAGCAATGGGGTCTTCATTGCCAACTGGCAGATGGGTAATCACTGTAGAGTCTGTTTCCACAAACCACTCCTGGCCCTGGCTGAGGTTGGGTTCTCCAGGAAACAGACTCTGAGATGAAGGTTTTTGTGCAGGTGGTTTATTGAGGAATGTTCTTAGAGTCAACACCTCACTTTGGGAGACCGAGGTGGGCGGATCACCCGAGGTCAGGAGTTCGAGACCAGCCTGGCCAACATGGTGAAACCCCATCTCTACTAAAAATACAAAAATTAGCTGGGCATGGTGGCGCACACCTGTAGTCCCAGTTACTCAAGAGGCTGAGGCAGGAGAATAGCTTGAACCCAGGAGGCAGAAGTTGCAGTGAGCCGAGATTGCATCACTGCACTCCAGCCGGGTCGATAAGAGTGCGACTCCATCTCAAAAACAAACAAACAAACAAACAAACAGCTACCTGTAGAACTGGGCAGAAGGAGGCAATGCAGTCACAGCAAACACCACAGTCATTCTGGAGCAGCTGTGACCCTTCAGTGTTATCCCACTGTGGGAAATCAAAGTATGCCATCCCCAAATATCCTTCTTTGGCATATTTGAAGGTGGCTCTTCAGAGGGGCTGCAGACACAGGAATAGCTCTGTAAAGCTGTCCTTTTGGGGGAGAGATTTGCACCTCTGGAGGAAATCTATTATTAGCAAGAGATGCAAACAAAGGCTCTCTCTGAGGTGCCCTTATCAGGATCTAGGAAAGATTAACTCACAGGAAAAGGAGACTAAATCTCTGGCGTTTTTAAAGGTCTGACAGCAAAACTTTACCACAGATCCATCTATTCTCTCTGAGGGCTGCTACTCGAGAGAATTCATCCATTTAACAAGACAGCCTTTGCTCACCCATGAGTTTCCTCCTTTTCTCCCCCAGTAAACCTGTTGCCACCTCCCACCAGGAGCTCCAAGC
Source organism: Pan paniscus (assembly GCF_029289425.2). Lineage (NCBI taxonomy): Eukaryota > Metazoa > Chordata > Mammalia > Primates > Hominidae > Pan > Pan paniscus. Next base: position 64,749,632 of record NC_073261.2, on the reverse strand, counting down.
CTCTCTTCCTTTCTGTATAGTATAAAAACATCAGTCATTTGGTCCTTCTTTTAGTTTCACATTTTGTGTGGCTCCTATGCATATGATACATCTGTATGTCTTTTCTCCTGTTAATCTGCCTGTTGCCAGTTTATTTCAGTAGATTTTAAGACTCGAACTAAAAACTTTAAAAAATCTCCAGGCATGGTGGCTCACACCTGTAATCCCAGCACTTTGGTTGAGGCAAGTGGATCACTTGAGCTCAGGAGTTCGAGACCAGCCTGGCCAACATGGTGAAATCCCCTCTTTACCAAAAATATAAAACTTAGCTGGGTGTGGTGGCACACGCCTGGAGTACCAGATGCTTGGCGGGTTGAGGTGGGAAGATCACTTGAGCCAGGAGGCAGAGGCTGCAGTGACCTGAGTCCAGCCTGGGTGACAGAGTGAGACCTTGTCTCAAAAAAATAAATAAATTAATTAAAATACATAAATAAATAGATAAAAGTCTGGGTGTGGTGGCTCATGCTTATAATCCCAGCACTTTGGGAGGCCGAGGCAGGAGGATCATTTGAGCCCAGGAGTTTGAGACCAGCCTTGGCAACATACGGAGAACCCGTGGCTACAAAAGATTTTTAAAAATAATAACAATAAGTTTAAAAAGACTCAAACCTTCAGAGCCGGAGGGATAAATTCCCTTTGCCCCTATACCACCCTGAGGCAAGGGAGCTGACCCCTGTCATCCTACACTGAAGGATGGCTGGATGTGGGCTGTCCCCAGGAGGGGCTGTGACTGACCTTGGCTGAGGTGGCTGTATTTGCAGGGGGCAATTTCCTGAAAGAACTCAGCTTAGAGATGTCATCCTCCAACCTTCTCAGCAGCTGAGGTGAGGAAAGCCTCAGTGCTGAAGCAGGGGCCTGGGTGATGCTCCAATGTCCACCTCAGAGATTATAAGTAAAATTCAATAAAGGATTAGTGAGAAAAGGGATCAAAGACAGTTCACTGGAGAAACTCCTGCATGTACATCACAATAAGAAGAAGAATTGCCAGAAAAAGAGATGCCAGAGAGAGAACAAAGTGAGCAGACAGCCTTGGGACACAAGGAAGCTGATGGGAGAAGTCCACAGGAAGCTTGGAGTTTCTTAATCCAGTCTCCTAGCTTTATTTTATTTTTATTTTTTATTAAGAGAGTCTCACTTTGTCGCCCAGGCTGGAGTGCAGTGGCGCAAATCTCGACTCACTGCAACCTCTGCCTCCCAGGTTCAAGTGATTCTCATGCCTCAGCCTCCTGAGTAGCTGGGACTACAGGCGTGCTCCACTACACCCAGCTAATTTTTGTATTTTTAGTAGAAACGGGGTTTCACCATGTTGCCCAGGCTGGTCTCCAACTCCTGATCTCAAGTGATCTGCCCACCTCAGCCTCCCAAAGTGCTGGGATTACAGGAGTGAGCCACCGTGCCTAGCTAAATCTCCTGACTTTAAAGATGAGGAATTCCAGAGCAGAAAGGCTAAGGGGCTTAATTCCAAGTCACCCAGTAAGTTAGTAACAAAGCCCAGACTAACATTCATGTTTTCTGACCCTTCATCCAATATTCTTAACTCTGTTTCTCTCTTACATATTGTGTAGGTGATCTCTTTCTTATTTCCCTCGGAGCGAGGAAAAGTTAAATTAGAAAAACTCTGAAGTATTCTGTTTGTGGGAGTTTGCTTCCTAACTTCATTAACTCTCACCAAAAAATTCTTAAATTATATTTATTATTATGTTAGTTTTTCTTTTCACTTTGAATAATGTCCACAAGGTGACATCACTGAATATGAAGGGAGTTACTAACAAGTGTATAGATTTTATTTTTAAAGCTTTTGAGTAATTCCACAAAAAAATTTTCTTTTGAGCAGACTGCCTGCCTACCTTGTCATAGACTTATAAGAGAAACAAGGGATGTTTCTTTCATTTCCCTGCTTTAAATATAAGGCCGAACTTAGTAATGCTTCTTTTTCTCTTTTTTAAATAAAACTTATCATGGTATGCCAAGAATGTTTAGTTGAAAAACACAAGATAAGAAGGGTTGAACGATATTCAGAGAAGGACTGTGTGGTAGATAGAGCTCCCTCTCCCCTCTCCCCTCTCCCCTCTCCCCTCCCCCCTCCCCCGTCTCCCCTCTCCCCTCTCCCCTCTCCCCTCTTTCCACGGTCTCCCTCTGATGCCGAGCCGAAGCTGGACGGTACTGCTGCCATCTCAGCTCACTGCAACCTCCCTGCCCGATTCTCCTGCCTCAGCCTGCCGAGTGCCTGCGATTGCAGGCGTGCGCCGCCACGCCTGACTGGTTTTCGAATTTTTTTGGTGGAGACGGGGTTTCGATGTGTCAGCTGGGCTGGTCTCCAGCTCCTAACCGCGAGTGATCCGCCAGCCTCGGCCTCCCGAGGTGCCGGGATTGCAGACGGAGTCTCGTTAACTCAGTGCTCAATGGCGCCCAGGCTGGAGTGCAGTGGCGTGATCTCGGCTCGCTACAACCACCTCCCAGCCGCCTGCCTTGGCCTCCCTAAGTGCCGAGATTGCAGCCTCTGCCTGGCAGCCACCCCGTCTGGGAAGTGAGGAGCGTCTCCGCCTGACTGCCCATCGTCTGGGATGTGAGGAGCCCCTCTGCCTGGCTGCCCAGTCTGGAAAGTGAGGAGCGTCTCTGCCCGGCCGCCATCCCATCTAGGAAGTGTGGAGCGCCTCTTCCCGGCCGCCATCACATCTGGGAAGTGAGGAGCGTCTCTGCCCGGCCGCCCATCGTCTGAGATGTGGGGAGCACCTCTGCCCTGCCGCCCCGTCCGGGATGTGAGAAGTGTCTCTGCCCGGCCGCCCTGTCTGAGAAGTGAGGAGACCCTCTGCCTGGCAACCGCCCCGTCTGAGAAGTGAGGAGCCCCTCCGCCCGGCAGCCACCCTGTCTGAGAAGTGAGGAGCGTCCTCCCTCCTCATCTGGGAGGGAGGTGGGGGGGTCAGCCCCCCGCCTGGCCAGCCGCCCCGTCCGGGAGGTGAGGGGCACCTCTGCCCGGCTGCCCCTACCGGGAAGTGAGGAGCCCCTCTGCCCGGCCAGCCGCCTCGTCCGGGAGGGAGGTGGGGGGGTCAGCCCCCCGCCTGGCCAGCCGCCCCGTCCGGGAGGCGAGGGGTGCCTCTGCCCGGCCGCCCCTACTGGGAAGTGAGGAGCCCCTCTGCCCGGCCAGCCGCCCCGTCCAGGAGGGAGGTGGGGGGGTCAGCCCCCCGCCTGGCCAGCCGCCCCGTCCGGGAGGGAGGTGGGGGGATCAGCCCCCTGCCTGGCCAGCCGCCCTGTCCAGGAGGTGGGGGGGGCGCCTCTGCCCGGCCGCCCCTACTGGGAAGTGAGGAGCCCCTCTGCCCGGCCAGCCGCTCTGTCTGGGAGGGAGGTGGGGGGGTCAGCCCCCAGCCCGGCCAGGCGCCCCGTCCGGGAGGGAGGTGGGGGGGTTAGCCCCCCGCCTGGCCAGCCGCCCCATCCGGGAGGTGAGGGGCGCCTCTGCCCGGCCGCCCCTTCTGGGAAGTGAGGAGCCCCTCTGCCTGGCCAGCCGCCCCGTCCGGGAGGGAGGTGGGGGGGTCAGCCCCCCGCCCGGCCAGCCGCCCCGTCCGGGAGGGAGGTGGGGGGGTCAGCCCCCCGCCCGGCCAGCCGCCCCGTCCGGGAGGGAGGTGGGGGATCAGCCCCCCGCCCGGCCAGCCGCCCCGTCCGGGAGGGAGGTGGGGGGGTCAGCCCCCCGCCCGGCCAGCCGCCCCGTCCGGGAGGGAGGTGGGGGGATCAGCCCCCCGCCCGGCCAGCCGCCCTGTCCGGGAGGTGAGGGGCGCCTCTGCCCGGCCGCCCCTACAGGGAAGTGAGGAGCCCCTCTGCCTGGCCAGCCGCCCCCTCCGGGAGGGAGGTGGGGGGGTCAGCCCCCCGCCGGGCCAGCCGCCCCGTCGGGGAAGTGAGGGGCACCTCTGCCCGGCCGCCCCTACTGGGAAGTGAGGAGCCCCTCTGCCCGGCCAGCCGCCCTGTCCGGGAGGGAGGTGGGGGGTCAGCCCCCCGCCCGGCCAGCCGCCCCGTCCGGGAGGGAGGTGGGGGGGGTCAGCCCCCCGCCCAGCCAGCCGCCCCGTCCGGGAGGTGAGGGGCGCTTCTGCCCGGCCGCCCCTACTGGGAAGTGAGGAGCTCCTCTGCCCGGCCACCACCCCATCTGGGAGGTGTACTCAACAGCTCATTGAGAACGGGCCATGAAGACAATGGCGGTTTTGTGGAATAGAAAGGGGGGAAAGGTGGGGAAAAGATTGAGAAATCGGATGGTTGCTGTGTCTGTGTAGAAAGAGGTAGACATGGGAGACTTTTCATTTTGTTCTGTACTAAGAAAAATTATTCTGCCTTGGGATCCTGTTGATCTGTGACCTTACCCCCAACCCTGTGCTCTCTGAAACATGTGCTGTATCCACTCAGGGTTGAATGGATTAAGGGCGGTGCAAGATGTGCTTTGTTAAACAGATGCTTGAAGGCAGCATGTTCGTTAAGAGTCATCACCACTCCTTAATCTCAAGTACCCAGGGACACAAACACTGCGGAAGGCCGCAGGGTCCTCTGCCTAGGAAAACCAGAGAACTTTGTTCACTTGTTTATCTGCTGACCTTCCCTCCACTATTGTCCTGTGACCCTGCCAAATCCCCCTCTGCGAGAAACACCCAAGAATGATCAATAAAAAAGAAAAAAAAAAAAAAAAGACTACTTTAAAAAAAAAAAAACAAAAAAAAAAAGAAAAAGAAGGGTTGAACTATCATTGAAATGTTATAAATTGCAACAGTTAATTTAGTCTCGTGCCTCCAGATTCGTGGTTATTTTAGAATAAAATTTCCCGGAAAAAAAAAATTGGTGATTGGTAGTGGGATTGGTTTCCGAGATCTGGTACTGTTAACACCCAGTTTTAGATATAGCTTTAGAATTTGTGATTGAGAGACCCCCTGCCTAGGTTAGGGCATGTGGGCCCTACAGACACACATTAAGACAATATTGAAAATTAGGGCTTGAAATTCCCAGATATCCTTGTGGGAAAAAAACAGTTTTCCCAAGGGCCTAATGACCTAAACAGATCCTACTGATACAGGAGTCAAGAAGAAACTACTTAGGCAGATAGTAAGGGTATGGCAGTCCTTGGTTAGGCTTTTCTTTTTAATGAAAAGCAGCCCCAAGTCATTTTCTTAACAGAGCAGCCTGTAAAGTCCAGCTGTAGACATAGACAAGCAAGCTGGGAGCTTGCATGGGTGAATGCCTGCAGTAACCAGGGACTAGACATGTTCAAGATGGCGGGCTCCATCTTCCCTTCTCTGCCAGCCACGTGTACAATAAAGAGCAGAAAAGATGGCGTTGGCCAAGAAAAGTTCATTTGCATAATAAGATTAGGGTGGCGTGACCAGCCTTCCCCAGGTGCTATGTAAACGTCATACCTGCCAATCTGTGAGCCCTATGTAAATCAGACACTGCCTTCTCAATCTGACTATAAAGTCCGGGGCATCGGGCACAGGCTGGTCTTTTCTGCTCGGAGACCCCTTTTTCTATAGAGAGCTGTTTCCCTTTCTCTTCCCTTCTGCCTATTAAACCTCTGCTCCTAAACTCCTCCTGTGTGTTTGTGTTCTAAATTTTCGTGGTGTGCAGTGAAAAACCCCAGGGTATATACCCCAGACAATGTAACTGCTTCACTATTGTCATTGTACCCATCCTACCTCACTTAAGAGTTAGTGTCACACTTACACACACTTAAGAGTTGTGTAAAAACAGAAGGTGTTGGGCACCATAAAGACACTAAATACTGCCTGGGGAGAGAACACAGGAAGTATAAGGTTTTTCTTCCTCCAGCTACTCCCCTATGCTTTGTGGGGAGGCACAGGGTCACTTTTTCATTTGTTTTGTTTTGCTTTTTGACTCTGGCAACAACTTACTTTAATAGGCCAATAATTTTTATTCAGATACTATCTGAGGCATTCAAACCAGAGAAACTCCATTTTGAATAGGGGCTGGGTAAAATAAGGCTAAGGCCTGCTGGACTGCATTCCCAGGATGTTAGGCATTCCTAGTCACAGGATGACACAGGAGGTCAGCAGAGCTGGTATCAAGATACAGGTCATAAGGACCCTACCAGCTAAACAGGATGCAGTAAAGAAGCTGGCCAAAACCCACCAAATCCAAGATGGCGACAAAAGTGACCTTTGGTTGTCCTCACTGCTGCTTATATGCCAATTATAATGCATTAGCATGCTAGAAGACACTCCCACCAGCGCCATGACAGTTTACAACTGCCATGGCAACATCAGGATGTTACCCTAAACGGCCTAAAAAGGGGGAGGAACTCTCAGTTCTAGGCACTCCGCACTCCTATCCCAGAAAACTCATGAATAATCCACTCTTTGTTTAGCATATAATCAAGAAATAACCATAAGTATACTCAGGCAAGCAGCCCATGCCACTGCTCTGCCTATGGAGTAGCATTCTTCTGTTTCTTTACTACTCTAATAAACTTGCTTTCACTTTACTCTATGGACTTGCCCCGAATTCTTTCTTGTGTGAGATCCAAGAATCCTCTCTTGGGGTCTAGACTGGGACCCCCTTCTGGTAACAATATTGCAGTTACGCTCCCTAGTAGCATACTAAAAATTATTCTGGGCCGGGCTCATGCTTGTAATCCCAGCACTTTGGGAAGCCAACCAGGGAGGATTGCTTGAGCCCAGGAGTTTGAGACCAGGCTAGGCAACATAGTGAGACCCTGTTTCTACAAAAAATAAAAAAACTCCAGGTGTGGTGACGTGCTCCTGTAATCCCAGGTATTCTTGGAGGCTGAGGTAGGAGGATCACTTGAGCTGGGGAGGTTGAGGCGGTAGTGAGCTGTGATCATGCCACTGCACTCCAGACTGGGTAACAGAATAAGACCCTGTCTAAAAAAATACATATATATATATGCATATATATACACATATATATGCATATATATATATACATGCATATATATATACACACACACACACATACACACACACACATATGTATATGTATATATATTCTGGATCAACAATATATTTCTGCACCATCTAACGGTCCTAAAACTATTAAATTTCTTTCTTTCGTCTTTTTTTTTTTTTTTTTGAGACGAAGCCTTGCTCTGTCGCCCAGGCTGGAGTGCAGTGGCGCGATCTGGGCTCACTGCAAGCTGTACCTCCCGGGTTCACGCCATTCTCCTGCCTCGGCCTCCCAAGTAGCTGGGACTACAGGCGCCTGCCACTACGCCCGGCTAGTTTTTTGTATTTTTAGTAGAGACGGGGTTTCACCGTGTTAGCCAGGATGGTCTCGATCTCCTGACCTCGTGATCTGCCTGCCTCGGCCTCCCAAAGTGCTGGGATTTATAGGCGTGAGCCACTGTGCCCGGCCCTGTTCTTTTTTTTTTTTTTTTTTTTGAGACAGAGTCTCCCTCTACCACCCAGGCTGGAGGGCAGTGGCATGATCTTGGCTCACGGCAACCTCTGCCTCCCAGGTTTAAGCAATTCTTGTGCCTCAGCTTCCCGAGTAGCTGGGATTACAGGAATGTGCCATCACACCTGGCTAATTTTTGTATTTTTAGTAGAGAAGGGGTTTCACCATGTTGGCCAGGCTGGTCTTGAACTTTTGACCTCAGGTGATCCACCCGCCTCAGCCTTCCAAAGTGGCTGGGATTACAGGCATGAGCTACTGTGCCTCACCTTTAATTTCAGTTTCTTCATAAATAACACTTTGGGGCTGATTCAAATAAGGCTCAAATTCTACACATTAAGCAGTCATTGAAACTGTTAAATTCCGCGATATTGAGCAATATGGACCATATTTCCCCTCAAAATACATTCTTGTATAAATATAGTAAGTTACATTTCCTTGAGTTAATTTTTAATTTTCAGATGGGAAACTAACCCAAGAAAGGACAATTTATTCAGAGACCTAGGATCTTCATTCATGTTCTAAAGCTAAAACAAATATATGAATACAAACATGGATATTTGAAAATACCTGGAAGATTAGAAGGTTTGATTTCCAATTAAGATCTTTGCCATTGTATGTAGAGAACATGAAGAGACAGCTTGTGGCCAGGCGCGGTGGTTCATGTCTATAATCGCAGCACTTTGGAAGGCTGAGGCGGGTGGATCACGACGTCAGAAGTTCAAGACAAGCCTGGCCAACGTGGCGAAACCCTGTCTCTACGTCTCTACTAAAAACACAAAAATTAGTCAGGCATGGTGGCGGGTGCCTGTAATCCCAGCTACTCAGTAGGCTGAGGCAGGAGAATCACTTGAACCCGGGAGGCGGAGGTTGCAGTGAGCCGAGATTGTGCCACTGCACTCCAGCCTGGGTGACAGATCGAGACTCCGTTTCAAAAAAAATAAAAGAGACAGCTTGTTCTCTCAGGAGGGAACTCACATTCACTCAGCTCATCAGACTGGTGTATAAAATCCAAACTCCAATATACGGATCTATGGTGAGAAACGTATTGTTGCTCAGACCTGAGTCCATGTATTAGCATAATGATGACTGCATTTTCTCTCAGTAGATGAATTATATATATATATTTTTTTATTTTTTATTTTATTTTATTTTTTTGAGATAGAGTGCCACTTTTTCACCTAGGCTGGAGTGCAATGGCACAATCTCAGCTCACTGCAACCTCCGCCTCCCAGGTTCAAGTGATTATCCTGCCTCAGCCTCCCCAGTAGCTGGGAGTACAGGCATGTGCGACCACGCCTGGCTAATTTTTGTATTTTTAGTGGAGACAGGGTTTCACCATATTGGCAAGGCTGATCTTGAACTCCTGACCTCAAGTGATCCGCTGACCTTGACCTCCCAAAGTGCTGGGATTACAGGCGTGAGTCACCACACCTGGCCAGTGAATTATATTTCTAGCCATCTTCTGGGCCATAACACAAGTCCACATAAATTAATTAATTTATTTATTTAGAGACAGTGTTTCACTCTGTCGCCCAGGCTGAAGTTCAGTGGTGTGATCTTAGCTTACTGTAACCTCAGCTTCCCGGGCTCAAGTGATTCTCCTGCCTCAACCTCCTGAGTAGCTAGAACTACAGGCATGCGCCACCACGCTAATTTTTGTATTTTTAGAGGAGACGGGGTTTCACCATGTTGGCCAGGCTGGTCTTGAACTCCTGACCTCACATGATCCACCCTCCTCGGCCTTCCAAAGTGCTGGGATTATAGGCATGAGCCACCGTGCCTGGCCTAAGTCGTCATAAATTTAAAAGTAAGAAAGTCATACAAAGTGTTTTCTGGGCTAGTGCAGTGGCTCACACCTCAAATCCCAGCACTTTTTGGCTGAGGTGGAAGCATCACTTGAGGTGAGCAATTTGAGACCAACCTGGACAACACAGAAAAAACCCTGTTTCAATTTAAAAAGTTGCTTCTGGCTGGCGTGGTGGCTCATGCCTATAATCCCAGCACTTTGGGTGGATCACTTGAGGTCAGGAGTTCAAGATCAGCCTGGTCAACATGGTGAAACCCTGTCTCCACTAAAAATACAAAAATTAGTCAGGCGTGGTGGTGTGTGCCTGTAATCCCAGCTACTCGGGAGACTGAGGCAGGAGAATTGCTTGAACCCAGAAGGCCAAGGTTGTAGTAAGCAGAGATCATGCCACTGCACTCCAGCCTGGGTGACAGAGGGTGACTCTGTCTCAAAATAAATAAATAAATAAATTAATTAAAAAAGTAAAATAAAATAAAAAGTTGGTTCTTTGAGGGGATCAATAAAATTGATAAACCTCTAGCCAAATTCATCAGGGGAGAGACAGGGAGGGAGATGGAGAGAAAACATATCAGGAAGTAGAGAAGACATCATCACACATCCTGTAGACATTAAAATGATCATAAGGTAGTATTATAACAAATTTTTGCCAATCAACTTAAGCTAAAAATAGGAGAGAGCCTTCTCAACCTGATAAAGGTTTATCATAGATGATAAACCTACAGCTAACATCATACTTAATGGTGTAAGATTGAATGCTTTTCCCCTAAGTTGAAGAACAAGGCAAGAATGCCCACTCTAACCACTTCTACTGAATATTGCACTAGAGGTCCTACATAGTCTAGTAAGGCAAAAAATTAAAAATTAAAGAGAAACAAGCCAGGCACGGTGGCTCATGTGTGTAATCTCAGCACTTTGGGAGGCTGAGTTGGGAGGATTCCTTGAGCCCAGAAGTAGTTGAATACTAGAATAAATGGGTTTAGTAAGTAAGTTCACAGGTTATAAGGCCAGTAAGCTTTTTTTTTTTTTTTTTTGAGACAAAGTCTCACTCTGTCACCCAGCTTGAGTGTAGTGGTGCAATCTTGGCTCACTGCAACCTCCACCTCCCAGGTTCAAGCAATTCTCTTGCCTCAGCCTCCCAGGTAGCTGGGATTACAGGCGTGTGCCACCACACCCGGCTAATCCAATAAGCTATTGTATTTCTACATACTAACAATAAACAGTAAGAAATTAAAATTGAAAAAATATATACAATAGCATAAAAACATGAACTATTTAGTTATAAATTTAATGTATGTTCAAGACTTGTACATTGAAAACTACAATACATTGCTTAGAGAAAGTAAAGTAGACACAAAGAAATAGAAAGACATCTTGTATTGGAAGACTTAATATTAAGATGGCAATACTACCCAAAGAAATCTACAGAATCTATGTAATCTCTGTTAAATCCCAATGGCCTTTTTTAAAAAATAGAAAGCTAATTCTAAAAATCATATCATGGAATTGCAAGGGAGTCCAAAGAACCAACTACCGAGTAGCTGGGACTACAGGTGTGCACCACCAAGCCCAGCTAATTTTTATATTTTTAGTAGAGATGGGGTTTCACCATGTTGGCCAGGATGGTCTCGATTTCTTGACCTCATGATCTGCCCGCCTCAGCCTCCCAAAGTGCTGGGATTACAGGCGTGAGCCACCGCGGCTGACAAAACAGCTCAATTTTAAAATGGGGCTGGGCATGGTGGCTCACTTCTGTAGTCCCAGCACTTTGGGAGGCTGAGGCAGGTGGATCACTTGAGGCCAGGAGTTCGAGACCAGCCTGGCCAACATGGTGAAACCCTGTCTCTACAAAAAATACAAAAATTAGCTGTGTGTGGTTGTGCACGCCTGTAATCCCAACTACTTGGGAGGTTGAGGCATGAGAACTGCTTGAACCCAGGAGGCAGAGGTTGCAGTGAGCTGAGATCACACCATTGCACTCCAGCCTGAGCACCACAGTGAGACCTTGTCTCAAAATAAATAAAATAAAATAAAATAAAATAAATAAAAATGGGCAAAGTTATTTTATATCTTTTGTGGGTGAAAAAAATGGGCAAAGGATTTGAATAGATATTTTTCCAGAAAAAGTATACAAATGGCCAAGAAGCACTTGAAAAGATGTTCAACATTATTAGTAACTAGGCAAGTGCAAACCAAAACCACAATGACGAGGTACCACTTCATACCAACAGGATGACTATAATTTAAAACAAAGCAAAATGAAATGAAAATTAACAAATGTTGGTGAGGATGTGGAAAAGATGGAACTTTTGTACATTGCTTGTACAAAAGTACAAGAAATATAAAATGGCACCGCCAGTTCCTCAAAAAGTTAAAAATAGAATTACCATATGACCCAGCAGTTCCACTCCTGGTATACACCCCAAAGTATTGAAAACAGCTGTCCAAGCAAAAACTTACAGATGAATATTTATAGCAGCACCATCCACAATAGCCAAAAGGTGGAAACAACCCAAATGTAAAGTATCTAATGAACAGGTAAATAAAATGTGGTGTGTGACACACATACACACACACACACACATAATGGGATGTTATTCTGCCATAAAAGGAATGAAGTACTAATGCATACTACAACATGGATAAACCTTGAAAACATTATGCTAAGTGAAAGCGACAAGACACAAAAGTCCACATATTATATGATTCCACTTATATAAAATACCCAAACTGTGTGTGGTGACTCATGCCTGTAATCCCAGCAATCTGGGAGGCCAAGGCAGGAGGATCACTTGAGCCTGGGAGTTCAAGACCAGCCTGGGCAACATGGCAAACCCCTGTCTCTACAAAAAAATAGAAAACATTAGCTATGGTAGCATGTACCTGTAGTCCCAGCTTCTTGGGAGGCTGAGGTGGGAGAATCACCGGAGCCCAGGAAGTCGAGGCTGCAGTGAGCCATGATTGCACCACTGTAGTCCAGCCTGGGTGACAGAGTGAGACTCTGTCTCAATAAATAAATAAATAAATAAATAATAAAAATACCCAGAATAGGCAAATCTATAACAACAGAAAGCAGATTATTGGTTGCCAGAAGGAGGAGGGAATGGGTATGAGGAATGACTTTGGACAGCAGCTGGTCACGACCCTCAGGCTTTCAATCTGAGGGTCCAGGGTTCATATCCCTGTTCAGGCACCACTTTGCCACAGACCTGGTGGACTAAACAAAGGAGGACGAATGCAGGAATAAAGACAAAGACAAAAAGATCTATTTTAAAAGAAGGGGTGAGGGGGCTCCTTGCTTCTTGTGAACAAGGACCTTGAGCTTCTATAGCCCTTTGTATTTATTGAGTAAAAGAAATTGGGAGGAGGGGGTGGTTGTAGGTCAGCTGCTTGATTTAGTGCAGGCCCGCATGACTGCTTTCTTAGAACAGTAGGCTCCAGATGTTCCAGTAGATACCCTCAAGGAGCACAGCGCCAGGAAGTGATTGCCCTCAGCATACCTTCTGGCAGCAGGCGCAGATGTGAGTTTGCTCACATCCTGTATTCATGATAAACAGTTTGCTCTTTGATCATATAGCCTCCAGTGGAATGCTGAGTTGGTCACGACCCTCAGGCTTTTGGCTCCCAACATCCAGCAGCTTTGGGGATAATGAAAATGTTCTGTTTGGCATGAAGTACAGCAAAAACAAATAAATACATACAAATTAAAAATGAAAAAAAATGTTCTGGGACTAGATAGTGACCATGGTTGATAGGGATATACTTAACATAAAATGTGCAAGGCTTATATACTGAAACCTATAAAATACTGCTGAGAGAAATTAAAGAACTTAACAGAGAGTTACACCATACATATGTATCAAAAGGCTTCACATATTTAAGACATCATTTCTCCTCAAAATGATCTGTATATTCAATGTAAGATTTCTCAGCAGCAGCACAAGTGACATTTTGGGATGGATGGTTCTCTTCTTTGTTGTGAAAGGCTATCCTGTGCATTGTAGGATGTTGGGCAGCATCTGTGGCCTCTACCCACTGGATGCCAGTAGCAACCCCTGGTTGTGAAAACTAAAAATTTCTCCATATATTGCCTAATATCTTCTTAGGCACAACATTATGCTTAGTTAAAAACTACTGGTTTAGGCTGGGCTGGTGGTGCACACCTGTAATCCCAGCACTTTGGGAGGCTAAGGCAGGTGGATCTCTTGAGTTCATGAGTTCAAGACTAGCCTGGTCAACATGGTGAAACCCTGTCTCTACAAAAAATACAAAAATTAACCGTGAGTGGTGGCATGTGCCTGTAGTCCCAGCTACTTTGGAGGCTGAGGCAGGAGGATTGCTTGAGCCCAGGAGTTTGAGGCTGCCATGAGCCATGATTGTGCCACTGCACTCCAGCCTGGGCAACAGAGAAAGACAGTATCCCAAAAGAAAAAGGAAAAAAAAAAAAAAAAAAAAGCAAAATCTGCAAAACTTCAAGAGAAAAGAAATCCCTAGTGACTTTGTATAAGGCAAAAGTTTCTTAAAGAAAATGCAAAAAGCAAGAATTATAAAAGAAAAAAGATTAATTGAACTGTATTAGTTTCCTAGGGCTACTGCAACAAATTATTCTAAAACATAGGGTGCCTTAAAGCAACAGATATGTGCTCTCTCATAGTTACAGAGGCCAGAAGTCCAAAATCAAGGTGTGGGCAAGGCCACATCCCCTTTGAAGGCTCTACGAGAGAATCCTTCCTTGCTTCTTCCAACTTCTGTTGGCTCCTGGTTTTCCTTGGCTTGTGACAGCACAATTGCAATCTCTGACTGTCTTCATGTTACAGGCATTAGAACCAGAGTGACTCCATCTTGAATAGGTGAGCCAGGAATCGTCAGGATTGGTTTTGCAAGGTACAGGACACAAAGACCTCACTGATTAAATGAAATGCAGTAAAGAAGCCACTCAAACCCACCAAAACCAAGATGGCCATGAAAGTGATCTCTGGTCATTTTCACTGCTCATTATATGCTAATTATAATACATTAACACGCTAAAAGACACTCCCACCAGCACCGTAACAGTTTACAAATGCCATGGCAACTTTGGGAAGTTACCCTATATGGTCTAAAAAAAGGGAGAAACTCTCAGTCTTGGAAACTCCCCACCCCTTTCCCAAAAAACGCATGAATAATCCACCCCTTGTTTAGCATATAGTCAAGAAATAACTGTAAGTATACTCAATCAAGCAGCCCATCCTGCTGTTCTGCCTATGGCGTAGGCATTCTTTTGTTCCTTTACTTCTGCAATAAACTTGCTTTCACTTTACTCTGTGGACTTGCCCTGAATTCTTTCTTGGGTGAGATCCAAGAACCCTCTCTTGGGGTCTGGATCAGGACCCCTTTCTGGCAACATTCACATGATCCTTTGCCCTGTGTTTCTGTGTGTCCTTTTCTGACTCTTATAAGTGTTACTGAAATGTCACGGGTTTGGTCTATGTCTCATTGCTGAAAGCACAGACAGCCCATCACTGAGATGAGTTATTGCCAGGGAAGAAGGCTTTAATTGGGTGCTACAGCTGAGAATAGGGGATCAGTCTCAACTTCATCTCCCAACTGACTAAAATTGGGAGGTTTTCAAAGAAGGGTGGGGATGTAGCTAATTGTGGAAAGGAATTGTTGCTGGGGGTAGGTAAGGAAGCAATCATGACGAATGAGGGGTCTGGTGTCTCACAGTCTGGATGTGGTGATCTGGTGGGTTTCAGTCCCTTGCCTGAAGGTCGGTTTCCTGAGGAGACCCCGTGTCTGTCTCTCTCTCTCTTTTAAAGTGAAAGCAAATTTATTAAGAAAGTAAAGGAATAAAAGAATGGCTACTCTATGGACAGAGCAGCCCCTCTCTATTTATTTAAATTTTTTTGTAGAGACAGAGTCTAGCTGTGTTGCTCAGGCTGGTCTTGAACTCTTGGTTTTAAGCAATCCTCCTGCCCTGGCCTCCTGAAGTACTGGGATTACAGGCATGAGCCACTGTGCCCAGACGAATGATCTCATTTCAATCCTTACCTTAATTACACCTGCAAATGCCCTATTTCCAAATAAGGTCACTTTCTGAGGTTCAGGATGGACATGAACCTCGTGGAGACACTATTCAAATCACTACACAGACTTCATCAAACACTAAAAACTTTTGGCTGGGCATGGTGGCTTAGGCCTTGATCCCAGCATTCTGGGAGGCTGAGGCAGGAGAATCCCTTGAGGTCAGGAGTTCGACATCAGCCTGGGCAACACAGTGGGACCCTGTCTCTACAAAAAATACAAAAATTAGCCAGGCATGGTGATGCATTCCTGTGGTCCCAGCTACTCAGGAAGCTGAGATGGGAGTATTGCTTGAGCCTAGGAGGTTGAGGCTGTAGTGAGTCATGATCGAGCCATTGCACTCCAGCCTGGGTGACAGAGTGAGATCCTGTCTCAAAAACAAAACAAAACAAAACAAAACAAAACAAAACAAAACAAAAAAAGGCCAAGTGTGGTGGCTCATACCTCCCAACATTTTGGGAGGCCGAGGTGAGGTGCAAGGATAGCTGGAGCCCAGGAGTTTGAGACCAACCTGGGCAAAATAGCAAAAAAAATAGCCAGGCATGGTAGCATGTCTGTGGTCCCAGCTGCTTGGGAGGCTGAAATGGGGGAATCACTTGAGCCTGGAGGTTGAGGCTGCAGTGAACTGGGATCACACCAGTATACTCCAGTCTGGGTGACAGAGGATAATCTTGTCCCCCCACAAAGTAGGCATTAAATATTAATTTAATTAAAAACAGTAATATAGGGCAGAGATTTTAGCACTTTGCCTAAAACAGTTCCACTTTTTATCTTTAGGACTGCTTTATGTAGATTTGTGGTTCTTCATTTCTATTAGGTTGTTGGTTATTAATTATTAGTAGCATCAGTGTATTTGTCCATGGTGGAAGTATCTTCCTTCCCATGTTGTTTTCTCCTTCTATTCTGCTATGAACATGGAAACCAGATGATCAACCTTATTTTATTGTTTAAAATTGTGTAGAGGTGGAAAAATTCCACCTCCATCCTCTGGGTCCCAGCAGGGCCCAATAAATATTTTTGTGTTTATTTTATTTTTGAGACAGGTTCTTGCTCTGTCACTCAGGCTGGAGTGTAGTGGTGCGATCACAGCTCACCGCAATCTCAACCTCCTGGGCTGAAGAGATCCTCTCACCTCAGCCTCTAGAGTAGCTGGGACCACAGGCATATACCACCACACCTAGATAATTTTTTAATTTTTTTGTAGAGACAATATCTTGTTTTGTTGCCTAGGCTGGTCTTGAACTCCTGAGCGCAAGTGATCCTCCTGCCTTGCCCTCCCAAAGTGCTGGGATTCCAGGTGTGAGCCACCATGCCTGGCCTGGGCCCAAGAATTAAACTGATCTAACATAGATTAACAGGAGAAAAGCATAACACTGTATAAGTTTTACATGGCATAGGGGCCCTCATAAAGAAATAAAGACCTGGCCAGGCGCGGTGGCTCACGCCTGTAATCCCAGCGCTTTGGGAGGCCGAGGAGGGTGGATCATGAGGCCAGGAGATCAAGACCATCCTGGCTAACACAGTGAAACCCCGTCTCTACTAAAAATACAAAAAATTAGCTGAGTGTGGTGGCGGGCGCCTGTAGTCTCAGCTGCTCAGGCTGAGGCAGGAGAATGGTGTGAACCCGGGAGGCGGAGCTTGCAGTGAGCCGAGATTGCGCCACTGCACTCCAGCCTGGGCGACAGAGCGAGACTCCGTCTCACAAAAAAAAAAAAGAAAAGAAAAAAGAAATAAAGACCCAAAGAAACAAGTCAGTTACTTATATGATGAGTTGGACAAAGTGTACTGAACTATGAAAATGTGATAAGGCAAAGGAGCTTGGGCTAGGGTAGTTAATTGGGTAGAGAAGTAGCCAGGAACATAAGGGTTAGTTTAACAAGTCTTGTTTGTATGGAATTCCTTCAGACTCAACTTTCTTATCCCTGATGATAAAGCTGTTGCATCTTTCTAGTTCAGGGAGGGTGTCTTTCCCATGGGAATTTTATCTTCTGCTTTTAAGAAAGAGCACAAAGGTCAAGGTTATCTTCTTACACCTGTTGTTTTTCTTTTTTTGTTTTCAATAAGGAAAACAGTTCTTGGCTCACAGTTCTGCAGGTTTTACAGGAAGCATGGTGCTGACATCTGCTCAGCTTCTGGGGAAGCCTCAGGCAGCTTATAGTCATGATGGAAGGCCAAGGGGGAGCAGTGTCATCAGATGGGGAAGCAGGAGTGAGAATCACCTGTTGTTTTTCAAGAGCTTTTAACTTACATAATCAATATTCCTAGATAGCATATCTCAATCCCCTCAGTTCCCCAATATGGAACTTCCCTAGAAGTGGACCTGTGGCCCCAGCTACTTGGGAGGCTGAGGTGGGAGAATCACTTAAGCTGGGGAACTCAAGTCTGCAGTGAGCTGTGATGCCACCACTGTACTCCAGCCTAGGTGACAAAGCAAGGCCCTGTCTCAAAAAAAAAAAAAAAAAAAAAAAAAAGTGGCATTCCAGTCAAAGCTTTGGTAATATAACTAATGTTTTAAATCATGTCCTTTTATAAAGAAAATAGATTCTTGTTGAACTTATGCAAGTAACCATTTTGCCATGAAAATAAGAATACTCACTGATAGTTTCTAAATTCTGGAGATATCAAGCAGGGAGAAAAAAATACATGTTTCAATTCTGCTTACAATGTTGTATTTTGGCAAATTGCTGCAAGCTATATATAGTTTAAGAGAAATGAAAAAAGATTTCTTAAATCTGGAAAACAAAATGTTAAAAGAATCAGCAATGTTTCAGATAAGTAATTTTCTTTAAAAAATCATAATTTTTAAAATCAATTCATTCAATCCCATGTAATTAATTCTTGTTTTGCTTGATCTTGAATGAGAAGTTTTATGAATCCAGTTTTTCCATTAGAATTCTGAAAGTTCTTATCCAGTCCAATGGTATGATCTTAAAGTTATCACAAACCTATATTCCAGTGGACTTGTCTGAGTCTTTTCCATAAATATTTTTGAAGATAAACAATTTTAGGCTGGGCACGATGACTTGTGCCTGTAATCCCAGCATTTTGGGAGGTCAAGATGGGAGAATTGCTTGAAGCCAGGAGTTTGAGAATGGCCTAGACAACATGATGAGACCCTGTCTTTACAACTAAAAAAAAAAAAAGACAAGAAAAAAATGAAGATAAATAATTTTGGACTATTGATTGTAAGTGCTTTCAGGAAGAATCAAAGTAAACAATTGCCGTCTGCAAATGACGAAAGACTTAAAGTAGCCATAGTTAAATATCTGATGAGAGTTTTCTATAATAATAATTCAACTTGCAGGGAAATTTGCCTATATTCTGTGTCATACAACATTTTAAGATTATAACTAGAATTATGACTGATAGTGTTATATTAGGACATATCACTTTTTAGGAATTTCATACAACTTCTGGAACAATTTATTTATTTATTTATTTGTTTTCGAGATGGAATCTTGCTCTGACCCCCAAGCTGCAGTGCAGTGGCGTGATCTCGGCTCACTGCAACCTCCACCTCCCGGATTCAAGCAATTCTCCTGCCTCAGTCTCCTGAGTAGCTGGGACTACAGGAACGTGTCACCAGGCCCGGCTAATTTTTGTATTTTTAGTAGAGACAGGGTTTCTCTATGTTGGCCAGGCTGGTCTTGAACTCCTGACCTCAGGTGATCCACCCGCCTCGGCCTCCCAAAGTGCTGAGATTACAGGCGTGAGCCACCGTGCCTGGCTTGGAACACTTATTTTATTTTGAGACAGAGTCTTGCTCTTGTCATCCGGGCTGGAGTGCAGTGGCATGATCTCAGCTCACTGCAACTTCCGCCTCCTGGGTTCAAGTGATTCTCCTGCCTCGGCCTCCTGACTAGCTGGGATTACAGGAGGCTGCCATAATGCCCTGCTAATTTTTGTATTTTCAGTAGAGCTAGGGTTTCACCATGTTGGCCAGGCTGGTCTTGAACTCCTGACCTCAGGTGATCCACTTGCCTCAGCCTCCCAAAGAAAGCAAAGACCTTCATTGTTTATTTTCTTTATAATTTTTTCTTTTGAGACTGTCTCATTTTGTCACCTAGGCTGGAGTGCAGCAGTACAAGTACAGCTCACTACAGCCTCAATCTCCTGGGATCAAGTGATCCTCCCACTTCAGCCTCCTGATTAGCTGGGATCACAGGTGCGCACCATCACCCTGGCTAATTTTTAAATTTTTTTATGGAGATTGGGTCTTGCTATGTGGCCCAGGCTGATCTCAAACTCCTGACCTCTAGGGATTCTCCTGCCCTGGCCTCCCAAAGTGCTGGAATTACAGACATGAGCCACTGTGACTGGCCAGACCCTCGCTGTTAACAAGGTGATGAAAGTTGAGACAATTAATACAAACTTCCCTGAGAGACCGCATGATGGGACAAAGAGACACTTCGTGTTACGGGCTCCTGGCCAGCTTGCTAGCCGCCAGGTGCAAGCCTAACAATTTGTGTCTCCTGGCTGGCAGAGATTAGAGAGAATATCCTCACTGGTCACAAAGCCAAGCTCTCAAGGCATAAAACAATTCAAAAGAAACACACAAAAGATACAGACAAGGAAAACAAGGACTATTCCAGGGAGGCTGTGGATCAATAACCAATGGGTAGCCAGAACTAAATTCACAAGAGTCACACTTCAAAGAGTCAATTCTTACAAACGGTTTTCTCCTGCCAATCCAGATTTAGAAAAGAAGGGACAAGGAAAACTTTTACCTTTCTCTCTCAACTGCGCACTACAGAGATCCAGGAGAGCTGACTTTGATAAGAATTCCTCCCTCTTTCAGCTTTTGTCAGGTGTCTTGGGATCTCATCTGCAGGCTCCAGAGTGAGTAGGGTGGCCCCCAACATTTGAGGATTACATCCTCATTGCCTGAAAGTGTAGGAGTGGAAAAATTCCACCTCCATCTTCTTAGGGTTCCAGCTGGGTCCAAGAATTAAATTGACGTAACATAGATTAACAGAAGAAAAACATAATATTGTACTCTTACATGGCATGGGAGCCCTCATAAAGAAATAAAGACCTAAAGAAACAGTCAGTTACAGGCCAGGCGTGGTGGCTCACACCTGTAATCCCAGCACTTTGGGAGGCCAAGTCAGGTGGATCACTTGAGCCCAGGAGTTTGAGACCATCCTGGGCAACATGCTGAAACCCCCGTCTCTACAAAAAAAAAAAAAAAGCAAAAATTAGCCAGGTGTGGTGGTGCATGCCTGTAGTCCCAGCTACTAGAGAGGCTGAGGTGGAAGGATTGCTTGAGCCCAGGAGGTCAAGGCTACAGTGAGCTGTATTTGTGCCACTGCACTCCAGCCTGGGTGACAGAGTGAGAGCCTGTCACAAAAATAAATAATAAAAAAGAAAAAGAAACAGCCAGTTACTTACATACTGAATTCAACAAAGAGTAATAAACTGTGAAAATGTCATAAGACACAGGAGTTTCAGATAGGGTAGTTAATTGGGTAGAGAAGGAGTTAGGAAGTTAAGAGTTAGCTTAACAAGTTTTGTTTGTGTGGAATTCCTTCAGCCTCAACTTTGTTGTCGTTGATGATGAGGCTGTTGTATCTTTCTAGAATAGAGAGGATGTCTTCCACACGGGAATTTCATTTTCTGCTTTTAAGATCACAAAGGTCAAGATGACCTTCTTACACCTGTTGTTTTTTAAGTGTCTTTAACTTATATAATCAATATGCCAGAATAGCGTGGTTTTTGTTTGTTTGTTTTGAGATGGAGTCTCGCTCTGTCACCCAGGCTGGAGTGCAGTGGTGCAATCTTGGCTCACTGCAACCTCTACCTCCTGGGTTCAAGAGATTCTCCTGCCTCAGCCTCCTGAGTAGCTGGGATTATGGGTGCCCGCCACCACACCTGGCTAATTTTTGTATTTTTAGTAGAGATGGGGTTTCACCATGTTGGCCAGGCTGGCCTCAAACTCCTGACCTCAAGTGATTCACCTGCCTTAGCCTCCCAAAGTGCTGGAATTACAGGCCTGAGCCATTGTGCCAGGCCTAGAATAGCGTGGTTTTTTTTTTGTTTTCTTTTTTTTTGAGATGGAGTTTTGCTCTTGTTGCCCAGGCTAGAGTGCAATGGTGCAGTCTCGGCTCACTGCAACCTCTGCCTCCCAGGTTCAAGCAATTCTCCTGCCTCAGCCTCCCAAGTAGCTGAGATTACAGGCATGCACCACCACACCTGGCTAATTTTTTGTGTTTAGTAGAGACAAGGTTTCACCATGTTGGTCAGTCTGGTCTCGAACTCCTGACCTCAAGTGATCCACCCACCTCGGCCTCCCAAAGTGCTGGGATTACTAGCGTGCACCACCGCATTGAATAGCGTATTTTAACCACTTCAGTTGGAATATATAAAGTGTAACTTAAGACTTGCTTATACACTTTATATATGTCATGGTTCTTGTGACATCTATTATTGGCCTGTGCAAAGGGCTTTTTTTTTCTTTCGTAACTATGGATAAATTACCTAACTCTGTGTGGGAAATAATAGTACCTATATTAAGGGTTGTTGTAAGGATTAAAAGTGGGAAAGATTAAGTTGAGGTAGATTTAGTATAATTCAGTTATGTATTTTTTCCATTTATTAGTTTTTAAAGTTATAAAAACAAGTTAACAAATCAATATACTGTTCTTTATTATCTAATTTACAGTAATGCAATGTCATGAGTAGCCAAATTATAAACTATTTATAGAGCAAGGAATATAGTACAAATAATGACATTCCTTTGGTAAAATGTATCTATATGCAAGTATCAAACTCTGAGGAAATCAGACATAGAACCATTACTTTAATTTAATTTAATTTTATCTTGAGATAAGACCTTGCTCTGTCACCCAGGTTGGAGTGCAGTGGTGTGATCATAGCTCACTGCAGACTCAATTTCCTGGCCTCCAGTGATCCTCCTGCCTCAGCTTCCCAAGTAGCTGGGACTACAGGTGAGTGCCACCATGCTCAACTAATTTCTAAATGTTTTTTGTAGAGACATGCATGATATCACTATGTTGTCCTCAGCTCAAACAATCCTCCTGCCTTGTCTCCCCAAAGTGGTAGGATTATAGGCATGAGCCACCTCGCCCAGCCAGTTTCATTAGATATCATGAGAAAACTTTTCTTACGGATTTAATGAAAACATATAAATAAGCTGCAAAAATGAATTGATCTGGCAAGTAACATAGAATTGTGTTTTCGTTAGTGGGAAATAGACAATATTAAATAAAATGAGATAATAAAGATAAGAATTGACAAATATTGGAATGTTTTAAAATTTTATTTTCTTCTGCAAATGGAGTATGAATAATTTATCATATGATTTGATACAAATATTTTATAACTACCTTGTTGAAAAACACACACCACATTTGAAAGAAATCATGTAAAAGTTTTATTGGTTTCTTTTAGCTAGTGTGTCATGAAAAGTTTGGTGATCCTAAAAACATATTTTAGTTACATTTAAGATAATCAGCTGGTTGTGGTGGCTCACGCCTGTAATCACAGCACTTTGGGAGACCAAGGTGGGAGGATGGCTTGAGCCCAGAAGTTCGAGATCAGCTTGGACAACTGGTGAAACCTCATCTCTACAAAAAATAGAAAAATTAGCCTGGCATGGTAGGGCGTGCCTGTAGTCTCACCAACTAGGGAGGCTGAAGTGGGAGAATTGCTTGAGCTGGGAGGTCAATGCTGCAGTGAGCTTTGATCATGCCACTCCACTCCAGCCTGGGTCACAGTGAGATCCTGTTTCAAAAATAAATAAGTAGGCCAGGTGTGGTGGCTCACACCAGTAATCCCAGCACTTTGGGAGGCCAAGGTGTGTAGATCACCTGAGGCCAGGAGTTCCAGACCAGCCTGGCCAACATGGTGAAACCTCATCTTTAAAAATAAATAAATAAAAGTAAATAAATAAATTAAAATAATTAACTGCTTTGGCCATTCCAACATATTTCATTCCTGCTAATGATGTGAGTTTGAGATGAGTATTGAGAATAGCTGAAAATTACTATGTATATACAGTGTTTTTTTTTTTTGTTTTTTGTTTTTTGTTTTTTTTTTTTTGAGACAGAGTCTTGCTCTGTTGCCAGGCTGGAGTGCAGTGGCACAATCTCAGCTCACTGCAACCTCCGCCTCCCGGATTCAAGCGATTCTCCTGCCTCAGCCTCCCGAGTAGCTGGGATTACAAGTGCCCGCCACCACGCCCAGCTAATTTTTGTATTTTTAGTAGAGGCAGGGTTTCACTATGTTGGCCAGGATGGTCTCAATCTCTTGACGTCATGATCTGCCTGCCTTGCTCTCCCAAAATGCTGGGATTACAGGTGTGAGCCACTGCACCCGGCTGAAAATTTACTATATTTATATATGTAAAAGAGCTATTTTTTAGCATTTTTTAAACAGATGCTGTCTTTGCTTTGCTTTCTTAAGATCAAGGCATTTGCCAATAATTCTTAGAGGATGGAAAAGGTCTTATTCCCACCACCCCACTTACCATATATTTTATTCATGAAGACCATAACAACGAGAGCCAAAATACCCTATTCCTAAAGCCAAGTTTCACTCTTTTTTTTTTTTTTTTTTGAGATGGAGTCTCGTTGTGTAGCCCAGGCTGGAGTGCAGTGGCGCTATCTCAGCTCACTGCAAGCTCTGCCTCCCGGGTTCACGCCATTCTCCTGCCTCAGCCTCCCGAGTACCTGGGACTACAGGCGCCCGCCACCACGCCCGGCTAATTTTTTATATTTTTAGTAGAGACGGGGTTTCACTGTGTTAGCCAGGATGGTCTCGATCTCTTGACCTCGTGATCCGCCCACCTCGGCCTCCCAAAGTGCTGGGATTACAGGCGTGAGCCACCGCACCCGGCCTTCACTCTTAACAGAAGTATGTGAAAGATAGAAAAAGACTGGTTCCTTTTTGATTGTTGAAGATTTCCCCTTCGTCTGATGCCTTGGTGGGTATTTATCTGATGGTGCCATAAAATAAGATTTCAGGTGAAGAACGGGTATGCTTTCGTTTTTGAAAAGTTGGAGAAGAGCTATTGTGAACATGGGTGCTTTCCCAAGCAGGCTGATTTTAGGAAAGAGAACACATTGAAGTTGAGGATCAGATTTCCACAAAGCTGTCTATAATTGAGCACCTCTTGGAAAGCATTTTGTACTCCCAACAGTATGGGAATCCCCAGTTTGAAGACCACTGGGGTAGACTCAAAAATGGCTAACCATGCCTTAAGAAAATATTGCCATCTAGTGGCAACTACTCAAGACATAGGCACAAAGACCTAAATGGTCCCTTGACCCTTTGAAGGACACCTCTGTGTGATTCAGCCACAAGGAGCAAAATATCTCATATTTATATTGTACGTTTACTTAACATTACTCTTTCTATATATATTGTGTTATCTAATATTCCAAGCAAGCCCTTAAGATGCACATGCTCTTTCCTGTTATAGATGAGGCATTTGAGGAACACAGAGAGTAATTTATCCAAGATCATATTTCCATTTATTTATTCCAGATCCATTTATCAGGCACTATTACATGACTGGCATTATTCTAGGCTTGGAGAAGGGGCATGGGTTATGGGTGAACTGAAAGATGACTAAGACACATGTCCTTACGTCATTCACAATCTAATGGGGACACAAAACTATGAATGGGGCAATCAGGACTTGTATCTTGGACTGCTAATGTGTATCAGTGTCCTCACTGTACCTTGGTACAGTAAACATAAATGTCAGACGGGTGCTCGAGTGATCCTGGGAGTCCTTGCAGTCACATGAAGCCAGTCTCAGAGGAGGGTGGTGTCCAAGCAAAATGAGTCACTGAATTAAAATGTCATTTGAACAGAGTGCCTGCCCTTCCCTCCCCTTCTAATCTGTTGCTTGTAATTTGCTGTTGGCTTGGAAACCCAATAAGGAAATTTATTAAAAGAGTATTTAACATGAAAGAAAATTATCTGAATGAAAATCCCAGAAGCTCCCCGAGGAGTGTTGTATATGAGCTTTGGAGCATAAACTTGACTTCTGCTTTGGCCATTCTTGGGACTTCTTAAGATGGCCTGTCTCTGAGCTGAGGCCAGGTAGCTGAGTTAGGCAGTGAGCTGTGAGTGGGCAGTGTTATGTTCGAATCGATAATCGTGCTGTAATGGGCACAACATGTTAGGAAAGACCCACATTCTCAAGACATGTCAGCCTCCCCAGCCTCACCTTCAGGATCTTTCCCAACTCTGTGCACTGCAGAAATTGATGTTCTTTCTGTTTTTTGAACATTCCAAGTTCTTGCCTAACTCAGGCCTTTGTAATATTTCTCCTTCTCCTTTACTCTTCACATGCCTGGCTCTTTATCTTTCAGGATTCAGCTTAAATGTCACCTTTTTAGAAAGCCCTTCATCGACTGCTCTACCACATTAATACAGGGTCCTGCACCTAATCTATATGCTCTGCCAATACCTTGTTGTATCCTAAAAATGTCCTATTGACATTTTTCTATGCTAACTGAAACTGAAGCACTTAACACCTTCTAACTAATACTATTTTGTCTACATCTTTATTGGTCTATCTCCCTCCACCAGAAAGTAAGCCTTGTGAGGACAGGAGTTGTGTCTATTTGGCTCATTTCTGTATCCCTACCACCTAGAACAGACTTAGCACGTGGTAGGCCCTCAGTAAATATCAGTGAATGAATTGAATGAACACTCTTTCCCTCTTTGTCTCAGTGGCCATTCTCAGTAAATGCAGCCAGACGGCCAGACTGGCCTGGTTTTCTTAAATAGATTCTGACAGTTTTACTTGGCAGCTCATGAAGCAGGACTGCTGTGTGCCTCTGTTCCAGGAAATGGACTTCAAGTCACCTTCCCAGGGCCCAAGCTTCTTTGGGACAGGAAATTAGGCATTGATTAGGTACATAAAGTTGGGGCTTCCTAAGTCTACACCGCCATATCATTGGTTAACTCTGGGTAAGAGGTCATAGTTCTGTTAGCTCTCCTCCATTCCTAACCACAACTGCACCTCTGTAAGGAGCCAGTTCTCTGGCCTTTGTGCCACAGATCACTGCAGCAGGGTGGCCCTGGGGCGAGTGGAGCTTCCCTCACTCATCCTTCCCTGCTTCTGGATAAACAATGCCAAGTTCATGCCCTGCTGGTATTAAGTCAAGAGTGAATGTCTTGTGAAAAGAACCATATGTCTCCTGTGAAGGGCTGAAAATGGACTGTTGAGAACCAATTTCCAGTGAGAGCCATGGGACCTAGGAAGAACCAAGGTCACTGAGCTCAGGGACTTTGGGAGACATCCATGAAGGTCCAGTTCATATGCAGTACTACTCTAAACATAGCAATGAAGAATCCCTGCCCTCTTAGAGGGAGGGGTGGGGCTGAATACTTCCCTTCCTAAGGAGCTATCAGTCAGCATCCTATCCCTGCCTCCAGAGCAGCCAGTCTTGCTGGGATTATGGCCTGCAGCCTCCAGTCTCCACTGCTTCACTTTCTGTTCACTTCTTCTAAACTCACTACCTTTCCAAATTCAATGCATACCCTCTCTTCCTCACTTACTGCAGTCCACTTTTGAGTTCCTTGGATGGGGTAAGTATTTCCCATCCCAGGTCTTTGCACACTTTGGATGGAATAAATATTTCCCATGTTTTTGCACACACTGTTCTGCCTCTACCTCCATAAAAAGCCACTTCTCCTCAATTAACATTGTTCTACCACCTTGTGGCTTCTGTTTTCACCTGTTAAGCAACCCAAACTGCATTTGCCAATGAATCAAAGGTGTATCTGTTTCTAAATGTGTGGATGCGTGTAGGGAGAACTGATGTTTTGTGAATGTTATCCTATCCAAGAGCATGGGAGACCTTCCCATTTGTTCCAAGTTTTTGCTGTGTTCCTGAGGAAAATTTTAAAGTTTTCATCATATAGACCTTGTACAATTCTTGGCAAGTCTATTCCTAGGAATTTTTAAATTTTTATTTTTGAGACAGGGTCTCACTGTGTTGCCCAGGCTGGAGCAGTGGCATGATCATGGCTCACTGCAGCCTCAACCTCCTGGACTCAAGCGATCCTCCCACCTCAGCCTCCTGAGTAGCTGGGACTATAGGGATGCACCACCACGGCCAGCTAATTTTTGTATTTTTTTTTGTAGAGACGGGGTTTCACTATGTTGCCCAGGCTGGTCTTGAACTCTGGGCTCAAGCGATCTGCCCACCTCAACCTTGCAAAATGCTGGGATTATAGTGATGAGCCACCATGCCTGGTCTGGGAATTTACGTTTTTTGTTGCTATTAAAAATAGTGTCTTTCCCCCACTATATCTAATTGATTGCTATTTGCATACCTAAAAGATAATTGGTTTATAGACATTAATAGAATATTTGTTTTGTTTATAGTGGATTTTATATTTGATTCTGTTGGGTTTTCTGGATATATAATAATAGAATCTATGTAAATAGCGATACTTTATAACTTTTTTCCAGTTTTGATACCATGAGTTCTCTTCTCTTGTCTAACTGCATTGACTAACACATCTAGAAAGATGTTAAATAACATGGTGATAGTGGGCATCCTGTCTTGTTCCTAAGTTTAGTGAGAATGCTTCCCTTGCTTCCCCCTTAGGCATAAAGCTGAGTTCTTGGTTGTGCATAAATATGTTGAATCTGTCCATATCTATCTTCACTGCTGTCACCTTAGTTCAAGACACCATGATCTTTCACCTGGACTACTGTAATAGCTCCCTAGTTTTCATTTTCTTTTCTTTTCTTTTTCTTTTTCTTTTTTCTTTTTTTTTTGAGACGGAGTCTCGCTCTGTTGCCCAGGCTGCAGGGCAGTGGTGTGATCTCAGCTCACTGCAACCTCCGCCTCCCGGGTTCAAGCAGTTCTCCTGCTTCAGCCTCCCGAGTGGCTGGGATTACAGGCAAGTGCCACCACACCCAGCTAATTTTTGTAGTTTTAGTAGAGACGGGGTTTCACCATGTTGGCCAGGATGGGCTCGATCTCTTGACTTCATGATCCGCCCACTTCGGCCTCCCAAACATCTGGGATTACAGGCGTGAGCCACTGTGCCTGGCCTCATTTTCATTCTTGTTCTTTCCAGTTTATTCTCCACATAACAGCTGGAGTTTTCATAAAAATGAAAATCTGATCATGTCATTTCTCTCTTACAACTTTCCAGTGGCTTCTCATTTCTTTTCGGAGAAAGTCTAAAATCCTTAATGTGATCCACAGGCCCTGCATGATTTGACCTCCACGTGCATTTCCAGCTTCATTGTGTACCCTCTCTTGCTCACTTCCCACAGTCCAGCTCACAAAGGCCTTTCAGTTCCTTGAGCGTGATAAGTTTCTCCCACCTCCAGACTTGGCACGTGCAAAGGTTCTTTCTCTATCTCTCTGCTTAGCTAACCTCATCCTACTTAACCTTTGCATTTCAGCTTCTTACTCACTTCCTCAGGAAGACCTTCCCTAACACCTCAGACAAGGTGTTATATATTCTCATTGCACCTTCTTCTTTTCTTTTATAGTCCTTTTCACCACGGCATGCTTAAATATAACCATTTATACCATTTTTTAAAATTGCCTGTCCTGCTGGATTGTGAATTGGTCTAGTACCTGGTACATAGTCAATTCTCAAGAACTATTCATTAAATACATTAATATAAAGTATTATAATATATTGAGGACAGAAGAACTGCATTCCTGAGGTGTTTTTTGTTTGTTTTATTTATTTATTTTTTTTAAAAGGAGTCTTGCTCTGTGGCCCAGGCTGGAGTGCAGTGGCGTGAGCTCAGCTTACTGCAACCTCCGCCTCCTGGGTTCAAGCAATTCTCTTGCTTCAGCCTCCTGAGTAGCTGGGATTATGGGCACGTGCCACCATGCCCGGCTAATTTTTGAGTTTTTATTAGAGATGGGGTTTCTCCATGTTGGCCAGGCTGGTCTTGAACTCCTTACCTTAAGTGATCCACCTACCTTGGCCTCCCAAAGTGCTGGGATTACAGGCATGAGCCACTTGCACCCAGCCACATTCTTGAGTTTTTATATAAAAAATCTCAAGTTCTGTGACTGCACAATCATGAGTGAGTGGTGTCTTTGCAGGGGAAATATGAAATGATACCAAAGCAAACAGATTAGAAAATGGGCACATATTATTACATCAGATAATAAAGTATTTGACATTATCTACTGAGGTCATGTCAAAAGGACTCCAGAGCTAACCTGAAGATTCTCCCATTGGCCAAAGATGGAACAAGCTGTATAATAAGTGCAATAGATAGAGACATATCAAGTATGTTTATCTTATAATGATATCAAGCAAATTCAAACTCAGAGTTAACCTTCTGGAGGATGGTGGGGAACTAGCTTATTCTTTTGAAAACTGGCAAAAAAGAGAAAAAATCAAGCATTTATTTTGCCTTTCCTACATTAACTTTACCTCCGTGTAACTGAATAGTTAATGAGGGAAATTGACTTTTTAAAGGATGCATTCCAGGTAATAAATGAAGAAAAATGATAGAATTAAATCATCACAGTTTTGCAACCTAGATTGCATTAACAGATCTAGCCAATGATTATCAATGACTGATGATATCATTATCTGGTACTTTAACTGAATAGAAGTATACAATACAATGTATAAAGTGTCTTGTAAGAAAAGAAAAAGTGAAACCTGAATCTGATCAAGACTCTAGGTCTAACTCCCATTTACAGAAAATAAAGGAGACAGAGGAACATGTTGTTTTATACCACAGGGATGCAATGAACAAAGTCTAGACTCTGAGAAATTACAAGACAGAAGACTTGGTTTCTTCTACAAAAAGCTGTGAGGAGTAAAAAGAGATATAGAAGAGGATGTAAAGATTTAAAGACTTAAAAAGATGTATCAACCATGTGTGTTGTATGGACCTAGTTTTTTAATTTATACATTTCAAAAATTTGTATTTCTTAGTGATGGGGTCTCTCTCACTGTCACCCAGGCTGGAGTACGGAGGCACTATCATAGCTCAATGTAGCTAGCCTCAAACTCCAGGGCTCAAGTGATCCTCCCAACTAGCTGGGACTACACATCCGGGCCACCATTCCCTGCTAATTTTTTTTTTTTTTTTTTTTTTTTGAGACGGGATTTCACTACATTCCCCAGTGTGGTCTTGAACTCCTGGGCTCCAGTGATCCTTTTGCCTCAGCCTCCCCAGCATCTGAGATTACATGTGCAAGCCACTGTGCCCAGCATGTATGGACCTTATTTGGATGCCTGGATTTTTGAAGACACTAAGGAGTTATTGGATTTTTAATTTGTTATTATGGTATTATGCTTAATATTATTTTAAAAGAGCATCCCTATCTTTTAGAGATACATAGGGAAATATTTATAAATGAAATTATGTGATATCTGGAATTTGGGTCTAGTTAATCCTGGGTGGAGAATGTGGGTAGGGGAGACAAAGACACCAAGATAGCCTATGAATTGAAAATTGTTAAGGCTGCTTGATGAGTTCTTGGAGATTCACTCTATCAATCTGCTTCTTTTACATAAGTACAACAAGTCAAAATTTAAAGAATTAATAGAAGCAGGACGGTGGCCACGGACATCAGAATCCACTAAGGACTGTGTAACAACTGACCTGCTGACAAAATTAATAGAAAATAGAAAGACAGCATTGCTCCTGGCCTTCAATATATCAGACTCAGAGCTAATGCCAAAATTCCAAGAAGCATTTTTAAAAGCAACACAAATCTGGTGTTGAATGTCTACATCTTGACAGCTTGAGGCTTGAAGGAGAAGTTGTTCCTCATGGACGGTGGGGAGCCACAGGCAGAGCTGACTTTAGAAGCTCAGGGCGTTTTGTCCTGGTTGCATCCAGACGATCCAGACAGCAGAGACAGGACGTAATGACAACAAAGACTTATTCCATTTGAGTATTGTCCTGTAGTACTTGGATTTCCAAGAAGAAACTTGGATTCAGGGCAATCCTTTTTGCCCAAGCCTTTTTAATTTTTGGCTCTCGTTCCAGCGCTCTCACAATAATGAGCAGCACAATTCATGAGAGTAAACTGGATTTTTATTGAATGAAAGTAAAGAACACAACTATTCAATGTAGACCAGAGCTCTCCAATAGAACTTTCAATGATGATGGAAAAGTTTTATCTGCACTGTAATATGGTAGCCACATATGGCTACTGAGGACTTGAAATATGACTAGTATGATTAAGAAACTGAATTTTAAATTTTATTTAATTTTAACTATTTTAAGTCAAAGTCTCCTGTGGCTAGTGGCTACGGTACTGGAGAGCACAGTTTGACTGTATGTGATATATATAGTAATTGCTTCCTTAATACTTTCTGTTGTTAACTCCACCACAAAGAATGCCTTATTCCTGTTAGCTGAACAGGTCAGTCAACATTAATTTTAGTAGACATTCTTCTCCTATTCCTATTCCAACTCCTATATTTAAAAAACCACCCAACCCCCAAAAACAAAAAACAAAAAAACTAAAGATTTTTGTTTTCTCTTTTCCATAAATCCTCCGGGAGACAAATAGGTGTATGCAATAGTGCTGAAAAGGACTATTTATCTATTTAATAATTTGCAAATCTGGCAGCCCCCAGAATGAGGAGAGGTTCTGAGCAACTCCTGAAAGGGTCTAATCCACACTTTCCATCTTACATAACATATTAGTGTAACAAATATTTAATGAGAAGCTACCCTCCCAGCCACTGTGTCTATTGACTGTAATGGATGCTGTAGTATGCTGCCCAGATATCCTCCATCAGGAGGAAGGCACTCATTCTCCCAGCAGCTGGGTGTATTGATCCTAACACCTCCAACTATGGGTATCATATCTCAACATGAGGTTTGAAGGGGACAAACATCCAAACCATAGCAGGGATATAAAAGCCAGACCCACTTGCTGAAATCTGTGACAACCCTGATAGGCCATCCCAGGCCCAGAGCTCCCCATGGGATGGCCAAGGCCTTTGTTGCAACTATATTTTCAACTTGTCCCTTTGCCCATCCAAGCCCCTAGAGTTATTCCCAAATGCACATCTCCATTACAGACAGACCTGATTCCAACCCTCAAGGAAATTATACTGTTCTGGCAGGGGTGCAGAAATTGAAATCCAGAGAAGTTTAAGGACTAGCCCAATGTCAGGCCGCTTATTCATGGCAGTCAGGACCAGAATCCATTTTCCTGGCATTCGGTGTAGCGCTCTTCCTACTGTACCATGTGGTCTTATTAATAAAGCACATTGCACCAGGAAATCTCAATCTGCCCTTGGAACCTGTATTAAGGGAATAAGATATCTTTCTAAAATGTTAAGTTGGGCAATAAACAAATTGACTTCACTGGGAGCAGCACTTCTCTCTTTCTCTCCTTTTAGGGAAATGCTTCCCTCCTCCTCTAAACACAGGATCCTCAGGGAAGTTTCTCTTTTCTTATATTTTTAAAATAAAAAAAAATCTAAATACCTTTTTTTTTTTTTTTAAATAGGGTCTCTGCTACTCAGGCTGGAGTGCAGTGGCACGATCACAGCTCACTTCAGCCACATTCTCCTAAGCTCTGGAAGATCCTCCCACTTCAGCCTCCTGAGTAGCTGGGACTACAGGCACGCACAACTATGCTTGGCTAATTTTTGTAAATTAGCCAAGACAGGGTTTTGCCATGTTGCCCAGGCTGGTCTTGAACTTGTGAGCTCAAGAGATCTGCCCGCCTCAGCCTCTCAAAGTGGGATTACAGACGTGAGCCTCTGCAGCCAGCCAACTTTCTTCTTAAACAGCCCAGATCCATTGACCACAAGGGTTGGTTGCGAGGTGGGTGCCAATCCTAGTAACCTGACCACTGATGGTCCAGAGATGGGCACATGACCCAAACCAGGTCAATGAGTACCTTTCCCAGAGTTATTCTTAAACTAGAGCCAAAACTTAAGTAGGCACTGTCATCCTGGTGGGAAGATAGGAGAATGTGAGGTTAGTGGATAAATTGTCATCTTGGGAAGAAGTTGGGTTGAAAGAGACTTCCCTGGAGAGGGAAGTGAAGAGAGAGAGGGATGGGAAGTCCTGATAGCAATGTGTCCCTCTTTCAGGACATCCCTAAGGCCAGTGCCTCTCTCACCCTACCTAAGAACTTAGTTATCTGAACAAATGAATTTTCTCCTTTTTGCTTACGCCAGTTCAATCTTTCAATCTGGATTTCTGTCCTGTTGTCCTACCACCTTAGCAAATTGATTCCAATTTTCCTTTTTGCCTCGTCATCTGTGTTCTGCATACTCCTTTTTATGTAGCTTGCATTCATTAACATAGAATTTTGTATTCTGCTTTTTGATGTGCATTTACTTCATTCATATTTTCCCACAGACGACACGATGGCCATAAATTAGTAATCCTGACAAGTTAATATACCACAATCTACTTAACTGCCTCCCAACTATAGAATATTTAGGCTTTTTGCTTTTTATCCTTATTATACTTAACACTACAATGACCAAATCGGTGTACATAGTTTCATTCTTCTGTTGAATTAATTCTTAAATATCCAAGAGTAGGATTGCTGAGTTCAAGCGTATAAACACTTTCATGGTTTTTGACAGAAAAGTGAATATTTTTTACATTTGAACATTTGGAAAAAGTTTGTTTAGATGTCAAGTTTAGAGAAACTCTCAGTGTTTGTTTGTTTGTTTGTTTTAACAGGTCTCGCTCTGTCACCTAGGCTGGAGTGCAGTGATGTGATGATAGCTTGCTGCAGTCTTGAACTGCTGGGCTCAGGGGATCCTCCTGGTGCAGCCTCCCAAGTAGCTGGGACCACAGATGAGTGCCATCACACCAGGCTTGTTTTTTTTTTTTTTTTTTTTTTTAGTTATTTGTAAGACAGAGTCTTGCTATGTTGGCCAGGTTGGCCTTGAACTCTTGGTCTTAAGGAATCCTCCCACCTTAGCCTCCCAAAGTGCTGGGATTATAGGCATGAGCCATCGTGCCTGGCCAGAACTCTGCGTTTAAAGTTGAGAGCCTTGAGTCATGCCCTCCTGCCCTGCTTTCAGCCCTGGAGTAATTGCTGCTGTTGCTCATCCAGAACATTCATCCAGGTGAGAAGAAGCATCTGAGGGCCATGGTAACTGCTGTACTGAATTTTTGCTTTGCTCAGGAGTGGAGATCCAGGGTGTGGTGTCGGGCTTTCACAAAGGAAAGGGAGGTAGGGAGGGGGCCAGATGCACCAGAAGGGGGTTTCAAAATACCAAGTTCTCCCTATCCACAGCCAGACTCAGAATCTCATTAAGGTGAGTAACCCCTCCACAAGGGATTGTGGTAACAAGTCTCTAATAACTCTTATTATAGCTTCCCATCACACCTTGGTGGATTTTTCCTTCATAGCACTTATTATTGCAAATTATTAATTATGCATTTCGTTGTCCCATTTTTTGGTGTTTAACTTAAGAATTAATTCTTTTTTTTTTTTTTGAGACGGAGTCTCGGTCTGTCGCCCAGGCTGGAGTGCAGTGGCACGATCTTGGCTCACTGTAAGCTCTGCCTCCCCGGTTCATGCCATTCTCCTGCCTCAGCCTCCCAAGTAGCTGGGACTACAGGCGCCCGCCACCATGCCCAGCTAATTTTTTTTGGTATTTTTAGTACAGACTGAGTTTCATCGTGTTAGCCATAATGGTCCCAATCTCCTGACCTCGTGATCCACCCGCCTCGGCCTCCCAAAGTGCTGGGATTACAGGCATGAGCCACCGTGCCCGGCCAATAATGAATTCTTAAGAGGGTGTTAATTTAAGGATTACTTCAACAGAAGGCAAAAGCTATCCACACTATATTGTCTGTAAGCTCCCTGAGAGCACGGATTCGTGTCCTTTTTGTTCACCCCTGCATCCAAAGTACCTAAAAAGGGCTCGATACATAGTAGGCACTGAACAAATATTTGTTGGAATGAAGAAATAAGTGAATTAACATAATAAAAGGAATGAGATTAACTATTAGTAGCTGGGACCACAGGCACACACCACCATGCCTGGCTAGTTTTTGTATTTTTAGTAGAGATGGGGTTTTACCATGTTGCCCAGGTTGGTCTCAAACTCCTGAGTTCAAGTGATCTGCCCACCTCAGCCTCTCAAAGTGCTGGGATTACAGGTGTGAGCCACCACGCCCGGCCTTAAAATTCTTCTTAAGGAAGTTTATTTGTGAGCAATTCCCCAATGCTGATATATATTGATGTTAAATCAGCCTTTTGCATATTTTATAATAAAAGACTAACATATCCAAATAAAAAGATTAATTCACAGAGACTTTTTCTGACTGTGTAAGTGAGAAATTATTCTGGCGTTTAGTCAGCCAGATTAGAAAGAGCTCTAGATTAGGAGTCTAGATTAGCTGAGATACCTAGTTCTTATTCCAGCGCTGCTCTCAAACAACCTGCTAGATCATTAGGAGCCTTTCTGAGCCTCTGGGACTCCTTTTTTTTTTTGAGACGGAGTTTTGCTTTTGTCGCCCAGGCTGGAGTGCAGTGGCACCATCTTGGCTCACTGCAACCTCCACCTCCCAGATTCAAGTGATTCTCCTGCCTCAGCCTCCTGAGTAGCTGTGATTACAGGCTCTCACCACCATGCCTGGATAATTTTTTTGTATTTTTAGTAGAGACAGGGTTTCACCATGTTGGCCAGGCTTGTCTCGAACTCCTGACCTCAGGTGATCCACCTGCCTCGGCCTCTCAAACTATTGGGATTACAGG
Organism: Pan paniscus; assembly: GCF_029289425.2. Lineage (NCBI taxonomy): Eukaryota > Metazoa > Chordata > Mammalia > Primates > Hominidae > Pan > Pan paniscus. Next base: position 64,713,638 of record NC_073261.2, on the reverse strand, counting down.
TGTGAGCCACCATGCCCAGCCAACCTCTGGGACTCCTTATATTGGGCGAGAAGATTGAATTTAAAAGACTACTAATAATTGCTACTAGTGGGATAGCCAGTGGTGCTTTTGTGAAAGCACATTTAGTATCTAAGAATGGCATAAGTAGCTGTGAACATGAAGAACTGGTTAATACATTCGTTGCTGTGGCTAGTACAGTCTTGAGATCATTACAGGGAAGTGGATGCTAAAATACAAAGTTCACATTTCATGAACTTGAATCATGATTGCTCTTTGGCTGAGCAATTCAAAAGGCTCTCTCAGAACAGGTTCAGTAAAGCCCACTTATATTTAATGCTGCTGGAGAAGAAAAGTGAAATGTGATGAAAGATATACTGAAATTAACCCAAGGCAGACCCTTTGCTATTTGCAGGTCTATAGTAGGACCATTTTACTTACTAGCTTTGTTCTGTGACCTTATAAGTGTCTCTTGAGCTTCCAGCACTCAATTTTTCCCTCAGATACATTTCCCCTGTACTGCTTATCTTGTAAAATTAACTACTGTGTAACAGATGTATGAGCCAAAGCTAATTTTATGAGAAACTTGAGTGAAAGGAAATCAATCTTTCAAGGTCCCTGAAGTCCTAAGATCATAAAGAAAAGGCTAAAGAAGTAGTTTCTGGCTTTTTGCTTTTGATTTCCTTCTTAGTTTCAGTTTTCTTTTTCTGAATCTCTCTCCCCAGAACTTCCATGGCATATATAGATGCTCATAAACAAAACAATGACAAACACTGGGCTGTTAGAAAGGTCACAGCCCTGGCTGCCAAAAGACACAGCCAGGCTGGCTTGTTAGTGGAAATTTACAAATGATAATGCGCTGCCACTTTTGCTTTAAGAGCTACTCCCACTTGGGGACCTGAAACTGTAGTCTCCAACACAGCAAAAATTGACTAATTATTTGATTTTACCGGGAGGAACCCTATTGATCAAGTTCATTTACAGTTATTAGTTCATTCTACACACTGTCACAGTTTACTTTTGGCAACCACAGAAACTTAGTACTTCCAAGTGGCAAAAATTAAATTATTGTTGAGTTAGAAAATCATGGGCTATCCCCATTACCGTAAACCTAATCTTAACTCATGCTCAAGTTTAAAATTCTAAATTGTTTTCAGTTTTCCTCCTGGTTATGAGATTTTGTGTGTGTATGTGTTATGTAAAACACAAATCTAATGACTGTTTTGAAAAGATCTAGGCAAAGGGTCATGACAACAATTCAGCTATTTAGCACAACTCTCTGTAAACAAATCACCAGAGAAAGGCTTAAAGTGAAGTAATAATTCCGGCTCATTGTCAGTGAATAAACACCAGGCAGCTATAGACATGTTTAATGCATTCCTGCACTCTCTTCAAATACAAATTAATACAAAATAGCATTTTGTGACTTGAAGTAATTGCCCACATGGCTGAGCTGTGTATCTCCAGGAGCTGAATAATTTAAGCGTGGATTTATGTATGGAACATGCAATGCTCTGAATAAATATTTTGAAATGAACATTTATTTCACAGAAAAGGCAAGGAAAGTGGAGAATAAATGCTGGCAAGGGAGACACTAGACACAAGTGACAACAGTGCAAGCCAAACTGTGCTCTGCTAGAGGTGTAAACAAACTACCGCCTCAGCACCAAGGAGGGACAATTTAATTCAGATGGGAGCACAAGCATCCCAGAGAAAGGGAAGTCATGCCTGGGCTTCCCAGGAAGATGAGTATTATTTTGATTAATACAGGAGGAGGGAAGGCATTCCAGTGAGAGGAACGGTGGAGGGAGTGAAATAGAACGAAAAGCATCACCTAGGATAATTCTGGGTGAGGGAAGGGTGGATGGGAATGGTAGAGGTGAAATTGTGGGGCTAGGGGCTCATTTTGAAGAGCCTTGAATGTTGTCCTAAAAAGCATGAATCCATTAAAGAAAAAAAATTTTCTTGATGCCATTTTTGTATCATCATTTTTTAAATTGAAAAATAAATAAGGCTGGGTGCAGTGGCTCATGCCTGTAATCCCAGCACTTTGGGAGGCCGAGGCGGGCAGATCACTTGAGGCCAGGAGTTCAAGACCAGCCTGGGCAACATAGCGAAACCCCATCTCTACCAAAAACGCAAAAAAATTAGCCAGATATGGTGGCACACACCTGTAATCCCAGCTACTCGGGAGGCTGAGGCAGGAGACTAACTTGAGCCTGGGAGGCAGAGGTTGCAGTGAGACGAGATCTTGCCACTGCACTCCAGAATGGGCGACAGAGTGAGACTCTGTCTCAAAATAATAATAATAATAATGATGATAATAATCATAAACATAAACATTTAAATACTATGAAAAGTAGTGAAAAATACTCGGAGAAGTAAAAAGTTAGTTTTTTTTTTCTTTTTCTGTCTTTATTTTTTATTTTTGCCCTACAGATTTCTAGGAATATAAAAAAGTTTTTTATATAATAATTCCAGGCCCGGTGCAGTGGCTCATGCCTGTAATCCTAGCACTTTGGGAGGCTGAAATGGGCAGATCACCTGAGGTCAGGAGTTCAAGACCAGCCTGGCCAACATGGGGAAACTCTGTCTCTACTAAAAATACAAAAATTAGCCAGGCATGGTGGCAGGTGCCTGTAATCCCAGCTACTCGGGAGGCTGAGGCAGGAGAATCGCTTGAACCTACAAAAAATACAAAAATTAGCTGGGCACGGTGGCACACACCTGTAATCCCAGCTACTTGGGAGACTGAGGCACAAGAATTGCTTGAGCCTGGGAGGCGGAGGTTACAGTGAGCTGAGATTGCGCCACTGCACCCCTGCCCGGGTGACAGAGTAAGACTGTCTCAAAAAAAAAAAATGTGTATATATATATATACACATATATATATACACATTATATATAAAAAAATATGTATATACATGTATATATACATGTACATATATATACACACATGTGTGCATATATATATACACACATGTGTGCATATATATATATACACACATGTGTGCATATATATATATATATATATATATATATATATATATATATATATAATGAATTCCACAATTCCAGAGATAACCATTGTTAGGGCAAATGAGTATTACTAAAATTTATTTTATTTTATTTTATTTTTTGAGTCAAAGCCTGGTTCTGTCATTGAGGCTGGAGTGCAGTGCCCCTATATTGGCTCACTGCAACCTCTACCTCCTGGGCTCAAGCCATTCTCCCACCTCATCCTCCCAAGTAGCTGGGCCTACAGGCACATACCACCACACCCAGCTAATTTTTGTATTTTTTGTAGAGATGGGGTTTTGCCATGTTGGCCAGGCTGGTCTCTGACTCCTGGCTTCAAGTGATCTGCCTGCCTCAGCCCCCCAGAGTGCTGGGATTACAGGCGTGAGCCACTGTGCCTGGCCTTGGAATTTTAATAATTATTGCTACATTTCCCTCTAAAAAGTTCGTATCTATTAATACTCTCACCAATAGTGGATGAGGTTGCTTGTTTTCCCACATATTTGCCAACATTAGATATTTTCATTCTTTTAAATCTTTGCTGGCCAGGCGCAGTGGCTCATGCCTGTACTCCCAGCACTTTTGGAGGCCGAGGCAGGTGGATCACCTGAGGTCAGGTGTTCAAGACCAGCCTGACCAACATAGTGAAACCCCATCTATACTAAAAATAAAAAAATTAGCTGGGCATGGTGGCTCATGCCCATAGTCCCAACTACTCAGGAGGCTAAGGCAGGAGAGTCGCTTGAATCTGGGAGGTGGAGGTTGCAATGAGCTGAGATCACATCACTGCACTCCAGTCTGGGCAACAGAGCAAGGCTGTCTCAAAAAAGAAAACTCTTTGCCAATCTCATGGGAGAAAAATAACATTGAGCATCTTTTCATTTTGTGATGACCATTTGATTTCTTTGCCCCTAGTTTGAAATGTTCCCTTTATCATAACTCACCAGTGCATCCCCAGCAGCTAGCACATAGGAAGCTCTCAATAAATCAAGGAATGATCTATTGCTGTGCTTTTGAAGAAAAAAATGGCATGATCACGTCTGTGTTTTAGACCACAGTGCTGATGACAGTATAGAGAAAGGGCTGAGAACAGAAAACCATTGAATTCATGGTTTAATGTTGAAAGAAAAACTTTAGGCGAAGTCAATTTAATAGAGTATAATTGGGCAAAAAATGATTCACAAATTGGGCAGCACATCCCACCCCCAACTATGATAGGTTTAGAGAGACTTCTGGGGTGCCACGTGTTCTGACGGGATTTATGGACAGAAAGAGGAATGTGACACAGAAAATGGAAGTGAGGTACAGAAACAGCTGGATTGGTTATAGCCCTGATGGTTGTCTTACTTGAGTGCTGTTTGAACAGCTGGCCACCTGTGATTGGCTGAAGTATGGTTCTGTGATTGGTTGAGACTCAGCTCTTTGTTACAAGTGTAGTTTACAGTCTATTTACACATCTAGTTAGGTTTAAGTTCACTGTATGGTGTAAGCTTTTGGCCAAACTTAAAATACTTAAGAAGCTTTAGTTAAATTTAATCTATCATATCATAGTCAGAAAATCATAAATTTTTTCAGGAAAGAAATGGCAAGTGCCTTACTTAGGGTAGTGCCATGGGGATAAAAAATGGGAATGGCTATGGAGCATGAGAGGTGTGGAATTGAGAAAGCTTGGTGCCCATTTAAGCAGGCAAGAAGATGAAAGTCAAAGATGTGTTAAAGAAGACTGGGGTTTCTAGCATCAAGGAACAAAATTACAAATTTAAAGATCTCAGTTGGCTTTGTTTGAGATTCTAGAATCAGGCAATATTTTATTCCATAAAATATAGTAGGTGTTTGGATTGAAACTGGCCTAATTGTCCCATAAAACTGATGTTTATGATTTCTTTTGAATAAACATAGAAACTGACACTCACAGTCTTAAAACTTGAGAGAGTTACATTTGTCTTATCTGAGTTCCTTTCTCAGGAAACCAACCATCAGGCCTCCCATATAGTACCAAGGAGCTGAAAGTTACCAGATCATTGCATCTGGACAAAGAGACTCAAGACTTTTTACCCATCATGATTGCCTAAATGACAACCTGCTTCCTGTTGACCAACTTATTTTCCTTACCTCTGCCTAATTCCTGTGTTTTGCATATAGTTATATTTCTTCCCTGCTACAGAAACCTCTGATTTTAGTTGGTCAGGGAGATGGATTGAAGACTGATCTCCCATCTCCTCAGATGCAGGACTTGATTCAAAGCCTTCTTCCCTGGCAATACTCAATGCCTCAATGATTGGCTGTCTGTGCTGCTGCTTGGTGCATGCAGCAGCACAGACACCATTGGCGTTTTAGTAGCATGCATGATAAGCTGAGCGAAGAGATTGGCTTTATAGACAGAGAAAGGCTGAAGAAAGCGGAAGAGAGCAGAAGCAAAGAACAGAGAATATTAGTTATTTCAAAGCAACTCTTCTTATAATGTGAGAACAGGAGGCTAAAACAACAGAAAAACAGCTTATTAATGTCAGATTACATCAGGCTATTTCTTTTGTATAAGGATTAAAGCAGAGGGAACTTCATTGTCATGTGGATTGAAGATTGAAACTGGCCTGTTCGAGGAAATTGAGTGTTATCTCTTTCTCCTGCCTTCTAGGAAGGTGAGATAAAAACTTAGTGTGGGTTTGATGACTTAGAACCTTTAGCATGGGTGACTCCATTTTTTTTAGCCTTGTCTGTTGGGGCCAAGTACAGGAGCTTAGTCCAAAACAATGGCTTCCAATAATTTTTATTTCTACTAGCTTGGGTGTTTGAGTGTTTTTTTTTTTTTTTTTGAGATGGAGTCTTGCTCTGTCGCCCAGGCTGGAGTGCAGTGGCACGATCTTGGCTCACTGCAAGCTCCACCTCCCAGGTTCAGCCATTCTCCTGCCTCAGCCTCCCGAGTAGCTGGAACCTCAGGTGCCTGCCACCATGCCTGGCTAATTTTTTGTATTTTTAGTAGAGATGGGGTTTCACTGTGTTAGCCAGGATGGTCTGGATCTCCTGACCTCGTGATCTGCCTGCCTCTGCCTCCCAAAATGCTGGGATTACAGGTGTGAGCCACTGTGCCTGGCCCCTACGTCACTTTTTTTAAACCACCACTCATCATACATTAATTCATCCACTTATTTATGAATATTTATGGAGAGCTTTCGATGTGCTAGTATTAAATTAAGTTTAGCCTAAAGCTGTCTCTTTACATATTGTATTTTATTTATTTTTTGAAACAGGGTCTCACTCTGTCACCCAGGCTGGAGTACAGTAGCGGCAACATGGCTTACTGCAGTTTTGACCTCCCAGGCTCAGGTAATCCTCCCACCTCGGCCTCCCAGGTAGCTAGGACCACAGGTGCATGCCACTGCACCTGGCTAATTTTTTGTAGAGATGGGGTTTTGCCATGTTGCCCAGGCTGGTCTCACACTCCTGGGCTCAAGGGATCCACCCACCTCAGCCTCCCAAAATGCTGGGATTATAGGCGTGAGCTGCCACACTCAGCCATATTTACATACATTAAAGGTTTCTCTGTACATAGTGAACTATAATCTAACTGGATGTGTAAACAGACCGTAACTGAAACTGTCTTTGCAAAGATTATGACAGAGAAATCTAACATGGCTGACTTGATCTTGCTTCTATCCTCAGGCTGGCTATCTCTGCTCATTCCTGGACATAGGGCAAGCTAACCATGGGAATAATTTAGTATATTTATTTACTTATTTATGTTTGAGATAGGGTCTTACTCTGTTGCTTAGGCTGGAGTGTGACTTCCCCAATTGCTTCTAGAGATAACATCACTATTGTGAACCTAAGATTGGTCTTTTGAGATGTATTTCAGACTTTTGCATTATGGCAACTGACTGACCCCACCCAGACTTGTGACTGTTGACCCAGCTGGTCCTGTGGCCCCCTACCCTGAGGTGGACTCGGCACACAAGGACTCTTTTCCACAACCCTGTGATTGCATTCCTAACCAGTCAGCAGCACCCATTCCCTAGTCCTTTGCCCACCAACTTATCCTTGAAAAACCCTAATCTCCAAGCCTTTGTGGAGACTGATTTGAGTAGTAACTCTGCCATGTGGCTGGCCTGGCATTAATTAAACTCTTTCTCTACTGCAATACATGGCCTCAGTGAACTGGTTTTGCCTGTGTGATGGGCAGGGAGAATCCATCAAGTGATTACATAACCTACTCTGGTGCCAATCACCAAGTGTTGGCTAATCAAAGGTGGCCAGCTGTTCAAACTGGGTTCAAATAAGGCAAATGCCAAGCTGTAACCGATCTGTTTTTGCACCTCATCTGTACCTCACCTTTCTTTTTCTGTCCATAAAACTTCTTTGTCCAAGCAGTAGCACCAAACCCTCTCTGAACCTATTCTGGTTTGGGGGCTTCCCAATTCATGAATTGTTCTTTGCTCAATTAAATTCTGTTAAATTTAAGTGTTGAAGGTTTTTCTTTTAACACTAGTTATGGTTCTAGGGTTTGGGGAGCACCACCAAATAAAAGAGGCAACAATCTCTGCTTTCTTGGAATTCACATACTGTTCTACTTACTCCTTATTTCCTTTTATGTACTTCCACCATTTTCCTGGAATTTTTATTCTGAAGGTTGATGCTGACTTCAAGGTCATTAAATCCAAGAGTCATTTCTTGGTCTCTTTGTGTTGACCCACTCTCTTTTCCTTTAGCTTCTTTAACTCTTGTCTCCACCTCTTCTGCTCTTCTTTCTATTCCCTGGATGCTTTATTTATGTTTCCTTCTCTGCCTTTCCTTCATTTGTTTCCCCCATCTTCCTACTCATGTTTCAAGGACCGAAGCCATGCTCACAGGGTTAACAAGAATTCTGGACAGAAATATAGTTATTATTAAGCACTAATCAGCCTGCACTTTGACTGACTTCCTTGTAAGTGAGTCTCTAGACACGGATGACACTAGATACTGTTTGCATTCCCACTGTTCCTATAGACAGGATTTCTGAAGTTAGATAAGATCTCTGATGTTAGAATCGTAAGACTTTTATTTAAGAATTGCGTAAGTAGATCCTGAATTCCAGTAGACCAGCTGATGCCAATCAGTTTAAAGACCCCCCCCAACAGAAAAAACAAATCGGCATTAGAATATCATTTCCTCATCTTTCTCTCCCATGACTTCCCCTGCACTTGTCAGCCAATCAACAATCTCCACACTTCAGCCCACTCGAAAGCCCTTAAAATTCCTAGCCTCAGACTCCTCAGGAAGATAGATTTGAGGTTTTGTCCTGTTTCCTTGTTAGACAGCGCTACAAGTAAACACCTGTCTCTGCTGCAACACTGTGTCTCGGTGTGTTGACTTTCAGTGCTCATTGAGCAATGGACCTATTAGGGCTACAGGACTAGCTCTCAGGACATTTGACTTGCACTGTAGCTACTTGGTTGTGTGTTTTATCTAGTCCATGGTTTCCTGAAGTATTTTCCATTGAACAGAAGTTCTTTAGATTGTTAATAGATGCTATATAACAAACGGGTTTGGTGATCACATTCTTTTGGGAAACTCTGAGCTTCTCTATGGCAGAACTTCTTAGAGTAATAAACATGCTCGTGAGAATTATGAACCACCTACAGAAGAAATGATATATGGTACCATGTTCCCTCATGTCTTTGATCATAGAACCTTATTTTTGAGTTGCATTTTGTAGGACTTCTGAAGAACACACTTCAGAAGACACTATGCTAGACAATAAGCTCTTTGAGAGCCAAGACCTTACTATATCTATTTGTTCATATATTCCCTAGAGAACTCCAAAGAATATTTTGGTTCTAGTAGGTATTCAATAGACTTCAATAAGTAGAGACTAAGTTGAAGGGATTCCAGGTACAAAAGTGAAAGGGCAGGAAAGCAGGGGTCATATTTAGGAACACTTGATTTAGTGGGACAATAAATGATGAGGAGAAATCCTATAAACAATTATGTACCAACAAATTAGATAATTTATTCCTAGAAAGATACAAGCTAACAAAAATTAACTCAAGAAGAAATAAACAATTTGAATAGGTCATAACAAGTAAATACATTTAATTAATAATAAAAAAAGCCAATCACCAAGAAAATCCTGGGCCCAGATGGCTTCACCACTGAATTATAACAAATAAAGGTACAATAGGTACCATCAAGCCTGTGGATGGACGAATGGGAACTTTACCCATCAGTAATGGACTGCTAAATGTTAGAAGAGGAGAATGACACAGTCAGGGCAGGCCAAATTCCTCTTTCCAAACAGAAATGCTGCTGACCTGCCTGGATCATCGACACTCCTAAACTGGGCTGGGCCAGATTGGTTCTGGATGTACTGGACACAGGTTCTGTGACGTGCACTGTTTGATCAGACATGAAATTCAAGGCTGTGAGGTAGTCTCATCGTTCTGAGCAGGAATGTGGTATCAGAAATAGTCATAAATATCCTAAATCCCCAAATCGCCAGCAACAGGGCCTTAATACCACCCACCGGTCTAGAAATTAGTCTGAAAGTAGGTTATGCTGGTATGAAGTGGGCAGCTACCTGTTGCTTCAGGAAACTGATGTTACTTTGGCTAAATCAGGACAGGCTTGCTTTCATAATTTTTAGTAAGGAATCAAAGCTTCTCAGAAAAATGTGACCAAAGCTCATCTCAAACTATAGCCGTAACCATCACCCAAAATTGTCTTAAATATTACAAAATTCCCAAATGAGCTTTCTCCCTATACCTGTCCTTTTTTGTTTGTTTGTTTGTTTGTTTGCTTGTTTTTTGAGACAGTTTCACTTCGGTTGCCCAGGCTGAAGGTGCAGCGGCGTCATCTCGGCTCACTGCAACCTCTGCCTCCTGGGTTCACGTGATTCTCCTGCCTCAGCCTCCCGAGTAGCTGGGACTACAGGTGCATACCACCACACACAGCTAATTTTTTGTATTGTTAGTCAATACGGGGTTTCACTATGTTTCCCAGACTGGTCTCGAACTCTTGACCTCGTGATCCATCTGCCTCAGCCTCCCAAAGTGCTGGGATTACAGGCATGAGCCACCGTGCCCGGCCTCCATTTTTAATACTATAGGAATATTGATTAAATATGAACACAGATACTTTGTCTCACAAAATATCTTCTGCACATTGTCTGACTTCTATTCAATATATTATCACTGTTTGTATGTCAATTCCTGATCTTCAGTAAAACAGGAATGTGACCTCTGATACTGAGCCGGCTTGCTTTGAGGCATTCAATGAATATCAGTATGACTTTTCTTTCATGTTCTTCTCACTACTATCTTTCTGTTTGGCAATCTCTGTGGCAAATATAATGTTTCATTTCCCTTACTATCTGAATTCATTCATTTGCCAAATGTTTATTGATCATTTTCTTTTTTTCTTTTCTTTCTTTCTTTTTTTTTTTTTTTGAGATGGAGTCCTGCTCTGTCACCCAGGCTAGAAAGCAGTGGCATGATCTTGGCTCACTGCAATCTCCGTCTCCTGGGTTCAAGCAATTCTCCTGCCCCAGCCTCCTGAGGAGTTGGGATTACAGGCACACACCACCATGCCTAGCTAATTTTTTTGTACTTTTAGTAGAGACGGGGTTCCACCATGTTGGGCAGGCTGGTCTCAAACTCCTGACCTCAGGTAATCTGCCTGCGGCCTCCCAAAGTGCTGAGATTGCAGGCATGAGCCACCATGCCTGGGCTATTGATCATTTTCTATGCTCCAAATGCTGACCTAGGCTCTGGGGATTGAGCAGTAAACAAAGTCCTGCCCTCATGGAACCTATGTTCTAGAGAAGGAGACAGATAATGAGCAAATAGATATGTAATAGCGGTGGTAGATGCTTTGTAGAAAAAGAGTCAAGGGCTAGAGAGTGATAGCACTGCTACTTTAGATAGGGTGGCTAGGCAACCAGGTTTCTCAGAAGCCATCACATTTTATTAAAAACCTGAAAGCAAGAGGAAACTTCACAGATATGTAGGGGAGGGTTGTTCTGGACAGAGGGAACCACAGGTACAAAGACTCTGAGATGTGAATGTGCTTCAGGTATGAAAAAAAAAGGAAGCCAGGATGCAGCTCAATATACCAGGGGTGCCTAGTAGGAGATAAGGTTGGAGGAAAGGTGGGTGCTATCATCTGAATATTTGTGTCTCCAACCCCCCAAATTCATATGTTGAATCCTAACCCCTAAGGTGCTGGTATTAGGAAATGAGACCTTTGAAGGCCAGACAGTTGCAGTTACTATTTTTTTTTTTAACAATAGTGATATCATATTGTCAGCTTCTCTCACTTATCTAGATAGCAAATTTTAGATTCTTTAAAAAAATTAAACTTTTGCTGGGCTTGGTGGTGCACACCTGTAGTCTCAGCTGCTTGGGAGGCTGAGGCAGGAACATCACTAGAGCCCAGGAGTTCCAGACTGGGCAACATAGTGAGACTTTGTTTCTTTTCTTTTCTTTTTTCTTTTTTTGAGACAGAGTTTCACTCTTGTTGCCCAGGCTGGAGTGCAATGGTGTGATCTCAGCTCACTGCAACCTCCACCTCCTGGATTCAAGTGATTTTCCAGCCTTGGCCTCCAGAGTAGCTGGGATTACAGGCTGACGCCCTCACGCCCAGCTAATTTTTGTATTTTTAGTAGAGACAGGGTTTCACCAGGTTGGCCAGGCTGGTCTCGAACTCCTGACCTCAGGTGATCTACCCGACTCAGCCTCTCAAAGTGCTTGGATTACAGGCATGAGCCACTGCGCCCGGCTGTTTTTTTTTTTTTTTTTTTGGTTGGTTGGTTTTGTTTTGTTTTGTTTTTTTGACACAGAGTCTTGCTCTGTCACCCAGGCTAGAGTGCCATGGCATGATCTGTGCTCACTGCAACCTCCGTCTCCTGGGTTCAAGCGATTCTCCTGCCTCAGCCTCCCGAGTAGCTGGGATTACAGGCGCCTGCTACCATGCCTCCTGGCTAATTTTTGTATTTTTAGTAGAGACAGGGTTTCACCATGTTGGCCAGGCTGGTTTTGAACTCCTTACCTCAAATGATCCGCCTGCCTTGGCCTCCCAGAGTGTTGGGATTACAGGTGTAAGCCACTGCGCCCGGCCAAGACCTTGTTTTAAAAAAATAAATAAATAAATAAATAAACTTTTAATTTTGAGATTATTGTAGATTCATATGTTGTAAAAAATAATTCAGAGAAATCCTATGTACATTTTACCCAGTTTCCCCAAGTGTTAACATCTTGCAAAGTTAAACTATAGTATCACAACCAGGATACTGACATTGATACAGAATATTTCCATCACCACAAGGATCCCTCACGTTGCCCTTTTATAGCCACGCCCACTTTAGTAGGCTTGAGCCCGGGAGGAAGAGGTTGCAGTGAGCCGAGATCACACTGCTGCACTCCAGCCTGGGTGACAGAGCAAGAACTGTCTCAAAAAGAGAAAAAAAAGAAAAAAAAGGAGGGGTATTAGGGAGCTTGCTAGCCCCTCTCCCCTGCCACTATGTGAGGACACACAAAGGCACCATTAATGAAAAATGAGCCCTCACCAGATACCTAATCTGCTGGTGCCTTGATTTTGGACTTCCCAGCCTCCAGAACGGTGGACAATGAATATCTGTTGTTTATAAATTACCCAGTCTAAGGTATTTTGTTATAGCAACCCAAATGACTAAGACAATGCATAAAGCTGCTATAAACATTTGTGTACAGGGTTTAGGGTGGACATTCAGTTTTCATTTCTCTGACATGAATGCTTAGGAGTGCTATTGCTGTGTCCTATGGTAGTTGCATGTTTAGTTTTTTAAGAAACTGCCAAACTGTTTTTCCAAAGTGGCTGTACCATTTTACATTTGTGGCAGCATGTATGAGTGATATATTTTCTCTACATCCTTGTCAGCATTGGTATTGTCTTGTCACTATTTTTTAAATTTTAGCCATTCTATTATGTGTGTGTAGTGATATCTCTTTGTAGTTTTTTTTTTCTTTATTCTTTAAGAGACAGAGTTTTGCTCTGTCACCTAGGCTGGAGTACAGTGATGTGAGAGTTCTTTATATAGTCGAGATACTAGTACTTTGTTGAATATGTAGTTTGCAAATATTTTCTCCCAGTCTGTAACTTGTCTTTCCATCTTCTTAATGAAGTTTTTTTGCAGAGCAAAAGTTTTAAATTTTAATGAAGTCCAATTTACCAATTTTTCATTTTATAGATTGGCTTTAGAAAGCTAGGCTGGGCACAGTGGCTCATGCCTGTAATCCCAGCACTTCAGGAGGTCAAGGCACTCCAGCCTGGGCAACGGAGAAAGACTCTATCTTAAAAAGAAAAAAACAAAAAACAAAAAAGAATCTTTACCTCACTTTCAATTTTTTAATTTTTATTTATTTATTTTTGAGACAGAGTCTCCTCTGTTGCCCAGGTTGGAGTGTAGTGATGCAATCTTGGCTCACTGCAGCCTTGACCTCCTGGGCTCAGGCAATCCTCCCACTTCAGCCTCCCCAGTAGCTGGGACTACAGGCACATGACACCATGCCTGGCTAATTTTTGTATTTTTAATAAAGACTGGGTTTCACCATGTTGCCCAGGCTGGTCTTGAACTCCTGGGCCCATGTTATCTACCCTCTGGCCTCCCAAAGTGCTGACATGACATGCATGAGCCACTGTGCCCGGCCCTCCCCTTAGATCTTGCAGATTTTCTCCTAATTATTTTTTCCTAAAAAGTTTTACTGTTTTATGCCTTACATTTAAGTCCATGGTCCATTTTAATTTTTGTATATTGTATAAGGTGTGAGACTCAGGTTCATTATTTTGTCTTTGAATGTCCAATTTACTCCAGGACCATTGGTTGAAAATGCTGTCTTTTCTCCATTGAATTGCTTTTGCATATTTGTCAAAATTCAGATGGGTATATTGTGCATGCCTATTTCTGGGTTCCTTCTATTCTATTCTATTCTATTCTATTCTATTCTATTCTATTCTATTCTATTCTATTCTATTGATCTGTATCTCTATCCCTCTGCCAATGCCACATGGTATTGATTGCTGTAGCTATATAATTAAATCTTGAAATTGGGTAGACTGATTCTTCCCACTTTATTTTTCTTTTACAAAATTGTTTTAGCTATTCTAGGTCCTTTGTATTTCCATCTAAATTTTAAAACAATCTTGTCTATCTACAGGAAATCTTACTAGAATTTTGATAGGATTTGCATTAAACTTATATATCAATTTGGGTGAGAATTGACATCTTTACTAAGCTGAGTCTTCCAACCTAGAAACACAGTACATTTCTCCATTGATTTTGATCTTGATTTCTTTCATCAGCATTTTGAAGTCTTCATCATACAAGTCTCCTATACGTTTTGTAGACTTACACCTAAGTATTTCATTTTTGTGGAGGATAATCATAATTTTTTTTTTTTTTGAGACAGAGTTTCACTCTTCTTGCCCAGGCTGGAGTGCAGTGGCATGATCTCAGCTCACTGCAACTTCTGCCTCCTGGGTTCAAGCAATTCTCCTGCCTCAGCCTCCTGAGTAGCTGGGCTTACAGGCGCGCACCACCATGCCTGGCTAATTTTTGTATTTTTAGTACAGATTGGGTTTCACCATGTTGGCCAGGCTGGTCTCAAACTCCTGACCTCAGGTGATCTGCCCACCTTGGCCTCCCAAAGTGTTAGGATTACAGATGTGAGCCACTGTGCTAGGCCATAAATCATTTTTAATTTTGGTGTTCACACGTTTATTGCCAGCATATAGAAATGCAATTGATTTTTGTGTTTATCTTATATTCTATAATCTTGCTGAACATATTTATTACTTCTAGGAGGGTTTTTGTTTTTTTTCTGTAGAGTCCTTGGGATTTTCTATGTAGACAATCATGTCATCTGCAAATAGGAACAGTTTTATTTCTTCCATTCCAATCTGTATGCTTTCTTTCCTTTCCTTGCTTATTGCATTGGCTAGGACTTCCAGCACTATGTTGAATGAGAGTGATGAGACCGAACAACCTTGCCTTGCTCATGATATTAGGGGAGAAACATTGTTTTTCACTATGAAGTATAATGTTACTGGTGGGGTTTTTGTGATTTTTTTTTCAAGTTGAGGAAGGTCCCCTTTATTTGTAGTTTTCTGACAGTTCTTATCATAAATGGATGTTGAATTTTTTCTAATGCACTTTCTACATTAATTGATATGATCATGTAATTTTTCTTCTTTGGGCTGTTTATATGGTGGATTATGTTGATTGATTTTTGAATATTAAACCAGCCTTGCATCCCTGGAATAAGCCCCACTTGAATATTCTATTCCATTTTGTACTAGAGATTCTGGCTAAGGCAATTAGTAAAGAAAAATAAAACGCATCCACATTGTAAAGGAAGAAATGAAACTATCTCTATTCACAGATGACACGATCCTATATATAGAAAATCCTAAGGAATACACTAAAAGTCTACTAGAAATAGAAAACCATTTCAGTGAGGTTGCAGAATATGTAATTGATATACAAAAATCATTTGCAGTTTTGCAATGAAAAATCCAAAAATGAAATTAAGAAGACAATTTCATTCACAATAGCATTAAAAAGAATAAAATACTTAGGGATAAATTTAACAAAAGAAGTGCAACTCATGTTAATCACAGCACTATTCACAATAGCAAAGACATGGAATCAACCTAGGTGCCCATCAATGGTGGATCGAAGAAAGAAAATGTGGTACATATACACAATGGAATACTATGCAGCCATAAAAAGAATGAAATCATGTCCTTTGCAGCAACATAGAGGCAGCTGGAGGCCATTATCCTAAGTGAATTAACACAGAAACCGAAAACCAAATACCATATGTTCTCGCTTTTAAGAGTCTGGCTCCCAGGTGGGCACAGTAGCTCAAGCCTGTAATCCCAGCACTTTGGGAGGCTGAGGCGGGCAGATCACTTGAGGTCAGGAGTTCAAGACCAGCCTGCCCAAAATCTCTACTAAAAATATAAAAGTTAGCCAGTGTGGTGGTGGGTGCCTGTAATCCCAGCTACTTGGGAGGCTGAGGCAGGAGAATCACTTGAACCCGGGAGGTGGAGGTTGCGGTAAGCCAAGATCGCACCATTGCGTTCCAGCCTGGGCGACAAGAGTGAAACTCCATCTCAAAAAAAAAAAAATAGTTTAGCTCCCATTTTTTCATCCCTTGCACCCTAGTAGTTCCTGGTGCTTATTGTTCTCATCAATAATCACCCATAGCATGGGTACCCATCGACATAAAGATAGGAATAGTAAGCACTGGGGATGACTAGAAAGGGGAAGAAGAGAGGGGGCAAGGGTTGAAAAACTACCTACTGGGTACTATGCTCACTATCTGGATGATGGGATCAGTTGTACCCCAAACCTCAACATCATGTAATATACCCATGTAACAAACCTGCACAGGTACATCCTGAACCTAAAATAAAGGTTGAAATTTAAAAAAAAATAGAAGTACAAAACTTATGCTCTGAAAACTACAAAACATTGTTGAACAGAATTAAAGGAGATCTACAGAAATGAAAAAAAATTCCATGTTCTTGGATTACAAGATTTAACATTGTTAAGAAGGCAACGCTCTTGAAACTGATCTAGAGATTTAATGCAATTCCTATCAGAATCCCCACTGACTTCTTCCTAGAAATTGACAAGTTTATTCTAAAATTCATATGGATTGCAAGGGACCCAGAATATTCGAATCAATCCTGAAAAAGGAGAATAAAGTTTGAAACTCACAATTCTTGATTTCAAATTTACTACAAATCAGTAGTTATCAAAACAGTGTGGTACTGGCACAAGGACAGACATATAGATGGATGGGAATGGAATTAACAGTCCAGAAATAAACCCTTACATCTGTAGTCAACTCTGTCGCCCAGGCTAGGGTGTAGTGGCTCAATCTCTGCTCACTGCAACCTCTGCCTCCCGGGTTCATGCTTTCTCCTGCCTCAGCCTCCCAGGTAGCTGGGATTACAGGTGCCCACCACTATGCCCTGCTAATTTTTGTATTTTTAGTAGAGACGGGTTTTGTCATGTTGGCTAGGCTGGTCTCGAACTCCTGACCTCAGGTGATCTGCTCTCCTCAGCCTCCCAAGGTGCTGGGGTTACAGGCGTGAGACACAGTGCCTGGCCAATATTCAATTGATTTTGACAGGGTACCAAGACCATTCAGTGGGAAGGAATATTCTTTTCAACAAATAGTGCTGGGATGACTGGATAGCTACAGGCAAAACAATAAAGTTGAACCCTTATTTCATACCATATACAAAAATTAACTCAAAAAGGATGAAAAACCTAAATGTAAGAGCTAAAATTATAAAATTCTTCGAAGAAAACAAGGAAACAGGGATCTTCATGATCTTGGATTTGGCAGAGTTCTTAGATATGAGAACAAAAATATCAACAACAAAAGAAAAAATGGACAAATTGGACTTCAAAATAAAAAACTTTTTTTTTTTCTTTTCAGACCGGGTCTCACTGTCTTGCCCAGGCTAGAGTAGAGTGGCGCGATCTCGGTTCACCACAGCCTCCGCCTCCAGGGCTCAAGTGATGCTCCGCCTCAGCCTCCCAAGTAGCTGGGACTACAGGCCCGCACCACTGCACCCAGGTAATTTTTCCATTTTTTTTGTAGAGATAGGTTTTCACGGTGTTGCCTAGGCTGGTCTCAAACTCCTGGGCTTAAGCAATCCTCCCACCCTGGCCTCTCAAAGTGCTGGGACTACAGGCATGAGCCACCACACCTGGCCAAAATAAAAAACTTTTGTGCTTTAAAGGGCAGCACGTGGATCTTATTGAAACATTCTTTTTCAGCTGGTTTCTTTGATAATGCTCCAGCAAGGAGGGTGGGGGCATGGGGCTGGCCAGCACCTTACTGCTGGCTGGGGGTAGAAGTCCAGCTGGGTGCTGTACTCTTCGGGCCTACTTGGCCTCTGTTGGAGGTGCTCTTCATTACTTCTGGGTGGAGATGGGCATTCCAGGTCTTCACTAAGCCTCCACTGATGTCTCCCTGACAGGGAGGGCCTCACTCTGCTCCTGAGGGGGACCCCTCTGACATCACAGGGTTAGGGTGTGTCGCCTCCACCTCATGACTTTCTGAGTGGTTGTGAAAGTCCTGCGTCTCCACTAGGCTTCCTCTGGCACCACACTGGTGGTGGCAGGGTGGTGGTGGGTGGCACTGGGGCACCTCGTTATAGTCTGGCAAAGGTGGAAATCTAAGTTTCCTACTTGGCTTCCACTCAGGTGGATGGGTTGCGGCCACAGTTTTTTTCTGCCATGTTTGGCTCGAGTGTAGAAGTTACTGTCTAAAGGTTTTCTGTCTTACTAGGCTTCTCTTTTTCAGGTCCTTTGGCTAAGGAGAGCAGGCTTCTGTTGGAGCCGCCAGCTTCTTCAGCTCCAAGTGCAGTATAGATGAGATAGAAAGACAATCTAGAAGATGCATCGCTGTTCCTTGGGCCCTGAGTTTCCTAGCCAGTCTGCCTTCTCTCCACCTTTTAGAATCTTCATGTTTGTTTTCAAGTCGTAGACTCTTTTTTATTTATATTTATTTAAAAATTGAGACAGAGTCTCACGATATTGTCCAGGCTGGTCTCAAACTCCTGGGCTCAAGTTATCTTCTCCGCCTCAGCTTCCCAAAGTGCTGGGATTACAGGCATGAACCACGGCTCTCAGCCCAAGTCACAGACTCTTAAAACGTAAAAAGATCTTGGAGATGATGGGCTTAATCATTTCCTTTTAGAGTGGGAGAAAATGAAACCAAAGTTACAAAATAGTTGCAATATTGGGAGATTCCAGTGTTCAAAGCTCTTTTCAGTACATCATGTTGCCTCAATCAGATGGTTTTGTTTCATTTTATTAGATGTGAACTCAAATTAATTGAGACTTTCCTCCAGATGCTCAAATTTAAGAAAAAAATTAGTATTAAATTTTGTCCAGTGAGCAATTAATCTTCATTTGTAAATTAAACTTAAGAATCATTTTTCAATTGCATAAGTTTGAATCAAAAAATTTTTAAACAAAAAGGTATTGAACATCTACTTTATGTAAAACAAAGGGCCAGTATACTTTGTAAAATGGACCATGTTACCAACCCACAGGTAATGTTCCATCTTAGAAATCTGTGACAGGCAAAAATGTCCCAGTTGTTTTTATTTAAAGACTAATTATTAACTTGATGCTGTTCTATTGGGAAACTTGTCTGTTTCTACATGGTGTTTTGTTTCTTCAATTTTCTACTAGAGTATTTGCCTTGTTTTAAATCCTTCATTGATGTATGACTCCACTGATACAACCGCCAATGGAAGGTGTTCATTTAACTTATTTAAATAGTTGGGACACAACTGAGTTGTCTGAGAGGATTTCCTAAATTGCTTCATAAACATGTTCAAAGGACTTATTTTTTTCTTCTCAAGTATTAGGCAGATACCAAATATAAAGCTATATTGCTTAGTGTGTCAAAACTCCATGCTGTAATTAGTAACTTGTTTTCCTACTTGCAAGTTAAAAAGGTCTTTTAAAAGGCACAAATTCTAACAGCTCTAGGTAGCATTTATTTTTGTCAAAATGACATTAAAACACCTTTTTCTTTTGACAAAAGACCATAGTCACACATTATACAACAATCTGAAAATACTGACAAGCAAAAATGTTCTGAAAACATTTAGAATTTCACCATTGGAGACTTAATAACTTGATGTACAGTTTTCCAGACCTTTTTCTAGGACATATGAAACATATTATGTATGTAGATGAGTGTTTTAGTTGAAAAGACCCTCACTTTGTGCACTTTAACAGTATTTAGCACAGGATCTGGGGCTCTTAGCCTTTTTGGGAAGAAGGAAGCATTATTAAACATGAGATTACTTTCTGAGTTTGTGTTATTAATTGTTTTTTAATAATGTTAACATTTTAGATCTATGTAGGTGTAAGCTTTTAGACTATATTCATTTTATACTATTGTACTTTGGGAGAAATAGGCTTTCAACCACAGGAAACAGTTCTGACAACTAGTTGAGGATAAGAATGAAAGGAGGTGGCAGAGTGAGACTGATTTCTAAAGTAGTCATTGCTTAGGATTATTTCTTGGCTATTTACCATGTATAAGCACTAATATTTTATTCCATTAGCTATGATCAAGAAGTTAAGTGTTTCTTAAGCCCTCCAAGGATTTTCTTTTTTAAAAAATAGTATTTATTTACCTGATTATTAAAAAATGCTAATCATAGACAATGTGAAAAAATGTTGAAGTATAAAGAAAATTTAAGTGGCCCATAATCCTACTATTCAGCAATAACCACAATTAACATTTTGATGTAGTTGTTTATAGTCTCTTATCTATGCTATATATGTTACTGTTGTTGATTTATATTAGGTTTTCCAATTTTGTCATTATATATGCCACTGCAGTGAATATCTTTTATATATACATAAGGTTGAATTTTTTTTTTTTTTTTTTTTTTTTTTGAGACTGAGTCTCTTGCCCAGACTCTATTGCCCAGGCTGGAGTGCAGTGGCGTGATCTCGGCTCACTGCACCCTCCATCTCCCGGGTTCAAGTGTTTCTCCTTTCTCAGTCTCCCAAGTAGCTGAGAATACAGGTGCCCGCCACCACACCCAGCTAATTTTTGTATTTTTAGTGGAGAGGGGGTTTCGCCATGCTGGCCAGGCTGGTCTCAAACTCATGACCTCAAGTGATTTGCCTGCCTTGGCCTCCCAAAATGCTGGGATTACAGGCGTGAGACACCACACCTAGCCTTGGTTAAACTTTTTAAATTTTAAATTTTTTTAATTTTTCAGATGAGGTCTCTCTGTTGCCCAGGCTGGAGTGCGGTGGTGCGATCTCCACTCACTGCAACCTCTGCTTCCCAGGTTCAAGCGATCCTCCCACCTCAACCTCCCGAGTAGCTTGGACCATAGGCACATGCTACCAAATCTGGCCAATTTTTTGTGTTTTTGGTAGAGACAGGGTTTTGCCATGTTGCCCAGGCTGATCTCAAACTCCTGGGCTCAAGTCATCCTCCTGCCTCAGCCTCCCAAAGTGCTGGGAGGCTAATCGTAGAGAATGATTACAGGCATGAACCACTGTGCCTGGCCAAGAAAATATTTTTTAGGAAAACATAAGGTTGTGCAGAATTCCTAACAGTGAAATTCAATTAGTAACATCCTATTTTGAGGCCTTGTGGAGTTTATCATTATAAGGGGGGCTGTTAAATTGACCGACAGAAACGTGTATCGGGCCAGGGTGGCAACTATCATCAGTTTAACCATTCTATGAAAGCCAGTTTGCCACTTGTGAGAAAAACTGAGTTATGCTGTATCCTGTTTCTACATATGTATGGACAATCATGATTGTTCAGAACACCAATTTTATGAATTTTTGATTCACAAAATTTCATTAAAGCCTTAAATTCAAGATGTTTCTGTAACTGGTAAAACTTCAAAATGGAACATTATAAAATGAAACAGTTGTCAGCATACTGTCTTTAAACAGTCAAACACAGCCTTGGTATAATTGAAAATAAAAACTTCTAAGTTCTGCTGCACAGCTTGTAATCACTATCCTTAGTACCACACATAGTATATTATACAATCCTTAGTACCACACATAGTATATTATACATACGAAAGTGACTTTTGTCCATACCCAATAGCAAAAGTGTCTGATCCGTTCAGTGCCCCGCACTTTGAAGATATTTTTGTTAGATAGGTGTGGTATCACATACTTCCAATGTTGTTTCCAATTCTGTGTATGCTTGGTTGATTTCCAAGACAGACTTTCATGACCCTAACCCATGGTAGCTTCCTGCTTGATATTTATATACATCTGTACTGAAGTTTGGAAAGGTCACTTGAATGAAGAATGCTTGACAGTGGTGTCACCAACCTTTCAATATGTATGTTAATTATAAATAAAGGCATATCTTTATACATAAACTTTTTGAGGCAGAGTCTTGCTCTCTTGCCAAGGTAGAGTGCAGTGGTACGATCTCAGCTCACTGCAAACTCTACCACCCAGGTTCAAGCGATTCTTATACCTCAGCCTCCCAAGTAAGTAGAACTACAGGCATGTGCCACCACGCCCAGCTATTTTTTGTATTTTTTGTAGAGATGGAGTTTCACCATGTTGGCCAGGCTGGTCTCGAACTCCTGAACTCAGGTGATCCACCTGCCTTGACTTCCCAAAGTGCTGGGATTACGGGCATGAGCCACCACGCCCAGCCTTTATATATAAACTTTCATGTGTGAAATCATAATGTGGTTTCTTTGACGAGTTTTATAACATCACTCATTCTGCATGATTTTAAAAAATCAGCTTTACTGGGTTATGATTTACATTAAATGTACCCATTTACCTGTACAGTTTGATACACTTAGATAAATGTACACACCTGCATTCTGTATGATTTGGGGGAGACAGGTGACCTGAGTTCAATCCTAAACTGATAATTTACTAATCATGTGACCTTGGGCAAATTACCTTAACTTCTGAAAGCCCTGGTAAAAATCCCACTTGATAATAAAATCGAGTCCAGGATAATAAAATAAAAATCAAGTGGGAGTACTTTTCACTCTGTAACCAACTACTGCTGAATTATTCTTTTCCTTTTTTTGGACAGTCTCACCCTGTCACCCAGGCTGGAGTGCAGTGTTGTGATCTCTCCTGGGCTCAAGCGATCCTCCCGTCTCAGCCTCCCAAGTAGCTGGGATTACAGGCGTGCACCACCATGCCCAGCCTGAGATAGCTTCTGTAATTATTCTAGCAAAATGCTAAGCACTTGCAGCAGGTGAGTGGTTTGTTTCCTTTACACTCCCTACAAGAAATGTGAATGCAATGCTCTTCGGTTTTGGAGAACACAGGCAAACAACTGTATGTGCTAAATCATCTGACTTCATTTTGATCACAAGGGCTTCCACCAGCCAATGAATACTTGCTGTGAATGCTACCCGATGTCGGGCCTGAGGAAAACCAGACCGTGGCTTCATGTCATTTTTTAAATCATGTCTGATATATTTCATTGGAGCTTTTCCCCCCCAATACCCAAAGAGATACCCAAAGAGAACTCTGAAAACACCAATACCCCAATTTCCTGCTTTGTGCCTGCATTTCTCTAAATATTTCCATCTGAACTTTGTCTGCGAGTATTAGGTCAGATGTCTACTGTAATTACCAGGCATCCTGGGGACTGTAATTAAAAGGCAGTTTGAAATGACTGACACTTTGATGGTGATTCTAGCCATTTCTATTTTCTGACAACGAATCTTCCTCAAAAATTTTACTGCCCCCTCATGTCCTTGCTCCCTGATTTTTCTTCAGTTAGGCACTCCGTAATTCAGCAGCATTCTTTTCTTTCCACAATTTATCTCCCTACTCCCCTTCTCATCACTTGGGTCCGGCCGGTGAGCGAGGAGGAAGAAACCCAAAGGGATCTTCAGGGTCCGCGCCCCGCAAAAGGTCTCACAGCAGAGACGTACAGGAGAGGTGACCCAACCCCCGGACCTGGATGGGGCCCTTATGGGAAAAACCCCGTGTTTGCTTCAGGCCATTCTATGCGGCATCCACGAGGTCTGTGGGCCAGCGGCACGGCGCGGCCCTGTCCCCCAAAAAGGAGGAGAGGCAGGAGGAAGAGGAAGTGGCCGTACAGGCCGAAGCCTTGTGGAGCCTCAGTGCGGGGCTTGGCCAGGTCCTAGGGGGCGTGGCCTCGGAGGCGAAAGCGCAGGGCGGGGCCGAGGTGTAGGAACCGGGAGGGGCCTCGTGGGGGGAGGAGACTCGTGGGGGCGGGGCCCAAGGGAGGCAGGGTGGGGCGGGGCTGCGGCCAGAGGAAGCCCCTCCCGGTTTCCCTTGAGAGGGTCACCTGTCTGCAAGCCCCCTGCGCTCCCCTTCCTCTCCCACAGCCTACATGACCAGTGTGGGTCGCCAGCCTGAGCGAGGGTGCTCAGGTGGTTTCTACTCTCATTTTCACTTTCCAGTGCCGCTGCCGACTTGGAGGGGAGAAAGGGGCGGGGCAAACCCTGGTTTCACCCCTCCGCCCTCAGGCTGGCTCCCACGCGGGGGCGCAGGCAGGGGGTCTGCGCTGTGAGGGTAGGGGGTCTTCAGGGCTGCCCCTCCGCAGTGCCACCCTAAGCCAAGATTCCCACCCCTGAGGCAATCCAGGATAAAATGCACACTGGCTGGGGTCATGTTAAATAACAGAAGTATTCCCAGGCCCCAGCTATCTAAAAATATTCTTCCAGCTTAACGGGTTAGTTGCCCTTTTTTTTTTTTTTTTTTTTTTTTTTTTGTATTTTGTTTTTTCCTTTAAGTAGAAAACTGGACCCTGAGAAATACGTACGGCCAGGCTAACCTGTGAGCAGCAGGACATGGCACACCCTGGGAAGCGAAGACAAGGTTCTCCCTCCCTCCCAATTGCTCATATGTGACATGGGTCCTCTCTCAGCGGCTCCCTGCACAGGATTCTTTTTTCAGAGAGGCTATTCCATTTCTCTAGTTTTGTAACACCCTCTTCACTGAATTCCTTCACTTTAGCTTAAGTCTTGATTGTGTCACCTACCCCAATGCTAGTCTAAAGGACTAAAGAGAGTAAGCCTTTCGAGGAAAGAAAGAAAACTATATAATTGCTTTTTATGTATTCGGTTTAACCAGCCAACTTCTGTGCTACACGGTGGGAAAACAAAGACAAATATGACACAGAAAAGTAACTATAGTCCAGCATTATACATTTAATAACAAAAACATATGGTAGACACAAAGGTAGCATAGGTGAGGGAGTGACTAATTTCATGAGATATGGGGAATGGGAGCCTAAGAAAAAGTTTTGGCCGGGCGCGGTGGCTCGCGTCTGTAATCCCAGCACTTCGGGAGGCCGAGGCGGGCAGATCACTTGAGGTCAGAAGTTCAAGACCAGGCTGGCCAATATGGTGAAACCTCGTCTCTACTAAAAATACAAAAATTAGCCGAGCGTGGTGGCGCGTGCCTGCAGTCCCAGCTACTGGGGAGGCTGAGGCAGGAGAATTGCTTGAACCCAGGAGGCGGAGGTTGCAGTGAGCCAAGATCGAGCCATTGCACTCCAGCCTGGGCAAAAAAGCGAGACTGTCTCAAACAAACAAACAAGCAAACAGTTTCAACCCGGAGTGAGGCCCATCTGAGGGGGCATTTGAAGCATCAACAGGAGTGTAAGAAAAGAAAGCCCTTGGCCGGGCGCGGTGGCTCACGTCTGTAATCACAGTACTTTGGGAGGCAGAGGCAGGTGGATCGCGAGGTCAGGAGATTGAGACCATCCTGGCCAATACGGTGAAACCCCGTCTCTACTAAAAATACAAAAATTAGCTTGGCATGGTGGCGCATGCCTGTAGTCCCAGCTACTCGGGAGGCTGAGGCAGGAGAATGGCGTGAACCCGGGAGGCGGAGCTTGCAGTGAGCCGAGATCGCTTCACTGCACTCCAGCCTGGGCGACAGAGCGAGACTCCATCTCCAAAAAAAAAAAAAAAAAAGAAAGAAAAGAAAAGAAAGCCCATGAAGTAGATACTAAGTGACTACAGAATACTGATTGACAACACAGAAAAGAAACGAGGAGGTGCAGAATTCCCTTTTTCTTTCTTTCTCTGTGTTTCTTTTTCTCTCATCTTTCTTCTTTTTCTCCCTTTCTTTCTCTTTCCACAGGTCTCGTAGTATCACCCAGGCTGGAGAGTAGTGGCCGTATCATTTAATTCCCTGCTGCCTCAAACTCCAGGGCTCAAGCAATCTTCCTGCCTCAGCCTTCCAAGGAGCTGCGTGTACAGGCGTGCAGCACCACATCTGGCTAATTTAAAAAATTTTTTCTGGCCGGGCACAGTGGCTCATGCCTGTAATCCCAGCACTTTGGGAGGCCGAGGCGGGCGGATCACGAGGTCAGGAGATCGAGATCATCCTCGCTAACACGGTGAAACGCCATCTCTACTAAAAATACAAAAAATTAGCCTGGCGTGGTGGCGGGCGCCTGTAGTCCCAGCTACTCCGGAGGCTGAGGCAGGAGAATGGATGAACCCAGGAGGCGGAACTTGTAGTGAGCCCAGATCGTGCCATTGCACTCCAGCCTGGGTGACAGAGCCAGACTCCGTCTCAAAACAAAACAAAACAAAACAAAAATAAAAATGAGGCCGGGCGCGATGGCTCCCGCCTGTAATCCTAGCACTTTGGGAGGCTGAGGTGGGCAGATCACAAGGTCAGGAGATCATGACCATCCTGGCTAACACGGTGAAACCCCGTCTCTACTAAAAATACAAAAAATCAGCTGGGCATGGTGGCACACACCTGTAATCCCAGCTACTGGGGAGGCTGAGGCAAGATAATCGCTTGAACCCGGGAGGTAGAGGTTGCAGTGAGCCGAGATTGCGCCACTGCACTTCAGCCTGGGAGACAGAGCAAGACTCCCTCTGAAAAAAAAAAAAAATTTCTAGAGAGGGGTCTGGATATGTTACCCAAGCTAGTCTGCAACTTCTGGGCTCAAGCAGTCCTCCTGCTTCCCAAAGTGCTGGGATTACAGGCATGAGCATCTGTGCCTGGCCATTCCCTTAATTTTAAATTGGCAGCAAAGAGATTAGTTGAAAGATGGGGTGAAGGGGTAGAGAATTCCTTTTACTCAAATCATAAACATTACAGAAATAAAAAAAAAACCCGGTCCTTTATAATTCCCACTCCAGGAAAGACCAATGTTGTCATATTGGCGTATATTCTTCCAGGTTATGTATTCATAACTAACATTGTTTTCTATAGAAATGGAATCTCTCTCATATGCTGGAGGTAGTAGAGGAAAGTGGTGGAGTGTTCTGACTCTAGCAATCTGGTGTCACCTGAGCTGGAATGCAGGGTCCACCACTTCCTAGTTCCATCACCTTGGGAGGTTATCTTCACCTCAGTTTCCCCTCTGCAAAATGGCACCGTATCTGTACCAATTGTCAATTGAGATTTTAAATGGCTAAGAGTAATTTTTGTACATGGGAAGGAACTCATAAAGCTGCTTGCATCTCTGTTGATATTTAATTTATTATGGCAGTAAATTTTAAGCCTACTTGTTATTAAGCATTTAACCACATTTCTCAAATTTATGTATAAATCTATCAATTTATTTGTTTATTTATTTTTTTGAGATGGAGTTTTGCTCTTTTGTCCAGGCTGGACTGAAGTGGTGTGATCTTAGTTCGTCGCAACCTCTGCCCCCAGGGTTCAAGCGATTCTCCTGCCTCAGCCTCTTGAGTAGCTGGGATTACAGGTGCCCACCAACATGCCTGGCTAATTTTAGAGGCGGGGTTTCGCCATGTTGGCCAGGCTGGTCTCGAACTCCTGGCTTCAGGTGATCCACCCGCCTTGGCTCCCAAAGTACTAGGATTACAGGCATGAGCCAGGGCGCCCGGCCTATCAATTTATTTTAAAATAGAACACTTTCACTTGTACTTTGATTAATGTTCAGTGAGCTTATTAATTTGACATATTAAATTTCCCATTTAAACACTGTTTATAAAGGTAATAGAATTTTCTTAAGCATTGTAAATTTATAAAAGCATACAGATTTAACAAATCAAATTCTCTTACATATTTAAACACTGTTTATAAACTTCATTTATTAAATTCCCTTAAATATGCCAAATCCACACATTGCTGTAACTGATGGTCCCAGGTGCTTCATTCCCCCACCAAGGCAGACTGATACTGTACTCCGTAAATCACCTTGACCCATTCTCAGCCCCGTCCTGAGCACTTATGGACTGAATATTCCTGTAGGAGTCCTTCTGAGCACTGAAAGGGCATAGGTTAGGAGCATAATAAATAATAAATAAAGAGGTGATGAAGAGCCTGAATAGAATTCCTCATACAGGGCAGAGAAGGGCATTCCAGGCAGTGAATATCATACAACCCAAGTTACTAAATTGTTTGGGAAAAGTCACAGTTTATATCTAGCCTCATTCCCCTCTCAAATCATGTAACTGAATGTGAGCCAGGGACTTAGTGAAGTCATAAGATCTGTAGCTTTAGATTTATAAAAGTGGAGAATATACCGTATGTATGGTTTTGTGATCTGCTTTTATTATTTATTTTTTGAGACAGGGTCTTGCTCTGTCACTCAGGCTGGAGTGCAGTGGCATAATCTC
The DNA here is from genome assembly GCF_029289425.2 of Pan paniscus. NCBI lineage: Eukaryota > Metazoa > Chordata > Mammalia > Primates > Hominidae > Pan > Pan paniscus. The sequence continues at coordinate 64,685,510 of NC_073261.2, read as the reverse complement.
AGATCACTGCAACCTCCGCCTCCTGGGTTAAAACAATTCTCCTGCCTTAGCCTCCCTAGTAGCTGGGACTATAGGCGTGTGCCACCACGCCCGGCTAATTTTATGTATTTTTGGTAGAGATGGGTTTCCACATGTTGGCCAGGCTGGTCTCGAAATCCTGACCTCAAGTGATCTGCCCACCTCGGCCTCCTGAAATGTTAGGATTACAGGGGTGAGCCACCATGCCTGATCTGTAATCTGTTTTTATTTTTATACATTTTAAAACAAGTAAGCACTTTTTACATCAGTGGACTTCTATATTGTTGTTAATAGCTGCAGAATACTTTATATGAATCTACAACAATTTTTTCCTTTTTTAAAAAGGAACATTTAATAATGTTCCTTATTATTGAACATTTAGATTATTTGACAGAAAACACAAAGAATATTCTTGTAGCTGAATTTTTGCTTGCATCCTTAATCATTTTTCCAGGATAAATCCCCAGAAGTGGAATCACTGGGTCAGCAGATAAATACATTTTTAGAGCTTAGGTTCATACTACAAATTACTCTCCAGAAAGATTGCTCCACTTTTTTTCTTTTCTTTTTTTTTGAGATGGAGTTTCACTTTTGTGGCTCAGGCTGGAGTGCAATGGAATGATTCTGGCTCACTGCAACCTTCGCCTCCTGGGTTCAAGCAATTCTCCTGTCTCAGCCTCCCTAGTAGCTGGGATTACAGGCACCTGCCACCATGCCCGGCTACTTTTTGTATTTTTAGTAGAGACAGGGTTTCACCATGTTGGGCAGGCTGGTCTTGAACTCCTGACCTCAGGTGATCCGCCTGCCTCAGTGTCCCAAAGTGCTGGGATTACAGGTGTGAGCCACTGCACGCCTGGCCGGATTGCTTCAATTTATACTGCCAGCAACAGAGTGTAAGAAAGCACTATTTGTGCTTTTTAAAAACGGTCCTCTTGTTCACAGTTTAAGGCCTTTGGCTGTAGATTTTATTTTTAAATACTGTATTTATTTTTCTGATTACAGTAATAACACATGGATTATACAAATTCAAATATTAACAAATATATGGCTAGGCATGGTGGCTCACACCTGTAATCCTAGCACTTTGGGAAGCCAAGGCAGGAGGATCGCTTGAGCCTAGGAGTTTGAGAACAGCCTGTGACATATAGCAAGATTCCAGTTTCTGCAAAAAAAAATAGCTGGGCATGGCGGTGTGAGCCTGTAGTCCTAGACACTTGGGAGGCTGAGGTGGGAGGATTGCTTGAGCCTGGTAGGTCAAGGCTACAGTAAGCTGTGATTGTCCCACTGCACTGTAGCCCAGGTGGCAGAGTAGGACACTGTCTCAAAAAATATACAAATTAAGAAAAATAAAAATTTTTATAAAACCATATGCTAATACTTTGTAACTTTTTTTTTCAATTAAACATACATCTCGGACATCTTTTTATGTCAGTATAATTAGAACTGTCTCATTTTTTTTCTCCTTCCTTCCTCCCTACTATCTTTCTGCTGAGTCAGCGGTATGCTGGGACCTTCTTGTACAGGCTTGAGAGCGCCAAATACGCACATCTCTTTACAACTTCAAGTTAAGTAACATCATCTTACCTTGGTAGCTCAAAATGGACCATGGCACCAGGCATGATGGCTCATGCCTGTAATCTCAACACTTTGGGAGGCTGAAGTGGGAGGATCACTTGAAACAGCCTGGGCATAGTGAGACGTGGTCTCTTAAGTAAATAAATAGGGCTGTGGTGAGAGAACATGTACCCTGAAAATTGTCAAACACTACAAATCAAAGTTTTGTTTTTGGACAACTTACCAGCACTCCCAGTGGCTAATTATTATTATTTATTTATTTTGAGACGGAGTTTAGCTCTTGTCACCCAGGCTGGAGGGCAGTGGCATGATCTCGGCTCACTGCAACCTCCGCCTCCCGGGCTTCAGCGAGTCTCTGAGTAGCTGGGTTTACAGGCGCCCGCCACCACGCCTGGCTAATTTTTTGTATTTTTGGTAGACACGTGGTTTCATCATGTTGGCCAGGCTGGTCTTGAACTCCTGACCTCAGTGATCCACCCGCCTTGGCCTCCCAAAGTGCAGGAATTACAGGTGTGGGCCACCATGCCCAGCTGGCTAATTGTTAATATTAATACTATTCTGTTGAATAGAAGTACCATAATTTATTTATCCAGCCCCTATATTGGAAAATTGAATTGTCTCTAATTTTTTTAAATTATAAATAGTATCTTTTTTTTTGGAAACAGTCTCATTCTATTGCCTAGGCTGGAGTGTAGTGGCACAATCTCAGCTCACTGCAACTTCCATCTCCTGGGTTCAAGAGATTCTCATGCCTCAGCCTCTCAAGTAGCTGGGATTACAGGCATGTGCCACCACACCTAGCTAATTTTTTTATTTTTAGTAGGACAGGGTTTCACCACGTTTGCCAGGCTCTTCTCAAACTCCTGACCTCCAGTGATACGCCCGCCTCAAAGTGCTGGGATTACAGGCTTGAGCCACCGCAGCTGGCCTAAAATTACAAACGGTACTTCAATGAACATCTTTGTGCATGTATTTTTTTATATTTATGTGAGTGTTCTCATAGAATGTATTCCTAGAAGTAGAATTAGTAGGTCAAAGGGAAGGAATATTTTTAAATTTAATAGATACTAAAAAGCCTTCTAATACAGTTTTACCATTGTACATTTCTGCCTAGAGTGTATGAACACATATTTCCCCTGTGAGTTTGTAATTAAGTTAAACTCAATTGGAAACATATGTCAAATTCCATTTCTTTCAAGGAATGGTAGGACTTTCAGCAAATGAGTCTAATCTATTTACTATCCTTTGATCACACATTCAAAACCAATCATTATGAATGTTAAAAGAAAACTGCATAACAGACCCATAGGGAAGATTAATGTCTTGACTTGCAGCTTGTCAGAGAGAGATGTTTTCATAACTGAGTTCATTTCGGTCTCCAAAGTAAATAGGTTTTTTTCTAGTAAATAAGAAATCAATAAATATTTAATTAATAAATGAAGGTTTAATCCTTTGGGGAACAACTTTGTATGGAACTCCTTCACAACATTGTGCAATATTTTCTCAGAATGGATTCCCAGAGATGATATTACTGTGTCTAAAAGTACAAAACATTTTGGGCTCTTAATACAGATTGCCAAATTTCCCTCCAGAAAGTTATACCATTTATACTTTCCTTGAGATTTGTCTGCCTGCACTGTCTTTTAAAAGCAAATTAATTTGATAGTTGAAAGTCACCTCTATTTTATTTACAAGTATTATTTACTAATGAGGTTGGACATTTTTGGTGCCTTTATTGCCAATTTGTTTTTCGTTTTATCTATTTGTTCTTAGCTCTGTTTTATAGTTGTGTAATACTATTTTTCTTATTGACTGTTAACTATGTACACATTAAGAATATTACCCTTTTGACATATTTGTGACAGATATGTTTTCCTAGGTTGTTTTGGTCATTGTTCTCTTTTCCTGCCGCTTTCTGGCCTATTACTATGCATTTTTCAGCATGTGCATTTGTTTTCTTTGTTGTCTTTTAGGTGATACTGTAGCTAACTTCAGTTTTCTTAGCCCCTATTTCTCCTCTCCTGTCCCACTTAGAGTTGCTGATAAAACTTTATTTACAAAAAAATCAGGCAGCTGGCCCATAGGCCATAGTTTGTTGATTTGATTTTTCAGAATATTACATTAACATACCATTGATCTTGGCCGGGATCAGTGGCTCATGCCTGTAAGTAAGCTCAGCACTTTGGGAGGCTAAGATGGGAGGATCATTTGGTTCAAGACCAGCCTGGACAACATGGCAAGACCACATCTGTACAAAAAATACAAAAATTAGCTGGGCGTGGTGGTGTGAGCCTGTAGACCAGCTACTCAGGAGGCTGAGGTGGGAGGATTGCCTGAGCCCAGGAGGCGGAGGCTGCAGTGAGCTGAGACTGCGCCACTGCACCCCACCCTAGGTGACAGAAAATGACTCTGCCTCCAAAAAAAAAAAAAAGAAACATTTATCTTGATTACTAAAATTTTGGGTGTCACCTTAAATTTTGTGCTTTTCTCACCTCACTCTAGTCCTGTTCCTGCCTGAGGCCCCAGAATGCTTTACACCCAAGTCCATGCAAGTTATGAGGCTTCTGATATGTTCAGTTAGGTGGAGCATCCTGAAAAAAAATAGTTTATCAAAGCATTTCCAGCTTCAACTAAGGCACAGAATTATGTGAATTTGCTAGTTGCTTAATATTTTTCTGCTCTCCTGAGATGGTTTGTCTCAAGACAAGCCTGGAGCACAAAGTGAGATGCCATCTCTACAAAAAATTAGCTGGGTGTGGTGGTGCACACCTGTAGTTTTACCTACTTGGTAGGCTGATGCCAGAGGATTGCTTAAGCCAAGGAGTTGGAAGCTGTGAGCTATGATTGCACCACGGCACTCCAGCCTGGGTGACAGGCTATAAATAAATAAATGGAGATAGTTTGTCATAAAGCTCATCGTAATTGAAATGATAAAAATCACATTTAATAGTTTTTTGGCATAATGTATATTAAAATGTGAAACATGATAAAAATAAGTTATATACATTTTATTTCATTTGTTTTTTTTAAGAGGGAGTCTTGCTGTGTCACCCAGGCTGGAGTACAGTGGCATGATCTTGGCTCACTGCAACCTCCGCCTCCTGGGTTCAAGCAATTCTCCTGTCTCACCCTCTTGAGTAGTTGGGACTACAGGTGCCCACCACCATGCCAATTTTTGTATTTTTAGTAGAGACAGGGTTTCACCATGTTGGTCAGGCTGGTCTTGAACTCCTGACCTCAGGTGATCCACCTGCCTCGGTCTCCCAAAGTGCTGGGATTACAGGCGTGAGCCACTGCGCACAGCCAATTTTATTTATTATTACTTTTGGGGTGCAGATATTAATAATCATGATCATATTCTTCAAAATAATAAGCACTGCTGGGTATAGTGTCATGCCTGTCATCCCAACTACTTGGGAGGCTTAGGGAGAAGGATTGCTTGAGGCCAGGGGTTCAAGAGCAGCCTAGGCAACATAGTGAAACCCTGTCGCTAAAAAAAAAAAAAAAAAGCACTGCTTTGTATTTCTACAGGTAATTTACACTTACCAGATATGTAAGCAGCAATTCTTTGGAAAAAAAAATAAAACCAGGGGATTCTAGTAAATTCTCACTGGATACTGTTTAACTATGTTGGCCTAAATTGCCACTTATATTTAAGAGATATTTGCCCTGATTAATATGCAAAAGAACAGTTGTCCTTCAGTCAAAATGCAGATTTGAACTGCTTTATGGTAAAACACTGTGTTAGTTTCCTGTCACTGCTAGAACAAATTACCAGAAACTTAGTGACTTAAACACAACACAGACATATCATCTTACCGTTCTGGAGTCAGAAACCCAAAGCTGTCTTGCTAAGCTAAGATCAGGTTGTCAGTAGAGGGCTGCATGCCTTTCAGGAGGCTCTGGGGGTGAATCCATTTCCTTGCATTTCCCAGGTTCCAGAGGCTGCCTGCATTCCTTGGCTCAGGGCCTCTTCCTCTGGCATTCTTCTCCACCCTGACCCCTGCTTTTGTTGTCACATCTCCCCAGACTCTGACTCTCCTGCCTCCCTCTTTCTCTTATAAGAACGCTTGTTATTACATTGGGCCCACCTGGAAGATCCAGGGTCATTTCCCCATCTCAAGATCTTTAACTTTCCCATCTGCAAACTCCCTTTTGCCATGTAAGGTAACATATTCACAGATTTCAGGAATTAGAACATGAACATCTTCAAACAGTCATTATTCTGTCTGTTGTGGACACTATTTCTGAAATTTCTAATAATGAAACCAAAGTTGGCATTATATCTCTGCAAAGGGATGGAGAAAGCATTCTTATTTCACTGTACTTTAGACCTTGGCCAAAAGCTAACAGCATTTGAAGACAAACTCTTTAGCTGCTTGTTTTCTTAGAATTTGGGAAGTTTTGAAATCTAAAGGGTTTTGAATACCTTCTAAGATTTCACTCTATATAATACATAATATCTACCTATGCTATGCTAGATCCCTATTAACTTTAACCAGGTTCACGGGGCTGAAGAAGAGACCCAGAGCCAGCAAACAAGACATAGGGTTTTATTTGGGGGAACTTACATACAGGGACAGTCCAGTGGTGGCCGGCTGGACAGAAGAACTGCAACCACTTGCAAAAGGCATGCAGTGTATGTAGCACCCTCACTCAGCAGGCTCCCCCTGGCAACCTTCACATGGCAAACCTCATTTCTTTCTTTCCTTTTTTTTTTTGGAGATGTAGTCTCGCTCTGTTGCCTAGGCTGGCGTGCAGCGGCATGATCTCAGCTCACTACAACCTCTACTTCCTGAGTTCAAGCGATTCTCCTGCCTTAGCCTCCCAAGTAGCTTGGATTACAGGCACCTGCCACCACACCCGGCTAATTTTTGTACTTTTAGTAGAGCTGGGGTTTCACCATATTGGTTAGGCTGGTCTTGAACTTTTGACCTCAAGTGATCCACCCGCCTCGGCCTCCCAAAGTGCCAGGATTACAGGCGTGAGCCATTGCACCCAGCCGGCAACCCTCATTTCTTAAGTTATTGCTGCTGCCAGGTGCATCTGCCATTCAGGGTATGCTTAAGTTAAATTATTGCTGTCAGGTGCATCTGCCAGAAGGGTCATTCTCGGGGTATGCACAAGTTAAGTTATTGCTGTCAGGTGCATCCACCCTACAATCCAGAACACAGCAACACTGCTAAAGCCTTGGCTGTGCCTGCAAACACACACATGAGCTGTCCTGAGTAGCCAAAACAGCTGACAGAAAGGTATTGAGATCCTGTGTTTCACACGTAGGAAAACCTTAGACCACACAGTGATTCCACCTCTTCACATGTCGTTCTAATAGTTTCATGCTTGACTTATAGTTCTAATAAGCTTGGTAATCTGATTTTCAATCCTTGGCTGACTTGCGGTAGAAAATTAGGAAGCCAAGAAGGGAAGCTCTAGGCAGATAAACTGACAGACCTAAAAAGACTTGAGGAAACATATTCTAGTTAATAATGTGCCTCATTTATATGATATAGTCAAGTGCAATAAACATATACTAAACCTGTGCATTTAAGTCAAAAAAAGGAAGGTGGGAAAGAAGAGGTGCTTTAAGTAAAATTCTCAAACCTTTGACCAACCACTACCTCTCTGGGCTTTTACTTATTCATATAAAAAAAGAAACATTTAAATAATTTAATGTCTAGGCTCCTGTTTACTGTAGAATTCTATGATTTTAGGTGACAACAAATAGCTTGCCAGCAAGGAGTCAATCAGGAGTATTGTGATATGTACTTTTTGTTTTTTTTGAGACAGGGTCTCATTCTGCTGCCCAGGATGGAGTGCAGTGGTGCGATCATGGCTCACTGCAGCCTCAACCTCCTGGGCTCAGGTGACGATCCTCCCACCTCAGCCTCCTGGGTAGATGGGACTGCAGGTCCCATTTTTAAAATGCCTGGCTAATTTTTAAAATTTTTTGTAGAGACAGGATCTTGCCATGTTGCCCAGGCTAGTCTCAAACTCCTGGGCTCAAGTGATCCTCCCGCCTTGTTCTCTCACAATGTTGGGATTATAGGCATGAGCCACTGAGTCTGGCCTTTGTACTATTTCTTAAAAATTATATTTGCTACTACCATGACTACTACTCCAGTGCTTTACCAGCACTTAAATACCTCCAATGTCTGGGACAATTAGGAGTGACGCAGACAGGGTAAGCATTTCAATCATGTCAGAGGCATCGTTTTCATAACCAGAACAATAATGAATATTTATGATGATTTAACCTAAACAGCAATTAATAAACAGCTCTTGTGTGCCAGGCACTGTGTCAGGTGCTAAGTCTTCATGAGAAATAAATTTATTCTTATATGTTTCGGGAGACAGGTGGAAAGCAATTTGGCAGTAACTACATTAAAACTTTTAAAATATGTAAATATTTTGATCCAGAATTCTTCCTCCCAGAAGTTGTCCAAGTTTTTGCTGGACAATTGCAAGTGCCCAAAGATATCTTTCAAAGATGCTTACTTCTGCGTTATTTGTAAGAGTGAAACACTGGAAATGACCTAAACATCCAACATAGAGTGAGACCTATGTATACCAATATGAAAAGCTGTCCAACATATACTGCTACATGACAAAAGAAAGTTGTAAGACTGTATCTTTTATTTTGTTGATATATAGATATGAGTATTTGTATGCAATATCTGGAGACATATACAATAATTTTTTTTTCTTTTTCTTTTTCTTTTTTTTTGAGAAAGGGTCTGGCTTTGTTGCCCAGGCTGGAGTGCAGTGGTACAATCTTAGCTCACTGCAACCTCTTACCTCCTGGGCTCAAGCAATCCTCCCATCTGAGTCTTCTGAGTAGCTGGGATTACAGGTGAATGCTATCATGCCTGGCTAATTTTTGCATTTTTAGTAGAGATGGGGTTTTACCATGTTGCCCAGGCTGGTCTCGAACCCCTGGACTCAAACGATCCCTCTCCCTCAGCCTCTCAAAGTACTGGGATGACAGGTGTGAGCCACCCCGGTGGCCAACAAACTATTAACAAGGGGGAGGATTATGGAGACTTTTCTATTTTGTTAAATGTTCATTTAAAAGTAATAAACACATTACACAAGAAAAATAACAAACATAATAACAAAAAGAATAATACTAAATGAAAGGCAAGAAATTAAGTAATACATTTTACAAATATTTTCATGGGGAACTATTGAAAATTTATTGAAAACAACATGTTTTCCAAGAATTTAGAATGGAAAAGTTGTTCCACCTGCAGCTTTCTGATTGAGTAGCTGGATGCTGTGATCTTTCACTCAGTTACCCCCTCTTCATCCTGGTTGATTTCCAGCTTTCAATAAAGCTTTTCACCTGACGCAGGATAATAGCGAGTGCATGTGTGCTGGTTTGTTTACTGTGAGTCTCTCAGAGGAAATCATGTGCATCTGTCTGTTTACTTTTCCGTGGAACCTAGAAGGTCACCTCTAAAAATAATCTTGCTCTGTGTTAGAGTTTCTGTGACACAGAGGTACATACCTCACATGCTCTCCATAGTTAGTGCCCTAAACCAGGCATATCTAGTTCCCAAATGACTCAGATCAGAGAAGGAGGGGAAGGCAGCTGCCAGCTAAGATGTCTAGTGACTGATTTAAGAACAGATACAGAGGAAGCCCTTTACAAAATGGGACACAGTCATGGCTGCTTTTCTAGATCAGTGATGTTGAACTTTTAAATATGTTTATTGGCTTTTTGTATTTCTTCTTTGTAAGTTTCCAAAGGAAATATTAAGAGAATTTCTGAACCAGAGCCCTTGCTATGGCTATGTGACTTTGCAGTAGACACATTTGGCTGCCTTTTCACTACCTCCTTTGGCCCTGAAGCTCTTGTTAAAACAGGTGCGCCTGAGGAACTGCGTTTGTGCCTGAAGAACACTCTCCATTTGCCCCTGACGTCTGCCTCACTCTTCCCAGATTGAACCTTTATTATCCCATGCTGGGCTGGGACCTCATTATGGAAGGCCTTGAAAGCCAGCCTGCGGAGGTTGAACAAGGGAGTAGGATGATGAGAGTTCTGCTGTAAGAGATTAATCCAGCATCAGTGTAAGAGACTTGAGAGGGAAAAGTGGGTAGAGAAAGAGATCAGTTAGAAGTCTTTTATTGGCTGGGCATGATGGCTCACACCTGTAATCCCAGCACTTTGGGAGGCCAAGGCGGGCGGATCACCTGAGGTCAGGAGTTCAAGACCATCCTGGCCAACATGGTGGAACCCCGTCTCTACTAAAAATACAAAAATTAGCGGGGTGAGGTGGCGGGCGTCTGTAATCCCAGCTACTTGGGAGGCTGAGGCAGGAGAATCACTTGAACCCAGAAGGCAAAGGTTGCAGTGAGCCAAGATCATGCCATTGCATTCCAGCCTGGGCTATAGAGGAAGACTCCGTCTCAAAAAAAAAAAAAAAAAAAAAAGAAGTCTTTTGTCAGCTGCTCTGCCTATGGAGTAGCCATTCTTTTATTCCTTTACTTTCCTAATAAACTTGCCTTCACTTAAAAAAAAAAAAAAAAAGAAGAAGCCTGTTGTCCAAGTCAGAAACAATGAAAGCCTGAGCTAAAGCCATGAGCAGGAGAGAAGGGAATAGAAAGAGAGAAATTGAAGAAGCAAATCTATGAAATTGTATAGCTGATTGGATCCAGGATACAAAGGAGTTCTGTAGGTCCCAGAAGATTCCTAGATGTGTGCTGGAAATTGTAGTGCTGCTGTGGAGATGTCACACACTGGGCTCTACCTCGTCCTCTTATGCCTCTTCGGGGATCTCATGCCAACAACTGTTTTGTCATCTATCTTCAATTATTTACTGCCATTGATTCCTTCCCATGAGGCCTATTTAAGAATCTCCACATTTTAGAAACAAAATAAACCAAACCAAACCATACCAAAATAAACCTTCCCTCT